>NW_024359832.1:6456547-8856547 GCF_014805655.1 Passer montanus | reverse complement strand
TCTATTAATATTATAATTCCTGAAAAACACTTCCTTTACACCATTTATGAAAGAATTTCCTTGTCATAGAATGGTTTTGGTTGGAAGGGATTTTAGAGGACATCTAGTAAATCCTACTTATGAAAGGATTTCCATCATAAACAGCTGGAAAATCTGCCCTACAAAGGGTTTGGTTGCAAAATAGATGCCTAATTTTTCTATCTGAACTTACAGACTGTAATTACATGTAATAAACCATGTTTTTATTTACTGATATCAGGTTTGAAGGAAACACCTCATACACTGATTTTTCTAAAAAAGAAAAAGTTAAAAAAGGGATGTCATATTTGCAACAAGAATAAAAGAACAAAATTGTGTCTGAGAAAATATGAAAGGGATAAGGAAAGCAGTCATCTTTGGTTGATCTACTTCTACATGTGGCATAAACCAGAAGTAATCGTAGTACTTCGTGTACTACTTGCCATTCTTTACTTTTATTTTGTATCTCTCTTTTTGATTTTAGTTTTCTAGAATAATTTTTCTAAATATAAATTTTATGTGTTAATTAAATTACAATTTTTTTTCTATTGTGACATATAATTTCCAAATTCAACATTGGATTTCTTATTTTACAGACATGACAGATGTTCAGCTTCTCATCAGGCTTAGCAATATACCTATTTTTCAGTTAAATAAGTCTCTTTTAGCTTTTTATTTTTTTAAAAGAACTTGTTAAAGACAGTTGCAGCAGATCTGAGTATATTTTTGGTAGCTGAAGTGTTCTTCACAGTGCTTATGTGTTTGCTCTTAAAGGATATAATTTTGCATTAAATTAATATCTGCTTGAAAATTACCCTTTTGTATTATTTTTGAAATAAGATAGTATTGTAGAATGGGAACTGATCTTGTCCATTAAGTGGCAGAAATTGGTTAAACAAATAATCAGTGTACACACTGAAATTATTAATGTTGAAAGCACTTTAAAATGAAAAATAAAGCTCTAAATTGCACAAGTATTAAAGCTAAATTCTGAATTATTATTTGTTGATTTCAAACAAAGCAGAGAGTAAGCACCTGAAGATGATAGATTACCAGTCTTTGTATTAAAAAAATAATAAATCTGTCAGTCAGAAAGATCAATATAGAAGACCCCAAACAAATCAAAATAGCATTCACTTGCTAACCATTGCTGTTCTAGCACACAGCAAAACCTCAGTCCTTATGAGCTTCTCTTTATTAATCACAATGCATTATCTGGCCATCTGCTCTATCTGCCAGAAGAGCAGCATTCCTTTGGTGGTCATTATTAACAGATTTCATGCTTTGTAGTTTATTTGGGCTGCCTGCTGTCATCTACAAATCTTTCTTTCTCAAAAGAAAAGGGGAGGAAACAAAAATGGGTGGAAATCCTAGCAATCAGTTACCCAAGGAAGATTAGCCCATATGACTAAATGCCATGTGAGTTAGCAGAAAACTATTTTTTTCCCTGTTGCTTTATGGGCAACAATTTGAAACTATTTAACACAACAGAAAGACTGCCTTCAGTTCATAACCAGCAACAGAAAAAGCCCAGTAAGTTAAAGAAAATTTTATGTCTTTACTTGCTCTTTTTCCAGCATCTATTCCTAAGGCATCTTCATAACATGTATATTCCACAGGTGCTTTGCCATTTCTGGATAAGCATCATGCACCGAATTTTTCAGTTCTGCTGGGTGTTTTATAGACACCAGTAAATCAGTGTGTGTTTGTGTGTGTATGACTTACAACTCCTCTTTGAAAGATTTTTCTCTCATGGGGAGCTCCATGCTCTGCAATCCCAAAGGATGAAACTAAGCCAAGCATATGAACAGTGCATACCAGACTTCAGTGCAATTACTGAGACCTCTGTGAAAGTTGAATGTGAAGGAATTTGGCTTTTAATTCCAGGCACTGTTACAAGTTCCTCTAAACCACAACTAAAGTACAAATATAATCATCTGAACAGCTGTCTGGCTTTTGTATTTGTTATGTTGTTTCACTGTCACTTTCTTGATTTTGGGAAAAAAAATTGTCAGTAAATAGCCATGAGTATTTGAAACATTAACTCACATCGTGTCTGTCATTTGTCTAATGTAGTTTCCTTCTAGCTCAGTGTGGGCTAAGAAACTTGGATGTGATCTGTGCAGAAAAAGAATCCTTCATGGCATTCATACAGCTGTGCTGTATTTTCAACAGACAGTGGTTTGTACTTGCCAGCTGGATAGCTAGCAGACAGATTTTGAGGGCAGACCACCCAGCATGGTTAAGTAGATAGAGGAAACAGAATAATTTACTAATCTTCTTTTACAACTCAGCTGTTTTGTTCTCATCCTTTGGGGGTGTAAAAAAAAAAAAAAAAAAAAAAAAAAAAGAAAGTTTCACAGATTAATTATTTTCAAATTGTGTGCTTTAAAGTTTGGATAAACTAGCTGTGACACCTCAGCACCTCCTAATGCTTCTGCAGCACCTTGAGATGTACATGCAGAATTTATGTTGTGCATGACAAACACAGATTAAATATTTATTTCATCTTTATTTGAGTTGGCAACATAATTTGTCTTCTGATTCACTAATATATCAAACTCTTCCCTGATAAAATGAATTTGTAGTGCTAGTGCTTAAGACATTACTAGTATAAAGAAAAAAACTAGGTCATTTAATTTGATCTGATTACATTAGTTATTAAGCTTATTTAATTTACTACTAGAAATTGTTTTGAAGCAGGAGATGGGCTTGGATTAGCCTTCAGATAAATGACATCCAAATCTGGCTCACTGAATTTGCCAAGTTCTTTCTTCATGCTAAAGTTATTATGAAATGCCAAAGTAATAATATTTATGAGCAGCTCTGTACTTGCATGTGGGAAGGAACATCTCAGATTATGATTCCTGTCCCCATGTCTATTTTTACTTGTGTATCCCACAGTTGTTGGATAAAATACTAAGATAACATGGAACAAGATTCCCTTTCACTTCCATTCTCGCCTCTAGGATAGTCAGAGGTTTTAATGACTTATATGGAACCATGTTTTGTGTGTTTGCTCTTTCTCTTGCCCAAATAGATTGACCTCCTATAAGCAATGTCCAGACTTTAGCAAGAGGCAAAGGTTCTAGAAGTAGTCTAGACATACTGTTTGTGTGTCATCACTGGGGAATGAAGACAGGGTGTTGGAAACTCTCTGACTAAGAACTGAATCTTTCTCACACAAATTGGAGTGAATGCTTCCCTTCTCCTTGTAGGCGGAACGTCTGATTTCCAGAAATTGATACAGTGCATCCAGACATTTAGCTCATACATAGCTAGGCCTGTAAAAACCAGTGTAGTTCTGAGTGTGCCTGGAGGTGTGGTTTAAAAATTTTGGGCTAAAACACAAAGTGCCTTAAAAGACCAATCAGTTTTTGCTCTCACAGTTCTGGACTCTGCATATATCTGTGTATGAATCCTACTTTGTGCAAGAGCATTCTTTAAACTGCTGACTGCAAAGACTTAAAGAGCTTTGCTATTGCAGGGCATGTTGTAGCATGAGGATTGAATTTCTTTTTAGTGAAGCTAGACAAAATATATGTTGCAGGGAAATGCATAACATTTCCCAATGGATAGGAGATATTTAATTCATAGGACCAACATACCTGGAAATAGAATTCCGCAAATATGTAATTGTAACATTCTGATCAGCAATGATTTATTCTTTTGCATAGCAGTGCATTAAAATTTTGGCTGTACTTGTTTTGATACTGGTCAGGCCAACAATTTCCTGACTTTTATTTTTGTGGGTTTCTTTACCTGGATTTTGATTAAATATAGTTAATAAAAGTCTCCATGATTTTAGCATCATATGAGTATCAGCTGACTTGGATGACTGACTAATTTACTTAAAAAAATTAGTATTTTTAAGCCATGTCTGTAGAAAATACAGCAATATATGAAATGACATTTTGCTGTTATGGTTCCAGTCCCTATAGTGCACATAAATAAATGCAGGTTTTGAGTGTAATTTATTAGTCATGTATAGAATATATGATCCTGTTTCTTTTACAATGGGATGACTTAATATATTTGGCTGCAAATCATACTGGCCTTTTGTTTCATGGCATACATTTATTCTGGAATTATGTATTTTCCAATATTTTTCTTTTCACATAATAGTCCTTTCTGAGTATTTTTTTTTTCTCTTACATTTTCATTCTGATTTTTCAGTTTTCTCTCCTCATGGCTAGATGTTTCCTAATCCCTATGTTTTTTTTTCCCCTAAGTTTCTCTATAGGAGATTATCACTATTTAGCTGTTTATAATAAATAGATACATCTAATCCAGTCAATTGACAATTTGCTGAAAATATTTTAACAAAGAATAGTTTGTAAAATGAAAAATCATAATCCCTCTGTATTTGTGTAAAAAAATGGAACATGGATTTTTCTTTTGAGGTTTTTAAAAAAATGTTAAGAAAACTGCATCCTCATGTTTAGACAAAGATAGGGTCCTGAAAAAAGATTAGTGAATAGTATCAAAAATGTAGAGTTTGTATTTTGACTGCATTGTGAATTCTACACTGTTTTGTGTGTCTGCTGTCTATTCTTGCTTTTTTTATTTTTTGGGGTAAAAATATTATTTAAAAATGTAGCCTAACCAGAAGCAGAATTGAACCAATATCTACTTAACACTGTAATAGTTCTTCCTAATACAGAGTTAAGAGATTATTGTAAATATTGGCAATTAGAGGATAGCTCCCTACAACAAACAACAAATACCTGAGTTTCAGTAGATTAACCTTATCAACCCATTCCTTGTCTAGTAATGGATTCCTTGAGGTGAACACCAGAGTATCCAATTTACTTTATATTCTTAGTTTTTAATATTGCATGCATTTGACAGTAGGCCTGATCACAAGTTAACACAATGATGTCAAATCAAAGGACACTGAAATTTTATGAAACACCTATATCTTGCCTTTGAGTAGCACATGGTAACTCAATAAGTATACTTACTCTGAATAAAAAAGTGACTACGAGCTTAGTCACTCTCCTTCCTGAAAAGGAAATATTCAGGCAATACTGGAGAATTGCATGCTAACTTCTCATTTAGCTTCCTTGGTCTTTTGCTTTTCATTTTGATCAAGATATTTTGTATATTTTATTACCTGTGATGTGTAGTTCTTCATTAGGAAAGAGAACAGCTGCCAGTCACATACCAAGAGTTGGCTCTACATCTGCTCACTCTTCAAGTATACTGTGGCAGCAGGTAAAAGAGGTAAAAGTATTTTTTTGAACAATAAGGGTATTTAAACCCATCAGTGCAACAAATTTCACTCAACTGTGAAGAGACATGAAGATGTTATAAAAAGAGCTAGTAACATACGCTGGCTTAATGAATTCTCAGCAGTATTTAAATGATGAAACCTTCTTTTATAACAAATTAACTGAAAAAAGATTAGTGGAATAAATAACAAAGAAAGGGTAAACAATGAGATGTTTTTGCAAGATTAAAAAAGGGGTGTGTCACATTTTATCTGACTGTAGGGTATGATATGCCTGCTTCTGACCAGATCATGTGTAGCTCTTCGTCTACTAATGTAGTCACTTCACCTTAGAAAGTCACTAGTTTGGTTAGGAAGGATTTGACCTTGGTGAAGTTATGCTGGATGTCTCAAATTGCCTCCCTGTCCTCCATGTGCCTTAGTATAGCTTGTTAGGAGTGTCTGTTCCATTATATTCTCAATAACAGAGGTGAGGCTGACAGGTTGTCAGATCCCTGAGTCCTGTTTTCTGTCCTTTTTAAGGATGTTTCTTTTTCCCCAGTCACCTGAGGCTTCAGCTGACTGTCATGACTTTCCAAACATCTTGAAGAGTGACTTGGCAGCTACATCAGCCAATTCCTTGAGGACTCTGAGATGCATCTTATCAGGTCCCACAGACTTGTGCACATTCAGGTTTCTCAGGTGGTCAATGCACCCACTCTTTTCTTACAGTGGAAAGCATTTGCTCCCCCAGTCCCATCCTGCTGTCCAAACATTTGGAGGTGTGGGGAGGGAGACTGCCACTGAAAACTGAGGCAAGAAAGTTTTTAACTATAGCTATAGAAACCCTTCTGTTTATTCTTTGTGTCCCTTGTTAGGTTCAGTTCCAGCTTTGCTTTGTCCTTCTCATCTCATTCCTACTCAACCAAACTGCTTCTCCCTTCTCTTCCCAGGTTACCTGTCCTTGTTCCCACTGCTGTGCATTTGCTTATTTCCCTTTAATTTGACCAGCAGGTCCCTACTCAGCCATACTGCTCTCTTGCCTTTCTTGCCTGTTTTCTTTCTCCCGAGAATTGCCAGCTCTTGCACTCTACAGATTTCCTTCTAGGTCTGCCAGCTTTATTTCACTCCCTTGTTCCTGAGGGAGGTCTCCCAAGGGATCCTGTTGACTATCTTCTTAAAGGTTTGGAAATTTCTTTTCATAAATTCCAGGGGCCTAACTTTGCTCTTTGCCACATCCATATCCCTCAAGACTGCAAACCACCCGTGTATGATCAGTGCATTCCAGGCTGCCTCTCATCTTGACACCTCCGTTTATCTTGCTTAATCATGACACTAGACCCAGTATGGCCTCCCCTCTGGTAAGGCTGTCTACTACTTGGCTCAAGAAGTTATTCTCCATGCACTGCAGGACTGTCCTGTACTGCCTGCAGCTCGCTGTGCTACTTTCCCAGCAGATGTTGGGGAGGCTGAAGTGTCCCAGCAGGACAGGAGCCAGTGAGCACGATGCCTTCTGTGGTGGGAGAAAGAAGGCTTCAGCAATAGGCTCCCCGTATCAGGTGGCCTAGACATCAACAATGAGGTTCTTTTTGTTACCTTAATCTCTTATTTCTATCCACAGGCTTTTGTCCTGCTCATGGCTCTTCTTCAGAGACAGCTCTTCACACTCAATCCAGCTCTTATCGTAGAGGACAACCCTGTCCTTCCGCCCCTCTCTCTTCTGAGCAGGCTGTAGCCATTGAATTTCTGGAGTCCCACCAAATCTCAATTCAACCCCACTAATCTCAGTCCAAATATTAAAAAGGATGCAAAATACTGCTGATTATAATACTCCCATTATTTTTTTTCCAGTGGCCATTTCCATAGAATTGGGATAAAGGTCATTAAGGAAAAAATGCAAAAAAAAAAGTTGTGTGTTCCAGGCATTTAAAAATAATACAAGACTTGTTTAATTTCATTAGGAAATGGTAATGGTGTGAAAAACGTGCTGAGTTTTTTTAGAAGAAAGAGCTTTTATTTTTTTACACAGTCCTCTTAAAAAATAATAGTGAAGAAGTTTTACTTATATTTTTTGTTTCATTTTAAATCTAGGTTGCATGATTAGTAACAGTAGTTTGTCTTTTTTCTTTCCAAAATATGCATTAATGAATACAGGGGACAGCAAAACTGAGATCTCAAATAGCTGTTTTTAGAAAAATCTAACCCCATAGATATGGCTAAAGATAAAGTGAGTTTTATTTCTATTTACTTATTTTTATTGAGAGTAAAAAGCTGTAATAGATCTCAGTCACACAGCTACTGAAATCTTTGAAATGTTTAGAATAAATTTTTCTGATTCTTCATACAGAAAAATTAATAGGTTAGTAATTTTTATGTTATGTTTATCCTTTTATTTATTTATTTATTTATTTTTATTGCACTTTGACAAACTTCACAACCTGCAGGAGTTTAATGTGACTATTTTTATTTTATTAGGCCACATATATTTATAAAGTAGCAGTAATCAGTATGCATTCTATGTGGAACTGCAACAAAATTGACATTTTGAAATATGCAATTTCATATCCAAAAGTGTTACTGGGTATGCTTTAGCCAGAATAACATCCTGAAACCAATTACTGTGACTTCATTTATCAAATATAGCATAGTTGCATTTTTCTGTAGATATACAGCATTACAGAGTTGTCCTATACTGCTAGTGTAATGAAACTATTCCTTCTTGTGATTTAAAATAATCATAGATGTTTTCCATGTTAAGGAAGCTTCTGAGAGCTGTTACACATACCAAATATTATTAAGACAATGAAAGTCAAAAACCCCAATACATAATGTAAATATACTCTGGCACACAGGTTTTTATTATTATTTTTTCTTACGAGCAAAGTTAAATGTTATATAATAGGGTAGATTTAAGCAATCATGGTTATAAATACGTAAATATTTATATGTTTAATAATAGAGATCATTCATAAAACAGAAAAGCAATAACATTCTGTAAGTTATTTCATAATGAAACAGATAATTTTCTTTTTTCAGCTAGCTCTTCTATGAAGTCCTTGAGTTACACAAAAAAAGGACAATGTAAAACTCTGCCAAAGTAATCATAGTCTGTCATAGAATATCTTTAGTTGGAAGGCACCCATAAGGATCATCAAGTTCTAGTCCCTAACAGTAAACCGTGTGACAACCAGCTTTCCAGATGCTTCCATGAGCCTTGCCATGCCCTCTTCTCTGGGCAGCCTGTTCCAGTGCCCACCTCCTCTGTGTGAAGAACCTGTTACTAATCTGAACTTCCCCTGATACAGCTTCATTCCATTTCCTCGTGTAATGATGCTGGTCACTGAGAGATCAGTATCATCTTCTCCTTTACCCCTCTTAAGACTGTGATGAGTTCACCCCTCAGTGTTTCCTTAGACAATCTTGATCAGATTTTGCCAAATAGTGTTTTCACAGTCTGCAAAGCTCTGCAGTTTAATTATTGCGTCTTTTTCATACAGATATTTCTGCAAAATCTAATAATTTTAAAAATGCTGTAAAGAATGTGATGCAATCTTTCTATTTTGGTATTCAGAGATATGAAGGGCAGAGACCTATGTGTCACCCAAAGCCCACATACCTCCGTAATATGTGGATAATTGCATTGAAGATTACTTGTTGATTTTAAAGAAATGTTATATGTTTTTTCTCAAAGAACAAGGTAGAATAAATTGAACTACATTTTTTATGAATTACCACATAGCATATAGAACTTACACTGATGCACACACATTTAAGAGAAGCCTCTAATTTTCATATTTTCAATTACTGGTAAGGTTTTGTGTGATACTTTTTCACTGTTTAATTTTTTTGTTTGGGTTTGGTTTTTTTTGGCTTTTGTTGTCTTTGTTGTTTTATTTTTATTTTAAAATATTTTTGTTTTATTTTGTTGGGGTTTTTTGCTTCCTTTTTTATCCCGTTGAAGACTTTTGTGGTATGTTTTTAGAACTCTTAGGCATTCCCAAATACTCATTTAGTTAGTTAGCATTCTGAGCATTAAAAAAACCTGTGAAGTCAAGCTGAGCTTCCAAATGAGCAAAAAAATGGGCTGCCCCCAGATTGAAAGCCCTTAAAACAAGAAATTATTTAATATTATTTTATTTTATATGAATAAAATTATAAAGCTGCAGGTAGCAAAATGTTTTAAGGAACTCCAAATTTCTTTAAAGAGGTTAGTAATTTTAAAAAAGGTTCCTATAGACAAAACTGAAGAATTGCTAAAAGAACCATTTAATAAAAAAACCAAAACACTGACTCATAAATCACATTCTGTGCACCAATGTACAATTAAAATAAAAACATAAACAGCAGTGAGATTTTTTTGAACTATATGACAGATTACTTCTGACACTCAATATATAAAGACTGTCACTTTTCTAACTGTTCAGGTTCTAACTCTTTAAAAAACCCATTCTACTCAGAATTAAGTTGCAACAAAGTTCAGACAGAAAAGGAAACCTAATATTTTCCATATGCACTGTCATATTCCATCCCTTTTTCTAATATTCATGTTCCATTAACATTTAGTATTGGATGAATCTAGGCTTGAAGATACAAAAGATAAAAGCAAACTAAAATATTTCTCACTTGTTTTGATATTTGCTATCCGTGCAGTATTTGCTTAGCCAAAGCCATTTTGTTTTATGACAAGACAGAGTTTGTAACTTCTGAGGCAAATAATCAAAATCTTAATTTCTTACAATATTGGATCTAGAACTGCCACAGAAGCATACTACATTGACAAGACTGAGATTTGCAACACTAAAAACTAGTACAGCTTTGATAATTTCAATGCTAGAACTTAGTGTTGGAAAATCCTACCCTCGGCGTTGAGAGTTAAAGATATCAAATGAAACTGGGAATGGAAGACCTCAGTTTACCTGCAGGCTATCTACAGCAATGGTAGTGTTAATGCATGTTTTTCTGTGTTACCCCTTAAACTAGCTCAGTCAAATCACTGTCTTTCCCAGAAAATGTTTTGCAGAAGCATAATTGTGTTCCACGAAATAAATAATTGCTCTTTATGTCTTCATACAATAAAGTGAGTTATATTAGACAGTTCTTATTATTTTTCTATTTTAAATGAACATAAAGCACTTTGAGTTAATTGGTAAATTCTGGTTAATCTGAAACAGATTTTGTAATATTTGGTAGACAAAATGTTTTCAAATGGCTTTCTATACCTATATTTCATAAAATTCTGCATTATTTGGACAATGATAACACAGGAAAATCAAGAAATTGCAATTAAAAGATGGCTGACACATTAGAAATACCAAGCTAAAAATTCTTCATATTTCTCAAATACAGAAAGCCCAGATACCTGGCAGTAAATAGCAAATTATTAGCCATCTAATAGGGTAGGTTATTTTTCTCCATGGTTTGGAATTTTCATTTATTAGAATGTTTAATTAGAAATGGGCCAAGTTCTTATTTACATGATAAGCATTAACTATAGCTGTAATACCTACCACCTGTAGTATGCCTGCAGCAGTGCATGTTGTCTGTTTTATATGCAAATATTGTATGTCTGTAGTGTGTCTACAAGTTTCTGTAATATACCTGTAAGTGTATGTGCTAACTAACCTTCCACAGGTGGTGCAACCAGCCTTACCAAGTCTTCAGATTTTATCATGAATCTCACAATATTTGGTGTGTGTGTGTGTGTGTTTCTTTTGATTTAAGCTGAATTTTCAGTCCAGTCTCATAATTATTGGTAGAGAACATATATACTTGTTCTAATTCCTTTTGAATCTGTCTTCCATTACGTTCACTTGGGCTGGTCATCAAGATAAGTGATATTTCACTGTGCTTTCTGCATTAGAACTGAGGTTGCCCTACCCCTGCCCTAACGTGATCGTCATATTCCGTTGTTCTCAGACCCACCTTTATTTAGATCATTAAATATTCAGGGAAAAAGACTGGAAACTGAAACTTTCACACTGAAGGTGAGTGCTCTAGATATTTGAGTAAATAAAGGTGAACACCCTTCTTCTCTACAAACCTAGGAATAATTTGTCATTATAAAGAATGATAGAAGGCACAGACATGATTAAAGCACTCTCTTACTCCTGTGATTGCTGGACCATTAAGCAAAGACCATCTGGCCTTCCCTTCTAAAAGGGCTTTCCCCACTGAGCACCTAAGGTATCCAAGCACTGGATCCAAGAACTCCTCCAATGAGCTCTCCTGTGAAGACAGGCTGAGAGAGTTAGGATTGTTCAGACTGGAGAAAAGGAGGCTTCCACAGACCTTTTCAGTACCTAAAGGGGGACTTTTTACAAGAGCATGTAGTGATAGGATGAGGAGGAATGGCTTAAAACTGAAAGAGGGTAGGTTTTGATTAGATATTAGGGAAAAATGCTTTACTGTGAGGGTGGTGAGGTACTGGAAGAGCTTGCCCAGAGAAACAGTGGATGCCCCATCCTTGGAAGTATTCAAGGGCAGGCAGGATGGAGTTTGGGCACCCTGATCTAGTGAGAAGTGTTTCTGTCTCTGGCAGGGCGACTGGAACTGGATGATCTTTAAGGTCCCTTCCAACCCAAACTATTCCACATGAATCTGTGTGGACACCCTGAATACAGCTTGAATTTGGTGTTAAACACCAACACCTTACTGATACTTTCTTCCCGCTTGCTTTGGCAAGTGCCTTCTCAACTTTGTGTCCTCTTCAAATAACCCTCATATTCTTAACTCTGTACACGCACTACAGGGTAACATAGCATTACTCTTATTTACAGAAGCGGATTAAGTTAACTCATATTCTGCAAGTCCTTCATGGCCTTTCCAAGGAAGAAATTATTTAAGAAAAGGAAGTTCTTTTATGACTGGTTGATCTTATGAAGGTGATCTCTGGTGTAGGCTGTAGGCTTCCTTAGTGTCAAATGTACCTGAATCATACTGCAGTTTTGCTTAAGAGAATTATTTGGTCTCTCTCATTCTGTTTTGGGAACATATAATCTGTGGGAAAACTGTCATATTGTCCATATTGTCAGATTAGATGTAGATTAACCCCATATTCACTAAACATTCGATCTCACAGAGTAAGTACATAAAAACAAGCTCTTCAATAAATGTTTTCAGCTATTTTTCTGTGTATCACAGAAAAGTATGCATAGCATAATATAAAATTAATTAAGGAATATGCAAAGCATATTCCTTAATTAATTTTAATACCTTTGTGTGTAAACATTTAGCCAGGAATGTAAAACCATCAGTGAGTAATGGAAAACAGACCCTATTTAGACATTTGAATATTTTATTTTTTGCTCCAATCTGGCAAGACAAGAGAAATAAAATAGAATTTTCAAACTACAAAGAAATCTGCATTAGCAATACACTGAAATATATTCTAGATATTTTGAAAAATAAGTGATGAGAAATGGCATGTGAGTATAAATTTGGTTATATCATACAAGACGTTTAAGTTAATCAGTAAGATATTTTAAAATGTTTGGCTTTGAACTTTTTTGAGACTCAGTCTTAATGACAAATCAAATGTATTTCATATTTCTAGATAAAAGTAACACCAAAATTTTATGATTCCTCCACCAAATTTTATTTTACTCTTCTATGGATTTAAAACATTTGAAAACAAAAGTAGAAGAAGCCTTGAGAGTAGTATAAGGAGGTTCACAGATAAACTAATGAGATGTGACAACAAAGGAATTATTCTGAACGTGCCTGGGTTTTATTCCTGAAGTCATTTGTAGGGATCAAAGAAATAATTCTGAAATATATGTTTTCTTCGGGGAGCAATGTGAGTCCCAAAAATATTACAGCCCTTCTTGCAGAAACATCTGTATTTTCTTTTTTTTTGTTAAAGAACATATGAAATCTCAGATTAGATGAGTATTATGTATATATATCATGTATATAATATTATGATTACATGTGCAGTCATAGGAGGTGTTTGTATTCATAGCTATGGTAGTCATGTTAAGGGTAGAAAGTGTTATTTGAACATATTGAAGGTGGCTATATTGACCAAAGTTTATTGTGATTTTAATAGTCTGATACAACAAATAGTTTCATGATAATACCATCTTTTCTCTGGATGTGTTTTCCTGGTGTTTTGAAATATCATCTCATTGTGAATATAACAACAAAAAAAATGAACCAATGAAATTTAAACAAATAAATAAACAAAAAACTTATCCAAAACCCTATGCCAAAGAGAAAAACTGAGGTGGTCCTGAATTCCTAGCTTTACTTTTTAAATAAAGCAAAAGTTGAGATTTTTTTTTATACCCATATTCAGTTCTTTTTTACTTCAGTTGGATATTTTCCTAATACAAACATATGTCTTTTGATGAGGAATAAGTATATGATTTTTGTTTTTCTGAAGTAGTAAGTGGTTTTTGTTTGTTTTTAATGTCTATCTGTGAGGAATTTTACAAACTATTTAAAACATTTTTAAATACTTGGAATGTACTGAGTGTGCATTCTTTTTAAAGTCAGCTGCTTTAGTATGTTCCAGATTTTGTGGCTTAAAATGTACAAGAGAGAATTTTGGAAAATGGATTCTGTATTGACAACGTAGTTGATACCATAGAAGAGAGCATTTTTGTTATTTTGAGACCATAAGCAATGTCCTATTTAGAAAAATAACAGGAGGAAAGAGAATAAAGAATGAAATGAAAGATGTTAACAGCACAGTTTCCCTCCTGTTCATAGCTTATAAATTATAAATGCTAACCCATGAGATGTTTGCAGTTGCTGGCTATTACATGTGTCAGTATTACAAAAGACATTATTATACAGATGATGGAGTGACAAGATGTAACAAAGCCAAATATACTATAGCTAGTTAGGGACTTGAGAATACAGTATGATGATAGAAAAGATGCGATTAGCAGAAAAATTAGTGGCATGCACTTTTTTGACTTTTATGAATGAATATCTATCCATAAAAACTTAAATTTGTAGAAGTCAGCCTGATGCCTGTACACTTAAGGAAAATGCAATGCTGTTTATCTTCAAAAAGTTAACTTCAGGGTATGTAATAAATACTGACTAAGCTGAAAGTTAGATAAAGAAAGGTATTAAAACCAAAACAAAACCAAAAATTCTTTTGGCCGCTTAGGGCCTTATGCTGCTCTCTGACCCTACTGGTGGGGATGAGTGAGCAGCTGGAAGGTGCTTGGTTACTGACTGCAGTGACACCTCAAATCTGCATAAAATTTCAGACATACAGTCAATTAAAGAAAAAATAATGACAAATAACTGAATTATTTCTTTTATGGATATGATTCAGGAGTGATGCCCTAACGGTTCCCACTAATGTAAAGCAGGGTCTTGTTTCATAGAACACATAGGAGAAAACCCAGGGCTTTCACAGAAATAAATTAATTATGTGTTTAATGAAACAGCTTCACTTGCACTGTGAAAGTTGAAAAAATTCCAGGACTTAATGCAAATATTGATGCTCACTTTTAATGGATCTGAAATTACCAGTGTTATTCTTTTTCCTTATAATCAAAAACTTAAAACCAAGGATGATGAATAGGAACTGTTTTCAGTGCAGTGGTATTTGATTTTAGCAAAGTGGATGTCAGGTATTACAAAACAAGCTCTTGATTACTCAGTAAGATACTTTCAAACACTCTCTCAAAAGTAGTTAACTCTTTGACATTGGTTTAGTTTTCTTATATGATGAAGTGATAATTAATTAGAATATTTAACCTTTCCATTTCCACATAATGACATAATGACATCTGCTCTACACCATGAGGCCACAAAATAATTAATTTCTAATACATGGATGTACATAAGAGGTTTGCTTCTCTCTGCTGAAGTAAACAATTTTGAATTATGCTTATAGAGTGATCCCCTCCTGCTGGTAACTTAGAATGACTTTCTTGAATCTAGATTCAAGACACTTTCTCATCATCACACAAGGAAGTTTTTTTTGTGTGTGTATGTAGTTCTTTAGACATTAAAGACATGAGGCAAACAAGATAATGTCAGACAAGGGGAATTTATCTCTTATTGCTCTCTTTTCTAGTCCCTGTGTTTATTAAGGCTGTGCATTGATTTCTTCCATTATTCTTTCGCTTTTGTAAGACTTTTATTCATGGGCAGAAGGGCAAGGGGAGTTTTGGAGGTTAATTTCTGAGTGAAAACACTGAAGATTCCTCTGATTAAGGAAGCAATGCAAGGTTTGAGGTTTCTCAGTTCTCTTCATATATTGTAATTGTAGCTTCTACTAATTTTCATAGGAGGATTTTAAAACACAAATTTTTATCTAAATAAATTGAAGATAACCTCACAGTGTATTTATGTGTAAGGTTAATGCTTGAATTATTTTCTTTCTTCTTGCAGTGAAAACAACTTAATTTAAAGCAGGGAAAACAGTCCAATTATTTCATACTCTGGTCATAACTATCTGAGTTCTTAATTGCCAGAGAGAAATAAGGTAATAAAATTAGTGATCCCTAAATGGACTGCTATAAAATCTAGAGAAGTATTTATTTATTCCACTATAAACACTTATTAAAATAAAAGTAGTTTCATTTTTTCTGAAGGATTCTTCATAATTTTCTTTCTGTTCTGCCAATATTTCAAAGAGAAGCTGACGAATTTAGCCTTACATTTGCTTAAGTAAAGTATATCTGTCAATATGAGATCTGAAAGACTGTATTTTTAGAACACCACCTAAACTACCTGATTTTAGGTAAAACATTTTTTTTTCTAAATATTAAAATAATTCTTTGTTGAAGAACTGAGGTTTAGGGTAAGGGGCATTAAGTGTTACAATCTATTTAAAGGTTAGGGAAATGCAGCTTGGGCATTATACTGATGCTGTCTTAATTCAACATTACTAAATATTTATACTAAATAATAATCACCTCCCCAGATAATTGTCACTATTCGACATCTAGGAGCATACTAAATGCAGGCAAATTAAATAATGCACTTATTTAATTCACAGTGCAAAAGGCATAAAGAGATAGTTCAGTGTTTTTGAAGACAAATGGAAAGTGCAGGTGTGAAGAAAGGTTAGTTCCCCAATGCTGGAATTGACCCTGCAGGCATCCTTTTGTCCTAGCACAGTTAGATACAACAAGGTTTCTTGGCAAGATCTATCTTTTAAGATACTCTTGTGCAGCCCACTGCACTGCCACAGACACCCATTGAAATTCTGGATGTAGGTGTTAGGTAATGTAAACTGAACACTTTGCCAAATTAGGTGTTCATCAGGATGAATGGACAAAATACAGTCTGTGTTTTAACTGGGCGATACTATATCCACAAATAAGTAGAATTACTTCCGCCAACTAATTTTTTATCACAAACAGAAAAAAAAAATATACAGGGACAGGTAGATATAATAGAATAGATAAGCTGCAGGGCAGAACATTTTCTGTACAAAGGAATATTAGTGATGCACAACTTGGTGGGGGAAAAAAATATTTTTTTTTCCACAAATGGCATCATGATGTGCATGATACAGAGTGATTTGGGGTTTTGTTTGATTACTTGTTTTTAAGAGGGTTCTTTGCTTTTCTACTTTCTTCTTAAACAATGATTCTTCTATGGAAGTTAGTTTTATGCAAAGAACTTAATGCAGACTCTGAAATGGCTTTCATATCTTAATATATAATTACATACTGAATAAATATTTTACTCTAATGATAATTAGTCAATGGTAATTGAAAATAAATTTAGGTAGTGATGACAATTTCTCAATATGTTTTGGAAGGATTTCTTAATTTAAACATATTGCTGGGTAAGATCCTAATGATGTATTGACACATTCTGAACTATACAATTTAAATTCTAATTGTGAAATAACTTTGATGATACTGACTGAGGTGCAGCAAAATCTTTTTTTGGAGAAAAATCATGAACAGAATGCTAGACAACCCTCTACTGTCATCAAAGACATAAGTATCTTAGTAATAAGGTTCATGCTGAATGAATTCTCAGAATTTCAGCACAGAACAATTGAAATAAGAGGTATTAATTTTTATCTACCAATAAAACATATTTATTAAATATGTACATGATTTTTTTTCCCCTGGAAGTTAATTGATGTCAGCACAGTTTTCAAATTCTATGTAGTAGTGTAACTGATAGAAATGCCTTTTTTTACATGGTCAGTCGCATGCCAAAAGACTCCTCTATAAGTCAGTTCTTTTTCCCCCAGATTGGACTTTTTATGTCCTATTTTCTTCATATAATAGCTGTAGTCCCAAAAGGGTTAGGTAAATTGTATGTCTGAGTGTAGTGTTATTATTTTAATGAATCAATTTTAAATAAAAGTAGCTATAACAAGGTATTCTACAATATTTTTATAGTAGTTTGCTAGATAACTACTAAGATGTAATGAGTAGTCTCAGTTTTGTGAGACTTATAAAATTTATCCAATCCTACATCAAAACTTGCTGTAAGAAAATAGTAATTTTGTTTTAAGTGCAAAGTGGAAAGTCAATGACAAGTGGCAAGGGAGTCAAGATGCTCCATACTGGGGAAAATTCAGAAGTATTGTGGGTTTTTGTAGTTCTCCGTTAATAATTGTGTCCTCTAGCCTGTTGCAATAATTTTGCTTTCTGTCTCACCCCTGGAAATGTGCAAGGCAGGTTGGATGGGGCTTTGAGCAATGACATCTAATGGAAGATGTTCCTGTCCATGGAAGAGGGGTTAGAACTAAATGATCTTTCAGGTCCCATCCAACCCAAACCATTCTATAATTTACTGGGTTTTATTCTAACTTGGTTTCTTTGATTGCAGCAAATATACCCTTGGCTCAGTGACAAATAGCTGTTTCTAAGTAGGTGTTGTATGAACTCTTTTGTTTACTCAGTCAGAGTATATTGAGCTGGATTGTTGCAACAGGAATGCCACAAAAAAAACCAGACATACAGATAGAGGTTGGGAAGTATTCATGAATTAGGTGTGTTTGATTTCTCTTTTTCTTTTTAACACAAAAAAAAATGCCACCTAGTCATCTAGGACTAGTGCAGTAAAAATTTTTTTTTTGGCTAAGAGGAATTATTTTCTTTCTTGTGCATGTGAACAGGGCTTGCTTGTAAGCTAAGTACAGCCAGAATAGGTTTGGGCTTCATTGTACACTTAGAACACTGTAGATTTAATAAGGTGGTTATAGCTTTATGAATATTTTTAGTGTAAAGCTTATATATAGAACTGATATGTCTAGTCTCAGGGTTGAATCATAGAAGAGTTGTTTTTTTGGTATTTTGGTATTGTATTTTTCCCTATGTGCCTTTTTACAAGAATAATTTTTTACAAGAATAATTTTTTCTACAATTCAGAACAGTGATATAATGCATACATAATTTGCCTTTAAAAAGAAAAGTTTCTATTAAAAACAGGTTCAACTAGATGAACAGAACTGCACTGTGAGGGAAAGGTGGTGTTCTTTTGGGGATAGAACATGAATCATTCTGACTCAGATTTCAGAAAGCACTATAGGAACAGAGAATTGTAGAAGAGGTATCATATTTCAGTGAGACACCTCTTAAGGTCTATGAAGTTTCAAGACTGATACATGCTATCTTTAAAGCAGCCAGGTAATTGCAGGGTGATGTAAACAGCTACAAAGACCTAACCTGCCTGGGCAAACGCCCATCAACACTATGTATATTGTGGGGTTCCCAGGGTGCAGCACACCAACTTAAAAGCTTAGCAGTGAAATAATTAAACTGCCAGCTACAAGGAAGTGAATTATGAAAAGGAGATAGGATTTAATAGCCCCATGAGAAATGTAAGAAAGTTGCTAAATCATCCAAGATATTTAGCAAGCTGGCAGGTTACATGCCCAAAGGCAGAGTCCATTGCTGTGTAGTAGGCCTTGTGCAAGATAAAAGAACTCACAAACATCTTGTCTGCAGGCAGAGTGAAAAGAAGGAGGTTCATTGAACAATTTAAACCAGGGCTCCAATTGGCTAGACTTTTTCTAGTTGATGTCTGTGTAAGCTGTCCCAGGAACAGTAAAGTATATGATCTCCTGAAGCAAGGTGTATAAAAACTTCATATATTTTTATGATTTATGGTTTACCTCTATTATCTTTACATTTCTTTCTCATGTTTGTGTTTTACAATATTTCTGTCATTTAAGACAAATATATTTTTATTTATACATTTCTACTTTATATATTGGTGCAGTGCAAGACAGCATTGCATCAACTCTGACTCAGTGGTCATAACATCTTTGAACATGTTCTGGCCATGGACAGGAGGATAAAGCAAGCAAAATTACCAAAGGAAGTGGATCCATAACCATTACCTTTCAGATCTTGTATTTTTTATGCACAAAGTTGCTTCAAATTCAGATGCTCAGAAATGAAAAGTAAAATTGAAATATAGTCTTTCTTATCAGACTGATAAGGTTCTGATATCATATCTTTGAGAGAAAAAAAAAGGCAGATAGAATTCATCAGGATTTATTTATGTACTTTGACAAATAGTAATGTTTCCACGCAATATTGTAGCAGTCTTGGTTATAACACTCTGCGAAGAACGTAATTAATTTGATATAAAAATATTTCTAAGCTTAATAGAACTAAAAATCAACTTTTGAACTTTAGTAGAGAGCTTAAAAAAGTTTACAAACCAGTTGCCATAATTGTGTACAGTGGATCTAGAAGAACCATATCATGATGTCTATTGCAGTGATTACTAAAGGTCCCTTTAACTATTACTTTCATTGTTAAGTTAGAAAGTCATTCTTATTGCCTGATAATTTTTATTCCTTAAACCCCTGTTTCATTGTAAAATATCTGTCGCTTATTTAAAATAAAATTTCCCACCATGACATCACCAAAATAGTTAGTATACTAATAAATCAGACTGAAAGAAACAGGGATATTTTTTTTCTGGAAAATTCTTATTTAGAGATTAGTGCCATTTTAATGAGAAATTTTGTATATAAATGATTTCTGACTTTCCTAGAGGTGTAGAGTATGGTTTGTGTAATAACCTTGTCAGTAACATTATTATTAATCCAAATTATTATTTTATAGTTGTTCTTAAAGTTTATGAAGAAGTTTTCTGTTTATAACTCTGTTCCCTATAGCAATTATATTATCTTCCTCTATTTTTTCCCTTTAAACTTAAGCCCCACATGTTATAAATAGTTCTTGTTGAACTGATTATTACATTTATATTCAAAATTAAATTCTTTCACTGGAAAATAATATGAGCTTAGGTGAAAATCTGAACACTTTCATATTTCTTTCCTGAATAATGGAGTAAATGCAGAGTTATCAGGTGGCTTTTGATTGCACTCATGTGCCAACAGTTTCATGGCACACCACAAACAGAACAAAATCTATTGGTGTGAAATAAAGACAGGTGTGAGGAAAAGTGCTCTTGTCCATATTAAAGAATACCTTGACCTTTTCTTTCAGTTTTATATACTATCATCCAGGAAACTTGGACTAATTTTTTGATGTATTACTTGTTGGGCTATTTCTTTAAAAGGTTTTCCCAAGAATCAAATTTAGCCTCTAGTGCTTGGTGTTGACTGTGCTATGGTTCAACAGATGTGCTAAAGTATTTCTTGGGCTTTGTCTTGTTCAGACAACTTCCCTTTTCCAGAGGCTCTTCAAATCTTATGCTTGCTGTGTGAGTCATTCCTTGGGCCTTTAAAAGAAATTTGCATGCAAATACAATAGTAGTCTGTTATCTTACTGAAACTTTGTTTTTGTTTTTGTTTGTTTGTTTGTTTGTTTTTGGTGTTTTTTTTTTTTAATTTGTGTGGTTTTTTGTTAGTTGATTTTAGGATTTTGGGGTTTTTTTGTTTGTTTTTTCAAAGATCTAATGTGATCAAGGAAGAAGAAAAAGTGTTTTAAACGATAATTAAACCAACTTTTATTTCCACTAGAATTATACAACTGAGTTTAGCTGGTTTATACAGTCCTGGAATAGGTCAGCAATGCTACAAGCAAAGCTATATTTAACACCCAAGTGTTACTTTCTCTGGCATAGTCTTCTGAAGCTGTAGACAATGTTATTTTCAGTGTGATTGTTTCAGCTGCACTTCCTTCACCCTTTGACTGGCTGTTACTGTTAGAGACTCTAGTCAAAAGAAACTCTTTTACATCTGAGAACTGATGGATGCCAATCACATTTGTCTTTCATACCAACTGACGAAGTGAGGAAATTATTCTCTTTAGTGCCTTGTTTTCATTTCTTCAGTGTAAGCTCTAACTGTAAATTTTTAAACTTGCACTGAGTTTTCTGCTAAGCTAAGGGATCTTATTTGGGTCTTATTTCCAGCTGATATGCAGCTGCTGATATCCACTGGCCAAACTTATTAAGGTATGATTCTATCTCTGAAACATAAACTATTTGTATAGTGTAAAAACTTTGTACGTCCATGTGAGATCTTCAGTGAGACAGTATTCTTTTGTTCCCCTGTCCTTCATTTTCCTTTCCTGCTTTCAAATTCAGTGTGTAAACTGTATGCAGCATACACAGTATTATTATTGAATTTCTAGTTCATCTTTTGTTGACTTGTGATTTCACTTTGACAGGAAAAATTATTGGTTTGTTTTGTAATTTGAGAGAAAAACTGGTGGCAGACTATTGTATCAGCTATCAAAATGGCCAGAGCTTTGGGCGTGCATAATACAGTTCCTTTTGCACACAATAATGTTTTGAAAGGCAGGCAAATGTGGCATAAAAACATTCAACAAAGAATTTTTGAAAAATAGTGGGAGGAGCTGAGAAGAAAAAAAAATTGCATAACAGTTTAAAATAAAAAAAGCAGCATACTAATATATAAAAATAAGCTTAAGGAGATAAAATTCTATCTAAGCATTAGTTGTAAAAAGAGTTAACAGCTTTTTCCTTATTATGCACTTATAAAAAGCCATATTTTATTGATTCCTGAGTCCTTTAGATTATGCATTGCCATCAGGGTTAATTTCAAACATAAAATATGGCATAATGCTACTTATAGAAAATCTTTTCCAGCAACAGAACTTTGCATGGGATCAGTCTGGGTACAAGGTCCAGATGCTGTCTTTACATGATCTTTGGTTCATTGCCATATGATTGATGAAGGAACTTGTGTTGCTAGATATTAGTATAAAGACTTGTACCTTATTTTTAAAAAAATGTTGGGTTTTTGGTTTTTTGCCTGACTTTCTCAATTCTAAATTGTTTGTCCACTCTCTCATGGTCCAGCACTGCTGCACTATCTTTAACCTTATTCACTACTTGGGTTTTAAACTTTGCAGTAATTCTCTGTAAATAAGCTGGCTCAATTTTTCTAATGTTGTCTGCGCAGTCTGGCAGAGCTTTTGCCTCCTGATCTGTCCAGTTACTTTCTGTTTTATCTTTTTGCAAATACCAGAAAAAAAAAGTTTTTAATCCTTGTCTTCTCACGAATCTTTCAAAGTCTTTTTCCCTCTCCATACTCCCTTCCCACCCCCTCTTAGTTATATTGTAATTCTATCTCAGTTTTATTCAGTCTTGAATCTCCTAGAGTTTAATGCTGGAGTGTGTTTCTGACATACAGATAATGTACTGGTCTAACACCTAATTCTGCCATCTGTCTATGTCATACTTTGAAGTTCCCTGACATTCATTTAGAAAACTAATGAGAAAAATTAATTAAAAGAAAATTAAATATTATCAATGAAAGGATTTGCACACAGATAATATGTTTCTAGTGCCTAAGATAATAAACATGCTTTGATTGGCCCATCCTCTTTATTCAAGCAATTCCTGGAAGAGAAGCATAACAGCATGGTTTTCACAGAGTTGAGAACCATGTTCAGTCTTTTGTAAATGCAGTAAGAAAAATTTAATTGAAATTTTTTCACTGATAAATAAATACGCATGAGCAATTTTCCTAATGGTTTGTGCAAATACATAAAGACCTCTGGCTTTAATGTTGTGAAAATGATACCCAAAATATATGTATTGTGATATTAACTGAAACTGTTGTGTAATCCAAATGCCATTCTGTCTGGTCTAGCACAGTTCCTACCCTCTGATGAAACCTGCAGCACTTCAGAAAATAACTTCCTCTCTCATAGCACATTTAGTGCTTCAGTCTCATGTGATGCTATCTAATTCTCAAAAAATGTCTTATACCTGGAGACTAAGGTATACAAATTCATATCAATATATCAATGTAAGGAGAAAGACATGATAAAGATGTTCCCCTGTACTCTAGTCAATAAATAATTCATTAATGACAAACATCACTCCAAACTGCATCTAATATAGGTCACTTAAAAAAGCCTCTCTTGGGAAATGCTTTTGAATATTTCAGTGATGATGACTAAGCTATATTTATGACAAAGGAGAGTTTAAACCTGAAATTTTAAACAGAGTTCAGGAATAGGTGCATGCATATGTGATTCAGTAGTTACACGGTTGAAAAGTGTCTGTAAATTACTGCTAGGTCTGCCAAACTCTATCCTGATGGATAAAGGATTTCTTCTCCCCAGTGCTGTGAGTGCTTGTAGAAGCTTGTTTGGGATAATACTTGTTTTACTTTGAAGATAATAGTAGATTAATTTTTTAGAAAACATTGTGGTCATAGTAATGAGAAAAAAAGATAGCCATATCTATCTGCATTAACTTCTAGTATATTATGCAAATGGAGATCTGCAAGTAAAGAAGGAATCCTTCCTTGGCAGTAGAGAGGAAACATCTGAAGAATACTTTGTGGTTCAACCAAATATTACAGTAACTTTTCCACTCGGATGCAAGCCATGTTAATGGACCAGTAAGACAAATAAAATTACATTTTTCCAATATTGAGCTCAATTACCTCATTATAACCAGTGTACTTCTAAAGATACATTAATAAATATTCCACATGAGAAATGAATCAGCAATACAACAAAGGGAATATGTTCTTGAAAGGTAGTGTCACTTCTAGCTGATATATTCTATGATTTAACATGCCATCTCAAACTTTCCCTTGGAATATCTTTTATGTTGCTCTTTCTCTTCCTTTATTTTTTTCCCCACTTTAGAATGTATGTTTGAATTTTTCAGTACTCCACAGAAAGTGTACAAAGACATGATGCGTGCCCTTCCACATGTGTTTTAACTGGAGGCAGATGTTTCCTGGCCTCTTAACTGAATTTAGTATGCCAATTAGGACACACCTGCACTGGATACAGATAAAAAGAATTAAGAAAGAACTGTTGGAGTGCACTTCTTCACAGACTTTTTGCAGAGCATCATCTTTAATCCTGCCTCATCATCTCTTGCTAGGTAGAATGTAGTTGTAATTAGTGCTGTATGTACCTGTGCCAATGTGAGATGAGTAAAATGGGACAATCTTGGAGACAATCTCTTTTTTTCTGATAGAAAAAGCCATTCCTAAACCATAAGAAAAGGGAGTAGAGGCTTCCTTGTTTATACAAGAAGACTTGGATAAAACATTATGTGCTATGGGGGAATTATGCAATATGATTATGATACTGCATAATGATAGCAGTAATATAGAAAAGTAGTTGAACAAAGCAAGTGTGTACACTCCTTCTCCAGTTCTCTTTATTGTTAATCCTCTACTTTTACTATGCTGAGCTACTTCTGGAGGAGTGATCGTGGCAGAGTGGGCTAAGGGTAATGTTTTACCTTCTTATGGACAGTTTGGTTTCCTCTGTTTGCCACTGACTGTAAGTCCCTCCAAAGACTGAACAAAGTGTTTTTCTCCTCACTAGGGTAAGATAAAAATATATGGAGTATTGCTCAGAGTTACATTAGACAATGTTTCAGATGTGTTTACTTGTACTTTAGAACTATAACCCTGTGGCAGTTAACGGGAGCTGGAAAACCCATCAGGTTATGTGGAAATGGACTGGTTATTTTAGGAACTGTGGTATCTATCTGTGTTTTCACTTTGTTGCTTCCAAGAAAACAGAAGTTGTAATAAAGTAAAGAGAAAAGGTAGCCAGAAATTATACTACTAGTAGGGGATTCTTGAATATATGTTTAAATTGCTTTCTTCTGTCACTATTCTGATATAAAGAGGGAAATTATTCTTCAAGGATTTTCTGCATATGACATTAAGATCTACAGTTTGTGTCAAGTTTTTTAGAGCAGCCAAATTAAGAACTGAAGTTCACCCAGGGAACAGAATCATTTTCCCACTCCCGCACTTGAACTAGAGATGGAAGAGAAGCTTTCTATTACTTTTTTATACCTTTGTTTTAGGTTAATTCTATTCATGGTGTAACCTAATTTGCATGAAGAACATTTTTCCCTGAATCTATCAGTTGCATGGGAAAATGGATATTATTCATTCAAGTGGAGTTTAAACCTCCTGTGACTCAAAAATGTTTCTGTGCAACAAATAATACTTAACATGAGCACTTGAAGTCAATGGGAATTGGGACTACTATGCTCCATTTAGAATGTGAATATTGTTTCACAGGATTAGTACCACATTTCATTTGTATCCACCAGAAGAAAGAAAAATAGTTTGTAAAACTTCATATGTTATAGTCTGAGAGAACTCAGTTGTGATCTTGAATTTTTTAATTATGGGAGGGGTAGTATAGTTATTAAAAATTAACCTCTTTTTAATTAAAACAATATCTTCTATCCAAATCCATGTTCTGTACTTACTTGTTTAGAGTAAAAATTGAGATTGCTATCACTTCTCAGTATCTATTAGAAAGTGTTTCAAATTTGAGTGTTAGGCCATGACATTTTCCCCTCCCTCTAATTTAATTAGACAAATAGTGCAGTTGAAAGGGACTTTTAAAAGAATAAAATTTGAGTTTTCTTTTTTAGTGTTCTGCTTCTCACAACCTACTTGATATTCCTTTGGATAAATAAATCAGTTTATCAGGATTTCGAATCTAAATTATTCCTGTATCAAATAAAGTTATGTTTGACTAAAAAATCTCCAAAAACTTCAACCATAAATAACTGTTGCTGCTGCTCCTCTAGCTGGAATGAGAAGCTTGTCTTTTTCCACGTCCTGAAGAATTAGGTTTTATGAATGTTAGCAAAAGTATTTTTTTTACAATAGCATTTAGAGAGGGTTTATAATCAGATATGAATTTTAATGAAGAAATTAATGGATATATTAACCACTAGTATTTCTTGGAGCATGGTACATAGTCCTTGCTCATGATGAATTATTATGTGTTCTGGTAATATATAATTCAGTAAAGCTGTTTGTGCCTATCAGTATCCAAATCCGAGTTTAAATGAAATGGTGATGAGAGGAGGGTGTAATCTCCCAAGCTTTGTCACACAATGTATTGAATTTGTGCATGCTTGCTCATAGACGTGCACGCTCAGGGGGGCAGTTTGTAGCTGTGCCACATACTTTTTTTTCAATTGGCTTTGGAGCATTTGGGGGAAAAACAGTGCAAAGCACCAGTGTGATGAGAGGAGGGTGTAATCTCCCGAGCTTTGTCACACAATGTATTGCATTTGTGCATGCTTGCTCATAGACATGCACGCTCAGGGGTGCAGTTTGTAGCTGTGCCACATACTTTATTTTTCAATTGGCTTTGGAGCATTTGGGGGAAAAACAGTGCAAAGCACCAGCTGGAAACTGCAAGAATTTTTAGCACTGTTGTAAGGAGAAGGAAAGGTACAACTTTGTTACTCTCCATTCTTATTCTGTGTTGTCCTCTTAGTCCCTGTCCATGTAAACTAAAGCTGCAATATCTTAGTCTGACAATTTCTTAAATCTGTATCAAAATTTGGGGGGTGGGGGAAAGAACATTACTTGTATATGTGTACACAAGTGTTTCTGTACATTAATGTATCTGCCATTAATAATGTGTTAAAGAGGTCAGTATGAAAAATTGAAACATCTTTTTCAGTGAAAGAGCCTTCAATACCATAATTGGATATTTCATACTCATTCTTTCTATGGCTGTTGAGGTTTGTTTGTGTCAGATTACACCAGTTACATGTGTGCCTAATTCAGAACTGTTTATATGCTGCTCAAAGGGAGTAACTTTTATTCTGCTTTCTGCTTGTGTATCTCACTTTTTTAACAAATCTGAATATAGTATTTTTCCAGAAATAAACTTTTTTTTTAATAATCAGTGAGACTCTATAAATGTTAGGCTTTATTCACATACATGTTAGGATCACAGACAGTGCATAGGTAAGATTTTGATTTGTTTTGTTAATATTGCTCAGCCAAAACGACAAAAACTGATCTTAAAACCCACTTAAGGATCTATAATATTTTTACACAATTGTTTAAAAAAGACCACTACAAAACCCAAAAGAAATCCAAACAAATGAAAAACAACTTTTAAAATTATAAATCTCCATATGTACTTTTATTTAAAAGTGATGATATAATGAATAAGCACTTTTGTCAGGGGAATACATGACAATGTAATGACCAAATTTTCTTCAAATCTGCTAATTCTAAATTGTACTAAAAGGTATGTCAAGACTTCTAGTAAGAATATATTATTCTGCAAGGGCAACTGCTATTGCAAAGTTCCATGGATTAGGTGTATTTCTTAAGAATTACAGTATGTATAGAGCAAGAAACATCTTGATTCAATCTCTGCAAGTACAGTCCTAAAATAAAGTTTAAATCAAATTAAATTAAGTAAGACACTTGCCTGTTTATGGTAGTGTAAAGTTACACTTTATTTAGTGTTCACAAAACACTAAAAATAAGCAAATGTATTTCACTGAGACTTTTGCAAGAATTACAAATCAGGTTTATTTTGAGTTTTGGAATAAAAACAATCTGAAAATCTCTGAAAGAAAAGCATTATGCCTGTAATATATGTAAAAATATTGTAGAGCAATTAAAAGTTTTAACAATAGACACTAAAACAAGAAACATATGGCCTTAGTCTTTTTCCTGGGAAAGAAACAAAAGATATTCAAACCTGTGAGATTTCTCATTTATACTTTTCAAAAGGAAATGTGGGTGAATTGAACTAACAAATCTAAAAAAGTTCAGTAAGTATTTATTGCTGCTTCTCTAATGTAAGATTTACCTAATCATTAATTTGTGTATCTTATAGTTTGTTGCTAATATTCCTAATCTGTACTATATCACATGGCATTATGATATGTTGTACTTCCCAGGTGTAAGGGGTTGATCTGGGTTTACTCAAAGGTTCTTTTCTAGGTTTTCACCCATGTGCAGACTGATGCAGTGACAGAGATGAGTTGGAATCAGTTAGATGTTGGTGAGCAATGTTACAGGCTGCAGAATATCCAAGACACTGTATAGTACTTCCCATATATTTCAAGTCGGATTCACTTAAAAATAGACTTGAATATGTTGCTCCAATGAGGGAGTCAATGACTTTTAAAACTTTTTTCATGTTTATGGAGCTTGCCCAACTAAGACCATTCTCCTTAATGGTAGTAAACTGAGAGTAGGTGGTGTTGATAACACCCATTAGTACAGAATGGAGAGTCTTCTGTGAACTTCAGTAGATGTTGAATTTGAATTTGAATGAGATCGTCAAATCATTTCAGTAATATAAACACAGTAAACAAGAAAATATATTCCCCTGAATTGGTGGGTTTATTATTATCCGCATTAACAAAAAAGAACAGTAACAGTAACAGAAGTGGTATTTGTTATATTCAGTACAGTAAACCTCCACAGTTCTTAGTGTAGTCAATGAGGATAAGGTCAGAGTAAATTAGCCTGAGGATTTGCAAGTCTTAACTAGCATTGATATAAGTGGTGATATAGTGCCATTTCTGTAAAACAACAATCAAAGAAAATGTTATCAGCATGGATAACATTGCTATGCTGCAGTGTTTAAACCATTTTTAAAGAAATTGTGAAATACTGTTTCTTAAAACATATCTTAGAGATATGAAGAAATAATGCCTTTTATTTGTATTACTGGGTGCACTGCAGGTCCTTAGGACTAACACCTTCTTCACAGTTAATCTTCATATTCTTTATCGCATTAATATATTTTGGAAAATTATTGTTTCAAAGAGAAATGTTAGTGGGTTTGGCTAGAAGACCTGGATCCCAGCCCTTCTTTTAATGAATCCTTGACTTAAATTTATTTATATATATATGTGTGTGTGTGTGTCTGCGTATATATGATCTTTATGTTCCCCCAAAATAATTTAAATAAGTCTTAAAACTGGAGCATAGTAAAAGCCCCTTGCTTTTTCTAATGATTTTATGTTTTCTGGAAAGCAGATAGGTGTGAGCAAAGAGATTATGTCAGACTTTGTAACAGTGAGAGCACTCTTAAAGTTTAGATGTGTCAATATGTGTCTTCTTGGGCAGGAAATTATTGTGGTAATCCAGGGCATTGTATGTGTAGCAATTTAATAGACAGATGAAGAGGATGGTGTTTGTGTGACACTTCATCATTCATCCCAAATCCTAAAGGCAGAACATAGGAAGAGTTTAGATACCTTCATGCTGAAATTATCTGCATTCAAACTGTGGCTAGAGATAGTCACTGAAGTCACTTCAAAACACTATTAATAGCAATTTAGGTCAAAAATGTTAAACTGCATTTGAAACATTATGCTTTCTTTGCAGGCGAGTAAACAAAATCCATTTAGTCCTCTCATGTCTTTTTATTTTCTTATCTCTTGGAAGAACTTCAAGTATGTTAGGTACAAAATAATGATTTCTACAAAGTGAATGGACATGAGAAAATGGAAATGTTAAGGAATGTGATAAAGTCAATGGGAATGATGAATCAAAACATTACCTCAGCATACAGATCCATCCATTCAATTTCAGTGGTTCTGACAGTGATAGGAAGAGTGACACTCTTCCTATGCTTGGGTTGTTTTTAAAATTTCTATTCATAGGTCCATAGGTCCCCTTGTTGATGGAACTTTTTTGTTGCTGATATATTTCCGTTTTGCATTGTGGATTAGTCATGGTTTTGGCTGGGATGGAATTAGTTTTCTACCTAGGAGTTGGTAAAATTTTGTATTTTGGATTCAAGGTGTGGATAATGCTGATAAGGCACTGATGTTTTAGTTGTTCCCGAGCAGTGCTTACAAGCCAGCCCCTCACACCACCCCACTAGCGAGGAGGGTAGGGATGCACAAGGAGTGGGGAAGGGACACGGCCAAGGACAGCTGACTCCAACTGATGAAAGGGATATCCCACTCTGTATGATGTCATACTGAACAGTGAAACTGGGATGTTTGGCCTGGGATGGCAGCCCATTGCTCAAGGCTTGGTTGAGCATCAGTGATTGGTCAACAACTGCACCAACCATTTTATCACAATAATTATTATTATTATTTTCCCTCCCTTTTCTGTCCTGTTAAACTCTTTTATGTCAGCCTTTTATTCTGATCCTTTTGCCATCCTACTGGGGGACTGTGAGTGGCTGTGTGATGTTACTTTTTAAGACTGCATTCTGCTGGAATATCAGATATCTTTGAAGCTGGAGACTGCTTCTCAGGAAAACATGTTTTTTGTGCATTCAAAAAATGGTTTTTTTACCCTGGTAGCAGCTGCTCTTCTGTTTCTATCAAGTTCTACTGGAGGACTAGCTGTAGTCAGCTTGTAATCTATTGGGGCATAAACAATCTTCATAGCAGATTAGCTATTGTAGTTTACTGACCACATCTGTCACCCAGAGGAAATTGTTTAACACTGTAAATATTTGGTATGCTGTCCATAAGCTGGCTGATTCTTTATTTTGGTAAGTAAGCTTAGTTTGTACAACAAGTAAAGTACTTACAAAAAAAGTTTATATGCAGTGGTGAGGGTAGTTAGAGTCTCATCAGACATGTTTGGGACTCAAACTGAAAAGTGTTCTGGTAATTGTGAATTTAGAGCTACACTGAAAATGTAGTGCATGCATCTGTCTGAATAACTTTCCTACCATGTCCTTAGGGCTATCTTTTATACTTTTTCCTGAGGTTTAAGAAGTTACATACAGATAAAGAGACACATCTGCTAAGCATGTTTAGATGTTTTCACCTCCCACAGAATCTGAAAAAATCTTACTCACTTCATTACATATGTCTATTGTTACTCTAATGCTTCCTGGGCAACCACAGGAATTGAATAAAGAGAACCAGAGACACTCAGGAATAGCTGCAGCAATTCTGGTCTAATTTTAAAATGATTTTGCAGTTACTGTTGAATAATAAGTCATTCAGCACTATTGATTTTCTACTTCTGTGAGGCACTGTGATGATGTTGTTTTTATGTGTGTTTGGATTGTTCATGCCATGCTGGAGTGTTCAGAGGAGTGACTGAAGCTGTGGTAGGGAGACAGAGCCCTGTGGTAGAGAGACATATTGCCCTTTCAGTTACTTCAAGATAACTGCAAGCCACAGACACTTTGGAGTTGATGGTACTGGTCAAAACCAGTTCATCTCATGCCATTGTTCTTGTTTCTCCAAGGAGAGTTGACATGTGTCATACACTGTTTGTCTAAAGCAGCAGACTCCAAGTAGGGATTGCAGTCTGAGTAAAGGTTTGCAGTGTTGTGCCCAACAGCACATGGGCTGGAAGCTTCGTGTCCTGCTAGGCATAGACAAGAAAATTTTTGCTCCCTAAAAAGCAAAAAAAAAAAAAAAAAAAATCCTCCTAGTTCTTATTGTTTTGATTGCTCAACTATCTGACTTTGGAAACAGCAGCCTAATGCTCAAAAGAGAACCTGAACTGGTTGGGTGTGTAGTCCCCACCCCACTCCTTGTAAGTGTTGCAACCAGGAAAACAGCCACTTTGATTAATGTTGGCCAGTCATATATCAAGGTTCGAATTTAAAACTAAATTAGTTTTTGTTTCTTTGTTTTCTTTTCCATTTTTAATTAACAGGTTACAGCTGGATGAGGAGATAAATGAAAATATTTCAGATAGTATCTAATGGCCTTTTGTGTGTCCAGCTCAAAATAATTTTAAACCCCAGACATGGATTGCTTAAAATTCATTAAAGGAGGAAGTAAGGAGTCTAAATTGATTGTTTCTTTAAGGAAAGGAGAAAACAATAGTAATAATAATAATAAATAATAAACCTGAGAACCCATACTTAAGGGAAATAAATCATTAAGCAACAAACAAGACGAAAAACTTTGTTTTAGTATAAAGATTTATAATCTGACCTACTCAGTTTTTTTTTTAAATGTGCAGATAATTCTGTTACAAACTAAACTTTTTGTTGTTTTTTTTTTCCTCTCCTAACAAATTGTACTCTCCCTCTGTGTTACCAGGGAAACAGTTTAAAACTCTCCCACTCTTCCTTACCTCCCCATTCCCTTTAAACTAGTTTTTTAGGAATACAAAAAATTTCTGTTCATTCATTCTCCTTTGCTTCAGTTTTTATTTATTAAACTTTCTTATTTATTACCTTTAGGTTATTTGTGGGGGAAATTCCTTGCTACAGTCGTGGTGGACTAATACTTTCTGCTCCCAGATGAGTTAATTTCACTGCCAGTCATACTCAGAAAGTGCTGTCTCCTCCCTTCCCCTGTATCTGGTATTTGTGTGGTTTTCTGTAGGGATGACTCAATGCAAGAAGCCTCCCAGTAGGATAAAAATCCCTGGCAACTACACCTTCCTAATTTATGGAATTAAAAATAGAAGTGAGATTTGTACTAAATTCTTGATGCAGCCTCCTTTTTCATGAACTCCTGAGTTTAGAAATGTCTTTGTAATTAGAAAAGGTAACACTAGCAAGAACCATCAGCATGTATGTTAAAAGTTATTATTTTTCCTGTTCCTTAGAAAATTACTGTAGCAGTAATGTCATTCTAGCAATGTTTAAGTTCTACTGTCCTCTGGGAAAAGTAGACATAGGTATAATAGAATATTTAGGATCAATATATAAATGCATATAAAATATTTTTAAATTCTTGGTAGGAATAGTAAATGTTAACATACTATATTTTTATGTATTTGCATCCATTCAAATTCATTAGAAAATAATAAACAGGAAAATATAAGACCTAAAATTATAAAATATAGGACAGCATGAAAGCAGTGATTTTTTTTGTTTTTTAAAGCTGTAAAAATTAATATATTTTTAGCATAGAAAAATGCGACTAATTTATGCACCTAGTAACTTTAAGGGTTTTTTTAAAAAAATCCTGATGAATTATCTTTTAAAGAGCAGGTAGAGGCCAAATGACCTGATTGCACATATGTTACATTGCTGTTATGTTGCTCTTTCGAGTTCAGGGAATTCAATTCCACCTGGAGGTAAACAATGCCAGTAGCAGATACTGTAGACCACATCCATCCTGTGCATAATTCTTTTGAAGAGTATGAATTATACCACAAGGATCTCAATGCCTTGAAGGTATTTCTTAGTAAAATATATTTTAAGGGTGATGTATCTCAAGGCTTCAAGGGCTGCTTTGCTGGCACAACAAAAATGCTATGAAGTAAAATATATATTGCATACACATTAATCCTTACAGAGGTATTTTAGGAAGATTCTGTTTTCTTTGAAAATAAAGTATTGCATTTTTCTTTACTGAGAACTACAGCTTTTTTTTCACTTTAAGTCATTGCTGACCTCATAGGAAGATAACATTAAGATACTGAAAGGTGGTAAGCGGGGTAATGTTGAATTAGAAATTGTTATAAGAGCATTGGTGACTGAAATAGGGTAGATATACTTGTGGTTTTTCCCACTGCCTCAGAACAACAGTTTAACTAGATATTTTTCTGTCTGAGAAAGGCTTTATTTGTATATCTTTTTATGTACAAATATGTGTGTATAAATAACAGTATAATGCGTGTACCCATGTGTCTCAGGGCCATTCATATAAATGTATCATGCTGCATGGATTGTGCCTACTCACCTGTTGGCCAAGACTACAGCAGGTATGACTTTAAAAAACTTTGAGGGTTAACTGCTTTCTGTTTCAAGTTTTGTGGTATGCCAAATATGATAGCAGACCTTAATATGTGTGTAGACAGACAAGTGTAATGTGTAGGTTTCATAAATCCTGCAAAAGCAGAAGCCAGCCTAATCTTCAAGATGCCTCAAGCACACAATCCTTGAGTCTGGTTAGGAAACGTTTGCTGGGAAACATCATTTATGTTATTGCTAAGAGATGGTGTTAAAAATACCAACTTTTCCTAAAGGTTGACATTAAATATAGTCTTTTGTATAAAGATCTTGTTTACTCCCGGAAGAATCCATTTTCTTTAGGAAACTAAAGTTGATCAATAAAAATGGTTTAGCATAATTGAAAATGCCATTCTGACTTAATGGGAGTGCAGCTCCATTATAACATGTCATAAATCTGTTAAAAATTAACTGGAGCCACCAATTGTTTCAGGCTACAATGTGTCTGTTTTCACAGGAGGCTGCAGAGATTGTCTTCCTTTAAGCTCCTTGTGAAACCAAGGCCTATAAAACTTTAACACTGTACATTTAATAGCTTGTTTAGCTAGTTGTAAATGGAAATATCATGGTGGATTACCTTGCCCGAAACAGGTTTTTGCTTTTTGTAAAGGAAATTGGAAACCAAGACTTTTTGAGTTTCCCATCCTAACTACCTTGATCCCCTTGAAAAATTACTTTGGATGGAAATGAGCAACAATTAGTGCAGACAAAGATTACCTAGTTCAGAAAAAGTATTGTTATCAGTAGATGGTTTTATTTACAGCTATATGCTGATCAGTTACTGGAGAAGGCACCAAAAACCAGACACTGCATATAATCTCTTTCTGTGTATAGATATGCTTGCTTATCAGTACTTCCAGACTATGAGATCTAAAATCTACTATACTGACTCACCTAGGCCAGTGTAGCAAGTGCAAAACTATGAATGGTGAGGAAGCCATTCAAATACTCATTGGTACAATAATGCTCTTTCTCACTTTGTAATTCTTTCTAATTCTATTTTCTCTTTAGTTTATTAAGTAATGAGATGGTATAGAGAAAGACATGCTTAGGACAGCCTCAACATCTCATTCCTGAATCATCAGCTCAAAACTCTAGTCTGTTGCTTCACATAAAAGTAATACCTTATTATGTGCTCTTCCCTTATCTGGTTCAGTTTTCCCAGGCCTCTGCTGGAAGGAAAGGATAAAGAAAAGATTTCTTCCTGCATGTCTGTAACATTAAGCCACCTGCATTCATAATAATGATGTTTAATATGTTTGTGTATGTATTTGTGTGTACACATACATACATATGCATATATGAACAAATATTATAGAAATATTTATATGTTTAGTGAAGGATTTTGAAGTAATTCCAAGATACAGGAAAACCATGGCAACATGCTTCTTTTATTTCATTTTGTATAAAGTTGTAAATAGATTTGGTGTTTAATTTTAGGTTAGCCTAAAGTGACTCCTTACTGAAGTGAATTTAAAAAAAAATAATGGAAAGGATATAAAGACATTACTGTTATTTTATTTTTTCTTTTTTCTCTTGAATATGGGAGCCTTGATAACTTACTTCTCTTCTTGTATTTGACTTCTTACTAAAGAGGTTTTTTTCTGCCACCAAACAAAATAAATATTATGAATAGCTTTATAATGTGCTTGTTTCTTAAGATAGAGTGGTTTAAAACAGATTTAGAAAAAAATTGAAGAAAAGACGCATTTTATTTTTTTAAATTGTTTTCAAATACTTGGCAGCCTTTGAGATGATATTTTCTTTTTTCTTTCATTTCTCTTGGCTGTCAGAAACTTGCAAAACTCAAGCCTCAAATCAATGAACTTCTATGTATTACAATCTGAAAGGAGATGAAAGAATTCAGAAGAGTTTGATCATTGCAAGGGAAAAATCAGCTCCTTTTTTAAATTTTTCTACATACAACTTATGCAACAGATGGCAAGATTAGACAAAAAGACAATGTATATGTTATCTGTTTATGAATTAGTTATGCTCGATTATTGCTCAATTTCCATGTAATTGTGCTTTAGTTGTGGTCCTTCTAATGTCTACACAAGCACAATTTATCAACAGAGATGGCTTAATGTGGACAGGGACACTTACCTAGTGTGCATCTCTTGGGCCATTCTGATTGTGCAGTGGTACTTACACAGCAGGCATCTTATGCTTTCACTGACCTTAGCAGCATAGCAGGGATAGTTCTGCTTCCACAAGAGTGAGGCTGCTACTAAACAATATCTTGATTCTATTAGGAACAACTATGCTTGCCTTAGCCATCTGGAATGTGTATTTGTTTGTACATGTTTTACTGCCCCAGTGCAAGAAAACAAAAATTAAAGCATGAGCCCTCTGCATTGTAGGCTACCTTTTGTCTCTTCCCACACACAATATTTCATGTAATGATGAGTTCTATTATTTCTCTGTGATATTTGTTCTGAAATTCCAGTTCTGCTTGTTTTGGTTATTTTTTCATTGGGTTTTGAAAGCCTCAACCAGCTTTGTTTAAGGTCATATCTTGAGCTGCATTCTATTTCTTGGTCTCCATCTGTGCAAATCACCTCTAACTCTCTGGTTCAGGAAGACAATTTAAAAAATCTAGGTGTAGTCTGAACTAACATTTTGAGAGTAGCTACGTTGTGCATAATGTGAGAGGTGGCATTTGCTCAGGCTGTATTCTTCACATCTGCTCCCCTCTCGTCTACCTCTGGAATGTAGAAGCCCCTTTGAAACTAAGTCTACCACAGGGTGTCTGCTCCAGAGAGTAAAAGGGGATGTTTAGACCTGGTTATTCCTTCATAATGACTAGGTTGAAATGATCAAATCTGAAACTGCTTTGAAATAAGAATACAGGTATGCATTTTAAAATTGCGAAGAAATATTTTTTTTAATCTGTCATTGTGTTATTTTGTTTTTCTTCGGGAATTTTGCGTGTGTTTTAAAGTCACTTGAGACCTAATTATATGAAACTACTGTTTCTGCATCAGATTATCTGATATGAATGTAATTATATGAATATAATGTGATGGGGGAAGCACTAACCTTTGCTACTACTTTCAAACTATGTGATGTAATACAGTGGGTGTTGTCAGGGAAAATGTGAAGGTGTTCATTAAAATGCTGAATTTTCAAAAGATCAGGGTAAATATTTAATGCCAATGGAGCTGCAAAACCAGACGGAATATAGTCAACTAGTATTGTTTGTTGTCTTGATAAAAATACTCAGTATTTTTACTTTATCAGCCCCTTCAATAGATTTCAGTAAAAGAATAAAATAGAATATTGACAGTTACATATAGTAGTAGTCTTAATGCAAAGGAATTTTCATACCTTATTTCCTAAGTGGCTAGATTCAAAGCTGAAGAACTGTGTGTGGGTTTAATTTGATTTGGGTCACATTTTACCAGAATAACAATTGGAAGAAGTCTATTTCATCTTCACCTGACTCCTACAGTGTGGTTATAACCCATTTAACTTTAATAACTTCATCACTCCTGTGACTGAAGTAAGATGTAAAAATTCTAGAGCATATGGAATTACAAACATAACTAGAAGGTATTAACAATCATTTGTAATAAAATCAGTTTTTCACAGTAATGAGAACATGTTTTGTATTTTACACAAACTAATTTCCAGCAATAGATAGCCTTCAATCTTCTTATAAGAAGAATGAGGTGAGATATGTAACCTGTATGGCACATAGAACCTGTTTCCTGATTACAGAATCGAGAGAGTATTGTGCCTCTGAAATTTTTGAGAAAATTTGTAGAGGGAGCAAGAGAAATATTAGCCTTTCTTGCTTCCTTCTAACCTTATGCACAGCACAAAACAGTGGGAGGTTTAAAGAAATGGCTGTCATTGCAGTGTAAAATTCCAGAAGCAGACAGTAAATATTTAATAAGAATGAAGTAAGAAAAGTAGGATCAATGTAATCAGATAGCTACTAAATTTTAATTTAGTTAATTGTGAAAATTAAATTTCTTACCTGTTTCTCAGTAGAAGTGTAATAGAGGCTGAAAAGCATTTACTGGATAGACAACAGTCACAAAAAATTAGGACTGATTTAGAATGTAGTTTTTACCAGCTTTTGTAGGATTAATTATGAGTGTATTTGACTTTGACATGAGACTTTGTACAGGTAATTACACAACATTTTCTTCTTATAGAAACTTAAAAAACTTTTTAGAACTTTTTGCTTCTTTCCTTCCAAGCTTATACTACCCACCATGACCTATTGGCTCCATTCCTACATCCTCACCCTAACTCCAGCTAACCAAGGGATCAGTTGTTAGCTGGGAGAGTATTTCAAGATGAATTTGCATTGACCTTGTGAATAAACCTTCTAGATCAGCAGAGCACATATGAATTTATTAGGAAACTTTCTTACCTGATCAAAGGAAGCGCAGTTGTTGTGCCAGTGCAGAAGTCCCTGATTTTCATTGCTGTATCAGTTCATGTCATCTACAAAGGCAAGACACTATTCGTTTTCTTTTTGTAGTTCAAGACAAGGTAGCATTGTTTGTTTGTTCAAGGCTATTTGTTTTATTTGCTTGGTTGGGTTTTAAATTTTGTTTGTTTTTGTTTTTGTTTGTGTGTTTGTTCTTTTTTTTAAATTACTTTTAATGAAGGAAAACTATGCACCTTATTCTGGTATGCTACCCTGTTTAATTTAACTGCCTGATAAAATACTACCAACAGTACAGTTAGCATGTTGGTACAGCATGTACCAACAGTGTCTTTATGCTGTTTGTTCAAAACAATGGTGTTAGCATAACCACTACCTTCATAAAACATGTGAGTTCATCACAGTCATTAGAGACTTTTGAGATGCTAAAGTTATGTCTCCTCATTTTCATTTATAAGACCAACCTGATATTTTATAGCTTGCAGTAAACATGATAGAAACCAGATATATGGAAGAAAAAATTTTCTTGGAATACATAATTTTTACTCATTCTAAGCAGTTATGTAGACAGTAAAAACACAGCAGAAAAATTCTTAGGAACACTTCTGCTGGTTCCAACTATTAATGGATCAGCATCAGTAACTTAGGAGCTAATTTGTCCAATAATGAGCTCTCTCTATTGCTGAGGTAGATAACAAATGGTATAATACCCAACACCAGCTACTTGTTTCAGTCTTTGAGGAAGGTACTGTGAACAGTGTTTGTCTCAGACATTATTTAAACTGATGAATATTACATATGGCTTGATCTTAGAACAGTGGAACACAAGATCTGACAGGTTAAAATGCATTCCATACAGCTGAAGACTAATAGAGGTTAAGGAGGTTTGTGTGTTGCAAATTTCTTCACACAACTGTAATGTGGTAGTCAAGCTACAAATAGTATGTCTCTTAAAACAAATTGCTTGTGTGAGGAGTATTAGAATAGCACACAAACGAGAAGCCTAGGAAACACCCTTTTTTCTTTCTTCCATATAGCAACGCAGAGGCATAAAAGAATGCAGAAGCACAAAAGAATGCAGACTGACACATTCAAGTCCTTAATTAAACATTGTATAAAAAGATAACTTCTATTTTCTTTTATTGTAAAATAGTTTTTCCCTCAGAAAAGAAAGTAGACAGTGCTCATCTTGGTAAAGATTTCTGTAGTAAGCGAAGAGCTGCTATAATTTCCCACTCTAAATTATTTTCTTCTGTATTTTTCAATAAATAGGACATATAAGAATGTAATTTATCAAAATAATCAGTTCAAGTTATGAAGGGTCAACCTAAAGCTTTTTTATTTATTCCTAAATCAGTCAATTCTTTATTAAGAGTGAGTAGATAAACTGGTTCGTAGAGAACTATGTTGCAGATGACATCAACCTGTTCTTGTGTTCCCGGGATGATAAGGTCAGATTCAGCGTTGTACAAATGCAGTCATGATGCCTTCAAGATCAAGTTCAGTCCACAATAGTCTTGCTGCTTTACTATAGCATGAGAACTGAGCTAATAAAACCTGACAACCTGCAAATTTGCTTGCTTACACTGAGTCATTTCTGCTGAGTACTATGTTTTAAGTCTGTTTTGACGCAGCACAAAGACTCTTTATAATTTTGATATTTATTTTTGGTAATGTAATAATGATAAGTCCATACTAGGTATTGATAATATTTCAACCACAATAGTTTGGTGCATGGTTTTTTCTTTATGTGAAATGAACAATTTTTTATGTTTTACTGGTGTTGCCTGTACTTAAGTATCTCTTGCACCTGCCAGTCCTGGGATTACCATGTGGTTTAAACTCATCTTTCTATCTGTAAGAAAACAGTTATCAAAAAGAAACACAAGTAAAAATTGAATAAAATCTGTAGGTTTAAATTACTGCAACTTCAGTCCATGTTCTGAAAACAAACATTACGCTGCTGGAACAATAAAGGCAAAGAGGAAAACGAAGATATGTTCTTGGGAAGATTTCAAGCAATTTGGACTGAAACTAGGAAATTACTGTGTTGTGTAAACCTTTAGAGAATTTGTTGCTGTATTCACAGTCCTATGTTAAACATCTCAGCCTCCTATGCAATGCACAACACAGATGAATATGAATGAATTTTTGAACAATTAGCAGACAACAACAGTCAGTCAGCTACTGAATTAGCTGATAAGAAATTCAAAGGATATTACTGAGACTTCAACCATGGATGCCTTTAAGAGCCTGAATGCCTGTGCTGCAAGAAGTAAATGCTTCTGTTAAAGAGTTATAGGTTTTATCCCTTTCCAGGGGTTAGGCTCTGTCAGTAGCAGGATTCCCTCCCAGCAAAACACAGATGAAAGAATATTGTGTTTTTTCACTAGTTTAAGTGTTGAGCTATAACTCTGTGAGTTTCTAGCTATTGGCTACTTAGACTTTTGAGTTCAAAGTAGCTAATGTCTCATGTTTCCATTTTGTGATTTCTTTTACTGAGATCTACACACAAAAACCACTTTCAGGGTAGTGAAGATTATATTTCTGAAAATACCAGTGCAAACAGGAATTTCCAATGCACTTTAGAATTACATGCAAGTATATATACAATTGTGGTATATGGTATGCCGCCTATTGTCATGCATATAGGAAAATGGTGGACAGAGATGTACCAAGGGTAATATATTTCTCTTTCTCCTCTTAGATTGGTTTTATATGGGAAGCCTATGCTGCAATTTATACAAATCAAACATTTTTGTAAACAAGTTTGGTTACTCTCTATATGACAAAATGAGCAACTTATCCAAAATGCCTTCCCTTTTCCTTCTCAACTAGAGGGTACTTAATGTTAGGTGCTATTTTGTGTGTGCCACAAAGTGAGATTTGAGGAATTGTACTGCATTTTTTGATTTCTACCTTTAGCAAAAGAGGCAATGCTTTTCAATGAAAGTCCTGTGAATCTATATTGCCCTTGCCATAGTGCTTGAGAATGGAACTTAGAGCTTGTGGAAATAGGAAATGCTGACTAAGCACTTTTTCCCCTAGAATCTGTTCTTCTCCAGAGCCCAATTAACAAAAATACAGTTTTGAATTCAAACTATCCGTTGTCACAGAAAATAACATTTTAGGCTGGAAACGGAGTTATATTTTTGTTAAACTGTTTCCAGAAATGCAGCTTATAAGTGTCCAAGTTTCACTAATGAGTCTTGCCTACCAAAAAAGATCACATAAAATTTCTTAGGAATAGCTACTGTTTTGGGAGGCTCTGTTTTTTGAGATAGCCAGTCTGGAATGTTGCTTATAAACCTCATTTCTTTAGAGAGTACTAAATACTTTCCCTCTAAAGATTGCTTTTGCTTTTGAAATGTAATACAGATATCTCTTTGGATAAAACTTTGGTACTGGTTTTGTCTGTATTTAATGGTGCAAGGGTGTAATTCCTTTCCACACAACAAAAAGAACAAAAGACAGAAAAAAAAAAGTCTAAAAATCACAGCTGGGATTAAAATTTCTTTCCAGAATATTCCTACATATTGACACTATCATTTAGAGGATAGTCCAAGGTACCTGCAGGCCAATGTGTTAGAATATGCTGAAGCAATTTTATTAGGCAGGGAAGAAGTATCACAAAAAATATTGAGCAACAGTGCCTCTAAGAGGATTCATATGCAATGGACTTCACCAAAATATATAGGTTTTGGAAGCAAAGCCCTATTTGTTGCACAGGGTTTCTCTGAACTACTTAGACATGTCAAAAAAGGACATGAAAATTTTGACTAATGAATCTGCCAGTGTTTATCCTTCAGCAGTAGTTATGATGTATACTATACACAAAACTGTGTTTCTGGTTTGCTTGAGAGGTGTTCTTTGAGAATGATCAACAATGTTATCACAAGGTCTTTGAATCCTGATAGAAATGGTAGTGACCAGATTACAATGCTGTGACTCACTTGTCCATAACATGGAAGTGTGTGGAAACCAGAATACTTCTCAGAAATTCTTCTCATTTTTAAGAAGGATGATGGTTAGCGTGTCAAAACACAGTACTAAGTACTGTGGTCACAAATTCTTGACAGGTGGATAGAAAATCACATTCCTCAGTGTGCTGTAGGCTGCACAAGAATCCCTTCTCATAGAGAATCCATGGAATGATAGAGACTTTATGCTAACTAAAGTCACCATTGACTGGTCACCAACTGTCTTTTAAAGGCAAGTAACAGCCTGATAAACATAATTAAGGCTTTGCTTATGTACTAGTTTGCTTGTGTAGTATTAGTTGCATATAAATACAGAAAAGAAAAAGTCAAAACACCTACTGAGAGAAGATTTCTCAAATGTTGTATGGCACATATGCTTATATAATTTGGCACTTGATACCTTTAAGGTATGTGCAATCTCAGCTTGCACATAGTTTTGTAATTCAGTAATTGAATAGAACCACAGGATTAAGAATGTGCTTCAGAAAATAATTTTTAAAATTCTACTTTCCCCCTAGTTTAAAATTTTTCTGATAAATTAATGAATGAATATTTAAAAAGGCAGAGTAACTGCACTGCTGTTTGTGAAACAAGATTTGGTTACCTGTGGTAATATGAGTGGTTCAGCGGGATATAAAAGGTAAAACGGAAAAATAACAAAGCTAATTTAAAAGGTTATTGTGTGATACCTGTGCTGAGCCACCAATCTTCCTGATTGTCAGAACTCCTCCTATTAGGGATACCGGATCTTTCAGCTTTGCAAATATGCGTGCTTTGGGATACCAAGCTAAGCATCTAAGCCTTGGCTGGTAGAGTTGTTGAACTCTTAACATCTTTCTCCTGTGTGGTTTCCATCTAATTTATGAAATACAAGACCAGAAAGCTTGATAATGATAATGGTATTTCTCTGTTAATTACAACATGATTGATTATTTTCTGCTTTTGGCACGACAAAGAAGGATTGTATCTCTTCTATTCTGCTGTAAGCATGATAACACCATTGCTGGTTTTAATAAAGGAGTTGTCTGGCAAACAAGTTCTTCTTTAGTAAAGAATCTTCAATGAATAGTAAGAGCAAACATTAAGCATATTTCATGGAAGGGTAGCCAGCGTCATTTAGTGTTAGGAGTTTAGTAAGACTTCTTTTCTTTGAAAGTGGAAGCTATGGAAAGCATAAGGCTTGATATAGCTTTTTGTTTCCTCCTGTGGTTGTGACAAGGGTTAGTAGACAAGATACAAATACACCTATACAATACGTAGAAGAGAGATTTTAATTTCTAATATGTGCTACTTATATATCTTGAGGGTCTATGTGTTGATTGCAGTTGTGTTGGAATGGGAAAATGAAATGGGGCTGCTTTCTTTGTATTATCATTTGCAGTCCATGAATGAGTTCCAGATGCAGAGTACCAGTTACTAATCTTGACATTGCAGTCTGTTTTTAAAACATAAGAGCTTTGTTATAGGTATGTCTATGTATACCAATGCCATCCAAAAATTACCTGGAAAGCTCATTTCCACTATGCTTTATGGAAGGTAATTATTGGGCAGAATATGCATTACAGATGAGAACATAAATTACCCAATACCTATAGCAGTGCAGTTTGCTGTTCTAAAGACTACATTACATGTTCCCACTCCCCCAAGTCTAGTCATCCTCAACACTTGATTCTAAAACTCTCCATACTAATTACCTTTTTTTACACTCTTTTTTACTTTTTTCTTGTGTTTGTAGTGAAAGTGTTTTACCTTTTCTGTTCTATTTAGCCATTTTTGTATTTCGTGTGTTCTATACTTCTGATGAAACGTTTTATCTTTCTTATTGTTTTACCACCTTGTATTTCTGCAGAAAGTCTTTGGCACACTATTGATATGCTGGCTTTAGTTTTCACAGCAGTTTCAGTGATGAAATCCATCTGATTAAAAAGTTTGAGTGTTCAGTGTTTTTATTTTTGCTCTCACCAATTTGACATTGAAGTCACCTTGTCTTGATTTGGCTTTATCGAGCTACAATTTTCAGGGTTATTTGTATGTCAATATGGCTGAGGATGCAGCAATAGATCTACAAAATTGTATCATACCATCCACCAGCTTGTTTGAGAGCCTGATGTCTGTGAAGCACACCTTTTACAGTGTCTGAGCTATTTATGGCTCTTTCCATGTAGTTGTCTGCTAAGGATGGGAACTCCCAGAAGGCAGCATTCTGAGTGAAACTCCCCTGAGTTTGTCAGTAGGAAATTACTGGAGGGGTGAGGGGGAGGAGGGGCGTGCTACAGACTTCTTTATCTACTACAAAATTCACCACTTTGCATTAAGCACTTTAATCCAATTTTTCAATATATGGATAGAGAGGAAGATGCATTATTCTTTTTTTTTTTTCAGTACTTAATTTGTCAGAGGTGTGAATTCCTTTTGGAGAGTTCCAGTTTCTTCTCTCTGTGTCAAGCTCTGTTGTCCATGTTTTGATGGTTGGAATACTTATTTGGAGAAGAAAGATGAGGATTTCAATGGTTGCTTTAAATTACATAATTGTAGATGAAGCAAACTGAATTAGGTCTTGGGCAATTGCAAAAACTATGTTGAGTATATATCTACGTAAATAAGTAGGTAAGTATTTTTCAGAATTTAGAGTCATAAAAGACATAGCAGGATCTCTTATCTGTTTATCCTTGGAAGCTCTTGATATTCTACATTTTTATGATGATGATGATATATGAAAGCATATGGGAAAGCATATATGTATATATAGTTTGTCAAGGGTAGTTTTTTTTTTAATTTCAGAATATATCTTGGTCATGGAGACATGAATTTCTTCTGCAAATTTGTTCATATTCTTCTGAAAATAGGATTTTTAAAATTTTGAGGTAATTGACTGAATTCTACAATTTATGGGCAGCATAATAAAAGTCTTAAGTCGATATAATACCATCACCAATATGACAATTTTCAATAGCACCAAATACTCATGGTACCTCAAGACATGGTTATATTCCATATTGATCAGAGACATGTTGGATTTTTGTAATTTTGGGGTGGGTGGAAACCCTAAGTTAGTGTTGAAGTTTGCCATATGTAACTGACAAGGAGTAAGAAACTCCAGCTAATTTTCATGTACTTTAACTCAGTGAGGTACATTCTTCAATGAATTCATAACTTTGTTCCAAAACATAATATACGTGAAATAAACTTGATATGCCAGGTAGCTGTGTAGCCATTCAGAGGCTACATACAAACAGGCTGGAGAAATGAGCCAACAGGAGCTTCATGAAGCCCAGTGATGTTTAGTACCTATAATATAATAAGTCCTGCAACTGGGGAAGATTAGCCCCAAGCACCAGAAGAAGCTGAGTGCTGACCAGCTGGAAAGTGACTTTGCAGAGCAGTATTTGGGAGTCCTGGTGGAAAAGCTGGACATGAACCAGCAATGTGCCCTCGTGGCAAATGCAGCCAAAAGCCTTCTTAGGTGTATTAGGCACAATATCACCAGCGGGTTGAGGGAGGTGATCCTTCCTTCTGCTCTGGTGAGATGCATCTAGAGTGCTTTGTCCCAGTCTGTGCTCCCCAGTACAAGGGAGATGCGGATGCTGAAGTGAGAGAAGAAAAGGACAGCAGAGATGAGAGGCAGCTAGCTTGACCGTGAGAGCATTGAGGTACAACCTATACAGTGTGGGTATTTTTATGGTGTCAATTTAGTGCATGCTATCTTAGTATTTAACCCTGGATGGCATTAACTTCCATTGTGTGTTTTTCCTACTTTTGTTGACTGTTCTATCTTAACTGTAGGTTTTGCAAAGCAGAAAAAATATTTATTGTTGCATACCACCTTGCATTTTCAGGCCTCAGCCTTTTGGTTCTGTCCAATCATGAATATATTCAGGCTTCTATTTTCTGTCTAGTTATGAGGTCGCTTGTGTAGAAAGGCATATAAATTCTTATCCATATGTCCATCAATTTGAATGTACTTTGCGTGTCTAAGAGTAAAAAATCCTTGCTTGGGTTTCCGAATGATTCCTGCCAATGCAACAGTTAGAAGTAGCTGTAAGAATATCACTCCCAGTATTTTTCTTAGAAAAAGAAAAAACAAACAAACAAAAACACACCCTATTTGGAGGAAAGGGTTAAACCAAGAAATTTTGGTGAGGAAGGGGATAATTTCACCCCAAGTGAAATTCTGGGAATACAAGGAATGTGGGTAAATCATTCTTGCCTAAGTCATTCCTAAATCATGCCTAAGTGGTTCATCCTCTGCCTGTTTTGGGAATCAGAATTCCTGTGTAGAGATAGCCGCAGTCTCACAGGCATGCTTGAGCCTCCTGCTGGGAGGGAGAGAGAGATCATAAAAGCACATAAAAGCACAACCCTGTGCTAAGAGAAGTTTTTTGTTGTATCGGGGCAGTGAGCAGCCCCACCTCCACCCAGCTGGTTGATAGGATAATCGGAGCCTAAGGAGCCTGGGTCCTGTGTTTATCTGGAGCCCGACATTATTGAGATCCTGAAATGAATGCACTCTTTGCATTTCAGCTGTGGTTGGGTGGTCACCCTGGTGACCTGTGTGTGTTGCTTCACACATCCCTCCAGAAAACAAGCAACCTGCCCACCATCACAAACCAAACCAACCAGTCATAAAAAAATCCCCCAAAATGTTATCATGAGATTTGTTTTACTGTAGTTAATAGCACCAGTACTGAGTACACAAAATACTGCATTTCTGTGATGTAGAAAGGAATGTCATGCTTCTGTAATATCGTGTGACACCATAGAGATGGGGTTTTTTTACTGTTCTGCTATGTCTAAGGTCCCACACACATGCAGACAAATACAGGGAGATTCAAACCAGGAATATTAGCACAACTACAAAACACGTTGGAACATGCACTCTGTTAAAAGAATAACTTGGCATGCCTGTCTTGTAATGATCTGATTGCTGTTCTTCCACAGTTAATTCGTCAGCATTAGTACCTAGTGTGAGATTGACAGCTTCAATTTATATGTGCAAAACTCTGAAATTATTGCTTCTACTAACAGGGATTGGTGCTTTTGGCCTCTTCCCCCAACAAGGGCTTTTAGGCAGCTTTCAGAAGTCATCATGTCTAGAGGGCAACATTTTGATTTCATGTAATTGTGAGATGTTGTGTCTTTAAAAATAAAATTATTTCTGCGTCACAATCGGTAGGTATGGATTTGTTCTTTTCCACACACAGCTCCAAAGAAAGATGTGGGTTGACTTTCTAGTTGTGGATGCATCTTTGAAACTTGACTAATATATATTGTGTACATGTATACATAATTTTTAGCAAAGAGTGTTTCTAAAACAGGATAAAAATAGAAAGCTAAAAAAAAAAACCAAACTAAAAGAAAAAGGGACCTTCTCCTTAGTTAAGATTTCCCAATTAATATTACAATTTTATGATCAGGGATTATGCCTACTCTTCAGGCTTGATGCCAGTAAGAATATTTCCATGTCAGTGGACTTCAAGACTAATTTGCTGTGATTACCAGGGAATTACTTTGTCAGCCTTCCTGTTCACTTTTGCAAGGACAGACCTGTTAATTCCAACTCATTTACTTTATGTGGAATGAAAGGTAAATTCAACAGAAGTGCTCAAAAGCCTCAAGCTTTTACTAATAACAGTTGATCTTAGTTCTACATACTGTACTCATAGGATAAAACATCAAACTGTGCTTTAAAAATGACAGGATACTTAATTCATCAAACAAGGGCATTATTGCACTGCAGCAAAGGGAATGCTCATAGCCACGTGCACACTAAGTTTTTCAGCCAAGAGATACAGCAGAAACATTAAATCTGAAGGTTGTCTTAGCAAAGTATCTTCTACAGACATCAACAGAGTAAGACAGAGTACTCGCTTCGAATTTTGAAGGCAGCGGTACAGAGGAAGGACAACCAAGTACATGATGTGTGTTTCAGATTAGAAACAGAGGTTATAAAACTGAAAATATTTAAGAGCACAGATTTTAACATCAACTGTGTTTACAATTGCATGTGACATAGGAGAAATTCAAGCAAAATGCAAATGATTTATTAAGGTGTCAGCTGATTTTATATTGACAGTAATTATTCATATAAGTAGTCCTTTTCTTTAAAATTATGATACCATGCAATACTGATATTCTGCATCATCTGATTAGCACTTTCCTGTCTTTTATAATAATTTTTTTAAATCTAATTTTTATGCTTTAGATTAATTTATAGCTCTGTTATAGTACTATGCAGCTGTTAGAGAAATGTATTTTTATATTTATATATAATTAATATAATCTGGAATTTTTGTTTTTAACTTGATTTAAAACTTCAGCGGTCAGTTGCTTTCTTCAAATACTGAGACAGAGTTGGAGAAAAGTGAGAAATATATTCAGATTAGTGCTTAGCTTTTGAAAGTGGTTGCTATCTGTGGTATGTTTCCCCCATACTAAAATGGATGAAAAGAGATCCATGTTTTATAATTGCAATAGTGATTGCTTCAATTGACAAATTAATCACATATTTTAGCTTTAACATACAAATCATGGAGGCTTTTATTCTGAAAGTTTATTTTTTAATACAGATTAATAGCTGTAAATAAAAAATTGGAATTTAAAATGAGATTAAATATTGGTTATGTGTCATATTTATGCTTTTATCATCAGACTTCAAAAACATGTGTACAATCGTGAACAGAATATTTTTTTTTTAAATAGAACTCTAATTTGCAGCAGAATTAATTAATCTGTGTTCTGTTTATCTGAGGTTAAATTTCCCTGCAGTTTGTGTTATCAAGGAACAGGTTTCAGTAAACAAACCTGATCATCCTTGTGTAGATTTTAGTGGTTTATTTTTCTTATATTTTTTAAGCAAAATAAAAATTGCTCTATCTCTGCAGTGGTTTTATTTTGTTTTCTTCCAAGATGTTGTCATAGGATCATGGGTTGGGAGGGACAATTAAAGGTCATCAAGACCAACCTACCTTCAATGACCAGAGACATCTTCAACTAGATCAGATTACTCAGAGCCCCATCCGACCTGACCTCGAATGTTCCCAGGGATGGGGCATCTGTTACCTCTCTGGCCAATCTTTTCCAGTGCTTGTCAGCACTCATAATCAAAAATGTCTTCCTTTGTCTTGGTTTCAGCTGGGATACAGTTAATTTTCTTCTTTGTAGCTGGTACAGTACTCTGTTTTGGAAACAAGCTAATGGTTTAGTTGTTGCTGAGCAGTGTTTATTCTAAACCAAGGACTTTCCACTTTTCCCTGCTCTGCCAGTGATCAGGGGCACCAGACACTGTGAGGGAACAGTGCCAGGACAGCTGACACACCCTGGTCAAAGGGATATTCCAGAGCATAGAACACACTCAGGATATAAACTGGTGAAATTGTCCAGGAGGAGCTAATTGCTGCTCAGTGATTGGCATTGGTCAGTTGGCGATGAGCAACTGCATTGTCCATCACTTGTTTTTCTTGGGTTTCATTCCTCTTTCTCTCTACTTTTCATGAATCTTATTCTTATTTTAATTGTTAAGCTGTTCTTAGCCTACAAGTTCTACTTTTTTTGTGATTCTCCTTCCTACCCCACTGGAGGGAAAGTGAGGAAATGAGATGTGAAAAAGTGGCTATTTTTATGGTTCTTGGGTGCCAGCTGGAGTGAAACCACAACTTCCTTATATGTGGCCTAATATGTGAGGCACATGGAGGCGAAAAACAAATAGGACTCTTCATTCTGAAGGAGGTGGTGCTGAGTCATACTTACAAAAAAGCCAGGCAAAGATTTTGTGTCTATTTCAGTTGTTATGCTAGGTATAAGTTGAGGGAAAATGTAGCAAGAAGTTCAGACAGATCATGACGATAGTTTTTTTCCATTGTTCCTGGTGTTGTCCAGTCAAGCTTCAAGCATATCCAATGATGGATATTACATAATGTTATCCTTTTATCCTCCGATCATTTGATTCCTCTCACTGTGATTTTTTTTTCTAATATCCAATTGAAATTTCCTTTGCTGCAAATTCCATTCCCTACTTTTTTTTGTGTGTGTGCATCTTCCAGTGGAATCTGACTCTATTTTCTCCATATTCCCCATATTCCCTGTTGTGTGGTTGTGGCACACTACTCTTAAGGAGAAAGGAGCAGCCAAGATAGATAAATTCTTGTGCTCAAAAGGAGCAAGAAAAGTCAAAAAGCCTGAAAAAGCTTGCCCCCCTTAAATTCTAGGCTTCTACAGTAGTGGCAGGCTGCAATGAAATCTGTTACTGATCTTCAGGTTTTAAGACTAGATAAATTAAAGTCTTTTAAGTCCCTCCTTTGGCATCACAGGCTTCAGTCCCCTAATAATCTTGATGTCTCTTCTAAGAAAAAAACCAATAAATTACTGTCTTGTACTAAGGAAATTAGACATATACATGCTCCTATAACATGCTGAAGTAGTAGAGAATGCTCACTTCTCTCAACCTGCTGTAGGTGCTTTTAGTGTGGAGATGGATATGTGGTTGGCATTCTTTCAACTACATGCATATACTGCTGCTCTGGCTCAGCTTTTCCAGCAAAATGCCACCCTCTAGGTCCTTTGCTATAGATTTGAGTGAATGCATCTTAAAAATAAAATGGAAGAAAATAAGTACTCTATTTTAAGTAGAAAAGGGATTTCATTGCTGAAAGCCACTGCTCGCTTAACTGTGTGAGGACTGGAAATTTCTATACTGCTGAACACAGAACTTACATGACCTTACCTGCAATGATATATGTTCAACTACTTAATAATCCATGAATGTAACTGAAGTAGTGAAAGTTGCAGGTAAAGATAGAAGTATGGACAAAGGATTGCAAAGTGTCCTAACAGGAGAAATAAGAGACCTGGAAAAGACAGAGAAAAGAATGTTGCTACTTGCAAGTGCTTGAATTGTAGAGCTTGTCAGAGCATCTTTATACAATTGTATGTTATATTAATTATCTTTTACCATTAGGTGGTAGTATAATAGCAGATATACTAAAAAAATAATTTTACTAAATGCATTTACTTTACATATCTATAAGTTACATAAAATATAAATTATATTGCTAGTGTTCTTCCTTTCAGACATTGATATTTTACTTACAATGCTAGTAGTGCCACCTATATTGGTACATTGTTACAATTTTAAAATCTATTCTATTGAAAACATGTTTTGGAAATTGGTAGCTGACAGAGCTGCCATAATTCCAAAGTGGTCTCTATAGGTATTATATATCTTATAATACCCTGGGCATAAGTGTGTGTATACTGGCTGTACAGTGAGTAGCATTAGGATATGCAAATCATGAAGACCAGAAAAGAGCACTGGAGTAGAAAAACTGCAGCAGGATGTGGATGAGCACATTTTCAATAAATATTCTCATATCATAGGAAAGTCTCTAAAACTCTAATTATAAATCCCTAGCTTATATCTTACCTCCACTGCCTGTTTATATCAATCCTTGTGGAAGACACAGCCCACCAGTATTTTCTTTAGAGTGGGTTTTAAATTACATAAAGTAATTTAAAACCCACTCATAGAGTGTTTCCAGTTGTGCTTTGGCCTCAGGAGTTAGTAAAAATACTCTTTCTTTATTATGGCATGAAAATAATATAATGACATTGAATTTGTCTTAGTCTAATATTATATTTAACATTCACCTACAATAGAACCACATATTAGACTGGAGTAATACATTTTTTCCTTTCAGATTTAAACTTTTGTGCTACTTTTGACTTCAGACTAGATGCAATCTTTTCATTGTAGTAGTTTTTGCAAGCTCCCCACTCTGTCTTGTGTCTGTAAAATCTAGTAGATTTGAAGTGAGGAGGAGAGTTGTTTATTTTGCTTATCTCTTGTTTACTGTGTAAGAAGAAGGTGAATTTAAAATGTTAATTTTGTGGCTTAATTTCGTTATCATCTTGGTTATTTATTATCTCAGGTTTGTGAACCAGTCATCTATTCTTAACTTCAGAAGCACTCTTCCTGGTTTGTTATAATGCAGGTTTTAATTCTGTTCACATTCTTTTTATACAATTCCAGGCTTCCCAGTGGGCTCTTATACCTGACTACAGTCAGTGGTTGTTCCAAAACATACCACTGCAGTTTTGACTTGATTGTTGGCACTTAAGTGGTGAATCATCCTCTGTAGAAATGTACATATCTTGTCTGATTTTATGAAGCAGACCTTGTTTGGTATGCCGTGTTTTTCTAATACACACACACATCCCCTACCTCCCTAAGCAGTTTGGTCATTTTTGCTTTATCAATTAAATTTCTTGTGAAGTAAAGGAGCATATCATATACACATTCTAATTTTTGAAGGTTTTAGGAGTCTTTACATGATTCAAAATATTGTTTTTTGATCCACAGTTTGAATCTAAGATGTGAATCTGAAGTTATTATTTCTATGCTGTAATAAAGATGAATCTATGTCTTAAGATATTTGTCTTTGGAAAATCAGCTGCATCATGTTCACTGTGTATCTTGAAATATACAGAAGAATTAGGCTTTCTATGTCTGTAAGAGTAGACTCAGGGAACAGCAAGCTTCTCAGGAATGTACTAGCCTTATGTATTAAGTCCATAAAGTACAGCCTCAGAGAAAATGTTGTATAAAAGTAGAACTACCAGACTGAGCACAGATTTTTAGATGGAATTTAAAATCTTTTTGTCATGTGGCATGTTTGGAAATAATAAACACACAAGAAAAAGCAGAGCAATTGCTATCATTACAGGTGCACTACTAAATATTTTTCTGATTAAATAAAAAATAGATGCAATAGAAAGTTAAACAACCAAAGAATTTCTCAATAACTATTACAAGTGTAGTTCTTGTTGAACTGCTAGGGAGACTGCTTTATAACATACAGTATACAGTAAGAGGCTGACAAAGACAGAAATGTATGAAAAATAATGACCCAGTCATAGAGACAAGTCATATTGTGTAACATAGTTACATGAGTTTACATAGTTACATCAGCATAATTTTACAGCCAGCCATGCTAATATGTGTTATTTGACTTCTCTGAGGTGTTATGTTGGGTTTTTTTTGTTGTATGGTTGCCCATTATCTAGCTATACTGCTGCTAATCTAAGTATTTTGATTATATGTTAAGTTTTGAATTTGAATGATGCAGTCTTTATTACAAGATGAAATTGGTTGGTTTTAAAATCAAGGAGTTACATTATTTTAGAATATATTCAGAAATAACACATGCATTCACTTTCAATTTCTGTTCCATATGAACCGATGTGTTGGCAGAATTTAACATGGCTGATCTGGTATATCTTGTCAGCTTGTCTTATTTCATCTAGTGTGTTTTCCACCTTGCAAATCTTTAACTAGTTATAATTCCTCAAACACTTCCAACACAAGTATCTGATATTGTTTTATTACCTCTCTTTAAAAGTATTGAAGTATTGTAGCTTCCTGATTCACATTGCTATACTTCATGCTTTCTATACTCTAAAAGTATGGCCATGCTTTGTAAGATTTACAAAAAATGTAAACATTTTTTATTACCAAAATTTTGCTGAATGCTTGTGTTGGTTTACAGAATGTTCAAAAACATTCTCCCACCACACCCCTAATCTCAATCTGTATGCTCAAAAGTTGGAAATATCTGTATGAAAACATTTTACAAGCTGTTAAATATTTCTCTTCTTCAAACTCTATAAGTACTGCCTCTCAGCATAGGTTTCACCAATATACTTTCAAAAGATCATTTTCTTTAGGCCACATCAGAATTAAATTCTGTTTACATCTGAACTCGCTAACCCACATATAATAAACTTTCATACATATTCTTATTAAATTGATCTGACCTTTCATTTCTTCTTTAATAAATTTACCTGTGTAACTATCAGTTATGTACTTTTTATGTTGCTTTGCAATATTTGCCCATTCCCCACATAGTGAAATTAAATTGTTTTCATGCAATGAAAATGGACTTTTCCTCTTGGAATTTCATTGTGTCATTTGAAAGATGGTAATATTTGGATAACTTAGAAATTAATATTTCTCTTTCTAATTAATGTTTATTAATGCTAATTTAATATTTAGCATTATTGATAGAATATGTGCAACAAACTTCTCAGATTTCTTCCTGTTTTGTGGATCTTCAATTTGTCTTTCTGGGTAAATAAATAATGATTTATATAATATTTTTAAAAATCCATTATCATGTTTAAGCTAGTCAAAATGTGGGGGACCTCTTCAAATAAAAGTAAACTCAGAAGATTGTGAAGTATTCTTCCTCAGAGAAATTCAAAAGCCATCTGGATGTGTTCCTGGGCAACCAGCTGGAGGTGGCCCTGCTTGAGCAGGGGTTTTTTACAAGAAGAACTCCCAAGGTCCTTCCAATCTTAGCCAATCTCTGTTTCTGTTATTTTTGCAGTTTTTTCTTCACCGTTAGGTGACAGGATATCATGCAGTTTCATCATACCCTCAGTCTGTATTACTGAGTGGTGAAAGAGTGATTATTTGCAGTTTCATATTTAGTTCATATTGATGTATGTGTGTCGTGATACTTTGTGTACTTTTATGTAAAAAATCATCTGAGAAGAAGACAGCATATTTCTAAATCCAAAATGCTAAAATTCTAGAAATGTGAAATGCAGCTAGTATGTTTTTGAGAACACTTTTGGTAAAAATTTTGATTGTGATCTGCTACTGAATATCTTTGGAAACAGCTGATCACTGTTAGAGTACAGCACAGTGCATAATCGCCAACCTGGCTGCAGCAGCTGGGTCAGTCCCCAGCCGTAACTCCTTTGGCCCTGTGTTGTGTCACTTGGAAAGCAGAGGGATCACTCACACACAGGAATAAACTATTAAATACATCTACCTCTGATTCCTCTTCGCTGTTTTAAATACATGAATTTGGCATATCTTGAATGGTCTTGAATTTAACTTCTAGGCACCTATTTATCAAAATCTTCCAGTCCTAAGGTGTTCTATGACTTCTGTTTGTTAGTTTGCTTTTCTTTTTTTCTCCCCAACATTATGAATAGGAGTTCAATATGTTATCTCCTTTTGTCCAATATATATATCTATTTTAGGAAGTAGTACACATCTTAGACAAGGTGATGCTGGGTATATTGATATGATAATTGGGGAAATGATTGCCAAAAGGAACCTCATCTACTTAGATGAGAAGCATCTCCAGTATTTGGAGGCAAGAAGTGTGTTCTAGGAGTTCTCTGTATTATTTTTATTATTATTTTGAGAGGAGTATGGTAGTGTCCCTACACTTTTCTTAGGAAAAAAATTATTTGTTAATACACACTTTAAAATATTTTTAACGTACTGATACTTATGTGGCATGGGTTGCAATACTTCATTCTCTCTTCATTCTCTCTTTAATAGTTATGGTGGCCACTTATCTTCAAGGGATATCCATACAGAAAACTGGGAGACAGATTAGATTTTACATAGAATCAGAGACTATTAATTTCTCCTGATAACCTTGATCATTAGGGAAAATTTTGTTAAAACTGAAAATTTCTTTGGTTTCAGGTGAACTTAAGTCATCTTATATTCCAGCTGCTTCTGGTTAGAACACATACAGTTCACTTGTTAAAGACAAGACCCTATATAATATTCAGTTCCATTTTCTAGAAGTGATGCAGGTAGTGTGTTGTGTACTGTTTCGAAATTGATGTCTAAAATATGTTTCTGTGACCTGTATTCAAAACTGAAATTTAAATTCTGGACAAGAACAAATATATGTTATCTTTCCCCCCACCCCCAACCTTTTAAATTCTGTTATTGTGTGTCCTGCTGTTAAGAATGACAGTAAAACTGCAACCATTTAATAATAAAATAGAAAGGGAATAGAAATAGAAAAAACAAAGCATCCAAGAGATAAGAAACAGTCCTGGAAAAAGCCACTGCATTATAAAAAAATAAATTATACACAGTGCATTATTACTGTCCATTATGAATTGTTCCAGTTTCAAATGCCTTCTTACAGATGAGGCAATTCATTACACAAAACCCATGATCTTATGTTTCACATCACAAAACTCATCAATTTTACTTCACTAAGTTTTCACTGGTCTTTGTGAAATTATTCTCAGTGTACATAAATGTAAATGAGGATACAATCAGGCCTTGGGACTGAGTCTTGATCTTGTAAAGTGAAGCTGTCTGCAAACTCAAGAATGCAAGGAGAATAGTAATTATCTATTGTAGCTGATGTTCTTTAATGTCTCGGGTTTAAATAGGAAAAGATCAAAGAGTCATTGCACTGTATCCTGATAAACCTGAAGGCACAGCAGTTATTGCAATCTATCAGCATGATCCCAGCTCAGATTCTTCTAACAGACTAAACAGTGAAAGATTTGAAAGATTCTTCTGTCCAATCCAGCAAAGCATTTTACACAAAAAACCAATGATTATAAGAAATAAACTATTACATAATTTATTTGCTGAAAAAGGCTGCACACAAAGACTTTTTTTCCGTATTCTTAGTGTAACACTTAACACAGTGGGATTCTAATTCTACCTGGAAGCAAAATACTAGTTTTAGTATTGCATATTATAAGGGGATGGAAATGGTTCTGTATACTATTCACACTACATGAGTTTATATCCGTAATCTTAAGGATGTTTTTTCCTTCCTTTTCCTTTAATGCAGATGCTTGATGTGATTACTATTATTATTTTTACTAAACTTCTTCTCCCTTTTCTTTTGCTATGAGGATTCACACCAGGACAATGCTGGTAATTAAAAGATGAGGAACAGCCTTTGCCTGGACAGTGTGTAGAGGCTCTTCATGATGCAGAACCTGCTTTTTATAAACTTAATCCTTGTGTTAGGAGCTCCTTTGCTCATAACAAAATGAAAATAAATAGCAACAATTTCCATCTCCATTCTTGATCTACTCTCCACTGGATTATCCTTTTTATTTTCTGGATCTGCTTTCTAAAAATGCCACAGGGTCCAGACAAAGTGAAACAATTTATTTATTCATTTTTCTCTTCCGATTGAATTCCTAGCACCCAATTTCTGTTTTAAATTTTTAATGTCTTTATGTCACTTTGAGAATGCAACATAAATAAAAAATATATATATATTTCTTCATGGACTGATAAATTCAGAATGTCAACAGCTGTTGCTCATCTTTTTGGTATACATTTCAAGCTTTTATTTCTGGGTCATAGGAGTCAACAAAATAAGGTTAAGTCAGAGCCTGCATACTTATGAGGTTTAGAGAGTATATTTGTGTGACTCTGAAGGGAGATAAATGTGCTATCATGAGAAATAGATGCAAGAATCTGCATTAGTTGCAGATGTTTATAAGCTAACAGAAAAGAAAATGCTTGAAAATACACTGGCAATCCTTACTTGCAGGGGACTTTATGAAGTCCTCTTCAGTACTTCACATGGTATAAAATATTTCTGTATATTATTAATAACAAACTTCTTGATACCCAATCTAGAAACCTCCTTGGAGGATGTAGGCTTTTGGAAATCAATATATTTGATAGAAAAATCAGCAGAAAAGTATCTTGTGGGAACATGAAGTGTGTGTGTTTATGATTTTATATATGTATAATAGTTGTATGTATTTGTAAATATTTGGCAGTAAAAAAAGACTGCTCACATGATGAATCTGTCAGCTGCAGCTTTCTACAAAGTAATTGGGATGTCAAAAAGTCTTGAAATATTATAATTTTCAGTTGTATTCTCTTTAAACACTAAGATGGCTATGTTCTAATCTAAAGTTTTTTAATTGTACTCATTTCCAACTGTCTGTTTTTTGGTCAGTCATCGTGCTACACAGGAAAGATGTACTCAGGAGTGGAATCAAAGTCAGTGATATGATCTGTGGTGAAAATTTGGAAGAAAATAGTCTTCAACATTAAGGGGAAAAACCAACCCTGTGTTCAAGCATGTAATTCTTAGTCTTCATTGGAAGAGGTGTGTTTTCTGTAGGCAAGATGAAATCAAAACAAGCTATTAGTACCAAAAGTAGAGATTTTGAAACACATATTTGGAGAGTAACTAAGGTGATAATATTTTCTGTAAAGTAAATTTAAATATAGTAAGATAACCTGCTTTTGGCAAAGAAATTGTTTTTTGTTAGATGGTTGACTGTCTGTTATAAAATTAAATTTATGTGATAACACATTATACTATTAAAACCCCCAAAATAACACTTTCAAGATACGTGAATAAAAACAAAATAAAACAAACTCCCAAAACAAACCAGCACTGAATAAGTTTCCTTAATATCAAGAAACATCTCTATAGTTAAGACTTCTGCTTAGAGTGTATATTCTGTTTATTTTAGCATCTTTCCAAATGAAAAATTCTCTCTGTAATCAATTATTTAAATGTACAGAGAAAGTAATTTCCTCAGATTAGAGATCTACAGTTTCTAGTCACAGAATGAGTGCTAAGTAACAGTTTACATCCTCTGGCACTGTTCTGTGGGGACAGTCAGTCACCAGCAGATTTCATTGACACCTCAGTGAGAAACATTGCACTGGCTATGAAGTTTCCCAGATTTCTGTGGGGCTTCTTCACAGTAAATGTAGACTTTTTATTGACAGTCACATCAAATGCCTAATGGAAGTGCAAACCTGTAGAGGAAACAAATGAGACAGTTCTTGAGACTCAGTGTTACCTATTCTGGATAAGAAATAGGTACTGGAATTCAGATCTTACCAAAAAAGGATTTTCTTCCCTTTTATAGTTCTTTTGTATGTTTGTCACTAGTATCCTTTCTGCAGCTGCTGACTGCAGAATCAGATGGGGTTTCCTCCCAGCTTTTCCTGAAAACTTACCTTTTTTTTTCTGTTCTTTTTATTTTTTTTACACCAGCTACATTTGTGGCAAAAAAAAAAAACAACAAAAAAATCAACAACAACAAAAAAAACCAAACAAAAAAAAAACCAAAACCAAATCAAAACCAAAAAAGGAGTGTTGTTTACATGTTCACATAAGTTCACATGTTAACAATTTCAGAATTTCATTGTGTGAGTTCAAGGTACAAATGTATACCCCTCAGATGGAAGGGATGTGCTGCACAGGAGAGGTAACATTTGTTAACAAGCTGATGTAACACCTACTGGCTGCTGTGTAATGACATGCTAGATAAAAAACTTATTTCCTTTGCCTCCTCCTCCCTTCACCACGCTCTTTCCCCTGGGGACACTGGGTGAACAAATGGCACAAGGTGCTGTTGTTCCTGAGGTGTGCATGGTTCCCCTCCTGCCATGAGGTCTGCCAGCTCCTGATCATGACAAGCACAAGTGGAGGCTGGTGAATGAGGATTCTCAGCACCTGCCCCATCTGCTAGGCAGATGGTTGCACATGTGAATTTATTGCTGCATTGATAAAGGACTTGCTCTGTAGGTAGGGAGTTGCAGATGACAAGGTGGGGAAAAGGTGAAGGGACAACATCTGCATCAAGATATACCAATGTTTGTTTAACCTTTGTATTCCTTCCTCCATAATCCCTCTGGTGCTCCATTTCTATGGTGTGTATTTTTTAGCATTATGGAATTTTTTACTTTTCTGTCTCTTTTTTTTCCTTCATTTTAATTTTATCTTTGTACCCAATAAAGCATTTCATCTTAATAGACTGCTCAAAGCAGAAAAAGCAGTCTCTCCTTGTTTTACTTTAAATCCTGCCTTTTCATTTGAGGAAGGGAGAGAAGCCTGAATATTGAAACTTACTGGCAGCCATTACATTTTGTCTTACATTTTAAATATGTAGATATTGTTTATGGAGAAAGGAAGGAAGAAAACTTGGCAGAGGGACTCAGGTCATGCCATAGAGAGTAAATGAAGCATTGTTTTTACTCCATGGGACAATCGTTGAGCTGCTGGATCTGCAGCTTAGTGGAACATTGCAAAACAGACACAGTAGGGGGTAAGAAACTAAGCTTTATGCAACTCTAAATTATCTACAGACATGCAAAACTGTAGATGCTCTGTCCATTAGTGAGATATTTGCTATTTAAAATTCCTTCCTTTCACAAAGTTATGCCTTTGTGCATCTACATCCATGTTTTGTCCTCTTATTTAAAATATGTCAGCTGAACTAAATCAAGGAACTCATATTTATAGTTCTCATGAAGATTCTAAAGCATAATTACTCTATTATAAAGCCAAATATGAAGAACACAGTTTTTATGTAGGTTTTTTTTGGGTAAGGGTTTTCATAAAATTTAGTTTCTATTGATTAATTTCTAAAATGCCCCGGACATTTGGGTTAGTCCTTTATTTTTGTGCTGCCTAATTGAAAAAAAATCATCAACTATCATAGTCTGGCTTGCGAGAAAACAGAATATTGTCAAAATACAAAAATCATATAATATGAGAAAAAAAATTGCTAAATAGACAGTGATGATTATTTGATAACAACTTCTCTTTGCCTATGCCATGCTGTTCAGTGGTAATATAGCAGTATTTATTTTTTCTCCTGGTATATAAATGTTGGCTATTGGACGAACAGAACACAATATTTATACAGAAAGAGATTAATGCATCCAGAAAATGTTACATCTCATGTCTGAAGAGCAGAGTGTTGTGAATATAGTGAGTGTACTGTGATGTTTATTTAAAAGGGAAAATTATTCTAGCTCCCACTGATTATGGAATTACAGACTGCTGATGGCAGCATGGAAACTTATTAGATTGCAGGTCAATTGTGACCCTCCTCCAAATAAGGATAACTTCACTGGTTAATCAACCTCTGTGCATGTCAGATAATGCCAGAATCTGTAGCTGCTAGCTCCAGGCTTGCTATTCACATAACTTATGAAAATATTTTTTTTATGCAGAGTTTTGCTTTTCCTGCTCCCCTGTTCTGCACTCTGCAAAACCCTGCCCAGCCTCCTGGCATTTCTGTGGTTGGTTTTTTTTTGTTTGTTTTTTTTTTTTTTTTTTTTTTTCTAGCTCCAGGCTTGCTATTCACATAACTTATGAAAATATTTTTTTTATGCAGAGTTTTGCTTTTCCTGCTCCCCTGTTCTGCACTCTGCAAAACCCTGCCCAGCCTGGCATTTCTGTGGGTTTTGTTTTTGGTTTTTTTTTTTTTTTTGGAGGGTTTGTTTATTTTAATTTAAAGAGTGAATTTCCAAATGGTAAATTGGTTATCTATCTATCTCATATGTATGTATTTATAAAGTATCACTGGAAAAGTGCAGAGTTTTACAAACGTAGTCATGCAATGACTCCAGCGCAAAATCTGTAATTCCATAGGATTACAACATAGTTTATGAAAGTGACAAAGTTGTTATGGTCCTGTGAAAGATAAAGGCTGTTTTATTTATGTTTATTTTACAATTTCCTGGTAAATTAACCACAATATAGTCAAAGCTTTTCTTCTAATTACCAAAAAAAGGAACTAAAGTTTTGTGAAAGGTCCAGTATGCTTCTTTGGTTCTAGATGTGTTTCAGCATGTATTTGTCTGGCAGGGTGAGTTTATTACAGGGTGATTGAGCTATTATACTAAAATCAGCCAACATCATAATATTTGAACTGTTTCATTGAAATGATATTTTTCTAAGTATTTGGACATGCATCTGATGATTGATACTTTTCAAATTACTTTGGGAAAGTTCATCACATTTAGTGTTCTTATATGATGAGGTACTACCAGTTTAAATTAGGATATACTGCTCTATCAACAAAAGAAAATTTTTAGTGTTTTGGATTATCTTTTCGAGGACATCATGAACCTAGAAATACTCACGGAAAGGTACATATATATACATTTATCAATATAAATGTGATAGCTATTGTAAGGGAATAGATTTTCCCCCAAGAAAGTAAGATATAAGATGACATATTAATTAAAGATGTTAATACAGAAACTATATTTCATTTGTTCTTAGCCATAGTGATGCTGAAATTTTAATATAGTTTAAGTATTGCCAATAAAAATGAAAAGTGCTGCAAAATATGCAAAACCATTTCACATCTGTATGTCTTGAAATTGGAATTTCTCTAAGTGCTGGTTTAATAGACCAAAAAACCCTCAAATCAATAATCCTAAATTAAGTTCCCATTTTTGCAAGGTCAAAATGAAAGAAATAGAAGCTTCAACAAAGGGAATTATGCAGTGTTTATTGAGCTTGTATTAAGTGCTATAAATGTGTTCAATCTCACCTTTTGTCTGTTAGAAAAACCTAGTTCTATTGAAGTGAGTGGAAAAACCTTTCTTCTCTGTGTTTGCTTTTAAAGATATGGTCTGTGTGGATGGTAAATGGGTTTGACAGAAGTGAAGTAATTCAAAGCCTGTTCACAAGTAGAATTGTTTTACATCCTCATGAGGAGAAAATATCCCTTCATTTTCTTTATAGAAGGGCATTAAGAAGCTTTAGCATTGATCTATTTGGAGCAAGTTATCCATTCACATAGTCCATTCAGACTGTAAGCATCCATCTGTAAGAAGACTGTCAGTTCTCACTGAAATATCTTTCATGGCATTAAGTAGGTGGTAGAGAGTTTTGCTTCTTTACAAGCAGGATGATATATTGATTATCTGAAACAAAATTTGCATAGAGGTGAAGGAAAATCGTTATTACTTGGTATGGTAAGAGACAGGCAGTATGGAAAAAGCTATTACACAGTATTAGCTGACAATCATTGATTAGTTATAAAGCTGATCACATCCATGATGATATCACTCTATAATTACTTTTCTAGAGAGAGAAAATAACCCAGACATTCCAGGAATATGCAGGGTTTAGTATAAATTAAAAGATATTATAGACTTTATGTGACAATTAAGTTTTGGCAGCTGACCAAATACCTAGTTCATTCAGGGTCAAATTTAATCCATGTTTCAGTCTATATTCTTTTCCATTAATTTAACTTCAAATTTCTTTGAGGTTTTTTGAATATTTTCAATGTTCGTTAAGGGTTGTAGAATGATGTTTTAGTTTTCACATCTGTGGAGTTATGCTTACAGTTCTGCTTATCTCTATGCTTACAAATACAGCTATTGCATTACTTGATCTGATGTTTAGTTTGCATTCCAGATTTTATTCTCATGCACACAGATGCTTGTGTTGTAACAGGCCAAGCCTAAACCTATTGGAGAATTGGGTTAATCAAGGTAAAAATGAGAAAGACTTTAATAATGGTCTTATTGCAAATAGAAATAATATTATAAAAGAAGCATAAAAATTTCTAGATGACTTGCAACTATGACCTAAAAGTGTATTCAAAGGCCTTTTAGGTAGATGAGATAGTCCACAATACATTTATTCACAATAAAACAAAAAAAAAAAAAAATCCAGTTGTAGGATGTGCCTTCCTGTGGCTAAAATTTTCAATATTCTGTTGAATACAGTAATGTTTCTATGTGATAATTAATATATTTAATTCTGAATCATAATGACTTGAACATGGTTTTAAAATGTCAAGTTATGAAAACACAACTTGATTGTAGACAGCTCTTAAATCTGGTAAAATAATATTCTATTGGTATATAGTGATTCTAAAATCAAGTAAAATATATCTAAACAAGAATTAAAATACTTTTGACTCTTTATCTTATGCAGAAGGCAAGTCAACCATTGTGTTTGTTTGGAGACGTACTAAAATTTCTGCCACCTGACGTTTAACTCCAGATTCAAGCTTTTTTATTTGCAAGAGTATAAATGCTTTCTTCAGAATTATTTCTCAAATTAAACATCTTTAAGGGTTTAAATTATTATTGTGTCAGTCTAACACAATTTTTGGTGGGGTTTGTTTATTTGTTTGTTTAGTAATTTCAGAAACCAAAGTACAAGTTAATCAGAGAATAAAAATGTCAAGGAAGATCAAATAGCATTTTGTGGTTTGTTTTTTGTTTTTTTTTTCCCTGGGGCTAAGAACACTGTAGAATATTTTTGTCATTCGCTTTTTATTCTTTGTCCTATGAAAATATTTTCTACATGTACGTGTGCAGAGAGAGAGGGAGAGAGAGAGACAAAAAGAGAGGTGTAAACTTCTATCCCTCCTTTCAACTCCTGCTTTTATACCTTGCTACTTGATACTGTTCCATTTGAAATTACTCTTGGTAGTGTGAAGAAGTAGTTGGTAGGTCAGCATTGGAAATATGTAAGAATTTTTACATGTGTGGGATCTGGAAAAGCACCATTTTTGTCCCCAATGAAGGACTGAGTATAAGCCACCTGCCGTGAATAAATATTTTGGGTTTTTTTAACTGGTTTCCTACTACTAAAGAAATACCATCCAAAGTTCATTCTCAGTTTGATTGTCATGTTCTCTGAAACAGAGGATTTGAGACTGATTTTTCTTTGATCAAGTCTGACAGGAGAAGATATTTCAGACACTCACGTCCCTTTAAAATTCCTGACTTAGAAGTCATAATAGTAGATCCTCACCTACAAAATATCAAGCATAGTGAGATATCCTAAGAACAGTGGACTGATCTCTATTCCAGATTGTGAATCTACTCCTGGGAATAAGTCTAACACTATCTCTATTTAATTAGTAAATGAGAAGCATGCATTTTCTTTGAATTTATGTTTAAAGTTCTGTAACTAAGACATCAAAAAAAGAACATTTGTTGCTAAACAAATTAAAAAATTGCTGGTACATAGAGATATTTCTATAGTCTCTCTTTCATAAGAATTTACAGGCTTAGACATAGTAAATGGTGTGGAATAATTATTTTGAGAAACATAACAAACAACTTGTAGCTGATAAATGCACACATTTTTTAAGTTTTAGTTACATCTGGAATACAACTACAATTAATTTAATTTTCTCTTGCAGCAGAATATTTTGTTCTATTATTTCTGTAGACAATCTTGTAACTTACAATTTATTCTTGTGTCTTTATGAAAAAAATAGCTTAAAGAAATAAATAAATGGTAAAGCATACTTGAAGACTGGTTTAAAAATTATAAATATATAAATATAAATTAACATACTTGAAGACTGGTTTAAAAATTATAAATATATAAATATAAATTAACTATATCCTGATTAAAACAAAAGAATATAGAAACCCTCCAATAATGATAAAGCATAGCAAGGTCCATCAGCTGGAAGCTAAATTTGGCCAATGTGTTCCTTACAATGATTGTCCATTGAAATGTATATGTTTAATAAAAGTTTTATTTTAATGACCAACAGTAATTTTGAAAAAAAACCCCTTTATCTCATCTTTAACTTAGATGTACTGAAATGCTAAAATGTTATTGGCTATTAAGAGAGAAATTTTGTTATCATTGTTGATACAGTGATATTTGTGAAGAACACTTCATTTAACAAAACTGTAGCTTAAAAATGTATTTAATTATGTATTACCTTTTTTGGATGCGTTTGCTTGTAAAAGGACTAGAAAGAATACTTTTTATGAAAAACTTATGAAGTAGTTTTATGAGTTGCATTACTTTGCCATGTAAAAAAGAAAAAAGCATTCCTCTGCTTTTGGAGGGGTCAGTGGGGGGCAGTCTGGGGAGTGTTATTGACTTGTGACTTGTTCTTTTTTATTCTGTTACTGAGGGTAAAAAGTTCTGAATGGGTTATTTTCTGACTCCTTGTGCTCCCATTACTAGAATGAATGAAGAGGCACAATCTCTCTCCTTGTTTCCAAAGAGTTATTTGAATAGCATAGAAGTATGCAATTACAATGAGTTATAGAAGGATCCTGTGCCAGGATCTGATTAATTTCAATAATCTAAAAATGGATTTAGTTAAGATAAAAAAATCAAACCAACTATTTCTTTTGGAACCAAATATAAATTTGAAACTTTCTTGAGGTTAAGGAAAACATACTCTTTTAACTCTATCCTTTTCTTCTCTTCCTGACTTGGATTTCAAGAATAAAATGAAAGAGGTCACATATGAAGATATCCCAGTGTTGTTCTACACAGAAAACCTTTTCAGAATGAAATTCAGTGGCATAGAATACTCCTAATTCAGATGAAATTGAGGAGTTTCTAAACTGTCTTTTTTTGCAGAGACTTGATTTTGTAGACTGGTTAGAGGGAAAATTGCGCCTTCAAACCACTTCAAATTGTTCTAAATATTTGTCATCCATTAAATTGGGAATGACTGTGCCTTACTCTCCAGCTCCCAAGCCAGCAGATGAGTGTAAAAGGAGTCTCTGTTCCAGTTACTGAACTCACTATTCATTTTTACTCGAAAATAATTAATGATCTATAGTGTCAGCCTGAGTTAGTCTTCTCCTTTTTCTTTCATTCTCATTTTCCATCTCGGTGTTGAGCTTAACTGTTTTAAGTTGTATGAGATTAACTGTTTTAGATAAACTTTTACTGATATTGCTGTGAATTTCCTTTTTTCTTCAATCCCTAGTGAACAGAAAGAATGCTCTTCATATCTGTATGCATTAAATACAAGGAAGGCCATACAATTTCATTAAATACCCTGGTGCCCCTTCAATTAAAACATGGGGGTAGATAGAATGAGATGTTTAGGCTAGAGTTTAACTCTTTACCTTTTATCTACCTTGTTGCAGAGGAAACCCACTGCTCCCGTAACAGGGTACATGAAGTTTCCCAAAAGGTGATCATTACAATCCATTTCCAGTAAAAGAACTTGTGCTTGAATTACTCAGGTTAGGGGGACATAAGATTGAAATGCATATCTCTAGTAAGTGTTCAAAAGCTTGAATGCCTTCTGCAGGGTCATTGTTTGAGGCAACCATCATGTGCAATTTTTTATCATTTTTAAAATATGGTGAAAAGAGATGTTTCATTCTCCCATTATAGCACTTAGAGTGCTGATGGAACAAGTTGACTTCCTGTTTCTGTCTTTGTGGCTTTAAAAGAGTCCTTTAGTCCTGGGTACAGAATAGACTTATAGGGAATAGTTCAATTTCTTCTGCTGCAACCTTACTATATGGCTGAGAATAATTCATGTGATTGAGCACTGGAGCTATATCACATGTCACGGTAGCCAGAATTCTTAATGTGAGGGCAAAAAAAAGCTTGTGCTTCAAGTCCAATTTCAATATGTATTTTATTATTTTTCATAAGAACAAGAATATTTTCACTAGTAACCCATAGAGGCATGCATTTATTCCCATGAGGATGGGGGGAGGAAAATAATGAATATTTTTTTATGTAATGCAGAACATTCATCAGGTAGGAATATGAATAAGTGCACAAACACTAAGTTCAGAATAGCTGAAGACTGGAAAAATAGGGTTATGTTATGAGCAGAAGATATAACTGAATGTGTTTTTTCAGTGGTATTAATAACCATTGAAAACACTGAATTGTACAGGGAAATATGCACAGTGCCACCATCAATTTTTTTAGCTGCAGATGTGCTCTGAAAATGTCTTGATTGTGCATTGTTGTTGCTATAGGGAATGTGTGAAATGTATGGATTAAACATCAGCCAGACTTCCAGCTGTTTTTCCTGAGGCCTGTCAGTTTAGGAAAAGAAGCAGATCTCAAGTTGACCAGTTGACTACCTACTGACTTCTTAGGCTATCTAAGAGTCAAGCAAGAGGCTTTTTAGAGTTTATGATATAAAGCTGAGTATAAAAAAATGTAGAGGTCTATGAAAGACAACTAGAATTTCTTTGTATTTACTTAAATACTCTTATATCCTGAGAAATGTCCTATCCTGTATTTAGAATCCTGCTTTTCTGTCCAGACAGTGCATTTATTGATACAAGTGATTCAATACCTTTCTAGGTAGCTTTCAGATGGTTTATTAAAACCTTTAAAGCAGAAAGCACAGAATAGGTGCTGCTAATTGTGTGATTATTTAGTCTGTGTATGTACAAATGTTATTACAGTAGATTGGAGAACTTAAAATGAGAAGCAAAATTTTCAGCATGTATATATATAAAATGTTGCACTAATTCATGCATTGTTCCTGTTTTAGTTTTGCTTTTTAGCTGCATAAAATGATATTTTAAACCTTGTGATACTTTGATGAACCCAGTCTGTCAGACAATTTAGCCAGAAAAAACAAAGTAAGATATTAATACATTTACTCTATTAATAATGATACCTACTTTGAAAGTGGTCATAAAATGTACCAGTTTTCTGAAAACTTAAGAGATCTTTTTCATATCTTTCTGCTGTAACTTCTCTCAAGCTGTTAATATGCAATCATTACCCTTGTGTCTGGAATATGGGATATTAACCTCTTGCAGGAAAAATGTTTCCCTAGAGGGTTTTTTTGTATTTTGTTTAACTAGCTTTTTACTCATTAGAGTAAGAAAAGAAAACAGATGAATGGAGAATTTGTTGTGTTCTGATAAATAGGAAAATTTCTTGTATGAGTCAAAGAAAATGAACATATAAATATGTAATCACTGATATTTTTTATTCTTCATGGTGAAAACATTAAGTAAGATAAATTCATAGCTTAACCTAATCTAGATATTCTTCATTCCAAATATTTTGTTGGAAAGAAATAAAGTTTAAAAAATGTACTTAGAATAGCACTCATAAATTACTTCTAGCTCCAGTAAGTGCTCTACATGTTGAATTGAAAAGATTTATTTCACAGACTAAGCAATCCAGTTACTGGGATACCAAGGTTTGCCAGATCAAAGCTCAGACCATGGTAGAGCCAGAAGCTAAAACAGGGTCTCTGAACTTAATCATTGCTTGCATAACAAGAAGAAAAGCAGAAGGCAATTAATTTTTTAAAATATAATTAACAGATATCACATCTGTGTTTTCTGCTATTATTCACTATGCTGAGTCCCTATAGTATAGAAAGTTTTAGTACAAGTAATCATTTAAGCTAATATTTTGTAGGCAACCAAATATAATAAAACGGGGCATTATCTCAGCAAGTTTCACTGACACCAGTTTCTAGAAAGTCTAATCTTTCCTTTGTTATGGAAACCAAAATTGCCTCAATAATTCTAAGGATAAGAGAAATGAGCAAAAAGTAATGGAAAGGGAAATTATCTTCTTCTTCATTATACAGGGGCTTTAAATGTACACTAATGACACTTTTTGTGTATGCATTAATATTCCCAAATGCAATGATACTGCAAGCTACCTAATGGATCTATACAAAGAATTACTATTGAGACAATTATTTCTATCTCTCCGATCAAGTGAGATGGGTTTTCAGCAGTTGAAGGTCATACGTGTGCATCAGCATGCTTTATTCTTTATCATGAGATCATACAATAATTTAGATTGAAAGAAACCTCAGGATGTCTCTAGTCCTCTTCCTCAAAGCAGATTCAGCTATGAGTTCAGATAAGTTATTTAGATCTTTATGCCTAAGACCACGTCTGGTCTTGAAAACTCTCAGGGACAAAGACTTCATAACTTCTCTGTACAGCCTGCCCCACTGTTTGACTGTCCTTGGGGTCAAGGGGTTTCTTCTTATATCGAGGTGGATTCTGTCTTATTCCAAGTTCTGGCCATTATCTCTTACCCTCCCTCCACGTTTGTGAGCTGTCTGACTCATATTTTCATCATTTCCTCATAAGTACTTGGGGACTGCTGTTAGGCCTCCAAAATTTCCAGCTTCCTCAGCCTCTCTGCTCAGGATAATTCACTGGAATTCACTCCAGTTTGCCAGTGTCTCGTACTGAGCAGGAGATCCAAAACTGGACCCCTGATACCAGCCTAGCAAGGGCTGAGAAGAGGTGTTAATCACTCCTACAGACCTTCTGGCTCTGCTGCTCTTGGTGCAGCCCAAGATGCTGTTGCACTTCACTGCAGCCAGGACACACTGCTGAGTCACACCCACCTTGCCATCTGCAAGCACCTGCAAGTCCTCTCAGCAGAGCTGCTCCAAAGCTGCTCCAGCCCAGCCAACCAAATCACAGCCTGTATCAACTCAGGTACTCTTCCTTCCCAGGTCTCACACATGGTGTTTCTTAATTTTGATTTTCATATGCTTCCTGCTGGTCCACTCTTGCAGCCTGCCTGCATCCCTCTGAATGGCCATTCTGTCCTCTAGAATGTGAATTGGTCCCATGGTTTGATTTCATCTGCACACTTGGTAGCTGCACACTCCACTCACCTCCTCCAGGTTACTGAAAAAGTGAGAAAGTTATTTGAAGTCAAACCTCTACACTTTGTCAAAAAATCCTGTTCTGACTATACTTATTAATCCGTTATTACGGCTTTCAAAAGGGGAGATGGCAACATATCTTGCCAATAATGAAAATCGCGGTAGATAACAATAGTATTGAGTTTAAAAGCCACCATTTGAAATGAAAAGATTTTCTAGCTGGAAGGTCTAAAAATAATGAATCCACAATGTTCTGAAATATTCACTAAACAGGAACTGAAACTCAAATGTCATGAGTTCTAATAGAAGCTGGCAAGCTGCACAGTTTGAAATGCTCTATTTTTTCATACCTGAATAATGATGAAAAATGCCTTAGGGGTGGGGATGATGATGATACTTAACATCTCATCTGAATTATATGATATGCAAAACAAGAAAATATATCCTTAAACCACAAATTATCCTTGTGAATTTTCTCCCATGGTGAATACAAAATTGCAATTGAAACCTGTGAATGAGAAATTCTTTTTCTGACGTAAGCAAAATTTCAAACCATCAGTGAGAAAAACATCATTAAGTGATGAATATAGAGATTGTCTTATCTAGATGTTAATAGGTAGGAACAGTGACTTCTATAGAGGTAGAGTCTTGAGTGCTTCAAATGTCAGATTTTTAAGATCTGCCATATGCCTATAAAAAAACCCAAAACAGTGACTTCAAAACCTCTAAATTTGTCCTGTTTAGATCTTTAATCAGACCATACACACAATGTAGAGCACACTGGTTTTGAAGATTTCACAGAAAGCTAATTCATTATAAAAATCTGAATATTGAAGGCTAAGTAATAGTGATTGTGCATGGAATTGTGTTAATTAATGGTGACATTAAAGTTCATTATTTTGGAAAGTAGAGTTAAGTACCATAAGACTTAATCTAAATAGAAGAACATACTGCACCAAACATTGCAAAATAAAAAATAAATTCTTACTCTGTAAACCAAGCGTTCAGTGTTTTCATATCCCCATTTTATAGTCCAGTACTGTGATCAGAATTTTTTTGTTTACTGGATCCCTGTTTTTACAAAGCAAAAGTGAATTCAATCTCCTTAGTCAGCAAGAATGAAGACAGAGTGGTGTGGCAATAATATTTGTTAAGGTATTACATATAATTAATATGGCTAATAATTTTATAATTTCAATTTTTATAATATATAATTAATAAATTTTTTTTTTGTATTTCACACCATTTACAAACAATGTGACAAAATTATTTATGATATCAGGAAACAGTGCTTGGATGATGTATCTCCTCAAATTGTATATCTCTCAAATATTTATTCATTAACTGATTTCTCTCTGCAGAAACTGAGAATCTGTTTCCTTATAGATTTTATGGGATGCCCTTACATTATTGATAAACTACAAGCATGTACATGAGTTGTTTTTAATCATATATGTGGTTTTAGAAATGTTAACCAACGGGTTTGTTTCTTACACAGAGACTTGCATTTCTGACTTTGCTTTCTGACGTAAGCAAAATTTCAAACCATCAGTGAGAAAAACATCATTAAGTGATGAATATAGAGATTGTCTTATCTAGATGTTAATAGGTAGGAACAGTGACTTCTGTAGAGTCTTGAGTGCTTCAAATGTCAGATTTTTAAGATCTGCCATATGCCTATAAAAAAACCCAAAACAGTGACTTCAAAACCTCTAAATTTGTCCTGTTTAGATCTTTAATCAGACCATACACACAATGTAGAGCACACTGGTTTTGAAGATTTCACAGAAAGCTAATTCATTATAAAAATCTGAATATTGAAGGCTAAGTAATAGTGATTGTGCATGGAATTGTGTTAATTAATGGTGACATTAAAGTTCATTGTTTTGGAAAGTAAAGTACCATAAGACTTAATCTAAATAGAAGAACATACTGCACCAAACATTGCAAAATAAAAAATAAATTCTTACTCTGTAAACCAAGCGTTCAGTGTTTTCATATCCCCATTTTATAGTCCAGTACTGTGATCAGAATTTTTTTGTTTACTGGATCCCTGTTTTTACAAAGCAAAAGTGAATTCAATCTCCTTAGTCAGCAAGAATGAAGACAGAGTGGTGTGGCAATAATATTTGTTAAGGTATTACATATAATTAATATGGCTAATAATTTTATAATTTCAATTTTTATAATATATAATTAATAAATTTTTTTTTTGTATTTCACACCATTTACAAACAATGTGACAAAATTATTTATGATATCAGGAAACAGTGCTTGGATGATGTATCTCCTCAAATTGTATATCTCTCAAATATTTATTCATTAAGTGATTTCTCTCTGCAGAGACTGAGAATCTGTTTCCTTGTAGATTTTATGGGATGCCCTTACATTATTGATAAACTACAAGCATGTACATGAGTTGTTTTTAATCATATATGTGGTTTTAGAAATGTTAACCAATGGGTTTGTTTCTTACACAGAGACTTGCATTTCTGACTTTGCTTTCAGTTTTCTGGATTGATTTTACCACTATCATGAATTTAAAAAAAGCAAACCAACCAAATAGCTCCAATAAATAAAGAAAGCAACCCAAAACATAACAAAAAACAAACTAACAAAATCCTAGAACAGCAATAACAAGAAAGTCCAGCTTGATATGGTCATCAATATGAGCAGATTATGCTCTGCCTCACCATTTCTTGTACAGACAAAAGATAAATGGGACAATAGTTGTTGGTGTCATTCCCACTTTATTTAAAAATAACTTTCCTCAAGGATCTAAAAGAAAAAGTAAGTAGTGATGCAAACAGGAAACAAACTCTGTTACATAGAACTTGCCATTCAAGAAATCTCTCTGGATAATCTGGTTTAGAGCAGTATTGTGTTGTTTAAAGCTGTATAATTATATATTTTTTCTTTCTCAATCTATGTAGTAGTCTATTGAAAAAACCCTAAAAAAAACCAACAAGAAAAAAACCAACCAAACAAGAACCCCCATCAAAATTTGAAATACTGTTACAAGAAAGCCTATAGGTTCATTCCTCTGTGTTCTTCAGATTTAGAAATGAAACTAAATTTCATAGGAAAAACTCGTCTCTACAATATGATTTTGTCTTTGGGTTTAAAAGAGCAGCTGGCTGAGGGGGCAGCTTTTCAACCTGTAGAAGTACAGGTTGTCAAGCATGTTCTGATGAAGAAATAAATATTAATTCTGTAGAAACTTAGACCTCTCTTCTTTCCTGCCCATACTCAGGATTAAAGAACAGAGTAACAGACTTCCTCCTTCACCTGGCAGATCTAAAGTACACATCTCAGAATTGTGTCTGAAGGTGTCAGTGTTCACCAAAGGTGAGTGAGAACACCAGGAATGGTACATGTCTGATCAGGATTCATTTGCTAGTTAGGAAGTGATTGGCAGAGGAAGAGGTATTAAGCACTCAGGCTCAGAGAAACCAGAATGAAAGTACAGCCAAGATTACCATCTGTTGAATACGAAATGCTTGGATCAAGACATTATAGATACATTTCCCCAAACAGCAGGGGAAGCAGTCTTTTCTGGAAACACTATCACGCCAGGTTAGGGAAGCATTAAGATAGAAGCAAAAAGCTGTTCACTAAATTTTGGAAAGCAAATTACTTTATTGATGCAACTGAACTGTATTTAAATTATGCTGGATCTATGAAGGACTTTACAACTTACCTCTAAGTTAATAATTTGGATTACAGACACATTCTGTACAAGATATTATTATTAATAATTATAATGATCATCATAATTAGAAGAATAAGTTTTGGGGATCCAATCCCAAGTGGCCTTTGAGCTATGATATCTTTTAGCCTGAATAAAGCCAGATATTTTTATCATTTTCAAACCTCTCTTTCCTGACCTAGATGACCTTTGACCAACACTAAATCAGTGGAAGTTATTGTACTTCCATATTCAAAGAATTGTTGAAGCAGGTAGAGGGCATATTACTTATGAGGGTAATTGTCTATACAATTACTCTTTTCTACTTGTTTTCTTTAGTTGTAAATTGGAATATAGAAACTAGGACTAGATCTTCATAATCTAAGATTAATTTCATCTGTGCAGCCAGCAGCCCACAAAGTATGAGGAGAACTTTGCTTCAGAAGGATTAAGCAATCTATTTTGTTTCTTTCAGTTCTTCCTACCCTGCAGCATCTAAGATTAATTTCATCCGTGCAGCCCACAAAGTATGAGGAGAACTTCGCTTCAGAAGGATTAAGCAATCTATTTTGTTTCTTTCAGTTCTTCCTACCCTGCAGTTTGATTTTTAGTAAAAAAAACCCCAAAAAACATTCAGAGACCACTGCCTTTACCATTGCTGAAAGCATCACCAAATAAATGAGAGAATCACCAGAGAAATGTAAAACTGTTAATGAGGGTGGAGGGTGTGGTATACATTTACTTCTTCAGGGTGTGGTGGGTTGATCTTGGCTGGACACCAGGTGCCCACCAAACCACTCTACCACCCCCCTTCCACTTGCACAGGGGAGAGAAAATAAGATGGAAAGCAACTCATAGGGTGAGATACGGCAGATTAATCAAGAAAAAGTAGAAGTTTGCATGCACAAAGCAGAGAGGAAAGAAAGCTTATTCTCTACTTCCCTTCAGCGAATGATATTCAGGGAAGCAGAGCTTCAGCACGTGTAGTGGTTGCTCCAGAAGGCAAACACTGTAAATAACAAACACCCCCTCTTTCCTCCTCCTCCTTCCCTCAGCTTTTATATCTGAGATAATGTCATATGATGTGGAATATCCCTTTGGTTATGCTTTTTGGTCAGCTGGCCTGGCTGTGTCTCCTTCCAGCCCCTTCATGTAGGGGGGAATGTTGAGAGACAGCTCTGCTGCTGTGCCAGCCCTGCCCAGCAGCACCCAAAGCACTGCTGTGCTAGCAGCACCTTTACAACTACCAATACACAGCACAGCTCTGTGAGGATAGTTGTGAGAAAATTAATTCCAGATCCAATACACGAGGATTTTGGATATTGTGTGATATTTTTCTAAGAAATCTAGGGAATTATGACAATTGAAGTTGGTATGAAGCAGGTTAGAGCTGGTTGTAAAACTATTTTCAGAACAGTTGCTGAAGTTTTAGTGTAATAATCTGGAGAGATTTGTCCCAAATCTGGATTTGATAAGCAACTTCACTAAAAAGAAGAATGAAAGAAGGCTATACTATTATTAAATATCTGATAATACCATTCTGAGACAGATTTGGAATATTTAGAAGAAAAGAATAGAAATTGAAGTGACCTTGGGAACAAAAGAAACCCCAAAGCAAACAAAGAAAATTGTAAAGGCATGTGTAAGAAGATTTGCTATAAGATGTATGATGTAATTCTTTCACTCTACCTGTATCAGTAGATCAAGTAAGGTGTCATCAATTTTGTGTCACTTTTTTAAAGAATGTTGTTAAGTAGAAGAGAATTTGGGGAAGAATAGCAAGCTCAGAACACTTGGATTTATAATACAGGAGCAGAAAGTGAAAATAAATGGGTTTATTGTAGTCTAGAGGAGTGAGACATCACTTAAGAGACAAGAAAATAGCTTTCAACCATGCAAACCCATGAGAGAAGAGTTCTAATTCGAAGCCTGAGGCATTTACCATTTATATTGGAAAAAGTATTCATATTATAAAATGAAGCTAGGACTAGATGATTCAGGAAAGTCAAGTAAGATCCATATAATAGGTTCTAGAAATGAAACCAAACAATTTATAATAAAAGCCCAGCTAGATTGTTTCTTTCTTGTAACAAGAACAATGTCTTTTGAACAATTTTGAGATTACAGAATATGTATGTATTGATTAAAAAATGCAATTCTTTAAAATTCAAGGTAAACCAAAGTTTTCTTTGTATAAAGCCTTAATAATTTTTATCTGCTTTTTATCTAAGTGTTGCCAAACGTATTTCATGTAAAGCTGTCCACAGATAAAGTGAAGGTTACTCTGTTGGGAAGGAAGGAAAAAGCCCTTCTTGTAAGTTTCAGGAATGTTAAAAAATCCATGACACTGATCTTAAGAAAATTCCAACTCTACCTTCTTTCTTATTTTTTTTTTTTACCTTGTACAATAAACCATGCCCTTCCCCTTTTCAATTTATGCTTTTTGTACCTGAAGGAGAGGGGGGTAGATAACTGTAAAAATATCATACTGTTTCTATATGGGTTCTTTTTTTCTAGAATCTACTCATGCAATAAAAGTGGATGCCTCCTATGCTGAAAATTTTGGTGAGCTGCACAATCTAGTAGAGCTGCAAAGCTCAAACTGCAGAAAATACCATTTAAAGGCAGAAGTTCTACAGCAGGATAGTCATGAGGCAATTTATATCTTTATGTTTAAAGTTAGTTGTGGGAAATGTTCTTCATGACACGAAGGTCTGTTACTTGACACTGCAATTAAACAGAGCTGAAACTGTAGCTAAAGGGTGATGTTTCTCATGTTTTGGAACAAAAGTTCTGCAAAAGTCTTATTTTAATGATTTCTCCAAAATTTAAATCATGCTGTCACCACAAGGTTTTTTATTTTCATTAGAGACAAAGAAAGATTTCAGACTAATCTTAGTTGTGATCCTTTCTCTTTGTAGGAGAAATGCTGAAATAATAAAGACTGCAGAATATCTAGATGGTTAGTGGTGGGAAAACCTTTAAACTCAGGATCAGTGGGAACTCTTCTACCTGGTGAAAGAAAGAAACCATTGAATGTTAATTGCAGATGATACTTGCAGAATGGCAGACAGGAGTTTGGCTGGGTGGGTGGCCGTGGGAAAGCTTGAGCTTGCTCTGAGCAGGCAGAGTGTGTTTCTGCTCTGAGGCAGTCTCTCAGAATCTGCATCAGTGTGGTGCCATCTCCAGGCTAATTCCTACACCCCATTCCTCAGTATGGCTTCTTAGTATGGCTCAGTGCTACATTAGCCCTAATGCTCAGCTTCCAGTGAATTCAAAACTCTTGACATAGGGAGGCCAAATTTTTCTACCATAGAATACAAACACTTTTGAAGACAGAAAGTTTGTTGACTTAGGTCGTCAAACTGTCATGAAAGTCTTCAGATTTTCAAAATGCAAAATTTTGCTGCCATAATTACTTGTAAATCAACCACTCAAATGATAATGTTTTGAAGTATGTCATGATTTGTATCTGTGTGTACATAAGTTATAAGGTTATGACAGCAAGGTTTTGTTTTTATATTGTTGACGTATCCCTGTTCAGTTTATATACTATTTGGTATTAAGAGTTTGTAGTATAATTGAAACCCTTTATTTTATGAACTTAGAAACAGCCATAAGTGTCTTGTCTTCTTCTTTAACAAAATTTTGATTATTCACGTTTTCTGTGTTATTGTTTAAATTGTTTTAATTATTGTTTTTGTTGTTTAAAATAATTTTACTTCAGTATTGGCAGGACAGACAGTTGACTGGACACAAAGTATTTCCTTTAGGCAAAGGAGATGTGTGCTTACTTGTTAGCTTTCCATATGAGTATTTGCCATTACCATTACCACTTACCATTAAATTTGTATTGTTAAAGAGCATGGAGAATGAAGTGAAAAACCTGGAGCAAAATCTGCATGGTAGCATTTCTAAGCAGTAATATTTGAAGCTAGCAGGTCATGGGAAGAACACTTATGGTCACTAAACGCTAAATATTTTGCTTAGTATTGATAATACCTATGAGCAACTTTAGATTTCAATTTGCACTTTCCTCTTGATCCAGATCTTTATAAGTACAACTGGTCTACACTAATAGAACAGAAGCCTCATTATGCCAAAAGTGTCCTTGATAACTCTTTGTTGCACCTATAATTAATCATTTCCTGATTTTATTTTTGTCCGTGCAAAGTCAAAAATAGGGCATTTAAGTCAATAGAGTTGGAATTCATGCCAGTAAAAATGGAAGTAAATTGTACCATGAATGCCAGCGTTCCCACCAAAAATTATTTCTTAATGATTTTTATTTTCTAAGTGTTTTTGTTAACTACGTGAAGTATACTCCTCCAAATTTCACATTACAGTCTGCTAGCTTCTGCATGCAGTGTCAACAAAGTGAGCATATGTTATTTTGTAAGCAGGAAAGAGATTATACTCTTGAGAGAAGCTTATCAAATGTGATTTGATCTATCAATTTTCACAGAGATCCCATGAGTATCAGAAAGAAAAAAAGTTGACTTATTTACTTTATTCATTTTGTACACAGTAGTCAAACAGCTTCTCATACCTTCCTCCTCTTGTTAAAATCAGCAGGAAAAAAAGTAAAATCCCTTTACATGGAGTATCTATATCTATTTATTACTCATCTCAAAATTTAAACCAATTCCTGTTCTCAAGTCTGTGGCAGTTTGGTACTCTCAAAATGTTGGAACTATACAGCTCTTTAAGTCAATAGAGTAAATATTTTTAGATGAAATCCCAAAAGAAAATAAATAATCCTGTTTTTTATGTATTTGATTGGTGACCTGTAATTTATTGACTTGTATTTTATTGACTTGCTCTTGTATTTTATTTACCTACTTTGGAATAGGTTTTAGTATAAATAAATAAACCTGATCTTTATTTCCCTTTTTGATTTCTACATGCCATGCAAAAATTATAGAAAAAGTAACAGTAAAAGTGGCACTTTAAATGAATAGACCAAAGTTAACCATCCGTGAAGTATCTGGAATATGCTGAAAGGGATGCTTCAGAAGGAATTTAATATGGGTTGTCATTCCATCCCTGTCCTGTGTCAGAAAGGAGGTAGGAATACATACATTATGTAATAGGAAATGTGGTCCTTTCTACAACATATCTCTTTGTGTCATTCTTAGAGCCCAGGACAGTGTAGGAATAATGAAATGTTAGAACTACATGATGATTACCCATGTGCTACTCTCTCACTCCTAACAAGGGTCTGCATCATTTAAAGCAGAACTTGCAGATCTGGGAAGAGTCTGTAAACTTGAGCTGGAAAAAAGACAGATGCCATAAAGACCCAGGAATGCTCTCTGAGATAGTAATATGGAAAAGTAACCATTTTTGTTACATATGATGAACATCAACAATTCTTGGAAATAAGACTGCTTGGAAGATCAGTTTAGAATTTGGAAGCAAAGAACAGAGGAACTGTATTTCATGCAAGTCATTACTTATTCTTCCTCCTCTGCTTTTAACAATGAACCAGTATCACTGGCTTCAGAAGTCAACTGTGCTGGCAAGGAACTGTTTATTCAGGCATTTATAAGTCACGATCTCAAAAGCCACTGGAAATCAAAAGGCTTAATTGGTTTTTAAGAAAAAAAAACCCAACAACAACAAAATCAGATGTGGATCTGAGCTCATTAATATAAGCATAGGAAGATAACTAGGAATTTATTCCCTTTAAAGGGTTAGGGAAGTAGTTTGGCCAGTGTTAGCTCATTTACCTATATATTCACTCCAAGTCTTGTTCATTATTTTCAGGTCCTCTTCTCTCTAGAACTTGTCTGCCCATTCCTCCCTAGATCACATTGCTGAGGTCTGCAGGCATTCATCCAGACTACAGGTGGATTCTGTTGTATCTGCCACCCCTGTGGAGGGTTATATATCTGATATATGAATAAAATAAACCTAAGCATGCATAATATGAATGTTATATATTTTCAGTACATATACTCTTTTACTAAGGCAAATATTTTAAGTCATTGTTTCAAGTAGATTGACATCCTCACAAGTATGTATATATATTTTTTAAAAGGTGAGATAATGTATTTAAGATTTATTTGTACAAATTCTGCTTTAGAGCCTTGTTATGAAACTATTTGCTACAAAGTATAGAAAAAGGAGTGAATAAAATCTAATAGGATTTAAAATAAAACACAAATGAGTATGATAAAAGAATACTCTGGTATTCAGTCTTATGATGTATACAGTTAGCATTTTGATGAATCAGCTTTTTTGGTATGACTGGACAGATGGGAAATCAATATTTTAGCAGTGCTGCACTTACAGCATAAGAATGTTTTTCTATAAAATACATCTTTATTTTTGTTTCTCCATCATGCTCCACTTTACTGAAATCTTATTTCTGTGTTATGCATGAGCATTTTCCAATGGTCTTCTTTGGAAAACACAGCAGGAATAAGCTGCAGAAATCACCATGCAGTACAGATTCTAGTTCAGCAGTTTGTTTTAAAGAGGCCATGATACATAGTATCCTATCACATATACTAACAACTCTCCGCAGACAGCTGTTGTTGATGAAGTTCAGTCCATTATCCTCTGGATTTGTCATTTTAAGGTAGATATATCAAATTCCTGACATAAAGCTTTTGTAAATTAAAGTGACAAAATTATTTTTAGTATGATGAAGGGAACGAAAAAGTAGTGGGATTCTCCATGGTGATAATAATGTAAAAGAAAAGCTGCAATTGTCTGAAATGGTGATTTTTCCTTTTTAAAATTTTGAGTTCTGGGTTGCAGTTTTCTGGCTGGGTCAGCATTTGCACCTTCAATTACTGCAGCACTTTTCTCCTTTGGTTCTTTTATTGCAATCAATAAAAAGAAAAAAAATACTCAATTAATAAAGCAGCATACAAAGCTCTGGTACAGAATGTGTGAACCTATCTATGGGATTAGGGTCCTATGGATGGTCTCTGACCTCTACATACTCCCATTGTCTATTTCAAGTAGCTGGGAGATTAGGTTTCACTTTTAGTTTGTGTATTGTCTCATATTACAGTTTTCAAAATAGCTCATGCCCCAAAGGTAAAGCAGTTGTAACCAAACGCCCAGACAACAGCACTGTAAGAAGGCTCATCTGAAATGGACTTTGTTTCTGTTCCTTGAAAATTAATATGACAGAAAAGTAATATTAAATGTGGCACTGAAATGGATTTTCCTAAGTAAACCTGAAACTCATTTGAATTCATGCCTTCATTCCTCCCCAGAGTTAAGGAAGAAGTAACAAATAATTTTGATCTGCCCGATTAGTATGGTGTCATACTGATATCTCCTCTAGGATCTCATTGACAGTTTCTCAAAGGGTGTCTGCACTCATCACCAGAGCTTTTGAACTCAGATCATATAATGTGCTTTACATTTCAGTTTAGAGATGCAACAGTTAATTTTCACAAATACTTTATCATTTAAGTTCATGGTTTCTGAGTATATCTGAATTTCTGTTGCCTTACTGCTGATATTCTAAAGGGAAGAAACTTCAGAATAGTTGTTTCTTCACCGCCTGCTTTTTTCTGCTATTCCAGGGTACTATGCTAGAAAAATCCATGAAAATCAGAGAAAAACTTCAAAAATGAAGGTGGCATGATGTATTACGAGGAGCTGCACAATTTTCCCTTTTACTTTGCTTAATTAGTATATACTGATATCCAGAAATGTTCAGCAGTCGCACAGGACAGTTAGATTGGGAATCTGGCATGAAGAGATCTTAATGAAGCACAGATAGTGGCAGGTACCAGTTCTTTACTATGTAATTATATTCACAGTATTACTCAAGCCTGACATGTTTTCATGCACAGTCCCTGCACTGTCTGCAGAGTGTAGAGAGCATAACTGGCTCCCTCATGGTACCATTTGAGTTTTTAAAGGTATAGACATGGGCTTGGGATTTTTATTTTTTTAACTTGTGTTTTTCCCCTAACTGAATACTTTCTAATAGCACTGGAAAAGCTGTTCCACATGACATGCTTGGAGTTCTCACACCTGTTTTCCCCTCTGTCTTGTATGTGTGAAGCATTTCGTTTTCAGCATTCTTAATGCTCAAGGATATTACTGAGCCACAGGGAGGCAAATCTGCTTTGTTATACAACAAAAACATGTTACAGAAGCTTGAACAAAAAAACCCAAATAAGCAAACAATAACCCCCCTTCTTTTTTAAAGAGCTACTTTTTAAAATATATATTTTTTTAAAAGGCTAAGTTAACAGTGACAGATGCAGAAGAAAAAATTCTGAATGCTGGTAGTTCCCAATTCCCAATAAGAAAAGTTTAATTTACTTAGTATATTAGCAAGGGCATTCTGGATCTCTTCTCACACTATACTTTAGAGAGTATTTCCTGAAATTCTGCTGCAAACCACAATTTTTCTCTCCACATTTTATTTTATTTAATTTACTGACAGGAAAGGAGATGGGGAAGAGGTAAAAACCTTAAGAGAAGCCAGTGTTCTTTTCTTACCTAGGCTCTTGCTAATGAGAGAGAAGACATTGCCAAAGCAGAGTTGGAACTATACAGCTCTTTAAGTCCTTATGATGAAAACAGAATCCATTTTATAGCAACAAATACAAAAACTGTGAAAATCATTGGCTTATTTAGTTTTATTTTGCTTTTTTTCTGAGTGAAGTTGTTATGAATAGCCTAAGAGAATGAGATTCAATGTAGACTTTGCATATGCTACTCCTAAAAAAAAATGGATTCGTAAAATCATTGATTAGACATTAAAAAAGGCTTTAAATGTTGAAGAAAAAGCTGAGTTTATCCAATAGAGATCAGTTAAATCATTAAACATGGGGTAGTTATGCAGTGGAGGCAGCAATTGTGAGACAGAGTGACAGTCAAAGTCCACTGACCAACTTGAATGAATTTTCTACTATCAGAATGTAGTATTGCAAACAAAAAAGAAGCTTCCATTTTAAGAAAGAGGTGATTGAATGCTAAATGATTTATTATCAAAGGAGAAAAGAAAAACTACAGGACAGACTAATCTGTAAATAATTTAAGAGACAAACTAAAGTAAAACTCAGCAGGTCTGAGAAACATGCATGTCCTGCTGATAACACAGGAATGACTGACTTTTCTCTAAAGAGACTTTGGGAGCAATTCAGTTCATTCTAGAGTACAAAGTGGAAAATTAACTTGAGGAAAATGTTGCAACAGGCAACCTTTATTTTCTCCTGTATTTGACAAAATAGAAGATAACAGCTTAAAGATAAATAAATATAGAACCTAGGAAGGAATCGTCACTTAGGAAAGGAAGGAAATTATCACTTAGGAAAGGAAGGAAATTATCATTTAGGAAAGGAAGAAAATATTACAAGTATCTGATAACATTTTCATGTGTAATGATATGATTGTTTTCTTTGCTTTGTTGCTTGAATGGTTAGGATTTTGATAAATAGTAGGACAATTAATTAATATTATTTCTTCTGAAAACTCACATTAAATTCAATAGGAAGGAAATATCTCCAGTATTATTTAAATTTACAACCAGTATATGTCAGAGTTGTATATGTGACTTTGTTTACAGGATATTGAATAAAACTTGTCCTTTCTCTGGTTTTGTTGTGTGTTAACCCCAGCTGGCTGCTGAGCCCCCCACAGCCACTCACTCCTCTCCCCAGTGGGATGAGGAGAGGATCAGAAGAGGAAACGTGAGAAAACTCCAGGGTTGAAAGAAATACAGTTCAATAGGAAAAGCAAAGCCTAGCACATCTTTGTGCTGTTGTGGTGTTTTTAGCTGGGGTAATGATAATTTTCTTCATGTGTGAGTAACTGGTATGGAGCTATTTAGGATTTCTGTGGGAAACTGTTGATAATGAAGATAATTTCCAGCACAAATCCAAAACACATCTCTGTGTTAGCTACTGTGAAGAAAATTAACTCTACCCTGGTCTAAACCATCGCAGCTTTCCATGAGGATTTTTGAAAATTTTTGGTGCTTGTGGTTTTTCTTGCTGTTGTTATTTATTTACTTATAGTAAGTGTGTAATTTTTTTTAACTTTCTAAAATAACTATCTGGTAGTTGACATTTTTACTTAAATATATGTACTTGACTTTACTTAAATATATGTACTATAACACTAAAAATTTGAAAATGCTTGTATATAAAGTAATTTATTCATAGGTAGTGAAAGTGCTAAACAAATTCTCAAAAAAACCTGAAAAAGCAAGTTAATTTTGAATTCAAGATTATATTTGTAATTGATATGAGCAGTAGAAAGAAGGTATGGAAATCTGAAGCCATTCAGTTTCAATGGAACTAACTATGGATTTGGTCAGCAAAATAGAGAACGTGAAGTTATACTTGAAGACAATATCCTTCTTTTTTCATTTTCTTTTAATTTAATGGCATGTAGAAAATTAATGTGTAACAGACCTAAAATACATAATTCTTAACACAATAATTTATTTACCTTTGATCCTAGTGTTATAGTGTCATAATTTATCAGATTAATTTTACTAGCAATTAATATCTTGAAATTAACAGATCATTCTTTTAGGTCATCAACTACTTACATATATGGCTACATCTGAAAGATTAGAGAAAAAAAAAAAGGCAAACCAAAAGCCTAGTCTTCCCCAGATGTTTCAGTGCTGGCTATCACAAATAAAAGTAATGCATTAGCTGTACTGGGGAAAACGTTAAGTCAATTATACTCTTGCAAGATTTATAAGAACTAAAGTGAATTTAAACTTGAATTGTCAAAGGAAATTTTACATGCATTAACCACTCAGCTACATCCATCCAATATATTTAATTATGTACTGGATTTTGAACCACCATCTCCAGAGCAGTGTAAAATAAGAGTTTTCCTGCACTGCTGTTCATAGGCATTGCTCTGAATTACACATGCAAAAAACTCAGCTGATGTCACCAAAAAAAGAACCTAATGTTAATATAGTTTCATTCCTCTGCTAAGGATGTGTGTTACTTTACCTCATTCTTGGGAATGCTTAATTTTAAAAGCTTGCTTATGCACATCCAGCATATTTGAAATTATTTTTCTTACAAGGATATGCAGAAAAACATAATTTGATAAATAAGGTTGGAATGGTGAAATGCTCTGGAATGATGAAAATAATTTTAATCTGCAATTTATAATCACAATTTTGAGACAATTTAAACTTGAATTGTCAAAGGAAATTTTACATGCATTAACCACTCAGCTACATCCATCCAATATATTTAATTATGTACTGGATTTTGAACCACCATCTCCAGAGCAGTGTAAAATAAGAGTTTTCCTGCACTGCTGTTCATAGGCATTGCTCTGAATTACACATGCAAAAAACTCAGCTGATGTCACCAAAAAAAGAACCTAATGTTAATATACTTTCATTCCTCTCCTAAGGATGTGTGTTACAATAAATAGACTTTACCTCATTCTTGGGAACGCTTAATTTTAAAAGCTTGCTTATGCACATCCAGCATATTTGAAATTATTTTTCTTACAAGGATATGCAGAAAAACATAATTTGATAAATAAGGTTGGAATGGTGAAATGCTCTGGAATTATGAAAATAATTTTAATCTGCAATTTATAATCACAATTTTGAGACAATATTTTTTTAATACTATCAGTTATGAAATCTTAATCTTCCAGAAATATCAACCATTAGTAATTCAAAATAGCTTAAAGAACAGTGGAACTAAAATTTTTAACAAAATATTTAGAAATTTAAAGGCTTGTTTCATTTATCTTTAATGATCAAAGTTTTTGCTTCTTTGTTCAACCTTCCCATATGCTGTTTCAGAGATATACGTTCCAAGAACATTTCAAATCTTAGTAAAGAGAATTGAAGTGCAGCCTAAAGCAGATTTTTCAAGTTCAGCCTGTAATATCTTCTCTTTTGCTTGCATTTGTGAACTCTGTGCACTAAGGCTACAGTAAAATGGTAACTCTGTTAGTAGCATTCTGCTCTGAATAAAATGACATTGATGCAAACATTTCTTGGATTCAGGGGGCTCTTGCAGGGTCACATTTGCAGGATGTGCACTTATGTCTGCTTTAAATGAATACTGTGCTATACTGGACAAGAAAGAGTGAGGAGACAGCTGCAATGTAAATATGGAATAAGGAGCTTATGTTTTCCTAAAGCTTATATTATTAATATACAGAACTTGAAGACAAGCAGACTGAAGAGAAAATAAGAAATTGTCAAAAGATAAGTTCAGCACAAACTGTGAGGCAGTACAATGCAAATTCAATTCACCTTAATCAAAACATTTAATATAAAACCACAATATTTTAATGGAAATATTGATAATAAAATTCATAGTTTAATTCCTAGGCAGAATTCTATGTTATTATAGGTGCAATTCACCCACCCTGAAATAATTTCCATGTCTGAGACAAAATGTAGATTTGAAACTTTACATCCCTAGATCTGAAACTTTACATCCCTAGATTTGAAACTTTACATCCCTCATATTAAAAAGATTAATAAGAAAAAAGAAGGAAATAAAAATTTGTGACAGAAAGGAAGCTTCTTGGCCTCTAAGACAGACCAACGTGTTTGTCTGGAATTCTTGGGAAGGAAATTAAAAATTAACAGTAGAAATGTATTGTACCCTTTCAATGTATGTTTCTTGGAGATTTAGCTAAGGAATTTGCTTTCATGTTTTTATTTGTTCTGTATGCTCACAATTACCTATATGTGATGAAATTAAGACAAGAGTGATTCGGGGTTTTTTTTTTACAGTAGAAAAGATGTAGCAAGAAACTCCTGTGTCCAGTTCATCTCACTGTTTAAATTTCCTATTCCATTTTTCTCTCTTTCTTTAGAGTAGTGTTATTTGTGTATAAAAATGTATTACTCTGGATTCTATCTTCCAAAGCATTTTAAGTAGCTACTTACTATGATTTAATTTGAGACTTCTGTGCCTAATGAGCTTTCCATTTAAACTCCAAGCTTTGAGCTTTGTTAAATCTACGTGGTCTACATGTAAACACTGTGTAAATAGCATCTGAATAAAAGGCAACATCTTTTCTACTGTAAAAAGTAGAAAAAGTTCTTTTTCATAAAAGAAACTCCTGTGTCCAGTTCATCTCACTGTTTAAATTTCCTATTCCATTTTTCTCTCTTTCTTTAGAGTAGTGTTATTTGTGTATAAAAATGTATTACTCTGGATTCTATCTTCCAAAGCATTTTAAGTAGCTACTTACTATGATTTAATTTGAGACTTCTGTGCCTAATGAGCTTTCCATTTAAACTCCAAGCTTTGAGCTTTGTTAAATCTACGTGGTCTACATGTAAACACTGTGTAAATAGCATCTGAATAAAAGGCAGGGACACACATTAGGAGCTGCCAGAACTGTGTCTGTTGTGGCTGCCCTGGCCGCTGCCGCTGGAGCAGCTGAAGAACAAAAGTACTGATTGACTGCTGCCAACTCAAGCGAAAAATACGCCAGCAAAGAGAAAAGTTAGAAACAAATCCAAAAATAGGTTATAGGAAGTGTGTATCTTTGTTGGTAGAGGAACAAAAGAGAGCCATTTAAAATGAGGTTGTGAAGCATGTTTGCTTGTGATTTTACTTAGTATAGGAGTAGAGAATCCTGTTCTTAGATTTCGTATCTGTCATATGATACTACCCCACATGGTTTTAGGGAATTTGAGAGCAATATTGTTTGAGAAAGTTTTTTTTTATGTTTCTACAACCTAATGCTAAACCTTTAGACTAAAATGTAGATTATTTAATGTGCTATAATACAGTTGAAATGTATTTGTGGCAGGGGGGTTGTTTTTGTCTAGAAACTGAAAAAAATGAATGTGAGACTACAATGTTCAACATTCTGTCTGGAAAACATTTATACATTTAAATGAGAAAAAATAGTGTTTAATTGCTAGTTATGAATTGAAAGCTTTTAATGGCTTTTGCCTGCCTGTCCAAATTTTTATTTGCTGGAAAACGGAATTTTGTATTTATTTGCTCTAAGCAGCAGATTATGTTTTACTCAGTGAAATTGAATGTAATCAAACATATGGTAATGTCCACAGGTAAAAAGAGAGTTTTATTTAAACAGGACATTCTAAAGGGAATTTGAATTTTAAAAAAAAAAGTTAAATTTCTGGGTTTTTTAATGAGGTAGGTATGCATCAATTTTTAGGCATATTATAGTGTCCAGATATCCTGCCTTTCATAAATGAATCTCTATAGTAAATCCATTATACTATCAGTACAGTAACACTGTAATAAGGCTTTCAGACTAAGCAGTGATGAAACTACCACTACAATTTTTATTATTCGCTCTTTTTTTAATTTTTTTTTTTTTCACTTGGTAGTAGAGAACAATGGTAGAGATTTAAGAGTTGTTAAAGTCTCTTGTCTATCATGTAAGCTGTTGGGTAGCATGGTGTAGCTCAGACACAACAAAGAAGTAAGAAAAATGGAAAAAACCAATTTGTGCAAATAAAAGTTGAAAAAGTATTTAAAGAATGTTTGTATGATAAAATACATTGAGATATTGATTTTTCCCAAAAGGGAGGAAAGTTTTGGTTTTAAGGGAAAAAAGTGTTCTAAAGACCTTGAGTTCTGGAAATAAAACAGCAGCCAACAATGTTGTCTTTTTCTTTTTTCAAATACTTTTTAAAGCCCGGAAAACTGCACCAAGGTCTCAAAATTACTTTCCAGGCTAGATCTTTCGATTAACTTGTGAAAATACATTACAACTGATTTTTTTTTTTTTCAGCAATGATAATTTCTTAGAAGACCAGACCTTCTTCATTAAGTAAGAAAGTAAAGAGGAAAGGGGAAAGGTAATGTGACAGGCATATTTCTATGATAAGACAGGTTTTTCTAGTTTCTATGTTTCTGGTACACATAGACAGAATGAGCTCCTCCAAAGAGCAAGAGAAAGGGTAATTATAACAGTCCAGCAGAGGGATTTAATAAACTCAACATTTCTTGGATTCTAAACTGTATTATTTTCTAGAATAAATACTTTTCTGGGAGAGGGAAAAGCTTCAATTCATGCATTCAAGGAACGATCTGGAAGATAATAGTGGCATCTTCTGGACAGAGAAACTGAGTCTAAGTATATTTGCAAATATTTGCTTTATTGGATTTATTTGTATCAAATAATGACATTACAGTGCCTGCAAGTAATTGAATTAGTGATGATCATGGAGGTTTAAATGTACATCCTGACTGCTAGCACTGAATTCTCTGACAAAATTTGAAGGGTTACAGTCGTGAAACTCCTGATGTAATTTGTCTAGAAGATTGATGGGAAATATTAAATGAATATCAGTTTAGTCAGACGTCTTCTAATGCTCCTGCAACTCATGTTCAGTCACACTGGTGAGTGAGATGTTGACTATTGTTGGGAATCTAGTGATGAGAGAACAATTGCTTTTCATGAGCCATCATGATGGTTGCAGATCCCTCAGAGCCTTTCAAAATGTCGAGCAAGCAGCAGGGCATTGGTTCACAAAAGAAAAAGTTGGCCAATCAAATGTTTTGCATTCATTCTGCTACTTTTAGATCATGTTAACAAATGAATGACAGCCCTTATTTGCTCATAGCTTTCACATTGTGGAAAAATATGCAAGAGTTTCATTTGTGCAATTATTGAAATAACGGACTTGGAATTCAGCTAGAAACAAAGTGTCAACTCTTCCTGCTCAAGCTGACAGATCTCTAATCAGTTGTCATCTCATATTTACTTTAAGTGACTTTATTGCAGAATATTGAAATATTTTGCAAGGAGAGATGATAGCTATTGACTTCATGCTATTAATTTCTTGAGAACAAGGTGATAATAAGATAAGCTTCAGTCTTTTGAGGGGCAAAGATTTTATTAATAAATTCAGCTGAATTGTAACCATCTCTTTTTTTTTTAAATGTTATTGAACACATCATACCAGTTAATTAATTGAAATAAGTACTTGTTATTGAGCCCTAGAGAAAATGTTGGTAATTATTGCAGCTCAAAATTTAGTATTTGCTTTAGAGTTTAATTAACAGCATTATGATTTGTGTCATAGAGCAGCTCTAGACCTTGCCATTTTCAAATTAAAAACCTTAGCACTGTTTTGACAGTTTTGGTGCCAGACAAAACTTTTTTGACTGGTTTGTTAAAGTAAATGGGTGAGTTTCAAGGTTATCTGGTTTTGGCTGTGGCAGTGGGGTATACACATATGTGCCTAAGAAGCAGTTTCATGAAATTAATCTCTTGCATCTACCTTACTCTGTGTTTTGAATCACAAAGCTACCTGTGAAACTAAGCTAAGATTCACAGTCACAAAACTATTTCATCTGGAAATCTGTCCTCTGGTGACATCTGGGTATCAGGCCAAAAAGAACAGTTAAGTTCAAAATGGTCCCTTAACACATGAACCCAGCACATAGGTTAAAAACAGAGTAGAATGCACAGGCATTTTCAGGTAAGCAGGCTTTTAGAAGTTGCAGGTTCTGTATTTTGTTTAAGGGGATTCAAGTCTAGAACATTTCTTGGTGGGAGCCATCATCATCCTGTGGCTATGTGCTGCATGGCCTCTATTAGGAGCTATTGCAAGAGAAGGAAGCAAAGTGACTTTCCCTCTCTGGCCTTTCAAACATTCAGCCAGGGACAGAAATATGCTTTCTGAAATCTGAAAGAGGAGGAAGGTCCCTACCTCCTCTTCTAGCTGAGTGCTTATCATTCCACAAGAGAACATAGGGCATGTTCCTGATCTCTCACATATTCAATTAGTTATGAGCATGCTTGCACGACACTACCTGGGGGAAGGGAAGTTGTTTGTGAGCACTAAGTTTTGAACACAGGCATAATGACTTGAAATATCAGCTGCACAACCAATAAATAAAGTTAAAAATTCAATTCAGATCTCTATTTGGGAACACAAATTCTGTACCTAGATTAACATAAGACACCATATTTTGTCGGTGCAACTTTCTTCTACTCTTGCTGACCATTGTAAATCAGAAAATTTTCTATGCAACATTTCAATTGGTTTTGAATCTGGGACAATAACATGAGTCTTGCAGATGACCTGTACTGAAGGTCATGGCAGGAAGTATAATACAGACATGTAATAATGTAAGCTGTCATAAATGTTTTTGTTTCCTGCAATATGCTGACACATCTTTATGGAAATAAAAGGTTCTATTTAATTTCGTTGTGCATAGCATATCTCAGAAGACATGTACTTTCAGAACAAGTGGAATAGTTTCCAAAGTGAGGTAGTATAACTTTTTCTAGAAAAAGAAGTCTGAAAATGTCTGTTTTGTTTGACACTATTTTCTCCTCGGCTTAACATTTCCACAAAAGTTATTTTCTGCATATGGCAAAGAAAGTGTTGTTCTTTTTGCTTCTAATTTCAACATTATTTATTTCTCACAGTTTAAAATGTGGGAAATTCAAAATATGTCTCTTAGGCAGATATTAGAGAACAATACTTTTTCACAAATTTTATTTGGTCAATAAAAGATGATTTTCATTAACATAAGACTATGAAGTTAATAAGAGGGAGAATTTAATTTCAGAAGTTATTTTGAAAAGCTGTTTTCCAGAGACTCTTTACCTATAAAAGTGCTGTGTATGTGCCAGTTGCAAGCTGTGAGGTGCTAAAATATTCTGCATTTTAGGATGTATTACACAGAATTCTTCTGATGTTTGTACCCTTTAAAACAAATTGTTTCAGTTCTTTTAGAATTGCTTCCTGCAGAGAAGAACCTCATAATTAGAAACAGAGTAGGATAGGACTGCAGTGCAAGTCCTTTGATGTGTTGGTTACCTGATAGATTTTTTTTTGAGATGACATGAACTACAGGTATTGATAATACTTCTCTTTTTAAACCAGATTTGCAGAACTACCTAGAGTTTCTTTTAGTTTCATTTGATGAACAACAGAATACTAAGCATGAGGCAGGTAATTATAATATTCAGACTGAGTCAGGTTTACTGACTGGAATGGGTATTCAAAACACTACAAAAATTTCATTATAATTGCTTTTTTTTTTTTTTTGGGTTGAGTTCCTTTCAAATATAGTGATTTCTTCCTTTTTTGTTTCCTTCACTTTTTTTAAACCTGTGCATACTTTATCAACAGAAATGCCTCTTCCATGTTCTTCTTAGCCTCCTTTTGCTGTCTTTTAAAAAAATCCCAACAAATAATATCCCCCAATCCAAATAATACTTGAAAATATCCTAGAAGACTGGAAAAGCATTCAAGGTAAGATAGTATGTGTAGTACACAGTTTGTATTTGTTTCATAATAGGCAGAGAAAATTGGAGGAAATTAGTCTTAACTACTGAAAAGTTTTCTCATCCTGTAAAATTTAGGTTTTTCTTTTTTTCCATCTGCAATCTCATATTATACAGTGGTCTTCTAGAGCCTGTCTGTTTTGTTCCACCCACATGTAGGCATATCTAACTTGCCATTGGTGTTTCATAGGATGAGACATATTATTTGTAAAATGGTAATGGTATATCACAGCACACATCTGTCTTAAACACTTATTGTTCCTAAAAAATATATGCTATGTGCAACAGTGCTTTGTGACTAAGGGTTAGATCAAGTTTCTACTACACTAATCCTTTTGAATCCTATATTAGCATTGACAAATAAATCACTGCAGTTTTAAAGCAAAAGCTTTGTTAATAATACCAGAATTTTATTTTTTTTCTTCACACTATGTTTCTGGGTTGCTGAACTTTTACACATGTAACCCCTAGGCAAAGCAAAGCTGGTATGGCTCCATAAGTAGCTTCAGTTTCATTTTTTGGTGCTATCTCTTTACAAATTCATACTTGTTGATTTAATAAGATTCCTTTTTTTTATATTTTTGTTTGATAACCTTCTTGGTTGAATCTTTCTGGGTAAATAACACAGCAAGAGATTTCAAAATAATTATATTCTCTATAACCTTATTTTACTAAAACACTGTGTAACAAACTAACAATTTTTTTACTGTTCTTAATAGTGAAAACAAGATCTTATGAGCTAGACAGAATACGAAAATGTGAAATATGTATTTTGCCAGTTCTCTTTAATATCCTTTCCTCCTACATTATGTAGTCAGGAAATCTTCAGTAGATTCCTATGTGGAATATACTCTATAGTCTCCTTGAAGTCTCATTCTGTCACCTATAAATTTAGAGGCAGGGGCACAGATTCCCCACTGAGCCATAGAAAATTCTCTCAGTTAAACAAGTTTAGTTACTCTTGAGAATCAAGCAATCTTTCATTTTCCTCAAAGGAGTTCCACTTAACCTAAAACTCTTCAGTCAGAAAAACACACACATTGCTGCTGAGTAGCTTTGCTCAGCAGCTTTACACTTTTGAGCTGAAAAATACATTATGCAGTAATTATATGACAAGCTACAAACACATCTTTAAATTGCATTTTCTATCATGGTGTTTTATTATCTCTGTCCTTGTAAATTTAATAGATGAAATGCAGTGAAATATAGCAAAAATTTTGGTACCATCTTTAATGTACCTGTTATCTTTTTGGAGAAAAATTACCTATGCTTTGGATATGCTGCTGATGTCAGTGTCTTAGAAAAGGGTTGAAAATTGCATACATCTTCATATGCTTTATAATAGTTAAGATGCAAAACAAATAATCTCAAGAGATCTTATCTCATCTTTCTGTTCACTGAAATTTTCAGTTGCTATCCTAGGAACAGGTCTGGATCGTACTTTTCATTAATTTCAGATGTTTGCATGCCAACAGCTTTAGTTGTTTATTTTGAGTTTGCACTTATCATTGGTGACAGAAATATTTGATTCAAAGAACATCAGAGCAGTATGGAGTTACTCTCTTTATTAACAAAATATTTATGCTTTTTAGAAATTTAAATGAAGCTGGATAGACCAAACTTGTAAATCCTATGTACTAGTGATATAATGCATCTTGTGAAATCTATGCCTTAGGTGTGTATTATTTTTCCCTGAAAGGCAAAAATAACCACCGAGAAATTCTCATAGATGTTTATAATTCCTTTGGTAAATTTGTGCAGCTGAAATCTTTAAAAGAATTTTAGATTCCCTAAGAGGGTTTTCAAAATGCAAATTATTGTAGAAATCTGTATAAATTTTGTTTTTTTAGAAAAAGAGATGACTGCAGCTAGACAAATTTTCATGGACTGAAGCATAATAAATGTATCTAACAAAAGAGAAAATATGAGACTTTGTTTAGCAAGGAAAATTTATTCCAAATTTACTCTTTCTTCCTTTTCCATCAGTTCTACCTCTTAAAACTTAAAATCTAAGATATGTCTGTAAATCTTAATTCAGATTAACATCTCCCTATGAATAAAATTATTGTAAATTGACCAGAAGAATTGTTCTCTTATAGCATGATGACATTAATATATATCCTAACAAATTGCTATTTTTTTATTCCAGAGAAAGATATAATAATATTCAAATAGTTTCAATGAGAGGGAAGATATTTCTCTACTGAGTTTCCAACAGATGTGGTATAAAACACACTAGGTCCATAGAATCACTTAGTGGTGGACAAAAATGTCCTAATCTCTTGAAATTAAATTATAGGGCGCCTCTTCAATGACTTTTAATCTTGTGGGTTTAGAAGATGCTATCAGTCAAAAAAAGCAAAGAAACTTGCTTCTTTGATATTTCCTTAAATATAGTGTCCAGCATTTTATGTAGAAGAAAATCAGATAGATAAAGGCATTCCATTATATTACTTGGGTGCAGATTTGCACATTTACTTGTGGACTTGATTTTAAACATAAAAACTAGTTGGACAAATGTTTTCTATCTAATGACAATTATTTAGATGTTACTTGCACTCTGCTAATGTTATCTTTAGAGATATAGGGATATGTGTGCCTGAGTCAACAAATCCAGAGAGGGAAAAAGGCATTCATATTAAGTACCTAAGTTGGTCAGAGATGAGATAACATCAGGATTGATTGACATGAGAAATATAAGTGTAGAAAATGCACGTAAAATTCAACCTATTAAGTCTGATTCCTTAAAGGAAAATGAGGAAGACCTGTCTCTCACAGACATTTCTTGAAGCATGAAAATTGTTTAAAGGGCATCCTAATTTATCCAGATCACAAGGCTATCTGTGATGGCAGGAAAAGATTTTTCTTGAAATAGATGCCTTATTCTCTTTCTCCCAGTAGCTGTTCAGAGCTTTGTCTATTTATATTCATTATAGTTGCTGTAAGAACAGTGCTGGTTTTCATTATTTCATTGGCATGAGAAGTCCTGATTCAGTTTTGCTGTCAATTTGGACCTCTTTCTGTACCTCTACTTTCAGTGACTAAAAACATCAGTAAATAGAAACAGAGAAAATTTCACAAAATACTTTTGCAGCAGAACAAAATAATTATAACAACCCTCAAAATGTATGCAATTGCATTTCACATGTCTGGCAGGGTAAAACATGCACTGAGCATTTGTTCAGTTGGTTTTTGCACTACTACACATATAACAAGTTTTTACACACCTGGCTGGAAAGAAATTTTAGAGTATACATAAATAGTCTTATAAAACATAGAAGTCTCAAAATACCTTCACAGAAAGAGAAGGATAAAATCAATGTTAATTTTAATGCTGAAAAGTATTTTGAGAACACATTATTTTTTCCATTTCATTTGTGTCTGTATCACTTGAAAGTGAACAGATGATTTTCAAATTTAGCTAGTTAGGCACTCATCTCTGATTTAAAATAGAATATATATAAATATATATAGATATATATATATAGCGAATTCTTTACCAATCCAGTTAAGTTACTTATCTTGAAGTGAAAGTTTAATAAAGTAATCACTGGTGGACACTGGTGGACCACTGTAGACTGATGGCTTATCTGCTGTGCTTAGTCTAGACCTAATTTAATGGATCACTATCAGAAATGTTTTGTTTACAAAAAAGCATGAAATATGCTCATCTGCCCTCTCTGTTGCTCATTCCTGTACAAGGTCCATGAAATACCAAAATGTGATGTACAGTTACTGGTAGGACTTCATTCAGCTCTGGTAGGAGCATGTCATACTCTTTGAATAATTCTGGAATAAATCCCTCATGTGACAATAAATGTAGCTCAGGTGATATTTTGGTACACATTTCTTTGCCTGAAGTTGCAGCTTCATAGTAGACACAAGTAGAAAACAATTGTACCAGCCAATATGGAATCTATTGCATGAATAAATTAGCTATACTTCAATGCACAATGCTTTGCATTCACAAGAACCACAATCCCAACTGACACCTCTATTATGAGCTCAGAGAGAAGCCAGAGAGTTTTGGTTTTTTTGTTGTTTTTTTTTCTGTCGGGAAACCATATTCAGAATGGCCTGAAAGGAAAATGCCTGTACAAACTATGCTCCATATGGCCTAGGTATCGTACATTGTGGGAGCAATAGTGGGAAATGACTATTTAATAAAAGTAAATTAACAGTTTATTAAAAATTTATCTGAAATAATAATTGCCAAAATACCACATTAATTTATTTGCTTTAACAATAGTTGCCCTGCAAGTCAAATGAAATCTACAGATTTTTTTCTTTTTCATCATCCATTTCTTTATGTTCTCAGCTCCTATATTTGACCCTTTAACCACTGGTGCTTAGCGTCTTTGGCTTTTCAAAATAGTCCAGCAACTGATAACTGATTATGACAACTCCAATTAATATTGGGTAAATTAGTAGACTGTGGATTTAAACTGGGAATAATCAAGAGGATTATTTTTTTATTTTCCTCACCTCCAGTCAATACATTTAAACACAATTTTTTTCAGTTGTATGTGTACTCTTAAAAAGAAGATAATCTCATTGTTAATGTGTTTTGCTTGGCTAAGTTTAATGCAATAATAACAGACATAATTAAGGTTTTTTTTCCTATTTATTGTCAAGAACTTAGTCATGCACTGCCAGTGAAGCAAGCCTAACATTGTCATTTTTACTGAAGTCTGAATGAAAGCATTAATTAATAATTTTAAAAATTTCTTGATATTCAAATGAATGGAACAAGCTGGAAAATATCTCATTTATTCCAGAAAAAGTAGATGTTAAGTCTTAAGCAGTAGCCCAGAGTATATATACTGCATGTTTTAAGAAATCTGGAAGTGTCACAAGCAGAAGAAAAATTGAATATTTCCTGAGATTTACAATTTTATGGGTATGGTAAATGCTTTGGCTACCACATTAAATAAAAGTATACTGACTAATTTTAGTATTGTGTTGCACAATGTAAGAGGAGATTAATTGTGATATTAAACATTCTTAAAACAATAATAGAATTGATTTACTAAAAACCTACTTCTCTGCAGTTATTTTTGACAAAAATTTATTCCATTTTTACTTCGGGGCTGGGAAATATTTCACAAACTTCAGAGGAATATCTCAGAAAATCTGTTGCAGAGTATGTTCAACTCAACTAAATGACTTGGGAAATTTGAAGATGCTGTTATCTAGTCAACTAAATCACAGGGATGAGAGATAGCTCCTGACTGATGTGTTTACATACCCCTGTTCTAGTCCAGTCTTGCCATTAACATCCACAGTTCTATTTGTAAAGTAAAAGCTATACTTCTTTACCACCTATAACTGTTAAATAATTATGGTCAAATAGCCATGATACACACTGCAGTGTCTGTTAGATTTTACCTCTCACAAGAACGATTGACACTACTGTTTCCAACAAGCTTAAACTTTGCAAGCTTAAACTTTAATTGTTTTTGCTCTGTTTTGTTTCATTCAAACTGCTTCTAACTTTATATTGTTAAGAAAAAAAGGATCATTATACTGTTTTGTTCCGTACTGAGATAAGCACTGATACTCTAAACTCTTTTCATATAACATTCCTATGATTCATGTGTAAATTACAGTATTTTGGCTATATGTGCTCAAGCGGAGTTAGTGCTGTGCTTAATACTTAATTACTAATGGACTGTAACCCAGATGAATCTGTCATAAATATGGAAAAATTCTGAGCTGATGTTTGCAATTAATTCATTGTAATCTGCAGACACAGCTGAAAAATCAATAAAAATTTAATGGAAAAAATCCCTTTGAGCAGGACATAAATCACGCTGAGAGCACTGAAAGATTCATTATCTTTCTGTATTTTTCTCTTCATTTTTTAGCGGTGTAACGACTTTTACACATACAAATAAAAATTACATATAAAAATTACATCAACAGCAAAAAATCTAACTCCACAAACTCCCTCTTCCCTGCAAAGTCTCAATAAGAAAGCAGTAGAACAGAAGTAAAAATTTAGGGGAATTAATTTTGTGAGATATTAAAAACACCTGTAGAATAATTCAATCATCAGTCATAGCCAGCACAGCTTCATGAGGACAAAGTCCTGCTTGTAAAACTTAATTTCCTTTTACAAAAATATTACTCGCATAGTTCATCAAGGGATGCCAGTTGGTGTAATCTTTTTGGATTTCAGCAAAGCTTTTTATTCTCTCTCTCACAGTGGACAAAAAAATTCATCCTGGACAAAAGTTCCAACATACAGCTGGATAAACATATCATGGGATGGGTGAGCAGCTGGCTCAAGGGTCAAGATCAAAGGGCTACAGTGAATGGGGTGACATCAGAGTGGTGACCTGTCACTAGTGAGGTTCCACAGGGCTCCATCCTCAGCTCTAAGCTCCTCAATATCATCATAAAGGACTTGGACAGAGGACTGGAAGGGACTGAGCAAATTTGCAGATGATACAAAACTGGGAGGAGCTGATGGCTCCCTCAAAGGCAGGGAGACCCTGTAGAGAGACCTCAACAAATCAGAGGGCTGAGCAATCAACAATAATATGAAGTTCATTAAGTGAAAGTGCCAGATTCTGCACCTGGGGTAGAACAACCCTTATGGACAGCCTGGGGAATGAGATGCCAGAAAGCAGTGCCATGGAAAGGGACCTGGAGGTGCTGGTCAACGAAAAGTTAATATATGTCCTGGCAGCCAGGAGAGCCAAGCATGTCCTGGGTGCATCTGGCACAGCATCACCAGCCTGGCAAGGGAGGGAATTGTGCAGCTCTGCTCTGCATTGGGGCAGCCTCACCCTGAATATTGCATGCAGTTTTGGGCACCACAGTATAAGAAAGATATAGAGCTACTAGACATCATCCAAAAGAGGGCTATGAAGATGGTGAAGACTCTAGAGGTCTAGATGGTGAAGACATCATGCAACGAGCCACTGAGGTCACTTGGTCTGTTCAGCCTGGAGAAGGCTGAGGGGAGACCTCAAAGCAGTCTACAACTTCCTCATGAGGGGAAGTGAAGGTGCAGGCATTGATCCCTTTTCTGTGATGATCAGTGACAGGACCAGAGGGAGTGACCTGAAGCTGTGTCACGGGACGTTTAGGTTGGATATTAGAAAAAGTTCATCACCCAAAGGGTGTTTGAGCATCAAAATAGGCTCACCAGGGAAGTTGTCATGATCCTAAACCTGCCAGAGTTCATGAAATGTTTAGACGATGTTCTCAGTGCCTAGTGTGGCTCTTGAGGATGTCCTGTGCATGGTCGGGAGTTGGACTTCAATGTGGATTCCTTCCAACTCAGAATATTATATTTCCTACTATTCTATAATTCTATCAAAGAGGAGGCTTATGCCACTGATATGGAGTAAAAGTCAAAATTCTGTAACTACTTAATCAGTAAATAATTTTCTTTCCCAGTGGCAAGTGGAAGTATTATAATTTATGGCTGAGTTTTATGCTTTTATATTTCTGTTATTCTTCATAATTAATGAGAATGAGCAATACATTTTATAAAATTTAACCCATTTCTTCTGAAGTATACTTACACAGATAAGAAAAATGTGAATTAATACAATAATGTTTTTAATTTCTGTTTTTAACATTCATTTCAGTCTTTTGTTATGTAGCATTTCTGTAAAAGACATGAAAATGCATTCTTTCTACTTTTCAATTCACTGCATTGAATTAAATTTGGTTCTAATCCAGATCTTCTAATATCATTAAGTAAAATTACAAATTTATATGTGCATTTGTGAGAGAAACATGTATGACATGAACAGATAAGTGTATTTTTTTCTATTTTTTGGGATAAGTTTCCCTTCATGTGACACAAGAGGTTAAATGGATCCTTCACATGACTGCTATGTTTCTTCTTAAAATACAACTTTCTCTCGACAGCTGCTAAAAAGACAAGTAGTCACAAGTTATTTGTTTCTGCTTCATGCTGATCTCAACATTATTTAGGTAATCATTTGCTGATCTCAACATTATTTAGGTAATCATTTGCATGTAGAGCATAGATAACTTCATTCTTTCCCTCACTTGAAAATAACATAATATAAATTAGCAGAGCTTCAGCTCATTTTACACTTACAAGTTTAACCTTTGAGAGTCCATGACTTGTAACAAAATATACTTTGCATGAGTCACACAGAAAACCTCTGGAAACCTGAGCATTTCCCTTTTTTATGAAAGCAGTACTACTATTTAATATAGGTTACTATTCAGTATTTTATTCTGTGTATGCAGGTATAAAATATGATCCAGAATCCAGCAACATTTGGCTGCACAAAGTGGAACAGTATGAAGCATTTCATTTTCACAAATACAGTGGTACTTCCAACATAATCAGTTCAAGTTTTTATTTCATGTGTCAGAATAATTCTCTAAGAAGTAGCTCACTGAAAGGTATGAAAAAAAGAAATCAGTATTTTCCCTTAAAACCAATTCTTAAGTATAGAAGCCTTCAAACAGAAGCCTCAAACTTTAGTTTGGGTTCTTGTCAACAAGCACAAATGGCCCATTCAGTTTTTTTGTTTGTTTATTGATTTTATTCCATTATTTGTGACAATTAACTAGCCATGTGCTTAGTGGGGGTTTATCTTTTTAATCAGTCTCCATTTGAACCTAAACCTTAGCCATATATAATGCACTTTTATATTGCTTCAACAAATAACAGTCTTAAAAAAGAGCTTGAAACTCCATGTCACTGACTTTTTCTATGTATTCAACTTTCATTATCAGTTCTGTATATCTTTGAAGATATTTGTGAGATATCCATGAGACCAAATGACACCAGACATCTTTTGGGCCCATGTCTTTTAGTTTCTAAATGAAAGCAATGCTGCATACATTAACATCCCTTAGAAAATATTATTTTGAATATCTCCAAAAATAAGGTATCTGTTGAATGAGGTAGGCATAAATTGAAGAGAGATGAGGGGAAATCATGGTGTTTTTGTCTTCTGTGGGAAGTGCACTTGTTTTCCTACCTGGTGTCCATTCCTGATGTGAAAATACATTATTAAATCCTTATCAACAGGACATAAAATAAAAGAGAGGAACAGCTGAAGTAAGTTAATAATGGCTGCTAGTTACCTGATTCCCTTAGAGCTCCTGCAGTTCCATCACTTTGGCAGGAGTATCAAGGAAGTTGTGGTGACTTTTGAGCCTTGATTCAGATTTTCTTATGTCATCTGTAGGAGAGCTGACATTCTAATTGCTCCATAAATTGTTCCAGCTCAGAGTTTGTTAAGCACTGACACATTTTACTGAAAAAATAAAGGCATGTAATTTGACACAGTGACAGATTAATACCTTAGCATTAGATTGGCAGAACAATTAGACGGCTTAAGTGTTTCCTACATCTTAATGTCCGTGCTACTTCAGGAAGCCACAGTAAGTCCTGCTTTTCTGAAGGATATGTTGCCATTTCAGTGATAGAAGTAAATCAGGCTATCAAAGGATTTAACAGGATTACAAGAAGTCTTGCAGCAAATACATTTAAATCTAGAAAATTAAAATCTGGGGAATTTAGGTTCAGCATGGTGCATTTAGTATGGTACTCACCACTGGTATCCCATAAGCCGATACTTAGTTCTCATTATATATATGCAATTGGTTTTGTGAAAGAAAATGAAATAATACAGTCTGAACTACAGGATAAATACAATTTTAACAAGAGAAAACTGTGTTTCTACTGGCCTTTCCTATTTTATAATGTAATCAAAGTAGTATTTGTCTAGAATTAAGCCAGTTGAATTTGATTTCACTTAACTGTAATGTTGTAACAATTTATGTTATTGTCCTCCACTGACAATCATCAGATCAATATGATATTGGCCTACAAGAGTACAAGTATGTATTTCCTCAGTGTAAAACAAACAAACAAACAAACAAACAAATTCATAGATCCCATCACATCAATATGATATTGGCCTATAAGAGTACAAGTATGTGTTTCCTCAGTGTAAAACATACACACAAACAAACTCATAGATCTGTTTTTAACATAAACTGTCTTTAAGTTAGTTGTGAAATACTGGTGATTCCTTGAAGAACATAGATGCAATATTATTGAACTGGTATAAACACTAATTTAGGCAAGATTTTTTTTTTATATCAAGTTGTTCCAAAATTCAGGAAAAAATTAAAGAATATTATACTTTAACATGATGGAGGTAACTATGATAGAAATAACTATGACTATGTGGAAACTCTGCCAGAAATATTATTGCTTAGATATTACTTTATTACTTGGGTGATATTTCTTTTGTTACATGTCTGAGTCATTTTAAGTAGCTATACAGACTAGTGTAGTATGTTTAATAAGCATAAAAAAATCAAAACTTCATATGTTCATTATCTTATTTGGCTGCTCCGCCCTAAAACACAGACAGGCAATATTCAAGGGAAGAGAAGCAAAAATATAATATAAGATGCAAAAATTTGTGAAAATTTGGTTTTTACACCAGTTTCAGGTTTAATGGACTTCAGAGATGTGATATGTTTTGTACCACTACAGGCAAACGCAATATTCATTCTTTAACTTTGTGAGAGAAAGTAATTGTAAAATAGGATGGATGTGTTTTTTCTCAGAGAAAAAGAGTTTATAAACGCTAAATTATCATGCTGGAACTTGAGAGTGGGTGGGGTGCTTTTATCATTATGGACTTTATGTTTCTGTATTCCTTTAATTAACACCTGAATTAAGTGGTCCAACTGTTTCTGGGGTTTGCTTGTAGTTTTATTAACATAAAATTTTAAGGATGATTCTAAAATGGATTTTTGGTTGAACTGAGGCCCACTGTCTGAAGTTGATTTATTACTGAATAAGTCAAGAGTCTCAACCCAGAAGCAGTTAGGAATTGGATTGAGGCCAAAGTACTTGAGAGTTGGCAATCTCATCAACAGAACTATAGAGATGAAGGGAAACTTTAGAGGTCATTTAGTTCATCCTTTTTCTCCCAAGGTATGATTAGCTACGTTTATGTCATCCTGGGAAAAAAAAAATTCTAGGCATTTCCCAGATTCTGTAAGCTTCCATTACTACTTCATTCATCCTCAAAGATTTTTATAATTTCTAACATGATTTGTCATTGTTGCAGTCAAGACATTACTTCTGGTCTTTTTCACTATGGGCATGCAAAATAGATTGTTTCCAGTTTTGGGTTTTTTTCCTTGCCTTTGAGGTACATTAACAGTGCTCTTTTCTACCATATCTGCTTTCTCTTCTCACTAATTCACTTTTATTCAGGTAGCATGAACTTTTTTCAAATATAAACAATCATATAACTGTTTCTATTTTCCTATGACTTTGCTTTCTTGGTCTGTTTTATTTTTTATTAGTTTTAATTGTAATGGTCCATGTTTCCTCTAACATGTCACTCTGGTCTGTCTTGAAACTGCTAAGTATTAGGACTTTGGACTCATCACAGCAGTGAGTCTTGCTGGCTTTAGGGATTGCTTAAGAGGAACTATTATTTTCAACCATTTTCAAGTAAAGTATTGAAAATTGTCACTTTCATTCTATATTCTTCATTCTTTATTTCTATATTTCTTTCCTTTGCATTGAAAAATAAATGAGATTTTTAGAATTCATTGTTTTATATCATTGTTCTACCTTGTCTCACAATATTAATCATTCCATCAATATACATAAAGCCTTTCTGTACTCTCAAGTATTTCCTTAAGCACTGAAAGGAATTTTAGAATTAGGCGTAATATACATGAAATTATTCTAGTCCGAATGCAATTAATATATTCATTACTTCAGTGCAGCTGGCATATCTCAAGCAGTGGATTTGTGCTTGACTTTATTCAGTAAGACTGTTTTAGAGATGGCATGCACTATCTCTGCAGTACATGATAATGCCACATTCAGAATGACAGCAGTCCAGGCCTTGGGGCACTAAACGCTTCTTGAGATATGTTCAACTGCTGTTTAACTGTATTTAGCCTAAGGTACAGAGAAAGAAATTGCTGATGCTTTCTAACATGTTTAAGTATTTTTATAGTGTCTTGGCATGTCAGAATATGCCACAGCACAAACTGGGGTGCAGTTCCTGAATTACAGCAATTAAGAGGCAAGAATTTCCACACCAGTACTGTTGTAGCTGTATATCCCTGTAGACTAACTTTCTTTTTCCACCTTAAACAGTGATTTTCTACAATATATACTCTCTCAGCTGTTTTCTACATTATTGTTCCCTGATCATGTCGTCAATACTTGTTACGCTTTAAGAGATCTATTCTGTCCCTGATCACACAGCTCATAAAAGAGTCATGGCTTTTAATATAAAAGCCATGTAACATACTCCACTTTAATCATATAATGGTGTTTCACTTGCATTTTGGATGGTCTTCTGAATGCAACATACTTGTGTACAGAATGCAGAAAAAATGGGGCCTATTCAAACCACAATCTCTTTCTTTACTATATAACTGTTCCTGTTCTTTTTTCTTTTCTCACAGTAGCAGGAACTACTCCACATGCAGTTTTTATAGGTCCTCAATAAATGGAACCATGCAGGGATATTATGGGCCTGTCAATGTGGAAAGCAAAAATCTGCATGTAGTCATTGATTTGTCATAGATACTATTTAGAACTCCTCTGCTAATGCCTCCTCAGATCCTGTGCACTAAGCTGCATGGTTTACAGAAATAGTGTTGCACTGCTATATGGCTACTGTGGTTTTGTACTTCTCCAATAAAAAGATCTACAGCTAGGAATGCTTTCTGCAGATGTTCAAATTATTGTGTCTAGGTATAGTGTCACTATTGATTTGGAAGGTTTTCCATCTCCAGGGACAAATGGAACAAAACTTTTCCTGGCTTAAGTACGTCTTAAGTCTGTTGTTACCATCAGCTTTGCATGTGGTTTACAAAAATGAAAACGTGAAAAGCTCTTTATATTTTTCCCCAGTGTCTGTGCTAGAATCATGTTGTGACTAGATGTGGGTCAATAAAATATATTGTACAAGAATGGTTCTTAAAAATGTGTAGAGTGGAGCTAGAGTGAGCATTCTTGACTATATTTCTGCAATGTGTGTTTAAAATAAAAGCACATAACTTATAACATGAAGAGCCATAGAAGGGATAGAGTTGGAAGGGACCTTAAAATCATCTAGTTCCAATCCCCAGGTGTACTTGTTGACTACTGAGTTCATAATACTGTTTATATCTTTGATGAAATATATTGACCTCTTTTGATCAACAATAGGAGGAGAGAAAATAGTGGAAAACTGCTTGGTTGGAATATTTCAGTTAGTTTCTTTGGCATTAAACTGGAGATAGAACATCATCTTTCCCTTGTCCAGCCTGCAGTGGTAGGTGCCTTCCCTTTTGATAAATAACAACCCTCCTAGCCCTAGGGAAACAGTCACCTACAATCAGTAGAAACATTAGCATACATATAAATATTTCCAATCACTTATATTCTTTTGTACAAAGTTTTATGTGAAACATAAAGCATATTTTTGTCTCAGAAATTAGCTGCAAATGTTTAAGGATGTATTGGATGAATAGTTACTAAAGTTTAAAAAAATGCCTAACTTCTATCAGATAAATTTCAAAAGTTTGTGGTGGAAGCTTCTATCAGATATAATGACAAAATAGATTTTAAGGCCCTTTAAATTAATGTTTTCCAATTTTTTCTCACGCTCAAGTCTGAAAAGTGAAATCTGTTTTAAAAGTATTAAATTTTGAAATTTCCATTTATATGTATGCCTAAATTTTTTTTTCTAAATATCTGCATTTTAGGGAGTGGGTTGCCCATGGTTGTGTCAAGTTCTTATCTAGAGATACCATAAGAAGATATGTTCAAAAATAACTAAGAGGAATCCTTCTGATGACATCTTCTGATTGTATTTTTGTGCAGATAAAAGGTTGAATTTGACTAGTCTATACAAACTCTTAGAACCTAATCCCAAATTTACAGATTTCAGTATAACAAGAAATATCACGTATCTTTCTCTACTGATTAACATTGCGATAATTTTTTTTGTTAATAAAGGGCATTTTATGCACAAATTTAACTTGGTTTCCAGATATGTAACTGCAGTAGGAATCTGTTGTGCTGCTCCTTGATGATTTGCCAATTCTATATCTTTCTCTACTGATTAACATTGTCAAATTTTTTTGGTTAATAAAGGGCATTTTATGTACAAATTTAACTTGGTTTCCAGATATGTAACTGCAGTAGGAATCTGTTGTGCTGCTCCTTGATGATTTGCCAATTCTGCTGACAAATTGTTGGCTGTGTCATATTCCATTAGACTTGTCAGTTCTCAGTGGGGTCACTACTGGAGTATTTAACTTTTAAATAGAGAAGCACTTAAGAAAAGCATTTAGCTTAGAGATAGATATGTTTCAATGCAAATTATACTGGAGGACATGAGTAAATTTATTTCTATTTTCAAATTTGGAGATTGTTCAAAACTCCATGGGCTAGGCAATTTAGAATGTTGCCTATAGAGTCTCTACTCTGCAAAAGAGGGTTGATCTGTTTCAGTGAATGAGCAAAAATGCAGTTACTGTGTAGCTAAAGTGGCATGGCAGTTTATCCAAATTAGAGGTTAAATCACTGTTATCAAGTTCAGTATATAGAAAGCTCCCCATCTTCCCTTAACCCACTAGTTTCAGTATGTCAATCTTTTAAAGAGATGAGAGATTCAAATGCAACAGGTTTCAAACCATGTTAGATTAAATCTGTACTCAAATGCTGATTCAAACTCTTAGAAAAGATGGAAGAAAGCAATGGAATAGAAGGCTGTAAGATATATCTCTATTTCCTCTCTATCACCTAAACTCCTCATTTGTCTTCCTGATGGTTTCTCCCCTAAACATCACCTAAGTCCTTTGCTATCCCAAATTCCTTTTCTCTATATATTATAATTTGCTCTATATACCTAGACAGCAATCCCCAGCATTACACAGAAAGATGATTTTTCCTTCTGAATCATTGTTTTGAGTTGCTATCTGCTACTATACACCCCTGTGCTCTTCTGGGCCTGGACAGATGGACCTTTGAGGGTCTGATTGCCCTGTGGTGGACCCTGTGTTGGGGTATTATTTGAGCTAGTATTGTTCTTCCAGTGTCTCTCTGAGCCCTTCTATGGGTGTGAAGATGAAATTTATCATATAACCTAACAGGGCAACTCAGCAACACACGGACATGGAGGTTTTTGCTTCTTAAAACAGCATTATAAGGCTGCATTGCACATTAAGTCCTCATGCTTCCCTATAAGGAGTTCCAGTACTTGTCTGAAAGTGAACAGGAAAAGCACTACAATGCAAAAGGGTGCATTTTCAAGTGCATGATTCAAAGGCCAGCAGCAAGGGGAGGATTTTCATGAACCCATGTATTGCCAATTCAAATTTTTTTTCAGTTAGAAAGACTCCATCAGATATAATGAGATGCTAATTATTTCAATCTTGGAAAAAAACCCAAACTCAAAAGAAAACAAAAGAAAATCTTTAAAGACACATATACTCTTATGTTTTAAATAAAGGTCAAACAAACTGCCTTGATCTAATATTATGTCAGAGTAATAATTAAAATACTTGAAGAAAGCATAATGTTTAATGGCCAGGGTTTTTGGGGGTTTTTTTGGGTTTTTTTTTTGAAATAAAATGTTGGTTGAAATAATTTATAGAGGTGTAAGGGAGTTTGCCCTGTTGTAAAAATATGAAAAATTCTGCTAAAAACTCAAAGAATATCAGGGCAGCTGAGCAGTTAATTATGCTTCTCATCATTAGGGAGAGTCAGAATAATGCTGATTTATCTGACAGAGGATTTTCCCGTAACTCTCCCCATATTCTGTGTATGTTTGCAGAACACAGTCACCTGAATACTGATAGGCTGATAAATTTTCATACAATTGCATTTTATATTGGGGAAAAAAAAAAATAAATTAGGAATTCTGCCTAAGCAAGAAAGCCTTAAAAATAAATTGGGGAAAAAAATGTAAAAAGAAAAAAATCACTCAGTTCCCTCCTCCTGGCCTTACACATCTTAGTTACAGGGTTACTCAGTTATCTAGACACCAGGACTGTTTCCTCATTAAAATCATGGATATTTCATTGAAATATGAAATTTTATACAGTATTCAGAATACATACAGTAAATTCTATTAAATGTTGACACCTGTCAGTAGCAAATAGTAGCAAATACACACTCTTTAAAATACTGCAAAAAATTATTTATTAAATTAAAGTTTGAATGCCTGGAAAAAAAATCGGGACAGGATGAAGATAAATCTGACTTTCAAGAGCTTTTGTAATTCTATCAGGATTAAATCCATTTTGAAATGAAATATGCTTTCTCTGCGAGCACCTGCTTTAAAAATTTTAAATTAAAGTGGTTTATTCTTGAAGAGTGAAGGATATTTGGTTCTGGGGTTTTGGTTATTTTTTTTGTTTGATTTTTTTTTTATCTTCAAGAGTGGTCTTTTGTATCAATTTATTAAAAAAAATCACAGCTGAAATTGTCATCATTTGAGAAGGTACTCTATCAGTCAAAATCAAAGAAAAATAGGCAAAACAAAGTAACAGAATGAAGGCTAGGCTGAGCAGGCCTTGGCAGGAGCTTTTATAAGTTTGTATAACACATTTTATTACTAGCAAAAATTACTGTTCACAAGAACTTTGGTATTGTAGTCAGAAGGTAGAAAGATGCCACAGCCCATATGACGTACCTGGTTATGTTTCCATGTTGAAGTTCCTTGCTCCCTTCTAAAATAATTGGTTCTTTTTATAAAACAAACCTAAATATTTCATCAAATAAATCATGTTAAATGAACATCATATCAAACACACTTGAAAAATTTATTTTTTGATTTATGTTCTTTGTCAACTTTGTTTGAATATAATGTTCTTCCTTTGTAGGCAGTTTCAGTTATTCCTTTAGACGATAAAGTACACTATAACTGAATAAAAGCAAGGTTTAAGAATCTTACCCATTCCTTAAAATAGTTGAGGTAGTTTTTAAATTCAGTTGCATGCAAATATAAAGATACAAATATTCAATATACCTGCTTTGTAAACAGGGAGGAGTCAATCCTGCGGGCCTTGGAACTTTGCTGGTTTTGGGTGAAAGCTCTTACAAGTAGAGAAAATTTAGACGTAGTGAACAGGAGCAGGACACCTTCCAACACAGCTAGTCACATATAAAATGTTTCTCTTTAGGCAGCACTCAGATTCATCCCATGCCCTACCATGCACATATACACACAGAACAGCTTTATTTGTACTGTTGATAAAGTTTATAACCCATAGCAGAGGTTTTGTATGCTTCTGCAATTACTGATTGTACAACTTACGTAACATATTGTGGACTAACAGCTCAAGTGTCCAATCCTCAGAAACACAAGCAGGGGTTACATTATATGAAAATTCAATCCCTTTGTCAATAACGGATCTGCTCATTTCCAGGGCATTAAGTATGTTTGTAAGTATTTGCAGGGTGTAAGATCCTTCCACATAAATTCAGAGTAGTCTTTACAAAAGAATTCAAGGAAAGGTATTTTTAATAATTTCTAGAAAATTGGCAGTATGGAATTAACTGCTTCTTTGACTCTTTCAGACATCAAAATTAATTCAGTACATAATGCCAAATGCTTCTGGAATTGATTTACAGGCACAGGAAAAGGATTAATAACCCTTTTTTTCCCAGTTATTAAGGTTGAGAATAACTGTACAGATCTGCTTGTTGCCTCTGGGCACATGCAATTGAAAAAATTATTACTGAGGAACTTACTGCCACATTCCTACCAAGATCTTTAAAAATACCTTTTGTGAATGCAAGGATTCTCAGTTTCAGTGGAAGTCACTGTAATATTAATTTGTAAAGACAACTCTCTTTTATTTTCAGATTCACGGCCTCTACCAGATGTAGCCCTAACAGGGAAGTGCACCCGAGAATGTGATGAATATGGCCACTCAGACTCCTGCTGGATGCCAGTCCGCACTTCTCCGGAGAGAAAGCAGAAGAGCCAGCCAAAACTCTCCACTTTCATGCCTGTTGATGAACGGGGCAGTCAGGAAAAGCTGGCCAATGGAGAAGCCTCCCTCATGGGTGACCGCAACAGAAACCTCCTTAACAAAAAGTTGACCTCATCCTATGAGACCTTCAGCGCAGCTAGTTTCAGCAAAAATGAAGAAGGCAACCCAGAGGATATCCCCCTTACACAGACAGGGGAATACAAGCCATCTCCTGTCAATACTCTAACTAGAAGAGAAGTTTACCTGTAGGCTAAAAAGCAGCAACAAAGTTCTTTCATAATATAAGAAAGAAATGGGGCAAAAGTCTTAAAATTACAACAATTTTAAGAAAAAATGTGAAACAATAACGAGGGGGCCACCAAAGAGACAAAAGATCTGCCTGCCACTTCTGCCTCCATAGCAGGCATGTAATTATGCTGTCTGCCTGACTATACTGTACAATGTAGAAAACATTGCTGTTACTTGCATGTCTAATTCCCCCTCGCTGATTTTTATTTTCCTAGATCTATGGTTGCAAATTCCTCCCATAGTAGCAAGCTTGATTAAAAAGAACACGACACACTGTTGTTTCCCCTCTGCAGAAGCATGAATTAAGCCACTCATTTTGTTTGTTTGTCATCTGGCTTGTTAAGGATAACAGGTCAGGGAAAATGTATTCAAAACATACCATCTGAATATTGCTGATCCCCATCAGGGACTATCCTTCAGAAACCATAAAGATATAGGATAAATATAAAGGAATAATCATTAATAGGCACTTTGTGAAGACCACAGCTTTAATATTCTCACCTCTCATCTGAGGCTGGAAGCAACAGAAATACATTCAGCCTGAGACTGCAGTCAAAAACATGGCATACTTTCCCGTGATTCATGGACTCTGGTTCTGTTTTATCCATTGAAAAAACCTGTCTTGCTGTGTCTCTTTCTCTTTCTCTCTTGTTCTCTGTAATGATTATTTCAATGTAAACACGATTACTAACACTTATACCATAGGATAGCAATGATAAACTCTTGAAATAATTATTTTGGGCAAGACTAACATTTAGCTGGGAAGATTGTAATAACAAAAAGGCCAAAGATCACACAATGGATCAGGGGAACTGCTAAGTATTGGGGCTTGACTCAGAAAATAAATGTATTCACAAAAAACCACATGCACTCATAACAAAGTTTCAGTTACATTCTATGCAGCAGCACAGTTCACAAGCCCAGATGACAATTTTTTTTTCCAGTGTGGTTCAGTTGAATGCCCAAAGGAACTGATGCTTTTTTTGTAATGACATGATACATTGCAGCACATGCTGCATATGATATGCTGCATATGCTAGTTCCAGGGAATTTTTAAGATCAAAATTAAAAACTAATAGTAGAAGAGAAAGCCATGTTAGTGGGAATGCTTGATGAGAGGGAAAAATGTGGACAATGGGATAATGCAGTAACAAGAGGACATTACAACTCAGATATAAAAGCTTCTGTTCAGATTGCAAGGCATGGTTGCTAAGTCTGGTCATCAGTGTTGCAGCTTATCAACTGCTTCAATTATGTCAAAGATGATGATAATGAAAGCTTTCTTGAAACCAAGTGCATTAAAACCAAGAAAAGTGCAATACTAAATGATATCAAGACTCAGAACATTTAGCATTAGTACAAAATGGCCTGATAAACAGTGGTATGATACCTAGAAGGTCAAGAGGAGTTAAAAAGAGTCCAAGTTATGATGTGCAAGAGCTGTAACAATTATCATGGTGATTGCTTCTTGAAAGGAAGAGGAAATGAAACAGGGTTTTGTGCAATAAAAGCAACAAAACATGCAGAACATCAACCAATTGCTTTGTAGTTGATGCTGTATTAATAATCACAGACTGAGCTCAGACATTCAGACAAATGTGACAATCAAACAACACAGCAAGGACAGCTCAAGGATGGAGAAAGCATTCAGATTCCTGGCTGTTGAAATGGTGTGAAGGCATGGCTAGATGGCTCTCTAGTAACTGTACTCATAATGTAGCTTTGGGTAGTTTCTTGCTTTGAAGAATTGCATAAAAATAACCTTAAAAAGCCTAAGGTAGAGGTTGGAAAATCAAAACAACTCATCACATTTATCTTTTGAATTCACTTCTCCATATTATGGGTTGTGCCATTATTGGCCTTTTCATTCTCCTCTCTAAAGTTTACTTTCTTCAAGTAACATTAGTTTAGTGTGTATAGTAGTTATGATGAATGGGCACATTTTAGAAAGAAAATATTAAAATCAAAGATTATTAACGATTGAACATTTTTATGTTTAATTATTTAAGTAATACGGGGAGATGCAAGCTAGTACTTTGTTATGAGACTGCGTATAGCAGTTACTGCTTTGTATAATCTGTAAGTATCTGTTTAAAAATGCTTCTAAAAATGCTTATGTAATGTAAACACATTTTTCTTGCACGTTTCAAAAGAATACACGATTGCATAACACAAATGTTCAACAGAACTTCCTTTAATAGGATTTTATTTAATATTACACACAAGAAAATAAATTAGGTAGCTGGGTTCCATATATTCTTAGACACTTTTTCTACAAGGCTAATAATACAGGTCATAATAGACCTTCAGATTAAATGGATCAGCAGTCACTTACCAATTTTTGCACCACATAAGACAGTCATGAAATAATTTTCTTGTGTGCATCTCCTTAGATCTAAAATGCGTGAAAAAATTTTTTAAAAATTCTATCTACTGTAAGTATTCACAGTAATTCTTGTGGAACTAGCCACTATTAATATGCTGATTACTCTTCTGACCTGGCATGACATACAAATATATTTTGTGTTTGTATTTTTCCTCTTTATTTGAAATAGGTTAAATCTGGTGCCACTCCATAAATAGAGTGCTTTTGTATAAAAAATAAACAAATAAAGCTATAAAAATAATTAGGGTGAATGCAAAATATGCAACTGTGCCTTTTATACCTATTATTATGGTAAAGTGGTAGTTGGGTTTGGACACTGAGGGGTAAGGGGCTATTCCCAACTTTTTTGAACCTGTATATTTACCTGTGTTTATTTTCTGAGAAATTATAAATAATATATTTAAAAACAAGCCTTTTGCCAAACTCAGTTAATGGACCAGTCTTAAGCATTATTAACACAAGGCTGTGGTTTAAGTAGGTCTTGAGGATTTTTTTAATTACTATTTGTGTGGGTTTGGGGTTGTTTTAATTTGTTTTTACTTCTGCTGCCTGGAAAAGTATGATCAGTCTATATGATAGTTATTTAGCAAGGTGTCACCAGTTCATGTTGCCAGGAAAATTGACAACTTTTTTAATAGCTTTTAGCCTTCATCACATTTTATTTGTACAGTATAGAAATCATCTTTTTCTTTCCTTCCATGGGAAACTCAAATGAGCTTTGCATGTATTTTACATTAGGGCACCTTTATAGATTGATGCGTTAATATATAACTTTATATGTATTAGAAAGTTCAATAGCTTTGGTCTAAAATCTAAGGCTTATTCCAGATCTCAGACCCACTATGTTTATTGAATATGGTTTCTGACTGGCCTGCTGCCTGAGTTTCAGGAGAAAAAGTTAAACATTATTTTTATGTGGGGGAAAAACTTAAATGGGATTGAAATGATTGGCTGAAAGGCTACCCTAGAAGTTGTCAAAGCAGAAAAATCATGAATATGGATAAAGATCTTGCCAGAAATCCAGCCGTCACCAAATACTTGTAAGGAAGTTGAACAACGAAATGTTTTTCTTTCTGTTTGATTGGTGATAAATACACAGAGTTTCCTTAAGAAAGAAGTAGATGAAAAAGCAATAGAAATGAAAGCCCATCTGTTAAGTTGTATTACTGACTGAAAGAGTGTAAGCACTAGGAAGAAGACAATATTCACCAGCTACCTGGGGTATGCTTTCAGACAACTTTTCCTAAATTTTAAAGCACTTGCATTCAGTGTGGTACGATCTGTTTGTAATAATAATCATTGACTATTGTTCTGCAACTTGGATGTTGATAGTGAAGCAGAGAACAATTTATCATTGTTTATTATGAGTCACTATGCACGCAACTATGCTAAACATGGCAAAATGTATTAAACGCTAGTCCACCTCTATTTATGAAATATTTACATAATTTAATTTGCTTTTGTACAGTTTTATGTAAATAAATTGCTTGTCATTTTTGTCTCTGCAAATTAAAATATAACATGTTCAACTGGTTGCCCATTTGCCAGTTTACTTTTTTGGACAGTCTATTCCAATTTTACAAGATTAAATCACATGCTAGTTTCAATATTTAATGGTATTTTGAATAACAAAGATGACACTGCCTTAGTTATTGGCCACAGGTTCAGCTGCAGAGGTAGCTGAGGTTTTACCTGTCTTCAGAGTGAAATTTGATATAGGCAAGGCTACTGTCACCCAGGACAGCACACAGCTATTTTCACAGCAGAGAGTACTTGTAACCTGAACAGTTGTTTCTGATTACTCTTTAAAAGGGCTTATTTTTAAAATGTGTTCAAAACCTTCCTATTAGGTGGAATAACAAGCCTTTAGTAAAAGTCCATGTATTTCCACTACAGAATGGCAATTTTCTTACAACAACAAAGTTGCTATTTTTTCCAAGTTTAGAACTATTAACACATCCTAAAATGTCAGTAGAGTATCTATACTGAGAAAAACAACACAATTAATGCAGAATTTCAGGGGGGAAAAGAAGAAACAAGAGCCTCCAGTTCTCTCTGGATGTGAATCAAATTATCCATCTCTGCATAACTAGAATGAATCAAGAATGAATCCTCCTCAAGAAGAAACATCTAAGAAGAACGAGTTTATTCCTTAGCTGTCTAGATCACACACAGCTTTTTTTTTTGTCTTTGTTTTTTTTGCTTGTTTGTTTTAAAAGGGCAGATTCCAAAACAGCCATTAAATTAGGATTTGCATCAGTTATAAAATGTGAAAAAATGTTTGTGGGGAGAGGGTTCGAAGGTCAAAACTCCTTTCATCACTCTGTGTTATGCAAAATACAAAATTACCACAGAGACCTTGGAAACCATTGAATACAATTTCCCAGTAAACATCACAGAAAGAACCATTGATATCCTTTTACCTTAGTTACAAATTAGGCTTTGTTTTAGTTTTTGTGAATACAAACTGGTCAGAACTTCTTAAAAAATAAACTTTACATTGCAAATTTCTTCCTCTGAATGTGCTTTAAGTTAACTTTTTCTAGTCTGCTCTAATGAATGTTTCAAAGAAGATTCTTCCACAAGCAGAGGTCTGAATCTGCAAGCCTATGGAGAAAGTTTAGTTCACTACCTGACCCTATATCTCTCACACTGCACTTGAAAAAGCTACCCCTCCACCTCTTTCAGCAGTAACAGTATTTTAATGAGTAACTTCAATCAAGCTTGAATTTATTTTATACTGGTTGTAGCATGCAAGGCATGACCTTATGTTTGTTTGTCTTTTATCTGCATTTTCTTGTTTACCCACTGCATCCAGGAAGGTGATTACAGGAAGATAAAATAAATTTCCTGAGACACTAAGAGTGGTAAGAGAGGATGATATAAACTAGCAAAAGCAAACAATTTATGCTCCCCTTTCACCCTGGCTCCAGTTCTCCCTCCTGCGTTGCAGTAAATTGTAAATCTTATGCAGAGACTGAAATTAATAAATGTGACCTGGGCAGAAATAATTTCTTGTCTTTATTGAGCCTCCTGAGGGGAGTGTATAGAAGATGCTTAATAGTTCATAAATATGCAAATTATCTAGCCTTTGCTGAAAAGGAAAGCACTGCTAGCGTTAGATGGGTGTGTTCCTTAGTAAAATCATAGGATTCTAGTCAGGCAGTTCATATAGCTCTTTCTTCTGAAGAAAGTAAATCTGGTTTAAAGACTGAGATGCACTTATCAAGAAAGTGAGGAGTGGGGGAGGCGGGCACGAAGTGCAAAATACATATTCTGTACTTGTGTGGAATAGCCTCTTGGGAAAAAAAAAGGGGCTAAGAACAGCAAATAGGTAAAATGTAATTGGTAGAGAATTTATAGAAAGATATTCCTTTAGAACTTCCAGACTGATTTAAGGATTGAAAATAGGGAGATATTAATGCATAATTTTTAGCTATCTATGGTATGGCAGTATAATTTATAAGAAAGGATTCCTTTTAATTATAAGACATATGATTCTATTTAAGGTGATGTCTAGAAAGATTTAGGTAATGGTTAAAAATTGTTTATATATTAGTATTCCTTTTTTTTTAAGCTTTCTAAAGCAAATTTCAGCAGGCTTCTACAGCATTCACTGAAGAAAAAGACAGTTTTGGAACTACCAGATAGGTAAGATATTCTATTCTATTTTCAGGATAACAACCAACTTTTTCACATTCATGTTATAATAACAAATGAAAAAAAACCCCAACACTTTTCAGCTGTGCTTTCAAGGATAATACTGAGGGCACAAAGAAGCCAAGGTAGTATAAAAGCATGTTTGTATCATGTTTACTTCTCCTTTGATAAATTCACACTCAGCATAATGTAGTGTCATGAAGAGAGCAACTTAAATAACAATGAAACACTTAAGTTTTTCCCAATGTTGTCAGCAACCAGAGAAGAAAGAAAAGACTAGAACAAAGGGAAAAAAATGCTGTGTCTTTTTACTACCTACTTCTCAAGGATTTCTAGCATCTATGGAATTCCCCAAATAGCAATACTGGATTCTACCATTTCCAACAAAACTGTACACTTTTATTTCTTCCAAAGATACTTGCAGGTTTTATAACTTGTTGTAAGTCTAGTTGGGAAAAATCATCTTCCTGACTATTTCTTCTTACATAGCAACTGTGTTACATGACTCCAGAAAATGAAGCTGATTCTAACTGTAGCAAGGTTATGGTGTTAATAGTTTGTTCAAAGTTAGTTGCATATATATTTGATGAGTCAAGTAGAAGTGAAGAAATCAGAGTAAGTTATTAGTTTGAAAAGATCCACAAACTGCTGCACATGCTGTAATGGTTTATTATTTAGGCATGATTAAAAGAGAAGAGGTGAAAAAATTCACAAGCAGAAGTTGAAGAAGGATAAAAAAAGTTACAGATAGACAACATGGCTAAGTGTGTGTTTGTATGTGTGTGTATGTATACCTCTTGCTTTTGAAGTAGATTTTAAGGTTCCAGAAAATTCTTTGTTATTATCCAATTATTCCAATCCAGGATATTGGACAATAAAGACCTTCAGTAGAAGGTTCTGTATTTATTGTAAGGTTTAGTAAGACAGAACAAAATACATAAATTAGTATCTACCATTTAGTCTGGCAGTGTATGGTGACCACAGAGTCAGACAACTGGATAATTATTGAACCTGCTTAAGATTCTCTCCATTTTCCTATCTTACATAAACTGCTAGAAAAAAAGTCAGAGCATTTTTGTTAATCTTCATCTCCTCTTGCTGACAGTACCTGGAATCAGCTTGGCACCTACTTAGCTTTTCTCCACCTTGTGCTGGACTAGAAGAGAGCCCTGGAACAGCAGGTGATTTCATATTCTTTTTCAGTCTGACCTCTAAGCATCTGGCAGGCATCATGTTTCCACCCTTATCTTTTGGAGCATAAAATTACCATAGATTCACTCACACATGACTTCATGTTTGAATATTAAAAGTGGTAGAGCAAGAAGTATGCCTTGAATTTAGAATATTCTCGTGATGTGTTGAAAATAAAAATACCCTGAATTATGGAGAGGATTGAAATATTGCTCTGTGTGATAAAGAACCAACCACATGCTACAACCCTACAATAACAGGCTTTACATTTCTACTTACTCTAATTTGTGCCTTTTGTAGAGTTGTAAGGAAAATGCACAAATGCTCCAGGTCCCTCTGAAGTACAGTGCTTTATATATGCAAGAAAGAAGGAATCATCTTTTGCCCAACCCTAGTAAGTTAAGCTTGTTTCAAATCAGTTTGGATCCCCTGATGAATATTCTGATTATGTTTATGCATCATCAGTGAAATTATGATGGCTAATTAATGATACATATAGTGTGTCATGCTTATTTAGGAGGGCATAGAATTAATAGAGGGGATATGATGAAAACATGCTGGTTGGAGAACAACGTTTTTGTACTGTAACTTCTATAAGGTGCTATAATATATTGACTTCAAATATCATTAAATATTAATATAAAAGTTAAATATCACTTTTCCATTCCAAAGAAAATTCAGCTAATCAAAATGAGCATTCAAAAACAATTAAGGATGAGAATTTGGCTTGTCATGGACTGGGATCACATCTGAAAGTTACAGAATATTGTCTCCTACACTGAGTGACTGCAGATAAAATAAATTTAGCAACACTCAGAAAAAATACATCTTGTCTTTCCTTACACAGCGATAGGATTCCAGAAGTTTACTGTTCAGTCTCACTCAAAAAAACCCCTAAAAACAAAACCAAACAAAATAAAAACAAAACAAACCAAACAAAACCCAGCAAAAAAACCCACCCAAAAACAAACAAACAAACAAACAAACAAACAAACAAACAGAATGAGTGTTTAGAAATAAGGTAGGGGTGTCAAACAGAACAAATTCTCTTGCTTAAGTAAAGATGCAGGTGCATCATTCAGATTTTTCGCAGTTCTGACCTTTCTCCTCTAAATAGATAAGAATATAAATACTAGAAGATATACTGATTAGGGCGATCAAAATTATACAATAAATAAGGTAGGATTCTTCAGCCTCAGTTCAGAAGAGAACTGAGAGGTTTGACAGTGATATATAGTTTTGCTTAATAAATAATCTATGAGTCATCATAAGAAATTACGATGCACTGGATTCAAGATATATGGAAGTGTGTTTTCTCACACTAAATCAAACCTAATTTTTTGTCAGACATCACTTTTTGGGATGCACACACGAATTTGGCTCACATAAATAATAAAAATAATCCCAGAATGTTTCTAGTATCATTGTTTTTATGATGGAGGCAAGAATAACATAGTAATAGCATATCTCTGTTTCACCCTCTCTATTACCAAAACAAATATACTAAAAATGGAAAATTGTGCTGCAAGTCCGCTTCTCTCTCTAAAAAACTCTCAACCAAACACACACTGAAACAAAATTAACAGAAACCTCAGCCCTCAACATCACTATTTTTGTTAGCTAAGAAAGTAAAAACTTTGCTTCAGGAATTGTTTTCTGATAGCCAATGCTTTTGATGGTGAGTGATGAAAAATAATTTATGCCTAACCACAATTACTCCTTGGAAATCTACAGCTGCAAGTCTTCTAGTGAGAAAACCTTCCAGGGAAAAAATTAGAAAATAGGTGAGAAAAAGTTGGATTTTATTTTTTACTCCAGATTGCAATAAATTTACCAATTAAACTCCAAAACTCTGTGCCTCAGGGAACACGTGGCAGAACTCACAGAATTATGTAGGTTACAGGCACTCGAACAGACTGTTACAGGACTTATTGGGCACGTGAACGAACATAGGTTTTAGAGACAGTAATTTATTTAACCTTGTGCACTCCTGATTGTGGAGATGCATACAGACAAAAATGGATGGCAAAGCAAACCAAAAGCATTTGCAAACAATTTTCTAAGAGTTTCTGATCTTTCAAACTTTATACTTCTGAACACAAGTACAAACAGAAGCTAGTAAAAAATATTTGAAGTACAGACTAATATGTGAGGTCTCACTAGACGATGTTTGTGACATTTGGAGTGTATGGATAAGACTGTTTTATTAAATATGACACCTAAAATATCTGCCATCAATGATGTAATAAGAACTTTTGCTGAGTCTTTTGATACTAATGAAAGGACACAACACTATTTTCACCCCAAAGATATCTAAAAAAGTGTTTCTTCACCTTCACATTCAATTAGAGAAAGTAACTGTGCCTTCATAGGACTTCATTTTGGAGTCATTAGGATCTGTGCAGGTTAATCTGCAATGATTTGAGATCAACAAAACTTTTTCTAATTTTTAAAATTTTATTTAAAGCCTTGATTGATACTCACAAAGCTAACATGCATAGCAAATATTTCACTGAGTACAAGTTAGTATTATTTTAGTTTAACTCATGCAGCAGTTTTTCAAAAAACATTCTCATATAACATGGCAGGAAATTAGATTATTATGTGAGGTACATTCATTTTATTTACAATGATATTCTTTTAAGAATTGTTCAGAATACCAGTGATGTTCGTCATGTTGTTTGAAAGCAATGATACTGCAATTTCCTCATACTCCAGAACTCTTAACACTCTGGATTACAGAACAAAATACTCCTTACACCCCATTCAAAACCTAGGAAGTATATGCTGTTTAACCTTTAAAAAAAAGGAGATTAATAAAAGACAGCATTTACACAAAAATGCATGAGCCTTAAGAAAAGTGCATTCTCAGTACTCAAAATTGAGAAACCGGAAATTTTGATTAGGCTTAATTAACCATGTAGCTGAAAGATAGAAATGCCATTATTTAAGTGATAAAAGTAAATTAATAAAAGGATACAATAAATAAATAAAAGGAGACAAATATAACTTTATTTTTGTTTTTTGCTTTTCCTAAACATCGTGACAACTAGTGCTAAGAGAAAACTACTACAGAAGTTTACCTGTGAATGAAATCAAAAAGGGTTTTTGGGTTTTTTTCCCCCAACCCAATCCCTCAAATCTCTTTGTGTTGATATTTCTTACACTATCAACAGTAAGGTCATTAAGTGCCAAATCTGCTGTATCTCTCAAGAGATAAATTATGATATTTTTGTCCTCATACAAACTAGAAGGTTACCTTCTGTCTTGAAGGATATTGCTACTGTGAAAAAAGCAGCACAGTGAGGAGATGATAACCAAGTTATCCTCATGTGACTGCTATGTTGCTCAATTCAGTACTAGTTCCTTTATTTTCAAATAGCTTGATAAAAGGTATGTTTTCAATACATGAAGCAGGGCTCTGGACTGTGATTCATTCTACACAAGATTAGACACGAGAACCTAACTATTAACTCTCTAAACCTGTGGAATTTACAGTGTACTCTCTGACATGGAGGAGACATACTCCAACTCCAAAGATGTATTACCACCTTTGTGAGTATTGATTTTCTGTAGAAAAAGCTAGGATCAGATATCACGCCTCAGTGAGAGATCTCTGCCTCTGAGCACCAGAAAGCAGTCATTGTAGGTTCTTATGGCTTCTACCCTTTGTTTTCACACTAAAACTGTAGAAAGGAAAGGAATCAAATATGGCTAAAGATATTTCTTTGTAATCCTTGCATTTGGCTACCACTTATTTTTGAATAGTTCAAATTCTTACTAAAGTTTTTTAATAAGGAAAATCTGTTAACATAAGATGTGACGAGTTACACAATTTTTCATGCCCTACTCCTGAGAAAATGGAATTACCTTTTAGTCATAGAAAAAAAAAAATATTGCTGCTGGATCACCACAGCAGACTATATGTACAGAATAATAACTACTAAAATTATGTTTCAGTTTACCCATGCAATTGGAATTGATCTGCATAGGGATAAATCTGAATAAAGTTTGTCCTGGTATACTCAAATTACAAGCAGGAAAACTGAGACAGCCTTTTTGATATTTTGAAATTTTTTTGCTATAAATTCCATTTCCTACTGGATACCCAGAGGTTAGTGCACTCTGATATAGACTTGGTTAGAATGCTAAAAATTTAAAATGTCACAAATCTCTCTTCTTGAAATAGAAATCTCTTAAGACTGAATTGCACTGATTTCAGAACTGCAAAGTATCTGCCCAAATGCATGATTTTATTGTAATTGTGACATATGGGTTTGTATAATTTCACTCTTTATTAATATACAACACTGTTACCCCAATTACACTAAATGTCCCCCAGAATACCTTCTCTCAAAAGGCAAAGGAAAGCAATCTTTCTTTGACAGGTTTTTGTCCATTTTTTCCTCTTCAAATTTTCCCAGAAACTTCTATTTTTTCTTATTGACCTAAAAGTCATTATAGAACATTTACCCTCTTGCTCTCAATAGTACTTAAAGTCTTAAAAAAGTTTTTTCCTGGGGAGAAAAAGGAGCAGTAAATGTTGGATTAACACAGCAAAGGTTGAACATACATGACAGAAGTATCTCAACCCTCCCCTTGCTCCACCTTCCCAATCCACAAGAAAGAAATATAGTGACCGAAGTGCAGCAGCAATTTAGTTCAAAGAGAAAGTACAGTGAGATTTAAAACCTGTCCTGAGAAATTATAATACTTTCCAGTGCGTATTGAAACCAAGAATGCTTATAGAGATGCTATTTGGAGATTATAAAAACATATCTTTTTAATCTAAGAGGAGGGGTATGGAGGTTTGTTTACCAAATTCTCAGCTACAATAAATCAGCACATAATCTATACAGGAGAAATCCATTCTCCTAAGTGTCCTTTTTGGTTTAGATTATGATATTGCCGTAGCTCGTATTCAATAGGTGGTTCATCACAAACATTTGCAAACTATACTGTATGGCTCCAGTTATTTTAGGGAATTGATTAGAGGCCTGTGTAGCTGATGTTTTCAACAGCAATTTTGGATTTAGACCACAAGGCCCTCCTTTGGACACCTGAAGACAGAGCTGTTGAGAGCAGCTGTTCCAGCAGATTGGTCAACCTGGTGAGCAGAGCTCTAATCTAGGAACTGATTATGGAAGGAAATTACAACCCACACTCAAGCAAAGAAGTAGTGGGTAAGTGGCAGTAACAGGAGAGAACTCCAGAGTAATAAGAGAGGGTGAAAGGAGGTCCATCATGTCATATGAACAGAAAGCATGTCATATGAACAGAAATGCACGCAGCCAGGGAAACAAAGAGCAAAGACTGCAACTGTGCATAAGTTTACATATCTACATATCTTATATAATTTTGATTACTCATCTGCAGTGGGACAACTCATATAAATAGGTTATTGCAAGAATGTGTGGATACACATTCTTCAGGGAAGACATATCAAGAAGACAACAAAGAGGGTAAGGGAGAGGTGAAGGAGTAGCTCAGAAGTATGAAAGCCTTTCTGTGAGACAGACAATAATTTGTCTGAGAGTTCATAACTCAGGATCATGGCAGAGGCCAGTAAAGGAGACCCAGTGGTAGGAGTTTGTTACAGTTCACCTGATCAGGGTGAGGACATGAACGAAGCTATTTTAAAATAAGGAATTCTGGATGACAGAACCCAATTCTCTTGAGGGAATATTTTGGCATTTTCTGGTAGGTCACTATGACAAGATTTTTGTCAGGGGTAACTTCTTGATGCAGATACTGATACCAGTCAGGGGTTAAGTACAGCTGTATCAGTGGCTCAGAAAAAAGGAAGAACCAGTTGAGGAATGTTACTTAATGTTTAGGAGTAATGTCAAAGTAACTTTGACTGGAATAACCATGAATTAGTGGAGTTCAAGATCCTGAGGAGAATGAAGGAGATAAGCAGAGATAAGGTGAGCAGCTTTCAGCTTATTCAGGGAACAAGTATAGAGGATCATGTGGGAGGAGGAATTTTAAAGGGCAAAGATGCTGAAGAAGGTTGTGAAAGACAGTAGTTAAACACAATAATAGTCCATCCTGACTCCCAGGAGAACAAGCAAATGTCTCAGGAGGCCAGTCTGACTAAACAGGGAGCTCATGTTGGAGTTCAAATGAAATTAAAAATAAAACAAAACAAAGGGAAGTGTACAAGAAGGTTGAGGAAAGGCTACTAAAGAGAAATATAGAAGTATTGTTCAGCCATGCAGGGACATTGTTAGGAGAGCTGCAGCTCTCTTGGAAACCTGTTAGGGATGACAAAAACAAGAACTGCTTCTAGCACTGCAGTAGTATACAAGTATATTGTTGGAAGGGGTCAGAGATTTAGTGACAGCAGATGTGTTAGGATGAGGTGCTCAATGCCACCTTTGTCTCAGTCTTTGCTGAGAATTTCTCCCACACACCTGTGCTCGGTGAAAGGATTCAGAAAAGACAGAAATTCTGGATGAGGATAAAAATGGTGATTATTTCAGACAATTCAACCCATGAAAATCCAAGTGATCAGATGAGCTGCATCCATGGGTACCAAAAAGAAGTGGCTGACATTCTTGGATGGCTGATGTCAGTCATCTTTGAGAGGTCATGGAAATTTGAGACCTGGAGAACAGAAAATATTGCAGTCATATTCAAAAATACCAGTAGGTCAACTTTAGAAAACTACAGACCAATGAGAATAATTTTTTGCCTGGGAAAAATCAAGGAGGAAGTTCTCCTGAAATATAATTCTGGGCATATAAAAAACAAAGTGCTTGGGAAGAGTCAATATTTACCAAATGTAAATGATTATTGAGAAACTTCTTTGCCTGCTTTGACAAAACAAATGATTTTATTGATGAGGTTAAACTAGTGGAAGTAATTTACCTTGATTTTAATCAATGCTTTCAACACTGTCTCCTCCCTTATGCTTATATCCCAGTTAAAATATTATAGTTTGAATGGATGAATAAAAATAAAAAAATCTAACTGGTTAAAACTACCTCAAATCTGATAGAAAACAGAAGGTGATATTTACAGTGTCTTCCCCTACCTAGAAGCCAGTGACAAGTGGAAGAGTTTAACCTACAACCTGTCCTTTTTAAAAATTTTACTTTTTGCCTTTTTCAGCAAACCAGCCTTCTGCCTCCATGTCTCTACTTCCTATTTTGTTTGTTGTAAACCTGAAATAAGATCATACAGTTTGGTCCTTTGCATCCAAACTGTACAATGTTGTTCTGAGCTGAGATACAAATAAGCAGAGCAGTGCTGCTGTGCAGAGGGGGTTAAAGGCTATTGGTATGGTGCTGTCAAGGCTCGAGTAGCTCTGCAAGTCACCACACTGCCTCTTGTAAGAAATCCTCTCTTCTCATCTTCAATGTTTTAGTGTCTATACTGTTTGAGGGAAAAAAAACCCCACCGCTTTTCCATCAAACATTGTGTCAGCCTAACACAACCAAAGTTTAAACTAAAGATACAATCAAGTGCTTAAGGGCAAACCTAACTTCAGCTGAAAAAATTGATACCAAACAGCACAGTGCTCTCATGACCACTAATCTACTGCTTGGCTATTATTGTCTCACATTAAACACTTAAACCCAGGTTGCTTAGCATACTTAGCATTACTCTGGCATCCACAGATGCTGAATTACTGTATATCAGTAGTTTTGAAAAAAAGCTGAATTTGCATTTATTAATCAATATTGTCATAGGCAATTTGAATGCCTGCAGACACAGATCATTCATGTAAATATCTCTACACACCAACAAATGTTCAGTAAGCAGGTATACATACAAATGTATAGCCAAGGAATGATAGATCAAAATCAGGTTCTGAAGAGCTGTAAGGTTGAACTACTCTAGGAGAGTCAATTTTCAGTTCCAATTATGTTGCACAGCCCTTGAAGTATTGCAGCCACACTCTCTTAATCATATTCTTTGCTTACACACTGTACTCAACTCTTAAAATCCTCTGGTCCTGGAATTGTTTTTAAAGTAGTCTCACTGATTTTTAGTGGAATTTTCTTTGATCATAATTACTGACTTTTAGTTGTTCATTATCAGCACATTATTCAGGATATTTTGGATTTTTCAGCTGGTTATATGTTAAAATCTTCTCCCTCAGATCACCAATGATGCATTTATGGATATTCCAGATCATCCATAAAACATATTATCACAAATTCACCTCTACAGTGTTGCAAGATAAAATTGCATTCAAGAAACTTATCCTTTAACCTACTCTGGATTTACTTTTTAAGGTCATATTTACATTTCTCAAGAATTACAAGTTTTTATACACCCTTTCCCTACTGTTTTTCCAGTCAACTATTTTTAGTTTACAAATTTAAATCAAGTGAGACTGTCTTACTCTGTGATATATCAAAATATAATTACACATTCTGGTAGTCAGCTGAACCTTGTCCCTAATTTGCATCCTATCTTGAGCAATTTATTTTCCCACTTGTCATGAAACTTATGACTTGAGCTGATCTTTTATAGATTTCTTGGCAAAAGTGAATAATTAGAAATATAGTTCCATCTGCATTAGAAGAGTTTTTGTCCAAATGGTGTATTAAGGCATGCTATATACCTCCCTAAAACTCCCCAAAAGGAGTGCAAAAGATAAAAAATGAAGGTGAATAGCATGAACTACCATCTTAGAAATTAGTGAACCTTGAAATTTCTAATGTGTCATTAAATAATTTTATTCTCATTTAAGACTGATTATCCTCACTGGAACTATATGATCTTTTTCTAGTTCTAAGGAAATTTCATTTATTCCTATCGTGATGTATAAAACATTATATTCTTTGAGGAGAGGGTCTAAGATTTTGTTTTTATGTTAAACTGCATTTCATAAAACAGGTTTGAGAAAATAAATCACTTACTTGTCAAGCATAGTGAACCTGCTGTTTTGAAGTAACATTAACAAGCCGTTTACTGATTCAGTAAAGCAGATATTAGAACTCTGTACACACAGCTATGCTTGTCCTAAATTCCAGGAGCACAGCAGTGTTCAGGATATTCTAAGAGTTTCTGAAATGTGACCAATTATATAACAAGATATGCCAAGAAACTTCATAACTAAAAATCAGGGCATATGAGGCATAATTAAAATGCAGATCTTCAACAACATATTTTTTTAAAATTCTCTGTAAACTGTACAAAAAAATAGAATACCATAAGGTTGCCAGAGACTTGAGTTTCTTGTGTGTATAATGAGAAGGGAATATACTCTTGCTCAGATCAATCTATGCAACAGTGGCAATTGACCACCTTTCTTAAAACAAGTGTACCTTCTTATAATTCCTCCAGGTCAGAATAGGGCATCATCAACACTCCAGAGTGACACAGGGAAGGGCTAAAAAGTGAGAAGTTCATGAAAATAAAGCTAGCCTAAGAATATTTGGTGTCACTTATTACACATCTTCTGAATTTTTTTATGTAGTTAGAAAAACTCAGTGCATTCTTTGAGGAGTTTGTTTCTCTGCTCATAAAAAATTACACAGGTGACATTGACTGACCTAATACAGTTCTATTGGGTTTAGAAAGGACTAGGAAGAGCACATCTCTGTTATGAACCTACCAATTCTGCCTTAATATGCCTCAAACCTACACCGCCTCACCGCTTTTTTTTTCCCCCCAGAATATTTTTTATTTGGAAAGACAAATAAGCTAATTACAAACTGAGTTTGATTAATGAATACAGAAGAGGGTCTGCATTCTCTTGTTTTCCACAGAGTTTTATGTTTCTCCTCCCACCCTCATAATATCTGTAGCTTTATATTTACAAGAATTTGATGAGAATGAATGAATATTATCATAATTGTGCCTCAAGAATCAAGAGGGAAATTGCTTTTCCATTAATATAATTTTGGATTAGAAATAGTGGTACAAAGCAGATGAAAACATAAGACTGGAACAGGTCTGAGATTTGTACCACCAGGAGTGTTTGAACTACAGGGGAACTTGGTGACAGATAGCTGTCATCACCATTAGCATTGGTAAAGGGCCTCACTTTTATTTCTGATGATCACCACTTACAGTGATCATCAGAGCAATGCTTTGCCTTTGTATTGCTGCTTACAACCCTGTGAGCTCAATGATCCAACCTTGTACCTTATTATCCATTCACTAAGTGCACAACTATATCTCACTTGGATTTCACAATACTATAAGGAACTAGGTAAAAAGCCTCACTAAAAGTAAGTATACAGCATCTCCTGTGATCTCTTTTCCATTTAGTCAGTCATTTCATCATAGAATATTTTCCCTATTTTCCTCCACAATACAGAAATAGCTTCTGGTCATCTGCTACAAGTGAAAGGGGCCCAAAAGATCTGAGCTCATCCCCACTGTAGTCATGCCCCACTGAACACCTGTACCTCATTTTTCCTGGGCCTCCTTTTGCTGCTAAGCTAGCTACAGAAACTCTTAATATCTTTCACTTGCTCCTTGGTTTCTGGTTCAGCTAAGCTTTGGCTTTTCTAGACCTATTCATACATGCCCAGGCAAAATCTTTACTTTTTTTTGTCGGCAACCTACTACCACTTTCACTTTCTATGCAATTCCCTTTCATGACTAAACTCAGTGATCGTGACTGGTAGCATCACTTTTGATCCCTTAGTGAGTTCATAACAGCATTAGAATGCTACTTTTCTTAAACTTTTACATATGCAATAATAAACTGAGTAATAAATTGAGGAGATCACACCAAAAGAAAGAAATCAGCCCACATTGTTTTGCAGCTTAATTATTGATTAAATATCTGAAATGTCACATACTCACATACACAAAAATTATTCTTGTTCCTTGTTCACTAAAATCAGTTTACAAGAATGAAATATTAACATAGATACAGAAAGTACTTGAACATGAATTTGAAATATGATGATGGAGTAAAACAAGGCAAAAGATTTCCAAGTGATATATAACAAAGAAAATTGCCTGAAAGGCAGATTCCTTTCTAAAGTAAAAAAATGAAAGCTGCTGTTTCTATTTTTCGTTATTATGGTTGTAATTATTTATAACAATAAAGCCCAGGGGCACATTATAGCAACTATTGTGCAAAAGCACAGTTGTGTAAGATTAATTCAAGAGCCTGAAAGTACATTAGTGCAAAGGGATGTTCAGGGCTGCATTCCATGATGGGTTATTATTCCTTTATTTATATCCTTGCTTTCTAGTGGTTGGTAATATAAAATGTTTATAGTTCAGGAACAACATCAGAAGATGGACAGTTAAGGACGGAAACTTTTTGGCTGAGGGTTCTGTATGGACTATCAAACCTGGATTTTTCTCAGAGAACACAATGTAAAGTTGATACCTCTTACAGCTTTACATCTTTTTGTCAGAAGTTCAGTCCCATGACCTCTCTTCACCTTTCCACCAGCCTTCATTGGACCCTTTCAAATGTACTAGATAAGTTAAGTCAGGCACACAGATACAAAAGACACATAACAAAACCAACAACAAAAGCCCAAAAACTGAACCAAAATCCCCAAAACATTCCACTCCAAAGAAGTGAACAAAGAATCTTCCAAAAACCACAAAGCACACCACCCTAGAAAATACAATTACAAGCCAAAGAAAAAAAAAAAACCAAAAACAAAAACAAAACGAAATCCAAAGCTACAAAAAACCCAACCAAAAAAACAAGAAAAACCAAAAATTCTCAAAAAACCCTTTAAAAACCCCAAAGCACAAAATAAAACAAACTAACAAAAACAAACACCAAAACCCAAAGCATCAACAGCAGTTTGGCAAAATTGACTTACTGTAAAGAAAGAAAAACAGAGCCAGTAGATACAATAGGAATAAAATATTTCTTCTTTCAACATACTTGGGGCATGAGTTCACCCCAAACTGTGTCGTATAATACCAGTCTGGCTAAGTTTTAGAAGGTCTGTAAACAACTGAAATAAGATATATCCTTCAAAGACTTAGGCCTGTCTTGGAGTTTAGTGTGCATGACAGTTATTGTTCTGCAGAAAAATTAGAACTCAGAAAGTAACCATAGTACACTCTCATCAGACATGCACACACACCTGTGCTAGGTGTTGGCCATAGTACACAAAATTATATTATCTCAAGACAATAAAGAATGCACATGCCTTGAAGTATACTGCTGGTTTGCTTTTCACATACTATTTGTCAAGAGGCTGGATAAGCAGGGCAAGAGGTATGCTACACTTGCAAATTTTCAACAGATCATTCTCTGGGAATAACTGAAGCCTCTTCATTATGTTTACTTCATATTACTCTAGTAAAATTAATTTGCATATTTTGAATAAAATAAAACACAGCTGAAATCTATGTTACATTGGCTCATAATCATAGATGCCATAGAGCACAGAGAAGAAATCAATTATGTGTACCTCTGGTACTGAGAAAAAAAAATTAAAACCATCCCATATCCTTCAATGAAACTGCAGAAAGCGAATCCCCAAGCATCTAGCCTTTCAGCATCAGAAGACATAGCTGCTTCTATGTGTTATTTTCCCTGCTTCTAACACATCTGGAAGATGACCTTAAAAATTCGTTGTGAATATTCGATAACCTGTGGAAAAAACTGTGTACTAAAATACACTTCTTGTGTGTTGATGAGAGCCACAGGCAATTATTGTTATTTAGAGGGCCTGGAAGAATAGAATTTGAAAGTGGTTAACTACACAAAAAGAGCCAACACATCCACGAGCAGCTTGAATATAGGATATATGGTGTCAGTCTGTCATTTAAGCTGTCTGCTGAGATCTGGAGGGTCCTTTGACACTAAACTTCAATATTTCACCAAGACAGATGGGATCTCTGAGCAGCCTGAGTTCAAGCTCCTCTTGTAACAACATGCTAGCATATAAACCAGAAGCACTATATCTTTGTGGAGAAACACTAATAATTTTCCCTTGGTAAAACACCCTGGGTAACAATATATGATAAGATAGGAATGTGCATGTAAACGGTGTATATGAGTGGAATATTCAAAGATGTTTGAGATGTTACTTCCAAAAAACGCCCCATCAACCAACCAAAAAACCCAAACCACACAACAAACTAAAAGCAACTCTGATGGCACCAATGATTAATATCTGTTGGAGTAAACAATCCTCTGTGAATGACCATAAAAAATGTGGGTAAGAAAGCCAAACAAAAAAGATGAGCCATCCTTAAGCGAGGTATGAAACAATCATTAAAATTTGAAAAAAGTCAGAAGAAAGAAATGCACCAAAAATGGTATGATGCTGCCAAAGACTCCCTGGGGTATAATGGCCTTTGCCAGGCTGGGAAGAGCAGCTCCTAGTTTAACAGTATGAGGCATATTAGAGGGGGATCCACACCTTTGGGGGCTGAGGTAACATTTGGCCTTCTGTATGTACATCACCTGTATGTACACTAGTAAGTTGAAAGATGTGGGCTGCATGGGTACAATAAAGCTGGAGCACCTACATCTCCAATACAGCCCTGTGGAAGTAGGATATCCTATAATGCCCTATGAGAGATGGGCTCTGGTCTAGTTGCAACTATTTGAATGTGTCTATGTCATTAAGAATTAGGAGGATGTGTCAAGAAAAATAGTTCACAAATTTTTTGTCATTTTTTAACATTTTATAAGTGTTCAGCTCTTGCTGTGACTGCTATATTTCTGACAGTGATTGTCAATGTACAGTTCCCTAATCACTCGTTAATCACTCGTAAAAAAAAAGCAAACAAACCAAATAAACAGCTCATATCTTTATTTTGTCTCATGTGTTATTATTTCTTGTAGTTACCTAAATTCTCTGAGCAAGCTTGCTTTGAAGAAGCAGTGAAACATATATATAGTTGTAGTTTATTTTTTAAGTTTTCTAAACTCACTAGGATTGTAACCTTGCCATTAAATAAGACACTGACAAATTATTATTACACCTGCTACATCTCTTCAATTGGGCTAGTATCACTAAGGTTATATGAGTGAGCAAAAGGAAAAACAAAAAACACCAGCTGACCCTTTATTATTTAGACCACAGATTTAATGCAATTTGGCTGAATAAGAAAACAAAACTACCTAATGTAACAAACAGGGAGCATACTTACTGCCAGCAAGCTAGCTGCAATTTCTGCAGTGATCTCAAAGCTAATTAATCTCAAGTATTAATTACCAAAAATAAGAAACAAATGGCTAATCTAGACTTCAGTGAATTGAGACATTTGTATAAAGCTATGAAACACCATTGCTAAGTCATCCCTAGAGGCGCCTAACTGCCTACACTTCAACAGCATCTTCCTAGGTTGTGATGAGAAGTGATTATCTTTCAGGAGATTAATCTCCATATATTAGCTGAGTAATTCTCAGTTATATCCTATTCTCATATCTGTGCTGTTGAAAAATAGTCATGTTTTTGTTGTTGTCGCTCATACCTTCAACAAATCTGTTTTGCAAACCTGTCAGAATTCAATGTTATGCACTTCACTCACAACATAATTGGCTAATTTTATAATGTGATTTTTGTCATCTGGGCTCACCAAACTAAAAGCTTCCACACTAAAGTCAAGGTCTCATGTTGTGTACTTTTAGAGAACTTACATGTGGCTGCATGTACACACACATTCTCATATATATTTTTACATATGTACATAACGTTTGTACATGCAAGCAAGAAGGGGGAAGTCAATCAAGCACTGTGAAACTAACACAGGGTCACATATAGAAAAGCATCTCATTGCTACTATGCGATTTTTATTGTAGTAATAATTTTTGGGTTTTTTTTTTTCAGAAGCTTAAAAACCTGAAATAATAAATACTTTTAACATTAATACAACCGCACGAAACTTCAGCAACTTTAGGTGAGATTCTTAGTCATATTTTAAATGCTGAAGCACTTTAGTTGATTTGAGAAATTATTCTGATTAGAACCATTGCTATACTAAAAACAAACCAGCAGCATTAATAAAAATCAAAGTGAAAAAGGAGAGAAGCTTAATTTGACAAATTTTAGCTTTTGAGCAACTTTTAACGAACATGCCCCCAAAAATTCATATAAGATATTTAAGGAGAATGCTGACACAGCTGAAAAACAACTACAGTAAAAATCAGTTTTCCGTTATGCAGCTTAAATATGACAGACTGAGTCAATAGAAGCATTTAGCTCACCAGACACAAGTTGAATTTTAATAGGGAAATAAAAATTCTTTGGAACAGATTTTCCATATATCATCTAGGATCATTATAGTAGCTTTCATTTCCTTCAAGGCAAGTGCTAAGGCACACTCCCATTTATTAGAGCAGACATCCAATAAGCAGCACCTGTTCTGCATCTCAAATACCATTTTTCTTCACACCTATCCAGTCACAAACTGTTCTGCAGTAAGGTGCTCTGACTTACTCTACTGAAACTTGCAAAATTGAATATTCATCAGGAGAGATATCAGTCTTTCTTTCTTTACTTAACTGTCCTACCCAATGGAATAGTATTAACCTCCTGTCTCCTTTTACACAAAGGACAGGAGAGAAAATAAAAATAAATTAATTTATTTGAGGAAAAAAAAGAAGGAAAATGTTTTCCATGGTCTCTTATAGCTTCAAGAGTGTACTCTGTTACAAACTAACAAATTACTATTAAAACATTGTCACTAAGGATCAAACAGAATTATAGTTATTAGTTCCTGTGGAAGTGCCCATACAAGTGATTCTTTGAATATTTCACTCGATTCAGGCTTCCCAGGATTCTGAAATTGGGTGAAACAGACTCAATCTACTCAAACCAAACACAACAGAGAAAAACAGAGGACTACTCAAAAACTCTCAGTTTAGGCCAGATAATTGGATTTTTTTTTTTTTAGGGGTCGGTTGCAGAACAAAGAGTAGGGAAAAGAAAAATCAGATTTAAGCAGTTAGATTACAACTTTCGCCTTGCTTGACTAAACAGGAAGAATGCAGTACTGAAAATAGACTGTCAAAAGTACCATATAATTACCTTTTGGGCTGTTATGCCAATGCAGTAAGCACAGGGACACAGAAGGAGTCCTTTTTAGGTAGATAACAATAACAGTAAAATCCAGTTTCTTTACCAGACTTTGTTTCACGTGCACTGTATGCCACCTTTGCCTCCTTCCTTTGGGCTAAATACACCTACTGCCAGGTAGCCTAGCTGCCTTACCACCAAAGGATTTAATAAACTGGAGCAGAATTGCCTTCTAGATAAAGACTAAAACACACCAGTAATCTCATCTTTCTGTCTGCGAAATGAAACTAGCCTTTAATTTATAGAACACATGGTTCCATAAGAAACAACTATCTTAAAAACCACCATCTTGTTGAAAAAACCTTTTGCAGACTATGAAGCTCAACAGGTGGTAGAGAGGCACAGAAATGAGCCTCCCCCCCCTTTTTTTTTATCCCTCAGAATGGAATCAGCAACTCTTCTAGGGTTTAAAGGGCCCATATGCATCTTATGTATATTCTGCATATCAGTTTGAAAGTAAATTTTGATTTGGCAATCATTTAGGGCAGAGATTAACAAAATGCCAAACCAAAATAAAATAAAAAATGAGAGCAGAACAACCCACCAACCAAAAAACAAATCTAGAAGTGAGATAAGTATCTGGAATGGGGTTAACATGAACATAACTGTCTTTTCAAACTGACTTGCAGTCACTGAAATTAACAAGCTAGACAGCTATACCAATTTAAATTATGTGCTGTGTTGGAAAGCTGGTTTCTCCAGCTTTTCTCTAAGAATTCTTAGGTTAGAGATAAATACTTGTTAGCTAAAAAATGTTAGTTAGAAACCTACTAGAGTATCTTGAATGTTTAAAACTGTCTGAAGTAAGGGAGTAGAATATTGAGAGACAATGAAACATACAGTAATTATTTAAGACCACTTACGGAAAATATAGAGAAAAATCTCTCTTTTTCTAAAATTAAAGCAAAAACTTTATTTTCAATGACACATTCTTAACCTATTTAGATATTTTATTTAAGAAAGCTTGTACAGATGCCCAAATGGCATACCTGAATATATTTGAAAATATGACACCAAATCATTTATGTATCCCACGGGATCATGACTACATTTCTGTCTTTTGGCTCCACAATTAAAATGTGCCTTGATGTATAATAACTAATGTACCTCCTAACAGAAATAACAAAACAGGCTTGCCTAATTTATATGATCATAAAGAATAGAGGGAAAATGAAAACTGAAAAGTGATTTAATTTTAAAGACCTTTCAGTCTGAAAGAGTTTCTTTTCTGATTAGCAACAAAAAAAAAAAAAAAAAAAGAGAGATAATTACTGGAATAAAAAATCCTCCAAACAATAAAATTTAAAAAGTCCCTTTCAACTGACTAAAATTGTTCAAGATTTGCATTACATTTTCTGGCATTCATCTTCAAATTTTAATGCTATTTAGTAGAACATTTCAGCAACATCACTATTTGCCATTTATTGAGCCATGTTTTTAAATCTCTAAAAGCAAAGCAGAAGGGTACATTGAAGAAATAGAACAAATGACAAGAATCTGATGTAATTTTTGATAGTATTTTTGATAGTAGACATTCTATATTTGATGTTCATTATGCAGTAAAAAATATTTAACATCACTACATAGGAAAGAATCTAAATTATTGAGCTCATGGTACAACACTGGAAAGAGACAAAAAATCTACATAGCTCATAATCTGATAATCATAATCTTGCACTGGTCTCACAATCTGTCAGCAAAAGCACCTATCTGGTCAGTGAGGATGAGAGCAGGGCTGGATTTTTCCCATCTCCTGAAAGAAGGCTTTTTTCTCCTGCTGTGTATTAATTCTGATAGGCAGCCAAACACCACAAAGCTTTATGCTCACTTTTCCCACTCTGTCAGGGGAATGGAGGAAGAGTAAATGAATGATAAAAAAAGAGAAAACGTATCAAAACAAGCTATAATGGTAATAATAATAACTTCTTAATAATTGAAGAGTAAGTGGAAGAGAGAAGAAAACAAATCAAGTGATGTGAAGGCAACCACTCCCCACCTTCCTTGGGTAGAATGTTGCTCAGATAGTTTCTGATCTAATGATGGCTGACCCTCATAAATGCCTCTCTTTTCCCTTTTATTTGCAAATGTGGTGTTACATGGTATAGAATACCTCATTGATTAGGTCAGGTCAGCTCCCTGCTTGTGTGTCTTCCAACTTATTATGCACCACTCCTTACATGCTAAATCCATTTATTTTGTGGACAGAGTGAAAAACAGAAAAGTCCTTGATGCTGTGTGAACACTGCTCATCAAAAGCTAAAACATTAATGTGTTGCCAGTATTGTTTTGGTCAAAAGTCTAAAGCACAGCCCCATATGATCTACTAAAAAGAAAATGAACTCTATCCAAGCCCAGACTGGTGTACCTTTGAAATGTTTCATAAAAAGTAGATGGGAGAAAGTTTTCTTTTCTCCTCATCCAAGTTTAAAAGTAAGGTCACTGTTAAATCCTTTGAGTAGCTGGATGTAAACAACAAACACCGATCATCTCAATAGAATCAAGTTTGCAAAATTGGGTGGAAAAAAGGCTGTAACATTCCTTTTTTTCCTTTTTCTCATTCAGTTGCATGAGAGTATTCTTAATCCATGTTTTTAACTACCTCACCTCGATAAGAATCTGAGCTATGGTACGTTGGCTTAAAAGTCAAATTTGAATTCTTGGCTAGGGAATGTTTGCCTGCACTAGGCCTGTTTCTGGTGCAAGAGTTGGCAGTAGCAGTCCAAAATGCAGCAGGAAAGAAGCAGTTTCTTTGACAGTCTGTACCTGACAGTGTTGTGCTTTTATTCTCTTTCTGAACAAAATCCAATTAATTAATGTTCAATGTCTTAGATGATTTCAATTAATAGAGCAGAGTTTACACTTAAATAGAACAGAAACTGAGCCACAGCCCAATCTCACATGAGATCTGTGACTTCAGTTGACAGGGGTAAGAATATGTTTTCTATGCTGCCTCTGCTCTGTCAGCAGCAGGAATAGATTCTTCACCTACTTAATTTTCATCCATCTGGAAAATTTTTGCTCATATTCCCAGGAAATCTTCTTAACTGTGGTAGCCCTTTGAGCTGTCTTGAATTAGTGCATTTATTGTGTAACTAGTCAGCTTGCAGCACAGATGTCACAGCACTGAACGACTAGAACAGGTCATGAGAGCTTAAGGCAGGTGGCATATCAGTATTCTGTAGTATAAACCAGTTCTAAGTAAAATTCTGGGGAAATTATTATTATTTGGTCAATTATTATCAGTTATATTGTTAGGTATATTTTGAAGGTAGCCATTTTAAGTTACCTTGCTTTCATCTGATAGAGGAACCAATGCACCCAGCACAGGGTTTTAGGCAAGGCAGTGTCTAAAAGGTAAATAATATGAAATCTGACCTGTGAATGCTTATATACTCTACTCTACTTTTCTATTCTTTGTATTGTAGTGATAACAAGGTTTTGATATTTGAAAGAAAAGAAAAAAAAAAAACAAAACACAAAACCCCCTATGATGTAGTGCTATTAAACCATGACCAAATTTCCTTCTATGGCCTCATATGAATATCATGCTGGTGATGACCTTAGCATGCAAATGAGAAGATTTTGCTTCTTTAGCATGCTTGAGTAAATTCTTAATATTTGTCTTCCCTTTTCATTGCCAAAATCTTAATTACTAAATTCAGGGTAAAAAGGCAGTAATTTTTTTCCGTGTAAAAAGAACAATTTCCTTATATTCTTTTTAATTATATAGTAGTCATTACTGTTTTGCTTAAAAGCTTTCATAACTGAGATTAATGTGAAATAAAGCACATTATTTCTAAGACTTCATACTCAGTAACAAAAAAGAACTCATGTGACATCAAGGGCTTTTAACTTCAGTGCTTTTAATACAGTTCATATGCATGTTCATGTATTTCCTTTCTTTATAAATTAAATAATTCCTTTATTTAAATAATTTTCAATATATGTTATAAATGGCATTGGGGATTTTTTTTTTAATTGTCGGGGGGTTTATCTATTATATTTTTTAATGTTTTTTGGAAGGTGAAGGCTTTACATGAAGCACATAGAGCTGCCTACATTATTTAGAAACCAAGCTTGCAGTAGCTATAGTTTATTATATTTAATAAACTAGTCAATTAATGTTATGTAGAGTTATATACAATAAGTGAGAGGAATAAGTTGCAAGGACAAGAAGGAAAGTAAAAATCACAGAGCACTGCCAAGTCGGATAGCCCAAAATAGCTGAGGTTGCTGAAGCTTTGTGTTCCCAGGTCCAGCCAGTGAATTTGAGTGCCAGCAGGCAGACACTCACACATACACACAGTACATGAATGCACACAACAAGTCACAAGGATCAACACAGACAGAAATTAATTTTCCATTTCTAAATGCTCACATATGTATCAGAAGAGTATATGTGTTTATGTAAATGAGTTAAGATAATTCTAGTTTTTTTAGCAAGTGAAAAACCTCTATTTTAAGAATAAATTTGTGTTATATATTCTTCATAGGATTGAAAGACTTGAAACCTATATACCTATATACTTGATGCCTAAACACAAGGATATATCCTTCCAGAATACTCACAACTGAAAAATCTCTTCTTGCTAGAAGATGTGGATGGGAAATAAACTATTAGAAAGAATATAAATGTCAAGTGATGTTTCCATATGTAAGAATTTTAAATACATATATTGATGCCAGAATCATTGGGAGGGCATTAACAATTCCATAAGAATATCTCTGGGCTTAATTATCCTGGAAATGATTAAGCCAAAACATCAGCATCTCACTTTCTACATCTCAAATCCAGACCAAGAAGTACTGATTCATTGTGTGCAAAGAGGTTTCTAGATAGGCAAAGATTGCAATTCCCAGTATTACTTGTTTCTTTCATTTACAAATGAAAAGCCTTAGCAAACCTTCCTTGCCTCTGTCATGCTGAATAGTCTGGCTGTCACTCTTGGACTGGATTACATTGTTGAAAGCAAATCTGTGTCACTGACCTTTCCAGTGAGGCTGAAGATGCCATGGAATGTCATCCCAGGGGACAATATTTAGAAGTTCTCTGTGAGACTTGTCACTGACATACCAACTATGAGCTACCATTGTCAGAATTAATGAATGTTGAAATACATTCCAAGAGAAATTTTGTACTGAGGGCTGCAGAGTATTAACAGATAAATAATCCAATTGATGTTATTGCATGTATATAATACATGAAATAAAGTTTAGAAAGGAGGTGGAATGTTTCTGGCTTTTCATTTGGAAACTTCATGGCCAGCATCTAGAAATTTCAGTGAAGACTATTCAGTGAATGCCATTAATGTATATAGCTAAATAACCATTCTAGGATTCTCCCCTCTTCTCTTATTGTCATAATTGTTATTAACTTCACAGAAGAATTTCATATTTTTTAAAGTTTTGAATCAGAAAACTTTGGAATAAGGAGTAGAGTGCATGCAACAGAATCAGCATTAAAATCTGAAGAAGAATTTCTAGACAGAACTGAACATTAAGACTTTCATCTGTGCTGTTGCAGATATAAAGAGGTATCAAAAAGTTGGGTCTAAATTGTATAAAGTCTTGAAGAAGATGAAGATCTTGTATCTAATGCACTGTGGGAGAGGGCATTAATGCCTGGTCTCTTCATTGATGTGTTACAGAAGAAATGAGAGATGAGGAAGATAATTATAGTGGCTGTGATTTTAATAGGTTAAAGAGCTAAGATTAGCATTAGCATCAGACTACAGGAGAGGTTGCAGTAATCATGGTAAAATTTAACCTGACACTCATGTAACTAGCAATGGTATATGGGACTAAATATAGCAAATTTTTCAGCATTTAGATTTTCAGTAGGAAGCTTTTACTGTAGCTTATCTTTAAGGACATTTATTCACTGCCATTACTTCAACTATGGTTCTTGGGGTTATTGGAGAAATGCATTTAAGGATATCAAGATATAATTTATTTCATTTATGGTTACATTGTAATGGGGACATGAGCACCAGTAAAACTAGAATTTGCCAGATTATGCCACAGCAGGCCAAATTTAAAAAATGAGAGTGTTTCCATATCACAAAATGTGTGGTTAAAGTGCACTTTAATCTACAACTACCATCTCGATTTCATTCATGTAAACACCATAACTATGAATGAAGATGTCAGCTTAAGTTCCTGCTAACAACCCTAGCAGAAAGTTGTCTGACCATTACCTTACTGTATCCATCTTGTCTTTTTTCTTGTTTACTTTAGCTCATGTAAGTTTCTTACAATTTTTTGAAGTTGCGCTAAAGGAATGCTCAGTACATTTAACTGAATGATATTCCTTTCAGTCAAAGAATCACTGGCTGGAGTCACAGCCTCTTTGTATCACTGGCAAGTGCAGAGTGCACTGTGGTACCACACTGACCTGAAGTGCTGAAAGACCCTGGCCACAGGGATGGCCCTTCTTGCACATCAGCATGGCAGCTGAACTCTGTGCCTCTGTCCAGCCCCTTCTGATTCTGTGGCTGGAAGAGGCTTGAGTAACAGGTTTGTTAAATCCTTCCAGGTCAAGGTAATGCTGCTGCCTAGCAGCAGTTTTAACACAGTTACAAAATGAATATATTTATAGTTAATGCATTGATAATACACTCAGTTCTAGCAAAATCCATCTTTTTGTTCAGTGTGTCAAAAATGCTTAGGATTTCACAATACATATCACAAATACAGTTTTCCCTTTCTAAGTTGCTTTCTTAATAAAATGGAGGTTACATTAATCCCAAAACCCATTTTCCTCTGTTTAAAAGCACATGAAGCTGAACAGCTGCTACTTATATTCTGGAAGGTCTGGAGTTTATTAGGAGGCATGTTTGGCAATACCTGCAGTTTGCTTTCTAATGCCCTCACATTTAAAAATTAGCTCCAGCAGCTAATAGAATGTAAATAAAAATGTCTTCTTATATAATGCTTTCACTAAAGTTTTCTTTTAGTTAGAACATTCATTTAGGTAGTACATTTAGAACCTGAGATCTGATGCAACATCAAATGTTTTACTGGCAGCATGATACTAACACGGATGAAAAAGCACACTTTGTACAATTCAAGAAATTATTTTTATCATTCAGCTCAAACAGAACTAAAGAAGATTTATAATTGGTGTCTGTAAAGCCTCTTCACTTGTGAACAAATCTATGACAATCAGGAATCACATCTCTTGCCCCTCTTACCTGCCTAAAGCTATGAAGAGACGCCTCTGCAGGTGCCGATATAGCAACATCAAGTTCTCCCTTTTTCACTGGCTGTAGATTACCCCTTTTCACAGCTCAGCTGGTAAAGTGTTTCTGGCAAATTCTGTCTAATCCATACTCAGGGCAAAGCCAGTGAAGTTCCCAAATGATACAGAAAAACACACTAGGCTGTTTATAACAGAGATTAACACAGGATCTGTTACCAACAGGTTAACGAGTGGGTTTAAACTGTGCATACATAGATCTCAGTTTGCCTGTCTTAGATGTAGTCTTGAGATATCTACTACCTGGTTGAACATCCTGAGTGGCATTGTCCCAAGCAGAGAAACGACTAGGAACAATAGCTACCAGCACAGCTAGATGTGAGAGAGGATATCTGTCCTGAGCCTCAAGCCAACCATTTAAATTGCTTGTGTTTACCTGGCTGCTTCTGCCTTCAGAGGAAGAGGGATCAATCACAGGAACCACTCTGCTGGAGGTGACTGCCCTCCCAATTCTGCTGGCAGAAGGGTAATAATGAGCAGCTGGAGGGCATAACTGCAACAAGGATCTTCCACCTGCATGCCAGCTAGAGAGATTGCTGTCCACAATCTGTTTGACTGATCTAACTCTGCTAGCTTTACTGTGTAATATAAACCTAGGTTAATTAAAGTTGCTTTCCAAATTGCTCTGTGTATAAATTCTTAAATTTCTATGATTTCATCTCTATTTTTATTTAGCTATATTTTCAGGGTGAGTGTCCTTTTGTATTAGTTTATATTCTTAATAAATAATATAGTATATTTTTTTTCTTTTTGCAGCACAAAACCTTTACATAAAATCATAGTATTGTGACTTTTTTCCTGTTCTTAATGCTTCTCCATTACTTCTGCTTCACTTTTTGGACTAAAGGGGAGGTTGATTCTTATAGGGGTGTGGGACTGGCGATGGGATGCAGGACAAGGACATTTGGGAATTGTACAAGACAATGAGATGTTCAAAGAAGGATGAAAAGAGAGGAAAGAGTACCTGAGCTGTTCTGGGGAGTAGCTCAGGAAATCATTTCAGCTGGAATAACCTAACACTTCAAAGACCATCACTATGCCATAACCCTAACCATAATACCTATGTGCCTTTTAAAACACCTCCAGGATGTCAACTCAGCCACTCCCCTAGGAAGTTTGCTCCAATGATGGACAATCCTTTCAGTGAAGGATTTTTTCCTTTTGTCCAAACAAAACCTTGCCTGGCACAACTTTAGGCTGTTTCCTCTAGTCCTGTCATTTTTTTACTTGGGAGAAGAGGCTGATCCCCACCTTACTACAACCTTCTCTCAGGTAGGTGGAGAGAGCAATGAGGAGGGAGAGCAATGTTTAGCCCTAAGGCTAAACAACCCCAGCTCCCTCAGCTGCTCCTCATAAGGTTTGTTCTCCAGAGATGTAGGAAGATGAAGGAGAGGATTTGCACTTACACATGCTGGTCAGTGCTCTTGCCTGACCATGCTGTACATGCATGTACACAGTCTATCTTGTTTTCTAATTAAATTTTAACTATTTTCTTGGGTGAAGGGCTCTTTTCATGTGCAAATGTACGTGTATGGGAAGTCTAAGGGCCAGTGACTGTAGTGCTAGAGAGTCTGTGTATCTGGGTCATCAGCAAGAATGATGAGTGTTGGTACACAAGTCTGTGTATGATCACAAGCAAACATTAGGTCAGCCTCACTGGAGAGTAGGTGGGACCAGACACATACACAGGAGTGGGCTCTGGAGATTGGCTGTGGGACCTCCTTGAGTATATGAATATCTCAGTGAAAGGCAATGGGGGAGCGGGATGGTCCCCAGCACTGGTGTATCTAATACCTCTTCATTTGAAGGGATATATATATATATATACACACACATGTGTGAGTGCAGGTCTAAACACCTGCAGCTAGAGTGGGGCTATGGCCTTCAGGGCGGCATGGCCAGTTGCTACCAAGTGGGAATCCTGGCATCCAGGGGCAGCAGATCCCACACACACTGGGTAAGTGAACATTATAAACATTATATACTTGTACTTCTTCCTGCTATTGGATCCTTACCCTCTGGTAAGCCAGAGAAGGGAATGGGATGAGGTGGTGGTGGTGTTTGTGCTTGTGTGAGTGCTGCATGTGCTGACCAGTGTGGCTGGCTCTGAACACAAGGTAGCATGTACTGTATAGTATGTTTATGTGTGTGCCTACTGGAAACACATGCTACTTGTTGTACCCAGTGACAGACTTAATCTCTTGATGTCAGATTTGTAAATTCTATCAATATATGTACAAAATGGCATATAAAGTCCTTGAGATTTAGATATGCAAAAAATGACTTACGTATACACACAAGTTGTATGCATGCTATACTGAATGTATGTATTAATTTTTGAAGAGAATATATAAATTCTTTTTTTCACAAAATTATTTTATTCTATATTTGTTATAAAACATTTCTTACACAGAGTGCTCTTAAGTGCATGGTTAAGCTACATAAGTTCTTAAAGCAATATGTGTCACTATTCCAGATTCACAGGCCCCGACATGAGATACAACTGGTAGTAATAAGGTGCTCTCAGCAAATGTCATGAAGGATAACGGAGAAAGGACTGACATCAAATATGGGGACTGTGTCACCTGAAGTACTACCTGTCTTACTGCCACTAGAAGACTACCCTGATATTAAGTATCAACAGCCCCTGGAAGAATGCCTGTCATCAGAACTTTCATCACTACAAATGACAATGCCATAGTAAATTAAGGTACACTGGAAATCATACAAGGAGTTGAAATAGTTTTACTGGGTTCTAGATCCAAGTCCCTTTGGCCAATAACCAAACAAGATGAAATCTAATTAGGTGCTCTGAATACATAGTCATATTTCTATGAATGTGAAATATCAAACTATAAATATAAATTTATTAAAGAGTTTAATTTCCCCTTGAATAGGTAGAAAAATATATTTAATTCAATGAGAATTGCAATTCTTCACAAAGTAATCAAACAGCTGGCTGAGTCTTCTTATATGTGAGCAATAACTATATTATTTTACGGTCAATTTTAATGTCAAAATATTTTAACCTTGCTTAGAAATAAGCATGTAACCATGAGTTTGTTATGTTTTGAAGTTTTTTTTTTTAATGTTGTTTGTTTAAGAACCAGCTTTTTATGGAAGACAAGACCCTGAAATATTTAAATGTGATTAAATTGATATAATATATGATAGTCCCACCTGTATGTAATTTCTGATGTACAGCTGCCACACACAAAATTTAAAGATAAGTAACATGATTACAATCAGATTAGTGAGTCTACATAAGTAAATGAGATTGTAAATCTATATGAGTGAAAACTGCACTTCCTAGCGAGACCACTTTGCATATCATTACCTTAAAATGAATTTTCAACACTCTTATGAGATACTGACTGGCAAATCCAACAGTTTTAAGCACTTTATGAGTCCAGAAAACCTTCTATCTTCTGGGACACAGACTATCATTCCCTGCTGGAACTTTTGTTGTGATATTTAGTTAAAAATGGAATCATTCATGTACCTTGACCACTGATGAAATTGGAAGAAGCAGGGGTTTAGGGCACAGAGAATTTCTGTTTTCATTGTGCCTGGGCACCAGGATAAACAGAAGTATCATCATTATACTGAAGAAGTACCACATATAAAATTGCAAAATTCAAATAAACTTACACATGTTCAAAACAGTATGCAGCTGCATGGGAGTGCAGTAAAATAAGGGATAGTAAAGCGTGTGTATATATATTTGTGTATATATATACTGATATAAAATAATGCTCCATTAAAAAACTCCATAAACAAAAGGAGTGCATTCAATTTGCAGTCCTTGAGAGAAGACTGCTTTAAACCTCAGAGAATTTGCTTTTCAAGTGAGAACTTCTGATTGGCTTTTGTGTTCCAGAAGTTTCATGAACCTGTACATGCAACAGTTTTAGATATCACAGTTTGGTTTAGTTTATATGCTGCATAAAATGAGTCTAGTCGTGCTCCAGTGACACAGAACTTTGACACCAGCAACAAAAATACATAACTAGACAGAGCCTGAAGCTCTGACAAAAATCTTCCTGGGGATTTCAAACTGGAGTTAAGCTGAATTGTATCCTAAATTCTGGTAAGGAGCAGCAAAAAAGGAATCACATTTAAGTTTGGTATTTAATACCCACTCTTTCGAGCTCAATGAAATCTCCTGAAATTTGACTTGATAACACTGATTGAAGACTAAGTTGCTTTCAATAGGTTTTATTATTATTGCAAATAAAATTTATTAAAAATAATGGCTTTTAAACAACGGATTCTTCATCACTCAAAATCTTTATATCAATATTCACTTTTTTGGAATGATATGCTGTCATCAAATATTGCAGGTTTGACAGATAAATTATAATGGAAGGAATTTCTCCTGAATATCTTAATGAAATCATCCTACTTCAGGTTGTGAATTCCAGAAAACACATTCAATTTACATGGGGTGATCAAATTATCAAATCTCCAGAGTGTTTTGGTATACCTAATATAAGCATACTCTTTTATTTTTCTTTTTTTTTTTCAAGTACTTATCTGATGAGGACACCATATATTCACTACATTTTATGATAATTTTACAAATTCCACATAGCATGAACATTTAAAAGACATTAAACCAATAAGTGGACAAGAAGTGACCACCATTATGAGTTTTAATGGATTAATTTATTATGTTTTTGTCTTTCTTAATGCAAAAGAATAATTATTTTCAGGTTTAAAGGCATATGACCTTATTAGCAACCATTTTATTATTGCTTCCATGTTATATTATTTTCTTTCAAAACATTTAAATTTATTAAAAAATGTGGACAAGCAATAGCAAAAAGCTGTTTTAAAACCAAATTCTTTCACACAAAATAGATTTTTTGAATTTGTTAATATGGAGGGAAAGTATAGACAGTAGTTGTCTTTTAGACACTCTCATATAATAGGAAAAAATATGGAGAAATATGCATCAAAATAAGTTTTGTTGCTTTTAGAAATCACATTGTAAGGATTCCTGTGTCATTAAGATTATTGATCAGAGCAGAGTTTGAATATTTTATGGAAAACATCAATTAATGAAAGTGGCATAAAAGAGAAGGCCTATAAAAAACATAGTCCCTACCAAAATACAAAGATTTTTTTTTTGCTAAATATTACAAAGCTACAACAGTTTAGACGGGCATATACTTTTATTTATTCCGATTTTTATAGCTAAAATCCATAGCTACTCAGGTATTGCATTAGTTTTTTTGGCAGAGAACATAAAGAAACATATCAATGTCTCTAAAATCAATAACATCCCAAAATATCTTAAAAGTGAGGCTTTCTAAAGGGTTCTTTTAACAGGGAAAAATGTTTACACATCATATCTAATTCAGCACCAATGTCTCTTAAATGCTTTACCAGCAAGTTTTCACATTTGGAAATGTATATCAGGACAATCAGAGTAATTTATTTTACTTTGTTCCAAGATAGAGAATCTTCATACCATTTATTTCCATTTCACAAAGTAAGAGAATAACAATTTGAATAAATAAATTTAAACACAATGTAAAACCATCCGACTTCTATATTAGCAGAAAGCTCGGAACAGTGCTACTACTTCAGGGTCATATAAGCATGATTAGCTTGCAGCAAATATTTTATATTTAGGTTTTAAGGTTTATAATTAGTAGGGTCACCAAAATCAGTCAAGTTAGGTTACGAATCACTTCATTTTTGCTTCTGGTATATGAAGACTGACACGGTTTTGCTTGTCACCAACAGAGGAATACAACACAAAGAATCTTTTTTGTGAGTCAGTGGTGCTTTTTAATAAGGGATCAAGAAATGTTTAAAATAAAATCAGAAGGTGGCATAATAGTTTAAAAAAGTCTGACACAACTTTTCAAATGAAAGATCTTCAGATGTGAAAATCATGAGAAAAAAAGCTAAGAAGTGTTAGAAGTCTATATGATAAAGGAAAAGAAAAAGGAAGGAGTGATAGGTAGGCTGAGAAAAGTTAACATAATTTCAAAAGCTTACATGTATTATTTTCTTAAAGAAGATCTTTACAACCTTCCTACATTGTGTATGTCAATGACAACCTCCTCTTTTTATTTTCAGTCTCATAGCTTTTTATTCAGAATTTCTTAGCTACTAGGGCATAGGAATTAAGGGCAAGTCTTTTAGATGTCCTGCCACATCCAATAATTCTGCATTATAACTTACATATTTTAAGGATTTATAAATAATTCCAGACCATATTATTAGAAAATTGTTGATATTACAAAAATCACTCAAATTGTATTCACTGGGATATGGGTCAAGGTTAAACAAGAAAATGTCACTTGTACAGGTGTGACAGATTATAGAAGTTCCAACAGGGTAAACCCTTAGGCAAGTAGAATTTAAATTGGACACAGACACCTACCTGAAAAAACCCCATTGAAGTTACTGGGCTGCAATATGATGTACAAATACTGGAATACAGGGTCTCAAGCAGAGTTCATCACTTGATGATAAATTGCCTGGAGCATCTCAGAAAGAAAGTTTAAATGAAGTATTTTTGTAGGAAAGAACAGCAGGATCCTGTAAAGTGTTAAGATTTCGTAGTGTTAAAGGGTAGGAAATAAGTCATTAAGTATAATGTGACATTGAGAAGTTGCAAAAAACATTGGAAGATAACAGTATTGTGGAAACAGCAGCAGGAAAAGATCCCTTCAGAGGCTTGGTGAAGTTCTTTAGTTTAGTAGTGAACATCTTAGTTATTTCCCTATCCGTGTGATTTCACATACTCAGACCTGAGTTTCAAGTGACAGCTATCTCTACATATTGAACATGTGGAACCACATTAGGCTATTCTGGTTTGAGAACTTTATTCTGGATAGTTTCCTTTTAAGTATAAAAGCTTGGGTCTATTCAAAACCAGAATTAGCTTGTAAAGATATCTATTCTATACCTTTCCTGGGACTCACTGAATAAAAAGCAGTATGATGGATGAGAGAAGCATGAGTGGTTAAAAAAGGAGAAGTTCCCTCAATTCTAAAAAGTAAAACCCAGATCACAAAAATAATTTTGACATGAACATTAATGAAGGACTAAGCTAAAATAGCAGTGACTAGTAGATGGCAGAATTCCTGGCCCCTCTGAAAGTAAGCCTCTACTACTGATGGGTGCATGTAAGAGCCTCTGGATGGCCATGGGGTGACACAGTAGAATTCACACTGGGTCTCATCATCCTGAAGGAGATATTTCCCATGTCTGCACCCACCCATCACCACCATTTTTTAGCTATAAGAAGCATGTTCAGAGAGTTTATATGGAAAATATAAACCATAGGGTCTCCTGGACTACTAAACCCAGCTCTGTAATAATTGTACTAAACTCTAAGTTTTTAGGGGTTTTTCCTTTTTTTTTTTCCTTATTTTTTTTAAAAATCTGTTTTTAGGGGTTTTTCCTTTTTTTTCCCCTTAATTTTTTAAAAAATCTGATGAAGATTCTTTAGCTTGCCTTTTAAAAGCCCAGCTGCATTTTTTTTAAAAATCTGATGAAGATTCTTTAGCTTGCCTTTTAAAAGCCCAGCTGCAGTACACACTCTTGTTTTGGTAAAACTTCTTAAAAAGTTTTGTCTGCTTTCAGATCACTCCTCCCCTTGTTCTATCTGGAGTAGGGTTCATCAGAAAAAAAAGATTTAAAGAATAAATTTCTTGTATGAATGGTATTCTTGATCTGTTTATTGAAGTAATTTTTAACTCTAGTTTTATTTGGTTTTGGCCTTGTACTTCTGTTCTCTCAATATCTTCATTCTTTATGTGCTTAAATAATTAAATTTTTTATTATACTGTTCTGCAGAAGTTAGATATTTTTTCCTAAGGAAAAACAATGTGCCCATTGTTAATGGAACTATTTAGTTCAACTAGTGCAGTTGACTTGATAATTAAGATAATATAATCTGTTATCCAGGTAACACTTAAAATGAGTCAGTATTTAACTCTGTTTTGGTTGCAGTTCAGAGGACCCCTCCCTATATCTGTGCAACTAGCAACAACAAAGTTCTTACAACCAGTCAGAACTTAGATATTTCTCCTTATGATTTCTTTGTGGGTCTAACTCTTTACCTCATGCAATTTCTTGCAGCATGGTTACTTAGCATGCGTGAGAAATGCCTGATAAATGCAGGTATAGAGATTGTTTTCTCTATATACTTCTATATCTACTGTGCTTTTTTTCACCAAACACAGCCAGAATGATTTCTTCACCAGTCATGTTAAAATGTGTTATTCTTAGAAAAGAATTTTTAAAAGTTTGTGTTAGAGAAGAAACCAGTGGTCCAGTAGCACATGAAAACAAACAAATTCAACTTTTTGGCTTGATATAAGTACATACATTCTATATTGTCCAAATAAGAACATTATCAGCTTTTATTAAGCTATGAATTGTAATAGGAAAGATCAGAACCAAAACTATTCATGTAGCCTCAGTCTGACAGTAGACTGGAATTTGCTAGTTGATACTTTAGGAAGTGTGTAAAATGAAGGCAATCTTATATAATGCTTCCTAGATAGCTTCCTAGCCTCTAGGAACTGAAACTCATGGATCTAGTACTTGAGACAAAAAACATAGGTAGTTTACATAAGATTTTATACACTTGTACTCTGAGAACTCCTATGAATTGTAACAGCAATTGTAATTGAAAGACCTTGGTGAATCTTATTTCTATATGTCTCTTGTAAAATACCTCATATATGATATAAAATTAAATTAAATCAGTCCACCTTGGGAACGCAAGATCTAAGTGTCATGTTACTTAGTGAGATAATTTTGGATGTGGGTCTAATGCTCCTTACTGTTCAGTTCACCTGAATTATTTAAATCTACATATTAATCAAAGAGTATTGACTTCCATTCTGTGGAAAAAACTCTTAGAATTTGGGATTTGGGGACATATATCCTTTATGATTTTTGCTTTAGGATACAGTTACAGTCTCTGATAAGAGCCAATAAGTGTTCCCAAATTTGAATGTTATCCTCAGCTATCACCAATCTATTCACAGTCAATATAACACTCACCTTCATTCCAAAGATGTCCTTGTACTTCTTTTCATTTTCTTTCACTTTTCTGAAGGCTGTCTTGGAGCAGTAACACTTTACTGCTTTCATTTTGATTGTTTTTATTTTTCAGTACATTTTCCCATTATGTCAATATATTTTAAGACAATTGTGGCCTCTTACAATATTTAATCTTCCTATATGACCTGGAATGAGCTAATTGTTTATAGTTTTTACTCATATCTTCTGGTTGAATCAAAACACACTTTCAGGGTTTTTTTTCCGATTATTTGATAAAAAATTATTGATATAATAGAAATTAAAGGATTTGTATGAACATTAACTTCTTGTTGTCATTTAGATCAATTATATAAAGTACTTATCACTGTCGCCAAGGAGATATATCTGATCTTTTAGAAAATTAAAAATTCAGTGTATAGCCTACACTTGCATTAATTCTAATTTCAAATAGTTTAGGTTTAAATAAAGATTTGTTCTACTTGTATTCATGGATCTATATTCAGTCCTTTTACAGTGTACATTGTATAAACTAAGACAGAACACAAATTATTTTTGATGCATTCTTACTTAGAAAAGAATGGAGGAGGTGGACTTTCTATTCCTTAGATAATAATTTGTTTCTCAATTTAGTATTAATTTGGGTATTCTTGCTTGCAAAGAAATATTAATTTTCAGTGTATCACCTCTAAATTACTCCTCTGAAGTCAGGAATTAGTCTCTGGGTGATTCTGCATGCATAAAACCATAAAAATTTAGCTCTCAGCTAAATTCAGCTCTACCTGTGGTATTAGATTTAATAGAGAAGATTGTTTTCAATCAAATCAAGCCTTAAAAATGTAACAAGTAGCTTTGGACAGAACAGGACCTCTTAGCCTAGCTTGTCTTTTTCTTACCCAGATGTTACATAAGAAAAGAAATAAACCTCATCAAGTCTGCTTTATATACACAATTTTCTTCCTTGCTGTCAGAAGAGCGGTAGCATTAAGGACAGAGTTCTCCAATCAGAATTGTGATTTAATAATGCCCTTTCAAGTGTAATGAGCTAAAAGAACGTTATGAATTCCAGAAGAATTAATACTTAATTTGTTTTCCTTTATGTTCATGAATTAGGAAATGAATGAAGTCTAGTAAAGTAGTAGATGTGAGCAAAAAAGATTTTCTTATCAAAATCTGTTTGTCCTACAGGTAACAAGAAAGACCAAAGATGAGGTTTGCTATATAACAGAAATTATGTGATTGCCACAAATCCTCAGACCACAACTGTTCTACATTTCTCTATGAATGCTGATGTCAAGAAACTATTTCTTCCTTGGGTCTCAGCTTCCACAGCCCAAATAACTTTAGAGAAGGCTATATATGTGTGCATATGAATAAAACTTGTCTCTTAGAGCTTCAGCTGCCAAGGCAGCATCTTCTTACGCATTTTTATTTTATATTTTATTGAGCATACACTTATGAAGAAGGACAGAAGCCCTTTGTGCATGTACAATTTATATATAGCTTTGTTCTTTCAGCTAGGCTGGTCAAAACTTGTCAGTGAGCATTCAAAGGAAGCATTGTAATGTATAAAATAACCCCAGAGGGAGGGAATAAATGCTTTTTAAGATATTGAATTGTTGGAACAGAGCCAATAATGCAATTCTTATTCGGTTATATTTTCAGATGACTCATCAGATCTTCTATTAATCCATGCTTTGAGTCTCGATGAGTAAGATCTTTAAAATCTCCTGAACACAAGAAAAGAAATAATTTTTAAAAACACAATAATATTGAGGAATCCACCATTTGGATCTGTTTCTAATGTGATGCAGTAGCTTGTACCAATGATAAATCTGGAAACATGACTAAACTCTGTAATCCTATTTCTTATTTTAACATGAAAAATGAAATGGAAACAGAAAAACTTGTATCATTCCAAAACAGTGATAAGGAAAATTGCCCTTGAAACAAATTTAAATAAATTATTTTTGGGAAATGAAAGCTTAGCTATAAATATATATATTTTTAAAGGAAATACATAACTTATTTTTTTGAAAAGCTTGTGCTCTTACTTGTGGCTTTTATTTTCCTTCCAACTGCTATTTTGTGGTAATGATTTCTACATTTTTTTTGTGTCCTCCTCCATTGTCTTTCAACTCAGAGCTGCAAATTAAGTACCATTTTATCAAACACTAAGCTAAAAAAACCTGTCTTTGCCAGTCATTGTCAGCAACATTGGCACTTCTGTGCCAACAAATTTACCCATTAATGATATAAGTGATGAAATTGGTCTTTCATTATTACCATACTCCTTCATATTTTATTTATTTATTTATTTATTTATTTATTTATTTATTTTAAGGCAGCCAACAGTATAAACAAACTGTTACATGGCATTTGACTTGAGATGGGAAGAATTTAGTCTAATCCATTAGTGTTACACAATTTACAATAAAATTTTTAAAAGGAAATGGGCTTCATTAATATAAAAAGAAACAAAGCCACAAAAACCACAATAGTGAAGAACAGTAATGGCCTCCATGGAAACAGTGTGGATATTATCTTTTTAATTGCTTATGTTTCCACCTTAACAACAACAATGTACAACGTAAAAAGTAACATGAGCTTGAGAAAGCCTCATGGCAAAGGCCAAGATGGAAAATATCCCTAGGGAAAGTTTCCATTACTTCTGACATATTAAATGGTTTCTGCCTTTATCCATGAGTAGCAGAGTAAAAGGAAAGGCTTCCCTGCTGAATTTAACTGCTGATTCTTCTCTACAAAACGAAAATGTTTGGTTCTTTCTATTTTAAGCTGTTGGGTTAGGGGGTGGGAAAGAAACCCTAGTTCAACAATGCAGATGTTACAGTAAACTTCCTTTTAGTACCATGCAGATTTTGATTGGTAAACTGAGTTTAATTCACCTGTTCAGTTACGAATGAGTTGGAACAGTAGTTAAAGCAATAACAGAAGCAAAAAGAAGTAGTTAAGACCTTGGCTTTTTTTTTTGGTTTTTAACATATACCTCCACTGATTCCCTGCATAAAGGTAGAACTTCAACCATAATACTGATGAATTTATAGAATTATTTGGCTTGGAAGGAATCATACGGACCATTTAGTTTCAATGTCCTTGTCATTGACAAGGATTCCTTCCACTACAGTTTCCTCAAATCCTCATCCAATCTGAGCTTCAACACTTCTAGGAATGGTACATCTACAATTCCTCTGGGCCACAAGTTCCAGCGCCTCCCCGCACTCTAGAATTTCTTCCTTATATCTGGTCTAAATCCATCATACTTCATTTTAAATCCTTTCCTCCTTCTCCTATCAGCTTTCTTGTAGGCCCTCTTAGAGGTCCTGGAAGGCTGCTAGAAGGTCTCTCTGGGCACCTCTCCAGGCTGAATGACCCCAGCTCTTCTTCATAGGAGATACTCTTCTGTCCGTTGATCTCTCCATGGCCCTCATCTGGATACCCTCCAGCAGGTCCATGTCCTTGTTGTGCTGGGGGCTCCAGAATATGATGCAGTACTCCAGGTGGGATCTCATGAGGGCTGAGTAGAGGAGAAAACTCAGCTCCCATGACCTCGCTGTCACACTTCTTTAGATGCAGCAAAGGATATATTTGGCTTTCTGGGCTGTATGTCCACATTACTAGCTCATGTCTAATTTTTCACCTGCCACTATCCCCATGGTCCTCCTCCACAGGGCTTCTCTCATTTCTTTCATTCCTCACTCTATGCTGCTGCTGGGGATTGCCATGACCCAATTTGGAGGACCTTGCACTTAGCTTTGTTGTACTTCATGATGTACATAGTGTTCTATTTCTCAGGTCTGTCAAGATTCCTCTGGATGACATACATTCCCTCTAGCATATCAGCTGCTTCACTCAGCTCGGAGTCATCCAAATACTTGCTGAGGCTGCACTCAGTCTCACTATGTCATTGATAAAGATACTGACCACCACCAGTCCCAACACAGGCCCCAAAGGGACAGCATTTGTTACTGATCTCCATTTGGGCATCGAGACCTTAACCAAAACTTTTTGGATGCAGTCATTGAGCCAACTTCTTATCCATCAAAGAATCCACTCATCAAACCCACATCTCTCCACTTTAAAAGACAGGGATGTTGTATCAGTCCTTGAAGACGTCAAGGTAGATGATATCAGCTGCTATTCACTTATCTACCAAAGCAGTCACTCCATGTAGAAGGGCACTAGATTAGTAAGGCATTATTTGCCCTTTTTGAAACTGTGTTAACTATCTGTATAACTCCTTGTCATCCACATGCCTTGACATAGCCCCCAGTGCTAATTAACTGCTAATTCAGATTCATTCTTCTCTTTTAATTTCTGTCACAATTCATAGTAGAAGTATATTTCAGCAAGATAAAAATTCTGCATCAATTAATATATATATATCAATATATTTTTTTTCAGAATCATATCTTTACAATTTACAGATTACTTCATCTTTCCACTGCATTCATTTCTTATACTGATCAATGTTTGTCAGCACATAAAAAATAAAGAACCCTACAAATATCACACTGGATTGAGAATTCAGAATTTACTCATCTGCTCCTAGTGTCAACCATGAATCATACGGTCACAAAAGAATGGAATCGTATGGTCACAAAAGAATGATGATTTAAGTATATGGATAAAACTAAACTAGTGCAGTAATGACATTTTTCTCCCAACATACATTGATTCTAAAATAATTGTTTAAAATAACATATACACATGGATTTTAGCAGACAAATCTAAATCAAACCCAAGACTACAGCAGGCTATAATTCAGAAGTGAGTCCCTTCACATCACAATGAAAACCTGGAAAACAGAATATGTGCTATTTCTACTCAGAGAACTACAAAAGACTTTAGAGAAATTACTGGAGGTTGATTGAAGAGAAGAATTGATGATGCCAAATATTTCTTGGGTAAAAAGATATTGCCTGTGCTTGACACTTCTAGTTTATGTTATAAATTAGTATTGTTTTCAGTATTCACTATTGAAAAATAGGGGTGGAACTGCTCATAAATGAATTTTTAGTTGGTAATCTATTATCCATTTCTATTCATTTGTCTGTTATAGCTCTATTGGATGGACTATAGCATGCTTTAACCAAGATTTTCTCTTTGTAAGAGATTTTCACTTATTTCTTTCTTATAGAAGCAGATTTTTAATATTAAAATTGCATCATCATTGATTTAGTTCTTAATACAAATGAGGGCCTACTTTTCCCAAATTTTACTAAGGTGAGTTATTATATCTATACAGACATATTGCACTGAGATAATTAAGAAAGAATGTTAGATTAAGTTTAGCAAATGTGGCCAGCAATTTTGGCCCTGCTCTACAACTTTAAAGTTTTATATTTATTTCTTGGCTTTCTCACAATTTTGCAAAGCTTTGGACAAATTCTTAAAAGTGATACCATTTACTTTATTCTCCATGTAACCTTCTTATCTGGGGAAAAAATGTAGTAAAAATGATTTAACAAACATTTACATCTTTGAAAGTACTATGATGAAAGTCCATACATACCATACCTATACTTACCTTTTTGAAATACCTTCTGAAAATATGAATGTATAGTACAGACAAAAAGAATAAAATTGGCTGTTACAGGTGTTACAGACAATTAAAAACATATTTAAACATATCCCCCAGCAGCAAGATTTATATGCAAGTGAGCATACCTTACAGAGTAAACAAAGGCTGTTAACATTCTCAGTTGCACAGTAACATTTAGGAGCTGGACAACTTTTAAGCATTTTCTACTGGCAAAGCAGATGGATTTTATATATGTTGAAAAAGCATAAACAAAACATTTTCAGAAAGATGGTATGAAAAACATCCTACATAGAATTGATACGTTCTATGAGTTAATAATTGACAATGGCAAATAACATTTCGGTTATAAACACATATACTAAGCCCTAAAATTTTATAGACCTTGTTACATGCTTCAAGCTTATACTCTTTATTTCTCCCCGCTTCAAAGTTCATGTGCTAAACCACTTCTATTCCCATAAAACTTACTGTTTTATGCATATTCTGTTTATGCGTGTATACTATGATTCCACTAGAATACTTCATGAAGTATGAGGCAAGCTGAAATTCTTTCTTGAAGAGGTTCTCTTAATTCTCATTTCAGTAGTTTAATTGTAACTGTGGGCAGCTGTTGTTTATAGTGCACCCTGTGGTGCAGAAACCACTACTGGCCATGGTCCCTGAAGAGATATTAAAAAAAAAAAAAAAAATTATTAAAAAAACCAGGAATACCTGCTAAAGTTATTATTGTTCAGATTTCAGACATACTTTAATATAAGGCTAAAAACATATTCAATAACAAATACAGAGTCTTTTTAGAACATGGTTGTGGTGGAAATGGAATAACTATGCTTAGAAGCAGGGCAGAAAAGGGCAGAATTTCTGGTGCTCATAATGACCTGCTTTTACTGAAAAAAAAAAAATGCAACAAATCATATTTTCCTGTGCATGGTGTTTCCTCAGAGAATTCCTTACACTAAAGTATGTGCTATCAGTGCTTATGCCAGCTACCAGCTTTGGCTTATAACAAAATCTGTTTTTTTAAAAAAATGATATGAAAAAACAAACACATACAAAGCTTCTCAAGTTATTTTAAGTGATTGTGAAGTTGATCTAGAAAGTACATTTGTCTGAGTTAATGGGATTGAATTCAGTTTGTTATATAACAGTCTATATTTAAAGGATTTTATTATACTTTTCAGAAATTATTCTGTATCTTTGCTGTGTTTTGAATCCTCCTGTAAAGATTGTTTCCCTCTTTATCCTGAGGTATCTTAATTTTTACTTATTCTTGTGGCACATTTTCACCAAAAACTTAGCCCTGGCATGGAATACCAGTAGCATTCGTCTATGCCACACACAGAGGCCTTAGATCTAATTTGAGTAATAGTTTGCCACTTAGCTACAACAGAGTTAGTCTTCTCCAGCAGCCAGTTACCTACTCAACAATTCTCCCACTCATGATCGTCTTCAGGATGGAGGGTAAAAATAGGATGAGAAAGCTCATGGGTTCAGATAAAGTGAGATTGATTACCCACTACTGTCATGGGCAAAACAGACTTGAGAAGGGAAAATATAACTGTATTTATTGCCAAAGTATATTCAGGTACTGAGGAGCAAAACATAAAAAAACCCCAAAACCCAAACAACCAAAAACAAACACCAAAAAACCCTCCCTCCCCCTAAAAGAACCCCCAAACCTATAATAATTTTACCTCTCCCACACATCTGTATTCCCTAGGCTCAGCTGGTTTCCTTCTCAATATGATACTTCTGACTACTCTCCCTATCTTTGGCAGCACGGGGGAATGGAGTACTGAAGGCAGTTTTCAGTGTGTAACTCTTCCTCTTTGTTGGTCCTTTCTCATACTTTTCCCCTGATTCAGCATGCAGTCCCTCCCTTGGGATACAGTATTTCAGGCTAAGACTCCTTCTGTGTATATGTTCCAGACACTGAAGATCCTCCAGAAAATGCCTGCCTGCTCTGCCATGGAGTCCTTCATGATCTGCAGTATGGAGACATCTGCTCCTCTCTGTGGACCACAGGGAAACACCCTGGTATCTGCAGTACCTTCTCCACCTCTTCCTCTAGTCTTTGTGTTCAGCATTCCACACTGAGATCTTTTCCCTTCTCCTTTGCCTAGGTGAGTTTTTTTCCTCTTTCTTAAATACCTTCATGGAAGTGCTGCCAAGCTGACATGTCTGCTGTGGCAGGTCTGTTACAGAACTCACTGGAAATGGCTGAAAATGTCTGTGGAATTGTCTGGCAGGGAGCAGACCCAATGTGTTCTTGCAAAGGCCATCTCTGAGGCTCAGCACCACCAGTACCTTGGCTGCCCAGTACAAAAGCTCCTCTTGCAGTTTGGTTGAGTGCAGGTGTCTTTTTCTCTGTCATTATAACCACAGACATTATACAAGTGACGTTTTCATTGAAGAACAACACATATTTGGTTTTGACACTCGGGTTTTATTATTTTAATCCTAAGGGAATTGAACTGTGGTGTTGCAGCATTTTCCCATGTGCCTAGAACAGAATATTTTTCTGGCAAGTTTCTGAGAAACAGTCATATTGGATTACTAATTTCACAGAATTACAGAATAAACTTAAGGACTCATCATGATGACTCATCATTGAGTTCAACTCCTTGCCCTCTTCAGGATACCTCAAGAATCACTCTATGTGTCTGGGTGTATTGCCCAAATACTTCTTGAACTCAGACAGGCTTGGTAGCATGTTCTCTAGGGAGCCGGTTCCATTTCTCCTTGGATCCTGTCACTGATCATCACAGAGAAGAGGTCAGTGTCTGCCCCTCCTCTTCTGCTCATGAGAAAGTTGTAGACTGCAATAAGGTCTCCCCTAAGTCTCCTCCAAGCTGAACAAACCAAGTGATTTCATCTGCTTCTCACAAGGCTTTGATTTTATATCAACTATCTGGAACTGGGTCAGAAGTTTCAAGCTTGTCTTGTTCTTTCTTGCTGTGTGCATTGGTGTTGGAAACATTTTAGGAGCAGTACTTTGAAGCCAACTTCTCATGATTCAGGTTGAGGGATCCCATTAGTGCTCCTTTCCTCAAGTTTTGACACATCACCCTATTGTTCATCACTTGCAAGCCTGGTATTTTCTTTTTCCATCTTCCAAATTAGTTTAAAGTTCTGTTAACAATCACCCTGTGCTAGAAAACTTCTTCCCCTCTAGAGAGGCTCTTCTTCCCCTCTAGATCCCATCAGGTGTCAGTACACCGGGCATTGAATAGATTATCCCATGGTCAAAAACCCAGACTTTTTCTGCTTACACCAGTCCCAGAGCCACACACTGACCTGACAGATCTGCCCTTTCCTATCAATATTATTCCTTGTTACTGAAAGGATTGAGAAAACCACTAGCTAAACTTCTGATTCTTCAACCAAATGTCTCATGGCCCCAAAGTCTCTTTTGATTGCCCTTGGACTTCTCTCTGTATTTTTTTCACTGCCAGCTTGAACAACCAGTAATAGCTAGTAATCAGGGGACTGGAGAGTTTTCCAGTAATGGTCCTTAGCCAAGCCCCTGGGAGAGAGTAGGATTTCCTGTGAGTTGAGACCAGACTACATACTGGGCCCTCCATTCTCCTTAGAAGGGAGTCCCCTCTTATAACTACCCTTCTTTTCCTCTTAACAGAGGTGGTTGTGATGTAGGGTACAGATGATGCTGCTTCCAAAGACCCCTCTCTCCCAGAAGGATGTTTGCTTTATTTCTATAGCACAAAACACTCTCATGAGGCACCAGTGCATACCAGGCACTCATGAGAATTTCAGGTTTACAAAGAGGCTTACATTTGAAGGTCAATTTAACTGTTCAATGGAAATGTAGGTTATGAGGGGATATAAGCTTCTTCCAGCTTTGTAATCAAAAATTAATTTAAGTCAAAGTAATCTCGTTGAGTCAATTGGACTTTATCAAGGCAAATTTTGGCATCTGATTTTCCTCTGCTGAAATTTAAAAAGGAAAAACTGATGCTCTTTACTGCCTTTGGTAAAGCTTACAACATAAAATGCTTGTCTACTGATACAGAAACAGATGTTTCTGTAGCCTGGAATTTGAGTGTGTAGTTGTGAAAGGCAAGTCCTGGATTCTCACATTAGAAATTGTAAAGTTGTTCAGAGCACCTATACAGGCTCAAACTCTACACGTGAGTTAGCAAAATGGGCAGGGTTTTTTTATGAATTATTTTTGTGAATATATTTTTGTGAATATATAGGTTTGTTGACATTGATCTGCTTTGCATTTTTGAGACTTGAGAAATTCTGTAAGTTCTCAGTGATTGTAATGCCATTGCTATCTAGGATTTGTAGATTCCTTTGGAATTTAGGCTTATCCATGGATAGGTTTGCAGGTCTAATTTTGACTATAGATCTTAATGTCTTATTTCTTAATTGAATACTTCACCTTTATTTTCCAAATCAAAAACTTCTTCTTATATAGTCATTCAAAATAAAAGATTAAAATTTTCATAGTAGTTCCTGGGAACATATAATAGCCAGATTTTATAATAAAACTCTAGGACATCATCTTAATATCTCTTCTCATAATAAGTGATATTTATTCATGCAGAAGTTTTATTTGTTTATTTGATAAGTCAGTACTGCAGGAATTATATCTCCCTACTACTGATATTTACTAGTTTTCCTGCAGGCTAATCAAGACCTAACTAAGTCTGATGGATGTCTTCTACTACATGTGAGTACTCTTACTGAGATGAATAAGAACTCTGCGGGGGGAAAAAAACCCAAAACAATCTCCGAATACTCAGTATAGTTTTTCTAATTTGCTGTAAAAATTAGGGCAATAGGAAGTTCAAATGACCTCCTTGGTCAGCCTTCTGTAAGCAGAACTAATATTAACACAAGATTAAGAAATGTGCCTAAGGGCATGTCTGGGTGAACCTAAAAGCCAGAGTGACTTCCAAAAGGAGAAAGCTAATGCAAGCCATCAGAGACACCTTTGTATTTGCACAAGAAGAGATTACTTCTGAAAGCCATTCAAAAGGCTTTTCAGATCCTGATGACCATCTGAAAGCAATGCTACATTTACACAGAGACTTTGCTCTAACTGATGCAAGTTTTTTTTTCCAAATAACTTAATCTGGAACAGAGTTTAAGTATTTAGGTATTAGAAAATGTCAGTCAGTTATATGGTACTTGATCTCCTGTTGTTAAAAGAGATGAATTATTGCCTAACACTCTGTTCATCACCTTAAATGTAATAATCTATTATGTTCTTTACACTTTTTCAGATTAGATCAAATAATTCCTGATAGTTGCATGAAAAAAATGTTAATACATTCCTGCATGCCACAAATGGGTTCCAGAAGAGATAACAGAGAAAAAAGTAGCATTTTACATAAACATAGATGCAAATTCCCTAAAATACTTTCAGAAAAGTTTTGATTTAAAATATAATTTTATTTATTTTTATAATTTTATTTATTTATTTTATTTTAAGAGCATGTCATTTTACTTTCAATAAAATTACTGTAAGTCTTCAATTACTTCATCCAAATTTTACCAGAATTTTTTTTATTGCTAGACAAAATACAAGGTAAGAAAGACAATCTTTCTATTACTTCTTTGATAGGAACAAAAAGAAGTCACTATGTATCCATAATGATCTCTGCTTTCATGCTGACTGCCAGCTCTCTCATATGGATTAAGAGACTGGTTTTATCAGTAAATCCTTAACTGGAATTATGTTTTATACTATATTATGAAATATTATTAAGAAATATCTTAATTTACTGCTTCACACAATGCTGGATTTCCATTCTGATCTGCTTATGTCCAAATCTCAACTGTGTTAGTAAACAGGCTTGAGAAACAGAAAGTATTAATGAACTCTTTGGCTGAAAATACCATTGTGTTGCCATCATACCCTTATTCATCTAACTTGTTACTTTTTGCCTGTACAAGGATTGGCTATTTTTTGAAATGTTAGTCTAGCATGCCACCACAACTCTGTATATAAAATCATGATGGCGAAAGCACTAAAAGTATCTGAATAGTATAATTTTTAAATTCATATTTTACTGGAAAACAGAATTAACAAAGCCTCTGTTTAATCTGACAGAAGACATAAGTATGAACAATGTACCCATTAAGAGAGTTCTGCTCTTTTAAAATAGCAGAATTTTATTACTTTTTTTTTCCACTTTTCAATTCAGCATTATGTTTAGTGAGTGCCTCCTGAGGCTTGTCAGCTCACTGAAGTCCTAAATTCAGTGATTTCATTCAGATGTCTTTTTAATTATCTCTAGTTTCTTGGCCAGATTTTAAATCTATTGCCGTTTGGCAATTTACCTGGCACTACAGGAAGAGGAAAGCTTTAAACAAAGATGGCATCTTCATGTCAGGAGCAGACTGATATCTAGTATTCCTGAGAGCTGTTAAATAACTGTTGTGTTCACTTGGAAAATGAATTTACTTAATGCAGTGAAAGTAGCCTCATCAAAATATTCTGATAAAATCCAATAAACTCAGTACTTATGGAACTTGATTTGCCATTTAGCTATGCAGGGTTTATATATAATCATTGGTAAAAAGAAGAGGAACCAGCATGAAATAAAAGTAAATAAAGAGAGAATCATGTCTTTTGTCTTGTTACTATAGAACCTATGGTAAAATTATGCTGAAAATAAAAGAAATAGAGACAAAATAATTTTTGTTTGATACAATTTTTATATCCACATAGAGACAAAATAATTTTTGTTTTATACAGTTTTTATATCCACATTCATTGTTCACTTATAACATTGTGATTTTAAATGTTTTGTTGCAGAAAAAAAAAAAGGCATATGAACATTTTGAAAAGTCTTTTCCTGACTTGTTACCTGTGATGGCATCTGAGCCATGTCATAGGCTAAAAACTGATCCTTCAGTCAAGAATGAACACTCACAGATGCATAGAATCTTTCTCTTTGTAAGGATATATGGAGAAGATTATTTTTAAAAATTTCCCCACATCCTTGTAATTAGAGTGTTAAGACTAGTAAAATACAATGTGGAAATACCTGGTGAAGAGAACAGAAATGTCCTGGATATTAAAACTAATTTCCTAACATATCATGGCTCAAGATAAAAACATCTTTATTTTTAAGTGGCATTTTCTTTGCAGGTACTTATGTACACATGCCTGTATTGGTTCCTGACATTCATAAAGAATGACCTTTAATGTACAGATCTGGCTACTGAACACTCTAAATCCAGAGTGGAACAAGTGCTGAAAGAATATCTCAGTAGGAGACTATTGTATAACTGCCACAATAAAACCCCTTAGTGGCAGAAAATATAATAAAAGTCCTATGAAAACAGTAGCTCAGTGACAGCTCCCAAGGTAAGGTGCTACATTAATTTTATTATTCTAAGTACCCATATGTTAAAAACATTACTAAGTTACAATAAATAAAACATTAAATTGTACATTCAGTGCAATGACATTTAAATGGGTGGTAAAAATTAGGCAGTTACCAAAGAAAGAATCAAAGAATAAAACAAAACAACTAAAGGCAAGGTATTCTTTGACTACAAAGAAACTACAAATACTTCTATACACAATAGGAAATATAAATCACCAACTGTAAGACGTTCCTATGGAAAAGTCTCTGCATGGAAGTGGTCACATCACCAAGACTGGCAGAGTTCAAGTGAGCAATGCTCTCAGGCACATGGTGTGACTCTTGGGCCTGGTCCTGTGCAGGGCCAAGATTTAGACTCCTGGTAGGTCCCTTCGCACTTGGCATATTCTGTGATTCTGAGAAAAAAGAGCTGCAGACACCCAAACCAAAAAAAAAAAAGCTCTTGATCTGAAAGATATAGAGTAAGTCTTTATGCTACAGAATTGCATAAAATATCACTGGTGATACTGCTTTTACGAATTCATTATATATCTATATAATTTTATCTCTAGTGAACAAATATTCTGGCTGTCAGTTGATCCTTGATCTCTTGCAACTCTCAGTAATATTAATAGAAATCAGTGGAAATTAAGACACTCTAAGTGTAAATAGTTACCAAACCCACCTTAAAATAAAGAAAAAAAATGTTTATGCAAAAATAACAAAACAGCAACATTCATACTGACTTCAAAAATTTACTTAGTAAATATAGAAGTAAAGCTATTTTTTGTCTATAAAATTGCTGTGTCTGTTTGAGATTCTTCCATAAAAACTTACCAGGTTTAGGAAAGCTTGTCACTGATTTATTCCAGTGAAATTTTCTGTGCACTCTGCCATCAGTCTACTGTTGACACTGATAAACATATTGTTTCCAAGAGCTGAATCATTTATTAATATTAACTCCTTTTCCAAGAGAAAACATTTTACAGGTTTCAATGTTTTTATTGTTATTACTGCTGCCAGATATAATGCAATCTTAAAAATAAATATAAATCCTTTACAGAAGGCAGCTTAAATCAAGTGTTAGAAATTGTGAAATGCTTATTTCCACACTGCCTGGCATTAAACTTTCAATGTTCACTTCTAAAACTATTCCCTTAGGATGTATTGCATTGCAAAATCCATGAACTTGCAAGTTGTTTGCAGTTTATTTCAGTAGCTTTCTTGGTAGCATTATCATTTGTAATTTCATTGCTATCCTTACATACACTGTTTCCAAATCCCAGGTGCATAGTAAATGTGCTGACTTTTTCAAGGTTCTTATGATCCCAGTAATCATGCCGGAGTATTTCTTCCTCTTCTTACATCTTCATGTTTATTTAATTATTTATTGATTTTTTACCAACACCTTAAATTTTAGGTTGGTTAGATATTCAACCTCAAAAGTAAAACTTCCTTTCCAAAAGATATAGGATATATTTGCTCTTTGACAACTGTGCAAATCTGAAGAAAATTTACTGAATAATAACATGTAATTACTACAGAGATCCGAATCACTTCTACAATTTGAGGCATGACTCTGCACAATCATTTAAATTTGCAATGTGATACTCCTGAGTTTCCTGTCATGTATCCTTTCTGTTTCACTGATAGACTCCTATTTTGAATTTTTCCTGGTGTAATTGAATTTGATTATCATTTCAGCAGATGTAAGTCTTCAAATCTATCAATACATAATTCTGTTCCTGATAAACAAATGTAATGTTTTAACAGAAATAGCTCCATATGTATTTGGAGTCCCACCAAAAAACCACATGTGACATTTTCCAAACTCACCAACAGTGTGTCATTCCTTCTTTTCTCCCAACATACACACACTTTTTGAACTTCCCCTTTTCCTGAAATTTCATGCAAAGCAATCTTAATGGAGAATCTCATGGAGAAGTAGAGTCTGTACCTTCAGATTAACTAACTTTGGCTCACCTCCACACTACATTTTATACCATCCAGATGGCAAGAGGATGTAGATGGAAATCAAAACAGCCTAATAATTGCCAGCAAAGTAATGTTTGGTGTCAAAACTAGCATTTCAGAAATAATCTATTACACCAACTCAACATCTATTTTTCCAGAACTACATTTCCAGAGATTTAACTTTCAATTAAATCTTGGTTCTATATAATTCGAAATATGGCCTTTTTCCGCCTTTTTAAAATTTAACAGTGAAACATAACAACATACCTGAAGTGATTCATCTTGCAATTAATCACATTAATCAGCCCATGATGTGCATAGTTCCAATGGTTTCTGTGGGCCTAGTTACATGAATGAAATTTGCAGGATCTATTCCCCTATGACAGTATTCATATTATTTCTTATTGGGGAATAACTGACACTGTCTTGAGATGGTTTGATTTAATGAATTTTCAAACATCAAAAATTAATTTAAAATGGGATAATTTTCTAAATTAAGCTTTTAATTTTTTATCAAGTATTAATTCTTTACCTGGAGAAGTAGAATAGGGCATATAGTTTTCCTACAGTTCAGTAAGTGAATGATGCTTGTCACCACTTGTGTTATACAGAATTTTATGTAGCTGGAGATTCATATTGAGAGCTGGTGGGAAAAATGCCTAAAACAGAAACTAAAACAAATAAAACAGTTTCTTTGGAAAACTGCAGTCTTTTCAGGTACTTAAACTCACAATATTATGCTTTGAGAGGCAAGAGTTAAGAGCTACACTGGCATCTCTGTATGGGCCATGCACTCAAGACCTGGACTCAATGATCTTTTGGGTCCCTTTCAACACAAAATATTATGTATTTCTGTGATGGAGGTTGCTAGTTCACTCGCTTAAGAATGGCTTTGGTGACATTTTATCCCGTGCTTAGTTGCACTGTGATTAATTTCTTTATGCTACTGGGGAACATTTTCACTATAACCAAAGCAGAATGTAAAAACACACATTAAAAGACCCCAAGTATTTTTTCAGTCTTTTCACTCTTACTCTCTGCTTTACTGTAACTGGAATTATGCAGAAAAGTAATAAATTGGATTACAAAATATCCAAGACATTTTTATTTTTCCTAAAATAATGTTAAACTGTGACATTACAGAGCATTTTCTATTGATGCATTGGTGAAATTCAAAAAACCATTCTTGCTTAAAATGTCACGTTCTGAAAAGCCAACTGCTACTAAAATTTCTGGGTTCTAGAGAGAGTTCTCTTCCTAGTTATAGACTTCTGCATTTGGCCTGAGCACTTCACTATTTTCCACCCTGGGTTTATCTACATTTACTTAGAATAATATAGCATAGACTAGACTAGAATAGAATAAACTAGAACAGAATAAACTATAATAGAATAGAAATTTCAGGTTGAAAGAACCTACAATGATCATCTAGTCCAGCTACCTGGTCACTCAGTATTACTGTCCTCTAATCCAGTGCTGTACTTTGCTCTGAGATACATACTCCAACACTTCTATATTAATCTGGAATCTTTCCTTTCTGTTTATGTGCAGGATGCATGTCATTAAGCCATCAAGGAACTCTAGACAAACACGTATGTAGGATAGCAACAAAAGGTCTGTATTTAATGCTGCATAACAAAAGAATGTCCTTTTGTCAAGGAACTAGAACCTTTCTATACAAAAATATCCTAGCAAGTTATTATAGAGGAGACTTAATCCAGATATCTATAATAAGAGCAAATAATATCCTTTAGTAATGAGAGTGCAACTAATAAGAACAAATAGGGAAAATGGCATAGTGAAACGGAGATATAAAATACATGAAAAATATTTCAAGTAGTGTAAAATAGTTGACTTAATGAGAAGCCAAAATAGACTCTACAATCACAACTGAGGTGGGTCTTGTTGGATGGGTTTTGGGATTTTACACTTAAAAAAGTTGGCAGCCTATTTTCTAGTATATTACTTTATGTTTACATCAATCTAGTTGGTTTAAATGAAAACATAAACCTGAGTTGACAAAGTACAATTACTAAGTAACTTCCAGGAATAGTGCAGAGACTAGTTTGTAATAATATTTCTAGGTCATTTTAATTTTCCTAATTTTCTTATATCCTCCCTAGCCATACTAAAATTTTATTATTAAAAGAGGTGTTAAAGCATTTAGGCAGAGTGCCCACTACTTCAGACAACTGGCACGAGTCAATCACCTAAGATCTCTCATACAGACTCAGTATGTCTGCTGGTGCTGAGCAATTAGGTTGTTCTCTCTGATCCATGCTCCCTCACAACAAAGGAATCCCACTAGAATTCAGTGAAGGTGCCATTTAAGCACAAGGCCTCCGGTGTCAGCTGGTGAGTTGCTATCACATTAATGAGTTAAAACTCAGCTACACGCTCAGTAATAGCCAAAGGGCACACAGTGCCAGCTGAAAGGTGGAGAAGTAACTGATTGCACACAAGAGACGTAAAGCTCAGCTTTGTCATTGCCTAATTCTAGGACACTGGGATATCTTCCAAGGGCTAAAATGACTTTTTGAATTAATCCACATAATGGCCTCTTAGTTGTCTTTGCCTCCCCTTGGGCTGTACCTACTAAGCTGTCCATTTCCTGAAAATGCTAGAGAAGTATTTAACCTGCTCTCATGCACCTAGAAAACAGGTGTAATAGCTGTACACTTTTGTAAAGAATAGGAATATTTTGTGGATTTTGTCAAAAAAATACATGGATTTGAATAAACCACATGACTTTGAAAATATTATTGGGTTAGCATTTTGACTCCTGCTGCGTTTATTTTTTTAAACTAGAAACTTTATCAGAATGACTAAGGGACATATGACTTAAATTTGTGTATTATACACAATTCCACACGTTAGAAATTCGCTAAAATACTTTTTTCTCTTCAGTAGCTAAGATACCAATTTTTTCACTGAAAAAAAAAAGATTCAGAACAGCTCCTGTTAAAAGCATTACTTAAATGCAGAAAAGAAATGGAAGGAAATGTGGATATCCTTACATGCATGAAATTCCACATGTCTTGAAACCAAGGAACACAAAGATGACATTTTAAGTAAAACTTAAACATCAGGAATAAATGTATTTTTACAAATATTAAGTAAGTATTATTCCCTGAAGAATAGTTGTGATGTGAAAAAGGAGAATTTGATGTTACACTGTGGTGTAATGAAGACATAAAATAGAAAATAAATACAAGAAAAACTGCATCTTGCTATGGTCATTAGGTGTGAGAAAACAAAGTACATGTAAAAATATGATCTTTAAAAAAGAGGCAGTAATTTTTCTATACACAAAATCATATTTTGTATTAACATTCCTATGGTATAATATTAATTTGTCTTTCCAGAATGTGTGGATTTGCAGTATGTTGAATGGCATAATAAGAGGGAGGAGGAGATACATGTCTACATAGAAACACTTTGTTAAAAGGTCTTGAAGAAAAACCACAAAACAAAAATTTCAAATTGTGCCTGTATTGAGGTGATGAAAGAAGAAAATAGGCAGGTAAATAGGTGTATTTTCAGAAGATAAATTTGTTGAATAATTCTGTAAAGAAGGGAGTATTTGAGTCTTGTGTACTACAGTCTAGTACTATTTATCTGCGTAGCATATACTATTGAAACAATAACATATTTCATCAGAGAGAGATGACTAAATAGATACACTGCTTACGCTCACTATCCATCCGAATGTTCTGAGTTTTGTGTTTGAGAAAATGTGTCTGTGTGTCAATTTATTTCTCCTTCACTCCTTCAACTGCTTTTGGGATTGGTGCACATTTTTGAAGTTAATGATAGCAAGTTATTGAATGATGGATCATGTCAGAATTGTAGAGTATAAAAAGGAAGAATTATCAAATTTTCTGTCAAAAATGCTAAAGACTAAAAGCAAGCATATTTAATGATTCAATACATAACAGAAAAAGAGCTAGAAAAGTTGTTTCTTGTATTTGACATTTATATTAATTGTTGCAATTTCTCTTGCCTACCATTATTATCGTAATATTCCTTCTGGGTTTGATATTGGGAGAAAAAAAAGGGTTGCAAAACCCAACACTTTCACTATGAACTTGGGATAGAATGTTGTGCATGTATGGAATGTGTAAGTTGCATAACCCCTGAAAATCCCCAGCCACACACAGAGCAGCATGCAGTGCTATAATAATACTTACCCAAGCAAGTAGAGGCAGAGCGGTTTGCAGCATCTGAATGAACAAAGATATTACTGTCAGTTTTTAATGACAGCAGAAACTAATTAGTCTACATAGTTTCACACTACAGACTTCATCATATGAACTATGTGCAGAGAAGTAGGGTACTGCTTAACACAACTTACCCTAAACTGTGTATAACAAGTGAATGCTTCTCAGCTGTAAACCAATAAATTTCTCCAGGCAAATGCACTGTTCATATAGCGGCAATTAAGCTCACCATAGGAATAATAACCAAGTAGAAAACATGCAGAAATTTTAATTAAATAGTTGAGTAAAGCTTAGCCTAAATGGGGAGTTCTCAAAACACTGGCCAAATTCTCTTCCTGTTACATACAATGAAAATTTACCACCGTCTTCACAGAAAGTAGAATTGGGGTATTATTACTTTTGGGAGATCCATATCTAAATGACTACTGTTTCTTCTACTAATAGTTCAGATATCATTGTAGTTCAGAGAAGAAAAATGTTTGATACCTGATTTGAATTCTATTTACATTAAACTATAACATTCTGCATTGTGTCACTCACAGTGTAGATTAAGTATTTTTATGCAAAATCTTCAGTGTTTACAGTACATTATGTGATTGATCAATCTGAATACCAAGATATCCAAGGGATAAAACTGTCCAGAGGGTAGAGATGTTAAATATAGAGCTGTAAAATATGTGATGTTTAACTCAGTATCTCCTGCCACAATTTCTGTTTTATGATCAGTCTGGCAATGGAGGTCTGTGTTACTGCTGTTTGTTGTCATTGCTGTGTTTTGGTGCTGTCGTTGTCATCTAAGGAGGTTATTATGATGAAATATTGAAATACCAGGTTGTAAAAATACCGATGAGGGTTTTTGGCAAAACTAGTATATCTGTGTAACTCTTCTAATTCTCTTGTCAGCAGACAAATAATACTACTATGAAGACTTACCCATTTCTTTACATTATAAATATTATTCACCAGTATAAGAAATAACATAATAAAGATATACTATTTATTTAGTAATAATCTCTGATAAAATTTTATATAAAAGCACCCCAAAGGAAAATGAAAAGAACACTTTTCAAGGACCAGTTTGTGTTTTTGCTACTAATATTTACTCAATATTTCCTACAGCAGAGCTGCCACTCTGACATGTAACAAGAATTTTCTATAAATGGTTCTGTTATAATCACCTGTCTGCTTAAATTTGTTGCAAAAGGCCTCTCTTAGCAAGGCCATTAATATTTTCTCTTAGTCTGGAAAGAGCTGCCTGTCTACTTGCCTACTTTCACATCAAAATAGCAATTAGCACTAAGAAAAGGTACACATGAGGGATGGATTATGCTTGAAGTATCACAAAATGAGGCATTACTGAGATACTGGATATAAAGTCAAGATGAAAGATGTTATAAAAATGTAAGTTATTTGTTATCATCATTTATTTGAATTATTTTGTCCAATTATTAGTGTACCATAACCCTCTAGTAGAAATTATCTGAAGAATTAGAAGCTATGAACTGAGAACTTATCTTCAGGAAATTCATCAAGAGAATAAAATCTGACAAGGTATTAAACATAATGTTTACACAGCTATAGTATAAATTAAGTGATTCATAATTGATAAACATCCATCCTATCCATGACTCTCTTCCAAAACCTAGGCAATATAACCTATTTGATTTTAGAGATATAATAATGATGACAGATTAACAGTTCAAGATAATATCTTTTAATAACTTTTCAGGCTTCAGTAAAACCTTTATATTCTCCAAATGGACACCATTAGTAATTATGAATTCCACTCATTATACAGAACTAGGAAAATTTCAATACCTAAACTTAAAAAAGTGATATATTAATAAAAATTTAAAAGGAGTTTGCCCTTCTAAATCCTACAAATACATATGTAAAGATTGAAAAACAACTAATATTTCCATGATGTTTCCAAAGCTGACGGTTATGTTTCTAACTCCCAAAATCAACATAAATAACTTTGAAGTCCTAATTTTTTAAGAGTTCCTAAGCTCTCAAGCTGCCTGTACTGTAATGCATTTAGATTCCTGTGAAGGATCGCGCATGAAAGGAATTCAGGTTTTATGATGTTGTCCATCCTAGAGAAGATTCCAATATGATGTTACAGTAGCCTTCTAGTAACTCAAGAACGTTGTGAAGGGTCCTTTTACAAGGGCATAAGTGATAGGATACAGGGGAATGGATTCAGACTGAAAGAAGGAGTTTAGATGAGATATTAAGAAGAAATTCTTTATTATGATGGTGGTGAGATGCTGAAACATGTTCCTCAGAGAAGCTGTGGAAGTCCCATCCCTGGACTGCCCAAGATCAGGTTGGATGGGGGTTTGAGAAACCCAGTCTAGTGGAAGGTATGCCTGCCCATTGCAGAATAGGACCTGGACGATTGTTGAGGTCCCTTCCAACCCAAATAATTCTATTATTCTGTGATAACAAAGAGCAAAATAATTTAGATATCTTCCCTTACCAGTTTTTTTATATTGTTTGTTGACTTGTTTTTCATGGCATGACACCCACAGTGTGGGCTGCATGCATCTCAGTCATTGCTTGTGGAGGCATACTGTGACATGATATGATATATGCCAGAATAATGTTGAAGGATTGTTGTGAACAGACAGAATGAAATCTTATCCACCCTTAAGATGTGGCAGATTTACAGGGAGAAGTTTGTGAAGCCAACTATCCTTTCAGCTCATTTCCTTGGGAGAAGTGATTTTGTTCTATTTAGATGGGACCTTGGGATCCAAGGAGAATAGAGACAATGTGGATACATCTGGAAAAAAAAACAAAACAGGGAATGAGCCAAACTATTAGTGTGGGAAAAGTACTGAGACACTGTTTCAAAATGTAACATTTATGCAGAACATGACATTATAAATTTGAAAACAGGGCAAAGAACCACAAGATTCATTTCTTGAGGCAGGTGGCAAATGCATGAATGACAGGTCTACATTTTTAGTATAGTGTGATGACTCAGATGGATACATTAAAATGATACATGATAACATATGATAATATTTTGCTTTTAAAATAGTGTGGTGTATGTACTGGGACTGTCTTTCTAAAAAGGAAACAGAAAAAAATACTGTGACTTGCTGGCTTCACTTTCTCTGCACCTATTTCTTATCCTCTGTGTTAGCCACAAGAGTAAGGATTTTTTCCATTTTAGCTCAATATGTTTGTCTACTTCCTATCCTCATTCCTACATGTCTAAATTACCCCAAATTTATCTAGCAATATACCCATTTTTGTTACAGAATCATGCCTATCAAATTTAACAGGGATGGTCTTTTCACTTACACATGACTAAAAGGAAAGGTTCAAGAGCTGACATATGACAAGATTTGTTGCACGCATTAAGCAGCATCTTGACAATAACTATAATTAAAGTTGCCACAGCTTTGACCTGATTAAACACTGAACAATACAGCTGCCACTCTTTGACTACCTTAGGCCGGTAGAGCATTTGATGATATATAATATTTTTTGGCAGCCAAGTTAATTATAACATAGTTGACTGCATTTCTTTAGAGGGAAAATATTAAAAAAATTAGTGTGAGAGTAACAGTAATGAAACCTGTCAGCGTAATTCTAAATATTGCTAATAAGTATACCTGATATCTCTAAAGTATCAATGTTTTTGCATATTATTATGTATTTTTAACCTTTTAATCAGATTTATATAGAACTTTACTTTCCTTGTACGAACAATTAAGCATACTGAAGTTTGCAGTGTCAAAGCTAATACCATTTCCTGAAAGATTCATGGAAGACAAAAGCTGAGATAGTGAGGCATTCAGGGGATGCTAATTAATGGGAACTGAACATTCAAATCTCCAAGGTGGCATGAGGAATCATAACAAGTGTGTTTGTTTCAGCCCTCTGCATCAAGATGCTGACATTGGTGTTCCAAACCCATTTCTAACACTGATATATGAATAGCTGCACTGATGAGGTTTGTACAAAGCAATTATATGCAAATAGCACTAATGACTATCATTATAGTGTGTGGCATTTTTGCTGAAACACTGAAAACATAGGTAACATACATCACACCTAAGTATGGCCAGCAAAGGTTTTTAATACATGCTGATGAGTAGCATATTAAGAAGGATCTCCTCCTTGTCACTGCTTCTATAGGAGATAAATAGATGCAGTACTTTGTGAAATAAAAAATATCTTCCATACAGCTTTCATAAACAAATGCTTAACCTACAGCTTCAAATGTACTTAATGGTAAGTGCCCTGTAGCATAGTCTCATTCATTTTGTCACTTAAATTATTATTACAGGGAAGCTTAATGAGATATGTATAATTTTTATTAACATGCTTTAATTTGTATTTCTGCATCTGATTAAATTTTTATAATATCTCAGACTGGGAACAAAAATCTTTGTGACAATATCTCTACCATCTTTCTTGAAAACCAAGAAAACATTTTAGAAATTTATTATAAGTTGTCCCAAAATTCTCGCACAGTTCATTCTAATATATTCTGGAATCATATTTTTCTGCATAATAAGACCAAAAACTGCTACTTTGTACTTGGAATAGGTGAGCCTTTTGGTATGGCTACACTCTATGCTTTCTTTGTATAGGTATAAATGGTAGCCCAAAGAGGCAGGCAATGAAGGTTCAAGATTTTTATAGAAAATGCTCCTTTGCTTTGTTTGACAATGCTCCTTTGTAACTCTTTAATTGATGCACATTTTTTTTAATGTTTATGCTTTGTAGCTCTCAGCTTGTTAAGCTGAGGTGAAACTGATTGAAGTCGTTAATTTTGTCTTTTCCTTCTTGGACATATGAATTTCAGGAAAACAAATAATATTTTTTATTTATTAAAAAATTACATGCAACGAAAGGACTTAAAGGAATGTGTAAAAAAATGTGCACTTTTGGACTATAGGACAGCATGATATGTTATCCACAATGTTTCACAAAGTTCTTTGGTTTTTATAGCAACTTTAGTTTGAAGAGGATGTTAATTCTGTAGAGTAATTTGTTACTTCTCCATCATGAAAAACCACTCTATTCCACTGGTCATTTTTATATTTGTTTAAAATAAATGTGAAACAAATATTTGCTGTCTTTCTCCTGAAGTTCTGATTAAGAGCAAATATAAAATGATCACAGTCATATGATATTATTGTTATGTTACACTGAAAATGTACACTATAACAGTATCCTAAAACCTAAAAAATATATCAGCTTTGAGACCTGTGTGTGTTTCTCAACTGATTTTATTTCAGTGCCACTATGATACTAAAGCATACATGTTCTTTAATTTCCTTTTACCTCACACCCATGTCTTCATAGAAGCTGAAAACAGGATTTATGGGGCAGAGTCTTCCCCAGAACTTATGTGTTTCATAACAGTGTATATCTATGCTTGGAGTATAACATTGGGAAAAAGTATTTCAATATCCAAATTGTTACTTGTGATTTCTCCTTTTGTAGTTAATGCTATCTAAACAGTTTAAGTTCAAATTTTTCATAAATGTGGAAGCACATAAGTCCTCCCAGATGTTTAAAACACTGCAAGTGTTGTAGCCTCAGTGATGTAGAGGAATTGAGCATGGAGAGACACACAGACGATCCCAACAAGCAGAGCAATATGTGTAGTATAGGAAACTTAATATCCAGATGGCTTCTGTCTATTTGACATGGACTCAAAGTCCTTCCTAACTCAACATTCATTGGTAGAGCAACTCAAACAATGGGCTCAGATACAGACAATAAACTATAAATACATTTTACTTGTATCTCTCCCAAGTTCTAGTCATGAGACCTGTTTGATTCACATTTTATAAAGGCCTTACATATCCTATTGGTATAACAGACTGAAGAATTACTGCACTATCACTGCCATAGGCAGCCACTGCTTGCTGGCTAGCACAAATAGAGCAGATCACCAGTTTCCTACCTAGCAGATCCAAAAAAAAATTAATAAAGTTCTATAAAATTAATTATCCAGAAGATTTTACTAACAGTAAAATAAGGAATTTGGATATTTCAAGACTAAAAAATTGGTTGAAAAATCATAAGAAGTGGTTATTTTTTAGAGTTGATTCAACTAAGATCACCTGGGGCTGCAGTCTGCTGAAAGCAAGAAGAGATTCCAGACATTTCTTAAGTGAAACTTTACTGCATTTGGTTATTGTATGTCTGCCTCTAATAAAGATGACATCCTGAAACCTCATTAAAAATTATAACAATACATACTGGAGTCCAATATAAGAAATTTGCAGTAACTGGCAACAGTAAGACATTAACTTCTGATATCTAATGGAGCCACAACAATGACAGAATAATTAATAATCTGAATGTAATATCTAGGATATGTCACTTTGGGAGTGAACCCTGAAATTTGATATTGTTGTGTATTCCATTGGATTATGGTTATTTTCATGAAGAGGGAATTATTTGGTAGAGTAATCTAGAAGAAAACAAGGAACAACATAATAAAATTTTTACTGGTTTATTTTCAAATATATTGCTGATGATTTTTATGGCATTGCCTGAAAAAATTTATCACAGTGTATTTCTTTCAAATTTATACGAAATTAATTTTCCTACTTTGATAAATTGATAAATGCTATTTATCAAAATTATGGAATTTTCTTATGGCCAAATTTTAAGTTTTCTTCTGCTACAAAAAATATTTATACAGCTTTTACAATTTCATTTAAAATATAAAGGAACATTATGTGAAAAAAATATATACAAGACAGGAATAAGGGTTTTCTGCCTTGCCTTCTTTTTCTTCCAAATTTTGTGAAAGGTTTACTTCCCTCTTAGAAATTACCAGTTTTTCTTAGAAATGATTTACTTTTGTTTGAACAGAAAAGCTCTAAAGTTCCTTTAAAATCCATCTCTCTATAAGGAGCTTCCAAAACTACTTCCTCAGGCCATGAAGCAAGACTGTGAGTAATACTGAAGTCTGCAACAAGTCAAATTATTAAAGTGCTTTGTTGTCAGAGAGGAAATGGGTATTACAAGATATTCAGATTCAGTGGCATGTGAATTTGCATTGGTTTATCTTCTAAAACTATTAACTGTTATTAGCTGTTCTAGGTAGCATCTCTTCATGTGGTTTTGCACATGCGTCTTGGTTACTATAAAGCAAAGTATGACATTGAAAAGGGGACTAATCATAAAAATAATCTACAGATAGAAAGTGAGAGGGATTTTGTCTTTAACCGTTGCAGAAAAAGGATCAGAATTGCTGGGTGTCTACAGCACTTTTCTAGATTAAATTTTTTGCCTGCAATAGCTTTTATAACATAAGACTAACCATGGCAGTTACTATTTACTTCATTGCCAGTCTAACGGTGTGTTACCAAGTTTTTTCTCCTTTTTGAAATTACAACGGAAATAAAAATAAGTAAGTCTAATGTAGATGGCAAAATACTTTTTTTTAAATTTCATTTTCTACAGAAACACTATGAACTCTGGAGATTTATGGGCTGTTGAAAATATATGGGCCATAGTTTTAGGGAAGTTTGTATTCATATATCTCTCTTTTCAGGCTCAAAAGACCCATGTCAAATAAAGTTATATCTCAAATAAGTGGGGAAAAATATTGCATTTTATGTGCCATATATTCAGAAATATTTTTTTTTGTGAATAAGACTTATATTTTGTGCCAAATTCTTGGAAGTTGAACAACTCTAGAAAACAGTTTATTTAAATATTAATTTAATGAAAATAATCAGTCTAACAGTATTCCAGAACAGTTTTTTATACTTGTTGAAAAAGTAAATAATAGTAAGTAAGAAAGCTATTTAAATGGAACAAGTCCAGAACTATATCTGTATATTTAAAGCAACAAACAAAAATGCAAACTACCAAAAGTTTTACATATGGGACATTTGACAATATGATATTAATCTGAGTAATTTGTCCCATGCTGCCACTTATGTATATTTATATGCAGGCTTTTGTCTTTACTAAATTCAAACTCAAAATGACAATGTCAATTTCAACTATTCATAATATTCATCAGAGTCTTATAATTCCTGGAGTTAAGTAGAAATTAATACATTCATACAAATCGTTCCCCCATTATGGAAAAGGATAAAATACAGTACATTTACAGATTCATTCTCATGTTTATTTTGTAACTTTCAGTCATGCTTTGAAGAATGAAAAAACCCAACTTTTGAATTGCTATTGCTCTCATGCATGATCTTGGGATGAGGAGCATCAGTGATAATAATTAAGCGTCAATGTAGATCAAGACATATGTTTAAGAAAGGAAAAGATGTTTAAAAAAGAAACTGAGGAGGGCTTTATTCTCTTGAAGAAGTTACTATTATTGCTGATACCCAGAGGAATAGTAAGTGCCTTCGCCATTCTGATTTCACCTCATGGCCTTCCTCCATCCACCATAGGAGATGGTGCTTCCTTAAAACAGCCTATTAGGTAAATGAAACTGGGAGAAATTAGTTTGCTGTATATGGGAGTAACCCATCACATTGATGTGTCATCATTGTTCACCTTACAACAATTCCTTTTTGTAATATTTGCAGTCTCCTTTACCTACACATTCTAAATTTCATTCAGTATTACACAGTAATTCAATTTTTTATTATATGTTGTAGTGGCTCTAGCTCAATGCAAATTAAGTCTTGAGTGATTCTGGAATATTTGAATTTCTTTACTGTCCTGGCTAGCAATAACACCAGAAGAGGTCAACTTCATTAGTAAGACAGTAATTCAGCTTATCATGACAGTAATACATTCAACAAAACATTGCTCCTGTGCAGCCATATTGCCATGGGCTCTGATTGTCATGTCTTATAAACTAAAACTGGGTTTCCAGTGGCTGGATTCATGAATTCATGGAAAATGTAAAATAAAAAAAAAATTTAAAAAAATTAAAAAAAAATATTTTGTTTTGGAATTTATATTATTAAATTTTTTTTTAAGGTTTTTATTTACTGTTTATTACCTTCTACTGGCTTTCTGATTAAAACCACCTATGTTAATTCTTTTGATTTAATAAAAATAATGAAAATGGTATTAGTACTTATTCTAGTAATTTCTTTTTATGGAAGAAAGAACACACGAAAATAATGTTTGAATAATTAAAATCTTCCTGTGGGTTAGAAGAAGAAGAATGTACCATTTTGAAGTAAGGTGGCGATTTAAATGAGAATTCAGGACAACAGCTAGATTAAATACCTGTGGAAAAGAGGTTAAACTAGATTCTGTCTAGTTCATTTCTTGTCTACAGTTTATATTTTCAACAAATAAAAAAAGATAGCTATAAAAAAGAGGAAATAAGCTGACTGTATACAAAGGACATGGCTCCTATTTCCTAATTAAGTCAATTTCTTAATTTTGAAGTAAAATTAACATTTCTATGGGGCAGCAGCTGAAAAGCACACATCTTGAACTGGTGGAATAGACAGGTGGCCAGTATGTGCCAGCTGGGTTGAAGGAGCTGAAGAAATTAGTTCATAAACCAAGTCAAGCCTTTGAATACCCTATCTGGGCACATTAACCTTTATTTTGAGAAACTTCATCAGATGTACAAAATACACACAAGACATGGAAGCATAAAGTATTGAATAGTGTTTCTCATTATGGAAGCTTTTCCTGATGTTCAGAATAGTGGTAGGTGAATTTTCACTTGCATCTTCAAATTAATACAAGAAGCATATTTGCTTGTAAAAAACCCAGTATCTGACCTTTTATTTTCTTCACATAATGAATGCTCCCAGCATGGTGCATGGGCAGTAATAATCTTCTGGAAGTTTTAGTTATATCTCCAGGGAATTAAGAAGTTATTTATTTATTTATTTAAATAAACAATTTAGCACGAGCTATTTGCCTTAGCTCCTTATACTATGATATTGTTTGACTTACACTGTTTTTTGCTTATGATTTGCAAGGAGAAAATAGATTTTTTTTTTTTCATTTTTGTTGTGTATTTGTTAATCCATTTCAAAAAGTATTATGCTAATTATAACAGTGTGCTTCACGCTTAGCATCTGAATTGCTCATTTTCAAGTTGTTTTTTTTTTAAATTGTAATCTGTTAATTACTTGTTTAATGGAGTGTGTAATTACCTACTTTAAGTTAGAAAACTGCTTCCATTTCAAAGCAAGAAGCCCTTTCTAGAAATGAAAGTATGTAAATGCATTCCTTGCAGATATAGCATATAACACTTTTGCTTCAATAATTGTTTCATTTGTGTTTGAAAATAAATTGTTTCCTACCCTCTGTCTGTAGTAATTATTGACAGTGTGTTCCAGGGGATTGAGTCCTAACATAAGTAAGAAGAATTTGTGAATACGTGGAGGATTAATGTTGAAAAATACATTATTTTAACTAAAAAAGAGCAATAAATTATTTTCTAATCCTGAGATTAACTGTCATGAAAAGAGAGAAAAAGGTCAATTTGTCACTGTTTGAGCATTATTTTTTTTTAAACCCAAACTGCGATTGAATCTTAGTTTCTAAACTAATAGTTAAATATTTGAACAAAAAGTAATTAAGAAGTTAAAAGCTATTTTGAAATAAAATTGGAATGGTAGCATAGGCATTCCACTACACTTGATACTTGCTTAACTGCCACCAGTCATCTTCTAAAAGCACATCTAATTTTTCTTTATTTTTTAATCCTTAAAAATACTGAATTCTTTCACTGCTGAGACAGAAGTCACTCAATTGAAGGGCCAAAATTTCTTATTCCTTCCATTCACTTAATTTCCAGACTTGTGCACCTACTGTCAACCTTAGAATGTCCTTTGAATTATGGTTAGTATCATTCATCACCTCAGCACTCACTAGTTTGGTAACTTGGAGCACTCATCAGAGAATGGATAGATTCAGTATGAAGACATTGAAATTTAAACTTTTCTGGACATTGCTGAAAAACTACCACTATGTGGGAAAATCTATGGTGATTTTTTTTCAGTCTTTCCCAGTAAAATGATTTCTTTTTCCATTCTATAGTAAAGAATTATTTGAAGTAAAGTAATACAGGTAGCAAAATCTTACAGACTCACTACATAAAAATTCAGAAAGTGGATTAAATTTCTTCTCATATAACTGCATCTAAGATAAATTTTAAAGGACTAATGGAGTCCATGTCTCCCTTCCTCAATGAAATAACATGATGAATATTTAATGAAATCTTTCTCCCCACTATTGGAAGTTCTATTCCAAACACAACAGCCCAGTATGATAGAGCAGTTATTCTCTTCTACTCACTGGAATTCTTCACTGTAAAATAGGAGATATTTAATCAGTTTTTTAAAAATTCTTATTTTTTTCTTTGCTTCCTGAAATAGTTCTTTGTATTCTGGTGAATTACCTATTAAATCCTTATGAATCTTTACTGCTGGTGCAAGAAAAAATCTACAATGGAAAAAGATAAGAAAGACATTCCTTTTTTATTTGTATTCACTAATTTACGTGACTTTGGTGTTGTATCTCATACCTGTGCTTAAATTTCCACATATATAGAGAAAATTTAAATCTATGGGTTCTCTTAGCCCTCTGAGAAATAGCTAAATTCTCTTTAAAGAATGAATGCACTCCAGACTCAAATACAATTTTGCACACAGGGTAACATTTGTGTATGAGTTTAAAGAGCCAAGAAATACCCAGAAAAAGATATCATCCCTGGATCTGTAAGTCAAACGCCAGTGTTATGCCTAAAATGATCTATTGTTCACCATTTCTGGATAAAAGCCCCTCACTGTATTTTGCCTTATCTTTGCCTAAGAAAATGGAACACATAAGTTACTTGCTGTTCAAACTATTAAGTAAAATAAAGAATTAATAACAATATATGAAAATCTGCATTAATTTTTTCCTGTAATATGTGTTGTAAACTGTCTCATAAAAGCCAAAATATTGAAATAAAGGTAATTGGCAAAGATTTTAGGGGAAAACAGTTAAGTTCAAAATGTCTTCTCAAACATATGTACTTATAACTGAGGAAAATGTGTTATTACTTGTGTCAGAACTAGGCTTCACTAAAAAATGTTTTTAAAGTATGGTGATTTTTTTATTTTATCTTGATTATATATATCCCTGCTACTATTTTGTTCGATTTTGTGTTCTTACCACAGGCACAGATAAAAATCTTGTAATGCTTTTTGGTTCTGCTGAAGTTATTGAGAACATTTGGGTATTTCCTATTTAAGCCAAAATCATATCTATGTATTTATGATCTTTTGTGTCTCCAACTTTTTTTGGGGGGTTTTTTGTAGGCTGTTGTGTTCCTGTATTTCAGGTTTTGTTTAAACTTCGTTTTTCTGAGTTTCCTTCCTGTTAAGATTATTATATTTAAGCCTCAATGTCATGCTTCTTTCCCAGTGAAAGAAGATTTGAGAAATAAAGTTCAGAGCTTAGTATGAAAAGCTATTTTCTGAATTAGCACAAAATCTTGAAGAATGGTGAGTTTGAAAGCTTGAATGAAGCCAAGTATATTCCCTCTGGTTTGGTGGTAGCAATATATAAGGGCTGAGATATTTTGTTTGCAAAATTATCTTCTAAAAACATAACTGAAAAACACTACCAGATAAATGAATTAGACTTTCACACTGAAATCCTATATTCCAATCCTGTTAAATTTATAAATGAGTGAGTTTGGTGGTCTCTGTCTCATTCTCTGTGAACATCTGTCTGTGTCACTAAGCTGTTCACATGGTTTAGCATGATTGGCAGCTCTGTCCAGAAGGAATTCAGAGTATGACAGCTTGAGTACTGCAGATCAGGCTGAAGGTGCATTGAAGGTGTATGGAACTCACGAGTGATTTATCAGTGCTTCCATGTGCTGCATAAAATCAAAAACATGGAAACCTCCAGGAAGATACCTTTTGCTATAGATGACCATACACTTTTTGGTTTTGCAAGGACAAACATTTTAGAAAGAATATCTGAGGGAAATTTGATGTTAGAATGCTAATTAATCCCCCATTCAATTTCTGCATATTTTATAAATCCCTAGATTTCTTTGAAGCAATTTGTCTATGTGGATATTTTTCTTGTCAACAGTCTCCTGTTCTGAATAGTCTGATGCAGAAGCAATCATTCTATTTAAATTCTTAAAAATTTTACCATGATTCAAATTTAAAAGAACTGCAAAGGAGAAAAAAAAGCAAGTAAATGCAAACTTCAGTATAAAAGTTATTATCAAGATATTTAGTATCTGTCAAAAGAAAATGAACATGCACAAATTGTCAAGTGAAGACTTGATATTTTATTTTCTTCATTCTCTTCCAGGGGAAGAAAGCAAAGGGACCTTTGGGGATTTCACTCTCTTTTTTTTGCCTTCACAAAGATGAATGTTATCCTATATAACTAACCAAGTAACTTGGCAAAAACAGTATAACAATAAAGCTATATTTAACAACCCTATTTTCAAGTACAGACACCATAACCACTTTTCTCTTCATACTTCATCCTCCCTGCAAGGCACAGTTTTTTGACCTGCTATATTTTAAAGTAACTTTTACTTCATAACAATGGGAATTCTGCTGGTCATTTACACTCTGCCATCTTTATAAGAATTTGTTACCTAGCGCTGATAAAGCTTTGAGTGATTTATATTACAAACCTCTTGTTAAATCTGTCATTCCTTATTGTGCATACAAGCTTTAAATAATATTCACAAATATTATTGGTTTTGTATCAGCTAAATAGCAGAATGTAAAAGATTTTTTTTTAGCATCCTCATGGACCTAGGGAGCATATAGTCACCAGTTTTACAAAAGCACTTAAGTGAATTAAGAGCTTAACTCCTGCTGACCTTCAAAATGCCGCAGATATTTATGATGCATTACATTCTAATATGTTGTAGCACATAGATCTCTTCTTTTTTTTAATTATTATTTTTTAATAAAGAACATTCTTCACAACTGCTTGTCTGAACTAGTATTAGACATTGATTTATTCCTGCAACCACTTGTGGACTGAGAGAACAACAAATGTTTTGCAATTTTATCTTTAAAATATTTAAAAATTTTTAAAAGTTCTTATTTTTAGAAAACTTTAAAACCCACAAAACCAAGAATACTTCAAAACCAACATAAAATCTTTAATCTTACTAGAAGAGTTTTCACTTCATCAATTTTTATTCCATTTGCTTTCTCATTAAAGGAATGTTGTGGTTTTCTCTTACATTTACTCCATTTTGTATGGTTTTTTTTTAAACAACTGCTAGTGACCAGAAATGCAGCTATTCCCATTTTCCAGCAAATGAGATTTAAATTTTGTTTTATATTCAAAATGAAAAAACTGTAACAATTTGATGCTCATCCAGAAAATATACTCGTATATTTGTCCTCTTGTTCTAAGGACTCCTAAAACAGTTTTAATTCAAGGAGCATTGCCACTTTACTTAAAATATTCCAAAGTAAAATTAGTTGCTACAGTGAGATTTAAGAAGGCCAGGACCCTTGGTATTTTTTACCTATTTATAAACTTTTGAGTTTTCTGGGTCCTGACATAAAATTTGAGAAATTCCTTGATATTTAAATGCACTGATAAGTAATTTTACAACATATTCTTCTTGTAAAATTCTTTAAAACTCTATAAAATATATCTTCTGACATTTGCTATGTAACAGTAAGCCATCTCCAGTCCCTTACATTCTTTGATTTGTGACATAACTACTGAATAGCACTATAAAAATATTAAATTGAAGTAGGGTGATCTTTGCCACTCACCTTTCATTATTTGCCTCCTAACAGAGCAGATTAAAACAGAAGACCACACTTTCTGATCTTTCTTTATGGTAAAAGAATTAAACAGAACAAGTGAAAGGATTTGTATGACCACTATGTAAGAATAAAAGAAACACTTTTTTCTTTATGTTAGTTTTCCCAGCCTCCCAGAAGCATAGCTACTAGAACAATAAAGAATAGAATTTTTTTAAAAGGTGCTAAAAAAAAAAGAGGAACTATTTCTACTATGGACCTAGTTGCAAAATTTAAATCTTGTATATGTGTTATTAATAAATTAGTTTGGGTTTGTGGTTTTTTTCTTTCTTTTTCATTGGAACAGAGTAGGCTTATTAGAGAAGAAGCCTCTAAAATTTCCATTATAGAACAACCTAAACTGACAGGCAAAGGTAAATAGCTCTGAAAAAGGTCATAAAAGAGTAGGGTGTCAGAAGAAAATGTAAGGAGTAGACAGTAGAGTGTCGAATAAGATGATAAAGCTAAAGGCTAGTAAAGCACCCTTGGTAAGATGTTAAGGTCGACGTTCTTGAAGAGTGTGGTAAAGAAAATTCATATGCAGGTCTACAGGTAGCAACTGCACAGAGTCACAGACGCTTTTATATTCCAAATAATTTTTTGACCAATGACTAAATTTTGGCTGTTTTGAACTAATGAGGATAGAGAGCAGTTATGTCTTTATGTTCTTTAAATATTGTATATGTCCCCATGTACTGATTTTTTCTACTTCCCATAAATGAATTAAATTTAAAAAACTCATAAGTCAGATCTAGACAAGAAAAATGCTTAAAGCAGCTATAGAAAACTCAAATAAAATTATTGCCATGGTAATAAGCTCTCTGGTACTGTCAGAACTACTGTAAGGAGGCCTCCTTTTTGAGAGTTGTGCAAAGAAATTGGAAAGAAACTAATTAAAAGCATGTATTTGTAATGAGAATCAAACATTATAAAGTCAAGATCTTAGCAACTACATTATCTCTCACTTTTTGTTTAATTCAAGAACTAATTTTTAATTAATTAATTGCTATTTTTTGAATCTCCCTTTGTATTTGAATTTTTTTAAAATTTTTATGCAATTGGATGTATTCCATTATTCTAACCTTTTTTTAAAATTCATTTTATGTTGCAACAGGTATTTTCTTTTCTTCTTTTTGTCATCTGTTTAATGATTAATGCTTTTCTCTTTATTTTACTCCAATATGCTTTTGTGTTGTACACAAAACGCATTACTGAGATTTAGTGAGGCAGAATGCAAAATGAGTTACTTATGAACTAAGCTGCCCTCATCATATCTTTGGATACAAAAAGAGGGATCATTAATGTAGCCCAACAAAAGAAAGAATTTACAGTTTCTTAAATCTCAGTCCTGTAAAGCAGAGCTGTAGATATAACAAAGGAAATTTTCCAAAACAGTTTGGAATTCCATTTATTTTAAGACCATGAATCTAAAAAGACATTTATGTTTTCACATAATTTCAAGGTACTTTTCAATATTCTTCTTTAGGTTTAATGTGAATGTTATTATGTTTCTTTAAAAGACCTACTATATTTTATTTCCTGAAGAATCAAATCCTTATCTCTACTTCTTTTTGCATAGCTAGGAAATGGATGGCACATACAACATTTGCATATATACTGTATAGCTGGTGTCCTCTCATGCAAAAGAAATTGCATACTCACTAAGGTATCTATTTTTACAATAACGTTCTTCAAAACCTTCTTTGAAAATATAATGCTGAAAATAAAGTTATTTTGCCATAAGAGTTAAAAAATATTGTGTTTTAATTAGACTCAGACAGCAATAGATTTCAGACTCCTACAGAACTTTACTGATATTATACTGCATGCAGGCAAATTAACCAAATAATTTAAATTTGGACTTTTTATTCTAAGTGTTGAACATAGATAAGATCCTTTAGTAACTTTACTTGATTTCTTAGATTACTGAAACATAACCAGAAGCTTCCAACACAACTTCTGCTTACAAGAACAACAAGCAAATGTTTACTTGGTTTAAACATTCTCAGAAGCTTGAGACATTAACAGACAGAAATAAAACTTAGTAATCAGAAAAGGTCAAATACATTCTATCAAGAAGATATTCTATGGCATAATATTTTAGATTCAGGTATATTTAATATTAGAGATAATTAGGGCATTAGAGGTTCTATAAATTCATATGCAGCCATGGTAAACACTGCAAACTTTCCAGGACATTTAAATGACAGTGTTATTTTTCCTTATTGACACAAGTAGAAACATATATTAATTACAGTATGATTTCTTTATCTGCACTTCATCCCCAATTATCTCATGCCTGTACTCCTCTATGCCTTGTCCTTTGTCTCCACTTCTCAAGTTCTCTACTACTGTACCACATCTGCAAGTCTCTACTGAATTGCATTAGAATTGAAATATTTCATTCTATACAGAATAACAGCTTGTTAGCCTGTATAAAACTATGCTTGCACCACATAAAAATAAAAAAAGGAAAATTATTTAGCATAAATACCTGGCCAAATAAAGAAATTGTTTTCAAAGTGCAACAAATTTGTCAGTAAGCTCAGACAGACCAGGTCTGACAAGCTTCAGTAGTGATGTTTAGCAATTTCTGTAAAAAGATTATGGACTGTTAACAGCCATGGTAATACTTACTGTTGGGCTACACGGTCATATACTGCACATCCTCATTGCTATTCAAACCACACTAGCAAAAACTGGTGTGCTAGTTTTACTTTGAAACACTGCATTTTTTTTCAGGTCTATTATTTTCACAAAGTGCTGCATAAGCCAAATTTTCTTAATCTATAAACGCGTATTATTTATTTTGCATTATATTATTATTATATTATTATTGTTGTTGTTGTTATACCTTTATAGTCTCTACAGAGACTTCTAACAGGGAGTGATCTGTGACATTTAAGCAATGATAGCAAAATCTTTAGAAAAGGGTGATGATATTTCATACATCACAGAAAACCAGATCTGAGATACTAAACTTTAGCTTATTTTGCAACAATAAAAAACTAATTCAGGCCTAAATCACATCTTCACTCCTTCACTAAACTTTTAATGTATAAAAAAGTCAATAGAAATGAAATGCTTTGAAAGAACCTCACTGAGCTCTGCAGCAGAGGGATGCTGCAGGAGAGATTTATTTGTTGAGTATCTGGTGATCACAGGTGAAAAAAAATGGACATTTTCAGCCAGTGTAAAAGGATTTGCTTCCTAGAATTCCTATCTCTTGAGAACTACTCAAAGCAGCTCAATATGCTTTGGCTGCCAGTTGTTGCTGATGGCTATTTTCTCTGTCACAGTGAATGTCAGAAGGTGCCTTTAAGAAAGATTTATTTGGTAAAGAAGGCAGGAGTTGGGGTTTTTTTCAATACGCAGGAATATGGGATCAGCTTTCTATTTCTTTCTCTCTTTCTTAGGTGAAACTTTTCTCTCTGAATGCAGTTTGAACTAACATAACTGATGGACACATTAAGTTGTATTTTTTAACTCATTTAATGTTAAACTCATTTAAAGAAATGTTCTATAAAAGGGTGCACGTTGTGCATTTGACACCAGAGTTTATATTTTATTTGATTTGTATTTATTTTAACACCTCTTAAATACGCAATTGTTCTCCTTTTTTTTTGTTTAATGATGCAATTTTAGCAAATGGATACCTATTCTCCCTTCCAAAAAACCCCCTACTTTAGACTACATCTATGAAACTGGGCAGTGAAAATGGCTTCTTACATGACACTCAGTAGCAAATATATCACTTTACTGAGGTCATTCAAGCCTTCAGATCACTATGTTCCTTTAAAGAAGGATGTTTGCTCAAGGTCTGTCACTTTGTGCAAAGATATACTCACTATCAAGCTCCTGAGTGATGTTGCTCATTCTCGGTGAAGGTTCACAACTTAAATAAGGGCAAAGCAGTCAGAAAACCAGAAACTGATTATGACAGTGTAACCTCATTAGATGCTTGGCAGTCTGAATCAAAATGTTCTGTTTCAAGGAATCTTTTTATTATAAATAAATTCTTAGTTTAAAAAAAACCAAAACAAAACGAAACAAAAAACCAAAAACCCAAGCCAAACCCCAAAAAACCCCAAAAAAACCAAAAACCAAACAAACAAACAAACAAAAAAACATACCAAAACAAAAAAACCCCAGTATTCTACTTCTGAAAAGGGAGAAGATAATGAAGATGTCCTCTTTAGGGTGCTGTTATGGAAGCCGGTGGAACAGTGTCATGGAAGACAGTGTTTGGGACAGGCACCTTGCAGCCCACCTGAGCTACAGATTGCTCTCCTGGATACCGCAGGAGCAAGGCAGCAGACCTGTGCAGAGTGCCCCACTCCCTGTTGTTGGCACTTTTTTTTGCCATTTATGTGGAATTTGGAGCGCACCTGTAAGACTAAGTGCAGCAAGGAAACAACTGTTCTATGGGGCTGAGTAAAATGGTAAAATATACAGGCACATTCAATACCCCTGTGTTAGAGGGAGATATTTTAAGATCTCAACATTAAACTGTTAGAGGCAGAGACCTAAAGTGGTACCTCAGGGCTTTATTTTCTTTGATAAAACAAAAACTACCATACTTTCCATTCTAGGAAGAGTAACATCTAAACCCTATCGGGAACTGGGTTTCTATGTATGTAAACAATTGCCACAGAAAATGTTCACACCATTGCTATCTGTTGTTCTGCATTTAATTTAACTTAGAAAAGACAAAGAAACCCCAGTGGAATTACTTGAAATCAGAAGCTGGAACTTCTCACATTATGTAGTCTTCAGAAATCCTTATTCGGTCTAAGTTAGTTGCCAGAATCCTAAGAATTAATTCTGCTAATGTAGAAAAGCTACTTATCAGAATACAGATAAACAGGGTGGCTTTTGTGAAATTGTATGTGTGAACAAATTTTCCATCTTTCTGTGATAATGGAAAAATCCTAGATGTTTTTCAGTAGTTGTCATATGCCTTTTCCTGTGCATTTTACTTGTTCATCTTGTGACATCTTTAGTCCATGTAATTTTTCTTTCCTCCACTTATTTTGAAATAGATCCTTTCCATTGTATACCTCCAATTTCTACAGAATTTGATATCTTTAAATTCAGATGCAGATGGCAAGTAGAATATTAAGAAAAAGAGGTAGAAAACCAAATAACATTCTTTCATGAAGTCAATGGCTTATAGTTGTTAGCAGATTTTTTTCTAGATGAGCAGATGGGAATTTATGATTAATAAAAGTATGAAAACACCTTTTGAATTATTATTTTTTAAATAATTTAAGATATAGAATAGTTTATTCCTTCCTCTTGTATCAAGAAAAACATTATATAAGAAAAAATAGAGAAAGTCATCAAAAAGGATGGTGCTGTTGCTAGGATGCTGCATCTAATCACAAACTGGTGAGTGATTCTGAAATTAGGAAATTTCTATGTAATTGCACCATGAAAAATCAAGAATCAGCCTGCAATAGTTATATGCCTCATTATCTATTCCTCAGCATTTTTTCATTAGAAGTGTATGATTTTATGACCAAAATAATGATTCCCAATTTTATTATTATTAGTAGTAGTAGTGGTATTACTATTATTATACTAAACTGGGAGACAAAACAAAACAAAACCACGAGGAAGTGTTTCAAACATCAATGTGTCTTTTTTTTTTGTAAATTGATATAGTTTTGCTCTATTTTTCTACTTAAAAATAGACTAATGAACCTAGTTTTGTTTCTTCTATATTCCCCCTCAAATACTTGAAATGAAACTGTCCATCATACAAACGACCAGCAGATATTTTATAATTAGTTCTTGCTATTTTTCTTACTCATTTGCCTTGATACCAATCAAACTACAATTGCAAGTACATGAGAGTTTTACCATTTAGTTCATCTAGCGTCTCATAATAAAATTCAGTCATTTACAGTGAGTCTCCAAGTCATTAATGTGAATTAGTGGGGCTCTTCTGCATAGCAACAAAAGTAATGAGCTTATGCCTCAGAGTATTTACAGTTTACTAAGCGACTCTTCCTTTTTGTACCTTGCATATTAAACAACATTTCCCTCTCTGAATGGTCTTTATTTTATCCATTTAACATAACAATGAAAAACATATAATTACATCTAGCCATCTGAATTACTGGATAAGAGTTGAATTTTAATTAATTAGAATAAGACTGGTCAATTCCCTTTCCTCATGATGGTAGGAAAAAGAATTATTCTAAAACTAAAAGAATGTTCCATGACTACATTCTAGCATAATCTCACTGCCTTGACAAAATTTCCTTTTTAATGTCACTACCATCTGCCTAAATACTTCTTTCTTTTCATAGAATCATAGAATGGCTTGTCTTTCAAGGGACCAGAAAGAATTTCTTCAAGTAAAGAGTTATTAAGCATTGGGATGGACTACCCAGGGAGCTGGAGTCACCATCTCTGGAGATGTTCAAGCAATGACTGGATATGGCACTCAGTGTTACAGTCTAGTTGACAAGGAAGCAATTGCTTAAACATTGGATGTGATGATTTTAAAGGTTTTTTTCTAAATGAAATTATTCTGTGACACTATGATCTTTAAGATCACCTAGTTCCAGTGCCCCTGTTATGAGCAGGGACATCTTTCAGTAGACCAGTTTGCTGAAAGCTCCAGCTAACTTGTTTCTGGATACTTCCAGGGATGAGGCTTCCATAGCTTCTCTGGGCAACCAGTTGCAGTGTCTCTCCATCCTCACAGTAAAGAATTTCTTCCTAATATTTAATCTAAACTTGGTCTCCAGTTTAAAACCATTCCTCCTTGTCCCATCTCTACACATCCTTGTAAAAACTCTCTACAGCTTTCTTCTGGATCCCCTTTAGGCACTGGAAGGCTGTTACAAGGTTTCTCCTGGAAAATTCTCTTCTCCAGGCTGAACAATACCAAATCTGTCAGCCCTTCATCATAAGGAGAGGTTCTTCATCCCTTTGATTATGGGGGCTTCATTCTGCTCCCCGATTCTGTCTTTCAACGTGTGGGCTGAATACCCTTAGGATGACCGACCTTACTATTGAAGACTGAGGCAAAGAAGGAATCAAGTATCTCATCTTTTTGTGTATCCTCTCTCCTAATATTTCCCCTTGTATGCAAAAAAAAGGAGGGATTTAAATTTTCCTTAGGCCTCCTTGTGCTGATGATTCATTTGTAAAAACATTTTTTCTGTCTTTCACAAAAGTAGCCACTTTTGCATGAGATTACTAGATCAGCATCACTGATTACTAGATCTGCCTTAAAATTATTGTCATGCTAGAAAAAATTATAAATCATAGGGTTTTTTGTTTATAAAGCACCTCAAGAATAGCAGCACAGATAACAACATATAGGGGTCAGAAAGGTCTTCTAAAATATTTCAAATAGTAGGGAGTTGCTATTTCAAATACAGTAGTGGGCTACATTTCCTTCCAGAAAAGGACTGCAGAGTTATTCCCAGAATTTGTGGATTGCTTCATTTCCATGTACTCCTTAGCTGTCAAGTGTCACTACTACTCTTGGCGTAACTACCACAATGCAAAACAAAAAAATAAAGGCCAGTGCTAAAACAAAAGCAAATTCAAGGTCTGTTTATTGCATTTGAATTATTAATCATTCAATGATGCAGGAATTAATTTTAGTATAACTATTCTTTTGTTGTCTAGTTTTTGTAAGACTGTTTAATAAATACACTTAATATGACATAAAAAATTTGTTCACAGATAAATCCTTAATCACTTGCATCAATCCAGTTGATATCAGTGGTAGATGGAAGCTAGAAAGAAAAATATATTCTCTTGGCTCGGTTCTGCTCAGTTTCTATTTCCATCTCTGCAATGTTATCATGACCTTTAATAAGGACATTTCTGCTCAATCATGTCACCTCTTTGACATGTGGTGTTTCAGGAGTGCGGTTCAATGAGGTGGCCAACAACAGAGTCCAGAGCTCAGAAAGAATCTCTCGACAAACACCCTAATTTCTTTTCTTTTGCATATATCTTGATCACATTATGCCATTCACCTTACCAGGTTCTACTCTTTTAAGAACATCTCTTAGCTTATTTATCTTATTCATATTTACAAACCAATAAGCTTTTCTTATACCATCCAGTATTTTTACCTGTCAGAATTTTCAGAAAGCAAAATACTAAATACTGCAGTGACTTATGACATAGAAAAATTCAATAATTTAATCAGGCTAGCAGCTTTTTCCTGTAAGTTTTTTAAGTTGAGTGTAAACAGGCATCTAAACATGAAGTTATTTTTACCAATTTCTATTTATAGATGTAAACACACAGGCTAAACAAAGAAGAAAAACCCCACCTAACCAAAACCCAAGCAAATCTGCCCTCCATAAGTTTCAGATAATAAAAGTTCAGTGTCTGGAAAACCTGGAGACAAGAAATTTATGTTAGGTATTGCAGACTTACTAGAAAATACTTTGTTTTTATAATACATTAACTTCAATCTAATTTAACTGAACAAGGATTTAATTTATAGAGGACATGTTAAAAATAAAATTAAGTATTTCTAAACAGTTCTGTCTTCTCCCTCAGCTTGTCATAAAATTTGCCTGTTATGCATGGATTTTCCACACATATTCTCACACAGAACTGTACTTTTGGAAACAAATAATATTACACAAGCAGCCAGAGCTACATTAAAGGAAGCATAAAGCAGTGGAACATTCATAAGTGCATAAAGAATCATTGAGGGGCTATACCTTGAAAAACTGGTATAGTAAGCTCAGGGATTCATTCACTTTTGTTCAGGGACTCATTTTTGTTCAACAAAATGATTGCTAAAAAGTTTGACACTCCTAAGAAAGGGATTTGTTAGTATTGAAGTCAAACATAAACACCATAATGGTTCTTTCTCAGAGTTGAAAGTCTGCAAACCTTCCAGCTGAATGTAATGACGAGTGCATTGACAAGATGACATTCATTTGAGCAGCAGGCAGCAATAGATGGATAGATAAGTCAGATACTTTCAGCTGACACAGGCTAAATATGCAGTTGTAATCAGTGTTTCAGAACAGTATCTCTAATTTGACACTGATGCAGAGAGGTTTCTGTGCAGCTTTCTAAAAATGGACTTTGTTGTCACATTGGCATGCGAGTGTGTAAAACATGCTGTCACTCTCACAACCTCTAGTCCTGACTCTTGATGGAGCTCCACGTATTTTCAAGGCATTTATGAATAGAAGAGAGAACCACACTTGCAGATTTGTCCTGAAGTGTCAAATTCAATGTGTGTTGGACTGTCTTTTTCAGGAGCATGAACAAGACAAAGCAACCAGCAAAAGAAACTGCAGCCTTTCTGATACTGGCTATGAAAATAAAGAATCTTTTGCTGCAGGGGTTTTGTTATCTCATTCTCTGAAGTTCTGAGCAAGGTTTAGGGGTTAAGGGGGGAAAGAAATTTTACTCTTGTCAGTCTAAAGAACCTATGAGCATTTATAACAGCAGTGTATTCCATGTTTTTCTTTATGGAAAAACAGCTAGAGTAGTAAATTTTTTTTTGCCTCAATAGATAATATTTTGATGAGTTCTAGTAAAAGATATTTAGAAGAAGAGCAATTGTTTAAATGTGAAACAATTTTTTCTTAAAAAGGAGTAGTAAAATTAGAGATTACTATATTAGAAATTAAAAGCAGCAGATAAGCTTATTTTAAAATATTCATTTTTATAGTATTTTCAATTATTTAGTTCCTATTAATGTACTAACAAGTACATTAAATCTCCAGCATACAGTTTAGAAAAGAATTGAACGTAAGTGTTTTTAGAAAGTCATTGAAAAATTGTGGAATCTGTGACCTCAACAATTGCATCAAAAGCTGATTTTAATGGTGATACTTAAGAAAAAAAAATCCTATTATTCATATCTTTAATCTAAAAACATTAGAATTAATTCAGAAAATTAATTTCATAGAACTTTTCACAAATAATGCTAGTTTCAGTCTCCAAATTAGATATTTCAAATACTGAATATCATAGCAGAAAATAGCATTTTTCATACACATAAATTCCTAACCCTCAACTCATCTGAAAGTTTGGGATTCAAGAAAGATTTGAAACTAAAAGGGAGACCACTTAAGAATTTCAGGTATAACAGGAGTCTTCTTGTGATCATCCTGTGACAAATGATGACAACATAAGAAAAGACAATAAGAAAAAAACCAGAATTTTTGCAGAGACAAACTTTTGAAGCAAATTCTGTTTTCAAATGTGTTTGAATTCATTAAAGATTTTTTATTTTTAAAATAAAAATAAACTATGTGAGATAAAGTCATGACAAAGAACAAGCATAAAACAGCAAGCTATCTTCTGTAGCTGTAGATTTTCAGCAAATGTGAAAGTATCATTAATGAAAGGCCAGACCTGACACTTTTAAATGAGTTATTTTTATTGGAGGTAAAACCCAGTGGACAATCTTTTTCTACACTAATAACATATAGCCTCTTCCTCTCCTCTCATTGCTAGAGAACAAAGCAGACAAATCATTGTTACATCTATATTTCTCTGGTGCAAACACATGCTGAAATTAATAGATTTTCATGTACATTCTTAATAGTTTAAGAATAAGAAGTAGTCTGTCAGATATAATGTGCTGATATGAAGCTTAAAACTTCTATCTACAAAGGTATTAGGATTTTATAAAGGCTAAATATGTTGGTAGGTGCAGTGAAACTGTCATTAACACAAAGACGTGATTTTCTGCCCAACCACAGTTTTGGAGTTGTTCAGTTGTTTTCTTACAGTGAAGACACCAATACTAGTCAAATTATTTTAAGCTGCAAACAATTAGCCAAAAACTGTAATTAAAAGGTTTCAAACTAAGAAACACAGAATGTTGGGGAACTTTGGGGAAATAGGGAAACTAATTTTAAAGAAATTTGTGCATCGATCTTCCTTCTGGACACTGAGTCTATTTACTGAGTCCTATTCACTGGCACCATCCTCAGTTCAACAATACTTTGTCTCCTTTGGGCTGTAATAAACTTCATCCAGCTTCTGGGCCTTCCTGGAAAAATTGGCTTCTGTTACCCTGAGAATATGTGAACTTGTATGACTTCTTGCTATGTTTGTCTCCTTTCTACCTGCCTGAACACTACAGCCCTGAAGATACCCTCACTTAAGCAATCTAATTTGAGTTTTCTAAGAAATCATATTCTCTGTATTCTTAAGTGCCCAAGAAATGCTGAGGTGTTTTTTATATACAATTATATGAAACCAGTTTAAAAGGATAAATAGGAAATATGTTAATCTGATTGGTAAGAAATTGGATAGAAATCTCTTAGAGAAGACAGTTTACACATTCAGGAAAACAAAGGCACAAATACATAAGCTCTAAGTCACTGCATTTGAGAATGTGTTATTTTCTTGGTATTATATCCTTTGGTTCAGGATCATGAACAGAAAATGGAAATATTCATTTACAGTGAAGCTTACAAGTATATCAAAAATATTCATGAAGCCTTAAATAACAATACATCTTTAAATATTTTTAATAGAGTTGGTATTTGGTCTCGTTTAATCGAAATATGAAATTTGGTCCAAATTCATTAGTAAGCTTGATTGCTTTGAATTTCATTGTTTTTGCAAAGGGTCCATAGTTTGTCAATGACTCAGAATTGTATCAGAGTTTCTTCTCCCATGATTCGTGACACAGAATTACTGCATCTTCAGTTTTCATCACGTGCACTAAATTTTATACAGCAAAACTTTTCAACCCAGTTTTGGAGTCTGAATTCAACACAATTTGTGCTCTCAAGGCAGAATCTCAGGTGAAACAATAGAATCTCACTTCATCCACCCCCTGAGTGGTTCCAGCTAGCAGCTGAGAATCTGATGTTGCAGCTGCAAGAGCCTCAGAAGTATTTATAAAAATAGTCTCAGTGTTAACAGTGACAAATTGCTGTAGCAATTATAGCATGCTTGCTGATAACAATGCAGTTGCTTTAGCAATTTTTAAGGTACTAAAAACTTTATCGACTCCATACTTTTGGGGTTTGTTTGTAAGAAATATTTACAGGTTTAGGAAAAAAAAGAAGGGGCAATCTTCTTTATGGAGTTTATAACCTAAATGTGCCTTTTGTATTTATCTGAGGATTTCAACAGTGAAAAGAAAAAAAATGATTTTTGCAATAATGTTAGTGTGCAAAGACAGGAGAACATAAGAAGGAACTTTTATTTTGACACCATCTTTTTCTGAAGAAAGCTTTATTCCTTTTTTATGGAATGACAAATACTTGACAGAGAATTTAAAACATTAGTACTCTTAAATTGGGGTGGAATTCTCATTTACTGAGTGAACACCTCTGTATCTTCTGTAAATGGGCGTCGTTAAATAAAATAGGAAGAATAGAATAAAATTGGCCAGATCATAAAAAGTTCCTATCTGCCACTCATTGGTACCAAAGCAATTTGTATTCCTGAATAGCTCTCATAGTGTCTTAAAAAGCCAGGAAAAAATGAAGACAAAATTAACTTGAGCATTTTTATCAAATTTAGGATAGCCTTGAAGGTTTGACCTGATAGATGCAATCAGATTCTCTCTGGAGCAAACACAGTGGAAAATTTTTAAGCTGCACTTGTCAAAATCCTGTATGAATTGCGACTAATAACTGACTAATTTAGTTGCAGTACCTCCTTTAAAACCAAATTGATTGTAATTAAGGATATTTTTAGTGTCTAATTCTTTATTAATGAAATCCTGAATTTGGATTTTATAACTTTTTTCAAGAACGCATATCTAGTCTATCATTTCTGGATCACACTTCTAAAATGCCAGAAATTATAAAATGTTAAAATACAAATACAATAAAAACAAATTTTAAAAATTAAAAAATAACAATTAAAATAAAAACCATAAAATTAGCTTTTCAGCTGTTCCTTCCTATGCTCAGTGCACTTCAGTATATATACCCAGTAACCTAGAGCATTTTCATCTAGAAGAGATTTATTCTGCAACCCTTAATATTCATAGCCAGCATTTTAAATTCTTAATGTATCATCTTCATTAGTACAATTTCAGATAAAGGACATTTTCTCTCTATTAAACATCAATATTCGGTTCTTGTTCTGCTATTTCAAGAGTCTTTCTGTTTTAGTTCATTTTACCTTCCTAACTTTTTGATCTATCAGACCCTTTTTCAGTATTATCTGTCAGCCACGTACTTTTATTTTTTTTTTATTTCTGATCTTTTTGGACTTGTCTTTCATCAGTGCACCTCCAAAAGTTAACAAGTTTTAGTCTGTATAATTAAAATAGTTTATCATGTGTTCTAAAGTGCTTTAAGATTATTGTACTCATGTTGAAGCCTCAGGAAGATTTTTCCCTTCACCACTTGCATGGAAAATGTGCACAAGGATCTCAAAATAAAAACTGGTTCATCAACAGATCTCAAAACACTCATGCTAATTAACCTTACTTAACAGAGATCTAGTACTCAAGATATAACAAAGATTAATTTTTTGAATTGGTTTAATTATTTGAAGTATCAAAATCCAAGGCTGATTTAAAATCAAATGGCATTTAGTGGGATTCTAAATAATGAGTAGGACAGGTTATTGTTACAAAACACCTACATTGGCTAGTAAGGTTGCTAGCAATCCAATAAAGTATAGCACTGCTAAACAAAACTGAAATAAAAGTTTATGTCTGCATTTCATAGACTCATATGACAGACCATTTCAGAAAAGAATAAGGACCTAGGAATTACAAAGAAAACTCTTCAATGGGTAATGTCAGTGTCAAAACTATTGGAAAGGATACATGAAGATATTGAGAATGGAACAAGAAGGCTGTATATGTAATTTTTTCAGGAGATCCCAGACCTCCAACAACCCTATTCACATTTGGAAGAGGCAAAAACATACAATTTCTGGAAATAACACCATTTCATGAGCTTAAGTATTTTGCCCTTATCTGGGGCTAGATAAAGGCAAACAAACCCTCTTATTGAAGACAAAGTTACAAGAAAATTTAGTTCATGTGTAGAGGTATAAACACCTAGAAAATTTTAATGGGATGCTTTTCAGCTCTTCTGACTGAAGTATGAGAAGATTCAAGGATCAAAAATCTGTTCCTGGCTGAGGGTTGTCTGCCTCTACAATGGCAGGTGAAAAAATTACCAATGTTCTAAGTATTTAAAAAAGAATCAGCTAACCTTCCAAAAGATGTTCTCTAACACTTTGTGTTGTGTGAAAAGTTCATCAGTATTTTTTAACAATGGTCATTTCTCGCATTGGAGATTAGGAGCTTGGGAATCAGCATCTTAATTCTTTTTCCAAATGCTTCAATGAACAGAATTGAATGTGTGTGCTACATGTTTATGACAGTCACAGTTCATAGGTGAAACAAAAATTCATACTTCAACAGATTAGCTACTATCGTCTGAGTTACATATAACTTGTGTGTATGATGCACAATCAGGTTGTTGTCATCTATTTTCCCATTGGATACTGGCCATGATAAACTCAAGAAAAAAGATCAATAATGCCTGTTCACAGAATGCTTTTCACCTTCGTAACTGATACATGTTTCATGCTCACCTCTTCAATCTGACCAGTTTCTTCCCACCACTTCCAAGAAATTTTTAATAAATTCTCTTCTGAACTTGTTCTCTCTGTATTCTTCATTCCTTTTTTCCACTTCACAATGTATGCATGATTCAGCTCTTAGAATTATCCCTGCCTGTTCTATTCAAATGATCCCCTGCTATTACAAAGCCTTTAGATCTTTCATCCTTACTTATTTTTTTGGAATATTGCACAGTGATACGCTTTCTAAGAATGGATATACTTTGCTTTTCAGGTTTTAAACTTGGTAGAAAATAATCTAATTCTCAAAAGAAAGACAGCTTTTTAAAATTCTATCATTTATTGAGTCAGCAATATATTCTGATAACATATATTCTACCTCATGATTTAGAGGTCAAATAAGAAAGAAACAAGCTATGATTCCACATAGAAACATGCAGTGGCATATATATTCACAAGAATTATATTTTCTGGAGTAAATCCAGTATATTGGTATACTTTGTACACAGAAATAACCTACTTCCTATTTGTTCAATTCTTATGAAGCAAAATGATAGCCAGGCAAACCTTCTGGACTTCCAGGCAAAGCAAAACTCACATTGTCTATTGTGAAGCAAGGAATTTTCTTCTAAACCATTTTGAGTCTTCAAGAAAGAGACATCATGCAGAATCTAGAAATAAAGATATCAAACCAAAACAGTGAGGATAAATAAGAAAAAATATACATCAGGAGATATCTTGTGTAATAATGTTAAACTGTCAGCTTTGTGTAGTACTAAGTCTGTAAAACTACTCAATTGTATTTGCAGTGAAATCCTTTTCTACAGATATGGTATGATTCAGATAAGCAGAGTGCTATTAAATCCCCTTTTCCTCTGTGTATGTAGAACATTAGAAGAAAATGAATGAAAGTTTCAGTAAACATATAAGACATTTAAATCATTCTACAGCTACAGTAAGAGAATAGCAAGAGAAGGGGAATAATTTATTTACAAAAAGTAGAATAATTTTTTTTTTCTATGATTCCTAAGGACAGGTTTTTCTTACTAAAGTTTGGTGCATTTAATTAAAAACCTAGATGCTGAATTGAACGTGAGAGCTGGCTGATAGAATCACATCAAAGGAGTTTTTCTGAAGAAAGAACTTGTTTGGTGTAGTGGAAATGAATCTATGAAGCAACCCAGGACTGGAAGGTCAGAAAAGAACTTATCAATTGCAGAGCTCAACAGTGACTTTTGGAAAGTTGGTAATGCTCTATGAGTGATTCATAAGAGGAGATTTTTAGCTTGGTGACAACAAGATATAATTAGGAAAAAGTAATAGAAGTGATTAAGAAAAAACAGTGAGATAAAGCTGCAGTCACTGTTGAGACTGGCAGATACATTGTGTATCCTAGAAAAGAAAATGTTACATTCTCAAATTGAAAAAAACCACATTATGATTCAGAAACAAACAGGAGAAATAACTAATACTGCAAAATATCTTTATTTTTTAATGTTGGTTGGTGTTCCTTTTCCTCTGACACTGTCTTGTCAAATATTTAAAATCTGATGATATTAATATCTTTGGATAATTCAGTCTTTCTGACTGTTCATTCTCTTGCATATGGAGATGAGAAAATGTGTTTCTCTAAGCAAAATGCCATTCCACAAAAATGATTTTGTTCCAAATGTTTTAAAATAGTAACTTGTTTTGAGTTTTATTGTTTTTTTCGTCAATCTATTCACAACTTCCAGAAAAGTCTTCTAATCTATGATATTAAGTATTACTTCAAAAGAACAAATTCAGGGTGTGTATATTTATTAAGAACAAGTAATGCAAGTAACTAAAAAAAACTTCCTTACATTTTGTAAAGTGGGCAAAAATCCATACTCTCTCACACACTGGAGAGTTCATGAAACATATTAATAGACAAAGTCACTGACAAAAAGTTGTTTAAGGAAAATGTCAGACTACAGCTCTTCTGTCTCATAATTTGCATCTAGCATCACAAAACTAGTTAAAAACAAAGCTTCACAAACACTAAATAGCTACCTCTTCAAATAATTCGTTTTTACTATTCCATTAATTTCTCTGTTTGATCAAGTATTCTAAAAGTGTTTGATTTTGCAGAATGTAGTAAGAGTACTCTAAAAACATAAGAACACTGTAAAAAGACAGAGAGATCATGTGCTAGAGTCTATGGGAAATAAAAATTACAAAAGGGCATTTTCTTACTAAACAAACCTAATCAGTGTAGTTTATTAATGCAACTAGATGAAGTATATTCTCCAATTTCAGCATAATTTACTCTTAGCCATTTTTTGCTTTACTAAATCAAACTGGAGGATTTTTCAAGCTATGTAATCAATATGTAAATTAAATTGTAAAGAAACATAAAAATTGGAAAGAAAATTTATCAGATTTTTTCTATATAATCTATCTACAACCATATTTATTCAAGAAGGGAAGAGGAAAAACATGCTGGATAATATATATTTTAATTGTATTTTTTCTTTCCAGAGTATTGCTATCATTAACATTATAATGGCAAGCCAGTAAATTGCTATTTTCATTTTGAGACAAGAGGCTAATACTTATTACAGGATGCAAGCATTTTAATGGAAAAAGATGATTTGATGTGAATGATAAACAGATCATTTAGTACTGCTAATGCTTTACATAATGTGCTTCATTAATTGAATGTCCTACGTAGCTTACATTTAAGTATACACAATTACATCAAGCTCATTTGTTTAGCTATATATGCTGGCACAGTATATGGCTAATATTTTTCTAATCTAAAACCTGAATACCATTTACCATACTCTTTGCCTTTCAATTTATACTCAATTAGAATAGTAAGTGTATGTGGAATTAATGCAGAAAAAAATGAGCACTTAAATGAAATTTTATCAAGGAAGTTCAAGAACAGTTCACTTAGAGTTTATTTCAAGAACTATTGAAGGTTAGTGATGAACACAACATATGAACCATTGATCTAACACACACACAACCTCACCAGGATGATTATGGGCAATTAATTTATTAACTAGTTTGCAGTCCTTTGGCTATGCAGTACATTTTCCTAAATATTGATATTATTTTTGAAAAAGCCATTGTAACTTCCTTTTAAAGCAGTAATTTAAAGTAGTATTAATCAATTATTCAGAATTTAAGGTATGTTGCTTCCATGAACCATTTTTTGGACTCAGTCTTGAAACTCTAGTTTCTTGTTTACCTTATGTACCTCTGATATTAAAAAATTTACTTCTTTTGCAGCTGTGAAACAAGGAAGTTGAGTTTTTTAAGAAACCTGCAGCTGACTACTTAATTCTGTACTTAGAAGTAGCGGGAATTATAAATATTACAATTTTATGCACAGAATTCTATATCTAAAATTCTTCATAATTCAGAAATATGGCCTCTTAAATGTACTCAAAGAATAGGAAAATATTTCTACCTTGTGCAAGGGGTTATGATGGAAAGCCAGCAAGAACTTCTGGTGTTTCCATTTTGAGGGAAGAGCTCAGATGAAAACTTTCTCTTTACATTATCTTTAGGAGGTTTGGAGGCCCAGTGTTCATCTAGTGTTCTTACAGGCCCAGCTATCAGCATTATGATGCTGACAGAAATCAGAAAGGCATTTTAAATTCTGACATGGATCTGGTGAACTATGAAGGTTTTTTATTCTCTGTCGAGTAGACTGATTAAAATTAGTTAATGATAGTTTAAAATTTATTTAAAATATTCAAATAGAAACTATTTGGTTGTCAAAAATCTGATAGAGTTTCTGAATATGGAGAACAGATGAATGTGAAAAAAATGGACCTATTTCTTTCTCTGTGTCTGTGGGTAGGAAGTAGGAAGTAGGAATTAGGAATAAGATGGAGCCAAACATTTTCTTTCTGAACATAGTATTTTGAATGCAGTTGCAGATGGCTTGTCCATGGAACCCAGAACTATGTCTTGTCTAACAGTTCACCCTTTATCAAGCAAATTTCTTCTATTTCCAGGATGTCACTTTGAGAATTGGAGTCTCTTAGAATTTTAGGAAGGGATTTTTTTTTTCTCCTTACATGCCTTTGCAGAAAATTTCTTTTTTAAAGCCCAAAATCAGATTAAAGTTGCTTTCACCTATACCATAGCAATTTTCTCTTTGGTCTCAAACTCAAATTCAAATAATATATTCAAGCTTTCAAACAGTCACTATTTCTGAACCATCTATTCAGAATCTAAAAGAGTATTTCCTTTATTTCAAAATATACAATACAGTGTATTTTCTTATTGGCATTGTGAGGATTCTGTATTCACTCATGCAATAGCTATATACTTCTTCTTTTGCTCACTCCATATTTGCTTTTCCCTATGATCTTTTCACTGTTTAATGTCTCCTTTTTTTCATCATGATAGTAAAAAAACTTATTCTATAACATTCAGACAAGCTTGAAATTAAGCTAGAGAAGCATACTCATTCAAATAAAGACAATTAATGAATTAATGTTGTAGTTAATTAACTGGCACAGATATCAAGCCAGGAATACTGCAGGTAATTATTCACTGACCATGCCAGAGAAAGAGTAAGGCATTTCTCTGACTGAAAATGGACCTTCTCATGCCATATTAGTCTTCTCTGTCATGAGTGGTCTTCCCCAGAAGCATGGTACTTTTTTTCATCTTCCATCTGTTTCTGCCTCATAATGTTAGAGACAGTGCCAAGATTATACAAATTTAAGCAGCTTCTATTATAGCATCTAGGATTGTTTCATTCTTCTAAAGATATGATCAAACATTTCAAGTGCTTGGTGTCTAATTCTGAGTTAAACAATTTCCTGGACATGAAGAGGTATCAACATTGTCTGAAAGAGGACTGCATGCCTTTTTAATAACTTGACACTTTATACATTTGAGATTAATCTCAAGTAAGTTATATCGAAAGAACTATGTAAAACAGTTTATCAAAAATACATGTTATAGAAATTATATGTCTTTCTGATATGCTTTAACAAGTCTTTGAAATGTAGGAATGTAATTCAATATCCAGCAAAAATTCCCAAAACACAAGCTCATTTTGATATTTTATATCATAAGGAATGACAAATTCCTTTCAATTTGTTTATCATTTGTCTTTATTAAGATTCATTGCTTTTGAAATGTCTGGAAAACACTAGAAAAATATCTTTATTCAAAAGATTTATTCACTTTTAATTGACTAAATCTGTGGGTGATTTGGCAGATGCAGAGAACATGTATTAATGTAGCGTTTGTTCAGCACAGCCCTAAGGATCTTTCAGGTTTTTCATTTAGCTGTTATGTTATTAGTAAAAGTAATTTCATTTCAAAGAAATGATGCTGCAACACACAAATTCAAAGATTTAAGTTGAAATATATAAACAATAAAAAATATTATTTAAGCAGAGAAAGGTTGCTTTAACAAAATAAGCTATTTTTGAAATTAAAATGCTAAATTTGAATACTGTGAGTTATTAATCAAATCCAGTTTCACATTATCACTTCCAATATTTACTTATTTTTGAAAGTATTTTCACAATATTGATGAAATTTTGAATGCTGGTTTTTATATTCAAAACTCAAAGTCCAGGGAAGTGAAATAAGACTGCTTTTCTTTTTCTTCTTGTCTGAATGTGTATTTGTGTGGTGGACTCATTGAGATATTTTCACAGCTGACATACCTTCACTTACTCTTTTTTTATGTTAGCCCTTTTCAACTGTTTGGCTGGCACAGAGCTTCTCTACATTATGTTCTAAAAATGGATCATATAATTGTTTCCTTCACACATTTTCTTTCACTATTGCTAGTCTGCAGAACTAGTAATTGTATTAATTTTCTTTTTTAATATACTGACCAGGATTTTCTGACAGGCAAGCTCTTTTTCATTTAGCACTTTGGCTTTTCTTTTAAACTGGTCTGTCTTGGTGACTTGCAAGGCTATCACAGAGCAGCAAATTCATCAGCATCCTTTAAACTTTTTGTTTAAACTCAGATTTTCAATTTTGGTAGCATTGACCTCTACTTCTCTTCCTAGCAGAACATACCTTGCAAACAGGTCCTTATCTGTGAAGATTTCAAAATCAAAGCTGAGAAAAAAGTAGACACAGTAACTGTTTTCAGAACAACTGTTTTTCAGCCCCGTTTTCAGCCCCATCTCCAATCCCTTCTGCACCTGAATATACTACCTCACCCCACTCATTTACTAGAGCAGTAATATCCCAACAATACCAGTTAATAACTTAAAATCAAATAAACCAAACATTCCTAACACTCAGACAAGCTTGTTGGTTATTAGAGCATAAAGTTATTTGATGCAGTCTTCTATTGAAGACTTGATATCTGTTGATAGCAGTTTAACTATAAAGAGATAAAGAAAGCAGGATAGTGAAACACTATTTGCCTGCTTTTTGCATGCTTGTGAGGACTGAGTCCCAAAGTCCAATCATGGGTCTGTTCTGAACAGAAGATTCCAATTACTGTCATTGCGGTGATATATCATTTTGTGTTAAGGGAGGGCAAAATATCATCATAGTTAGATCTTGCCCTATTTTAAATGCAACTCAAGTACTAGTTTTGCACTAAACAGCTCAAATCCCTGAAATGGGACAGGTGGTAGAATGTCTTTTTCTTTTCCCAAGAGCATTTGCATAGTGAATTACTGATCGCTTTTCAAATTGAAGCAGAAAACTAGAGAATGTAGGTCCCTGTGAAACTTAATGACCTCTGGTGTTTAGTGCTTGCTGAACAGGAGTTTTAAAGGTTTACATTTTGAGTATTTTACTTAAATAGAACTGTCTTCCTAAACATGTCTTTGTGTACAGCTCCATTGCTTTCTGAAAATGAATGCAATTCCAAGAATTGGAGAAAATATATTTGCAATTATTAAACTTACAGGTACTACAGAGAAGGAGCCTAATATAGTTAAATACACTTTATGTGAGGATTGCACCATTAATCAGCCCCTGTCCTTTTCCTCTTGCATTGATAAAGCATTTTATTTATAGGAAAAATAAAAATAGAGTTGACTTCCTGTAGACAGTGACAATGACTGCTTTTGTTTGTTTGGTTTGGTTTGTTGGGTGTTTTTTTAACCCAATATGTTTATTGAACTACCACAAATTCTACAAAATGTCATAAATTTAGGCTTTCTTGTAGGTCTCATGCTCTTCTTATCAGATATTTAGGTCAAATAAATATTGACATCTTCCTAATAAACACCCCCAGTTTACCTGGCCCTAGTATAGGTTGCTTGGAACAACCTAAAACCAGAGCACACCCACAATACTGCTGTACATGTCTTCTTTATGTCAAGAAATTGGATATGCATACTGCATGAACAACTGCTCTAAGCATGAAATTATGTCCAATTTTTTCCAAGAAACACTGAGGAGAAATTTCACCAGGAAAAAAAAAAAAAAAAAAAAAAAAAAAAAAAAAAAAACCCACAAACAAAAAAAAGCCCCAAAGAGCTAACCAAGCAATCAACCAAAAATCCCCCCAAAAACCAACTAACAAACCAACAAACAAAAAAACCAAACCAAAACAAAACAAAAAACCCACCAAAAAAAAACCAAACAAAAAACCCAGCTGCAAAATTTTGAAATTCTTAGATATTAATGCCATTTTTTCCCAGCAAAGCTTTTTAAAATATAGAAAAATGTGCATATAAGAATGAATATATTTCCTTAATTTTATCATCAGACAGAAAAATGTAGATAGTATTGTTATTGTTTTTAGAGGTTAGTTCTTTATTATTTTTAGTATCAAATAAATTGCTTTCTATAATTGATGCATATACATTTCTTTCTATTTTCTTTTCTATTTTATCTCAACTTTTCAGAATAAGCTAGTGCATACATTTTTCTCCTCTGTTGTTTTGTATAGTGACTTAGCTTTAATATTCTTTATAAGTTCCACAAATGGAAATGTGACAAAAATTTTTATGGAAATTTGTTTTAGTATTTTGAAAATGATGAGGCTTTATTCAAGTCACACAACTTCTATGAAAGTACAAGAAAAGGGATCTGAATAGGATTTGTTTCTCTCTGTGTAACAAAATCTACAAGAAAATACAAGGATATTTCAAAGGTGAAAAATCTATCCAGAACTTTAAAAAGTTGAATAAAAGGAGAAAGGCTTTAACGTTTCAATATGATTGAATTATTACATAAGTATTTTATAAGCACTTCCTTTAAAAGTGTACCTAAACTATTAAAAATAGAAATGTTTGGATTTTAATTACTTAAGGCTACACAGAAAGTTCAGTCTGGAAACACAAGTTTTGCAAACCAGAGAAAATGAAATAACGAAGAAATAAACTCCCAAAACACTCCATGCCATTGTATCAATTTATATACTGTTTTGCCTACTGCAGATCAATAGAATTCAAAACAACACAGAATACCAATTGCTTTTATTTATCTTCTTTCTTTTCTTTATGTAGACATTTTCAGCACAAGCACTATTGTCATCCGTATAGGTAATTTTCAATGCATGCCAAATTATTTATAATTAGATGATATAATTTCCCCTAGTAAATGAGACACTAGCAATTCTTTTTACAGTCTTTTTTTGCCAGTTGCAAAAATAATAGTATGTACATTGATTTTAATCTAGAATTAAAATAAATGTCCTATAAATTCCTTAGACAAAATGCAGGAATAACCTGTCTGCAGAATAAGGAATTTTAACAAAAGATTTAAAGTGTCAGATTAGATTTTTTCCAAATTCAACTGATATTACTGCATCTATGCCCACACCAGCTGAAAAGATATATTTACACTCAAATATAAATATAATGTGGATGCCTCTGTATATTTATCATAGAGATCCAGATACATACCCACACGAACATGTATTTCTGCAATAGCTTATTTATTTAACTGATTTAATTTATAACACAAATATTAAAGACAAATAGTTCACCTGACAAGATTTTTTTACAAATCTTGCATTTGATTCTTCAATATTACACTAAAATTAGGTCGGCTTTCTCAGTATCTTTTTACAAACCTTTCCAGGTAGCCAGTCAATTTTAAATAATTTGCTCGGTCATCTTCAGTCAAGTGTGTGGATGTGATTACCTCTAATTGTAAAGTTTCTGCTGTTACTACTGTTTGGGTATTTTTAATTTTGGGGCGTTTTTTCTCATTTGGGTTGTTTTGGTTTTTTTGACACCCAGCTGTAAAATACAGGATGCGGTGGTCATTTATCTATAGTTCCAGAGATTTATTCAACAAGTTTTCACATGTTTAACTTTAGGTAGAAGGGACAGGAAATAAATATTTTTTTCATAAAATACATCGGTCTTTATTCAACACCCCCAGCTTAGTGAAGTGCCTCAATTAGGGCTATAGCTAGATTAGTTACAGTCAAGAACTTGTTTCTGGTCATCTCCATTGCCTCCATTTTTGTCATCTTTGATACTGAATATCTGCAGTCTTTGCCAAGAGATGCTGGAAAAAATCCTACTGTGCATGCTCTTCTTTCCTGCTGTAAAAGGCTGAGCGCCAGAGTTGTACATGTTTAACTTTAGGTAGAAGGAACAGGAAATAAATATTTTTTTTTCATAAAATACATCGGTCTTTATTCAACACCCCCAGCTTAGTGAAGTGCCTCAATTAGGGCTATAGCTAGATTAGTTACAGTCAAGAACTTGTTTCTGGTCATCTTCATTGCCTCCATTTTTGTCATCTTTGATACTGAATATCTGCAGTCTTTGCCAAGAGATGCTGGAAAAAATCCTACTGGGCATGCTCTTCTTTCCTGCTGTAAAAGGCTGAGCGCCAGAGTTGTGCTTCCTAGCAAAGACAGATCTCTGTACAGTAAGCCTGGGAGGTGTCATCAGGTCCAATCACACCCTACTTGAGGGCTCTTTACAAACAGAAAAGTTAATTCTTAAGGTTTTACAACACTATAGGAAAATCCAAGTCAGAGATATGCCTGTGCTTAGGGCACTACTTTGTAAGACATCTCTGGTAAAACTGAGCTTGATCTGTTGGTGTTCTGAGCAGAAAGGATACAAGTTTCTTCCTAGTCAAAGAGTAGTAGTACTCTGGCAAACACAGACTATAATCCTCTGGAATATTACTGGGAGAATGATTATGCTTTGCATCAGACTCAAATGTCCTAAGAGTTATGATTGTCTCAGAGCACAGGTTGAGAGACCCTGTATCTGATAGCTGACATGTAAAATGTCGGCTAAAAATGGTCACATTCTAAAACGCTTTGATAGTGAGGCCATAGTACATGATAAATGGTATGAGGGGATAGGGTTCTTCATCAGTGGTCACTGTGGAAGTATGAAGTAACACTGCTTTTCAGTTAAGATTAAATTTAATATAGATATGTTGTGAAAATATCCTACTGCTCTTTTACTGCTGATGAGATTTTGTCTCAGTGTACACTGAACATGCCAAATAATAATTAGTTGTATCATTTTATATACTTATTTCTAACAAGTGAGCCTACAGTTAGGATTAATAGAATTTCTTTCATGAAGTTCAGAGCTTAGTATACACACACATTAGGGTGCCTAGGCACTTATGGAACAGCAATTGCATTCCACAAGTAATGAGAGGACCTCTTAATTCAGCTGAAGTCAAAGCCACAAGTGAGTAATAAATGTATTTGTTCTCCAGTTAAATCGATTCCATGCAATGCTGCAAGTGCTTATTATGCATTCTGTTTATTCCACAAGGAGGAAAATAATAGTTCTTTTCCTTTTCTGCTAAAATACCACAGTACAAGGCATCTTATTTGGTTTCATTTTAACTATACCAATTTCACTTCTAATCAGCTTCTGTGCAAAGCTTACAGTGATCTCAAAGCTGCGGCTGGATTATTGATTTCTATTAGGAAAAATGAAAGAAGCATTAGTTTGCGTGTCCTGAACACTACTTTTCTACATAGAACAGCTTTTTTTTGGTTGTTTTTGTTTTGCTTTTTTTCCAAAAGGGGATCAGAATATGCATTTCTTACAGACATATATATTTTTTACTTTGTGATGTGTCTCACTGAGACAAGATTCACAACATTCAGGATCTCACTTTCTCAGCTGATAATGTCCAAAGATAGCATATGCTCCTTCCAGAAAGGATATTAATAGGCTTTACAATTGCTTGGAGAGTCTATATTGCAGTTCCCTTAGACACTAAAATAACTCATCCAAAAAAACCCCACATTTGTATGCTGTTTCCTCAGAAGGAGATGAGAGAAGTAGAACTGATGATAAATTTACTGTGCTGTGCTGTAAAATCCGGATTCACAGAAGCCTTATGGCGATATTTTGCAAATGGACCATTAGTTGCAAAGATGTATATGCTGGTTATAATGCAAAATGCAACAAAAACAAGCAGTGTAGCAGTACTTATTGGTCCTTTCCTTCACATTCTACAAATCCTTGTCAACTAATTAATGACTTGAATAAATGTTGAGAGAGAAAGAAAAGAAAAAGAAAGAAACTATACATTTTAATTTTAAAATATAGAACTTCTAGTGGACATGAATAGGCTTAGGGTTATAAAAAATCTTTGACAGAAACACAGCAAAATACTGGAACACAAAATTAAGAATCGAGCTATAAAACAAGCTATATGTATAAAATCTAGTGCAGACCATTCTACCTACACATCCTTCCCATCATCATTTCCTATCTGAAACACTTATCTTGAAAAATTATAAACAAGTCTCTAATGTGAAAAATATTTTTCAAATAGAAGTAATCAACCAGTATCAATATTTTTCAGCCTTCTTTGTGCCAAAGGATTCTTGGCTGGAGCACTCAGAGTATTTGACCACCAATAAAAAAAGATAGTTCTGGAAAAAACTGTCAAGCTTATGAAGAAGATTGAATTCCCCCCATAACAAATTGCCCTCCAGACACATTGAGATTTCCTTTGCCAGAATGTTATTTTAATTCACTCACTGAGAGGGAATGTGTTTCTTTTCAACTGAGACTTCAGATGTTACGTAATATTCAATATCATCCTCCTACAAACAATTAGTTACAATTGTTTCAGAAAATGCACATGCCATTTTAAATGGCACAACTAAAGGACTGATTCTTTATGCCCTCATATATAGTAAGGAGAAGTTGTCTGATTACATTTAGTGACAGAAAAATGAAATAACCTGATATAGTCAGGCATAGCGAGAAGAAGAAACAGTACCTTTAAAAGGATAAATATGGCATCTTATATAGCAATTAATAGATTAGGTAGACTGACATACAATTTCTGAAAGATAGGTCTAAAATACAGTTATGTTTCACCTCTGAATGCGAATATTCCTACAGAGAAGGGAAAAAAAAAAGAGTGAGAAACTAGTTCTTTGCTCTCCTACTTTTCAGAAAAGAAAAAAACTATGCATCCAGGTTTACAAGAGGATGTGACTTTTGACACTGCTGGAATGAATCCTATTAACATAGTTATGTTAACATGTAAAATTGTATGTAACTTTTTAAGCTAGAATTTATGCGCAGCAATATCCTTAATATAGCTATGCTTTGCTGTTTGTCAGCTTACATGAGCTCCAAATCATTCTTGGGAAATTCTTCATTCACTAAACATAATTTTCATTGAAGTTCTATATTAAAAATTCTAATTTAAGGTAGGTTAGTCACCTTCTTCTAAGTTTGTCAACTCTTTTGTATGTATATGGGTATCTTTGTATAGTCATATTCTCAGCTGTTATAAAGCTGTGTGATTTACTGGAATCTATTTAAAATCAGGCCAATTTGCCATGGACAAGGATTTGGTCCAGGAAAATAATAAAACAATAATATAATAAAAAAATAATAAAACAAAGGTAATATACAATTCACATTGGTGGCTGCTGGACAGCAATACTTACTCTTGAGCACTTACTCACTCTCCTTTTAACCTCACTCTTTCCCATAGTGTTGTATACTGCCATATTTTTACTATGTAAGGGGCTTATTATGATGAAAAGAAGAGGTAATAAAACAAAGGTAATATACAATTCACATTGGTGGCTACTGGACAGCAATACGTACTCTTGAGCACTTACTCACTTACTCTCCTTTTAATCTCACTCTTTCCCATAGTGTTGTATACTGCCATATTTTTACTATGTAAGGGGCTTATTATGATGAAAAGAAAAAAAAAGAAAAGCAGCAACAAATTAATTTTGTCAATTCAATTAGATTAGTATAAGTTCTAGAGAAGCTGAAGAAGAAAGAAGAAATAAAGAGAGTCAAAGATGAAGATCAAATGTTAAAAAGGAGAAAACAAATGCAAAAACCACAGAAATAAAAAAAGAGGTTTACACAAGTTCGATATGGATGTCAAAATTTCTATCAGTTTTCTGCTTATTTTTCCAACAGGTATTCTCAGTGTCTTTCCATTTTTTCAATCTGTAAGGCAGGAGATTGGCTCAGTCTACTTTTGCTGCTTCTCTTCTTGCCTTTCAAGATTGTTTTGCTTCCTATCTTTAGAAATTTTCATGTCTTTCCTTACTTTTTACTTCAATGTCTTTCAAAAAAAAGACCATTCAGTATTTCATTTGTACAGATCACTATTTTGAGTACAAAACAAAAAGAAAACAACTTGAAGATTCACTAGAAGGTACAAATAAAGATAGGGAAAAAGATAGCAAGTGATGGAGGAAAAGGGAGCAGAAGTCTGAGATTTCATGTGTGAATGTGCCTGTAATTTAATGTCTAAAACACTCACTTGGATAACATGAGGAACCTTGTATTACAGATCCTGCTCGTGTTAGTACAAATTAGTCAGATATTGATTAGAAAAAAGACAGTATTTCCCTACTGTAAGTTTTCTTGCTATACTTGCATATTCCTCATTCAGGATGGAGAATAAATAAAGGGAAAAATCAGCACTGCACCATTATTGTTATTATTATTATTATTATTATTAGTAGTAGTAGTAGTAGTAGTACTCTGACTTGTATCTACTGAATTCAATAGTGCCCTTCAACATCTCTATCACTTTATAGGTGTGAAGTAGTTGCTCTAATCTTTCTCCTTGGGGGGTAAGAGATAACTTCTCGTTCCTACTGGTTAAATAAAACAAGTTAAATAGCATGAAGTGTATCACGAGAAAAAATCATTCTCAGCTTTGTGCTTATATCTTCATAAATCTTGTCTCCTTGTTTGGGTCTTACTACTGAGCAAGAGAGATAATAATATATTATGTCTTTGGGAGACTTTAAGAACATTTCTCCACTAGTCCACCTAATTTCAATGAGTAATGTGTAAGCGAATCTTTTCTGTTAAACTATACACTGTAAACTGTGGTACATGATCAAAACAGTAGCATAATCAGATAACCATTTGAAGAGTCAGCAGTCACTGCAGTGTTTGAAAGATTTCTGTTTTGTTTTAAAGGAGAAGTAAATATATATGCCCGTTAGCTATGTGACAGCCAATGATATTTGAATGATGACCCCTGCAACTAAACCACTGACCACTTAAATATTCTAAAACAATCTTCAAAAAAAGACTACTGACTACACAGTTCACTTTAATGAATGCCATAATCATCCTGTAAGCTGCAACTCTTTTCAAGCAGAAGTATTTTATGATGTCATATTTATGAAATAAAATTTGATGGTGCCATGAAAAGCAAACATTTCTCTGACTCACAAAACCCACATTCACTAAATTCTTGCCTTACTCCAGACAACAGATATGAGATATTAAGAATCAAGATACATTCAAGACAGATGGAGTCAGTGGTTCTGTATACATTAGCAAGCAGTGTACATGACTGGAAATAAGCTAAAGAGCTGAAATGCACAGTGTATATATTGCAGGAGCTTCTGACTTTGAACCATCTGTAGGTGGGTCCCATAGACATAATCTATGTTTAAACCTAGAATGCATTCGTTTTATCTTTTACTTTGGTCTGAAAGGGATCCAGCTCATGCACACTGAAACTGCACCACAGTACAAAGGTAACTATTGAGGACTTCTGGGAGATTCACTCTAAATTGTGTGGCTGGCTTTCATTAAATCATCTCTGTAGAAGCATCCATGACGGCCACTTCCATGCTTCTGAGCAGTATCTGTATACTTTTCACTATTAATTGATGTAAAGAGCTGTCTGCACCTCTCAACTATTTGACCAATGTAACAATAGTTTTGTTCCTTTATTTTTTGTCTTTCATGCATCTTTACATCTGAACAGACTCCATATAAGCAAAAAATACTGAATGCTGCAATACTGTGTGGTCACAATGAGGGCAATCTATTATTTTCATCTATTTTGACATAGTTTTGTACTCCTAAAATCATTGGTAGTGGAAGCTGCAACCAATGTCTGTTAGTACAGACTTCGTCTCCTCCATAACTGAGAGCCTCAGCAAAAATCTGCCCTTAGCAGGGCACTCTCCTTAGGAAAATAAGAGAATATGTCAAAGTTGCAAGACTGAATTTTTCATCTTAAGTATGTATCAGTTTTGTTGACTGCTCAAAATACATTCACCAAATCTTCAAAAGTTACCCTTCAAATGCATTTAATAGTCTATGAGGACAGGGTGACTCATACATTGCAAAAAATGTCTCATAATAACTTCTTTTATTTTCTTAAGCAGATGTGATGTTACATAAGGGGTGACAAGTTCATTTGATCCCATGAGAGTATTAAAAAACCCCAAAGCTTACAAAAATTGTCTCTAAGTATTTAACTTCCACTTCTCAGAATCTGTCAGTTACAGTTAAAGTTTCTCTTTTTCTTTTTTTTTCTTTTTATAATTTTAAATATAGACTACTCTTCCATATGTTGTTGAGAATTTGATTTAATCCTTATCATTTACAGGAAAGACACCAGCAGACAACTTTGGAGCTGTATGTTTCAATCAAAGCACTATATAGTTTTATTGGTGATTGAGTATAAAAATTAAGAATAGTCAAAAATATGATGCATAAGGTACTAATAAGTAGATGCATAACATAAAGATTATTTTTACCTGAAAGTCTATGTACAAATCACAATTAAAAACCAGAAAATATTGCTATAGCATAAAACATACAATATCTAACAACAAATATTAATCTCTAAAATTATGTGAAGTAAGAAATACCCAGAAATGCCAGAGATCATTAAGGATTAAATAAAAAAAATAAAAAAAAAAAAAAGCAAATGATAGGTCTGATAATCCTTAACAAAAAAGAAAAAATTTATTTTTCTTTATGATTTCTTTAGCCATCCACATGTTTAAAGGAAAATTATATAACAAAACTAAATTTCTAAATTTACTTTTTACTGCTCACACAGAAAAAACAGAAGACTTAAACTCAGCACCAAATTATCTTACACTTGATACCTTGCTTTGAAAGAATTTGCAGGGATTTGCAGTCATTCTTCAAAAGGTAATTAATCCCTTTGTACATGCTGATTAATTTTATTTGAGAGGAAGACAATGTATAAGAAATGCAGTGGTGAGAAAACATCACTATGACATTACAACATATGGTCAAATTTTGTATAGGAAAAATGTGCATATATGTGGAAAATATATAGATATGGACAGAATTTTTAGATTAGAAATTGTATATATAATTTCCCCTGTACTACCATTATTCTTGATTAAAACCACCACAGCCAACAAAATTCAAAGTTATTTCTGTTTCTATAGTATAGGTACATGTATGAAAATTATTCATTATTGGTGGGATAATCTGGATATAATTCATATCAGCTTGTCTCCAACTCAAATATGTGTGTTAAAATACTGTAGTCACAAACAGTCTTACCTGTGTTTTCTAACATTATATTTGCTTAGCCAAGAAGATTACATAAGTCTGTGAGTAATATGGTCAAGAGAGGCAAAGGTGTGTTTGGTTGTGTGTAGGAATCATATGAGTACCATAACTTGAAAGAATATATATATATATATATATATATATATATATATATATATATGTGCATGACATACATGTTCAGTCACAATGCTGATACAAAAAAGCATATTAACCAGGACAATATTTATAACTGTTATTTAATATCACTTCTGACCCTTTCTTGGAGTCCTTAATAGCTAGAATAGCAGATAAAGATTGTGGTGTCCAAAGTGTACCTTAGCTTGCTACTTCCTTGTCCCTGACATTTTCATTCCGTGTTGTCTGTTCCAGAGATATGAGGCATCCAGTCTAATCTCCATCTGTGAAAAAGAAGGTTGTTGTGTCTTTGACAGGAAAAGTCTCCTCTGCTCAAATCATCTCAATTATGGTCTTCCTTCTCTGCAGGATATGTTTAGTGGAATCATACAGCTTGGGAATGTGACTATTCATTACCAGATGAAGGAGTAAAAACAACAAATTAAAAATATAGATAACATTATGTTGTCGTCTTCACATTTTTTTGTTTTCTCCTACATCATTAACTCTTAGTGAATAATGGTAAAGCAAAAGCATAAGACCACAAGAGATGCAATAAACATATTTATACAAGTCTTAATTCAACATTTCTAAAAAAGTTCAGAAAATGAATCTACAAAGAAAATGTAGAAATTGAAATTCAAATGTGATGCAGCATAAGCAAAGTCATTTTATTTCCCTCCCAAAAATTATGAGCCTACTAATTCTTGGAATTTTCCTTCTTAAAATATCTTCAGTGGGGTTTTAATTTGCATAATAGCAGTGTCTCTGCCAAATCTGAATCAGGATCTTGATTTTCATGCATTGTACATAACAAAAAGGAGCCTTTGTACTGAATATCTGATAATCTAAAAGGACAAACTGGTAGGAGGAATAAAATTACTTCCATTTTTCTGATGGGGGCTTTGGCCACCAAAACATCAAGTACTTTGGTCAAAATCACATTAATAAGTTTGAAAAAGTCTCAGAATCTGAAGTCTCATCCTTTAGACCAACACCTCTGTACATGAAAAACAATGGACAAACAAAACATGGACATTTTTTCTCCAAATATCCATTATTTAATATTTTGTATTATGCCTTAAATGTTTCAGTTCCAGTTTCACATGTTAGTGAGTCTCTTTGATATAACTGTTGTGAGTCATTTGTGTATGGAGGATACTGCTATGGATGCCTTTCATAGGTACTTAAAACATACAGTTTAGAGATAATGCAAACATGCAAAGAGAAAAGAAATAAAACCATTGAATAATTTTTCTGTAACTTCTGAGAGATTTTGGTACAAACTATAGTACAAATTATTACCTGTGGAAAAGATTTTAGTACCGACAATGACAAAACTGATAATAATTTCTAAGCATGGACATATTTCTCATAGAAAAACCCTACTATTGAGGTGAAACAAAAAGAAATTTGTCTGTGCACCTAGTGGGTAGAAGTTTTCAGGATAATCTCTTTAAATTAAGATCCAGAATATTTTAATATTTCCTATGTTATTTTAAAATATAATATTCTTAGCCAGCCAGAGATGATATCAAAAAGTACATACATTTTATATTACTCAGTAGGTACTTTATTAGTGTCACTGATTATTGTTTTGAAGGTTTTATATAACTATATATTTATTTAAAACATATCTTTAATTGAGAATAAATAAATTAAGTTATGTGCAACAGAAATTACTCACATAACTATAAACTAATATTCTGATTTAACAGAAAACTCAAAGCAAGAGATACTCTTGATCCTGGATTCCTTGAAAAAGAACACCTGATGTGAACAGCCTCAGAATAATATTCCTTTGTAAAAATATATAATTTTTCAGTTAAATGGTATGACTAAGTGTACAACAGCACATACAACTAATTAATAAAGGACAGTTTGGTGTGAATCTGTTCTGAGGAAATGTTGTGGGCAGAATAAAAAAAAAAGTAAATTCAAACATTGGTTTTTTATTCAGAAATGTTATCTTTAAGTCGGCTGTTATTAAATAAGTATCTAGGAGCTGGGACCTGTCTATTTACTTGAAAAAAAGTGGAAGCAAAGCAGGGAGAACTGAATGAAAGCACATTCAGGATTCAGTCCCTGTCTGAGAAAGCTTCTGAGTTCATGTGTGTTTATTCTGACTGAATTCTAGTTTGAGCTTAAAATTAAGCTCCAATTTAGTTCCCAGTGACTTCATTTTTAAAAGGTAGTTTGCTGCAATGAGACTTGGGTCCCATTCACAGAAGGAAACCTTATCTAGTGAGAGGTGAAATAATGGCATATACATGGAAACTAAATGCTCAGAGGGCAAAAATGGAAAAAATTAGCTAAATTTGTGGTATGAAAAGGTGTGTACAGAAAGGGGATGGTTATTATCATTAAATATAGTATAATTTGCTGCATCTGATGATTAATATATTATGTGATTCTCACATGCCAAGCTTGTTTAAAGTATTTTGCTCTAAGCCAAAGTTAAAGTATAAAGAACCTATGGGACAGCATAAAATACCTCTGACTTTTGGACCTTAAAGAGTTATCAGTTAGGAGTTACAAACCATGGTAATGAGGGCACATAAACTTTTTCATTGCCATTCCTAGCTCTTTTTCTTGTTGTTGTTGTTGTTTTATTTTTTTGGTTGGTTTTTTGTTGTTGTTGTTGTTGTTTTGGTATTTTTTGGTTGGTTTGTTGTTGTTGTTGTTGTTTTGGTTTTGGTTTTCATTTTTTTTGTTTGTTTTTGTTTTGGTTTGGTTTTGTTTTTGTTTTTGTTTTAGTTAGTTTTCCAGTTTTTTTTAGTTTTTTCCCCACTAGTAGTTTGGTATTTCATTGTTCTTCTGGAATCACTGGTCTTTTCAAAAATCATGTCTGTGCTCCTGCCCTAAAGAATAAATGTGCAACACATTTCACAAAACATAATTAGACGCTAAACATGATCACTTCCACTGAGTGATTCAGTATGCTTTCATTGTTCTGAAAAATGACCTGCTTCTTAGTGAATGCTAACTGTATTTTCTCATGTGAGGGACCACTTAAAATACAGTTGCCCTTTGCCGGTACAGAATTTCACTTACATTTATACCCTGAAGAGCTACTTATACAGCTTAACATATAATTGTGAACATCTGTTGCTCACTGATGGAGACTCTTTGAAACAATAATTTCATATTGTGAATTTTTCCCAAATTAAATTATGTATGCGATACAGTTCATGTTGCATACATTTATTTAGTGGAAACAACTGCAATTCTTTCTTAACATATTCTTCCTGTGTTTTGTGAAAAACTCTGGTGCTTTGATTCTGCAGTCTATTTAAGAAAATTTATTATTTCATTGAATAGGGTATATCTTCTTGTTTTTCTTTAAATGTATTTTGCGACTGTCCACTTTTTACTTAATCTATGGTAAACAAACAGATTTATTCAACATAGCATTTAACAAAAAATTCACTTGACTTGTCACCTATAAATATATGTACAAGAGGTTTAAAAAAATTATTTCTTGCCTTTCACATAGCAGTAGGCCCCAGCTAAGCATATTTTAAAATGAACTAATTACCATTATGATCTGAAACATTGGCCATTCTTACACAGCATGTCAAATTCTTTTTTTGCCTTCACTTGTCTTTTTTCCTAAAAGCTTCAGCTCAACAAAGATTTATTAACTCTTCTACTTTAATTTTATGGAAAATACACATAATGAAATTATAACAGAGCAATAATCATTGGAACCTTACTGGAAATCATATAAGTATTTAATTTCAGTAACATCATGTCCTCTTTTATTTTTTTCCAGAAAAATAGAACAACAGCTATATATTGGAATTTTAATTTGCTTCTCCATTTTAAAGGTTAGCAAATGATCCTTCTTGGCTCCTCCATTCCTCCAACAGACTCATTTTAAATATATTTCATTCTTATTTTGGTCACTGAAGGTAATGTATGCACAAACTCACAAGCTGGGGACCTTAGAGGGACTGAACTCTTTGTCCCCAATACAGACAAAAAGCCATGTCTGGGCAGTCTCATTTACATTAATTATTATGTTGTTCCACCATAGTTTCAATTACTTTTATTATTGCTTCATCTGGTTTTAGTGGATTGCTTATGCCATCACTATATTTGTTTTTGGTCAAGGACACATGGGATAGCAATTCTGCCTCAATTCACCCTCTTCACCTAGCCAAGAAGGTCATTAGAGTTCTTTCACTCACTAAATGCAGAGCATCTGTATGCCACCACCAGCAAATCCTAGTTATCAAGTAGGATAAATCAGTAATCAAGATGTAGTAATAATAACTGTTATTATTGTTATACATTGTTACTGTTATTTTTATTGTTGTTATTATTATAAAAAATGTGGAAATTTCATTGCCCAGACCACCTTCTTCACCTTTTTTTGAACAATTTTGATAGACAAGGTTTGCATGACCAAGTTTTGGTAGTGGGGAGAGAACTTCCTCCATGTCCAGCAGAGCCAATCATTGGTAGGTCCAATGATGGGTGTGGGTCAATGATTGGCCAATCAGAAATCAGATAAGTTCCCTGTGAGAACATATTTAAGAAAAAGAAGAAGAAAAAAAATATTATTGTATAGTTATAATTGTGGCCAGAGAAAATGAGGGGTAAGAATATATGAGAGGAACAACTCCCAGGTCAGTGCAGAAGGAAGGGCAGGAGGTGCCCCAGACACAGGAGCTGAGATTCCCCTGCAGCTCCTAGTGCAGACCGTGGTGAGGCAGCTGTGCCCCTGCAGCCCGTGGAGGAGTTTGGGGATGCAGAGATTCACCTGCAGAGCCTGAGAGGAGGCTGTGACCCTGTGGGAGGCCTGTCTGGAGCAGGGACCTGCAGGGACCCATGCTGGAGCAGGTTTGCTGGTAGGAATTGTGACCCTGTGAGGGACCCACACTGGAGCAGTCTGTCCTTGAAGGACTGCACCCTGTGGAAGAGTGACCCACACTGCAGCAATGTGTTGCCTGTGGGATGGACTCGTGTTGGAGAAGCTGATGGAGAACTGTCTCTTGTGAGAGGGCCCCCATGCTGGAGCAGGGAAGGATTCCTCTCCCTGGACAGCAGCAGATAAAACATGTGATGAACTGATTGCAACCCCCATTACCTGTCTCCCTGCACTTCTGGGAGAGAAAGCAGAGCTGGGAAGGAGGGAGGGGTGGGTGGAAGGTCCTTTAAAGTTTTGGATTTTGGTCTTTCTCCCCATTATCCTGACCTGATTTTGTTTGTAATACATTCAGTTAATAACTCTAATTGTAGCTTGTTTTGCCCATCATGATATTCAGTGAGTGATGTCTCTCTGTCCTTATCTCAACTCATGAACTCCCTGTTATATTTTCTCTTCCCTCTCCAGCTGCAGAGGGGAGTAAGAGAGAGGCTTTGGTGGGTGCTTGGAACCCAGCCAGGGGCAACCCACTACAACAGTAAACAGCTGATTTCATCCAAGAAAAAAGCAAAAGCAAGGATATTGGAGAATAAGGATTTTGGCAAGATATTATTTTGGCATATTAGGCTGCAAGAAGAATGTTGAAGACCAGATGGCTCTTCTCTTTAAGGAGCCCAAGTGCAGAGGCTGGCAGTTAGTTCAGGGATCTGAATCGTATCTGGCATAGCCAAAAGGTCTTCAAGACATGAAAGAAGAAAAATGGCTAGATGTTTTTAGGGCAATGTTTCAAAAGAAATAGACCATCTTTTGCCCTAAGAAGGACAAAAGAACATAGGATGTTCATGTCTGAATATTTTTCATCATTAAATGGAAAGGATAGCAATGGAAAGCAAAGGATTGAACTGAAAGCAAAACTCTGCTTAAAAAATATATATATATGAGGATTTTTTGGTACATTTGCTGTATCTTCTGGTGTCAGCCACAGCAGCAAGCAAACTTGGGCAAGAGACTCATGCAATGGTATATTTCTGAACCAAAGAGTTTGAATTAACACTGCATGATACATTGCATATTAGATATGATTTATTTCTCCAGTAGAAGAGCCTGATACTGAGAAGTGAGAAATGGGTGACATTCTAGTGTGTACAGGCACTTCAGGAAAAGCAAATTATTTTCTTTATTGTCATCTTTTAGAACTGAATTTTTAAAGGTAGTCTATGTTTTATACTTAGAAGTCTTGAAATTATTAAGAATGCTAAAACATTGAAAGGGTAGTAAATGTAGGTAAATCAGCAAAAAATCTTATTCACAAAGACACATGGAATAACTTCTGAACTGCCCTGAGCAAACTCCTGACTCAAGAAAGAACACTTCTAATACTTGTGTAATTAGTGTCAGACATGACATTATGTAAAATGAAGCATTTTGTATGAAATTAAATATGAGTTTAAGTTCTTATCTCATTCAAGTGCAAAAAGAGCAGGCATTCTTGCCTGTCAGTGTTGATCTGGATTTCATGCAGTTCACTTTAGAATGTCTTTTGATTTTGTCATATTTACATTATAACATGTTCCACAATTTCTGCATAGTCAGCAAAGCTTTATCTATTTCCTAGACAAATGTATAATCTCGGAGAATGAAATTTCTGTATTTTATTACTAACTTTCACACTTATTCTTGGAAAGACAGATTAAATAATATTTTATTTTCCACACTACTTACATGATAAAAGCTATTTAATAGATTTTATGAGGAAGGAGAACAGTATGACAACCATTTAGTTTGATCCTGAATAAGAAAGACTACAGGATTTAGTGCAGTTACACACTTGAGTAAGTAATCTTGTGCTACGACATTTTTTCACAGGGCTTTCAGAAATTTAAGTGATAAATGACAATAATTTTTGTATGTGGTTCCTATGGCTAGTTCAAAAATAAAATAAAATAAAAAAAAACCAGAAAAAAATGGAATTTAAAACATATACAGCATGTAATCTGAACTTCTATAGAATTTTATACCTTAGTCAACATATGTAATAAAATGAGAAATGTCGCTCCATTTAGATAACGGTCAAGTTCCTTCTAGTTTGATAAACACATACTATCTTTCTTTGTCTCAAATAATAAGGCAATGGCTGTCAGGGAGCAGCAGCAGCAGGGCTGGTCCTGAGGGATGCTGGCCCAGGGCAGGCAGGGCTGTGCCACCCTAAGAGAGCAGGCTAATATATTGATTTTCCAAACAAATATCAGTACAGAAGAGGCACAGATTATCTATAACCATGAAAAGCTGTATAAAAATGACCAAAAAAAACCTGTTTCACAAATATTTTACAAAGACAAAATTTATACTAGCCTCATTTCAGTCTGCATCTCTGTCGTGAGTGTCATGAACATCAGTTCTTTCTCCGTAGTTAAGCATAACACAAAAATACCTTTTGCCTTTCCACATGCATGAATTGAAATGGATTATTTGAAGCTAACATAAGCAAATAATAAATAATATACAATGTGTAATATGTCATATACTTTGTCATGTAAGCCATATATATCACATATATAGTGTATAATATATGATGTATTAAACTCAGTAACTTGTTGCCAGTTAGTTTAAGATTTCTGATTTTTCCACAAACCTTACTTGGAATCATTGAATGTTTTAAGTAGAAAGGAAGACTTTTGCAGTTCAATCCCCCTGCAATTAGCAGAGACCTCAACTAGATCAGCTTGCTCACAGCCCTGTCCAAAATGACCTTGGACACTTTCAGAGATGGGGCATGGACCATCTCTCTGGGCAACTTGTTCCAGTGTTTCACTGGAAAAAAGTTCATCCTTATAGCTCATCTCAATCTCTCTTCTTTTGAGGTATGACTAAAGTGATGCACTGCTGGTGGAAACAAAGTTGATCATAAATGTACATGTATGGCATGAACAGATAGAATGAGGAAAAAGAAGAATGGGACCAATAAAAGTGGAAAGTAAAAACAGTAGGAGAAATAACAGAGGAGAAAATGGATGATGCAAATTTGAAAACAGGAGAGAAATGTCTAGAAGTGATCATGGCAAGAAGGAATGTCTCTTTATTTGATTCTTAATAACTTTTTTCCCCCTTTTAACCAAGGAAGATACAGAAGATGTAAAAGCAAGAGAAAGAGACATTTTCATGAGACACAAGAAATTTTTTACTTGGTCTTAGTTCAGTCAGAGTTAGGAAGCCCTACATCAACTGTTCTGCTACTCTTTAGAGTCAATATTTCCCTCACCTTTGTCGCAGACAACAGTGCTTAGTTTTACCAGCTTCTGCAAGACACCCTTTTAACTAAAGCCTAACTGGAATCAACTTACCAAATAATCAGGTGCATTTAGACTCAGTACTTCTAACACTTTCAGAATAATAAATAATTATATATTTCCAGACCAATTATTCCAAGTGAGTACAACATTACCTAATTATCAGACATCAAACATATATGCTTGCTACTTGATTTTTTCAAGGGCACTCAAGCATGACAACAGCAACACACACAGACGAGTTCAGTGGACTAATTAGCAATTGGTAATGAAAAGAAAATATTGTCAAGGACTCTTTTGTACACAAGCTCATTTGTTGATGAGTGGAAGGACACTCTGTTTCTATTATGATATTAGTTTCTCTTCAAGAAAGTATAATAATGTAATTTAATATAATTAACAAGGCAGTTTAGAATGCCAACAAACCCCTTGCTAGATTTGCCAAATTACTTAATGCAATAAATATGCACTGGTTTTGAATTTTATAGCTTTTTCCAGATTGAAGACAGAAAGAATAAGAATAAGGATCCTGCTGAAGTAATATGATAACTAGGGCTGGTGAAATGAGTAAACAATGTTATAATTAGCAAAAAATGTGCTTTATTTTTAAAAGAAAGGTTATGAACTTATTTTAAACTTGTCTTCCATACTAGTAGGAAGCTTTGCACATAACATGAAGTGAATGTTGAGGTGTAATTTATTTTTATAAAATTTGATTTGTTGGTAATATGCTATATAATTACTCACACAATACCAATTCTCTGATAAATCTAGCTCTAAAAATTCTTAATAAGGTCTTGTGTGAATGTCTCTGCTGGAAAGTCTTCCTTTTATGTCCGCTCTCCTATAATGATGATAAGTTGGCAAGAACCAAGTTTACAAGTCAGTAGTCTTAGATGTTACTTATCACAAAACAGGTTCCATTTGAAAATATTACCTTACTATCTCAACACTCTGTACATTTGGAAACTCATATCTAGTCAGGTTGCATTAATAATATTGATATACATGATACAACTGGATTCTGCTTCATAATAATTTTATGAACAAACTGAAATTGTACTGCAAATTCTAAACTCTAAAGTATAGAAAAATATTTTTATATTTCATTTTGTGTTGGTTGATGTTTTATCTCCATGTACATCTTAGAGATATTTTGGTTTTGATAAATTTATTTCTTACTAAACAAAAGACAATAGAAAAATGCTGGTGACAACTGCACAGAATTGTGAAAGGAACCTGCAGGTACATTGTACCTTTTCCAACAAGACAAACTGCAGTTAATGTTTGTGAAGAACAAACCTGCAACAGGCAATAGTTTGTGTGTCAAACTGTATGTATGAGGAATGTATAGCCACAGGCAAGTCAATGTCAGCAATGGCACCTGGGGACAACAATGTATCACAAAGAAAGGAATCTGAAAACACACTAAGGCCCAAATTGTGTACTTGTGGCTTAGAGGCAGCAGCCAGCCAACAGAAGTGTTTAATTCCTTTTCACATGGGGCAGAAGAAGAAAAAAGACTCCACAACCTCTTTCTCTTTCTGAAAGAATTCCTGCTAACAGAGAGAACAAGCAAGACAAAAGAAAACAGATGTCTTTCTATCATGCTCAATAAACTTGTGTTATGCACAATCACCAGGATATTGGTAGTCTGGTTTTTTAGAATGTTATCCTTGCAAATAAAATGTAAGCAAATAGTCTCCCTTAAAAATAAAATCTACTAAAGCACAATAGATGCTAGCATCTACTTTCACTATGCTGACATTTAGTTTCACTAGTTTCCAGCATGTTACCAGTTGTTTTCCATACGCTCTTCTTCTAGTGGGCATCATAACATGTTCTGAAAAGAAAACGTCAAAATCAAAAATTATTTGAGGCCATCTTCATATAATGATATATACATACTCATATTTCTGTTCTCATAATAGTCAAAGAGGTTTGGAGAAAACCCAGCTTTACACATTCTGAATTATAGGAAAGCTTTTTCTTCAGTCAGTGTTTTAGTGGGTTTGGCTCACTGTTGATGAGAGCAGCTGTAGAGGTCACTCGGTTAGAAGTAGAAACTTACTGAGAAAAGAACATGACTGCTGAAAAGTACTGACAAGAAAGGACTGACAGAGAAAGGACTCCCAGGCTGAAACTGCCGGCCTGGGAACTAGGCCGAGGAATGATAAACGTCCTTGAAGTACAGCTTGATACACAGAGACTTGACACATCCTGAGATACCACTGACAAGCACAAAAAACAAGGCACTGTAACAGCAACTTATTGTCTGAAAGGATGGAAAACTGTCTGGAAAAATAAAATGACTCTGAAAGAACAGAAAATACCATCATCTACTGGCTGTTAAGGTTAAAAAAAATCAAAATTAAGTGCATCTACTGTCTGCTCTAAGTAGTATGTTCTATGCCCTCTTATATCTCTATAACAGGGCATTTATTTTCATCAAAAATGGAGCCACTCTCTCTCTGAGAGCTCCCCACACTACTCCTACTTTTCCTTCCTCAGATTGAATTCTCCACATTAACTTTTTATGAAATCTTGGACTTCCACTGTCTGACTTCAGACTCAGACACAGATTGTCACTGAAGTGAGATTCTGTCTGTTACCTTGTTGAACCGCAGTTTTGGGATTCATTTGGTTTGCCCTCCTACCTCTTGGATGGTTGGATCTCCATCTGTAATTAGTTTGTCCTTCCCTTTGGGATTGTTTTTCCTTTTCTGAAATCTGTCTAATTCACTTGATAGTGATGAGATATTTATCTCCCAATTATTCTATTGTACCTGTTGTTAAATTATTGAAAAATTGCTTCAGTAATAATAAGTTTCTATAAAAGGATATGTCTATTTGGCTGTCGCTGTTATTGCTTGTTGCTACATGATTGATTACTGTTATTGCTGATTGTTGACACACTGTTGATTGATCCTATATAAATGAATGCTGATAATTATTTGTAATAGTTTGAGATATATGTACTCAGTTTGTTAATCATAGGCATACTTGTTATTGGAAAGTTTTGTGGTAGTTTACATGGTAAATGTTGATTCATGTGGTATTTGTGATAACCTATAATATAGTAGAGAAATTTAAAGGCTAAAGTTTCTGCGTCCTTGTGCATTACAAAATCATACTAACCCTTTGTTAGAATTTTTATACATCTGAAGAGCAGTAAGACTAGATTTTTCACAATATTCTTATTGGTAAGTTTTGTGATAGTTTACACAGTAAATGGTGATTCATGTGGTATTTGTGATAACCTATATTATAGCAGAGAAATTTAAAGACTAAGGTCTCTGTGTCCTTGTGTATTACAAAATTGTACTAACCCTTTATTAGAATTTTTATACATCTGAAGAGCAGTAAGACTAGATTTTTCACAATCATTAAACTCAATGGATACAAGCTTCTTTGTCAAAAGTACTGACTAAAATGAAATGAATGATTGTTTAGACAGCATCACTTGAAACATTCACAAGTACCTAACGAAACAGAAATGTGTATTCTTTTTCTCTGAATTGTCAAAATTTTGAGGGTATATCAACAGTTTCATAATATCAATAAATATAAGTAATTTGAATACAATGTTTGGGTTTTCAAAGACAAGAGGAGGGAGGATTAACTATGGATAGGATGGAGATATTAGCTATTATTCTATGTAGACATCTACTTCTAATGTAGTAAAAAAAGACAGGATACACCAAGTTAGCATGAAAAAGCATGTTTTTCCTCAATTCTAAACTGAAATGTAAGTCAAAATTTATTACAACCTGTAGCTAAGTAAATCACATATTACATAAGCTCTCAAATGAGAAGTCTAAAAATATTTCTTACAATATAAGATTTCAGAAAACAAGGTTAATATAAATTTTATAAAGCATTGAAAACATGTTGTTGAGGTCAATTTTTATGGATTATCTAGACTGATACTTGTGTCTGAAAAGAGCAAGTTTCATTAAGTCTTAATGATTTAAAAGAAGTAAAAGTGACATAATCAGTTCAATTCAGCAGCAAAGACATTGTAGAGTATTACCAGCTCTGAGACAATGTCCCATTCCGTACATAACTAAAAATTATCTACATCATGAATTCAAAGGCAAGACAAAAATTCTGATAGATACTTACATAAAATTTTAACTTATAAATTTACATATATATATGTTGGATTTTATTTCTTGTTAAATCTATGGATTTTATGGTTTTGCTCTTGTTATAAAGTTTTTTTACAGTAACCTCATATGTGTGGCTAGACAACACAGTACTCTCTAAAAGGCGTCTGTAATTTTTTTGGGTTTACAAGCATGTTTTGAAGTACTTTTTGTACTTCTCTTCATACAAGTTTATGGTCATACACTATTTATCTGACAATACCTCCACTGAAATAAAACCAAATAGATGAGAGAAAAAAAAAATCACAAGAATCTATAATAAGGTTAACCATGAGTGAGTGAAGGGAAAGTGGAGGTTGCAGCCTTTCTGGATTTTAGTAAAACTTTTAATGCTGTACCTCTGTACAGGTTTGGACTGGGATATAATTTTCTGTTTTTTTCACAACAGCTACTATGGGGTTTGCACTGAGTCAACACCTTTTCTGTGTCTTACCCCATCTCACAAGAAGTAGGCTGTGGGTGCACAAGGGATTAGGAGGAGGTACAGCTGACCCCAACTGACCCAAGGGGTATTCCATATCATATGACACCATGCTGAGCAATAAGTCTAGTAGAGAGGTTGGAAGGGTGGACATGCTTCAGGGACTGGCTGTGCATTGGTCAATTCGTGGTGAGCAGTTTTTTTTGTTTCCCTTTACATCATGAAACACATGACCAATGAGCAAGCTACTGCAGGGAATGCTTTCCAACACTGCCTCGGCAGTGAGGGAAAGCAAAAGCGGAGAATTTCTCGGAGTTCACCATGATTTCTCTTAATTTTAGTGCTACAAGAGGCAATATGAATTAGTTTAATATCTTAAGTCCATGGGGCCTTGTGGATTTCATTCCAAAGTACTGAATGACCTAGTCAGTGTTATGGCAGATCTCTTGATCATTTATCAATGGTTGTAGGAGGCTGGGGACATCCCCACTGATTGAAAACTAGTCAACATTGTTCCAATTTATAAGAAAGGCACAAAGAAATAGAAGAGAGTTAGAACAGAATGGAATAGAATAGAAAACATCACAAGAATATTTCTTGATGTTGACTTTGATAAGGCTTTGACACAGTCTCACACAAAATCATTGTTGCTCTTGGTTTGATGGATGGACTTCTAAATGGATGGAACTGGCTGAATGGCTCTATCTAATGTTGCAGTTCCTGCCTCTATGTCCAAATGGAGATCAATAGGAAGTAAAGTCCCTCAGGGTTTTGTGTCAGGACTGATACTTTTGAATATATTCGTCAATGACATAAAGGGATTAAATACAGCCTCAGTAAGTGGTTGGATGACACTGAGTGATGCAGTTGATACGCTAGAAAAAAGGGATACAATCCAGAGGGAACCTTGACACACTTGAGGTGTGGTATAATGTGAACCTCATGAAGTTTAACAAGGCAAAGTGCAAGACTCTTTTCTGGATTGGGCAAATCCTCAATATCACGACAGACTGGGGGATGGATGGATTAGGAGTAGGCATGCTGAGAAAGGAGTTGGGATATTGGTAGATGAAAAATTACATGTCAGGTGACAAGGTACATTTGCGGGACAGAAAGACAATTATACCACGACAGACTGCGGGATGGATGGATTAGGACTAGGCATGCTGAGAAAGGAGTTGGGGATATTGGTAGATGAAAAATTACGTCAGGTGACAAGGTACATTTGCGGGACAGAAAGACAATTATATCCTTAGCTCATGAAAAGAACTGTGCAAGCCAGTTGAGGTATGAAGCTCTTTCCCTATACTCTACTCTGGTGAGGTGCCACCTTGAGTGCTGCATACAACTTTGGGGCACCCAGGACATAAAAACATGTATCTGTTAAAGTGGACCCATAGTAAGGTCATGAAAATAATGAGAATAAAGGTGAATACTAGAAAGATGATTTTTTTTTTCTTTTAATGATGGCCACCTGTGATAGGACAAAAGCTAACAGATTACAACTGAAAGCGTTGTCAGGCACTGGAACAGGTTGCCCAGAGAAGCTGTGAATTCCCCATCATTAGAAATGTTTTAGGATTAAATACCTCTCCTGTGAGGAAAAGGCTGAGAGATTTGGGATGGTTTAGCATGGAACAGAAAAGGTGGGAACGGAGACCTTATTTTGGCCTTTTAATATTTAAAGGTGAGTACTAGAAAGATGATTTTTTTTTTTCTTTTAATGATGGCCACCTGTGATAGGACAAAAGCTAACAGATTACAACTAAAAGCTTTGTCAGGCACTGGAACAGGTTGCCCAGAGAAGCTGTGAATTCCCCATCATTAGAAATGTTCTAGGCCAAGCTGGATGGGGCTTTGAAAAATTTGATCCAGTGGAAAGTGTCCCTGCCGATGGCAGGAGTTTGGAGCTGTGTGGTTTTAAAAGGTCCTTGTCAACCCAAAACCATTCTATAATTCCACAATTCTAAGACGTAAAAATGTGAAGCTCATTCTTATAGCCCTTTCCACACTGTAATAGATTCCATTTCCATTCTCTTTCTCTGTGTTGTAAAACACAGTATAAAATACAAGTTAGAGTTACAGATTTCACTGGGAAAATATTTTAAAACTATCTTCTGTGAATTTGCTTTTGGTGTCAATGGTTCATGATAGCAATTTAACTATACACGGTGTATCTGTTATCACTCCATGTACTGTTTCAAGTATAGTTGAAAAGATTACACTAGAATACTCCAGAACTGCTACTTTGACTGGTACTTGGAGTCTTACTGTACTGCAGTTTTCACAAACACTATTATTTACATTGATGCATTGGTACTTAAAATACCCATTCTTCTCATAATGTGTTTTAAGAATGTATAACAAAGCTTTGCTTCTGTCTGAGGAGAAATTTCAGCATAAGATGCTAGCTGAAAGCCACTGTATCTATCAAACCCTGAGAAGAAAAAAATAGCAAAAAACAAGCCAAGTAAGAATGTATAACAAAGCTTTGCCTCTGTCTAAGGAGAAACTTCAGCATAAGATGCTAGCTAAAAAACCACTGTATCTATCAAACCCTGAGAAGAAAAAAATAGCAAAAAACAAGCCAAGATAATATGTAGAATCTCTTATTTAACTCTTGTGTATGCTACATTAAATTTCTAAACCTCATTTACATTAGTTGAATTATCCATTACAATTCATTTACAGTCAAAAAATTACTCCAAAGATGTGTGTACAGAAATGTTCAAAATAATTCAAGTTTAATACACAGTTTAACTTTTCTGAACCGTTTACTGCAGAAATACAATCCAGCTTCCCAGTCTGCTATGAAGATCATACAAATAGCTATTACTCTTGAAGACACCAAGCCCTCAAAAGGAATTTGAATGACTTTATGCAATTAGTTTTACATGATATTTCAATGTGTACAGAAATGTTCAAAATAAATCAAGTTTAATACATAGTTTAACTTTTCTGAACCATGTTTACTGCAGAAATACAATCCAGCTTCCCAGTCTGCTATGAAGATCATACAAATAGCTATTACTCTTGAAGACACCAAGCCCTCAAAAGGAATTTGAATGACTTTATGCAATTAGTTTTACATGATATTTCAAATACAAATCTAGTATTATTTTATAATCTATGTCAATGAATGATTTCATATGTTGTGGTATCAAAAATTAGCATGTACTAACTACCGAAGGTTAATAAATTATTTTTACAGCTTGGGCTGTAAAATAGAGTGAATTTTATTCATTGCAGATTGTATGGTGCTGTGTTTTTTGATCTGTGACCAAGACAGTGTTGAAAACACACTGGTGTTTTCATTGTTGTTGAACACTGCTGACTTTAAGTCAAGGACTTTTCATCCTCTCATGTGCCCAGCCAATGAGTAGTCTGGGGATGCAGGAGAAAGTGAGAGGAGACATAGCTGGAACAGGTGAGCTAAACTGACCTAAGGGATACCCCATAACATATTATGTCTCAGCAATAAAAGATGGGGGAGAAAAGGAGGAAGGAGGTGATGTTCTGAATACAACATCTGATTGCCCAAAACTGTTTGTCCCTGCTATGCTACAGTGTGGTGAGTTCTGCTTTCCTTGAAACAGCTGATCATCTGCCTGGCAATGGTAAGCAGTGCATTGATTCCTTTTTTTGGTTTGCTTTCATGTACAGTTTTTGCTTAATCCTTTAAACTGTCCTTATCTCAGCCTTCACCATTCTGATTCTTTTCCCCATTGCATTGTGCGGGAAGAGAGCAAGTTGCTGTGTGGTGCTGAGCTGCCTACTGGGGTTAAGCTACAACAATCCTTTAGGGAATCCAAGGTGAGTCTTGAAGGGTTTGTGATAAGGACAGATTCCAGTGTGATAGACTGAATTTATTGCTGCTGTAACTGTTAGTCTCCTGTGCTTGCCTTATTGTATATAAAAGTCTAGTGCTTGTTAGAGGCTGCTTTCACTATTTTCTGTATTGCTTATCATCTTACTGTGCTATGCCAGCAAACATTTTGATAACAGCAACAACAATCTGCCTGGGTTAGCAGATGGACAGAGCATATTTGCTCTTCCTCTGCTCCTGTACTGGACAGGCTAGAGCTTGAATCAGAACTCCAGTTAAAGGGACTAGGACCTGTAGATAAATCTGCATGGGCACAGGGATAACTCATAGGTATTTGTGTCCATTGTGTCCAGAGTTACAGTGTTTGTCTTCCCAAGTCACTGCTAGGCATGAGGAAACCCTGCTTCCCTTAAAAAATCTGCCTGCAATAGGAAGTAGTGAACTGTTTCCTTACATTGCTTTCCTTGTGCATGCAGCTTTTGCTTTAATAAGCTTAAGCAATCAGGGAGTGTTCAAGCAGCTCTGTGGTGCTTAGCTGCCTACTGGGGTTGATTAAACAATTAACAGTCATTGTTAAGTTAGAATACTTTATTTTCTGCTTTCCTATTATTGTTCAAATTTGTTGCTTTCTTGATAGATAAGTGCTTTCAGTCTCTTCTTGTCGAACTTCTGATAAAATTGCAATGAAACAGTGACCCTCTGTTAAAAAGATTCGTTTGTTACTATGGCAATGGTTGAATAATTATAGACCAAGAGTCTGGCTTCATTGCTAACCTGAAATTGTAGATGTTTTATAAGGCATTCCACCTGTATTCAGATATCTCAAGTAAACTTTTGATCATAGCTTCTGTGAAAAACTAACTGATTTTAAACATTTACCACATATATCATTAATTTGAACTTATTTAACAGATTAGTAATGATGGAAGAAAAGATAAATGCTAGCTGTGGCATTTCATAAAGCCTGCCGAAGTTTGTAGCACATCAAACATTTGAATTATAAGACTTGTAATCTAGGGCGAACTCTATTATGGTGGAATGGTTTAGCATCCTAAATAAATTAATAAATGACAAATATCTGAGTTTGCAATCCTGTTACCACTTTCCATGAGGTATTTTTAAGGATTCTGAGGGAAAAATATATAGAATTTCAGTGCTACTGATTAAATAAATTTGTAATTCTTTGTAAGTTATTTCAAGTGTCCATGTCATTGATTCCATTTGTGTTTTGTTAATATATACATTTTAAAATAACAAATAAAGGTTATCTACAATTTTTTTTAAATTCTTTCTGAACTCAATTTAAGTATTTTTAAATTATTTCAGATCATATGAATACAGAAAGATAGTTTAAAAAAAATTGGGGAAGCTGTGTCTATCAAGTACCAAAAAATGAATGAATGAACATTACTTGTAAAACGTCCTCATTTTGTTATCATTACACTGTACTTAAACTCATCTGCATACCAGGGAGCATTAGCTGAAATGCAATTTTCAGTTTTATGAGACAATTAGACTTAATAGAATGTAACAGGATACAAAGTACTTTGTTCTTTTGTATCAGCTGTGTTTTAACCTTATCAGAAAGTCAGATCAAAACTACTATTCAATAATTTGAAATGCCTATAGCATAAAATAAAATACAAATGTCCCTTTAGGGACCTAGAATTAGTGTTTTCAAATAGAAGATTAAAGACAGTGAAAAGATGCCTTTGAATTCAAAGGCTCAGTAGCAATAACACTGATTTCAGTTCTGGTATTTCAAAGAACATAATTTATACTAATTTGAACAACTATGTTCTTAGGTAAGAAAGGTTTTTAAAAACTGTTGTAAGATCTTCTGCTTTCTCAATTAATAGTGCAGGACAATCAAATTTCTAAAGCATTATATGTCAGATACTGAAAGAATACTGATGTTTTTAACATTGGTATGCGGAAAACAGAAGCAATCTGAATTAAAAAAGACAAAAGTTAAGATGCACCATGAGAGTCTATTTGTCATCTGTTATCTCCTCCATAACTGAAGCATGCATGATTATTATATGTAAAGGAACAATTGGTGATTTGCTTGCATAATCAGTATGTGAACAAAATTAAGAAAGTATGCTATAATTCTTTCCATTTTGGCTGTATATATCTTTTCCACAAATAGACTTTGATTGTCTTGATTTTTCACCTTATGAGAAATCAATACAGCAATTGTCATAGGTGAATTAAAAAAAAATTGTCTTCTTTGAGTGTTGTGCCATGTTTATTTTTAAAAACCTACAAAACTCACTTTCCTGTTATGATTGCTACCCCAATTATTTACAAATACTGAGGAAACCCTGTGTTTGGTGAGATTGGTAGTATGTATTCTAAAAATACCATTTTTAAAAACAGTCTCTTCCTCAAGTAGTTAATAAACTTCTGGAACTGTTTTATAGAGGCAAATGTCTACAGAACACTTGCATGTGCAACCGACCTGTTTTTGTTCAAAGTGCTTTGCAACAGAGAACTTGAATGATGGCTGGGTTACTCAGGCTACTTCCCTACAGCTGTACTTAGCTGTGTATATTGTTTGTCTTACACCTAATTTTTCACATTTGAGATAATACTGACTCAAATGGTCAGTGCTATTTTGACATGGATTCCTGAGGACTAAATGTGCTTTCTGTAGTTACTGATACACTTCACCCTGGCAGAATGCAAATCGTTTAACAGCTGTTTTGAACATCTTGTTCTAGACTCAAGTTGCCAATATGACATTAACTAGGGATTTTTCTATTTAAAATGTTCTCCTCTCATTTAGGCATCATGAAAGAAGCAAAAGGCTGGTCCTTCTGGGAGTTTAGTTCTTTTTACTGAAAACTCGTTTTCTTTTATTATTCTATTAATTAATTCTTTTTTATTTTTTATTTTACTTGTGTCTTCAAAGTTTTCTCATTAATCTATATTTTCTTTCTACCATTCTTCTTTTTTATCACTTTGGCATTAATATTTTTACATTTAAAATACAAGTATTGACTGAAAAGGAGGAATACTTTATTATCTGAAAAACTACTATCCCATGTCCTCTTACAATAAACATTGTTTTCACATCTTACAGATTTATTTTTTTTAAGTTCAAGGAGAGAAAAAAAATCCCAAGTATCACAATATATTTTATTTGGTAATGAGCATATGCTTAATATAGTATTCCTAAGATCCTTTTTGATTATCCACCTGTGTGCATTAGAAAAGATGATCCCATTAGGAGATACTGTCATCTCTTTGGCTGTTGTGTTCAGAGGAGCATAAATTCAAGCTACTAAAATTTCAGCTTCTACTTACTGAATATTTCTTAGGTGTCACAGAACTGAAACCATCGCTGCATCTGCTCCATATCGAGCAACCTGGTCTAGTGGGAGGCGTCCCTGCCCATTGCAGGGGGCTTGGAACTCAATGCTCTTAGAGGTCCCTTTTAACTCAAACTATTACATGATTCTCTATGCTGTCGCTAACACTTCCATTTTGTTTTGCAGATTTTACTTTTTACACTAGAAACCCAAGCATAGTGCACAAAGAAAGTGAACAGTAGACACTGAAGTTCATTACAAATATCTGATAGTATGTGTCAACAGAGACTTAATAGCCAATAAATATAAAATATTTTTTTCCAATAAGTTACAATGTCATCAGGAACAGGAATCAATGGGGAGCTCGAGCAGATCTCACTGAAAGAGTAATACTAAGAAAAAAGCATGCTGAAAATCATCCTCCTCATTGACACTTCCTTCATTTGGGGGAACCCCACAGGGGAGGATATGTATCCATGTTTCCTGTTTCACATAAATGCTTTACCATTTCCTGTGGGCATTTTCCCCGATAACTCCTGTCTCTCTCCCTCTCTCTCTCTCTCATTTTCTCTACTTCAGTTACTCCAAGGTAACCTTCATAATTATAGTTCAGGTATGCCATCAACTACACATTCTGCTAATAAATGTTCATATATATGAACCTGTCTTAATATTCTTTCTGCAAAAAGCATATATTTAGATAGAAAGTCACAATTATTTTATGAACTAAAGGAAGACAGTTGCAGTATGTATTGTAATTATTTATTTCTCATCAGCCTTTGAATGCAGTTCAAAATGGGCAAGTATTGGTTCTAGCTGCCTCAGCTAGGTATTTGATTTAAGTTTCATGCTTTTAATTTTGTTAAAACAATTTTGTCTATTACACCCCTGAAGCAATAAATCATCCAGCTTCCCTAATTGCCCTTCCTGTCATTTGAGAATTTCAAGAGAAATATAAGAAACGCCTACCTCTTTTGATCAGATCAAAGATTCCTTTAAAAGCTTGTATACCGATTTACCAGGAAAATGCATGTTTCACCTCTGTATTTTATTAATTATTTGCTTATTTAGCTTTTATGCATTTTTTCAGAAGGCTTTTTCCTCCTTTTAGTATTAAATAAGGTCATAACTTGCTAAAGTGGAAAAAAATTCTTAAAGCTTAGATATCTAATCTATTGACTTGAAAGGATTTTTTACTGTAAATTATGCAGGTATACTTATATATTAGCTTAAAAATATAATTCCGTATTTGATTTATATGATGAAAAAAGTTGAGTAAGGAAATAAATTACTTCCTAATTCTGTTAGGGAAATATTGAATTCCATGATTATCAATATTAATTAGTACAGGACACATACCATACCTGCACTTTAGAATGTGTATTGTTTTTCACGTAGTTTGTGGTCATTCTAAATATTTGTGGAATATGTTTTCTCTTTTTCTTCCCTCCTCCCCTGACGTTTTTATCTGCATTTTTGCTGAAGAGACCTCTTGTTATGACTAAACAGTATTCTAAAGCTGCAAAAATAAAATGCAGCAATGTTTCTGATTGATCTACAGAAATACATATAGAAAAATTACTTTCTAATACATTTTTATGGTACCTTAAAATATGTACACTAAGATAACCCAATTAAACAAAACATATCATGTAAAACTACCTGGATTCCTTTGGAAGTAAGGTATTATATGTAGTGGTTACAACATATTACAGTGGTTAAAAATTGCTAAGGTATATCTTTTGCTTTTCAGGTACCTACTAGAAAGATGTAAGGACAATATATTAATCATAATGACATAACATTGAAATGAAGGTCTGTCAAAAGAAGGGGAGTAAGACACTGTAATTTGTCTTGCACAAGTGAAGTCCAGCCTTCTGGTATCTGAAGATATTTAAAAACTAGAGAAAATAAAACAATTCCCTCTACCACTGTTTGGAAGAACTTGACACAGATGAATAAACAGCATAAAGGAATGTATGAGTATGTCTGGGTGAAACACTCTCAAGATTTAGGTCAAAATAAGCTTGAAAATTCACTTGATGCATTTGAAAATCCATGTTGAGTAGAAATGAATCAATAGTAAGTACAGGAAATAACACATCAAGATGTATCAAGCTTGGGTTTCTACAACTCCATTCTATAATAGATCTATTGCCTGCAAACTTGGAGAGCTACCAGCTGCCTGTTTTCAAGACAAGCAGACCAGGCTTCCCACAAGCTGACAGCACAATTTAGCAACAGCATGGATATAATCTTCAGAAAAAAGACTAAGCAGTTTAATACTTATTTCAGGACATATTTGAGTCTGAATTGTTTATTTTATTATTATTTTCCTCCTGACCCAGTTTTTTTTAATGACATTTTTGTTTCCAGAGTTCAATGTTAGACAAAATACAAACATAAAAGATAAAACAGAAGTTCACCACCATTTATTTTTGGTTAAATGAATTATTGTCATTTAAAAACCAAGCAATAGTCCACAATGCCACTCAGTCATCAACAATCATTTGTTCCTTCACTTATTCTTAAGGAGGATCCATTTCCCACTGACATTAATGACTAAGCTGCAGCAGTTTTCAAGGAAAATAAAAGCAGGTATCTTTAGCATCCAGGTTGTCATATGTATTGAAAATGTGGAATGAAAAAAGATATTTCAATCAGAAAAAAAAATCTAGCCATAAATATAATCCAAAAAGTATACTTGATATCTATCCATCAAAACCAAACAAAATCACCCTCTATGATAATTTTTGCCTTGTCTTACTCCAATACAGTTTTTCCCATTTCCTTTGTTTCTGCTGATTAATAAAAAGATAGAGATTAAATGAACATTTTTTTTTACTAAAAGAGTCTTGAGATTCCCTTAAGCCCATAAGCATTTTGAATTTTGTCATTTAAAAACTTTTTTTAAAATACACCAAGGATTAATAGGAAGTGCCACACTTGCAACAAAAATTTCAGATGTTTGATTTTCTTTCTTCATATTTATAATTGTTTTGTAAAGGAAATAGCATAGATATTGCATATCTATGATATATCTATATGTTTTGAATATTTATTTTAAAAATATAATACTTTGTATCATTATATATAAAATAGTTATTTATTTTACAACTACTACTGAATATAGTAGTTCAAATTACACAATAATTAAGCTTGGTAGGAGTATAAGCATAGTAAATATTTTGTTTCCTCTGTCATTTGCTTGAGTTAATGTTCAGCATAACTTTTCCACTACACTGTTTCAGTATGCTTTATAAAAAAATTATTATAGTAGATAAAAATTAATATGAAAATGTAATAAAGTGCCTCATTTCATGTCAGAAATGTTAAAATAGTTCATTTTTGTGATGCTTTTTTATGTTGCTGAATATGTATAGTAAGAAAATATTTCATCAAGCATTAAATTGAATAATTTACTTCCAATATCTTCTATTATTAGACAGTGTAAAGCACAAAAGTAATTCATACAAATGCAGCCAATATGTACATATGTCCTGCAATAAAATAACAGAAATGTTTTTTCTTTCAAATTTTTACAAATTACTTAATTTTCTTTCAAAATATCATTATATGATTTTAAAAATATATGAACGGTGAATCCTTTAATTTAGAAAAAACAGGAGACACTTAGAAGCTGAAGTGATAGAATCCAAGATTTTTAGAAGGAATAAAAACATAAGATGCATGTGAGAAATGAAGGATACGGATGAGTTCTGGTAACACTCTCCTAGTTGAATGTAATGGTGGTCATTTCCCCCACAGCATTTTCATCATGTACTCTTATTTATGAACAACTACAGCATCAGTGTTCTGTCAGGCAGTTCTATTTTCCATTACTGCAGTCTCTCATAGACATTTTATGATCATCTGTAAAATCAGTTGTGTCTGAAAGAAAGCTGTCTGCAGTAAATTTATTTATTGAAAGGTTATGGCAAGACTCTGCTTTTAGATGTAAAACTTAAATCTTCTTTCTTTCAACAAGCAGGCTAACCAAAATAAATCTTGCAGGTTTTCCAGGTATTGTCACTGACTTGTTTGACTGACTTGTTCTGATGCTGTGAAACCTGCAGTTTCAGTCATGCAGACCAATGCATTCTTGCTATGTTTACTCTCAGTTTGGAAGGGCTAGGCTCCTTCAGGACTATGTTTGGGGAAGAAAACAACCTGCATTTCCTATCTCAGCCCATTCCTGTGAACAACAGTTCAACAGCTACAGCATAACTTATCAAAACACCTTAAAATACTGATTTTTTTTTCTCTACATGTTATCATTTTTCTAAGACAGTAAGGGGGACGAATCTGATTTTTCTTTCCGCCTCCCCACGTGTGACACGCGCGGTGACAAATGGCCGCAGGGCTGTGCCCGTGCTGGGAGCGCTGTCCCGGGCAGGCTCCGCCTGGCAGCCGAGCGGGCACAGAAAGCTGCCGCGGCCGGGCTGCCAGCGACCCCCCTTGCCGGCGGGGAGATCCCTGTGCCCGGGGGAAAATGCCCGGGAAATCGGGCCGTGCGAGGAGCTTCAGCACACAAAGCCAGCGGAGGCAGGGCCCCAGCCCGGGGTGATTTTGTGGCCGCAGGAGGGACCCGCAGCCGCCGCTGCTGCTGCTCGGAAATCGCGCCTAACATACCACAGGAGCGGATGTACAGGACTTTAGACTCAAATGTGGGAAATCATGAATTTCTGATATCTATATTAAAGCCTTATAGAATCATTTAGGTCAAGATCATTAGGTCCAACCTGTACCCTGGGATTTCAAAGTCTACTGCTAAGGCATGTCTCTCAACATGTCTTTTAAATACTTCTAGGGCTTGTGGCTCAACCACTTCCCTGAGAAATTCTTCCAGTGTTGACAACCTTTTCAGGGAAGACATCTTCCCTTATATCTATTCTAAACCCATCTTGGGGCAACTTGAGGCCATTTCCTCTCATCCTATTACTTGTTACATGAGAGAACAGACTGACCCCACCTCGCTGCCACTTCCTTACGGCAGGTGCATATGCTTTTTATTTGCAGGGGGTTTTGACCTTTTTTCTTCAGCTTTTCTCAGACATTTCAGTCTCTTATCATAATTTGACCAAATTGTAACCCATCAGTACTATATCACTAGAGTCCATTTGTCTTTAAATTTTCTTTTTATTAAGAACTTGCATAGGACCAAGGACTTTGAACTGCCATAGGAAATGGTTCAAAGGATTATATATGAAACAGACACTAATACTGGCGTAGTAAGTTAGGAGAGAAATACGCATCAATTAGAGACAGATTGTACCAGAGAGATTGAAATATGGATGACAAATCACATATGCAGAAAAAGATTTCTCATTGCTCCCGTTACAAGTAAACAAAAAATCCTTAAAATACCTTTCTTATTTTTTTCCCTTTGGTAGGCTCAGCACTTTTTGTCTGAAAAATTAGTTTGACAAGGCATTTGAGTTTACATATGCCAGATGATGCTAAGTGGGCAATGAATGTTATTTCTGTCTTGGTTCATGTATTTTTAAAATACACTTTATTAAACACATCTACCTTTAAAATGGAAAATACATAATTTATAAGTGTATGTACTTATAATGGGAGAGTAGTAGAGCAATCTCCAACGAATGAGAAATATTTATTCTCTCTGCAACATAAAATTACACTTCTCCATGGAGGGATCTTCCCTTTCACGTGCCATATCATTGGCTGTCAGGACCAGTGCTTAGGCATCTTATACAGAATTCCTGTTATGGAGGGTCTGACTGTCTGACGTTTACATTTTCTATAGTGATACTGACCATGCACCTGATGATAGATGCAGACAACGCCTCCTCACTCCACGGAGATAATGCCCTGCAAGCACTACACCCACACACTTCTGGTTAATCTCTGACTCCACTTAGAAGAAAGAAAAGACAGTATGATGACTTATTAATTTCTTCATCGACCAAATATTTTGTCTTCTTAATTAATGTTTCATCGGTCCAATTTACATAATTAAACAAAAAAGTGTTTATTACTTTGTTTAAAATTATCTACTAAAGATGCTTCCTGTTGAAGGTGGAAACAGACTCAGAGGTGTCCATCAAAAGTATGAGGGGCAAAAACCTCAGGTCTAACAGTGTTTTACTATTAGACCTTAGAGAAAGGATGCCTACCACTATTAGAACAGTCAAACACAGGCTGCCCAGCAACACTGTGGAAACCATGGCCTTGGGGTGATGGACAGCCTGACCTAAATTAGTCCCCTCTGTGAGTGGTGGTTTCTACAAGATGACCTCTAGTATCTTTGACAGCACATCTCATTCATTCTCTGAACATATTTATACTGTGGTCATTGCCATTGCATCTGAGTGCAATAAGTGCTAGCATTCTGGTGATAACATGTAAATTTTATACATGTATACTTATATTTTACAACGTCTAAAAAATTGATAATAAAATATAAGACATATTAAAATAGGTATTTTAACAGAAGAATTTCTTTCAACCAGTAGAGCTTAGGTTCTTGTTTCACTGTCCTGCTTTCTTGACAGAGACCTCAATTTTACCTAAATGCATGTTCTCAAAAAATAAATCAAATCAGCTTAAAACTAACTCTTTTAATAATATACAGAATGCTAAGAAAATCTTGATCTCTGTTAAAATAATTATACTTTTTATCTGAGTAATAGAAACTGCCTGAGCTGATAAATTCATTTTACAACATTAGCAGGTCTGAAAGTCTTTAGATCTAGGTTTGTACTTCATCTAGTTTTTGGTGTCACACGCATATTTCTGAGTCCTGGTACCTTTGGAAAGCCTTAGAATATAAGAAATAAGAAACACTGACTTCTTTAAAGCAATTATTCCTGAGACCTTACAGTGACTATGCTGACAAATATTTGAAGATCATAAAAGGGAAATAAAGAAGTCACTGAATTCTAATCAACATATCATCTAGTTGTTTCAAGAATTATTACTCTTTGTGCATTTGTAGGAAAGGAAAATACAGAGATGGTAATACTAGAAGAAAAGGGATATTTATTAAAAATCATTGTTTGAAATCTAATTTGTAAAGACATTATCACTATGCTTCACTTTCTGATTTTTATTTTTTTTGTTAGAGACTGAAATTTCTAGTTTTGCAAATAACACCTAATGTAGAATTAACTCTGTTACCACATGGAGAAATTCAAATTATCTTTCCCTTAGGAGTGCAAGAACTCTGTGGGGAAAATGTAATGCACTTCACAAGGTCAAGAAGTGGACCTATGTGAACCCCATGAGGTTCAACAGAGCCAAGTGCAAGGTCCTTCACCTGGTTTGGCAATCCCTGATATTAATACTGGCTGGGAGATGAAAGTATTGCTAGCAGCTCTGCCAAGAAGGAATTGGGGGTGCTGGACTGAGCATGAGCAGATGTGCACTTGCAGCTCAGAAAGACAACTGCATCCTGGTCTGCATCAACAGAACTTGGCCAGCAGGGTGAGGGAGGTGATTCCTCCACTGTTCTGGTGAGACCCCACCTGCAGTGCTGAGTCCAGCTCTGGACTTCTTAGGACAGGAAAGACATGGGCCTGTTAGGGAGCAGGGCTGCTGGATGGGACCATCAGAGCCTGGAGAAGAAAAGGCTCTGGGGAGATGTTATTTGTAATGTTTTGATACTTGAAGGGGCTAGTAAGAACAGTTTAAAAGAGTGTAGATTTAGATTAGATGTAGGGAAGACTTTTCTTTTTTTTTTTAATTTATTTATTTATTTATAAGCCTTAGAATATAAGAAATAAGAAACACTGACTTCTTTAAAGCAATTATTCCTGAGACCTTACAGTGACTATGCTGACAAATATTTGAAGATCATAAAAGGGAAATAAAGAAGTCACTGAATTCTAATCAACATATCATCTAGTTGTTTCAAGAATTATTACTCTTTGTGCATTTGTAGGAAAGGAAAATACAGAGATGGTAATACTAGAAGAAAAGGGATATTTATTAAAAATCATTGTTTGAAATCTAATTTGTAAAGACATTATCACTATGCTTCACTTTCTGATTTTTATTTTTTTTGTTAGAGACTGAAATTTCTAGTTTTGCAAATAACACCTAATGTAGAATTAACTCTGTTACCACATGGAGAAATTCAAATTATCTTTCCCTTAGGAGTGCAAGAACTCTGTGGGGAAAATGTAATGCACTTCACAAGGTCAAGAAGTGGACCTATGTGAACCCCATGAGGTTCAACAGAGCCAAGTGCAAGGTCCTTCACCTGGTTTGGCAATCCCTGATATTAATACTGGCTGGGAGATGAAAGTATTGCTAGCAGCTCTGCCAAGAAGGAATTGGGGGTGCTGGACTGAGCATGAGCAGATGTGCACTTGCAGCTCAGAAAGACAACTGCATCCTGGTCTGCATCAACAGAACTTGGCCAGCAGGGTGAGGGAGGTGATTCCTCCACTGTTCTGGTGAGACCCCACCTGCAGTGCTGAGTCCAGCTCTGGACTTCTTAGGACAGGAAAGACATGGGCCTGTTAGGGAGCAGGGCTGCTGGATGGGACCATCAGAGCCTGGAGAAGAAAAGGCTCTGGGGAGATGTTATTTGTAATGTTTTGATACTTGAAGGGGCTAGTAAGAACAGTTTAAAAGAGTGTAGATTTAGATTAGATGTAGGGAAGACTTTTCTTTTTTTTTTTAATTTATTTATTTATTTATTTATCGTGAGGGTGGTAAAACACTGGAACAAGTGGCAGAGAGGAGAGAGGTGTCAGATGTCCTTTGGCTGGAAATGTTCTTGGTCAGGTTGGATGATGTTTTGAGAACATAATAGGGGCTCAAGAAAAGGAAAGAAAGATTATTTTATTCCTCTGGCATCAATCTCCAGAAAGGGATAAAACCCCTCCCTCCCCTTAAGGAGGGATTACAGAGCACAAAGGAAAAAAATAAAAAAGACAACACCTGGAAAGCAATTAGTCCTCTCTGTTGGCAAGTGAAGGCTTATTGAGTGGTGATGGTAGCCCATACATTTTAATTAAAGATCCTAATGAAAATATTTTAGGTTTCAATGTTTTAAATGGATGTCCCTGCCAAATGCTGATATTTGGTCCTTAAATTCACACATCAATCCCAACCTTGGTAGAAACTCAGTGTGTGTACTAATGATGATGCCTTGAGAGGCTGATATGGAACAGGGACTAGACAGAGTTAAGGAAATAAAGTAGGTATTTATTATTAAAAGGCCTTAAAAGGATACTTGGGCAGTGCAAGAGCCTGGCTGGGGTTCTGCCCAAGATGGACTAACTGTCAAGAGTTTTCACACTTTTATAAGTTTTGGTCGATTTACATATCGCGGTTAATTGTCCAGTTGCAGCTTCAGGTTATGAAGTTCCAGCCTCCCAGATTGCTTTCTTCAATTCACCGTTGTTTACGTTTTTTGGGCCTGAGGCTGTAATAGTGTCTTTGCTTCTTGGGCTGGAAAAGGATGGTTTTGTCTAACTAAACTATGAAGAGATTTGGTTCTTGGGCTGGAAAAGGATGGTTTTGTCTAACTAAACTGTGAAGAGAACTTACTAACACTTAATATGAAACTCAAAGTTACACATCAAGGCAGTACAGAATCTGAAAAATATAAAAGCTAAAACTTAAGGCATTAACGAATGTAGCCAATGCACTCCCTCATTGAATAATTACTAATGATTTCTGCTGTGGCACAAAATGGACTTTCTGAAGTCATGACTGGGAAACAACAAATAATCTCCAGAACTCACTCCCCACATAAGTCAGCTGTCTGGCCAGCTGGGAAAGCAGACAGGAGGTGGTATTTAACAATTGATTATTAGTATCTGAGTGCTAGTACAGCCATGCTAACAGCTGCTGTACCAAACATTGCAAATATAACTGCTACTTTGAAAGCAGCTGCACACCCATTGATGGTGGTGCTAGATATAAAAAATATGTTCTTTATGGTTCCCTTGAAGGAGGAGGATAAAGAGAATTTCCTTTCACTTGGGAGGGAATACAATACACCTTCAGCAGACTCCCACAGAGATATAAATATTCACCTATAATTGTTCATGCCACACTTGCTGAACTTTTGCAGAGAGACTCACTCCCCCAAGATGTGAAACTGTAACAAAAAATATGGATGATATTCTGATTGGAGAAATTTCCCCTGAGGAGGTGGGGGAAGAGGCAACAACAATATGGCAAGCAGTAAATAAAGCAGAAATTGTAATTCCATCTGGAAAATATCTGGGACCAAGTAGAGAAGGGCAAACTCTGAGTGAGGAAATTGAGCATAAAGAGGCAGTAAAAATTTTAACTGAAAAATTTTAAAAAATCAGGCACTGGGAACAGTACACTCATGCACCCCTATTACAGCTGAATTGGGTTTCTATATTCTATTATAGCACATATCCTTGGTATGTGTAGAAATTACCTTAATTTTTATGACAAATATGACTCAAATTAAAAAATATGGGTTTTCCCCTTAAATCTGACAACATTTAATTGAGTAGAAGTCTGACAAATGTTTGACCTCAAGTTAGTATGTTTTTTTTGTGTAGAATTAGTTGCTTCCCCTCCCTCCTCCTCACCCTTTTATTTTCTTAAACCTGAACTCACTTAGGGAAGGGTAAGATTTCCAAGTAGGTGAATATTTACAAGAATAAGTCTGGAATTTGCTTAATTTAAGGAATTTGTACTTCTGCACTTCATATTTCTTGTCCAGGATTTTATTCTAGAATTCTATTACATACATAAGAAGCAAATTATAGTTATAATAATATGCTGAGCAATGTGTGGAAGATCAACAGAAAGCTTGTATTTTTAACCTTTTCCTTTTGCTAATTGATCTATTTGAACAATATGCCTTTTTTTTTCCTATATGAAACTTTAATTTTCCAAATCCCAGATAACCAAATTGGAGTAATATTTAATAGTGTACCTAGGTGCTTCTGTATTACCTATATTGTGATTCAGATTTTATCCAGAACTTTGTATTTACTGCATGAGGTTCTTACGCATGTTTAAAGCACCCATTGCTCTTCTTTTGGATCTGTTTCACTTCTTAATGGACCAATGCCTAAACAGAGAATTTCAATTGAAGTGACAAAAAAGTTTAGCTTTGGCACTTAAAAAACTATAATTAAAGTGACACACTATAGTCTCATGAACTTTGTTAAATCAATTAGTGACGGTTATCCTTACATTTTCTTCCCAAAATAGTGAAATAAATTCAAAAAACCATCAGCTGGTTTGTCAAGAGTTCCAAATGATACCTACTCCCAATCAAATAAATTTCTAAATTCCCATTGATTTCTTTAGTGTTAAAATATCCTACAATAATAAATGAGAAAAAATAGTACATTAAGCTTAACATTTGGCATTAAACTTTTGATTTTCTTCTTGCTAAATCTAGTGAATAACTATTAACTTGCATAGAATTAGATTTGGAACTGAGAAAAACATGGAGGATACAAGCACTATGATCTAAGTAATACCTAACTATTGTATCTAAAAACAAAATTTAAAAAACTGACAAAGAAGTTCTTGGCGAATAAACCATTATATTATATCTATAAATGTATTCTGGAAATTGTGTTTTACAGTAGTTTCATATAATGAGTCATAGTATAGCCCCATTAATTATGCTGTGAAGCAGTGAGAGGTTGAAAAATACGTATGTGTCTGGTGTGACAGAAATTACATTTTTAATAGTAACATAGAAGATAAAATTAGGTTTAAAAAGTCTTCACTGTTTTCTAGTCTCCTACAAGAGCCAATAGTTAGAGAAATTCTAAAACTATGAATTCAAATAACCCATAGAAGTTATGAAGACCTCCACTCATCCTTGCATATTTAATTAACTCTGTGAGAGAGTAATTTGGTAAACTGAGACATCTGGCAACCCAACAGGCATGTACAAATCTCATCTGCAGGTAGAACTGCTTCTTTGCTTTCAAATGACAATATACACTAAATTGTGGTATAAACATGAAATTCTGTCATTATTTTTTTGTCTTGTATGTGAGTAGGTACAAAGAATAAACATGATTTCTTATTCCTTCTCCACAAAATCCATTTTTGAATCCCAGAACACCAAGTGATGGCACTTGAGAAAGTACTTGAGACAGGAATGGTATGCTTTATTTTTACTCTATGTTCCATTTTCTTTGGTGTTTTCATTATCCTTTGAGAGTATTCAGTATTACTAAAACCTGGGTCAAACATAAAAAAAACCCCAATTGTAACAATGTATGCATGAAATCCAAACTGCAAAATGGGCTGGCACCATTTGGATTGGAATTGGATTTGGATTGGAGTTGGATTTGCTGCGCAGGAAAGCCACCAGATTTAACCTAACATAAATATTTGTTTCTGCTCCTAAGAAAACAGAGTATGTTTAATATAAATAATAAATTATATTGAATAAGCTATAATCCATATTTACTATATGTAACATTTTTCATTTCAGAAAAGATCTTGAAGCTCTACACAATGATATGCAGTAACCAGAACACACTCATCTCACTTAGGCTGTGAATGAAAACAAAAATTCTGAGAGTACACCATGCCACATAATGATAAAACCATGATACATCCTTAGATACATGATTATTTGTATGCTATTTCCCATTCTGTAAAGCGAGTTCTGTTGAATAAAACATAGTGTAAAATGTTTTTCAGGCAACAAGAAATTGAAAGGTTTCTGGACTGCCTATGAAGGAAGGCGCTCTTCTTTCAAGGACAGAAACTACTGAAAATACATTATGTTTGCACCTTTAAAGGAAAGGGGAACATCCTCTCCCTGATATAGAGCCTAAGTTTGGCATCATGCTCTGGTGTCAGTTTCTATGTATACAGAAAAGCATTTAGTATATAATCATTAGATTCTACAGTCCTTCAGGCCATAATAGAAGAGCTGTAGTACAGAATATAGTTTTAATGTACTTTTCTTTCTGTATCTACTTAGTCAGTCTTATACATCCTCATCTGGAAAATAAGCATATGCAAAATATTTTTTTGTCTCCAAGCAATTCTCTTATTTGTGGATTATGATTGGAGTACAGCCAAAAAACTATTTGTAGGCAAACAGGTCTGTGGACAGCACTGGCTGTGTCACTTTTGAAATCTGCCATTTAGGACAAATCCTTCCAGAGGATATTCTTTAGAAAGAATGCTTTAGTAAAAACACAGATTTTGACATCATGGAGCTGGAGAGCATCTGTTCAATATATTGCTGGAGAGTGCCCACTTCCAAATTGTATTTTTACTTATTTGCAAGTAATTGCAGTAAGGTGGAACGTTCCTCTTCCTGTTCAGAAATTAGGCCTACACCTGGCATGTTCAGTCACCTGGTATTCTCTGGATGCAGTTGAAAATGAGTCCCCATGAATGCATTCAGGATCAACTATAATTTTCTGCCACTTAAATAAGAAAATAATTTCTTATTGCCTGGCATGCCATAGCACAGGAAAGAGAGATAAGGAGCCCAGTTCTGTTTTCTTGTAATCAAAAACTTTGGCACAAAATGAGCTACAGCAGCATATTGGGCATAGACAACTGAGAGCCTCTATTGACTTTCATCTCTTGCTAGTGAAAACAGTAGGCAAAAAAGTAGGTAAAAAAAAGGAACAATACATATGGATTGTCAGATCTCAGAATAAGTGCAGAACTGCAAGTGAAGATTGCCTTATCTTTGGGTTTATAAGTATTATGTTTGATTTGGAAATAATTCTGAATTGATAAATATAGCCACATATTCATTCCTATTTTGCACTACCATTTTTGGAAGTCAAGCTTCTTTAAAGAAGTCTCTCTGGGAAAAAAAAGATACCCGAAAAAAAATAGATTATTCCATTTATTTTCCTAATTTTTGAGCATTTATTTATACTTCGATACTACCTGGTGACTGTGGACAAATATCTGTAAACATGTGAGATATTAAGGAGAAACAAATTCAGTCTCATCATAAATTTTTGAAGTCAGATAGAGTTTTTTGACATCAGACTCATAAATCAGCAATTGATCCAGAAGTGTCATGGCATCACTTTGGCCAGGAGCTGAGTTCAGTGCAAATGGGCTAAGTATGGAGAGCCAGGATGAAGGGGAGAATGCCATCAAGAACAGAGAATAAGGTGCTTTTGTGTGAACCACAGGTCAAGAATTAACCAAAGAGTAAAAACTGAAAGAGCTGGAAAGGCAGATCACAGAATCATTAAGAACCAACCTGGCTGGTGGTTTGGGCTGACACCTGGTTTGAAAGACCTGAGAAAGAGGCCGAAGGAACATGGTTACATGGGCATGGAATGTGGCAGAGGAAGGCAGACTCACTGGGTGTCAGAGGCAGGGGACTGCCATGGCCAGACATGGAACCTGGCCAGAGCGTGGCCTCACGGACACTGGGAAGGTGTCAGCAGACAGTGCATGTCCAGGTGGGGCAGGAGGTGATGGGGGAAGCTTTTTACCAATACAGACTCTATTCCCTACTCGTCTGCTTTGTAACAGTCATATTATTTAATGTTCAGATCTTCAGCTCTAGCTCAGACAAAATTAATTGTAGTTCATAGAAGTAATTTAAAATAGCCTGGCTAATTTTTTCCCCCATTCTTTGTGGTTTTTGGATTCCTGTGAAATGAGAAGCAGAAATTAAGAAATGCTTTGGTATGCAGTAATTTTGTGTTGCTGATATTCTGCAGCAATGAGATTCCTTCACAATCAGAAAATTACTTCCAGATTAAAAATACAATAGTTAGCAGTTCTTAAACTGTTCTTTTTCAAAGGGAGTTGAAATCTCCTTGAAGGTTTTAGAGAACTGTATCTTACACCAGTGAAGAAAACCAAAATTTTGTTATAAGCTTTTTCAGAAACAGACTGAATTTTCAAATGAAGTAGCTTATTTTTGTTAAACTTACACTTGAATATTGGAATATCATACTAAGTACAAATATCCTTATCACAGCATCTGGACATTTTGAGTCCAATACAGTGCATTTTTCCTTGATTTTGAAAGGAAAATAACATCTGCTACATCCTTATAATGGTTTCCTGGGAATTGTCATGTTAGCTTAAAGCATCTTGGTTTCAATTAATTAATATTTCCTTGTTTAAAACAAGAAAAAACCTATTTGTTGTCTCAGATAACTGAATGCTGTGTAACTACACAAATTTTAACTTTGCACTTGCGTAAGTGCTGCTTGAAAAAAATGTTAGAAAATACAAGTCCTCGGGAAGAGACTGTTACAGCATTAAAACTTATCATAGGTTTCAGAAAAAAATGTTCAGATAATTTCACATCCATCACTCTGGCTGTGGCTGCTTTTTGCTTTTTTCAGGTGATTAGTGTCTACCAGAGAAATCTTATGGGTCCACCAGCCTGTTTTGAATAGTGGCAGTAGGATATATGGTTTAGAAGATGTGATTCTTGATACTTATATGACGTCAATGGCATTTACACCTATCTGGCATTCACAGTAGTTGAATTAAAATGCTACAGAGTGAATTCTGCCAGTTCCATTGGGTTTTCATTCACAGGTGATTTAGTTTACCTCAGTTTCAGTGACATTTGAACACACAGAAGTTTTAGTTCTAAGCTATATATTTTTTTTTAAACTTACATAAGAAACTTACATTCATTTATTTTGTGCATACCCAAATGTACTTGATTTGTGGTAGCATTTCCCATGTCTTTTCCAGTGACAGCTTTCAGCACTCTGAATTTTCTTCAGCTGTCAGCACTTCTGTCTTCTGATATAAGATTTCAAATAGAAACAACATTAAGTTTATATGGAGATGCAAAGTGGGGTCCATGAAAATATTTGGCTCTTGTCAAGGATTATTAGAGTGTAGAATTACTGTTAAATGTATTGTTAGAAAGCCATTATGTATAAATATGTTTTACAGTTTTTGCTTTATCTTATGAAGCCATGTTTTATATATGGTTAGAACTACCTTTGCAGCAGAAAACTTGTGTCTGTTCTTGTTTACATGGACACAGCCCACATGACATACATTTGTGCCTTTTGCTGTTTCTCTTCTCTGATGATAAAGAGATGTGAAATCTTTTTTTTTATGCTGGAGTTAGTACAAGATATCAATTTTTCATCCTTTGCATCCTGTTATCTTTTCTCACTCTTCTTATCTTTTTCAGTTTCATTATGTTAGCAAGAGAAATAAAGTTATATGTCATTACTTTTCAAAAGAAAGCTAAATCATATTTTAGTTGAGCTTGTTTATTTGACAAGGTGGGGGACTTTTTTTGGTTTTGTGTGTTTATTTGTATGTTTATTTCTTTCTTTTTCTATTTTCTGCTGAATGAAATTGTGCTGGTTTCAGCTGTGGTAGAGGTAATTTCCTTCACAGTGGCTGGTATGGTTCTGTGTTTTGGATTTGTGCTGAACACAGGGTTGATAATGTAGAGATGTTTTTGTTCTTGACGAGCAGAGTTTACACAGAGTCAAGGCCTCTTCTGCTTTTTTTACTACCATGTTGACAAAGTTGGGGGTACATGAGAGGTTGGGAGGAGACAAAGCCAGGATAGATGACCCAAACTGACCCAAAGGATATTCCAGACCACGTGACACCATGCTCAGTGTATAAACTGGGGGAAGAAGGGACAGTGAGAGTGATGGTGTTGGTCATCCCAGGTCACAGCTGCCTGCGATGGTGCCCCACTCTTTGGGGATGGCTGAATGGCTGAATTCCTGCCTGCCCATGGGAAGTGGTAAATAAATTTTTTACTTTGCTTTGCTTTTTGTGTGTGGATTTTGCTTTTTGTATTAAACTGTCCATATCTCAACCCAGAAATTCTTTCTCTTTTTACCCTTCTGATTATGTCCTTAATCCCACTAGTGGGGTAGCAAGCAAGCAGCTGAATGTGACTTTTACATAAAAATGAAATTTTTGTTCAGAGATTTCTGTGTCTTTCTCTCCAAGAAAAACTATCAATCATAAATATGAGTGATGATCTTAGAAGGGGCAAACTAAGATGCAATTATTTCCTGGTCTATGATAGGATCTTCCAAAAAACAAATAAAAGTTGGTGACTAAACCAGCAATAAAACTCTTAAACAAACCTACGATTTCTTTCCTGTAATTGTAAGAATGAAGAGAACACACAATGACACACAGTTCTACAGAGTTTTTTTCAAATCAGTGTGACTATACACTTCCCTTGGAAAAATCCCTCATTTTACAGAAATATTCGTTTTTACATATTTATTTATTTATTTATTTATATACACACACACATATACATATACATGTATATATACATCAATGCACATAAGAAAATCTATGTTAGGCATAAAGTATGTATCTCTTGAAATCTCATAGAATATAATGTATATTTCGTATAAAACTTGGTATGATATGTAAAATATAATTTAAAATCAATGAAAAATTTTCTCAATGGAGCAAAATACAGATCTGGATCTAAGCCAAATTGATGAGCTAAAATTTGTGTAAACTTAAATTTCTGCTGAACTTAAATATGTACATAAGACATTTGAATATTTGTATAAGAAATACATTTGAAATTTATTTTGAAAAATTAGCTTTTAGATATGTTAAACAATAAGGTACATATATAGCAATGATTATGACTGAAATATGGTCTTCCTCATATTTCACTGGCTGGATGCAAACAATACCAAACACCTAACACTTTATCAGACATAGAGTTGAAAACCATTGGTTGATTAGATTTTTTTATGAATTCTCTGATAGTCCTTATTTACACTTTATTTTTGCCATACATGTGAACTAAGGGAATAGTAATTTTTTAAAGACTCTGTTTGAGCCTCTGAAATGTTTATATATTTGTTTGCTTTCTTTTTCATTATTGTCACATTTAAACCAATTTTAGGGTTTGGATACAAGGTTAAAATTATGCTTTCCAGAAGTGTCCAGAGGAACTGTGAATGGTTTGAGAAGCTGAACAAATCTCTGCATAGTACATAACCTATCTCAGGTGCAGTTTTTAAAAAAGTATAAACAAATATGTATATGTATACACATTGAAATAAGGGGAATTTTCTTTATTCAGAGTATTCTGTTTTTCTATTTATATATAAATATTTACACATTAAAAATTGTAACATACTAATTATCCTTAAAAATATTCTTTGTCTTAACCACAGAATATGAATATGTAGTTTTAGAACTACAGAATTTTTAACATAGATAACGTATAATACTGTATATTAAAAGACACTTGAAGTTTTTTGGTGAGTTAATTAGTTACTTCAAAGACTGCATTCAGGAATATGAGACTGATATTTCAGAAATATTTCTCGATGCTATAGAAATAACCTTCTCCACTTTCATTAATTTTTGCTACTAGACAGTGAATAAAAACACCAAATAATTGAAAGTCAATGAAAGAAAGAATATATAGGCAGACTGTGCTAAGAAAATTTGGGAAAATTAATGTGAATAAATTCCAAGACTGAAAAGGAATAAAGTACCTATAAATAGATCTCCATTTTGCTCTAAAGGAAGTAAGAAATCCTCCTTGTTAGTGATGTCACAGCTCTCCTGGAAAGATTTCATGGTGGTGCAGCAAAACCTTCTCAAGCCTGCCCAGCAAACACAGTCTCAGGAGCCACACATGGGCAGTGTTTGCATATCATCACCCAGCAGTGCAGCAGATACTTGGAAAGCCTTTGTGCAGTATTTTAAACTGGTTGATCAAGGCTCATCTGTGTTGGTTTGGACTGTGAATATACAATATTGGTAACTATACTGATGAGTCAGACTACAAAGCTGTTAGAACTGTAATTGGACTAACAGTAAATTATTGGTTTCATATGAGGCATTTTCCTTTTTGTTGTAGCAGGACTTTTGAGTTTAGCAATTTACATAAATAGAAGGACATAATTATTATATTCCGATTACACAGTAAATATGTTGAATTGAGGTATACAATAAAATAAAAATAGTATACTTTTTTCTGCTGTTGTTTTTCAAAGATAGGTGTTGAATTTTAGCTACTCCTCGCCATTTACAAGAATTGCTCCATTAAACTTACTAACTCTGACTAGATGTGTTTGAGAGTTGTATGAGTCTTTTAATGTTGTTTGAACATCTTTAGGAAATGCACCAGTGTATGAATGCACAGAAGCAAAGAAATACCATTTTATAACTTTTGGAAAGATTAAACGCCAAGAGTTTCATTAAGCAGAGGAAGGATCCCAGAGGAACAGAAACCCATTTGTTTGAACAAAACTAGAAGGTGGACTGCCAGGTTTGCCAGCTAAGCATTTGCACCTGGCTGACAATATGTTAATACAGATGGTATCTAATGCAACATTTGGCCATGTTCTACATTGGCTGGAATAAAATATTTTTCTTTGGGACATCAAGTTAATATTTTAGCTTCATTATATTTAGGATAAAACCCACAATGTTAAATAAATTAATTGACATAAGAGCTACATCTATTCACATCTTTCTTTACTAGACAGCACAAAGAATCCATCCAGTCATGGAAATGCAGATAAGGGACTAAGTCATTTATCAAGAATGACTACTTCATATATGAGGAAAGCCTTTGTTTTCCATTATATTTATTTATTGCATTATTATAAAATAAAATAAAATAAAATAAAATAAAATAAAATAATAAAATAAAATAAAATAATAAAATAAAATAAAATAAAATAAAATAAAATAAAATGAAATAAAATAAAATAAAATAAAATAAAATAAAATAAAATAAAAAGAAAGCCACAGACCTGTTTGTTTTTTAATTTTTCTAGGTCTGTCTGGGATGGAGTTAATTTTCTTCATAGCAGCCTGTGTAGTGCTGTGTTTGTGACAAAATGGTATTGATAACAAACCAGTGTTTTATCCCTTGCTGAACTGTTTTCACAGCACCAAGGGTTTCCATTTCTTACTGTATTTTGCCTTCTTCCCTTGCCTCTCTCCAGTGAGTAGGCTGAGGGGGCAAGAAGCTGGGAGGGACACAGTGGTGAAGACTGACCGCATTTGACCCAAGGGGTAATTATCATATGGCTCCACACTGAGGATACTGCTTTTCCTGGATAACCTTTGCTCAGAGAGCTGGGTATCAGTCTGTGGGTGGCAAGTGGTAAATGGTTGCCTTTGCATCTTTTTTTTTTCTTTACTTATAAAACTGTCTTAATCTTGATTCTTTTTCCTTTCTCAGTTTTTTGCTCTTTTGATCTTCACCCTCTGTCATGCTGGACTGGTTGGTACATAGTCCACAGGGTTCAACCCACTACACTAACCAGACCTTTACATATTTGCAGTACACAAATCTAAGATTTTTATGCCATTTTTGTATTTTTTTAAATTAATTTGAAGGGTTTCTTAATTTTATTTTAATTTTACTGTGGTATTCTTACCTCTAAGCTTCCCATACTTTAACACATCTTCCTGTCAGGACAACTCCAGGTTTCTAATTGCTCCATTTCTCTGAGGCCTTAAATCCAATAGATAAAATAATCTGCCATTTACTATACAGTTATTTACACTGAATAAATGTTTTCAAATTCTGAAATGTCACCTATGTATGACAACAACTTAGTGGTACTACTTCAAAGCAATTTTGCTTTCTCTTCCTAATGCAGTTTCTTCCCTGAAGTAAACCCAGTGGAAGCATAAGATACAGTTCTAATTGTTTGACAACTGTTTGATATGTCAGATATAGGATGAATCTTCTTTTGAACATTGATTCCCATGTCAACAGACAAGAATGTCAATAAATTAAGTCTCAGTTTTTCAACATATACATAAAGTTCCTGAAAAAGTGCTCATTTTCTTTTCTAGGATTTATTCTGGTTTGATAGGTAAGACTGTGAATATTCAATTATTTTAGCAATAAATTCTTGGCTTGATATGAAAAGTTAGTTTACCCTTGCCCATAAACACAGTTTTGAGTAAAGCAAACAGACTAGCTTAAAATACTGCTGAAGTGATTTGCACCAGGAGGTGTGTTTGTGTGTGACAAACATCTGAAAAAAATGGGCTAATAATATTTGTTCTTTATTTCTTTGTTGATAGTTCATTCTTACTTAATTTTTCTTCTGATTTTAATTAAAATGGAAAGTTTTGATTCATTCACTGAGGCAAAGAGGTTCTTTGGGAGCTAAAAAGATTTCTCCTGGCGTTGAAATATTGATATACTGAGGTTTTACATGTACATGTCTGTGTAAATCACATATCTTTTATATCACCCTCTTCTATACTGCCGTTACATTCCTGATGTTTCCATCTGCAAGATTTTTTTGGAAGCCTATTGTATTTTAAATTTATGAAGGGTACTATCAAAATTAATCCAGATACTTCTCTGCATCATTCAGAAAACTGGGTAAGGAGAGAGAAGAGACATAAACTACCCCCTTTAGATGTATCAAGTGCTATCACTATGGAACTAATGAGCTAGCTGAATGCATTAGTCATTACAAATCTGAAGAAAAACCTTGAGGACATATTCAGTATTTATATTTATTTCAGAATATTTCAGGAGCTGACAAACAGTTGCACTACAATTGGAAAGCAAATTGGCAGAAAGCTGGGAGCACTTCAAAGAACTTCTGCACTCAGAGAAGATGTAGCAGGAAGAATTAAAGTTTTGTTTTCAATTTCCTTACAAAATAGGTTTATACAAAAGCAAGTATCGGTGTAGCAGGAATATATCTACTCTCTGAACACAGTCAGTACAGCAGCTGATTCATGTATCATCCTTCTATTTCAGTGCATGCATTTTTGGAACATTGGGTTGACTGCTACATTTGAAATAGACCAAGTATGGTTTTAACGATCTTGTTTTGGAGCAATTACCTTTTTTTTTTTTTTTTTAATGAAAATAATTGATGTGACCAGACTGGAAAGAAATTGACATTTCTACTCACCCATCCTCTCCTCAGTTAACAGCAGAAAACCATTTACATTGTGTTTGCAAGTCTCTGTATATTCTAGTCTTTTTACACAAACTACAGTTTCTCATGCTATCAGGGGCAAAATGTTTACTTGAAGAACGAACTGAATCTGTTGGGTTGGATACATGATATGAAGCAATTCAGTAATTAAATAATTGTTTCAAAAGTTCCATGAGATCTGATAAAGAGAGACCAAGAAGTTAATTGCAAAGGAAAAAAATCTGTACTAATATAAATTTGAATGTGTACAAAGATTTCCATGGAGTTAAATTCTCCACTGAAATTTCACTTACACATGGCAAGACTCCACAGAAGAGAAATTGATGTCTAAGCTGAAATCTGCACGCAAGAGAATTTAAACAGCTCAGCAAAAGGAAAACCATTTAATAGCATTTAATTCTCAACATGGCTCAGGCTAGAGATTGTTCCCAAGGCAGGTCAGTTGTGATAATCTTGTTTTAAAGGGTAAGAGAACTCAATAGTATGGATAAGGCCTATTCTGTGTTCTTTATTTTTCTAGACTGATTTTTTTCTTGTTTACCCATAATGAAAATTAAACCTGCCTAGCCTTACGGTTTCTTGTCAGTTTTGCATAATCAGCTGAAGTCCCAGTCTATAATATGATTTTGCTAAGATCTTTGGATCTTAAAGATTTCTTAACTGTGCTGTTAATAACAGACTTCATTGTGTGTTTAGAATATAGTCTTACATGTTTTGGTGTGATCCATAAAAAACAGAATGGATTTCTGTTTTTTATTAAGATGATAATTACAGAGTACACTGCCTTGTCATTCCTCTGATACAAAATTAATCTCTTTGACACAGTCTAATATTGACTTTATTATTCTTTGTTTAATATTTCCCATGTGTATTTGCATGGTAACAATCATACTTACTTACACAGCATCAACAATAAAACAAACTTTTATGCAAATTTGCTATTCTTGTTCAAAATATTACTGAATAAAAGGGCTTATTAAGAATAAATCAGTTCTTATGTATAATGTAACATGAAAAAAAAAATTAAAGAGCAATAGAAAGCAACCTGACATGAATGCCTTCTGAAAAATACTCTGTAAAGTTTAAAGACCATTTAACTTAGAGATCTGCTACAGCAATCCTGCACAAACGTATGTCATGGGAAACATTCTAGTTTGAGAATTCTTCCCTATTTTCTGAATGGTAAATCAACAAGATTTGGCAAAAGCTAACAAACTAACTGTAATTTGGAAAAAAGAATTTTGACTAGGAAAATGAAAGGCAAAAAGGGCGAACGATGTCCTGGAGTGCATCAAGAAGAGGATTGCAAGCTGGTCGAGGGAGGTGATTGTTCCACTCTACACTGCAGTGGTACTGCCCAAATTCGGCGTTCAGTTTTAGGTACTTCACTGTAAGGACTTATTAGAAGTTATTGAAGAGTGTCCAGAGCAGGATGACCGAGATGGTAAAAGGTCTCAAGGGCAACTTCAGTTTTAGGTACTTCACTGTAAGAAGGACTTATTAGAAGCTATTGAAGAGTGTCCAGAGCAGGATGACCGAGATGGTAAAAGGTCTCAAGGGCAAGACTTACAAGGAGTGGCTGAGGTCATTTGACTTGCTCAGCACAGAGAAGGCTGAGGGATGACCTCATTTCAATCTATATCTTCTTTAAGGGTGTCAGCAGAGGGTAGGAATTGATCTCCTCCCTCTGGCAACCAGCAAGAGGACACAAGCAAATGGAATCCAGCTTCATCAAGGAAAGCTTACATTGGCCATTAAGAAAAGTTTCTTTACTGAGAGGGTACTCAGTCACTGGAATATGTCCCCCAACGAAGAAGTCATATTATCCAGACTGTCAGTTCAGAGAGAATCTGAACAATACTCCCAGTCCTGTGCTTTAATTTTAGGTAGTCCTGCTACCTAATTTCTGTGTTTGATTCCATCAGAACTCAAGAATATATATAATCGCATACAGTTTTATGTAGCCATGTATGATGTGGATATCTATGCTAACAAAGTGTTACTTATAAAGTATTTTATTGAAAAGAAATATGAAAAATATAAAAAAGAGTTTGATTACAGCATACTTGGATTTCTAATCCTTCCTATGTTTGCTAAATCTATTTGAAGTATACTAGAAGTACAGTACTTTCACATAAGTGTATTCAGGCATGAAATAGAATCATGCATTTTTAAGTAAATTGCTTTGTAACAAATTTATTTCAGAATATGCACATAATTAGAGTCACAGCTCTGCATAGTAGTCACTCAGTATTATATCACTATTTGCCAACCACCACTTTGTAAACAAGATGTCCATCTCAGGATGTGCATTCCATTTCAAAATTTTACTGGTGCTCACTCAGAGATAAGAGGTATTTCCAACTGAGACATTTTATTGACTAGCCTGACGTCAGAATTTGATCAAGGAATCATGTTGACAGTGGGATGTTTCCATATAGCCTGATTAAAATAACAGAATTTTAGAAACAATTGGAATTGTGTCACTGCATATCAGATAAGATGCTGAATTTGTCTTGTTACTGTGATGTGAACTTATCAAGACTTCAGTGTATTTTTTTTTTCTGAAGCTCTGTTACACAGCAGATGGGATGCCTAACATCCTTTGCTATTTGAAACATGCAAGCTCTAATAAACAAGAGGGTTTAGAATGCTAAACCAGCCAGCCATACGAAATATGTCACACAGTTTGCTGTCAACCTAATTAATTAGATAGCATTATTTGTTGTCCCCAATGAACTCTGATGAGCTCAGTGACTGATAATAGCCTCATTCTTTTGAGGGATTTTCTTTTTTTTTATTTTATTCACTTTGATTTAAGAAAGAGTGTTTAAAGAGGGGAAAAAACATCCTACCACAATGAAGGGTTATTCAGAAATACATACTTGTGACTTATTAATATGAACAAACATTTGGCCTCTTACTAAGGTCATTTTAATTTTAAATCTTCCAGAGTAATGTTTCTTGAATAATTACTATTTCAGTAATTATCTTGCACTTTCATAACACAAATCTGGACATGTTTTTTAATAGAGTTCCTGCCCTTCAGACTGTAGAAAGACTCAATAAAATTATGTGAACACTACTTATAATACAGGACAAACAAAATCTTATGGTTAACATAACATACAGGTCTTCAAATCAATCTTAAATAGAGAAGGCTATTTTCAGTCAGGAACACATAATTATTTGCTTTTCTTGTAATTTTCATGTTCACATTTGCATTAGAACAAATAATTTGGTGAACTTTCTAAAGTTCCACCTCTCTGCAGCACCTTCCTACCCCACAGTTCCATTTTCAGCCATGCCACTGGTTCTTAAAGATAGTTCAGAAACACAAGAACATTTTGGGTTACCGAGGACATGGTGAAGAAATTTAAAAGCTTGTCAATGGAAAAATCTATTAATAGTGAATGCAATAATTGTAATTTTTTACTGCAAATGGAAGTTTTGCTGTTGTTTCTGGTAAATATATTTCACTGAAGTAAAATATTAAATTCCTCAGTGGAAGAAGAAGCATAAAATTAAATTGGCTGATCCTGGTAAAGAACATGTCCACAAATGAGGATGATTCCTGTGAAAGGCATATGCTGTTTCTAAATTTCTAGGTTCTTCGGCTTTATTATTTGCGTTATGTGTTATTTTTGTCTGTACCCCTGCCATATCATCATTTTATTAGTTTTGTACTGATAGATTTTTTTTTAATATGCAACTAAATTAAATTTGCAAGTTTAATTTAGTTAATGTACATTCTGGTGCATTTCTGAATGTTGACATGCAAATACTATTACATAAACAATCAACTACTCAAAAAAGGGTGAAGCAATTGGTATAATCTTTGGCAATATGGTTTACATTTACAGCAGTAAATATGAAGAAAGAGAGCGCAAGGACATATACCTTTTTGAGGGAGGCAGCATTAAAGCTTCATAGGCTTAAATGAATCATTTCCTCTGTTCAGTCTTACACATCATGCCATAACATGTTCTATTATCATCCATGAAGAAAAGTTTTCTCAAGTTTAACATGATTGTTTTGGTTTTGATCCTTGAGTCTTGTTGGTAAGAAAAATGCTTTTTTTCTGCAGCATTTATCCAACTGGTATTTTAGTTTTCCCTTTTTTGTGTGTGTGTGTGTTTTTATTTTTGTTTCGTTTTTTGTTGGTTTTATTGTGTGTGTGTTTTTTTTGTTGTTGTTTCCAGACTGAAGAACTACAGGGGTCTTTTTGCCTATTCTACAGGAGGTATTCATTTCCTGGACACACAGTTATCTTCTATGTGCACTTATTCATCTGTGTATATCTGTGGGGTCACCCAGCAAATACTTTATAAAGGGTTCAAGTTGAAGTTATATGTGCCTTTAATTAAAGTATTTTCAAACTCTTTTCTTTTTGGATAACTTTTTTTGGAGCTCATTTTTGTATTGTCATTAATGACCAGATTATCTCCTTCTTTTTCCTTTGTTTAGAATGGTTTTTGAAGAGTTATTTAAAGTTTACATCTTTTATTCTGTGTCCTTATGGTCTCCCTGATTTTTTGGGACAGTTGGTGATTTGTCATCATGTTCAGTGAAAATATAGCTCCAAAAGCACATGCTTCTCATTCAATAATAGTTAAAAAACTATAAAGATTCTAAAGTACTAATAATGCAATTAACTTATTTGATTCTATGTATTTTTAAACCTATAACACTATTTGTCCATTGATCTAATAAAATTTCAGTGGCAATTTGTGCACTTTTATTATGGCCTTTTCTACAATATTTTCTACAAAGTGTGTGCCTGAAATACACATAATTTTAAATCATGTACTCTTCACCTTCTGTCTTTTCCCCTTTTTCAGCTTATTTTTCTTGCTCTGTTTGAGGAAATTTACCTTGGGTGCTACTTCTTTTGAAGTTCTATAGCTGCTTTAGAGAGTAAAAGGCACCTGTGGCCTTTATTAAAGAGCTTTAGTGAATGACTGGGCTATGTTTACGAGCTATAGAATAAGATGAAATGCATTTCACTCTGTATAATTCCTCCTTTGTATCAGACAGATACACATCAGACAGAAATTTCACATTTGTGAAATTTCTTAATTTCACAAAGAATCGCACAGCTTTTCTAGTCATTAAGCATGAAAAAAATGTTAGACTTAAATATGTTGGGTTTTTTTTTCAAAGAATAATTGTAGAGCTAGGGTACAGTTTAAATCTTGGCTTAAGAGCTATGAGATATGCTTTAAAATAACAGAAACTCCACATATATTTTTTGTGAAAAGCTTAAATAAGCATTGGTTTGATAGAGGAGTTCTCTCCATCATAAATCTTCATTAAATTTAAAACTTCTGCAAATATTTTTTTATTATAATTCACTAGGAAAGGTCTAAAAAAAAAAAAGTTTTACAAGTACAAGAAAAAAATTGTTCCATGTTCTTCCACAAAAAATCACCAATGTAGGTAAACTAAAATAGTTTTAATTTATAATATATATATTATATATATAATATTATCATATATAAAATAAACTATAATATGATATCATGCGTAATAATAGATAATACAGTTGTGTGTATAATATATAATATTATAATTAATGTTATATAATATTAATAGACTGTTATAATTTTATAATATATGATTATATATACAGTTATATATATTATATATATCTGGATATCTTTGTAATATAATTTCATGGAAATATCTAGCTCACCCACTAGGAGCAACAGCAAAGGAATGGCAGTTTTGCAGCACAGGGCACATTTTCCAAGAGGCTTTGGCACAGCTGTCTGTGCCAGGGCAGAAGCTTTGACCCAAACAGATCTGCTGATGATAGATACAGCCCAGCAAGTCGCAGTCTGAAGGGAGGGCCTGGGACCTCTGCCTCAGGCTGGGGGAGGTAAATGAAAAATAGTGGTTACTGTTAAAATCTAAATGCAAAGACCCTCACTGTTAGGAATACATCCAGGATTGCTCGGTGTGCCGCTGCACAGGGAACTCTGGAGCTGGGATCCCAAGTGAAGATGCCTTGAGCTGCTGATCCTTTGCCATAATGGTTACTGTTAAAATCTAAATGCAACGACCCTCACTGTTAGGAATACATCCAGGGCCGATTGCTCGGTGTGCTGCTGCACAGGGAACTTTGGAGCTGGGATCCCAAGTGAAGATGCCTTGAGCTGCTGATCCTTTGCATGGCAAAGGGCTCGGGGAGCTGTGACCCAGCCAGGTTCCCAGAGATACGGCAGGAGCTGAGGATTCAGCAGGAAGAGCCAAGACCTTTGTGCGTTTGGGCTGTGAGGGTATGAAAGCCCAGAGGTTCCTTTAGTGGGGATCTCTCCTAGGGATCTCTCCTAGCTCCAGCTGCTTTGGTTACTGTGCCTTGGGAAAAGCTGGAGTTGAACAAGTCAGGAAACCTGGTCTGGCTGGGAGAGTGGGGTGTTGTAGGGAGTCAAGAATGGCACCTCTCTGGTCACTGGAGCCAGCAGCTGTGAAGGGGCTTTGGTCCCAGCAGTGAAACCTTTTGTGGTGGGAGTGTGTCTCCCAGAGTGTCTCCTCAATGGTCAGGGAAGGAAGTTTCCTTAACATTCACTATAATGTACAGAATAAGATTTTTTTTTTCCTAAAATATTGATTAAGGTTTTATTTTTCAGCCTTCCATCCTTAATGTAAGGGATGTTCCAAAAATACTATAAATTTTTTAGCTGTTCTAAAAAATCAATTTATGTATAATGTAAGGTTTTTATTTCATTTAAACCCTTTTATTTGGACATTTCTGGATTGGAAGCAAACTTTTGCTATGAGCTAGAATAAAGATTTTCATTTTTTTCTTCACAAATAAAAAGGCATTTCCTTTCTACCTAGGAAATCTCTAGTGACATTCTCCATTGAATGTTTTTGGATTAATGCCTGGAATTTTGGATACAAGACTGAAGCTATTTATTGTTTCTTTTCATTTCTAATTTACCTAAATCTTAAGTATGGAGTTCCATTAAAGCAGTGACCAGATGATATGTAGCAGGATACAACAAAAACCACATGGTACAGAGAGACAGGATCAAGGAGAGACACTTGAAGTGATTCTTCTAATTCTGGCTACCAGCAGAAACCTGGATGAAAAGTTATTGTCAGCCTAGTCAGACCTCTCTGACCTCCACACATCATATGTCTCAGTGCCAATCACAACTTTACTTTAAATGGGGACACAACTGTTATAAAAATCACATAATATGGATGAGTACATAAAAAATACATCTCTTTTTTCTGTATTAAATATCTTAGTGTAAGTTAAAGATTACTTTTTTTATATCTCAATTACCTCTACCTCCCATAAAATCACTTTTGATTTTATGAAAATAATAATGTTTTAATGATTTTTGAGGTAGGATTCCATGAACATGTGAGATTTTATATGCTTGGGTTGTTTTGGTTTGTTTTTGTACATAAAAAATACATCTCTTTTTTCCGTATTAGATATCAGTGTAAGTTAAAGATTACTTTTTTTTATATCTCAATTACCTCTACCTCCCATAAAATCACTTTTGATTTTATGAAAATAATAATGTTTTAATGATTTTTGAGGTAGGATTCCATGAACATGTGAGATTTTATATGCTTGGGTTGTTTTGGTTTGGTTTTGTTTTTTTTGTTTTTTTTTCCTTTTCTTTACATGAAAGAACTCAGTCCCTTTTCCAGGTAACAAGTGATAGGTCAAGAGGATATGGTCTCAAGTAGTGCCAGGGGAGGTTTAGATTGGATATCAGGAAAAATGTCTTCCCTGAGAGGGTTGTTAAGGATGGGAAGGATTATCCAGGGAAGTGGTTGAGTCACTGACCTTAGAACTATTTAAAAGGCAAGTAGCTGTGAGACTGGTATGGTTTAGTGGTGGACTTGGCAATGCCATGCTTATGATTTGATTTGATAATCTTGGAAGTCTTTTCCAACATATATGATTCTATCAACCTTGGTAGAAATTCAGTGAGGACAGTGGCTTCCACTTAGTCTGATTGGCTGCAGTGAGGACATGTTAGCTGAACTTTTAAAGCCTTGAAGTTCTGAGGGAACTGGATGCTACTTCCTCAGTAGATGCTCTGTAAAATTCAGGATGAGAACCTGAAAGTGGCAGTGACTGCTGTGTTTTAGAGTGAGTTCAATAGTTGGTGTTTGATAGGCAGGTTTTATATACCAGATTCATCTTTGGAAACTCAACAGGGGACCTAGTTTGTGTGACTTTTCTTTGACATAAATTCTGATCCAAGTAGAAAAAATTCTGTGCCAAGCTTGAAAGTGTTCTGCAAACCAGTTTTTGGAAAACATAAAACATAGATAAATGTTTTCTAGTAAGAAGAAACTAAACCCCACCACAAATAAACCATCAACCATTTCCCCCCACAACTAACTAAAACCAAAAGAAAACCAGAACAAAATTCCTAGCCTGCATTTCTCTCATTTTTTTCTATTATTTTGTAACATATATATGTTTAGAAAATACATCACTATATCATACATTTCATGAAACTTTTAAGGTGCTCTCCAGGAGCTTGGAATGCATTTTTCAGTCATTGCAGCAACATTTGAAATAGTGCTTTATCACTGTCTTTATTATTTTTTCTTGTAAACACTAGACACACTGCTAAATCTCTTTCTAAATCCAGGAAGAAAAAAAAGAATATAGTTTTTTCTGCTGTCATGAAAATTCAGGTCAAAGTTTCCTGACACATAGATTTTCTTGAAGGATATACAGTTAAGATCAATATAGCATCATTAAAAAAAATACATTTCTGCTGAGTCATCTGAAAGAAGCTTAGGAGTCTTTGTTTTTAGCAAACACAATTATAGAGTCTGGATATACTCAGTGATCTGTGAAGGTTAATATCTGTCCATAAAAGTGATGTGCTGGGTTTCTTTTGTCTATTCGCCTACATGTTAACAGGAATTTCCAAATATAATTGAATTCTTCACCTTATTATAAACTAATACTGACTATAAACTTTTACTTGTGGGTCAATGGGCAGATACCTAATGATTTTTAAAAGCTACTTCAGCTTCCTTTGGATGTCCTTATGACACAAATCTTCAAAGTTTAATCCCTTCAGGGACAGTTTCAAAGGTGTTTTATTTTTTTAACAGCTATGACAACATTTTCATAACGTTTTGTACATACTAGCTGTCTCTCTGGATATTCAGATAATACGACCTCATTTAAGCAGAGCAGAAAAATTCAAAATGTACATATAAACATATATGTATATATACACATAAATATACACACACACATTTTTATATATGTAGGTGTACATATATGTATGTGTGTGTAATAAAGCATATTTTGTATCTATATATAAATACATTGAGCTATAACATATGTACAATCATTACTTTTTTTTTAAGGATCAATTCCTCTTCTGATTTGTCCACATGCTTCTACCTGTTCAACCTAGAAAAGAAATCCAGGAAAAAATCCATCAGACCAACACTACCACACCAGCCTCCCTCCCCTGAAAGAAAAACAAAAAAAACAAATCAAAATAAAAGCCCCTAAACTGTTCTCCTTGGAACTAATATGCACTACAGGAACAAATAATTATTATTTAAGATATCTGAAAAGAAAACTTCCTAAAGCCAACTGAGGCTTTTTCCCCCTCTCCCTAATGAGTGCATTGTGTGAAAAAAAATAGTTTTTAATAATCAGAAACTGTTGTTACTATAATTATGAAAATGTAGGAAAAATTCTGTTCTAAAGAATTCTTGGAGGAACACTACCATTGGTATTGAAAACCACATGGTTTAAAATGTTTTGTGAACAATTTATTAATTAATTTACCTCCCTTTTTAGGGATATTAAAGTAACTGATTAACTGGTAGTATTATCATTGGCATGGAGTTTAGCATTTCCGTCTCTTTCAAATCTGGAGGAAAGGTACAATAGTCAGAGACAGTACCATTAAAGTAAGAGAAGAAAGTATTTGGGTTTTACATAAAATCTAACACAAACTGGAAGGAATAACTGAGCTGAAGTATATTCTCTCAATAGAAAGTGAAACATTCAAAACCTGGGTTTTCAAAATCTAGACATGAACACTTATATTTATTGTACAGATAGTGACTCATATTGGCAAGGAGAGAGACAGATGACTTATATAGATCCTGTTCAGCTTTAATATCTATTAAAACTTGAATGCATTCCAGGAATGAACTGACTAGGTTCAGGGAGGTTCAACAGTGCCCAACATGGAAGCACCTGCCTACCTTGCTATGTTAATTCAAACTAATTTGCAAATCTGTTCTTCCCAAAGCTGCTGATTACATGAGCTAATTCATTCTCTTTTTTTTTTTCTGAAAAAGGAAGTCTGACAAAAACAATGTGATAAAATACGTGCAGAGGCACATAATGAAATTAAAGTATTACGAGTACTGCAGTGCTAGAAATTAAAGTTTAAGGAGTACTGCAGTGCTAGCATGTTTTCCATCTCCTCCTCATGTGCATTTGCAGATTTTGCTAATACAGTCACTAGAAGGAAGGGAGACCTTGTATATTAAAATAGAACTTTGTTTTGTCAAAGAAATTGTTAATGAATTTCCAACCAGGTTTTTTAAGGCTTGTATGTTTTCATTTGTTAAAAGCAGTTCTGGAACAGGCAGGCTAGCGTTAGTGGATATTAGTCTCCGATACGAAGACGTGGTTAAAATGAATGAACAAGTCTTGGAAACTGTCCCAAAGACTCTTTACCTTTAAAAGGCCAAATCAGCAGGAAAATCAGGCACTGAATAAATTCTAGGTGTGCAATATCTAGGTAAAGTTACAGGGTGGTCTACTTTTTATTACTGATCTTTTAGATAGTGGTAAAAGCTGATTAGGTAAACTCTGAAACTGTTTTTCTTTCCATAAGAAATTAAATAGGAGAGGATCCCTGTGATTCCCCCTCTACTCAGCTTTCATGAGACCCCACCTGGAATACTGCATATAGTTCTGGTCCTCCAACTTGAAAAGGTCATAGAACTTGGAGCAAGCTGGAGCAAGAGGAGAGCCATGAAGCTGAGAAAAGCCTACCGGGAAGCTGGAGAGCAACCCTTCATCAGGAACTGCAGTGATAGGTCAGGGAGTAATGGGTTCAGACTGAAAGAGGGGGAATTCAGTTAGGTGTATGGAAGAAATTATTCACTGTGAGAGTAGTGAGACCTGGAATAGGTTGCCCAGAGAAGTTATTAATGCCCCATCTCTGGCAGTGTTCAAGGCCAAGTTGGATGGGTCTTTGAGCAACTACATGTAGTGGAACATGCCCCTGCACATGATAAGGTGGTTGGAGATAGATGATTTTCAAGGTCCTTTCCAACCCAAACCATTCTATGATTCTGTTATTTTATATTGGAAAAAGTTCCTTGTATAACATTCCAAAATTTAAACTTGTATTTTTTGTAAAGACCTGCCTTTCCACTTTTTAATACTAGGGGCTTCTTCAAACAGAATGATATGCTTTTTTTTTTAAGAAGAAAACCAATATATTATTTCTTTGGTCTTCCTCCTTGAAAAAACTCAATGCTCCATTTAATGAATACTTTTCTTTTTTTAAATTGTGCTCCTCATTAAAACAGACTGAAAAGTACTAATTATATGAATTCCTTAAAAAAGGGATAATACTAGAGGTAAAATTACAGTGACTCATATATTTTAAATGGTGATCACCTGCATGCATAGTTAGATCACAAACTGTCAAAAGGGAGATAAGAATAACAGCTGATAGAAGATAAGATAACCATTTGATCTTATCTTCTATAAGAATAACGCAAAGCATGGGAAATATCAGTGTAATGCAATCATAAATATGGGTGATTTCTAGATTTTTAAATTATAAACACTTGAATTCATTATTAAATTCAGACACTGCTGAGGGAAAATATCAAAACACCTGTAAATACTGTCCAGAGCACTTCTTATAATGGAGTACAGAACTTTGGATACAGTTTTGAACCTCAGCCACCATTGTACCAAAGCAGTAAAAACTGCACACCTTCAGCTTTCAATAATCCCCCGTTCAGTTATTGATGTGAGTTCTGGTGTATGTACTGCACCAGCACTTCTCCAAAATCATGCCACCTATTTTTGATCAATTACAGTATCCAGTAATACTTATATTTAGTATTAATATATTTAGTATATATTTTATATATAAGTGTGGCACAATAACAATTACCTGTTGTACTTACTGATGTCACTTTCATTCTGGTCCACCAAGCAGGTATTTTATTGATGACTTGAGTGAGGCCAAATGATTTGATGCAGTGAAGAAACAGTGTTCTTTTAACAAGGTGCCAGGCCAGAGCAGAGCAATGTTACCTGATTACATTTGTGCTGTTTGCTCTATTTTACCTTACAATAGGAGTGCTTGGTGACTTCACATACAGCTAAGATTGCTTCCTATATTTCAGCAAAGGAATAATGTTTTTTAACAATCTGTTGATCATACTACAGGTGATATGGAAAAGAATAGACAGTCTTGCTTTAGGATCACCATAGAAAAAGAAAAAATTTGTTTCTGACACAATATAATTTTACAGAGACAGTAAAGTATAGGTCTGACAGTGAAATAAAAATGAAAGATGAGTTTAGATCTTTGATCTGATTAAAGTGTTATCGGAAGTGATGAATCTGGGGCTTCTAAATCTGCTAACAGGTTTATACTTGCCTGCGTGTTATCAGCACTGTATTGAGGTAGTGTTCCATGAAGAGCCAGGAGAAAGGGTAGTCGTGACTCCCTTCAGTCCTGAGAAATTCAGCCCTGAGGATTAGCATATCAGAGAGTCAACCAAAAAGCCTGGACTGGAACAAAAATACAGAAGGAATCAAACAGCTAGTCTTTCATGGTCTTGTTTTTCTTTGATTCCTGTAATGGATATCAGCTTTTGGCTTTACCATCTGTGAGTTATCTTGCTGACTGCTGTCACACACTTTTTGAGAAAGTAATTTTTTTAATGGGGTGAAAAAAATACCAGTTAGCTCTGGCCTCTTTCCTTTCATTTTCCTAAATGAGAACTCCAAAGTTAGCGTAGAGGTCAGTAACTTCTGGCAGCAGGAACAGAGAGCAACACAGCAAGTAATAATTTGGACAGTAAGATATCTTCCTTTTCAGGACTCTTTATGAAGGAAAGATGACAGATTTTAAATCTCAATCTGCGTTTTTCTGTTTACATTATACATTATTGGTAAAATTAACAGCAGATTTTATGAAGGAGGGATTAAAGTAATTGAGTAAACACAACCAAAAGTGGGCAAAACCCCATTTTAAGCATTCTCACAATTTCATAAATTAGTAGTGACTCTGCTGTGATCAGTTCCAAACATGAAAATAAAAATATGAATGAAAACATGACTTATGCCATTACACAAATATAAACCTATAATTAAAGTTGTAGACCATAATCAGTAGCAACAGTACACTTGCTATCAAGACATGAAAAAAAATAATCAGAAACATAGCAGAAATAGTAAAACATACTTTACACAATTATCAGACACAGCCTTAGTGTACTCCTAGTTACTGGTGCTGAATTCATTATATGGGGGTTTTTATCCATCATATTACAAAAGTTCTGCTCAGAACATACTTTCTTTGTTGCACTTTTCACCTCTAGATAACCTCCCCAGCCCCCTACTTTAACAGTATATTTCTTCAAAGATTCTGCACACTGCTTATGCCACTCTCAGAATTTTAATGTGAATTTCTGAGTATATGGAGTGTTATGAAGCATTAACACTTAAACCCATTGCTAATCCCCACATGGCTTGCTTTATTCTTTTAGATCTGTATACTGTATGAGATACAGAGAACAATAAAACTGAATAAGTACCTTGGAGAGAGAGCAAGAGCCTGTGTGTGAAACAGGCTAAGTAATTATAGTGATACTATCTGAAGAATGATGGTCAAGGCTGTTTTAATATAGAATATTTTCAATCAGTTGATTAGCTGTAGTTAAAAAGTAGTTTGTGTCAAAGTTTGTCTTGAGGCCTTATGTTACCCAGGCGTTAATTTGGATACAAAGTGAATATCAAGTTTGCTTCAAGAAGCAAAAATATGTAGGTTTTTCAGCACATTCACATGCAATTTTGAATTAGTAACACAGTAAGAGGGTTTTAATAGCAAATGCTGTTTGCCAGTCTTGTAACTCCAATCTAGGCTAATGTTTACTCAATGCAGGAGAAAGAAAAAATAAAAGCTTTTCATTCATAATACACACAGAAACTTAATATTGCTTTTCTAAAATAAAAAAGAAATATATTAATAATCTCAATCTAACATGGGAAATCAAAGTGCAATCTGTTGAGGTTATTGACACATAAATAGTACATTTCTCTTTTTTTCTGTTGTTTTTTTATTTCTGTTCTGATACGCATATCTTCAGATTTTGTGATACTACCAGAAAATGGTGTAGCAGATTTTCATACACCCTTTGTCTTAAAGTCATTATTTTTTTTAACATTGTGGCTGAAGATCACATCACTAAAGAAACAGCTGCATGACATATAAAAAGCACTAAGAGCAAAACAACTCGGAATCCTTCTCCCATTATTGTCTGATTCTATTATAATTTAAAGAAATTCAAATCCCGTGCTATGTAGCTGAAATTCTTCAGAATAAGGTGTGAAAAATGTTGATTTATATAACTTTTGGTATCAATGTGTAAATCAGCACACATTGTGCATGTAAATCTATTCTCCTGAAATGTATTTCATAATGCACTTTTAAGATTTTCATCTCTGTTGAATGATGGGGTGTTTTGCTTGCTCAGATGAAAAAGCACAATACATTTGGCTTTGTGCAAAATAAGTACTTGCATAAATATATATTAAAAACTATACAAACAAATAGGCACTACCTTCAGTAAACAGTGTACCTTAATAGTGGACATGTGGTTTACAATTTTAGTTTTAACTTGACCTTGAAAAGAAAGGAAATAATGTAAATAAGTCTTGTAATTCCTGGAAGAAGGAGCTCCCTAGTAGTAATGATGGTGAGCAGAATTTGAATAAAACACAAAGCAAACAGCAACAACGCCACAAAAAATTAATCAGCAAAGTAAAAAGGACATTTATAGAAAAGAAGCAGTTTTAAATGGATAATCATAGGAAATTTGAAAGAAAATTCATAACCTAAAGAAGCTTGCTTTATTGCAGTCTATTAGATATTTTTCCTTCTACATTTCCTAGTGCTTGATAAGTAACCAAGTCAAATTAGTTCTATTTAAAATGGTTTTGTTGCAGAGAAAAGCAAATAGTTTCAACATGTTCATGAACACTTGAGAGCAGACATATAAGGAGCAACACAAACTGCAAAAGGCCTCATAACAACACACATCCCAAAAAATAATGCAGAGAACAGATGAGACCAAGAAAAAGAAATAAATGTGGCTAGAACTTCTTTGTAGATCAGTACTGAGCATACAGGCTTACAGTGAGCACTTTCATTTAAGTGTAAAATGTAACAGATAAATGAAGAAAAAAGCTCTAAGCAAATTTTTTTATAAATAATTTACATGAGCTGTTTAACTGAGCTTCTGAAAAGAAATAAAAACAAAGGAGGATGAAGTTAACTTACAGTAATATCATAGAATTCCAGACAAGAAGTTAGATAACATAAGATATTCCCTTGCCACCAATGAGAGACAACTTGTTTTAAGTATTTTTAAAGGACATCAAAGCATAAAAGGTTAGTTAAGTTAAAGTTAGGATCAGAAATTAAGAAGGAGAAATCCTATTTGAAAAGGATAATTTTTGTGTATCTTAAGCTCTTACACTTGAGGTTTTCTGTACTACCTATTATGGAATAATACAGGATCCTGTTTATTTAATATTTCTAAGGAAAAAGACCTTTTGCAGACCACAGGAGAGAAATTGACACTTCCAACCTGAAGAACAGATTATTTCAAAAAGTTAAATGTTGAAGTAAAGACATAAAAACATTCAAGTCATATTTGTGTTAAACACAAAAGTAGAGTGCTATGATCTCTTGTATATAAGCTAGTTTATTTTATACTATGTTGTTTTAAAAGTTACTTTAAGCTTGATTTCATAAAGTTCTACAGAGACTGAGGAAGTCTTTCAGAGGTCTAGACAGTTTGGCTTTTTCCACAGATACCTTACTTGGATTTTAATGATCAAGTCAAAATTTTGTTACAGTTCCTTTATGTTATAAGTCCCTACAAACATGTTTTTCCAAGCAAAAGTAAAGAGAGTTCCCATCTCCCTGTAATGCCTTTTATTTGTCAGGAAAGTATTTGCTGAGTCAAATATCTGCAATCCACAATCACACTTTTTAGCACTAACATGTCTCATCCATTCTATAGGGTAAGATCCTGCAAATCTATAAAAACACAAATACATATCCTGTCTTTCATAAAATTACTTCTGCAACAACTCATAAAGAGATCCGTTTTCTTCTACAGAATTTCCTTTTTTGCCTTTGCAAATACTTACAGTAACCCAACCACTACAATGCCACCTCCCCTTCTCTAACTGGACTCCCTTATGCACAGCTGAATACACAGAACTGTGAGAAGCAGTTACCTAGTTGTTGTTCCAAGACTCATATACCTTCCTTTTCTTCCTCCTCCTTCCAAGACACAACCTCCAGCATCACCAACATACTTAGCCACTGGCTTATATTGAGGAAATGTGAGGAGTGCCCATAAGTTTTCACCTGGGATCCCACTGGGATCCAGTGGGTGAAGCTCTTTAACTGTGTGCAACACTGTACTGCTGAGTGCAGAGTAGTTTAAGTGGTTCAGTGTAGAATTACAAAAATAATTATCAAAAAGCTTAGCTTCAAACTTCTCTGCTGCTGTGATATGCTATCCTCTTCCTACAGAGTGGTACTTCCTAGCAATTCACAGTCACATGTAATCATTAATGCCCCTGGTTGAATCTCAAGTCTTTAATTGGCCTGTTGAAGTGCAGACAGCTCAAGCCTCAAGTGACATTTCTTTTATAATTTTGGCATCTGCTGTAGAGATATCTGGCTGCAAAGAATGTTAATGGACATCCTGACAGGATCTATGTATAGTTCATTCACTCAATCACAGTTATCTTCTCTTTTATAACTGTAATTACTTTTGCTCATTAAATGATTTTTTAAAAAGTAGCTGAAATTTTGTAAGCTTGAAATGAGATTTAACTTGTGAATTGGAATTTGGGTCCATGGTCTCTGTTTAAAAGTCATAAAGTGTACAACAAAAAAAGACGCAATATGCAAACTCTCAGAAAAAAAATGAAGCGTTTTCCAGCTTTCCTACTTTCTAGAAATATGAGGATAGTTAAACACCTACTTATGAAGGGACACTACTTTGATAACTCCCATATTTAATTATTCTACCATAATCTTCATAGAAATACTGTATTTCTATAGAATAGATAATTAATTAACTAAGAACATGATTTCTGAAGTTATTAAATATTTGCTAGATCGGGATCTGACTTATCTTCCTTAACTGAAGCATGTTTATTTGAACTGAGTGATGCATCTCTTCTACTTGAAAGTTCCTGGAATTTCACTGTCATGTTTTCCAAGTGAATCTAGAGGTAATGGCAGAAATTCCAACTGTAGGAGGAGGAAACAATTGCAGGTAAGTCTGCATTCCTGTTAATTTATGCATGTTTTCTGGCAAGTCTTTCAGAAAATATGTGCTGACAATCATGTTGTATCAGACAAAAAAATTCCTACTGATTCTTAAATGTGTTCCAAAAGGAGGTGAAGCTCTAATTATTGCCCAGAATATGTGAAATAAAAGTAAGTTGTTTGTGGCTTTTTCCAGCAAGTGGTGGTCTTTCTAAAATAAAAAGTTATTATATTTTCATTTTCTCCCTGGTAGGATCTGATAAATTTAGATGACTTTAGATGTCCACCTACTACTATTTATAAGAGTACTCCTAAGCATCTGCCACATCCTGAATATCTCACAATATGGTTCAATTGTAGATCTGAAAGCTCACAGTACTTCAGCACTTTCCAAATTGTTCTGGCTTATCCTAATCGACAAATATCTGGCTCCCAAATTCCATAGGTGTACAAAAGAAGGGCTGAGAAATGCTTTAACCACTTTAGCTAATACTTCTTAGGGAAACTGTCAAATCACAAAATAAATTTATGACTGAGAAAGGTGTCTGAAAGAATAAGAAAAGAAAAAATAGCTGATTACAGCCAGTATTACTTATTAATCTCTGTTTTCTAAGTACACTTAACAGTGCACTCATTTAGTTTAAGGAAGGAGTAAAGATTTCCAGTTCTCAAATGCATGCTAATGTTAGTTATTATGTTTGAATTTGACATAATCCCTTTTGTCTTTCTGTCAGAAGGGACAAAATCTCTTTCAACTCTTGTAAAAATATTGAAAGAGCCTCTACCATAAATAGCATGTGACTTACTTTTCAGGAAATGTATATGAAACTTGAGGGTACTAAATTCTTTCCTCAAGAAATTGAACATTTTTTTCTCTTTTCCATGTGTGAGTGAATACAGTATTGATGGTAGTCAGTAAGCTCACCTTAGTAAACATAGTATATTTCTGAAACTATGCATGGACTTGTTTTTATTTGGCCCTAATTCCGTGTTCTATATATACAGCAAAACTCAGATCCATATGCTTAGTGTTTCCTGACCTGTTTTATGCAAATTCATTGTATTTTATAGTGCCTTTCTAAGGCACTCTGTGGGATACTCCTGAAATGTATATAGTTATCTGACATTTTTGGAACTTTCTTGGTGGCAAGATACTTGGCATTTAGGTAGGTGTTTCGCCTACTATATCCTAAATTAGATTTAGCTTTTAGTTTATTTTCATTTTTACCAGTTAGTTCACTCGTAATTTATAGTTCTTTAATTTTTGCCTTTATGCATCCCCAAGGCAACATAGGACTCAATAAAGTTATTTGTTGCTATAAGAAACAGAATTGTTTTTCAATATATTGTCAGACTGATGATATCATCTGAATTTTGATGCTTTGCTGCAATACTGTGTTTGTGATTGTTGTCATGGAGGGGGATAAAAATATTTTGACTGGTTGGCACATTGTACATTTGAGCTATCACTGTTTCTTGTACTGCTTTTTAAGATTGAAATGATAAATAAAGGACTAGTCCCATCTGAGTTGATCCCGGAGGAGAGATAATCCTTCAATTTGATAAAGAATAGCCCTGTTTTGAACAATTTCCTGATAATTTAAAAACCAATACATTAGCAGTCATGCTGTATTTTATATCATTTTATATCACACTATTATATTTCACAGATTTAAGTACTGAGAACATAGGGTAAAAACATAGGATTTATTTTTTAAAGTTATTTTTATGTAGAGGTATCACCAGAAATATCTGTCTGAGTATTATTAATAAATATTTCAGTTAGTGAAGAGAATAAAAATGTGAAACTATGTCATAAAATTAAAAGGGGTATATACTTAGGTGATTTTTTTGCTGATTTTGGCCCTTAAATATTTGTTTTCTCAAATTGCAGTATCAATTACAAGTATGATCACTGATAAAACACTAACACTATCCCCTCCATGAAAATCCTTTTCCCCTTGAGAAGGTCCCATACATACTAGTAGAATTGTTTTTTTCCTCTTTTTTGCATGTATTTTATCTCTTTCTTTATTTCCTCCTGAGATGCAAATTAATGTTGTCCAATGAATGACTGTTGATAGTTGTAGAATAGAAAGTAATCATAGTACAGAAAGTTAAACTGAATGTTAAATAAGTATCTCTCCTGTTGTATCAATTTAGTGAACTGCAGAGCATTAATAATGTATCTAAAACTAGGTTGTTGGGAAAGACAAAGTCAGAGAATTGTTGAGGCTGGAAAAGCCTATAAGATTGGGTGCAACTGTTAGCCCAGTACTGCCATGTTCACCACTAAACCATGTCCCCAAGCACCACATCCAGCTGCCTTTTGAATACTTCCATGGATGATTCCACCACTTCCCTGGGCAGCCTCTTCCAATCCTTCCTTTTCAGTGGAGACATTTTTCCTCATGTCCATTCTCAACCTTCTCTGGGCTAATTTGAGGCCATGTCTTCTTGTTTTATCACTTGTTGCTTGTGAGAAGAGAATGACCCCCACCTGGCTATAATCTCGTCTCTCCTCAGCCTCCTCTTCTCTGGGCTGAAAAATCCCAGCTCCCTCAGTTGCTCCTCATAAGACTTGTGCTCCAGACTCTTCACCAGCTTCGTTGGTTTCCTCTAGACACACCCCAATGATGGTGAAAAAGGACTAGTGGGATGCCACAGGAACCTTGTGGTGGTGATATCTTTCCACTTAAGTGCTCTCTCTCTCTCTCTCTCTCTCTCATTTCCCTTCCCTCCTCCTATTTCTTTCTCTGTGTCACATTTCCTGTTTAATAAAATCCATAGTTTTGACTTCGGCATACGGTCTCATTCACAACTCAGTTCAGGTAGAGGTATCTCTTATAATCAGATCATAGCACCATTAGAAGCCTTAAATATGGTCTCAGGCTTGTGTCAGGAATTTTGTCCTCAGCTAACAGAGATTTGTTGATCAGATTTTTGCCATTGGTGTTTATTGAAACCAAAACAGATTTCATGTTTATGGTATATTATACCAGAATGAGGAAAGAAGGTAAGAGATAGAACTGAGTTTACTAAACACATCCATTTTGAGTATAATGACAAGATTGCCTGATTTAACTCTTATTTTAAACCTTGCTAATATCTTAATTGGTAGATATGAAATATGAGTGATTTGCAGTGAAACTGGGCCACCAAAAGACTGAAGAAATCAAAGTCTTCATTAGAAAATAAAACAGAATAAAGAAAACTTTTTTCCTTGCAGATATAAGTCATAATAATTAAAAAGTACTCATTTAAAGGAAGCCTGTAAATGATCTATCAATCAATCAACCAAAACTGAAGCAACCAAAATATTCCTTTTGTAAACTACACTATGTTAAACAAGAAGGAAATAACAGAAGGTCCAAATAACTACATTATTTTTAAATGCTGTTTATTTTCTCAAATTTGAGCAAACGAAGAAGAGAATTAGGATTTTAGGAATTTCTCAGTGGACTGTGAAGCTCAATAGCTAGGCTGAAACAGCCTGGTGTTTTGCAGATGTTACTATCAGGGAATGCAAAGGCTAAAATAAAAGATGTCACTGAAGTCTCTTGAAGTTGAAGATGTTAATCCAGGATCTCCCATTGAGTTTTGCTATAGATTATTGCATATAGAAAACATAAATTATCCTTATATGCTATTTTCTAGTTATGGGATGAGAAACCTCTGCTGTGTTTTCCAGGAAGTCAGCAAAAAGGGACTTTTCCCCTGAACTACCCACCTGCTCTCAAAGATGTCAGAGGATTATAAACTACTCTGAATAATAAACTTTACCTCTGTACATGACCAGCATAAGAAGGCAATGGAATATCTTTTTTCACCTCTTTATATCATCTATGGAAAGTCACAAAGAGTAGATAATGCTCAACTGCAAGAATAGTAATTGTGTTTGTTCACAAAATAAGAGTAGTCTCTATGTATTCTCCTTGAGCATCTGTTCAAGAAAGGCCAGAAGCAATTCTTCCATTAATCACTGAATGTCATGTGCAATAAATCTACCTCAACTCAGCATGATATAGTTTTTCCAAGTACTCAGTTCATTTGTAAATGTTATGGGTATGTCAGTCCAAAGTGGGTTAGCCCTTTTCTTCATCCTGCTTCTTAAGTTTATTTAGCTCTGACAGAGTTGCCAGAACACTACCAAGACATTGTTAACAAACTAATTAGTGGTGACTGTGTTATGCTTACATACAAGTAACTATTTTGTAGATATACAAAATAAAATATAGATATACAAAATGTAATCTGCCATTTACAATTTGGCATCTGTAAAAAAAATTAATTTGCATTTTTTCTTCTCACTTTTTTTTTTTTCATTTCTACATACAATTACAAAGAACATGGAATAGTTAATGGAATAGTTTATACTGAGTGTCATCATGCAGCACTTACAGGATAGCCAGGATATCAGACCCAGCCAGCATGGGTTTAGGAGGGGTAGGTCATGTTTGACCAACCTGGTCTCCTTTTATGACCAGGTGACCCACCTGGTAGCTGTGGATATTTTCTGTTTGGACTTCAGCAAGGCCTTTGACATTGTCTCCCGCACTCTCCTGCGGGAAAAGCTGCAGCCCACGGCTTGGACAGGAGCACCCTGTGCTGGGGTTAGGAACTGGCTGGATGGCCGGGCCCAGAGGGTGCTGGTGAAAAGTGCTGCACCCAACTGGGGTCAGTCACCAGTGGTGTCCCTCAGGGGTCTGTGCTGGGGCCAGTTCTGTTCCATGTCTTTATTGATGACATGGATGAGGGGACTGAGTCTTTCATTGTAAATCTGCAGATGACACTATGCTGGGAACATGTGTCAATTTGCTGAAGGGCAGGAGGGCTCTGCAGAGAGACCTGGAATGATTGGATGGATGAACAGAGTCTTAACAGGATGAAGTTTGGTAAGTCCAAGTGCTGAGTCCTGCCACAATAACCCCTGCAATGCTCTAGGCTGGGGACGGTGTGGCTGGACAGTGCCCAGGCAGAAAGGGACCTGGGGGTACTGGTGACAGCCAGCTGAACATGAGCCAGCAGTCAGCCCTGGTGGCCAAGAAGGCCAAGGGCATCCTGGCCTGTGTCAGGAACAATGTGGCCAGCAGGAGCAGGGAGGTCGTTGGCACTGGTGAGGAGGAGCTTGGCACTGGTGAGGCCACACCTTGAATGACGTGTCCAGTTCTGGCCCCTCAGTTTGGGAAAGATGTTAGGACACTTGAGCACGTCCAGAGGAGCCAACGAGGCTGGAGAAGGGCTGGGAACACAAACCCTGTGAGGAATGACTGAGGGAGCTGGGGGTGTTTAGCCTGGAGAAAAGGAGACTCAGGGGTGACCTTATCACTCTCTACAGCTTCCTGAAAGGTGGCTGGGCTCAGGTGGGGGTTGGTCTCTTTCTCCAGGCAGCAACTGACAGAACCATAGGACACAGTCTGAAGCTGTGCCAAAGGAAGTTTAGGTTGGATATTAGGAAAATTTTTTCACAGAAGGAGTGATAAAGTATTGGAATGGCCTGTGTGGGGAGGTGATGGAGTCACCACCCCTGGATGTGTTTAGATGTGTTAAAAAAAAGGTTGGATGTGGCACTCAGTGCCATGGTTTAATTGAGGTGTCAGGGCATGGATTGGACTTGATGATCTTTAAGGTTTCTTCCACCCTAGTGATTCTGTAATTTTGTAAATATCTTGTATTTTGAGCAGGAGATCTATGAAAAGTACAAAAGAATTGTCATATTTTCCAGACTGATAGGTGCAACAGACAAATAACTGAAATGAGCAAAGTAACATACAACAAGAATTTCTCTTTCATTCCTGATTTTCAATATCCCTGTGCTGAATTCAGTGAATAATTAGCAAGTGTTGAACTTCATGGTTCAACCACAACAAAAAGGAATTAATAAAGCAATCTGGGAGTTATGATACATTTTAAAGGACAGAACTTCAATTACAGACTTCAGATTTTAAATGTTTGCCTTTATTAACTCAGTCACAGCACAAACAGTTTGATCAAGTTATAGGGTATCATATAACTGTCACACAATATTCAAAAACAGGAAAAATCTATGACCAGTAGGTTAATATCTTATTCTTCTCCACAACTAAAGAGGGAGGCCTTGTACTGCCAAATCCCTAAGGACCATAAATTTGAACATGAGGTTTTTCTGACCAGAAACTAAAGATTCCCGGGGAACAGCTTTGACCCCTGGGAAAATCTACACTGTAATACAGTTGAGGTCAGGAAGTTACCCCTGATTATCACAGGTTACCTAATCAACTGGATTTAGAAATTTTATGATAACACAATAAAGAAAAATTAGGAATTCTGAACAGAATTGGTTTATTTACAATGTAGATTTTGTTTCCTGATTAAAAAAACATGATGACTTTTTTGGAATACTACTAGGCATTTTCTGAGATGTGTATAATAATGGAAATAAATGAAGCACAGATGAGGATTTCCAAACAGGAAATAATAGAACTGGGATCAACTGTTCTGAGTTTTACAGATGCCACTATAATGCTAGTCTGTGAGGTGCACTGAGAAATTTTGATGTCTTCAATAATTTCTTAGTTTCTAAGGAGGCAGAAAACTTTATTAATCTGGGTGACAGGGGAACAGTTTGATAAGGACCACTGTGCCTTCTCTTGGTAAGTTCAACTTCGTTCTTTCATGAGGAAGTCTGAAGAAATTTTAGTAGTCGTTTCATGACCTGCACATATTCTATTTAAGTGAAAGCATACAGGCAAAAAAAAAATAAAATCTGGGAGTAAGAAAAAAAATCCCACAAAGATCTTGTAAGAAAAAGAATTTCTAATAGTCTTTGCCAAGTGTAAGGAACCTGCACACATTCGTCAAAAATATTCTGAATTATATACTTTTATTTTCTGATATCTATATTGGATATAATGGGTGGTGACTGAAAACTTTGTAGCAATAACTTCTAATGTGTGCAATCTTTGTAATTAGAATTTACCTCAATTTGGTACAATAGAGTTTGTTTTGTAGATGTCATGTATATTGTACTAATTGCTAGGAAAACTAATTAGAATATATTTAGTAACTGGTCAATATTCTCAGAATAGTTTGAGTTTAATTTTGTTTTCAAATATTGAAGTATTGTTTAAAATGCTGGCTTATGTTTGCTTATCATTGTATACAAAAAATATAAGATACTTCAGCTCTCTACATCTGATTTGAAACTTAAAATAATAATCTAGATTTCCCACTACTATGAAGGAGTTTTCAAAAGAGATTTTTAAAAAGTATAGAGTATTGAAAAAGATAGGATACATTTAATATTATGGATATCATAAAACCTTGTACTATTACAACTGTTAGTAACTTCATGTTCCAGCAGCACACCTATATTTTATTGGGAAGAGCTGTTGATGGTCAAGAAAATATAATGACAAAATTTATTTGCAGTTGGCTTGGCTTTAACTTAAATAACCCTTCCCTCAACTGAAAATTATTTTTTTCCATTTTGTTGTTGTTGTTTTTGTTTTGTTTTAATTCACAGGCTAGTTGAGAATTACAGAGGGTGTCATTAAGCATTACAGTAGTGACTACAATACATCAATAATTTCAATATTTTCATGATTTTACTTTGTGTTTCAGATTAAAATGACAGCACAAGAAGGACAAATTCAAATGCAGTTTAAGTGATATAATAAAATATTTCTTATCACTGTCAAACTAGACTTCTACAATGAAAATTTTCTCCTCCTATTCTTCAAAAGTTCCATTCTCAAATTACAAGGTTGGTTTCTTTCCTTGAAAAAGAGTAACTGAATGAATAAACTACAAGTTTTAATTGTAAGTTGAAATTGTATGTGTCCAAATTTTTCTCTATTGCTGTCAGTCTTGCTCGTAGGTAGATTTCAAAACTTTGAATATCGTAGTTGTCTGCTAGCAATAGGAATGGATACAGCTCTATGTATACAGCATTACTTAATAACAAAAATCCCCACAAACCCTTATTACTATTTGAATTGTGAAAGTCCTGAAGTTTTCAGTAATATGCACTATATAAAAGGTTATACTTCTAATAAAATGCACATTATATTCTGGTGATTAATCATTAAGACTTTTCTTTATCTATCTCTTCATAACTGTGCCTGTGGATTGGTCATCTTTTAGTCTATATATGTTGTGTTTTGCATTATGTCTACTCAAACATGACATTATTGCAAATAATTTATAATCTGATCTCTGAATCTGTATTTAATCCTTGTTTTATGGCTTAGATTGTAGCTTCTATGCTTCTGGAAACAGCTTTCACAGACTTTTTAACAAACCAACTGATGGAAATTTTCAGCCTCCTGTGGTTATTGAAAAAAAAAAAGCCAAAACATTGAAACAGAGACAAATTGCTAACTGTGTTTTATTGACCCCATTCCGTTTCGGAATGCCTCATGCAGATGGTATGCATAGCTATGCATTATCTGGTTTCGTCCAAGTAAATTTCTTGATGGTAGGCAGAAATCTTTATCCTTGAACTTATGTGAGAGACAGGAAGATATTTTCTGAATAAGCTCAGAATTCCATTGCAGGCAAAAATGAAACACTGAAATAGCATAGTTTTATGGCAGGAAGACTTAGGTAAAAGAAAAGGCTAGTGATGGGAAAGGTGTCTCAGACTGGAAATATTCTCTTACCTATAGCTTTCAATTGATACATCTTGATCTCATTTTTGGTAGGATCCTAATAACAAAAGTCCTATCTTTCCAATGCTTCAAACCCCCCAAAACATAAGAAATAAATTATAATACAACATTACTGATACCGCCAGAAACTAAATCTTAAATATTTATTTTTTAAGAAGACATTTATTGGAAGGAAAAGAATGAGCTAATGACAAAGTACAGGAAGAAAAGATATAATGAGAATATGACTTTATCTAAGTATTTAACTCATGTTTTTCAACTTTGTTGTTACTTTTGGTGAACTTTTGTCTTTTGAAATAGTTAGCAGCACCATTGTCTACGTTACATTTTTTTATGTTTTAAAAAATTATATATCATTCATATTAAGCCATGACACTGTTTATGAACTTGAAAGGCAGAATTATTTTATTTGCATATTCATTTTTTATTTTCCTTCTCACTCCTGAATAATTAATTTTCTTTGTGTCTTCAAGCTCTTTATGAGAACTAGAAATATACTTTTTTCTAGTGAGAACTGAGATTCCGATACTGTTGATTTTCTTTAAGCACTGGACTATGTGACAAATATCCAATATTACTATATTTGTAAAGAACAGCAAGAGTCAACAACACTGAGAGCAAAATCATGCAAATGGGTTTTCTTCTATTGTGTCAGATAAATGGATGAATTAAAAAAAGAGGGAACATAATATTTAGTTCTGGCTGGCATGCCCTTCCTAAAACTTAACAGGATAGATCAACCATTTCAGGAACATGAGATGAAAATTTCTCTAGACTTGAAAATACTTTTAGGACCCTGACAAGTTCCAGAGTGCTGCTGAGCAGATGTAGTTAGCATGGACTCCAAAGGCATTCTAGCTGCTGCACTACAGAGTTATGTAGGCTATTTACTTTTTATAGAAGCAAAGTAAAGGAACAAGCAGGATGTGGTGCACTGCAGCAGATATGCTGCATGTGGTACTAAAAAACATTTAAACTACCCCATGATTTGTTACATTAGATTATAAATGGAGGCAAGCTTCCACTATATTTCCTATGCCACATGAGAGGAAAAAAAAAAATGTTATCAAGACAATATTTTGGTTGTGCCTCAAATATCACTCAGAGGTGCACTAGAGATTCAGAGCATCTAAGTGAGAAGCTGTTATGAAACATAGTGAATATAATGGCATACAGGAAAATGAAGTGATAGTTTGCATCTTTCTTAAATAGGGTGGGGAAAAAAATAAATTTTTAACAATGTTTAAAGTAAAATGGTTTAATTTTTTTCTTTTACATTTTGAAAGAGTTCCCAAGACCTTGGACCTTCCATCAACATCTTACAGATTCTATTTTATTCCAACCTGGTGGCCTGTTTCTCAAGACAAGGTACAGTCTGAGTATGTGTGAAGGGGAATGTGAATGGCTGTATATATATTTTTATAGTCTGGAAATTATTCCCAGACACAGCATTTCTTTCCTCAGAATCCTTTCTGATGTCTGCAGGTGAATCCAGATTCTTCTGTTTCAGAAAATCCTACCTGATATCATGCCTGATTTTTTGTGTGTTTCTGTTCCAACCTATTAAGAGCACATAAAAATTGCAAAATAGCTGGATAGATGTTATCTGTGTTAAAAATTCATTACTCATTGCTCAGAGACCTTGAAAAAATTGAATAAAACTGCTACACTTTTCATTCTTGTTTTCATTTTTAAACCTTATGTTGATACACTCACTAATATATGGATTATCTTTTCTTGATATTCTGTACCTGTAAAGCATACAATACATTTTGTACAAGGATTATCTACATACTTCTACAATACTGCAGTATTCACTACATTCTATAAAGTATGTGGTTGGTTTGATTCATTGCTTGGTATAATGTGAGTTAAAAAAAATTTATGTCTGAAAGTGTCCCAAGTTATCTGGCAACAAATATGTCCTATTTGATTAAAGTGTGCTAATTGTTCCTACTAATACTTTGTTTTCTTGGGTTCACATTGCTATTGTCATTTAGGCTGACATTTACAATATGCCCTATATGGCTTGTAACTGAATAAAATTATTTAATAGGTTTCATTTTACTAGATTCAATTATTATAAACTCACTAGAGTTTTAATACTTTTTTAATTAGTTCAGTTCAATTGCATAGAAAGTAGAAGCCAGTAAATATAACAAAGAAAATCTTCATTTAGAATGCCCCAATTTTATTTTCCATGGTTTATTATTTCCATAATTTTTATTATTAACCTTTAAACTGATTAAAAATAATGTCACACAATAGGCAACTAAATTCTCTCTCTGTTCATTGCTAAACAATCTGTTATTTGTCTTCAGCTTAAATTTTATAGGTTAACTCAAACTTTCTTTGATAATAAAAAATATTTCCCCAAATTTTTTATGTATAAATTTTATACCAGAATAAGTTGTATTACAGGAGTAAATTTTAGTGCAAATAAGAATATTTGTTTGATTTAACTATGAGTTTGTTTGGATAGAGTGGAAATGAAATTACAAAATGAACCTATTAAAAGACAGACCTTAAATATTGCATTAAAGAAGCATATGATGTGTGACATTAGTAAACCCACAAATCAGGATGTTACCTGCACAATAGCTTCAGTGTCTCCATTTGATTTGAATTTGAACCTTATCTCCCAGACAACACTGGATTGTTCCTTTAGACAATAGCCACAGGAAATCACAATTGTATTTTCAGTATAGGAATACCAAAAAAGTGTCATTGAAAACCTGTTTAAAATATCTGCATTTGTTTTTAAACATAACATCAGACCTTTAGAATCAGACCTGTAGTGTGAACTATTATTCATTCTCCAAAGGAAATATATATTCTTCCCATAGTCCAAATTGTGAATTTCTGATGCAGTCCTGTGTGCTAAATAGCTTCAAACATGAATGAGAGGAAGAAGAGCATGAGTTCAAGCAATTCACTGATCCAAAAGAATCTATATGTGGAACACTTAAAGTGTAAATGTCGAACAGGGGATGCAATATCAGTGTTTGAGCATATTGTGTTTCAAATCAAAACACAATTCTCCAAAGTCAAATTAATTAGGGTTGAGATTAGCAAATTAAATATTGTTACTGAAAAGCCACATTACTTGCTCTTTTTTTTTTTCCCTCATTCATCACTTGTAAAAAGGTTGTGAACTGTAGCTTTGCAAACCTCACATTTGAGAGGAAACATTCTCTGCTCACATATGTCAAGGCATTACCAAGTCTGTCCACACCTATTCAGTCTCCCTGGGGCTTTCCCCAGCCCTGCCCACAACCTAGAATCCCATTGCATCCCACACCAAGTCCAGCAGTCCCCACTCCAGTCATGCCATAGGAGTGCCCCATTCCTGAACTGTTATCTTGGTTTCCTCAATCTGTTATCTTGCTTTTATCCGATGAGCACTGGACTCTTGAACAGGAGCCATTTCTATTCTCACAGCTCTGCTTTCCTGTTTCCTGCCCCTTTCTCTTCCCATGTCCCCTGAGAGTAGTCCAGCTCACTGTTCCCTGACACTGTGTGCATGAACACAGATTTACCTACAATTCCCAGGTGTATTTCTACTCCTCCCTGCTGCCAGCTCTCCTTTAAATCTAGGTTTGTTTTTTTTCAGTTCAGCTTTCTGAAGTGGTGCAATGGAGGTCAAGCTAATGCCATGGCTAACAATGAGCAGGAAGAGCATTCATTGGAAATCTGAGAAAGAAGAACCAGAACTCCAAGTGGTAACTAACTCATCCCAAGCCTGGTTTATGAAAGTTTTATTCACATTGTTTTCTTACTCAGAAATTTAGAGATAGTGAGCTATGTAGTGATTACTATGACAATTATGTGTGCATCTTAATAACAAGCAAAAAAGAATAACAAAAAATTCCCTACCCTTCTACCCCAAAACTGGAATGATGAACATATGATTACTAGGGCTTGATTTTCTCTCCACAGATTGATTTTAACAGCCTAGGAAGACAATTTTTAGATTACGTTAAAAGCACTTTCACTCCACAGAAACCATCCCATATCATAGCTACTTCCATGAGAAGCAATTCTATCAATATGAAAGTACTGCAGATTACACTTCAAATGATACATAAATCTCATGCCTGCCTTAAAAATATACACAGTCCATCAATATGGATAAATATACTTTATTCTATATATTGTCCTTGTTCATAGTTATTTCTAAGTTCTAGAGACTTGGTATCCCCGCTAAAGGCTGCAGAGCACCACCTCTATAAAATCCCAAGTCCTTGCTTGGTGAGTTTATTTAAAAGGGGCTTCAGGTGCAACTTTTTCCCTGAGTTAGGGGCATAGGAGAAATGTGACATTGCTCTCAGAAGATGAAAAAAAAGCTTGTAACCTTTGAAGAACAGTGTATTAGCATAGAATTTTCTCATAGCAGCCATCACAGAGCTGTGCTCTGCATTGGTAGCTGGAAAGGTGCTGCTAGCACAGCAGTGCTTTGGGTGCTGCTGGGCAGGGCTGGCACAGCAGCAGAGATGTCTCTCAATATTTCACCGCCATCACAGGGCTGGGAGTAAACAAGATCCTGGCTGGGAGGGAACACAGCCAGGCCAGCTGGCCAGAACTGACCAAAGGGATATTCCATACCATGTGATGTCTGGTCAGATATAAAAGCTAAGACAAGGAAAAGCAATGGAGGACGGGCATTCATTACTTACAGTATTTGCCTTCCAAAGCAACTGCTACACATTTTGAAGCTCTGCTTCCTGAGCAGTGTCTGAACATCACTTGAGAATAGGGAGCAGAGAAAAAGCTTTTTTCCTCTTTGCTTATACGTGCACATACTTTAATTTTTGTTTCCACAAACTGCCATATCTCGACCTAAGACCTTGTTTCCATCTTATTTTCTCTCCCCTCTTCAGCCAAAAAGGGAGTTGCAGAGCAGCTTAGTGGGCAGGCACCTGGTGTCCAGCAATGGTCAACCTACGACGATTAGAACCTACGACCTTGTTTCCATCTTGTTTTCTCTCCCCTGTTCAGCCAAAAAAGGAGTTGCAGAGCAGCTTAGTTGCAGGCACCTGGTGTCCAGCAATGGTCTACGACGATTAGGAACTTGGCAAAATTTAAAGCAACCATTCAATCAAAATAACTCTTTTCATAAAATATTAACTTAGCAAACTCTAACCCATCCAACTATAAATTGCCTGCATTTCAAGAAGAGGAAGTTAGGTGTAGAAATGGAGAAAATAAGACAGAGAGCAAAATAGAGCTACCACGTCTTGGATCTGGTATGGTCTTACCTAGGGGCTCCAGGGAGCGCAGGGTGTGAAATAGTGCACCTCTCACTTTTCACAGAACTTGCCTAGATGCTCCTCTACCCACACACATTGTTTTTACCCTGTAATCATTTTCTTCAGTCTCTCGCTCTCCCTTTCATAGTCCATCCTCTGCTCTGCATGATAAGATGTTTGGTCACTGTAGTTCCAGGGCCATTTCAATTCTTCTGTGATGGTTTCATTGACATCAGATAACGTCAATAAAATTGACAGATAATTTGTTTGCATAAGCAAACAAATTTCGGATCAATGGTGAAGATTACTGGAGCTTGCATACTTAAAAAACAGAGGTGGGACTGAGCATCATGGAACCTTCTGTTTACTTAACACAACTTTATAATTGTTGCCAAATATGTGGAAAGTCACTAAAGGCACCATTTTTTGTGAGAACCTTTTTATTTCTCTAAACTTTATTTTTACTTTTCTGGTTGATTTGAAAAAAAATAAAGTAAATAATGTGAGAAAACCAGGCATGTCCAAGGATTTTTTTCTGCTTGTATTCACATTTCCTCGGATCACTGTGGCTTTGCTGTGAAATGACAAGGTGCATTCTAAAGCTGAAAACTAGAAGAAAGATAAAACAGGACACACAGATGGGCATGGGAACTAGCTGAGATACTGCATACTGTTATATTTGAACTTTACGTTTGGCTCCTGCTTCTTTTTCTGTGAGCTAAAATGTTCAGCTGAAATGTTCTTTGGAACCAAGACAGTCTTTTTTGTTCATTGTTTGTGATGCCTAGCACAGTGGGGTGTTGGCTTGTGACACTGCCTGTTAGGCAGCCCACAACACAATAGAAATTATAAAGTTAATTTAGCATTACTTCTAACCCAGTATGTAGACAGAAATTGCACATTTTTGGGGTTTAATTATGAACATTAGTAGGCAAGAATCTTTGCTTGCTTAAAATATGTTGCTCTCCTGAGGAGGAATTCAAATTTTAAGGAGAAACAAGAACTGTCACCTGCCCCTCCCCTCTCTCTCTCTACATTTGTTCAGCACTGCCAAAGTAGAACTAGTTTTCATTTCCTTTAAAAATCTGTGGTGTTAACACAAGCAGAGGAGAAAAACAGGTAGAGTTAGAGCTGCCTCTGCCGTGGTCTTGAGTACAAATCCCTAAGCCATCAACACTGGGAATTTTAGGATGCTCCAAATCAGGGAATATGGTTGATCATGTCTTCTTACATTTAAGAAAGAGCCTAGCAAAATCCTGTCTAGAGACACAGGTTTTCTATGTTTGTTTTTTCTTAGCAGTATAGTATTTTTCCAATGCACTTATAGGCAAACATTTCTGGCACACATATGCAGAATTATATAATAGCTCTTTATTATACTCAATAGCACACATCTTTGTACGGAGCAAGTACAATGACAAGGCTGTTGCTTTCAAATAGCCACTGCAGGGTGGTGGTGATGCATGGAGCAGAATCACATCAGCTAAGGAGAGCTCCAGCACTCAATTCTAATCATGTCTAATGCCTCTGGTTTGCTGTGGGGGTTGCACACTGTAATTAATTTCAGAGCACTTTACTGCAGGGACATAGTATAGGAGCCAAGGACTAACATCACTACAGAAGCATTTGGCTCAATTTTTCTATTGACTGTTTGGAAGTATTGCTTCTAACAACTAGTTCATCAGAGAAAAAAGCTTTTCTGATTAAGCAATTGCAACACCAGATTTAAACAGTTTTCAGAGCTAATGCATTTTCATTTTACAGAAATGAAAACAAAAAGGGTCAAATTGATCTGTGCTTCCTCATCTCTTAAATGTGCAGTGGCTGAGGCTATAGATCAGAACTTTCCCCTAACAAAGCATAAAGTGTGTCACAAGGATAAAGGTGTCTCCAAAAAAATTATTCTTTGACCTCACTATTGCAGGTAGTATTTTTTTTCTCTGTCTGTAATTTCAGTATCACAGTAGTGTCCACTAGTGTTCTACAAATAGTGTTCTACAAATACTTCTTAATCTGATGAATTACCTTTAGCTTCATGTTCATATTGCCTTGTCCAATCCAGTTTTCTTTCCTATCATTCAGTCCTCTGACCTAGCAGAAGCTACTTCATGACCTTGGCTCATTTATCTTTTCTACTACCCTTCTCAGTTCACTTTTTCCCTTTTTGCTAGGGTGGCACACAATCTAAAGTTCTGCAAATGATATATTAATATCATCAAAATTCTACAGTGTCTGGACTGAGTAATATCTGGAAGACTAGATACTAAGAACCTGTCCCCCTTTATTTAGAAGATAATTTTGTGATATGTACCATGTAATGCAATCCAGTCCCTGGATGTGGGGTGAAGGAAGAAGAAATAAAAAGTTCCCTTACTCACTGTCCCATTGCAGTAGGCTCTTCACACTTTGTAAAGGCATAAGTTCAGAACAGAATGGTGTGGAGTGATTCTTAAAGGCTCCTCTTATAATTTAAAAGGGTATTTCAAGTCTTCGGTATCTTTCAGAAGACAGTGGCACTTTTCAAATTTGCAGCACAACACTGGTTTTAAACTGAAATATTTTAGCTCTGCACTTGCTGATCATGGTTCAAAAAAGCATATCTTTACTTTTGCAAGTCTTACACAATTCCAACATATTTATTCAGTATGAGTATGCATCTAAGAAAGTGACTCCCATATATTTTAAGGTACTGTAAAACAACCCAAATCAAACAGCAACCAATAGAATAATCTGTTCTACTCCTTCCCTGCTCTGTCACTTCTGTTTTTGCAAATTTTCATTAAGAAGGCCTGAGGAAAAGCTCCAAATGAAACTACCACAGACAGAAAAAAAAATATTTCTGATCGGTTTCCTACTCTGAGGAAAAAACCAATGAGTAGAGTAAAATGGAGCAGAGGGAGTAAAGACCTGCATGTCTCAGAGGGAGGGCTTGCTTTAAGTAGGTATGGAATTACTAATTCCTTTTGAAAGACTGGTTTTGTAAAGTGAGCTAGAAAAGTAAGAAAAACCAGTTTTGCACAGCATGAACTTATCCAAAGAACTGTTTTTCTCCTGTGTTTATTGCTAACGTCTAAGATTTTATTTTTATTTTATAGTATATGAAATAGCAGTAAGATGTAACATAAAACAATGTTAACATTGTTTTTGCCTCAGTAAATAAATAACATTGGTTTATATCCATTTGACTAAAACTAGGAAAGAATCTGCAATTATGTATTTCATCTGCTAAAATACTGCTGGAATTTGAAGTTAGAAAAAGACGTTTAGAAAAGCTAGAACTCTTTCCCATGTGATCAAATTAATACACAGAAATATATTGTAAAAAATATTATACAAAAGCAAACTCTTACACAGAGGTCATTTTTGTATTATCAAAGCATTAATTAATCAGGAAACATTATTGTTTCAGCCTACAGTGTTAAAATTACATAAGGCACAGACTTCACCGGAGAACTAGGTAAATGAAAGATTTTTATGGAGTATTATATCATGTTCTACTGAGAACCAGAATGAATGCTGTGGTGAAAGCAAAGACTCTCTCTCACCCCTTATCAAACATACCTGCAGAAATAAAAGAAGACTGCCACTATTTTCCACTTATGCAATGTCTTCATCATCTTCTTATGTAGACAACACTGAGATAATGCTGTGACAACAAATCTTGCTATCTTCAATTAACTGATACCATGGATTAGTTTATTTCAGCATCCTATTCTTCTCCGTTCAAAACATTTCTGAAACTTTACTAACATCTATAGCTTCTTAGGTTTCAATAGACTACATTTCTTGGAGAAGGGTAGCATTGCTTTTGGTTTGTAAAATACAACTGAAACTGTTCCCTGAATGAAGCCATTTACTTTGAGTATACCTGCTATATTTCTGTATTAAAATACATATTTTTTGGTGTAATATAATTTAGAAAAAATATCATGCCTAAACACAAGATTCTACAGCGTTTGGTCTGTTCAGCTGTAACCTTGATGTATATGGAGTTTATGTATTGTATATTTTAATTTGTGGGTTGATTTGCTTTTCCCTGTAATAAATGATTGCCTTTTGTTTCTTTGCTTCTTCTACTCTCCGCACAAAAGCCACTGAGATTTATACAAAGGAACTTTTAGATGTCATGAGATGTGACGTCAGGTCAAATCCAGGGATTATTTACACCAAAACAATAAAATGCATTGCATTTTATAGTGGTTTAAGACTGGATCACAATATTGAAGCTATTATGAAAGGAAACCACCTGTCATCATTGCACTACTAGAGATCCAGCCTTCCATTGTATTAGTTGTACAGACAAATCCTTCAGCAATGGGCTGAATATTTCCTTTTAACATTTGTGTGATGTTCAGTAGACCATTTACAGGTTCATTTTATTTGAGAAAATGTACCATCATTTATCTTATCCTGTGCAAGTCCTGCATGTCCTATGACAGCTTTCATTTAGAAGGTTATTATTCACTTCATTTCTGACTTCCCATCCTTTGCAGTCCTGTCTGGTGATGGAATTTCTCCCTTTAGTAATTGTTTTCCATTTTGTATGGATTCTATTCCTCTGCATGATTGAATTTATCCTGTTTATATACAAACTAATCTTGGCAGTTTAACTCTTTCATTACTTACATCTGCAGACACCCAAAGCCTGCACACTTTTGCTTCTTGTCAGTTTCCAAACATTTTATTGGGTATATGGAAAGGGAAATACTGCCATTTTTATTCTGGACAAATACAGCTCAAAGTCACAGAACATTAAAACAGATAAGCCTCTTTGTCAGTTTTGAAAATATAATGACTATTTGTTTGACAGTGGCTTTTCTTTTGAGATGCAGCACTAGCTCCTTTATATGTCTGTGATGCATGGAAATTATTGAGCTTCACAAAACTTTGACAGTTCTTGCTTTTACATGTAGCTAGTCAGTAATTAAAATATACAACTCTGAAATAAGAGACATTGTAGTCTTTTGCATTTGATTCAAACTTTTAGCCTTAAATTGTGTGTTTGTTTTGTTTGTTTGCTCAAAGTTCCTAGATAAGGGTTTTTAATGCAGCCTAAGATAAGCTTACTCTCTTTCACAGACTCCATTAAAAGTGCGGCAAGCCTTAATTTTCTCTGTGAATTTACTTACGTTACACCAGTAGCACTTTCAAAATGCTGCTGGTATTATTTTTCTCATGTGAATTCATCCATGTGGTAAGTGGTCAGAACAAGGTCTTCATAAGGTTTGGGCCACTTGTTTGACCTACAAGGTAAACTGTGAGCAGGCTGGTAAACAGAGGAAGGTGAGTCAGCTTTGGCTCTGTAAGGAGACTGGATAAATCAATAAAGGGGTGTCATGGATGTATGAAAGCAGGGGATGAGATTCATCTCATGTCCTCCTCTTTTTTTTTTCTATTTCAAAGAATTAGCTTTTCCTCACCGCACTTGCATTTGTCCCTTCAAGATAACCCATTAGTTGAATTCTGTTATGAATAGCTCTAATTTTCCTTATTGATCACAAATTTTGGTCTTCTTACCTAAGCTTTTTGTTCTCTTACTTAGCAGTTATGTATTATGCTACTTCTTCCAATTATCCTTTGCTAAGGATACTTGGCCTGGTTGCTCAGAGGATCAGGACCCAGATCTCCCCTTTGCTTTACTGTATTTCCCTTTTCTGCTTCCTCATAGTTTTGGGATGAAACAAAGCAAGAAGTTCTTTTATGAAAAATCTCTTCTATTCTTCTGAGTACTTCCATTCCATTCCTTATTTCTCTCATCTGGCATATGAATTTCTTAGCTGTTGCACATTTAGCACTTCCAAATCTGTTCCCAGCTGTCCAGATGTTATTAATTAGATCTGGAAAATATGATGCAAAACCATCTCTCTGAATATTAGCTGGAATTTAAATATGAATGAGGATCCCTACTTGACCTTGCTGAGGCAAAGAGTGTTATTAATTCTGCTGGGGCATCTTACAGCTGAATTTGAGGACTCTTCTGCTAACTGAACTTGTGCTAATTTTTTGAGGGAAAACTTTCTAATTGCATACAATTTTTTTAGTATTATTTCAGTGAATAATTAAAATATCATAATTTTTTTTAAAAGACAGGTAAAAGTGAATTTGGGAAAACAAACATGAAGCTTTATGGAAGGTATAATCTGTTCAACTTTGGCCTAATTATTGCAAGCATATTTTTACAGGGAAAATCTGAGAACTTTCAGGTTTGTAGTTTTTTGGAGTGGTTTTTTTTGTGGGTTTTTTTTTTTTTTCTGTTTTGGTTTGGGGATTTTTAGACAAGAAATTTAATTACGGGGAGTAAGTGGTTTTTTGTGTGCGGGGGTTTTTTTTTCTGTTTTGGTTTGGGGTTTTTAGACAAGAAATTTAATTATGGGGAGTGTTGAAAAGTATGAAATAATTCAGGTTATACTTCTTGTCATGAAGTTTAATGTTTTGCTAAAAACAATTTTTAGACAAGAAATTTAATTACGGGGAGTGTTGAAAAGTATGAAATAATTCAGGTTATACTTCTTGTCATGAAGTTTAATGTTTTGCTAAAAACATATCAGTATAATATACAGAGTATTTATGATAAATTATCTAATATATGTTTATTAAATGGACAATATAACATGTGCATTAATATACATATCTATTGAGTCATTGAGGAAAATCTTATTTCCTAATGTACACTAGATTTGGAAGTTGATTTGGTGATCTCACTATGCCAAAAGCATGAAGGGGGCTTTCCCTGACCTTTTTCAAAGCTGCAAAACTCCCTGGCTCCCAAAAATTTCTGCAATTCAGTTTACAGCTATCAGTTTGAGTATGATTTTGCAAACCTGATTGGATACACCAGATATACATGCATTTGAGGGTTTTTTTCCCCTGCCTTAGAATAATTCAATGATAGACTCATCCTGCTACTTTTTATTGTCTTCATTTTATGTGAGATCTGTGCGTACTCAAATGCTCATGATTAATAAGAATGTTAAAATGTCATTAATAGTTCTGTTACTTTGTTAGTACTGGGACGTATTTCTTGTCACACCTTCTGGGTGTCACTTCAGATATTTTAGGCAGTGATGTTAGAATAAGCAACTTTTATTGGCACATAGTTGTTTTCAGGGTTTTCATGATCTAAGCTAATATATTGGCAATATATTGGCAATAGTGCAACACAAGCACTATTATTTCTAAAATTTGATTACTTTGATTAATGTGAAAATATATTATTTTTAAGCTCAGTAATGTGTTAATCTAGAAATCATCACTAGAAAATGCCTTATATCCAGAGGAGACGTGAAATTGGTATTTTTGTCATTCCATACCAATATACATTATAATTTTAAACTTATTACAAGTCAGTTCAATACTTCAGCATAATGTTAGTATCCTGTTATCTCTGTTTCAGGACGGCACATTTTTAATATCCTTCTTACTCTATCAGTGTTAGAATCTTGGCCTGTTCTTTTCTTAATATTCTCCAATTGTCCTTTTTGCCTGTATGTGCATTAAGTCTTAATCACATAGTATTGAAGACTGCTGTGGCTATATACAGACTTTCATATTTACAATATCAATAGTGCCTATCTGCATACATAAGGACTGAGATTTCTCTTTTTTATCTGTGCATTTATTTCTGTAAAATAATAAGTGTATATATATCTATGTAACTGTACATATATTCATGCTTCATGATGATTCTTTCCTCTCTTGTCAGGTTCACAAAGCATAACTCAGAATTTCAACTACTTTATGAGTGTTATTTCAGATATGACACTGACTAAGATTTCTTAAGGATAAATAGTTATACACTAAGCATAGTATGTTATACATTATAATTCTTCTTATGTCCTCAGACTTTTTATGTCTTTAGATCAGATCATCATTTTTTCCAACATAACCAAAATAAAAATTATATATATAGAATCATGCAATCATTATTTTTGTATCAGACCTGTGGAAGCTTTCTAATTCAGACCCCTACTCAGAGAAGTTTTCTCAGCCTGTCCTTATGTACTCTGTGCTTCAAAATTTAAGTCTCTGGTGGACTTATTCTAGTATGCAATATTCTCACACTGAAGAGCTCAAAACTGGACAAGAGATTCCAAATGGAATCTTAGAAGTGTTGAATAAATGGGGAAAATATCTTTCCTTATGCTATTGACTACACTCTAAATTATACAATCTGGGATGCATTAGACCTCCCTCCACAGCAAGAGCACATTTCTGGGACATTTTCCACTTATTTTTCATCTGGATCCTAGATTTCTTTCTGCAGAAATGCCTTCTAGGTGACTCTCACTCAGTCTCTACTGCTTGCCTAGGGTTATATCAACCTGGATGAAGAATTTTGCAGTTGTTTTTATTTACCTTCAAGAAGTTCCTGTCAGACCATGGCTCCAGTGTGAACAGGTCCCTGTGAAGAACAGCCTCCAGCAAATTGCTTGGTCTTCTCATTGTACACAAACTTGCTGAGAATGAACTTCATTCCACACACCAATCACTGAATCCCACAGCAGGTGATTGTGGGATATAAGACAAGCATGTTTCCCAGCATGGGTTTTCTATTTTCAAAAAGTAGTACAGATATTTCACCAGTCTCTTAGGAATACAGATTTAGCAAAGAAATGTCTCTTATTAAAAACACCAAGATGTTATTAGATATAAATTGATGTAAATTTGACATTTCATTGTTTTTGTTGAACAAAAATACTTTAAGAAGTTCATATATGGTTGCAGTTAGAAAATATTTTTAGATTGCTCCTCTACAGCCTGAAAATCCCTGAAGAATTTGTACTCACTGAAACAGTCCTGATGATACAAAGATTATTACTGAATTCATTAGTTTATCAAGTATGATTTAGTGTATCAAATAGGATTAAATGAAAATATTGTAGGGTTTGGATTATTCTTGTGAGAGTTCATTGTTCTGTTGTTGTTGTTGTTTTTTGTTTTATTCTATTAAACCCAAGAATTTAAACTCTGTCTTTTTACCCCTCTCAGCTCTCAGAGCCATAAGGACACTAGTAAGGCTTAATGACTTCAACCTGCAGGGCTGTCATCCACACCCTGGCCCATGCACACAGGATGCCCAGCCGAGTTCAGTCCTGGGCAGCCAGTTCTTGGTGAGCTGTGCCCAAGGTGTGCCTGTCCCCAGCCTTGTCTCTCCTTGCTATGTGACTTTATGCCCAATGTGCAGGCACCTTTTCTCCTGAGGTGCACTGTGACTTGGTTCCAAGCTTGTCTTTGGACCTGTGTCTTGCTGGTCCTAAGTGGACCCCATGAATTGGACTTCAGATCTGCTTTTTTCATTTTCCCTAGTCTGTAATTGTTGCTGGCCCACTTTCCAGAAGCTGGCTTTGGTCAGAACCTGTGGAGCATGTCCTGTGATGGGGTCACCAGCTCAAGGCTAACCTCGCCTTAAGACATGACTTCACTTCTCTTGTCTGTGCCAGCAGGGTTAAAGTCTATACCAAATAAATCCTGCAGAGATATTATTACTGTCTTTTTTGCCAAATTTTAATTTTATTTGGTCTTTTGTACTTTTATTATCCAAGTCATTTTCCATTTAGCATAATTGACATTTCTCCTTTATCTCTAAGGGCTTTCTGGCAAATCATTTCACTTCTCTTGTCTGTGCCAGCAGGGTAAAAGTCTATACCAAATAAATTCTGCAGAGATATTATTATTGTCTTCTTTTTGCCAAATTTTAATTTTATTTGGTCTTTTGTACTTTTATTATCCAAGTCATTTTCCATTTAGCATAATTGACATTTCTCCTTTATCTCTAAGGGTTTTCTGGCAAATCACAAGCAGAACACAACTAACACAGTACAATATAAAATAAGGCAGATTTGTCTGAAGAAATCTGTCTTGCTACATAGTCTATTTTTCCATAAGTCCTCATGATCAGTGCCTTAAAGACAGAAAAAATGAAAACAAATAAAATAATTTTTTTTCCTATATCTCTGCATAGAAGACAGGAAGGTGCCTTATTGTCAGCTGAGCTAAAACAGAATAAGTGCACAGTAGGTATAAAGGGCTATGTCTGAACTTATTGTATTTCATATCCACTTAACTTACATTTTGCACTGGTAGAGAAAGACATAAACAGAAAGCCAAGCCTGTACTGAGACTTGTCTATCAAAACAAATTTAGTGGAAGCTTAGAGAAACTTCATCTGTGGTTCTTGGAGTATTTAAAAGAACTTCAAATTCTTCAATCTTTTATGCACTTCACTTGAAAAACAGATTGCTTTGTATTATGAAGACTGTATGAAAGTAATATTGCAATTTCTCTTCTTTCTTATCTGAAATAAGGGAATTCTAAGTTTCCTTTTACATGTGCATTATAAAGAACACAGCATAACAAGAAGTGAATTTCTTTCCCCATCTTATTGAATTTGTTCCTATTTTACTTTGCACTGAGGGTTATGTGACAGTGTTAAAGAACAAACCTATTTTTGAGAAGTAAGCTCTAACTAGGTCAACAGGAAAGAGTGATTTGATCTCTGAAGCCGCCCCTCCTCCCTGGTTTACCTTGTATTAATCTCAAGGGACTCATTATCTTCTCACAAACTAACAGACAACAACAATGAGATTTGTAAAAGAAATTTCATGTCTTTTCCATTATAAATATTTACTGATCTTTCTAGATATTGCTTTATGAAATATTATAGCAGCATTTATGGTAATTTTCTTATTTATGAGTATTTGTAATAACAGTGTTAAATCTATTATATTTTTTATTTGTCCTTTTAAATATTTTTAATAACTGAATCCAAGTGTTAGGAGTTAATTTTCTCAACTTTCTATTAGACTTCCTCACTATCTCTAACACCTTATTACCTGATAGCTATTTTAGTGGTTATTCTCTTTTTATCTAGTACAGCTGTTCTACTGTTTATTCAGGAGGCATCTGAGCTTTGTGTTATTGTAAGGTTCATTAATGAAAAGCATTGAAATATTCATCATGAAAGTCACAAGGAACATTTGAAGACAATAGATAAGTAGAAATACAACTGTTTTGTTAAGGCAGAGGTTTGGTTGTTGTTTTGGCAGTTGTGGTTTTGTTTGGTTAGTTGGTTGGGGTTTTTTGTTTATTTTGGGGGAGCTGCTTTTGTTGTGGTTATTGTTGTTGTTTTGGTTTTTAGTTTGTTGGTTTTTTTTTTCTTCTTCTTCTTCTCCTATTTTAAAAATACTGTCCAGAAGAATTCCTCTCTTTTTAGGACATATTTTTAAATTTCATCTCAATGTGATTGCAAGGTGTTTTTGTTGTGGTTACTGTTGTTGTTTTGGTTTTTAGTTTGTTTTGGTTTTTTTTTTCTTCTTCTTCTCCTATTTTAAAAAAGACTGTCCAGAAGAATTCCTCTCTTTTTAGGACATATTTTTAAATTTCATCTCAATGTGATTGCAACATTAGTTTTAAACATGGCTCTCCTCTCCAGCCACTAGGCTAAGTGGAGACTTGGCTATTATGTCTCTCAGCTAATCAAGGTCACTTAAAACTCTTGTTTTGTCAAATACACATATTTCAGACTGAAGGAGATAGAAGAATACTTCCATATTCCTGGTTATCTGTAGCTGATGACCAAAATGTTTGGCATGATGAATATTTTCTTTCTACAGTGAAACTTACCTCGCTGAAACTGAGTGTAAAGTAAGGTATGTTTTATGAGCTTCACCATTTAGAGGATCTGAAGTGTGTTATTTCAAGGCAGGAAAAATGCCATGGCTTAGAACCAGGCATAAGGCAGAAACAAATTATGTGCTCTCTGTTACTGTAGTTTTTCCTATACTTGGCATGCCAGACAAACTGTGCAAGTTTGTCTGCGCAAGTTCCTGGCAACTCTATTGTGTTTTCAGTTATAAAAAGTCATTATAAAAGTACCTCATTTTGTTGCTGGTAAGTACTTACTTTTTAAAAACAAAGTATCTTTTCACCCTCTGTGTGAATACTTGTCCATCATTCCACATTACATGTTACTTCATGTGAATACTGGTCAGGATATTGCTGCAGATGGTAATTGATGTCAGGTCAGAGAGAAATGGTGGAGAGGAATTGATATTCATATAAAAACAAGTAAACAAAAAATATACATTGTAACAAATGAGTGCTATGGATTTCTGAAAAATAGATTGTCCATATTCTTTGAAAATTGGTGAGACTTGCCTCTTTCCATGCTATTATCAGTGCTATCTGGTTGTGTTTGCTTGTTGTGCTTCTGTGCAATATTCAGAAAAACTGAGGTTGTCTGGGAGTATGGGATCTTAAATACTGGCATTAACACAAACACAGGGGTGATGCTTAGTCGTTTTTCTGCAAGCAGACTAAGCTTAAATGAGTACACTACCTGTTGTGTATATCTGTTATTCAAAAGAGAAAAGAAACAATGCAACTTTGTCTTGGTTCCTGACTTCTGCTTTCACCCTGTTTCATCTATTCCAGCTCCATGTGCCTTGGCATCTAACGTTTTCAGACTACACAACCATTACAAGCCCAGTACAAAAGTTCTTTCTACTCTGCTTTGCAACCTTGTCAGCCCGGGCCTTGCAGGGTTTTTATATCCCAGCTTTTCAAGCTGTGACAGACTGAGTTCTTTAGTCTTTTATTTATTGTAGACATACAGGTCTTGGCAGCTAAATTTCCTGCACATTTAGAGATCACAGACACAGAAATAAGTTTCAACCTGCACAGTATGCAAACAGAAATGTGAAAAGAGTTATTGAAAGAGGAGCACAGAGGGATAAAAAGAGAAAACAAACCACAAGCAGAGGAGGGGGACTGGGGTAGCTGGCAGAGTTGCTGCGCTGGATTAGGTCCCAATAGAGGTTGATAAACTGTTCCTACATCTTCCTGCAAGTTGTCCTCCCCATCTAGCCAGGAGAGCAGGAGGGCTGGACAGCCTCTTTCCCAGGCCTTACACAGAAATATCTAATAGGAAGCTGCTAATGTGAAGTAGTCAAAGGAGTAACTGAAGGGTGCCACTCCTGGGTCCTGCATCTCAGTTCAGGAAACACTAGTTGGAGAGCAACTATCCTGAACTTTATGGAAGGCAAAGACTGATTCTTTATGGGAGGCAAAGACTGATTCAGTATGAGCTGCAGCAGGATTCAGGGAGATACTAGGAGATGTAAAAGTCAGTAAAAGATCAGGGGTCTGCTGGTGATGCATTTGATTCCTCCCAAATATCTACACCCCAACTGACACAAACTAAATCAGGAATTTACGGTTTTAGTCCCTAAATGAATCCTAATAATTTGAAGTGTGCTCCAAGAGAGCAAAAATAAGGACTTTTTAATCCATTTTTAATGCATATATACACAGAGTTCTCTATTAAGAAATAGATTTTTATTTTGTATTTCTACAGCTTTCTAAGTTAATCAAAATTCTATGCAGACCAGAAAACATAGATGTATTCACAAAATGTTTTATTACAGACAAAATGAGGCAGCTCAGAACATTATTAGCCTGGTAATATTTTTTTTATCTGAATGAGTTTGCATATTTTTACTATTTTATGTTTTTTAGGAATACTGCATGAAACTGCAGAAAGTCATTCAACAACATGAAAAAATAATTCCTGTGTGGGAATTGGCTGGTAAGCCCTCTAAGTCACTGATTAATCAATCTTATATTTTCAATTTCATTTTTCTTTGTTTAGGACTGACTTTGATGGATACCACATATTTTCACAATCTTTTCCACAGACCAAGTGATTGTTCATCAGGACACCCTTTAGAAAATTTTAAAGTAGTTCTCCAAAGATCTCAAGTAACACATATGATTTGGCTATCAATTTTATTGAAGAAAAAATTTGTAAGATATATCTGGAACAGAAAATCTCTTTTGATTATTTTAATTATTTACAATTTTATGGCTTTCAAATGTTAATTACTTTGTTTTGAGGGGCTTTGTTTGAGCTTTGGGTTTTTTTGTTTTTGTTGTTTTTTTGTGTGTATATGATTTGGTGTGGGGGTTCTATTGTTTGTTGGGGCTTTTATTGTTTGCTTTTTAATTATAGATGTCTGGAATTGAGCAAAGTAGAAAAATATTGCATTTATTTAAAAAATGTAAATTCATTTTTCTTCAGATACTTAGTATGTTTCTTTAAAAGCAAAGTGTTTTTTTTTAATCAGTACCTATATATTATATTTTCTGCTCTTTTTTGATTGTTTGTTCTTTGTATAGAAGGCATTTAGACAACTTGAAACAAGTTTCATTACTTCAGAACTAGATTCTTAAATTTAGTACATAGCTACCTAAAACTGGTTTATTTTGGATGTGAACTGTCACTGAGATCTTAAAAAGAAAACCCCCAAAACACTATCCTTCCAGCTATTATGTGCCTTGGGACATGCAGGCTACCTAGAAAATGACGAGCTTCAGTTTTAGGTTCACTAGTAAGCTACACTTGTGCCTGTGCACATATCCAGACATTCAGATTCCAATTAGTTCAAAATCAATCCAGAGATAAACTTCCTCTTGATGCAGAAATTGGGCATTCTTTTACCAAAACCTCTTGAAAGAGTAGAGCTCAGACACAGACTATTCCTGAGCACATAGCTATTAGGTTTTATGTGTAAATTCTCTGCTTAACTGGAAAATCCAGTTTCCAGTTGTGATCTGTGATAAGTGGTGATCTATTGTTAGAAGTTTATATTAATTTTTTTACAATGAGCTCTTTACTTTTAAATGTATACGCTCAGAACACTGCACATAATGAGAGTATTACAATTACTGACAATTACAGTCTCAAAATTTCAGTGAAATAGTCTATAGGTTTACAAAGGGGAGAATTTTGCATCCTCTGCTATCCTCAAGCCTTTTTTACTAGCTAACTCTACTTAGCAGCCAAGTTTCCTTGGTCTCATACTAATACAGCATGCTCATTATATTCATATAACTGGTAGCTAGTCTAGGTTCTTGATTCCTTCCTGAGAACAGAAAAATATAAAGCTTTCTGATATTAGTTACCCATTTACTGTGTTTTCCATACCTTGCACATTCAAATAAGTGGAACAATAGACATCATATAGTTAAATACTAATAATGAAGCAAATATATTAATATATTATTTCATAAAAAAATAGAGATCTACTAGTACTACCTTAGTGCTTTAATTTCTGTCTATATAGAGAAATACTTTTTCTTTGTTTAAGCAGTTTGTCATAAGATCTTAAAGGCATATCTTAAACTCATTTCAGAAAAAAAAAACTTAACTAATTTCAGAAATCATCTCAAACCCTTTTAACACCTTAAATTAAAAACAAACACTGGGTTGTATTTGCATCACAGAGATAAATAATAAAACTCCTACTGCTGATAAAACCAATGAAAATGCAAATAATTTTTCTTGTTTGTTTGTTGTCTGTAAATTCTTAATAGAAGCAACAAAACCATTTGCATATGAAAATAACCAGAAATGAGGGCATCTAGCATTTGGTTTTGAAAAAGAAGTTCATATGGTCTAAATTACATCTGAGCTCTTTTGAAAAGCATTTTGCAGTTCATGACTAAACAGTTTTTCCAGAAACAACTATTAGGAAATATTGGGGGTTAAGCATTTAAGTGATATATAATCCCTTTGACCATAGTGCTCTGTGTATGTTTGTCTCTTTGGGGTTTTGTCCTTTGTTTAAATATGATTGTTTGCCTTGTAAAAGCTGTTGACAGATGAAAGGTTTTTCCCAACACAAATTTGTAAATGCACATACTCCTCCACCCCCCACCAGCAATTTTATGTAATTCTCTTGTCTAATGTTGAAGGGTAAAACTGTAACTCTATATCTCATCTGGCATCAACAGCCGTGAAGAGATGTATAGCAATAGGTACGTCATAGCATAAGAGATTGAAATTTATGTTAAAATGAAAAGGGAAAAGTTGAACAACTTTGTTCACTCTGTAATAGCAGATTTGTGACTGTAATTCAACTATCCCTGTATAGCAGCTTTTTTTTTTCACCAGAAAACCATGTCATGTTAGTTTTTATTCGCGTGTTCCATGAAAGCCAAGTTTTAGCTGACACAGCTCTTTGAAAAGATTTACTCCAAATTCAAGTGCAAGACTTTAGAGCTCAGTAAACTCTGATCAATATCTTGCTCCAATCTCTCAAGGGTCCTTAATTTTTCTTGCCTTCCCACAACAAGAATGATGAATGTCAATTGTAGATGGCACTGAAGCATCAATGCTCTATTTGTTTCACTTTCCTACTCACAGATATTTTTAGTTGTCCAGGATTCATAGGTTTCACACTGGTGTTCTTTTTCACCACCCCTTCTCCTTTAGTTATTCAAAGAAAGATTGTCAAATAACTGATAGAATGGTGTTTATTCTAGACAGAAGAAATAGTGTAGCATATAGTAGAATATGCAAAATTCTTTTCCATTTAGACTGAAAATATAGAATAGTGTTGCACTAAAATGTGAATTATCTTGAGTTGTTTTAAATAAAGAGGAAGTAGATATAATATTCATTCATTTTTCCCAAAAAGTATATGTCTCAAAAAAGTATTTTTCTAGAAGATGTGTAGCAAAATCTTTAAATGTTCTAGCTCTAACATCACCAATCAGGTTGATTTAAAACTATATTAAATTAAATTTATTTTTATTACTATCTTTACACTATATTTCTTTATTGATCTTTTCTAGACAAAAGCGAAATAACAAGGAATTATTTTATATATTATGAGAAGAAATTCAGAAGTTGTAAAAAATTTTGTTTTATTGAGGTTTGCATCCATGATTGAACTTTCTACTCCTACACTGAATATAATTAATAAAGAATATTAAAGTTCAATTATGCTCTGTATCATATAGATTAAATGTTCATTTCCTAATGAAAAATATAGTAAAGATACACAGTATAACCTGTACCATATAAGAAGGCAACAAAGAATAAAAATTTTCAAGGTCAAAAGTAATGACCAATAGAAAATAAGGTAATATTAGCATTTAATATTATTTGGAATTTGGACAGAATTTTCAAAGGCCAAGATGAAAAAGATCAGTTTTGAAATAAAATGTCAAAAGAATAGTGAGTGTCCTTGTGTACAAAGGGATGAGAAACATATTTAAACAAGTGGAAGAATCATGAAAAAGTAGGATGTAGAGGTGATATTCTTTCATTTGGCTGTATTTTACTATAAGGGTCCCTGACAAGTGTAGTAGATCTTTACAAGATGTGCATGACTATTATGTGTTTGAATAGTGATAAAATACCAAGTCCTTCCAACTTCAGAGAAGATTAAACATATATCTAGATTATTTCAATACCTCAAGAGAGTTTAAGTTATGTATCTTACTATAGCACTTACTGTTCCTTGTAATGTGGTAGCTCAGGTTAAGTACCTAAAGAACAGTGGTAATTTGAGAATTTATTAACCAAATGAGGGTTCAGCACCTTCAGGAATGAGCTTTTCCAGATAATTTTTTTGTACATAGGCAACTGACCTTCAGTCTACAGATCCCATAACAAATGTGTATGACATATATGATGACACATCCTTAAGATGTGACCAAGAAACATAAATCAGGTAGTATTGATGTACAGTGGGAGATCTGCATGCTGTAGGTTATTCTGGAGGTTTCAACTGAGATGTACATTTGTTTTCGGAATGGACCCATTTATGAAAGAATATTCCTTTTAATCGTGGGTATAATATAATGGAGGTAGAGCATCATAGTAAAAAATTGGTGTATATAGAACTTTAGTTTTAATATTTTCATCCCTTGTAGTATTCTTGTGTTTTCTATTGTTACTAATAAAGCCTGCGGAAACTTTGCATATATTGTTGCTGTTGTTGATTTTTTCCCCCTTTCTTTTTGTTTCCTTCCCACTCAAGAAATATGTAGTTTTCCAGAGCAAAACCTTGTAGCATTCCAGTGGGCATATTATTAGATTTATTAGAAGGTGAATATTGGAGAACTTCAGTAAAGAAATCTTAGTACTGTTCAGTTAAGGGAGAGAAAGAGAAAAGAGCGGAAGGAAGGGGGAGCGAGTAAGATAGATACAGAAACAGAGAGATTCTGAAAGTCTTAATAGAAATTACTGTGACTGAGAGAACTTGTTTCTCATCCTGAGAATGTAATCTTGACAAAAATCAATGAGCAAAATGATAAAAGAAATTGGCAGGAAAGGGCACTCATATGGGTGTGCAACAAACCAGAACATGTGTGTGCAGTAAAACAGAAAATGCTGGCTTTCCTGGGCAAGTGGAAGAATTATCATTACTCCCTTTTTTCTCCCCAGAAGACTCAAAGTGCTGCATACCACCAAGCTGAGCTGGATTCTGAATGAGCAAGTTTTGAGATAGGTTTTAAGCACCTTTCTTTCTTTCTTGTCTAGTTTCACTCCTAGTTTAAAGAATTCAATTTCTACCTCTTAGCACTTTAAAACAGTAAGTTTCAAGTCCTCTTTTTCATCTTGAGTACAGCAGTTGAATGGCAACTATCAAGCAATATAGTCTGAAAAAATCTCTCGAAAAATTTTTTTCCCCAATAAACTGATTTTATTGCTTCACTTTTTACATTATTAGTGGCAATTTTGTTTGCTGACTGATAAAAGGCATATCTTGCATTCTTGAGCATAACTACAAGAAAATGAAGCTGAAAAACCTAATAAAGATTCTGTATCAGTCAGTTTTACACTTAAAAAATCTATATTAATTAATACACTGGGCTGTAAAGTGATGAGATGTTAAACTTTATTACAGTTGTAAAAGTGATTAAACAACTTCTTACCTTTTATTTCTATGATTAAGAAAACCATTTACAGTAACTTTCAAAAATTTGATTTGAAAGCAAAATCCAACAAATGATACAAGTAAAATTTGCATCTTAAAAAAAATCAATAAAATCAGTTAATGATATGGTGCAAGTATCAAGCATTTCTGGTTACCATTACACAGTATTATTTTTTAACAGAGAGTAAGACATGATGATAATTGACACAATGACACTGCAGATATGTATCTGTAAATATTAAAACAAAGAGAAATCATTAATTTTTGAATTAATATTTTTGCCAAAACAAGTAATGTTTCCCTACTTATTGTAGTGAATTTTATAATACATTTGTAATTTCATGGTCAGCAAACCTAATTTTTATTGCTACTATTTTTAAAATAAATTATAATAGGTTTTTTAAGATCTTTGCTCAGACCCAATAACTCAAATCTGTGTCATAGCAATATAAGTTGCTATTTAATAAAATGTCTCCTATATAAGCTGATTATTTGCAAACTTGCTGACCTTGAATATAATACATGCAAATGAGATACTGCTGGTTTTTTAAGTAAATGATATATATATATATACAAGGACACAACAATAATGAATTCACCTGCTGACATTTTTGGTATTGACAGGCCTTGCTAACCTCAGATAGCTTCAAAATTCCAGCAGACTGAATCAATAGCATACATGAATTCCTAGGGGAATACTTGGAAGAAATAGAAATCTGTTATTTACTATTCTGTTATGAAAGACTTCCACTTCAGACCAGCTCCTTTATTCGCTTTGGCAATTATGAAATTTAATTTACTTTAGGCCTCTCACGCTGTTTTGCAGAAAGAAAACCAGCCAAAATTGTATTCTTGGTATCTTGTGTCAAAGCCTTATTGCACGCCCAGCAAGTGGCCAAGGAAGAGGTTAGTGCTCATTCCCTTTTTATTTGTGATATCTTGTACCCCACTTTGCAAAGGGAGAGGAATTGATGTTTGCAAGACAATTGATTTCACTCAGCTATGTTTCAAAACAACTGTACTGTTGGAGTGAAAAACAATAATATCTCTGTTCCATGTAAATGCTATGTTATTCTCATCAATATGGAAATGTCACTAATTTTCGCTAACACAGAGTGCTCTGTAAAGGTGATTAGAACCCATTTTGTCATTGAACATAAAACCAATATGCCTTGGCATATATCTTGACCTTTTAATTGAGTTAATCGTCACTTGTAGGTCATATGTAACATTGTGACCGTGGTGTAGCAGAAAGTAGAAACATAGGGAAGTCAGACAGAGTAAAGACATGTCTGGTAGATCTGTTTGCTATGGTTAGCTTAACTTCAGTTTGGATAGCTTAAACCAGTGAAGTATGAATAAAAAAAAAATTAGTAGCATTTGTTGATTTGTTGATGAGTAGCTGTTGTTTATTTTGAAAGCTTTGTATCTGGATACCAGCTAAGCACTAGGAAGGATAACATTTCTTCCGTTCTAAAATGGTGTTCTTTATTTCTTGTGTCTCACAAACTCACTTTCTAATTTCACCCTGGCCTGAACTTTTTCATAGAATATTATTTTATGATACATTTTGAAAAAAAAAAAGGTGTCTAAGCAATGTCTTCTATAATTCCTTCTTTATATCCTTTTGTGGTGAGACAAAAATACACTCTAATCAGTATGTTGTAAATTCAAAGATACTCTACCCCTCTGCAGAATAACAAACAATAGTCTTTCCAAAAAGCAAGACACATCTTGCATAAATCCAATTTGATTTTAATATGATGTTACTTCTGCAAGGATGATGGTGTGGAAAACTTTTATTTTTATAAGATATTTATGTTAAAGAACAGTCCTGACACAAAATGGAAGAGGCCCTGTTCATGTTACTTTAAACAGAAGATCCTACACAAGAGATTTTATCAGAGTCCATAAAGCAGAACTGTCAAAGCACATTTCCTTCTTCTTCAGAGCTGAAATATCCCTTCAAATCAGAAAAAAAAAAAGAGGTTATGGAATTAATTTATGTTGCTTTAATCAGAATTTAAAAGTTTTCAGCCATTAATGAAAAATTAAGATCTAGGAATTGCTTTATGGAAAATATTGGTTATTTCAGAATGACTTAGGTTTCCTTGATAATTTCTTAAATAAAGATGAATAGAAATATTCTCATTAAAAAATTTCAGTGTAAAGAACTGAAGTTGAGTACAGAATATTCTGTTCCAGATATCAATGACACTTCTGCGTGTACGGCAAAATTGTCTCACTTCATTTAAGTTTTCATTTTCAGCTGAGTTTTTCACAGAAGTCAGGCAGTTGTATGAGAAATCTGGTCTAGTGGATCTCTTCTTATGACGAAGAGGTTGGAGTTAGGTTAGAAGTTGTTTCCTTCCAACACAAGGAAGGAAAATTCCTTCTATAATTCTGTGTAGAAGCAAGGATGCTAAATTATTTGAGCGCGGTGACAATAAAGCAGAGTATTCAGGTCAGAGAACCCTAATAATAACTCTAATTGCATGCTCGTAGGGATTTGGAAGCCTGCAAAATTCCCACCAATACTTAGTCCTCAAGGGAATTAGATTCTGTTCTGTTGATAGCTCTGATTTTACCTTTTTTTGGGGGGCAGAGGGCTGTGGAGAGGGTATTGCCTTTATATGTGGCATCCTATGAAGCATGGAAAATAAATCTTCTGTGAGGAGATGGAATTTTTAGTAAAAGAAAGGAGTTATCTTCAAATTCAGTTTTTCTATTGTGGGACTCCATTTTTTTTGCTGAAACCACCAACACCTGTCACACAAACACTCCCCCTTGCCTGACCCTTCAGCCTTAGGAGTGAGAAAGACTTCTAATAATGCCTTATTATTCAGAGAAGTTGATAAGTTTTAATATAAATTATTTGATCATCATCTCTTTACTGCATCAGTCCATGTAATTTTCTATGATTATTTATTCAGTATCAATATTCAGTTGTCTCCTCTTCCTGCTGCAAATTCTTTACACTTCTAAACTGCTCTCTGGGATACCTGCAGAATTTGAATTAATTGAAGAGATGAACCTTAAATAGAATTATTATGCAATAGAACTCAGGTAGTCTAATGTCAAATACACACCAGAGCCAATTCTCTCCTTTACTGTTCCTTTGCTTTATGACAAAGCTGTACTTTTCAACCAGAAATAGGTATCAAGACATTCAGTCCAAGTTTTAAAGTAAACAGCTTCATAAGATGCCAACACAACCATTCTTGTATTTGATCTGCAACATTTCAAATTGCAGCAAATTACTTTGGTGTGTCACATTAGATTTTGTGTTCTTGAATTGCAGTTATTAATTTAAAAGAAGAAAGTTTCACTTTTCTTCAAATTTCTTGAATATCAAAATGAATGCTGCTTAATCTTGGGGTTGGAGGTTTTTTTTTTGTTTGTTTGTTTTTTTTGGTTTTTGGTGGTTTTGTTTTTTTTGTTTTGTTTTGTTTTGTTTTGTTTTGTTTGCTTTTTGGTTTTTATGTTTTGTTATTTTGTTTTGTTTTGTTTTTAATCTGAGAAGCCAGGGGAAATAGATTCTCTTAAGTTAAAATAAAAAATAGAGATAAAGCCAATGACATGTAAAAAATACACTATATGGGTGCAAGTCAAGTCAGATATTTATAATTTTTAATCTGGGAAGCCAAGGGAAATAGATTCTCTTAAGTTAAAATTAAAAAAAAATAGAGATAAAGCCAATGACATGTAAAAAATACACTATATGGGTGCAAGTCAAGTCAGATATTTATAACTGCCACACCTCAAGTTCATTGCTAAAGTCATCTCCAGCCAGAATCTAGGTCTCTATATATATTTAATGAACATTTTGCCCAGTCTTGAATGTAATAAATAATTTATTCTCTTTGAACTTCCCATGGAAATGGTGTTAAGAGATAGTCTTTGCCTACAAAATGGCACTGCTTTACCATTACGAGAGCTGCTCAAAACAGCACTATTTATGGAAGAAACACAAGTTCCAGACAATTAAAGGTCTTTTATGTTTCAGAGAATATTCAGAACTGGGGAAAGAAGCAGATGGTTATGCTACTAAATATGGTGTGCAACATTGTGATCTGATGACAGAAAAAAAAATAAAAATAGACACATACTACCCTACCTCATCTTCATTCCCTACACTCAGTTTCAAGCTCCTTTCCTCATGAGACAATAACTTAATCTAATTAAAAAATGGTCTAGGAAGTAGAAAAGTCCAGTAACTTTTTTTTTTTTGGGGGGGGGGGGGTGTTTTTTTTTTTTTTTGGGAGGGGGTTGTTTTTTTCCCCAGATATGGAGGAAAAAGTAGTATGAAGAAGCATGGTGTTATGGAATAACATCTTACAAGAATGTTAAAGCAATGTCAGAAAGAATGAGGACAGATATGTGCTCAGAGGAAGTTATGTAGTGCAAGTGCACTGATCAAAGTGGTTTCAACATCTGCTATAGCACACTTCATGTTCTTCAGCAATCCACACTACAGATGATAGGAAGGAAGAGGTTAAAGATTAATGTGATGTCATAGAGAATATAAAGATAATTTTTACTTAACCAATATTTTATTAGGTGTAAAATATGTTTATGAAAAAAGCAAGAGACACACAAACAGCTCTGAAAATATGTTAAAGAATTTAAAGAAAGTAGTTAGCACATTAGAGAATTAAGATTAAAATGTCAAAAAATATAAAGAATAAATTAACTGTGCTATATAGGGTGTCTTCTCAGATGTATATTTTTTTTGGTACTTTCTGAAATGTATTCTGCTGTGTAGATCTTCCACTTTCTGAATGTGTGGCGCTGCTCCTGACTCAGCAACTGGATACGAGAAGTGTCCTTTTTCTCTACTACTTCCAAGGAGCAGTGCCTCTTCTGTGGCATGCTGCAGTTTGTCTCTTATATAGGCACCATGGCCAAGAACATTCTTATGTTCTTGTAGCTGTAGCTTATGGATCTGAGAGGAGTCACATATAAATGGACACTTTTTTTTCCCCAACATTTTATAAACAGAATTAACTTTCTGGGCCAGTAAATTAGTAGGACCACTCAAAGTTATACCTTTTAAATTCTAAGGATAAAAGATGGCCAACACAGTTTAATGAAAAAAAAAAATAGATTAATAGATCTATAGAAAAGGAAGGAAAACCCACAAAATATTAAATGAAGGAAAAAAATGCTGCATACTGATTAGAAAAAATTGTTTGGGAGTTGTTGCTTCCAAATCACGAAGCTTCATACCTAGGAATCACCAGGCTTCATTCCTGATGTTCAGACATGAAAGAAATAACCATGATGGGGTGTCAGAAGAGACTACAGATAAAACATAATGTTATCATTACGAGGTAACACTGAGTAGGTGTTACACACAGCACTGTACCACTGACAAGGATGAGCCTTTCAGACCTTGATTTGCTCTGTTGAGCCTAAATACTGCAGGATCCTCCAGACTCTGAGGTTTTGTCACCTTCTGTCTACTGTGTGTGTCCAGACTCCTGCATGTGCCAGACATCGTCCCACATCCTGTTTTCTTGCAGAGTTAATCTCTGGATCTTGATCTGAAAAGGAAATGCAAATCAGAACTGCAGGAAAGCAGAGGGTATATTATGTGAGTAATACTTTCACTAATGATACTGTATCACTTCACTAAATATTGTTTACTATCCAATTAAAAACAAACAAACAACAACAACAACAGTAATTTTATGATATTTTACTTGGATACAATTTCATTCAATAAAAAAAGGTAGATAAAATTATCAAAAAATAAATGCAAAAAATATAAATAATTAACACCTTTTTATTGGAAAAGACAGCAAAATATGAGTAAGATTGTTAAATTATTTTATAGAATTAAAGTCAGAAATAGTCTTAATTTGCCATTATCTGTTCTGGAAAAATAAAAGCTATTTTATCTCTTAGAGAATCCTGATGAGTATTTGCTGTAGACAAAGGCAACATACACAGAGTACAATTGTATTAGTGTTGTGAACCCTTATGACTTTATGATTCAACATACAATAATAGATGAAACATGTCCAAAAGCACTGTTAAAATATCCAAAGCCATGTTAATTAAACTGTTTTCATGTTAAAAACATCATACCTTCCTGCAAATTGTCTACTGGAAGTTGTTCCTATATCATTTTAACCACCAAGTCTTGATACATTCTGTGTGGGGGAATATAAAATAGATTGGGACAAATAGTCATACCAACTGTTAATGAAGATGTTCTCTGTGTTCTACCATAAAATATTAACTGAACATGTTTAAATTCATTAAGAGAAGTACAGATCATGTAAGAGTCTGCATTTCAGAGAAGGTTCAGGTTCAGTTTGCAAATCCAGTTCAAAATTTGGTAAGAGAACATGTAAAATGTTGAAAAGTTTTTCTCAAACTTAGTGATTTTTAAAAATATTTTTAGGATTGATTAAAATGTAATCTCCCATGCAGCATGAAAATAAGCAAATTTATAGCTGCTTTAGAAATTCTGTATATCAAGAGATGTGCATTTGGCATTTTTTCTTGTGTTAGTTTTGTTTTTTCTTTTGTTCACTGATTTTTTCAAGAAATTAAGAAATATTTTAAGTATTCTATTAAAAAAGATTAAATATATAAAGAACTTTCAGTAGTGGCATAGCAGAATTTAATGATTAGATGTGATATTTTACTTGGATACAATTTCATTCAATAAAAAAAGGTAGATAAAATTATCAAAAAATAAATGCAAAAAATATAAATAATTAACACCTTTTTATTGGAAAAGACAGCAAAATATGAGTAAGATTGTTAAATTATTTTATAGAATTAAAGTCAGAAATAGTCTTAATTTGCCATTATCTGTTCTGGAAAAATAAAAGCTATTTTATCTCTTAGAGAATCCTGATGAGTATTTGCTGTAGACAAAGGCAACATACACAGAGTACAATTGTATTAGTGTTGTGAACCCTTATGACTTTATGATTCAACATACAATAATAGATGAAACATGTCCAAAAGCACTGTTAAAATGTCCAAAGCCATGTTAATTAAACTGTTTTCATGTTAAAAACATCATACCTTCCTGCAAATTGTCAACTGGAAATTGTTCCTATATCATTTTAACCACCAAGTCTTGATACATTCTGTGTGGGGGAATATAAAATAGATTGGGACAAATAGTCATATCAACTGTTAATGAAGATGTGCTCTATGTTCTACCATAAAATATTAACTGAACATGTTTAAATTCATTAATGGAAGTACAGGTCATGTAAGAGTCTGCAGCTCAGAGAGGGTTCAGGTTCATTTTGCAAATCCAGTTCAAAATTTGGTAAGAGAACATGTATAATGTTGAAGAGTTTTTCTCAACCTTAGTGATTTTTAAAAATATTTTTAGGACTGATTAAAATGTAATCTCCCATGCAGCATGAAAATAAGCATATTTATAGCTGCTTTAGAAATTCTGTATATCAAGAGATGTGCATTTGGCATTTTTTCTTGTGTTAGTTTTGTTTTTTCTTTTGTTCACTGATTTTTTCAAGAAATTAAGAAATATTTTATGTATTCTATTAAAAAATATTATAAAGAACTTTCAGTAGTGGCATAGCAGAATTTAATGATTAGATGTACACATACATATATGCAATGATTTAAATTATAGTTGTTTTTAACAAATGTAAGTTTCGATAATCCTTCTAAAGGTTTCAAACGCATGAGAGCAGAATTATTCCAACAATGAAGATAAAAATCAAGGGCGACAAATATGAACTGTGATTTTTTATTGATCCAAAACCTTACTTCTGATTCAGGCAATTATTTCTCTCTTGAACAACCCGTGTTCAAAAATGTATCTCTTTTTATATTTCATTATAGAATCAGGTAAATTTCAGGAACATTTCTCTTGCTTAGAATTCTATTCTATTTTTCTCCCTTTTACCCCCTTATTTTTTTTTCTTTTACTTGTCTATTTCTTTTCCCTTTTTTCTTTTTTTTTTCTTCTTCTTGCCTTTTCTCCTTCTCCACTATCATTCTGGGGAATATTTTTTCAGTTTATAATAAATATAAAGCCATGTTTCTCCAAGCGATTTTACAGTTCACACATCTGCAACTGGCTGTCCTCCAATTCTGTATGAAATTAACTTCAGGATAAATTGTTCACATATGAAGAACTAAGTTCAAAGTAAAGGTGAAAGGTTATTGTAAAAGACTTTTTGCTCAACAGGAAGGCCAGTTTACCTTTGCATGCTTTGGGAATTTGATAGGTACTCTTATTGATTTCCTTCTCCCCTTCACCATAAAACCACTTGCCATAAAAAGGTTATTGAAGTCTCCTAGATCAAAGTCATCACTAGGAAGTTGGCAAAAGCTAGAGGAAATGTTTTCAGCCATCTTGAGATCAGTAGTAACATGACACATCACAGATATCTGAGCACAATCTTCTCTTTAAGCAAATTAGACTTTCCTTATTCTTCCCTTTTTTGCATACAGGCCTGTATAGTGTCTATTCTCTTTTAATAGATATGAAAGACTGCATTTCTCTAGATAAAATTTTTCAACTCATTGTAATATTTAATTTTCCTTTATTTTTACCTCAGTCTTTCCTCATTACAGTGTTGTGATTCCTACTTTAATAACAACAGCAACCAGACAAAAAAAAATCTATGAGATATATAAATTGTGTTGTATTTCTAACACATCTGTAGTGGTGGTGAAGGATTTAATAACTACTTTAGTGGAATTTTGTAAGAATGCAAAAACAACAATTAGGCAAAATTGAAACATTAACTTTAGAGGTGTAGTTGTGGTATTTTATGGCAGTTGAGAAGTTTTGTGAGCGTACTATAATCTGTCAGAAAGTTGTTTTATGTGCAGCTATGCATTAGACTATAGGAGTCTATATTGTTAATGTATATTATAAAAATGTTTAATGGGAACACCTTATCTGAAACTGACAGCTTTCCTACTCCAACTTGTTACAATACAGGTGAATGTCATTGATGCATAAAACAGAACCTCTATAAGGGAAATTTTAAGATTGTGAAATGCATACTCATAGGATGAACACAAGCCTAATGAACTCCTGCTTAAAATACAAGCTATTTCAATAAAAATTATAGAGTATATGCTGTTCAAATAAACTAAGGAAGTTTATGTATGAAAAATACTTCATATGAATAGTTTATATTCATGAGAAAAAAGGCTTGGCTGTAGTTAAAATGCTGGCTTTCAAAAGAAAATACAACGCTGTTAATGATAAAGTCATTTTCGGTCACTAGTGAACCCTTAAAACAAAAAGTTCTTTTTAGTAGAATTGGATAGCTCAAGGTGATAAAATAGCACTAATAAGGAAATAATAAACTAAACCATTGAAAAAGGTTTTTGTATGCCTTATTAAAGTCAATAATAATAATAAATATAAACCAGTTAACAGATTTGTAGATAAAGCTGGAAATATCTCTCATAAACTGTTATCCCCTTCTGTGACAAACAGCTGAGCTGAACAATATTTAAATGTACTCAGCATGGGTGAACTAATAAAATGTTTGTTTTTCTTGAAATATCTGTACTTAACCACTACACATAGCAGGAGGGCAATGAAGATGGTGAAGGGCCTTTAGAAGCAGCATATGAGGAGCAGATGAGGTCAGTTGGTCAGTTCATTCTGGAGGACACTGATCAGAGACTTTTTTGAAGTCTAAACTTCATCATGAGGGCGAAAGGAGGGGCAGACTGATCTCTGCTCTGGGGTCATCTGACAGGACCAGAGGGAATGGCCTGAAGTTTTGTCAGAGGTAGTTTAGACTGGATATTAGGAGAAGGTTTTTTACAGAGAAGGTGGCTGGGCACTGGAACAGGCTCTCCAGAGAAGTGTTCACAGCACCAAGCCTGACAGATCTCAAGTGTTTCTACAATGCTCTCAGGCACATGGTGTGACTCTAGGGGATGGTGCTGTGCAGGGCTAGGAGTTGGATTTGATGATCCTTGTGGGTGCCTTTCAAATTAGCCTATTCTGTGATTCTGTGGTGTAGTTTATAAACACTACAACAAGAAAGCAGAAAACTAACCCATTCATGAATGGTCAGAGTTAAATTTAGATACACATAAACTTGGTCATACGACATTGATTTTCCAATCATTCCTTCCTAGGATTATGCCTATATCAATATCTGGGTGGACATTCAGTCATCATTACTAAAAAAATATTACTACTTTTTTTCCTCTAAAACTACTTAGTAACTTCACACAGGCAACTTTTGGATTGTATTTCTTTCCATGAATTTCAATATGAGACATTCATTGAAAATATTGAGAGTTCTCAGTGTATCTCTGAGTTTCATATCTATGATTTGCTGTAAATGTAAATTGTCACGCTGAGCTGTTGTCTAGTGCAAAGGAAAGGCAGCAGCTCACATCCAAGAACAATTGTTTTCCTAAACTATCCTACTCCACTTCTATATCCTACTTTCCCTACACAAGAGGTTTCTGGAGTGATTTGAAGACAACTTCTAGATTAAGCAGCTGTTTAGAAAAAGTATTTTATTGAACCTCTTACTTAAAACCAAGGGAAAACTGGTTACAGACACAAAGGTTGGGAGCACACTGCTGTAACTGTGAGTTGTGGATGCTCATGTTAATGCACATGAAAGGTGGGAGCAAGGCAAATAGCAATGTCACAGCGCAGGTTCATCATAGACAGTGACCTTCAGGGACACTTTTGGAAGAATCTCAGGGGAGCATCATCTTTGAGAAAATGGAAGAGTTAGTTAGGTTTCCTAAGGGTCACCTCTTAGCTCAAAAGCAATCTATGTGGAGAGACAGGAAGTCAGGAAGAAGTTGCAGAATACCTGCAGGAATGAAGAAGCTACTGAAAATTTCAAAACACAGGGAAAAGAGAAGCATGCAGGGGTTGGAGGTAAACACAAGAGAGTTGATTTTGTCTATATCAAAGGTGTTTCTACTGTTAGAGAACTTGCCAAAACTCTTCTTCAATTTCCATATCAGAAGTGTCTCATCTCCATTCAACTCAAAGTAAGGTCAGAGCAAGAATGCTTGTTAACAGATCATATAAACATGCTTACAATAGCTCTCAGGCACATGGTGTGACTCTAGGGGATGGTGCTGTGCAGCGCTAGGAGTTGGATTTGATGATCCTTGTGGGTGCCTTTCAAATTAGCCTATTCTGTGATTCTGTGGTGTAGTTTATAAACACTACAACAAGAAAGCAGAAAACTAACCCATTCATGAATGGTCAGAGTTAAATTTAGATACACATAAACTTGGTCATACGACATTGATTTTCCAATCATTCCTTCCTAGGATTATGCCTATATCAATATCTGGGTGGACATTCAGTCATCATTACTAAAAAAATATTACTACTTTTTTTCCTCTAAAACTACTTAGTAACTTCACACAGGCAACTTTTGGATTTTATTTCTTTCCATGAATTTCAATATGAGACATTCATTGAAAATATTGAGAGTTCTCAGTGTATCTCTGAGTTTCATGTCTATAAATGTAAATTGTCACGCTGAGCTGTTGTCTAGTGCAAAGGAAAGGCAGCAGCTCACATCCAAGAACAATTGTTTTCCTAAACTATCCTACTCCACTTCTATATCCTACTTTCCCTACACAAGAGGTTTCTGGAGTGATTTGAAGACAACTTCTAGATTAAGCAGCTGTTTAGAAAAAGTATTTTATTGAACCTCTTACTTAAAACCAAGGGAAAACTGGTTACAGACACAAAGGTTGGGAGCACACTGCTGTAACTGTGAGTTGTGGATGCTCATGTTAATGCACATGAAAGGTGGGAGCAAGGCAAATAGCAATGTCACAGCGCAGGTTCATCATAGACAGTGACCTTCAGGGACACTTTTGGAAGAATCTCAGGGGAGCATCATCTTTGAGAAAATGGAAGAGGTAGTTAGGTTTCCTAAGGGTCACCTCTTAGCTCAAAAGCAATCTATGTGGAGAGACAGGAAGTCAGGAAGAAGTTGCAGAATACCTGCAGGAATGAAGAAGCTACTGAAAATTTCAAAACACAGGGAAAAGAGAAGCATGCAAGGGTTGGAGGTAAACACAAGAGAGTTGATTTTGTCTATATCAAAGGTGTTTCTACTGTTAGAGAACTTGCCAAAACTCTTCTTCAATTTCCATATCAGAAGTGTCTCATCTCCATTCAACTCAAAGTAAGGTCAGAGCAAGAATGCTTGTTAACCGATCATATAAACATGCTTACAATATTATAATTACAATATTACAAGTATTAATATATACCATTAACTCAGTTCAATGAGTTGTGGTACAACCTACTGTATTGGGTTTGCAGGTCCAAACTTTGATAAAGAGGGGGCTACAGGGATGGTTGCTGCGAGAAGCTGCCAGAAGCTTCCCCCATGAAGCTGCAGAGTGAATGCCTGGCAGCTTCAGAGACTGATGTGCCACTGGCCAAGGCTGGGCCAAACAGAAAAACTGGTAAGTCCTCTGCAAAAACATATTGAAGAAGAAAGAAGAAATAAAAAAGCAAGAAGAGAGAAGAAAGAAAGAACAACAAAAACAAAAACAAAAAGGAGGAGAATACAAAGGAGAAAAGAAAGTTATTCCACAGTTTTAATTGCAGTCAGAGAATACATGGTTGAGATGGACTCATATTGGAGAAGTTAATGGAGAACTCTGTGGGAGAGACCACAATGCTGGAGCAGGGGAAGGCATCCTCTCCCTGAGCAGCTGTAAAAATAATTTGGGATGAACAGACCATAAGCCTTGTTCCCTGTCTCCCTATGCCACTGGGGAGGAGGTAGAGCTGTGAAGGAGAGAGGGGTGAGGGAAAGTGTTTTTAAGGCTTTATTTTGCTTCTCATTATCCTGTTCTGATTTTGTTAATAACAAATTAAATTAATATCTTTAATTCAAGTCTATTTTGGCCATGATGGTATTTGGTAAGCGATCTCTCCCAGTCCTTAAATCATAAACCCTTTTTTATATTTTCTCTCCCCTGTCCAGCTGTGAAGGGAAGTGATAGAGGAGCTTTGGTGGGTGCCTGGAAGCCAGCAAGTGTCAACCCACTAAATTACAAAAACTTTTTTTTTAACATTTACCAAATCTATAAGGCAAATAAGCACCCATTAGAGAAATCACATTAGAACAAAAATCCATTAGTACATAATTTTCTAAATTTATTTTCCATTCTCATGACATAAATTCATTCTCTTAATTAAATTTTATACTTATTCTCAACTGTTAACCAAAAAATATCAATTTCATGTGTGATAATGAATTTAATTTTATTGCTGTGATGCAACAAGATGGTGCTATTCATGTCATTCAGTTAGGAAAAAACTAATATACAAAACACAGGTCTTAAAAATGCTGATGGAATGGAAAAACAAAACAAAACCAAAAAAAAAGCAAGAAAAAAAACCCCAAACAAACGAAACCAATATAGTTTTTTCCTAGTTTTTGATAAATTGCTATTGCTGGAACTGAAATTCATGGATTCTGAAAGATCCACACCAGAATAATTACATTTTTATTTCTGTGTATGGAGTGTTCCTGAGATAAATTTCTTTGCATCATAAATTTAGTCTACAGGACACCTATATATTTCTGAGGCAAATAAAAGTTTGTAGTTTGTTGAAAGAATATCCTAAGGCTTGTTCATGAGCACAAAATGTCTTTAGGGCTGGCAGGAACATCTAGTTACATACTTCTTACTGTTATTGCCAATGGCATTCTAATGAACAGCTTGTCTTATCAGCAACCTGTTCTTTATTATAACAATAAATGGCACCATACAAGGCATCATTCTTCTCTGCAATAAGCATTAGGATAATATATTCCTTTTGTTCAGAATCTGCAGGGAGAAGGTATTCTTTTCTTCTTTTATGTTTCAGTCTAGGGTTGTTGACTATGCAAAGAGAGCTGTAACAGCATTTAATGAAATCTTCCTTGGAAAAAGAAAGAATCCCATAAATTCTAAAGCAGAGCTATGCCAGAAGCAGAACACCTGCCACTGACTCCTTCCAATGGGTAACAGTAAAAGACTCACTGCTTGTGGCTAACAACCCACTGGCAGTAAGTGTTCAAAACCAGCTTTTGAATTCAATAGCTTTGTGCAACATGACCTGATACAGCCAGTTGTATGTGCTACATTGTACCACCAGCTTAAAGAAATTAGATATTTTGGGGGTTTGTGTGTTTGTTTTTACTTCACACTAAGGATGTTGTTTCCTGAATAACAAATTGAACTTATTCTGATGCCTACTTTTTAAATAAGAATTTTGACCTGATAGATCATAGATTTAAAAATCTAATAATATTATTTCAAAGCCCCAAATCAGTTCCAGAATAATGAATGCTTGATACAGACTAAACACTCTTCTGTATTATCTTAAATTATTTTACTAGTATGATTCCCAATTTGTTCAATCATACCTCATTCTACCAATAGTTTCCTTACATTTATGCTCTGAATTTTTCCACTTCAAAGCAGTATTTTCCAGTGTTGTTCTACAATGTACCTAGTATGTGAAAGATAATCACTGAAATGTAAAAGACGTAAACCCACTGCCTCAGCATACATAATGATACTTCTCAATTCTTACTTTTCGAAGTGTATCAAGTACATTCAAACCTGATCACATAAATTCTCTTCAAAATATAGCTCTATCCACACACATACACAAACACACCTTGTTAAAAAAGTAAGAAAAGACTACCACAGAGTCTAGGGAGCTATGTCAGGGAATGCATGGGCTTCTTTTGCCAATTAAAACTATGTGATCAGGTAAATCATTAACATAGATACATAGGAAGCAAATTGTGAAGCACAGAATTACAAAAAAAGATTAGGTTGGTACTGTTCCCAAAACACAAAATAGAAACGTGAGAGACTGCAATTTGAAGATCTCTTTATGACTGGGTCACTTGGCATTACATTTTTTCTCATTAGTTGTATGACATAGATAAAACTGCCATATGGAACTATGACCAATACAGTCCTCTTCCCCAGCTCCAAAGCTTAACCTTTTCAGCCTTTTCTCTCAGCTATGGGTGTTTTTATATACACCCACTTTTGATCCTCCCATGTCAAACCTGCCTCCTCATGAATGCTGAATTTCTTCTTTCCAACCGAATTACTGATGCTTCCTTCTTATCAGTTGATCCTAGCCACTTCATCTCCAGTGGATTTTCTTCCACCTTAAAAAACAGTATTGATGTACACTTGACTGTGCCTGTTTCATGCAGGGAGTACAGCAACTTTGCTCTTGATTCTAATATCACCTACAGACATACTAAAATATTTCTGCTTCAGTGTCTTTATTTAACTCAGATCCCTCAAACATCTCCACTTGTAACTTGCCTAAAAGATGTCATGACAAAAAACTTTCAGTTCTGTCACTTGTAGTCTGAGGACATTATGCCAGGTTATGTCAGGGACATCAGCTGATATACCACAGGAACAAAATTTTAATCTATTACCTCTTAAATACCTGGATAATTGTTTGCTGGTACAATTCACACTTAAAGTAAAATTTGATCTTAGTGTTTCAGTGTTTTAAATGTTTGTAACTTTCCAGTGCACAGTGTAATGTATTTTAAGAGATTGATTATAAACATGACTAAAACACTTCTTGACAGACTTCCTCGTACAAAGAAAGCAAAAAAACTGAGCAAAGTCTACAGGTGATGTAAATTACTGTAGTAGAAATACTTAAGTTTTCGTTATCTCTTAATATATGAAGTAAAGTTTTCATAGTCTCTTAATGAATGAACAGTCTGTGGTTGCTCTGTGTTATTGCTCTTATTCCCTTACTATATTAATGATAACTTTTTCTTTTTTTCCACACTCCACTGTTGAGAGAGATGTAACAAGAGTCTGAGATTTCCCTCCCACAAAGGTGAGCATTTCAACAGGAATAAATTTATGTAGCTAAAATCTTTATGCACATGACTGTTAGTCTTGGAAATCTGTTTTTATAAATTGTTAATATAAATTAAATTGTTAGTTATGCATATTTCTACTGGGAAAGTTTTCACTTCAGAGGGAGAACATTACAAGTGTGTTGAGACAAAATGGATTTTCGGAGTTACAGAACCTCAGCAGCAAAGTCAGCAGAGTCATGGAGGGTGGGACAGTATAAAATTGTGAGTGTGTTTGATTGTTTGTTTTTAATTTTATTTAGTTTTCTTATGTTTAGCATGACCACAAAGAATGTTGGAAATAAATTATTTAATTGTTATATCAACCTGGCAAAATAAAATACATTTATTTTAACTTGAATTGAAAGATTGAGGGAAATACTTTATCAACAAAATTCTGTTGGATCAGTTTGTGTCTGCCTGTGCAGTTGAACTATACACATCTTAAATAGGAATAAAAATGTTATGCATTTGTTCTAATTTGCTAGCTTTGTAAGCATTGTGTAATGGTGCACAAATCTTATTAAAGTAAGTGTATCAATAATTATTGTTAATGTGATTATTTAAACACTCATGTATGGGTCATTGCATGAGAGTTAGGCAGTATTTCTTCACTGAACTTCAATACTTTGTGATTTACCATCTGTGTTTCAGAAGCTCCCTGATATGGGATCTTTAAGAAAACTAATGTGTAAGTGGGTGTACAGAAAGTGTAGAAGGTGAATTTCTTCATCACAGAGATTTGAGACTCAGAAACTGACATAGTGTCTTCAGAAATTTCTGTACAAAATACTTTTTCCATGTGGTTCACTTTTCTTTTATCCATTTAGGGAATCTTGCTGAACCACTGTCAAAATTCTCACATGAACTGTCTGTTTGTTTTTTCACTAATTCCCCCATGCTGAACATTTTCTATATACAAAGTAATCTTCACTAGCTGTATTTCTCATGCTTCAAGAACTGCTATTTACTATTCTTGACTAGCAAGGATTCAGATTCATACACATCTTTCTGTTGTGTAAAATGGCAGCAAGAGCAATTATTAACAATCCAAAAAGTCAGAATTACTGTGAAAATTTGTCTCATAAATATTTTACTGTTTCCAATAAATTTAAAGGTATTTAGACTATGTCGTAACAGCTGTTTCTTAGGAATTAAAAATAAGTGATTGAAAAGTTTTTATGAGTTTGGTGTACTAGTCACACTCAGTTAACTTGTTGAAATGTCCCTTGGAGGTTTTGGAGTCCTCCAAACAAATCACACATATACACGTAAATTTAAGGATTTAGGATTTATTGCTGTAAGGATGTGTTCTGTCCAGCTAATTTATATGCATATTCTGGGAAATGAATTTCATATGGAAGAACCAGACATCCAACAAAAGATAAAAGTTGGCCTACTCTGCAAACTAGGAACATAAAGATCTCTGAGCACAGGTATCTGAAGCTAAGACAAAAAAGGAACTGTACAGCAGTTAAGGTCAAGCAAACTGAAGAGATCTAATTCAAATACTTCTGGCTTTAACAGTCTCAGAGAAACTGCTGTTTCAAGTGAGCAGACAGTCAAAATGTTACAATCTCTGTTCCTGGAACTAAATGGCAGTTTCACTAATATTTTTTCAAGCTACTCTGGGCTTTTTTTTTATCAAAATTTTGTTCCTTGGTAGGAAATGCAATCAAAATTTCCATTAAAAATAGTAGTTTAGTAATTTTCACTTTTTATGGAAAAGTGTCTTTTTTTGCCTCTGTTTTTAAATAATAACAATAATTATCATGATAAGAGGGTTTTTATTTTCCCATCTTTTTAATATTATTTTGCAATATAGGCTTAGAACTCAACAAAATTGTAGCATCTGCCTTGGTCTAAGTCAGAGATTTTACCATGAAGGAAAGGTCACATGAAACAACCCAAATAATAGTGACCAGAGATGTTATATTTTCAGAAGGTATAATATTAAAACATAAGCTGGGCAGCCTTACTGCTGCATGGAGACAGCTTAGAGGATCTTTGCCAGTGCCCAGAGGTGAGATGAGTCATAGCCAAATTCATCTCTTATAGTCCATCAGTGTTAGTTAATCCTGTTGGAGGCACTTTCTGACTGCTTTTACAATGTGTTTCTGAGAATCTTTAGATGGGTCACAGCTTTTTCCTTTTTCTAAGACACTGTCAGGTTTTAATATCCCCTTAATTTATTCATGAAGGCTAATCAGAAATTGGCCCAAAACCCCAAAAAAAATTAAAATTAATTTGAGAAATTCAGTTAATAATGATGGACTGCATGAATGAATAGCATTTGGGGACTTGACACAAGCAGACAGAAAAGAGGAAATCCTTGTGTCTTTTTTTTTGCTTCTAGAATCACAGGTGCTCCTTTATAAAGCAGCTTGGGACAAGCAGGCACTTCAAGACTCTGAGACAGAATTTTCCATTGATGATAAATCAGGAATTGATAGGACTTAAACAGGTTGGAAGGAATGTTAGCATTGATATGAGAAAAGTGAAAGAAATTGTATTAACAAGAAAACTCCCCAAATACAATGGGAAAATATTTTATTTCTCTTGCAAATGAATGCAGTATTTCTACACTACTATAATGTAAAGTTTTCTATGCTTCATGCACAGTGCTTTATTTCAGACTCTCTGCTTGCAAGTGAGGATGAATTGCCTATTGAAGATAACCAAAGAAGGTATTTATTTTTACACATCTCAAGAAAATCTGATGTGAGTCAAAGTTAATGGTATTTAATTTGAAGAAGGACTTACAGCTTTTGAACTTTGCTCCTAATATTGCAGATAATAGATAACAGATTGGATGATTAAATAATAACAAGGAAACCTCTTTTCATTCCTGGTAGCAGCTATAATTCCTCCAGAGGTTTGGATTAGGCATGAATGGAGGACTATTCCTTACAATTCAGCTCTACATAATCAAAAATTTATAAAATAGCTATTCTACTATGACTTTAAAAATGAACAATATATAAAAAGGAATATTAAAACAAGTTATTCACAGACCTTATATATGAGTTCCTCAAGATGGATCTTTTATATGGATTCATTTTTTTAATTAAAAATATATACCAAAATAATTTTCATCTATTTTAATGAAAAGTTTTGAGGAAATGTACCTGTAACTGCAACAAAATACGGAAATTGGTGACATGGTAATGCTGCTTTAATTTTATGAAACAATCACTTCCTTTTATAGAATACATAGACAAGTTTCTAGTGCAGACTGCATAATTACTCACTTTTTTTTTTTATGCTGCTCTTTCCAAATGAAGGCATTCTATGTCAATCCCCAAGACCTTTTCTTTCTGTCATTGTGTTGGATGCCTGTGTTGCTGGTCTGACACAATGCAGGTAATTATAATTATATGTAAATTTCAAAAGAAAAATAGACAATTTTCTTGAATTCAATTCAATTAAATTTCATTCAAGCTGTAATATCAGAGCTCAGGTCCAAGCAGCTGTCCCTTGGGAGAACTTGACACAAGACCTCACTCTAGAAGCAGCTCAAGAGGTTTTATGTTTTGTATAACAATTCTGCTATGTCTTAATTGAAAGTTAATATTGATTGAATTGAAAGTAAAATATTACAAGTTGCCTACAAGAGAAATGCACTTTTCATTTCTATAGCATAATGTGAAGTATTAACATAATTATAATAATTTAATATATAGCCAAATATTTTTGGAACTTTTCTTGAAATTGTAGTTTTGTGGGCAACTTCAAGCATACTAGATAGATATGTTCATTTTTTCTGTTTTGTCTGATGAAGCCTTTAATTACAACCTACTTGGCTTCACCTCATGATGACAATTACATAAGATAAAAAAAGAAAAAGTAGGCAAGTTTCTGCATATAGGTTGAAATGGTCCAGCACAATTTTGTCTTATGTCCATGTGTTTCTAAAGGACTGTCATTTTCCCAGAATGGCTGTTTCTCATGCTTGATTAAACTAGTTTCCCACAGTCTTACATCATCTTTCTTGCATTGAGACTTACACTGGTAACCTAAATCTAGCTTTATCTCCATATCTGTTTTGGAAAAAAAATGCAATTTATTTATTTTTTTTTATTTTATTATTCAGAGTGTGCTACTCTTGAGATGGTTGTTTCTAGTTTTTTCTCATGATCTTTCAGAGCTAAAGCTGAATGGACTGATGCTGAGCTGAGGCAGGTTTTCTCTTTCTTTGGTTAGGATTTGTTGTTTTTTTTTTTGTTAGTTCTTTGCTACAAGAAAGGTATATTCAATCCTGTGTACTTCTCACTGAAATTCACATATCTCATGGCAACAGAAATGGTCATTTTCCCATAAACTCAGTTGTCCCCAACAGTGCCTTTCTTAAGTATAAGGAACAATCAAACAAATTGCAAAGAAATACTTTTTCTTTCATCATTCAAAAATAGAGGGAAGTGAATTATAAGTTAACATTTCAAAATTAATTTAAATAACACAAAGCAAATAGTATTTTGTTTTTAACAGCCTTTGGGCTAAAAGGAATGGTAACATATTGACAATGTTTGAAAGCTGATATTTAAGGAGACCTCTTTTTAGCCTTGCATAGGGGCTCCTATATTTAGGAATGTTTGGATAGAGATTATGAAAAATAAACTGTATAGCTTGATACAAAGGGGTCTTAGTTTTTTCTTTTAAAGTTATTTTTATTAACTCAGAAGTAGAATGATGATGTCCAAAATCTCATTTTATTTTCTGTGCTACATTTTTCACCTGTACAATCATAAAGGTTTCTTTTCTCTTCTCAGAACTGAATATATTTTTTAGCTAATATTACCATACCAAATTCAGGGAAGTGTTTTCCTGAGGTGATGACCCCTCTATACATAACTTCACAATCAGTACCATAGGATATAGGTAATGACACTGTGGATTTCTATCACACCTCAGTCTTTTCAAGTGCACAAGTATAAAAAAAAAAAAAAGCTTAGCATTGATGTTGCATATACTTGTAGCATAATTTACTAAATTACATCTCAGTATAAAACCACAAGGACACCAAGTTCCTTGTCATGTGCATGGTTGGCAGGACTCCTGTTAAGAATCACTTTCCCAACAGAAGGTCATGGTGTTAATGCAAACTTCTCTAAATTTACTTGTTTTGTGGAACATTGGAATTAAAATAGGATTTCTTCTTTTCACTTCAGTAAATCTACAATCACAGACAAATAATTATTCTTGTCTTTTTAGGAATTTATAACAAGGCAAAATGAAATGAAATGGAATGAAAGCAAAAAAGTTTAGTTGTCAGAAATGCAGTAGCTACTGTGAAATAATCATCAGCAGAGCAAATAAAACCCTCAGTAAGAACATGTTATCCTTCCCAGAGGACCATGTAAAAGCCATGTTTCTCTGAAAAACCCTGTGCTGTGAGCTCATTACTGTACCTGGGCAGCCTGCTATCACTGACACAACAATCTTTACTATACCTGAGCTATTTATTAAGAGAAAGAGGTACTGTGCAATAAACGACCTGAAGACCTTGAGAGAAAAAATTTATAAAGAACATTTCTTACTGTTTTTTAAATAAAAATGTGTCTGTATGCTGGAATACATCAAGTCACTGTTATGGTGAGTATATGGAACATATAATTCAGAAATCTATTTAAACAAGTCAATAGTCATTAATAAAATTATAAGGGTAAAACATGTGTTTACCCTGCATTCTTGAATGAGTACAGGGAAATGAATGCAGGGACAACTTTCAGAAAATAGCAGTGGAAGTCCCTATATGTGCCTTATAATTCCACCTGCAGAGTCCTCTTATTGTATCATGCTGTTAATCTAGATTGCCTTAATTAGAAGTTTGAAAGCTGATTTTATTAAAGGGTATAAATACCTTCTCAGGAAAGAAAGATGTGAAAGAGCAAGGTTGAATTGCTGTCTCCAGTATGACCTGATCTGCTCTCCACTGCTTCAAATGAAACAATTTATCAACCTTCAAGTAAGCAATATAGACATAAATATAATCACAGACAATCTCATTTCAGCCAGAAGTAACAAAACTTTGGGGATCTGAATCCTGTGGAGACCCATGAGCCTATGGGGAAGCAGCCAGTAATAATGCTGTGGAGGGACATGCCATAGGCTCCACGCATTCCCTAGGATAGGGTGAGGAAAGACCATTCCCCATAGTGCTCTGCAGCACTATGAAAATGTGTCCCAGTTCTGTCTTCCCCATTGGTCCATTGGCCTCCCCTGCCCCCTTTTTCCTTTATATGTTCAAGTTCTAGTAAGTTCTCCCTTCCCCTTTACCCCATTGGTTTGTGTAACCCTGCCTACCCACCCTGGCATTCCCAAATGGTTCCTTCCCAGTGTACTGCTTCTGAGCCCTCGGACGGTGGGATCCCTGATGCTCTCCTCCGCCCTCTTTTTCCCTGTATTTATACCCTGGACCCTGATTTGTCTTCATCTTTGGCCCCTGGAACTTTTCAGCATTACCTGAAATAAAGCGTGCTGGAAATGCCTGGACCCTTCTGTATCTTCACTGCCCAGCTATTGTGTGTGTGTGTGTGTGTCTGTCTGTCTGTCTGTCTGTGTGTCTGTGCGTGTGTGTGCTGGTGCTGTCGTGGCTCCTACCCGCTGGCACCAGACGTTCTTGGGGAAAGTTGTGTCCACCACCACCGCGGACCATAACAGAGCCCCATTGAAGACAAGGCTTCCCTGGAACCACACAGAAATAATATACTACCATCCATGCTGAAGCACTCTCTTCTGAATGCCAGGACATTTTTCAAAAAGATTGCCCTGTTTATGTCCTTTAGCAAAATTCCTTGTAGTATCATTAGCTCTGATTGTTAATTATTTATTATTTTTTTCCATTCCCTCATTATTTTTTACCACTTTTAATTATTTTACCACTTTAATCAGACTAACAGTAACAACAAAAAGATTTGTAAAGAGCTATAAGGGAATTGAATTCAGTATCATGTCAATATTTTTAGGTTAACAGCACATTCACTGTATCTTCCATAAGTCACAAACTACCTCAAGCCTTAAAGGTCTGCAAGTGCTGCTCTGTCTGGTACCCATGGTCCCATAACCTTCATAATATTCTTAACAGCAAATTTTCGTTTGTCTTACTGTATGTATGTTATTAACCTATCTGGGAAAAAAACCCCAACTTTAAATAAATCTACTAATATCTATAGTCTCCAGCTACTTCTCTTGTTTTCAGACAAGTGGTTATTCTTGGATTGTGAGAAACAACTGATTCTCCTTAGATCCACTTAAGGATGCCAAAAATGTTCTGGTGGAGTACATGTTATTATATCAACTGACATAACCTGGCTTTTTCTGATGTTTATTTGGGATAAATCATAGATAAGAATACAGCTGTGAGACTACTATGAAATAAAGCTGGACAGATTGATTTCTCTGCAAATGGAGTTTCTGTTGATGCCATGATATAATCAAGTGATTGGTGGGGTTGTTTGACAACTGCAGGTCTTCTTTTCCATCTTTTATTCCCCTGGCAGTCTTTCATTTACCTTGTTATAGTTCATTATTGCATTTTCCTATAGCTCATATTTATTTCAGTATTATCTTTCTTTTTATGGCAATTACAACACCATAGATACAATTTTATTATGCAGTCTTTTTTCTTGTTACTTGAGCCTGGGGACATGCTATGCTTTCTGATAAAAATGACAGCTGTTATCAGTTATGCTAAGGAAATAAAATGGTGGAATAGGTCATGTCCTTTTCTAGAAATCCATTGGAAACTTTTAGCAACAATTGACTACTGGAACTTAATTCTTATGTCTATGATAATGAAACCACATGATAAATTTTCATATTTGGAAATACCCAATTCAAATAACTTCTGCATCTGCTACTACCTGTACACATGAAGGAGCACTCATAGAAGCCATTATGAAAAGTGTATACTACAACAGATAACGTATATAAAATCTTGTTATGGTATGACATGACAATAAAGACATACTTCATATTTGCAACTAATAATAGACATGATCTGGTGCTAGATTCTTGAAAGAAAGATGGGTGAGACTTTGTGTACAATAACAAAACAGATTATCTTATTTGCTGGAAAAATAGGAAATGTCGGAACAGATCATTCTAGAGGTCATTTCCAGTTTCTGTAGTCACCTAAGATATGATTACTGGATGCCTGCAATAATGAGCATCCTTTGAAAAATTACTTTTGAAATTCTTAGTAAGCTTCCCAGTTAACTTCATTGTCCTCTGTATATAATTGATAGAACAGATCATTCTAGAGGTCATTTCCAGTTTCTGTAGTCACCTAGGATATGATTACTGGATGCCTGCAATAATGAGCATCCTTTGAAAATTACTTTTGAAATTCTCAGTAAGTTTCCCAGTTAACTTTATTGTCCTCTGTATATAATTGCCTTAAGTCGTTGCATTCTTAATATATATTTAAATGCACTAAAACTGCATCAACCAATTGCGTAAGTGATTGCATGTGTAATTGGTTAATGTAGGATGATATAGCACAAATATGTAAATGGTACCTAATGAAAAATTCCTAAAGAGTTGAATGGATTTAAACTGCTTCTTTGGAAATTTTATTGTGTCAAAAGAAGGAAAATATTTAACATCTAATTTAATTCTACCTTCCTTAGAAAATCTTATATAGAATCTCATTTCAATACTGTTGTGTGATGGTTCAGAATATGAACGAGACATCAACTACAATAATAATTCAAATGAGCTTTCAGCAAATAAAGGCATGAAAATTTTCATAGATTTTGACATATATTAACTTTATTTATTCTAGTGTGTGTGTTTACATTGATTACCTTGACCTTGATTGATTATATAGATGTTGAATATGAATTAATGAATATGTGAGTTGAATATACGAAGGATTTGGATATTAAATGATTGCATAACTGCTAAGTATTATGACGTAAATAAGTTATAAATTACTCTCTTGTTAAATGCTGCAAATTGATTCCATTTGATTGTGTACATATATATCCATACATCTATGTATATATGAGTAAAGTTACTATTTAATGAAACTTATGCAATGCAATTTGAAATATTAATCCAGATCAAAGGCAAAGTATCAGTAACATATTGTCTGAATGACACAATAAGAATGGAGAAAGGGCAACCATTTCCATGTGGCTAGTTGGGATTATGGCCTTTAAAAATATATCCACATCAATTTTTTTGGGCTGCCTGACTCTAGGACCATCTGTTTGGATGGCAGAATGCCCATTCAGAAGTTGGTGGAGCTTTTGCCATTAGGCAGAGATGCCAGGTATCAATAGGATTGAGATCGGAAGACCTGCAGAACACTGCAAAGGACATCTGTTCTCCAGGAAAAGAGGAGAGGAGTCCATCTTCTGTGACAGCCTCACTATACTGACACCACATGCTTCCTTGCACCTATTGACACCTGTTCATAGTTATATGCCAAAATAACAAGAAAAAAATGAGCCATCTCTGAACAATGGAAAATGGGTAGTACAGGCTGTTAAAGGCCTCTGTGGCTGCCAGGAAAATAGGTTTCACTGTGGTAAGCATTTGGGAAACCAAGGCAGACCATATGGGATATCAGAATCAAAGTCCAGGCATTTTGTATACCAATGAGCCTCTGGCAAACAATATTTCTTGGAAACAACAAAAATTGCAAAAAGCAGTAAATGAGGAAGATCTAGACTTTTCTAGGTTTTTTTGCATTTTTTATTAGATATGCAAATTAAGGATACTAAATCACTAGAGGCATGGGTTATTCCTCTGAGTGCCTTATAAAGAAGCAGCATAACTTCTGTGTTCATTAAAATTGTGGATTAAATATTATCAAAAAAGTAAATGCAGCATAGCTTTCTGTTTTATCTTGTCATTCTGTCAGATAAATGACCAAATTAATCATTCTTCCAAATGAAATAGCTTTATGACACTTACATAGAGGCACTGGAATTTTTGTAATGTCCTGTACATTATAATTGTGGTATGGGATTTTTATATACCATGTCCAGTTTTAAAGATTAAGTGTATTCAAATTTATTAATGGATTTGTCATGGAGGGCAGTCTCTTTGAGACAAAGAGAGCGATCTGCATATGTACATATAAAAACTGTCATTTTAATGCATAAAAAAGGAGCTTTTAGTCCAGTATACCAACCTTGACAGTTGTCAATAAAAATACTTCATGGTAAGTGTGAGAACTAGTGCTTCTTCTATAAAGTGGTGTGCCTAAAGCAAAATCGTCTTTGATTTAGAGGTATTTTATATACAGCCTGCTGAAAACTATTACTTACCTGAGAACTTAAAAAAAATAAAAGAACTATTATATATTCAAGAACTTCCTTAGTTTGTGGTTTTTCTTGAAAATGAAATAATCCTTCATTTTAAAAGTTAGACACAAATTAGTTGGTACATGTTTTGCAGAATTAGTTTTTTTCTTACTGAATAATGAAATATTGCATGTTTAGCATGTACTTCTGAATTACAGGGAGCAATTAATGTAAAGCCATTAGTTGAAGACAACAGGATGATTTATTTTTATGGATCCAGGATATAAATCCCTATCTTATTGTAGTGTGTTGCATGGAGCTATCTTGGAAGGTAGCAGGAGTCAGTTGATGTCTTGTGGCAGACCTACACTGCCACTGTTGCAGTGTATTTTTGCTATGCACCTGATCATTCAGAATAAGAAGTAGAGGAGCTTTTCTTCACACAACCAAAGGAAGCTGCAAATTCTTTGTCCTCACCATGATTTTAAGCACCCTGATGTCTGTTGGAAGTATAACATAGCAGTGCTCAAGATATAGAAGAGATTTCTTGACTGACAACAGGATAACAGTCCTGGATTTCAACCACTTGATATCTGTTTTAAAGAGTCATATTGGGTTAAAGCCTGGAGAGAGGAGGGGTCCAGGAGAATTAGATGATAATAAAAGGTAGCTTCCACCAAGCTGAAGAACAGTTAGTCTAAAAAGCAGGAAGTCAAACAAAGATGGCAAGAATCTGTATGGATGAGCAAGGACCTCTTGTCTGAATTGAGATGTAAAGGAGGTGTAAAACAGAGAGAAACAGGGGTAGTAGACTCAGAAAGATCTTAGAGTTTCTGACCAATCATGCAGATTTATGGAGTTAGAAAAGCCAAAACATGGAGATAAATTTGCCAAGGCTTGTAAAGTATTCTACAAGTGAAAAAAGAGAGAGAGAAGACTATGGAAAACAAGAACCCTGGACTGAATGAAGTAGGGAGTGTGGTGACAAAGAACAACAGAAAACACTGAGGTCACTCATAACCTGAATGATGGGACAAAGTGAACTCTCAGCAAGTTTGTAGATGATAGAAACTATGAGTAATGGCTGATACATCAGATTGAGCTGATTTCAGAGGGATATGAAAAGCCTGGAGAAATTACTACAGAGGGCCCATGTACATCTAAACAACAAAGGAATACCAAGTCCCGATTCTGGGGAGGAACGATCCCATGCACCTATATATGGTGGTGACTGACCAGCCAGAAAAGAGCTTTGCAAGAAAGAACAACAAGGTGACCATAAGCCAGCAACATCTCCTTGTGACAAGGAAGCTTATCAGCCCGGGCTGCGTTAGGAGGAGCATTGACAGCAGGTTGATGGAGGTGATCCTTAAACTCTACTCAGCACTGATAAAACCACACCTAAAGTATGTGCCCAATTCTAGGCACTCCAATACAAAGGAGATTGAAGAGAGTCATTGAAGAGAGTCTGGAACAGGACCATGGAGTGGATTGAGGGGCTGGAGCGTCATTCGTCTGAGGAGAGGTACAGAAAGCTGAAGTTCTTTAACCTGGAGAAGAGAAAGGTCAGGGAGGATCTTATGAATATGTACAAATTAGATGAAACAAGGGTGTAACAAAGCTGGAACGAGGCTGTTTTCAGTGGGACACATGGAAAGGAAAAGAGGCTTTGAACACAAATTCAAGTGCTTGCAATTCTACCTGAATACAAGAAAACACTTTTCTGCTGTGAGGATGGTGAAACTCTGGAACTGGTTTCCAAACGAGACAGCGTCCCCAGTCTGGAGATACTCAAAAGAAAGACTTTCTCTAGCTGACCATGCTAGAGCAGATGGTTTGGGAGAGATAATCTCAAGACACCCCTTCCAATCAAAAAATTTCTGTGAATTTCCTGATTCTGTGAATATTAAATTTTGTGAATGCAATAAACAGTTAAGGGATGTGTTTGACAAAAATGAGTAATCATCTGGGTTTCATTCCATAATTTTTATTGCATTTTAAATGTTTTTAATGTTTTATATAATTATTTCAAATTTATCTTAAAGTTCCCACAGTCTTAATTTTGATTATTCCCTAGACATATTTATAAATATGAAAGTATTATTAATTATTAATACTTATTAAAATTATATTACATTAAATATTATTTTTCCCTCCATTGTTATGAGGAAGAGAGATTTTTAATTTGTTGACTGAAGCATCTTAAAAAGGAGGCCATTAAAAGGCATATGGTATTCTGAGAGAGATTTCCACATAAATTTTACTTTTTGTTATTGTTTTGGAAATATGAAATATTAAAAAAAAACAGCTTGAGCTCTGTATCCCTCATTTGTGAACAACAAATAAGGTTATATAGCATGAAAGAAGCTATTTTTAAGGTCATGGAAACAGTTTCCTAATAAAAGTGTGAAAATTTCTGCAGAACTGCTGCAATGACTACTAACTTAGGAGTGATCAAGTTGTCAGGCAGAGTTTAAATCTTGCATGCATGTGGTTATTATGCTCCAATGAGTCTTTCTGACTTTATCAGATTAGACAAACTTCCACATTTCAGAAAAACATGGCTACTTGTGTGACTGTCAGTATGATGCATGAGACTTTCTTTGCCTAATTTCTGGTCTTTTCCTCATATTATGTTTCAAACTGACAAAGATCGTTTCATGAACTGTAGATCTTTACACATATTTATTATGTGGAAATGAATTCAAATAAGAGTAGTATGTTCAGCTGTCCATGGTGATAGCCATCATGGTTTAAGAGGTCTCTCTTGATTCCAATTTCTTATCTCAGGAACAAATAATCTCCCAAGGATACTTGGATACTTGTAGGAGATTAAAGATGACAGGCCATGTAGTAACAGCATTTTTAACTGGTTGAAAAGGAAGCATATTTCTCATTCCAGGGAGTTTCTAGACAGAACTTGCATGTCCCAACTGAAAGGCTAAATTTGGTACATAGTGCATTTCTATTAAGTTTTTATATTATATTCCACAAAGTTCATCTTAAAAGATAAGTTTTTAAGCCCTATTAAAATCACTCTTGTAAGTAATGTAGAATTTTTGCTTCATTGGCAATAATACCTGCAATGTAAATACTAAAGAAGTCTATTTCAAATGAAAGTCAATTTTATTTAATAGAAAAGCTTTTATTTTCATATAATAAACCTTTAAAATAATATTTTTCACTGCATAGTACATAATTTACTAGAATTGGTTAGAAAATATTGATTGTTCAACATATGGTTCTGGTTCTAGAACTAAAACTGTGTGTTGAAAAAATTCAAACATGAGTATGCATAGTAATGAATTATTATCTCTGCTGCACTCATCATTGTGTAAATTTATGGTTATTTTATTTCATTCTTTACACTAGGAACTCAGTGCCACATGTAAGAAATATTTCCACTGAAAGAGATACAGAGAGAATTAAAAATTTGTAAGGAACTCCTGCTCTGAAAAATCAAGCTGTTCATAGGAAAAAACATCTCCATATTTCTAGAAAGAAAAATAAAGCTAACTGAGAAAGCTTATTATTTAATGCTCCTTTATTCTGACTCAAGTGTTACTACATATATGTATAGTCTTTCCTTTATTTCACAAAGGAAAAAGTAATTAACATCATAATTAATATTGTTTTCATAAATACAATGTGCAGGAAAGAATATAAAGTGGAAAAGGACATGTCTCCAAATTCCTAAAATGAACTAAGCACAGAATATTCATCTTTTACATTATACAGCTGATATGCAGGTTCAACAACTATTATCAACCTATTATATTTAGAGTTGTTAAGTGAAGCAGAAGAAATATAGAGTTTAATATATGTGACAAATTGCTATCAGAGTATTAAATAACATTTCATTTTTTTTCCATAACACATTTATAACAAAAGGTTTGCATCAAAATTTTGCTATCTAGTTTTAGTCTACATTTAATTAAATATGTAAACGGTAAAATGCAAGGTAAGATTACCTCATCTGGTAATCTTAGTTGGTTATCTACTGGTTTTCTATGGTAGACCAAAAAGGTAGATCAAAATTAATTTGAGCCAAAGGATAATACACATACTATGTACTAACTGTACATTAAGGGAAAAAAATCTAAAAATGACCATTTAATTAGCTTTTCTTCAAAGATTATTTGTCTAAAATGTCTGTTACATATTAGATATGCAGATAATGACTACAGCAGTTGAGCACAAGGAGTTCAGAGTTAACTAGTAGGAATTTTTACAAGTTGATAAATTAAACAAAACCCACATGGGATTTTGATTTCTACCAAATGACTACACCTCTCATGTGTCACTTCTTGGTCACTTTGGATAGAGAGATGGCCTGGAACACTGAAAATATTCCTTCTGTAAGTTATACTTCTGTGCAGTTAGATTCACATCTTTAGTGAGTAGCAGGTTAGGAAAATGGACTTTGAAATGCGACCTCCACAGCTGATTCCTCACATATTTCTCCCTTGAAATTCTATCTTACAGGAAGAGGAGGAGTCAGATATCATCCTTCTGAATAACACCGGTCTTTTTTTTCTGACTTGGACTTACAGATAGATACTTTCTTGGCATATACATTATTGGTACACATGAATGTATACTAATATTCTAATATAGAGAAATTTTTTAGTATTAATTTTTCATTACAACACAAAGAAAAATGATAGATTTATAAATTTATAGATTTATTTTTTCCTGTGCATTGTTTTAAAGCTTCTGCATTATTTAAATCAAGATGTTTGGCCAAGATAATATCTACTGGTTTTTTGTCAAATTTCTAATTAAATGGTATTCGTTTTCTTTTGTTCTCAAGTTCAGAGCTATCACTAGAAAACACATTTTTTTAAAGTCAAAGTTTGGCCTTTGTTTAAGAATGTCATTAGTTTTAATTACGATGGTAGGTTTAAAACTCTAGGTACTGTTTTAAGGTAAAAAATTCTTAAAATATTTTTTGTTGCTGTTTTTAAAATCTATTTTATTTTTACTTTTGCTTTTCCTCTGTCTGTAACATACTTATATGAAAGTATGGATAATCAAAGATCAACACAAGTCTCAAACTTCTGAACTATATCACCTATGCTCTGGAAAATAATCTTTCTGTAATTGAAACCATCAACAGAGCAAAGATTAAGAACAGTGCAGCCACAAGCAGGATATACTGCATAAAGCATTAGTGTGATATTAAATTACTTAGGTTTTTGACGAATAATTTTGGCCTTTTTAGGGTCAATAAATAATGAACACAGATAAGCCAGACCACAGCAGAAGATAAAGATTAGTCTTTTAACAAAATCAAAAGATTAGCCTCTTAATAAAATTCAAAGGGAAAAATAGTTAATTCTTGTTCTTTAGGGGAATTTCAGTAATAGTCAATATTTAAAAACAGTAAGATATTGTTCTTAGAAACATTCTTAGAAACAATGTTGCATTGGTCTTAAATATTGAAGAATAAATTAAACTTCTTAATTTAAATATCTGTTAAAGTTAGTATCACAGTTTGAATAGCTCTTCAGATAGTTTTTGGAGAAAAATATATTTCCATCAAGGAAAAAGTATTTTTTCCTTTTTGATTGTTTAGGGAATTTTGAATGGCTTTTCTCCTGTTTGAAACATAGTAGGTGACAAATATTTGATAAAGAAATCCGAGCATCAATGACTTTTTACCTAAATCAGAAATTACAGCTTGTTTCCAGAAAGCAAATGGTCTTGTGTTTCTTTGTGGTAAAACAGAGTGATCATTTCCTTAGCAAAATAAAATTAAAAGGCAATATGATTAGTAGAATAAACGTGCATTTTTATTATAAAATGACTAATATCTTATTTACTCACACTTTCTTAAATATCTCTGAAACAGTTTTGTAGAAAGACAAAAAAAATTATTTAGGAAAGAAAAAATGGGGTGATTATCAAACCTTAATCTCATCTGATGGGTTCTTGTCAGTGTTGTGAATGATGAAGAAGATGGTGTAGTAGGAAAAAACAGATAGATTTGACAAAAAGTAGCAAAGCACCAAAATCAAAGTCTTCTAAAAACTGTTGCAAGAAATCTACATTCTGGGAGAATTGTTTACATTTTGAAAAAACAAAATGTCAATTAATAGAATAAATGTTTTCTTCATTATGTCCTCAAACACAGTAAGAAAATGGTAGATTAAGCCTTGGGGAACAAGATTTATTATGAGCATGAAAAATGTTACAGTTCTAATGCAGTTTTTAAATGACAGCATAATATGTTATGGATCATTTGATTTTTTGTATGAAAACGTTATTCAGCGCCCAAAAAGGCATATGCTGCTAACGGCATGTATTGCAGTCCTTTCCTTATGACAGCTGGCAACTAGCAAATGCCAGTCAAAACACAAAATGTCAAGCAGAAATTTTTCTCAATAAATGCATTTGTTTGTATAATAGTACCTAAATATACTTTTCAAAGATGTTTCTATTATTTTTGGATGCATTATGCAAAAGATCAACTACATTAACCCTTCAATAGTACACAAAATATGTAATTAAAAAGCTGAGAAATATATAGCTTCCTTTAGAGGAATTGCTATTGTTTCCATTATTATTATTATTTTTAAATAAAATATATAATAAATATATGAGGTGACAGGAGAACATTGCCTTTCTTTACATAATAATTTTTTTTAAAATCCCATTTAAGAAAAGATTATGATGTGCATATATTACCGCTACCAAAAGTTTTGCTTTTTTTGAGTGTAGTGAATGATGAGATATTTAGTTTAATAACAGTTTGTACAGAAGTCAAAGTTCATTTGTCTCCATCAGAAGTGACAAACTCCTCATTCTGATTTCCTTCTACAAGGTGAGGTATCACAGCAAAATACATTGTTTAGAAAATTACATTTTTCCCCCCTATAATTTTCTAATTTTTTTTACTCGTGAGCAACATTTCAGTGAAATAAGTGAAATATATAAGAAAGAAGATGAAAATTTCTAATTTCTCTTTTAATCTCTGTTGGAGAAGTGAAACCTAAAAAAATATTCTTGTACATTGACTACCTCAGCAATCCTAACTAAACTATTGAACTAGTTGCAGAACTAGTTGCAGCTTAAATTTCAGAATTTGATTTCTAACCATATACAATTTTATAGAAATTTTAAGACAATGGGAGAATGGGAATACTCTAGACTAGAAATGGGTAGGGATTTATGTAATCAGTTCATAAGAGCAAAGGCATAGGGAGATTCTACTGACATAAAGACATCCGGATGCCCAGTAACCTTTTCATTATCAGATCATCCAAGTGAAAAACTTAATGTCTTTAATTGTGTTTCTAGACACTTATTCATCTATATTTTAATAATATCAAGTCCTGCAGGTAATAAAAAAAATGTTTGTCTTAAATAACATGATGATGACACTCCAAAAGTGGTCTTCAGGCGTTTTAATGAATTTAGAGAACTGATCTAGACAGTGGAAAAAGAAAAAGAAAAAAAAAGCCTACAAAGGTCTTATCCTTGCATTGGTAAAGCCATTAGGCACTTACATTAATTTGATGTTCATACATTATTATTTAGAGAGGAAGGATGCCCAGTCATGTAGGAAAGGAACCAATATATGATCAAGTTTTGTAACAGTCCAAAAGAAAGGCTGAACAGAATGAAACTTCTGATTATAAATAAGGTCTCTCATGATATATTGAAATGAAAACACTAACAGCTATTTCATAAAATGTTCACTTTGAAAAAACAATTAGGATATATTATCACACCAAAACAAGATAGCTTTGAAATAGAGAAGATGTATGTGTCAGGTAATGCAAGCTAAAATAAAGGACTCATACGCCACACTTTCTCCTATCCAACGTTTCTATGTGTCATGGGTAGTTCATTCTGACTTCTTCACCATCAAGAAACTTTGAGTCACTGTTGGGTTGGAAGTAACTTCATACAACTCTCACTAGGTTCCAGAAGGAATCTTTAAAATAGTCTAAAGGTATGAATAATGCAAGAGTATGTGCTCCATTCAAGTAATCTGCATAGCTCTCTGTGAATTTCTGTGCATTAGCAGTGTGAACTAACTTAACAATGAGCTAAAATAACCACCATAGAAAAAGAAAATATACCCTGATAATGCTGGAGCCTGTCCTTACTCTTTGTTGTATTCAAGTTCAGTCTTTCAACAGAAATGCATCTGTGGGCATTTTGGTTTCTGGACATTTTACAGTTTCACTGAATGCTGTGTCTTCTTACTGGTTGCCCTTACTTCTCACAGTATAAACATTTCCATAACAGAACATGCTCAGTTACTTTCTAGGAAAATCTCCTCCTGCATTTTGATTCATATAATACTTTGCGTTGCTGCTATAACAAAACAAACTCAGCCATACAGTAAAACAAACTCAGTTCATACGGTAAACTACTCACAAACAAAACAGATAATGTCTTTCATAGAATGTGGGAGCATGCTTAACACATGTCAGCATCCCTTATACAATAAAAATCACAACAGCCGTGACCACTCTTCCTCTGAAAATGTAGCTGAAGTAATGGAAAATATTCCTTTAATACTGAATCTGACCATTATACTATATTCTTCAGTAGTGAGTAGGGAACTTACAATCTAGGTCCCTGCAAACTGAGGATGACAAGGGAACTTGACTTGTGATATCAGCTGTTAAGGTATCAGAACTCTATTATAGAGAAGTTAGCATCATAGAAGAGATTATGTTTGATTTGAACTGATCAGTCAATTTTGGAACATTAAGGGATCAAATCCCTAAAAGGGGAACATGACACAAAACAGAAAACTCTGTAAGAGATCACAGAAATTGACCTGTGATGAAGCACTTGAAATTTCCCAAGCAGAGGTCATCAGGTCCAGAGAGACTCTAATGAAAAAGAAAAAATAATCTGACTCAGGGAACAGGGCTGAGAATAGAGAGCTGAGAGATAAAGGCAAGGAAACTAAAAGTCCTTCAGATCACATACAAAAAGCTTTGTGCATTATGTTAGTAAGTAGATTATCTGTAATATATAGAGAAAGCTGTGACAATGTAAATAATTAAACAATAGTTGTTGTAAGGAGTTCCAAAAAGCAACAGAATGCAATGATGTTCTTTTTCATCTCATAAATGAAAGTCTCTGATTACTGAGTTAAACTTGGTTGATTCTTAGATTGCTTCCACATCGTTTAGACTCAAATGGTTTCAGCACACATTACAGGGAGCTAGTCCTTACCCTTTCTTGAATGGATTACTGCTCACAGAATGCTGTTTAAAGTGATATTATGTTATTTCAGTTTACCTGAAATACCTATGGTATTTCTTGTTTACCTGAAGGTAGAATATCAGATGTTGTGTCCCTAAACCAATCATGATCAATAAGTATCCTCAAAGTGTCTTTATGGGCAGATGTGCTGTGGTTTTTTTTCTGTATCCTATTTCATTGCATAAGAATTATTTGGACATTTATTATTACTTGTGTTAACTGTGTACCCAGCCCATCACAGCTGGCATTCACTATTGACACCTAGGTAGATATGTAGTCAAAAGACTTAAGAACTGCCAACTTGCCACTTCATCTCACATGGAGAACAGCACAGCAGCATGTATATAAGGTTTATAAAGGTGAGTTATTTGTTGGAGAAGACATGAATATAGTACCTTCAACAAAACAAATTGAGCAAAAGAAATAACCTTGAACTCCTGTGCACAAAAATGTATTGTCAGAAATACTGAAAACTCACAGATTAGTGAAACTAAATAGGCAAGTTGTGGGGACTGCAGTGATGTGTTTTTCTCCTTGCTAAAGAAATCTAGCTGCTTTAAAAAAGAATCTGAACATATTACCATGTCAAATTTCACATTGATGAAAGGGTGTGTTTAAGAAAATGGAAACAGAGTCCAATCCTGAGACTGTAAAAGGCAACACAGAGACAACTTTATCCTGATGGCTTCAAGAAGCAGATTCTCCCTCAAAAATAACCAAACATTTGGACATTCAGAAAAACTGAATGTGCATGTGTTTATAAAATATTTTTTTTTAAAGGTGCTATTATCTTATGAAAGAGATCACAAATACCTGTTATCAGAGGGTTAGGTAAAAGATGTAGCTCTGTTCTTGAAAATGTGTCTTTATGGCCTGTTTTGAAGTGAAAATGTGGAAAAATGGTTATTTTTTCAGCTCCTGTATATAGCATAAGCTACTAATATAAAGACATGAACTGAAGAAAAGGTCTGGCCAGCTCCTTACTCTAGAATAATTAGTGAAGCACTTGTTTTGCATAATTTAAAAATAAGTGGTGTCATTTGCATTAATTTAGACTACAGAAGGCATAATTAAACTTACTTAGCATATATAAAGTATGCCGTGTTCCTTCAAAATCCTTAAATCATGGAATGGTCTGGGCTGGAAGGGATCTTAAGGATCATTTAGTTTAAACACCCCTGCCATGGTCAGAGACATCTTCCACTAGACCTGGTTGCTCAGAACCCCATCCAATCTGGCCATGAACAGCTCCAGGAACTGCACATCCAACAGCTTCTCTCCACTCTCTATGGCAGTACCTCTCCACTCTCACAGTAACATTTTTTTCCCAATATTTAATCAGAGCCTAATTTCAATTTGAATCATTCCCCCTTTCCTTGTCACTACATGCTCTTGTAAAAATTCCCTCTCTTTCCTGTAGGTTCATTTAAGGTACTGGAAAGCCACAAAGAGGTAATTCCAAAGTCTTCTCTTTTCCAGGCTGAACTCTTTTCTCTAAGCCTTTCCTCTTAGGAGAGGTGGCCTATCCATCTAATCATTTATCCTTCAGTAAATTGTTATTCTGTAAGACATGGAAGAAAAGGAAAAGGGTTTAAGGATCTTTGTCAAGTCCCTTGTGAATCAATATTGTTCTTTTTCTTGTATTATTTATCCACCCTTTAATATGTTTCAACTCCCTAGACAGCAAAGTCCTGTGATAAACTGTGTAGAATATCTGGGTTATATCTTTCCTCTCCACCACCCCCTTCCTGTTATTAATAGTTTTGAAGATTTATAGGTAGAATATCTGTCAGAATGCAGTCAATGTTTGAGCTCCTGCATTAGTCAAAATTTGCATTTTTCCATTGTGAGGCTGACACTGTATTGATAAATGCTTTTAAAAACATAAAAAAGGTAACTACTTATATAAATGAAGTGATGGAGCGTAATGCTTCTGCAAGCTACTTAACAGCTGGAAGCCACATTTTTGAACCACTGTTACTAAAGAGAGAGACATCTGTTATTTATTTTATTTACTGTTATTATTTTTTCATTTGAAAAAAAAGGGTTTAGATCTTACTGCATTTACTTGGCATGCCCCAAAGATTTTAAATAAAAATATAAAAATATTTAATAGTGTTGGCTGACTTTTAGGAATTGTAACATCTAAAATATGGGGGGGGAAAAGAAAAGAAAAAAGGCTTGTGCTATTTTTACATCATGCTCAAGCATAGATTACTCTGTTAGTAGCATTATCTTGTTGAATTACATCATGCCATGTTGCTTTTACTTGATTTACCCCACCTTTAGCTTTTCTAATGTTGGCATTTTTTGTTAGCATGCATAGCATAACATGCTTAAAATTCTGTGCCAAAATTCTAGTTGAACATGCAAATGAACTGTATGTCTGCCATAACATTTTCCTCTAGGGTACCTTTGAATGAAACAAGCCAAAAATATCTTGTTCATTTTTGCTTGGAAAAAAAATTAAACCAAAAAAATGAAACCTGGAAGAATTTATATGTGCGCTTCCACTGCTTAAAGAAAGAAAATAGAAGACATGCAGTCCAAAACTTGGGTTTGGGTATACACCTTGGGGAAATAGCTTTCAAACTGTAAAATGCCTGCTTTAGTTACTTTGCAATGCAGGGTTTGTTTTGATCTAGGGCATACAATATGTACCATGATACATGCCATTCTTACTGTAATGATGTTAAATTTTGTTAGAATTTTTAATCATTCTTGGGTACATTATGATATCTCCTAATACTTTTCCTCTAGGGTTTTGGTGTTATGACAAAGTAATACTGCCAATTTTTGACCAAAAAAAAAAAGTAGTTGGAAATACTGAGTTTGTTTCTTAGTTATTATATTCCCAAATATAATAACTAAAGAAAAATATAATATAATATATAAAACTAGAAAAAGAAACGTACTCATTTATTATTTTTATTAAACATTCTGGCAACACTCCCTAATGCCCAATAGCATTTCTAGTTTTGTATCTCCATATTTATTCTCTAAGGTATACCACACTCACTTATTGAACTGGACAGTCAGTTGCTCCCCCTGTTTGTCCAAGACAAACCTAGCCTGCCTACAGGCTGACATAAAAAAGGTACTGCAGGGAGAGACAGGCTGGTGAGAGTAGAAGAGTAAGAGATCCAGCAGACTGGGGAAAAGGGGGCAAAAAGAATTAATTTTGAAAAATAGACCCTTTTTGAAAGATGAGAAAATAAAGAATCTGTTTAACATGAAGATGAAGCCATATCCTCTAAGGACAAAGTGCTATAATGTGACAATACCGTTCAAAAAAAGGCCAAACAAGATACTTGTCATAGACTTTTTCTGCATCAAATCCTAACTAAATCTTTCAGCACAAACTGGGCAAGAAATATACATGAAAAACAACACCAGAGGTAACTGTAAATTGTCCAAGCTCTTGTTGGTGAAACAGAAAGCTCCAGTACATTTTTCTCAGGAAAATAAATCCTAAAAAATGCATAAAAATTTTGGCGAACATTGTATGTCATTATTTATCTTCATTAAGAGCAGCCAGGTGTAGAAAGTTATGTGGGGACGTATATCCTCTGAGGAGCCCTGGCTGGCAACAAATATGTGATGGGAGGTTGTAGACTAATTAACCTCTGTTGTTTATTGTACGCTGTAAGAAAATCATATTCATGCAGAAGACCTTAAAAAGATAAAACAGCTGGAAAAAGAATATTGGAATGACAAGCTTCTAACTTGTCAGTGTATCACAGGGCATTCAGAGCATTTAGATAGACCTAAAAAGGCTTTTGAATGCAGATACTGGTTCCCTTTGCCCACACTTCAGCTTGACCTGAACTCCCAGCAGAGCAGAGTAACTGCTGTGTTATCACAATACATAATGCAAGCTCTGTACTTGTCTCCCTTCGGGGATTACTAGATTCATGTATGATAACACACCGAGGAGAGCTATGCTGTTCTCCATCCAGCAAGAGCAAGGCAGAATATGCTTCATTTGCCTTTCAGAAAACCACACGAACATACACACAACAGATTTCTAAAAAATAAAGCGATAAATCACAAAAATTTCTGAAGAGATCTGAGCATTGTTTGAAATTTGCAGGTTAAATGATCCATACAGATTTTTTACCATGGAAATCTACCATTAAGTTTTGGCAATTACAAGTCACTGCTTTCATACAAAGTTCAAGCCTGATATAAATAGCTCATTTGCTTTAAAATGAGCTGGATATGTTAATAAAGATTTGCTAGGTGGTTTTAGGACATCCTCATAGGATTTTAAAACCATATTTGACTCTATTTCTCATAATTATTATGAATACTAGTATTAGTACAACATTCTTGGTTTTCTCAGTGTTTAAGAATATAGTTCATAAGTTCTGTATATTTTTTGTGATCATCTATCAGGTATTTTTAAGGTTATGAATGCTGGATTTTAGGCTTCAATGTTAACTATTTGGATTGCTCTTACTTCTTACTTGATATTGTTGGCAGGTTATAACAGGGAAGTGACTAATTATTATTATTATTGTTGTTGTTATGTTGTTGTTATTGTTATTATTGTTATTAAATACTAAAATTATATATTTGTACTGTTTAAATAAATTTAAAAAATATGAGAGTAGAGGATTGATACTTTGTAGAAATGGAAGCTAAATTAATATACTCAATAAAAGATGGCATAGAGGAAAACGTTGCAAGGCTGGTTTTATTCGTTCAAAACAAGATTATATCTTGTCATCATTTAAATAAAAGGTATCTGATGGAAACCAAGATAAATAAAATGCTCAGGAAAGACTCATAAAAAATTCTCTACTGAAAGGAAAGTGTTCAATCAAGGAATTTGATAAAATCATCCTCTTTCCCTGTCTTTATGCAAGAGGTGAACTACCACTGTAATTATTATTTCCATTAAATGGAAGTCAAAAGAAAGGATAACATGTGTTTTATGCAAACTTCCTATGCACATCCATGTAGATGACATGCACAGATGAGCTGGACCATTCTATCCTACCTTCATTCAAGAAGCTAATGATCTCATTCTTATCCAAAGTAAATAAAAAATAAAACTGCATGCACTAATGAACAGAGGTGCTATGAGATGGCTGTATTTGGCACACATCCCCTAAATAGCTTCATGTGCTCAGTCTCCAATGGCCTGAGGAATATTCCTTGCATGCACAGATCACCTCCTGCACAGAAAACTGTATTAATATGCAGAAACTGTGCCAAGGGGATGGCCCTTCTCCTTTATTAATTTAAACATTTTAATATTCTCTATATGCAAAACAGAATTAGAATTAATGGACTTTAGCACTAATGCAGTGCCTGAAGCTAGCTAGAGCATCTATCTTGTGCATATGATAAACATGAATTTGAATCCCTTACCACCAGCAAGGCTGGGAGCTCAGCTCAGTCTGCTGATGTAGTTTGTGTCCACGTAAAGATCATATCAACTGACAGACAAAGGGAATTATCATCCTTTTGATGAGATAAGCAATTGGTCCTCCAGGGAGGAAGTAAACCATGGCTGAGTTCCACTGTTTGTTAAACAAGATCTCATTATAAATCTATAAAGACAATGTAGCTGTGTTACAGTAGCATATATCAGACAGAGAATAAATGTCAGATTTTAGTCTGTTGTGTTCAAACAGTTTATAGTTTCCTTGCAAAAAATCACAAATTCCACATGTGACAGAATAGAATTTACATTCTGTCTGGTATTTCACGTTCTTTTAAGAAACAAAATTTTATCAAGGAAAATATCAGAATATTTTGTTTGAAAGTAAGCATGAAAAAAATGTGGCAAACAGAAGCAAAAATTCAGGATGTGTTGGATACGAAATCTGAGCAATTACATTGACTATTATTAAAAAGCCAGAAGAACTCATGCACTGTTTTTATTGTTTTCTCTGAACTGAAAACAACAATAAAGTATAAGACTTTGTTTTTGCCAGTAGTACAGCCTGAGAAGGAATGAAAAAGTTTTCAGTCTCTCATGATTATTTGTTCTCCCAACAACTATAGGAAAGGTGGGGAAAAAATGCACCAAAGCAAAGGTATGAATTCAAGAGCTGCTCACAAATACCTTAATCTATTATCAGTCTTCCTTTACTGATGGTGGGGTTAAACCCCAGAAGGAAGCTTATCAGAACTGTTCACTCATTCACCCTCAGCAGTATGGGAAAGGGTATTTAAATGGTAAATGTGTCAAAACTCATGGGTTGATATAGACAATTAAGTATGTAAAGCAAAAGCTGTATGCATAAGCAAAACAAAATAAGAATTCATTCACTGCTTCCCATCACTAGGCAACAGTGTAGCCATTTGCAGAAAAGCAGACCTCCATCATGCACAACAGTTACTTGGAAAGACAGGTGCCCTAATTCCAAAAGTCTTTGTTCAACCTCCTTCCTCTTTCCCCCTTCCTCTTTCTCTTTCTTTCCCCCAGATTTCGATGCTGATCCTGACTTCATATAATATGGAATAGCTCTTTAGTCATTTTGGGTCAGCTCTGCTGACTGTGTCCCTTCCCAACACTCCCAATCTACCCACTGCCTGGGTAGTGTGAGAGAGATTGGCTTGACATTGTGCACTCACTGTTCAGGAAGAGCTAAATTATTGGTGTGTGATCAATACTGTTTTGGTCACAAATCCAAATGATAACACCATACCAGGTGCTATGAATGAAATTAACCTATCCAAATAGAGTAAATTTCAACAACTTTAATAGTTTTAATAGCCAAACCAAATAATTATTTTTGTTGTGACCTGCCATAAGAGACCTGGCCTCTGTTTCCTGCACTGTTATCACACAGGTTTAAGTGAATTGCTGGTGTTTCTTTATCATTTCCCTTGTTTGACATGGTATCTGGAGGACAACTGTACAAAATACTGTGTGCATATGAATGCTTTTATCTCTTTATTGTAGTAAAATGCTAGACAATCCATGACTTACATTCTTTCTCTGTACATATCTCCAAAAACATCCTATTTCTTTCTACAGTTAAAGTTTTGGCAGTCCAGTGACCGATCTTTCCATATGTCCTTGTCCTGAAATCTTTACTGAGTACACTCATGAATTTATTTTATGTCAGTATTAAACACTTAAGTTGATATTTCCATAATTATATGCAAGCTTGAAACATGCTCAATATAACAGTGATTTTAAGTAAAAACAGTGGTTTTCCTCTATATTGTTGGGGTAGTGAAATATGAACTCTCACAAACTGCAAAAAGTGCATTTTGTTCAAACCTTTTAAGTAGCTGTCACTGGGTGCAGACAGATATGTAGAGCAGCATAAGGAAATAAATAGTGCTGATTATTAGCTTATATGTACCTGGTAAGCCTGACAGTCTATAAAGAAAATTAAGCAAGTGAAAAGGATTTATCAAAAAAGTAGAATTTCTGTTCTGGTTGCAGTTCATGCTAGGAACTTGGTGTTTCTCTCTGTGAGGTTGTAAAGAATGTACTGGCATGTCTCAAGGCACTGTCAGAGCCACAGAAGGAACTTTGAGTAAGATAAGCCACCAGACAAATCTCCACTGAGATAAGCACAGATGGCAAAACCAGCACGTTTCTAGTTCCAGGTGTGGTGAGGCACATCTGGGTAACCTATCCAGAAAAAAAAATTGCACAGTGGCAAACTACTGGAAAGGAAGCAACTGCTTATAAAAATGGAAGCCAAATTACATCTATTCCCCGTGGATAGTTTTTCTGGTATCTCCAGAAAAACATCTCTAAGACCCCCACCAGTGAAAAGACCAGGGGAAAGAAGACCACCAGGATTCTGTAGAATCCATGTGGTGGTGCTGTCTTTCTACTTAATCTTTCTCTTGCTCTGTTTCTTCCCTTGTCCCTCTCTGATTTCTTTCTATCTCTCTACCTCACATTTACTGTTAAATAAAATCTGTAACATTGACTTCAGCATATGGTGTCTTACAATCAAATCTTAACAGTCTTCAACTCACATTGTTAAAAAAAGTATAATAACAGTCCCTGTAAAAAAACAAGAACTCCAAACTTGAATAAGAAGCCTGGATCCCTGCTGCAAAAGCTGTTTACTCTTTCTTCTCATGAAAGAAACCTGTAGATCTCCTGCAGTTAAGCTGCCATTGTCAATTCTAGAATTACAGCTCTGTCACATATCCATCCCTATTTGATACATGATAATGATCATGTGAAATAAAGGTATGACCAAATAACCATGATACATGTATTGTGAATGAGTGGCTTGGCTATTAAAAGAAACACTGTCAAAGATTAAAAGCAGGGTTTAATATGAATTTGTGAAAATGCAACTTCCCAGAGTTTGATGGCAAGATTCTCTCTATTACTAATACACGGGTTAAAACAGTGAAATGAAGATAAGTCCAGAAGTAATTTGGAATCATATACACAGAATCCAGAAATGCCAAAGGGGGCAAGAGTGCAAAGCATAAGGATGAAAGATAAGGGTATGTAAGGGTTTAGCAGCACTTAATCATTGAATACTTTAACATTTACAAAATGATTCAATAGGGTTTTCTAAAATTATAAGAATGATTTAACTATGGATTTGACATAGTAACATTATTATCATAATCAATTCACACACACATAAATAAGACAATGTATATACCTATTTCTTGTGTGTAAGGGTACTTATCAAAAATTCCCTTTGGGTTCAGTGAAATACCACAAATTCTCCATGTTTCCCAACAAGCAAGGGCAGCATCTTGAGGAATGTGGGGATGTAGGGGAGGATGTCTCAACCTAGACTTTTCAGGATGGGGGTGCAGGGGGCAGAGAGGGTTGCAGCCCTCCAACAAATAAGTCTATGAGAAAGAAAGAAAAGAAAAGGACTGATGCAAAAAGTAATAGAGATATAGGAAGAGTGGCAAGACCTTATATGAATATCACATTGAAAATTATCTACCAATATTTGATATAGTACACTTTAGTATTAACTACTCAGTTATGCAGTTTTGGGGGGCTGTCCAACAGTTTCTTCCTTCCTTTTCTTCCAAACTCATTTTTACTAGTAGCCCATCACTTTGCCCAAAAAGAAGAGGTTTTTCTTCTCGCCAGTTGGAAAGCTTTGTTCTGCTTTCCTATTTCTCAGTGTCTTTAGGTAATATTTTCAATGACAATTCACTTTTCAACATTGCTCAGGCTTGTGCTTCTTCTCACAGGATGAAATCTTTCCCAAAACATCTGCTCCCAGAAAGAACAATCTACAGTAAACTTGGATACTTGCCAGCTTTCCAGAAAATTATTGGGCTGTCTGAAATATTATATTTCCTACTTGAGTAAGTGAAAAAACCTCATTACTCAGTATACTAATTTTGTGGATAATTAGTAACTCTCCCATTTCCTATAACTCATTCTTCTCCTTGCATTGTTAATGTTGCCAGCTATAACATCTACTGCAATAGATTATAATCTTAAGGACAGATTTTGGATCTGATTTAAATTTTCTGTACCCTGATGATTAAGTGAACCTTTTTACCAGACTGATTATTTTTCAGGTAGAAATATGAATGTGCTTATAATATTAAGTGGCATATTCTTGGATCTTTCCCTGTGTCTTTCCCAATTCTTTTCACTAGCCACACTCATCTTTAAACCCTGAAAGGTGTTTTCCCAGAGCATCAAGTCAGATCCATTTTAGCTCTGATGACAGCTCTTGATCAAACCATGACCACTCAACTTTAAGTTGCACCTGACTTGGGTTTATTCCATGGCCACAACACTGTCTGTATATCAGCGACTGTTTTTTCCTATGGTGCTTTTGACAGTGAAGGAAAGGCTAATAGCTTCCTTCTAAAAATTGAGATTGTAATCTATGCTTCCAGGAGGAACATTTGAATTTAGTCAAGTGGCACCATTACCTATCTTGAATGGATTCCCATTTAGAACATCAGAAATGCCTCAGAAATACAAATTCTGTGACATTGCCATGTCTAAATCTGAGATAATATCAAATGTTGAAGAAAAAATACTGAGATACAGACAAGGAACTGCAACAGTAGATAGCTCTCTATTGTTTTGTCTGGAAACACTCTGTAAAATCATTGTTTTATATACAATGGGGTTTTTTTCTTCTCCTTGAAATTCAGAGATCTCAAGCCTTTAATTTTTTTTTGCTTTGCATTACAGACCACTAAATTTAAAAAGTTAATAATAATTTCTTTCTACAATTAGTAATCCAGTGAATAGATCTTATCTTCTCAATAATGATTGTCCCATAGATTTTGGTGTCAAATTATAAGAGTTTCATTCCTGGTCTCACATCTGTCAAAAATCTCTCTGCACATTCAGATCTATTGTGTCAAATTATAAGAGTATCATTCCTGGTCTCACATACAGCTGTCAAAAATCTCTCTGCACATTCAGATCTATTTCAATGCAGTAACTGTTTTGGATATCTCCTCTACCATTCATCTTTATTTCTCCAAGTAGTATCTGCCATGGAGACAGGAAAGATCTTCACAATTTAATTCTTATCTCCTTTGATCCTGTAAGCCTGCATGATCCCCAGTGCATGTCTGTCAATCACCAAGCCTGAATCTAGCATCCCATCTTTCCCACTGAATGCAAGTCTATTGCACTAACTGAAGATTTGCACAGTACTCAGTATCACTTTTTGGTTTTAATGAGATTTTGTTAATAAATTGAAGAAGAAGGAACCATATAGATAGCTGTAAAAATATCCACTCTGATGGTACCGTTCCAGCTATGAAATTGACGATTTTGAAATTCATGAAAAAGTATTAATTCTCCAGCTTTTCTGATGAACTCTCTAATTGGTCAATAGTTCTGCTGCTTTATTAACAGTAACTTGCAATCCAATATTTTTTTTAGGCATTTTAGACACAAAAAAGGGTCTGATTTTTTTCATCAGCAGGTAACACTTCCAAATTGCCACCTGACCAGCAACAAATAGACCTACATTCTTCTGAATAAACCTGTGCTGCAAATGAAATTGTATTCAAGTGCCATACTTCCAGAAAATACAAACTTAACAAAGTAGTTAATATTAACAAGGATATTCAAAATGCTGAATTGCACAATGGATATGAGTTCTAATATTTTCAGTTGTTGTAGGCAGACAAAACTCTGCCCTTAAGCTTGAAAGCAATATTTCCTTAAGCTGTTCAAAACTCATTTGCCAGCAGTGCCTACATGTCCTTAGTATATTAAAAATACTAGAACAAATTATAAGCTTTTAAAGAAGTGGTATTAAACAATTAGAACTCAAGATGTTGTAAGAGATATTTTAAGCAGTAAATGGGCATACTTAGAGAGCCTTTAATGAGTTCCAATTTTTCGCTAGTGCTTTGAATCCTTCAAACTCTTTATTTTGAATAGGGATAACTGATCTTTAGAAAACTCTTTTACTTCTGCTGGTTTTGAAGGTCAAACACTAGAATCATAGATTATAATGAAATACAAGATTTTTTTTTTCCTCTTAACATTGAAGAGCACTGTTTTTAATAATGGTCTCTTCAACCTTGGTCCATAATGTCTGCGAAGCAACAAAATATAATTGGCTACATGATTTTAGAAGAATAAAAAATATTATGTTGAAACTAATTTTCATATATTAAAAAAATTTTGATTTCCTATTTCTTCCCTTTATAGAATGGCTCCTTAATTCTTTATGCATATGTTTTTATTTAAATAGTATACAAACACACTGTCTCTTCCAAAAGCGCAGCATAAAGTAGTATTTTCCATTTTGCCCCATTTCTTCTTTTCTCTATCTATTGAATTCTTCACAAAAACTACAGCATGTGATATTCATTGTTTCACAGACCACTTATCTTTTTTTTTTCAGTTTTCTCATCCCCATTTTCCATTTCTTCTCTATCTTCTTCTCCATGATATACACAGTCTTTTAGTGTAAACATAATATATCCTCTTAATTAGTCTGAAAATTAATTGTACATATTGGTCTTTCAAAGGTATATGAGGAAAACCATTTTCTCTCAGTTCAACTATTGAAACAATAATAATTTTGGAGCTTTTTTCACAATAAATACAATACAATAAATAAGTGACTCTCTATACAAACTAGATCATATGCAAATTTAAAATTAAAATATTTTATAAATATATATGGATTTGTTTAGGTAAGTCTACTTGTTAAGGAACAACAGTAATGTTATTCAAAGAAAGTTTTTTTCATATGCTCTAAAATCTGTTTTTATGTATGATGAAATATATATATCCATGTCTTCAGGTTCAAAAAAGGAAACAAATAATTGTCAAAGGAAACAGCAATTTAAGACATAACTAGAGAACTTTTTCAAGTATAGAACATGGGTAATATATTCAATATTGTTTAATAAATTTAATGGGGAATTTATTTTTTATTTCATCTGTTTCTTGCAAAAATTTTTAAGAAACATCTTAATTTCATTCACTTCAGCATTCATTTAGTAATTATGGAAAAAGGCACTAACTACAAAGAAGTCTTTCTGAGACTTCTTACAAACACAGGCTGTCGGGTGTTGGGGGTTTTTAACAGAATTAAGAAATAAAAAAAAAGACAAAACGAAAATAAACCCAATAGATGATCTATGATCAAAGTTTTTTCAAAATCATAGGAATAATATTAATGCATATGTTACAACCACAATTTCATGTGAATCATTTGTTTGGTGAATAGTATCATTAAATTACAATCATATAAAGGTGTTGGGGTTTTTTAATAGAATTAAGAAATAAAAAAAAAAAAAAAGGACAAAACGAAAATAAACCCAATAGATGATCTATGATCAAAGTTTTTTCAAAATCATAGGAATAATATTAATGCATATGTTACAACCACAATTTCATGTGAATCATTTATTTGGTGAATAGTATCATTAAATTACAATCATATAAATATAATATAGAATTCTTTTTAATAATGTTTCTTCATATTAGAAAAATAATTGTCAGAAACATTCTTTAAGGCACTACCCAACCCTCTCCTCCCAGCTACCCCTCATTCATTCTGTTCTTCCATAATTTGTATGTGTTTATTTTGGTTTTGTCTTTTTCTTTTTTGGTTTGTTTTTTTTTTATTCTGTTGTCTTTTACTTTTTCATAATGTATGCTTCGTGTAAGATCCAGGCAATTATTCAATGGCAGTCTCAATACACATTGCAGTACTTATTTTAAGAATCTATTTGAAATATTTAGAAGAAACTTTTGTTCTTCTAATTATTGTTTGTAACAATTCCATGTAAATTATTCATTTTTTTAGAAAGGATTATTATGGAGTTGGAAAAACTGGAATATTTCTTTGAGTGACAGGCAATACAGTTCCAATGGATGTTTGTCTTATTTTTGAATGTCAACACCAATATATTAAATTATAGTATTTGAAGGAATTTTAATGTCTAGCACCTTAAAATATCCACTATTGCAATATTTTGGAAATTGTTTTTAATAAATCTTAATTTTTAATATAGTTTTTCTACCTGCAAAATTTTCAGAGGTAATCAAATTTTATCACAATCTAAGATTATTGATTTTATTTTGAGTTTTCCTATGAACTTTTTGGAATGGCCTACACGTGAATTGGCATAGGCCTATTCATTCCTAGATTTCATTTTGGTAAGGATCAAATCTTATTTAATTTACATCTTTGAACCACATAATTGATTTCCCAAATCAACAGGAATATATATGAATAAATGTGAATATTACAGATCTAAGTAATTTTAAAATTATATAATTAAACTATAGTTTATTACAGATTGGCAACAACACATAAAAACAACTATTTAATTTCTTCACTTGGTAGTGAAGAATGCACAAATGGCAATGGAAACAAGTATTCTACAAGCAAGCCCATTGTTCCATCCTCCCCACTCATCACTTAAAACACTGTTGAACAAAGAAGTTGTTTTACAAATCATCTCATTAAAATTTTACGTAACATAGTAAACATTTAGGTAACATTAGTGAAATTTAAACATGGAATTGAAAATCATTTCAATAAATGGAAGGAATTCTAAATAAACACAGTTCTACTCTAATTATAAGGCGCAGGTGAGGATATATTACAGGTATCTTGAGGTCATGTACATGCCCATACACACCAAATTATCTGCAAGGATATCTACCATTAAAAAGTATGATTATAGTTATAGGATACAGCTGGCAGATGGAAATGGAAAATCTTCCGTTATATATTGCTGGAATCACCTATAATTCTTCAGCACTGTAGTATGGCACAAATTGCTTTGGTGTGATTTGTTTGAAAAATCCCAAAATAATAAAGTGAAAGATGCCTGAAAATAGTGCTATAATCATCTGGATGGATTTGGGATATTATGACAGAATGCATTGGATTTTTCTTTCTGATTCTTTGGAAGGCAAGTTATCTGGTGACTTTTTAACTTTGAAGGAGGATGCTACAAACCTTACACTGTGAACTGCTAACAGTCTAAATGGGTCTAAACTTTTCAGGTTATTATGTTGAAATATTCAAAATAGCTCTTTAATAATTACATTATTTTTCTCATAAGATAACTTTTCATCCATACAGAGATTGGTTAGTGGCTTTTTCCTCCTCCTCCTCTTCCTCCTCTTCCTCCTCCTCCTCCTTGATCAAGCCACTTTAGTAGCTGAAATAAAATGCATTTAAATTATTTTCAATTATTAGATGCAAACTTGCATGGTAAAAATGCTCAAGTGCTTACAGTAGATCTTCCAAGGTAATATAATTTGATTTTGCCTTTTCAACTTATTCTAACCTATATATTTGAAAACTTCTCAATAACCAAAATTATTAATAAATTACTGTTAAATTTTCATATCTATCACAGGAGATCACAAAATATGCTCATAAGATGATGTATTTTTACCTACCAAATTTTCATGTACCTTTCTTAATCCATTCCTTCTACATATATAGAAGCAATGAAAAATAATAGCATTTCTACATCAGTCAATTATTACTTTAATTTGAAAGATTTTTATGGTATTATACCAGATTTCGTCAGTAAAAGAGGGATGACAAGAATGATGAATTTGGTTTTATTTATGTTTTTTATCGATGTAACATTTACTTGAAGCATCTGATATACTGTGCTACAATGTAATAGCTGTTTCTGCATTCCACATTTAAGTTTTGGGTTTTTATAAAAATAAGTTAATGTAATATTGAAGGTAGGAAAAGAAGAAAAAAAAATTAGGGTGCTAATGACATAAGATCTTGATGGCATAATCTAAAATGGAGGAAATACTTGTTGAAAAGACAACCAAACTTCTGTGGCATTGCCAATATTATTTTAGAAGTGTTTGTATCCATTGCATCTGATACAGAAGAATCCTTTGAAGTGTGAAGTTGTTCTTTTTAATATATTGCTTCAGTCTATTGGTTTTGTCTGTGGCAGGGCCTTCTGAAGTAATTTGAAAGATACCAGGTAGGGGAAGAAGCAGGGAACTCTTTATCTGCCTAACTAGGTCAAATGAGAAAAGGAACAGATGAAGGAGTATGATATAATTTCTAAAATGAGCTCTGTAGTTTGAAATATCAGTTTTTCTCTGTACATTTAAGGACACACTGACAAATACTGCCCTGACTCCTCTCTCTTTCAATGCAAAGACATGAATAAAATTACAAAGTATAAAAAATTTGTCCTTTCATTCTACCACCTTTTGTTTTTTTTTTTCTCCTTGCCCAAAACCCTCAGTGGCTACATTTGAGCATAATAACACTTCAATAACACTGAAAGTGCATACTTTAAACTAAGGTGCAATTTATGGCACATTTTAGAGAACAGCTACTGAGACTTGGGCACAGTTCCAGTGCTGACACTGCAGTGCAATTGAAAGACGCTGAACTATCACACGTTGTTTCTTTTTTGGTAGTGATTATTAGAAGATCATCTAAATTCCAAGGAACTTCTTGAAGTGAGGTGTCCTAATAAAGTTCTCTTTTTTAATAAAACAGATTGCAGTCTTTCAAGGTATGTTTGAGATATTGTTGAACATTTAATAGCTAACATTCAGCAGTATATTTACATTCCAAACTGTACCAAATTCATTGCTGTGTAAAGCTTGAAAGTTTATTTATGCTTATGGTAAAACAAAACCTATTATAGATAATAAGATATTTTAATCTTTTGCAGTCAGGCATTTTTTATGGCTGTATGAATCTGTGTTTATTTCATTATATATACAAAACTACATATCAGTTAAGAAAAAAAATAGTAATAAAGGATAAAATAAATAGTTTATTTGATGGATGTCACTGATAGCTATGTAGAAAACAAACAGAAGGTTAAAAGCTATAAAAGCAAGTATCAATACTGACAGGAATCATCATAAGTTTTCTTTTCTCCTTACTGTACTTCAGATGTTTTACTCTATGAGATAAACAACATTTTCTTAATAACTGCAGAAAAACTTGTATAGACATAAGGAGCAATTTATATATGATTCACTGAATTTATGCTGTCAATATTCATTACTATTTAGGCGATACCTAGATCATTCATTGAATAGATCATTAATTGATTGTTTCAACTATCTCAAATATGTTTAATAGAATGGAATTGTTCAAAAAATAATAATCTTCCATAATTTGTAATTAATTTTCTAACATAGAAAAGTTTTATTCTTCCACCTGGCTCCATGCTGTGATAAACTGTTAAAGGCGGACTATTACCTGTTTTTATTATAGAGCCACAACATCAGTGCCTTGGCTAAAAGCAGCACCCACAGAGATGGGGTTGGCTCTGTCATCAACATCCCCACAAGGTGCCAAGGAGGGCTTCATGGCCACCAGCAGGATAGCGCTGCCCTTTTCCATGCTGGCACTAAGCACTCGCCCAGCTCTGGCAGCCAAACTCTCATGGGTATACACTTAGGAACCTTTCAACAAGATTGGAGGGTTCATCCTGAACATTTCCTATTCTAATTCTATTCTATTCTATTCTATTCTATTCTATTCTATTCTATTCTATTCTATTCTATTCTACTGTAAAACTTCACAGGTCATTTTCTTGTGTCCTATCACTTGTTACTAGGGACAACAGATGCCCACCTCACTACAACATCCTTTCAGGTAGTCCCATAGAGAGTCATAGAGAGTGACAAGGTCTTCCCTCAACCTCCTTTACGCTCCTCCAGAGCCTTCACCAGCTTCCTTGCTCTTCTTCGGACACATCCACATCCACAAATGTATATTTTTGAACATGCATAATCTCATTTGTTTCCTCCCCTGAATCACTAGTATACTTCAGAATTCTATGATCAAATTCAATTATGTAATGGGAATACATCAAGGCATTATATCAGTTAAAATTTAAAATTATCTCACAGTTTTATGTTCCTCAAGGTAAAAGTTTTTTTCCATTTATTGTAAAATCAGAGAATGGTTTGGGTTGAAAAAGACATTTTAGGGATCATCTAGTCCAAGCCTACTGATATGAAAGGTACTAGATCAAGGTGCTCAAAGCCTTGTCCCATATGGCCTTGAAGACTTCCAGGGGTGGATCATCCACAGCTTCTCTGGGCAACCTCTTCCAATGTCTCACCACAATCATCATAAAAAACTTCTTCCTTATATTTAATATAAACCTACCTTCTTCAAGTTTAACAGCATTATTCCTTGTTCTGCCACTACAGGCTTTTGTTATAATTCTCTGTGTTTCTAATAAGTGTCCTTTAAAGATTAAAAGAGATCTGTCTCCTCTAGCTCATACAACCCCAACTCAACCTTGCTTTTGTTGAATTTCATTAGGTTTCTCTCCAACCAACTCTCCAGCCTTTCAAGGTCCTGCTGAACAGCAGCACAGCCTTCACGTGTATCAGCTACTCCCCCCAGTTTTGAATTGTCAGCAAACTTGCTTAGGCTGTTCTCTATCTGTTGGTCCAGGTTGCTGATAACCAAGTTGAGTAAGACTGGACACAGTACTGATGCATGTGGAACACCAGAGACTATAGGCCTCCAATTCTATTCCACTGGTTGATCCACCTCACTGTCTATTTGTCTAACCCACAAGTCCTGAGCTTACCTATGAGGATGTTAAGGGAGGGAGTAAAAAACTTTGCTGAAATCAAGGTAGACGATATCCATCCAACCCATACTGCCATGCCATCATAAAAGGATATCATATCAGTCAGGCAAAATTTCCTCTCAGTACATCCATGCTGACTGCTCCCAATGACCTTCTTCTCTTGTACATGCTTGGTACTGACCTCCAGAATGATCTGTTCCATCACATTTCCAGGGATGGAGGTCAGACTGACTGGCGAGTAATTTCCTTGGTCCTCGTCTTTTCCCTTTTTGAAGAGGGGAGTAAGATTTTCTTTCCTCTAGTCATCAAGCATTTCTCATGTTCTCCATTATTTTTCACAGATGATGGAGAATGGCTTAGCCACATCTGCCAGCTCCCTCAGAGTGCATGAGTGCAGGGCCCAAGGATTTATGGATGTTGAATCTCCCTAGCTTATCTCTAACCACCAAGTAGTCTTCATTTCCTCAGCCTTCCTCTCTTGGCTTCAACGTCCGCGATTCCGGAAGGCCAACCTCAGCAGCAAAGACTGAGACAAATACAGCATTCAGTAATTACACCTTCTCTCTGTCTTTCATCACCAGGGTGTGACCTCCTTGTCTTTCTGGAATGAAAATGCACATTGCTGTCTCATATCCAACTTTTCATCCACAAGTATCCCCAAGTCCTCCTTGGCAGGGCACCTTTCAATCTTCATCCCCCAGTCTGTATTGATGGCAGGGGTTGCCTCAATCTAAGCGCAAGACCTTGTAGTTGATGTTGCAATTCTTGAGATTAAAATAAATTTACAAAAGAACAGCAACATTAAGAAGTTTGTAATTTTTCTAGTTATCTTTCACATTTTAAAAACAAATCCTATGTAGATCATAGTCATTTGCATACTTTAAGACTTTATGACACCATACAATCACTTTAATCCACCTGGTTATGATGCATAATTTCCTAATACAAATCTCTAGTGAGATGTTCGAATTGCGTGTTATTCTAAGGTCAATAAATATTTCATCTAACAGCTCCATTGTTGCTGCTATGGTCAGTCAGTAGCATCATTAGAAAGCAAGAATCAAACTGCTGGAAATATTCCAACAAAGTAATGTTGGATGGCTTCCATAAAGACTTTTCCAAAAGACATTAGTTACTCCATCCCCGCCTGGACTGGCGGTTGTCCAGATAATGTCCTATACTCTGTATGGTGTTACCTAGTGACTCACTGAGTATTATCTATGCCCCACTGCATCATGGATTGTCCTTGGTATCTGATAGCAATCAACTGGAAATCTCATAATGATTCTGTTACAGATTCTTTTGCCATTTTTATGTCTTCAGCTGCTTGAGAGGGTTTGCTTAAGACTGTATTTTTATCACAAGCAGATTCAGAGAGGCATTCCATGACTCCCAATATTTTCTGCAGATCATGATTTGGGTAAGGAAAGAGTTGTCTCAAGATTTAAAATTATAATACATGGATTGCTCATCACCTGAATAACAAGAAATAGTATCAGAGAAAGTTTTAAAGGGAAGAGGTGGAGATAACTTTGAAGAAGATTAAAGTAGACCCAATTATATTCATGAAATGAGATAGAGTTTGATTGACTGTTTGCAGGAAAGTGTTGAAGTGCTAAACCAATTCTTATTTTAAGAATTTTGTGAGCTTTACTGCACATCCTTTGTTTGGATGATATAAGAGGACAATTGGCGGGTAGATCTTAAATATTTTTTTTTAATTTATTTAGGGCATTTTTTATCATAGAGAATTTTTACCCAAATGATGACTCAGGAATAAAAGTTACATATTTAAACTGATGAACTTTATGCCAATCAGCATAATAGCCCTTTTACTGGAACTGCATCAGAAGTAAATGGCTCTCATGATTCTCTCTGAACTAAATCCAAGAACAAATTCATTTTCTTTGTGTTCCAAAAAAATCTGTCCCTCTGCAGAGTAAAGTACAGTGTGTAAAATTGCATAGTGGAGTTTTGCACATTTATTTTTCTTCATATAGTGATTTAGAAAATTGATTTCTTTTCTTCATTCCCTCTTCTTATCTCCTCTGTTGACTTTAATTTCTCAAGTTGTACTATGTTTTTCAAATTGCAGATCAAAGGATTCTGTGATCATTGGAAAGAGCAACATATTTCACAGGCTCCCCTAATTTTCTTGTTCTCATAGGTTATATATGCTTTTCTTAAGTACCATTTTCACCACTGCAGTGAAATAACCTACAATTATTTTAAAGAGCAAGACTTAGTGTATAGGCAATACTTAACTTTTTTTTAAATTAAATGCATAAAAATGTTTAAATATATTGTACATTTGTACAATGCACTTTGATGAAAGCAAAGATAATGTTATTATGACCAGCTGCAGTGTATGCATTCAAATTTAGGTAAAATGAACTCAGCAGCCAGCTTAGAAAATGGAAAAATAATCAATTAAAGTTCTAGATGACAAAGAATCCAGTGGAATCCTTTGAAATATATTATATTTTCTTGACTTTCATTTCAAGATACAGGTAATTGTTTACATCTGCACTTGTTTAATGTGGCTACACTAATATGCAAATGAGGTCTACAAACATAATTTAAACAATCTGGCTCTGACAGAATCAAAAGACTGCTCTGATAACTCATTTTAGAGCTCTATGCTTTGTTAATCAATCTGACCCTATAAACAAAAATATCGTTGTTTAGTTCTTCACATAGGTGTTTTGTTGGACTAAAATATTTAAAAATATAGGTGAGAGGTATTAGCAAAGCCATGTTATGACTTAATAAGGTAATTATTACTGTGGTAGTTATATGCTGGTGATCACATTGATTAAACAATTCTGTGTTTGATGTTTTTTCTTTATAAACGGCAAGAATGAGCATTTCACTTGGTTAAAAAAACAGACTCATGAAATCTTTGACTAATTTTTTTTGCATCAGTTAAAAGGGGACATTTTAGTCTTTGAATAAAATGCACTCTTTGTTAAGAGCTGAGGTAAACAGCAAGGTGAATTCAGATATTCTTTTCATTTAATCAGGAATTGTTCTCAGCAATAAAAGATAAATTAGTACTTGGATCAAATAAATTGCAGAGACACTCTTTTTAAAATTTATGGCCAAAAAAGAGTACTGAGGGGAAAGTCTCTTCCATTTTTTATTTTTCATCATATTAAATAATCTTGTCTAGTTTCATGGAATATAAAATTAAATAAATCCACAAGTTTACTTTACATCAGTTTCAGCTTGCTTTGCTTATATACAAATGCAAAATTTCTATGATCCCATGTACAATCTTCATCCCAAGTCACATCTGCTGAAGACATGGAATGAAGATTGTTGTAGTTGCACAGTTTTAGTCAGGATTGTTTCTAAATATTTAATTGGCTATGAAAGTAGATTTCTCCCCTGAAGATTCTGCTGTTTTCCTAGACAGGACAAATTATTGCTTGTCCTGGATATTGAGCACTGTTCTTACTTCCCTGGCTCAAGCAGTGTTGTGTCTCCATTTACACATTTGCCCATTGAACTGTCCATTCTACGGTATTTAGAGAAACTTGCGCAAGGATTATTTCAGCCCCTAGATAAAATTATGAAAGGTCTTAGCTCTTAGCAGTATCTGAAGGACTAGAAAGTGTCTGAAAATACATCATGCTAAATTGGGTTTGACCAACCTGCTACTTTCCTATGAAGTAGCAATTTGTAACATAAAAATGTGAAAGAGTAGAGCTCTGTATATCATCTACATCATCTTGATTTTAACAAGGCGTTAAACTGATAAGATATAGACTGACAATAGGTGAAGAATTGGCTCAACTGCCAGACTTAAAAAGGGATATTGTAAGTAAGAAGGAGAAAAATTATGGAAGGAAAAATATTCTCAAATGTGTCATAAGCTGAAAAAGATGTTAACATTTAGGAGGCTCAAGGGAAAAAGAGAACGCACTGTGACTGTCAAATTCATAGGACTGTGTAAGAATTCTGCGTATAAAAGAAGGAAAAAATTTGGTGAGATTAGTTAAGAGAATTTAGCATCACTATTCATCTGAGGGTTCTGTCTGACACAGGACAAATGCATACTAGTTTCTTGCTGCTGCTACTACAATTTCACTATAAGCAAACAAACAATGCAAAATATCTGTTCAGCTACTTAAAACACTTTTTTCAATACTTTAGGTAACAAGTGAATTTTAATTGTGCTGCTGTAATTGCATAGTTTCAAAATTAAGGTTATTAAATCAGCTACGATTTCTGATGAAAATGTGTAGAAGACTATCTTTGCCTGGATACATTAACAAGTTGTGTATTTTTTAACTTATAATTTAAATTTATAGTTGAAACAAGAACATAATGGATTTTGTTTTTATCACCCCTGGAAATTGCACCAATGTGGTTATAGAATCATAGTATAATTTATGTTGGAAAAGGTCTGTAAGATAATTGAGCTGTAAACTAGCTGTAACTAGCACTGCCAAGTTCACCACCAGAATAGTTTTATGACACTTGGGGACATGTTCCTGTCTTTTAAATACCTCTAGGGGTGGTGACTCAGCCACTTCCTTAGGCAGTCTGTTTCAATGCTTGGTAACCCCTGTGGTGAAGAATTTGTTCTAATATCCCATCTAAACTTCCTTTGGTGCAACTTGAGGTCATCTCCTCCTGTCCTCTTGCTTGTTGGAGGGCTGTCCAACCCCATGTAGATGTAGGGAGCAGTAAGGTGGCCCCTTTTCTCCAGCCTAGACAACCCCAGTGTCCTCTGCTTCTCCTCACAGGACCTTTGCTTTAGGTTTTTCTTTTTCATCTGAGTCATTGCTATTGCTGTTATACCAGTCTTTTGCATTTTGGTACATCCTAAGCTATTTGCAATGCTGTTTCAGGATATGTGCTTGACTTTCTGAGATCTGAGAATTTTATTTATGAAAGGATTGCTCAAGTGTTCTCAGTGTGTAAGGGAGAGTTCACTTAGGTTGCTGTTACCAACATGCACTTTTGCCTTTTAAATACTTCATTGTTTCTAAAGTCTGTAACCACCATAAAAACCAGGCCTTCTGTCAGTCACTAAAACCAATGTATCTCACTGCTTTCAAATTCATTTTGGTTATATCTAGACCTGATGTGCAGATTAATTGACATTACCTGGTCTAACATGAATTTTCAACTTTGATTATGAAAGAAAAATTGAAAGATGTTCAAGGTACTACTACTCTAAACAATAAGTGATATAGTAGCTGGAAAATTCCCTTGTAAATCTTTAATATATTTAGAAAGTGTCTTACTGTTTTAAAGATTCCCAGTCATCTAGCAGCAAGGAAAGTAATAGTTTTATGGGTATAAAGTATTTTACTTTCCGACGTCTCCAAATGCTTCATTAAACGGATTATACCCATTATGACATAAATGCTGAAGTATCTAGATGACAAGACTGCAGATACTGTCACAGTGTATATGTGAAAGAGGCATTTGGTGAAGGGCAAACATCCATGCTAGAGACAAGACAATGGAAGAGATACTGTTAGTTCAGCAGTTATTATACTACTCTACTGTTAATAGAGATTGTTAATTAAACCAACATGAAGTCTTGCATTTTAATGCTAAATCTAATACTGTATCTGAAACATTCTCAGCAACTGGTTAAACTTTTTTTTTAATGTTTTAGCTTTTATTCTTCCTATTTTATTTTTTTAACTTTTACCAGTGAAATCTCTTCCCTTTGTTATTTTCATCAAAGAGGCATTTAAATGACCCTTTTGCTGATGTATGCGTAGTTTAATTCTACTCGATTATCATAGGTATATGATTTTCACAATTAACTGCTTCATGTATACCTTGAGAAGTGCAGATTCTAACCTTTGAGGCTTTCTAGTCAGGATATTACAAACTTTCCCATCATTACTTATTTTCAGTGGCAGTGAGTTGTGTCATTCAATTAATTAGATATCTTGACTTTCTGTGGAGAAGGCAGAACTCAGAATTTATTCAGAACTCTAAGATTTAAATGAGGAAAAGCATAAGAAGTAGTGGCAAAAATAACAACTATATATATTCTTGTAAATAACTCATCTACATTTCAAGTTGTTGAAAATAATTTCAAAGATGGCAAAATATATTGTAATGCACTTGAGAAAATTCCTCTACATGCTGCAGTTAACATTGTAGTTTCTTGTTTTTCAGATCAATTTTTCTGAAACTTTTAAAATATTGCTGTTAAGGTTTTGAAAAAAAGTCTTTTGAATAAAATCTGATAACATATCTTGATGTCCCTTTAATTCTTTTTTATATGATTTAAATATCAGCATTTACAAGGAATCACTGAATATTAAAATATGAACTATCATTAAAGGCTATATTTATACTTTTTTAAGGCTAAAATTCTAGAAAACAGCATACCTACAATAATGAAAACATTTACATGGAATATATAAAGTATACAATAAAAGATTTTATTTACTATTTTACAAAAAACAGTGTTTTGGCATACTAACATAGCCATGGTGAGTACACTACAGTCATGTAATATCAGATGGTAATCAGTAATATAGTCAAAGAACCTCCCAGCTGAAGAGGCTTGCTGTGGCCAATTTATTGTTATGAAATAATAACATTTTTAGAAGGCTAATATGAAACATAGTTTGACTTTTCTTTCAAGAGAATTTATTGGTATGTTTAGAATTTATCCTATGGTACAGAATATAGCAGCTTATAACTAAACAAACAAACAAACAAAAAAAAACCAAACAAAAAAAACCAAAACAAACAAACAAACAAAGCAACAACAAAAAAAATCCAGACCTGCCCCCAAACTATTTTACCTCTGACATGTCTTTTTTATTGAAATCTCTGGAAGTGTTTGAGCACAACTTTATCTTTTTAAGTGGGGCACATTTGGGTTAATCAAAGCACCAGTCTTTCTTTCATTTTACCTAAAAGAAAAGTACAGAAATGAGATTTTAAACAAGGAAGCTAAAAAAAAATACAGCTTTACTTAACTTTTAAATAGTTCTGATGATACTCACAGGTTAATCTAGTCCTTTGTGTCTTTTTTGCAGTATCTCTCCCAGGTCAGAAGTTAGAAAGAATGTTGTTAAAAGCAATATTTTTAGAAGGAAAATTGTTTTGAAATAACATGTGCATCATATGTAAATCTGCTTGAATAATTATGCTTTTTTGTTGAATCACAAAGGAAGTTATTTTGAAGTTCTTGCTGAACCAAAATCAGAAGCCAACATAACAGCCTTGTCCAGTTACTGATTCAACTAAAAACTGACATCTCCTGGCAAGATCTGAATCAGCATGAAGTCTCAGTGTTTACTACAGCCTGCAGGGCAGCCTCATGTTCCACCTGCCTTTTCATCCAGTCATGATTCTCTCTGTTTTGCTGTTAGATTTGCCATCGTGTGCAGTGTGATCCTTCTCTTTCTTTACCTTCCCCTGGTATTGTATTGCTTTTGTTTCTAAGAAGATATTTAAGTTAAAGATTCCAAGTGAGTTGTTACTCTTCCTCAGTGGACAGCTAGTTCTGTTTCTAGCAGAAGATCTGCAAATGCCTGATAAATCCAAGGTCTCCTTCATCTCACAGCAGTGAAAATCACTGTGTGTGTGCATGCATTGCCACATTTATGTGTTGTGCAAAAATGCAGAGTGTAAAAAGAGATTTTCCTGCTCACCCCCCAATCCTCCCCGTTTTGTTGATCACGACTATGCTGTAGATAGACATGTAGCACTACAGTTCAACATCGTTTACATTCCAAAATATTGTATGCTGTATTTAGGAAACTGGAAAGATGCTGAAATATTGTTTTGAGAAATATTGAGTTCTTGTACTCAAGCACACATGACACCCACATAGGCTTATCAAAGCAATTCAAAGAAATTATAATGATGTGAATTAGAACTTAGCCAGGGCAGCTTCAATTAGAATTACCTTAAAGCAGCACTGAAATGAAAACAAATCTCTAAAATTCACAAAACGGTAGGAGGAAGTCTCATGGAGAAAATCACTTTTAATAGAAGTCTCTTGTTTGTATTAGTGAGGGCAGCTGAAACTGCCATCAGGTAACTGCTATTGAATGTTTAGAGCATACTAGAAAATATAAACTGGCTATTGTTCACTTAATAAGGATGTGGACATCTGAACCTAATTTCAAGTCCAAAGAAAGATATCAGTTTTATTTTGCAGAATTCTCAACTTCCAAATTCATTAGGCAGTCCTCTTAGATTTCTAGTTTCCAAGGTTACTATGTACCATGTGTTTCCTGAGTAGCTTGTTCTTCAGAATAGATTTGTATTACAACTCAGGTTAGAGAGACAGCGGCTGCCTAAATTCTATCTCAAAAAGTAAAAACAAATTACAAACAAGCAAACAAAAATCTCACCGGAAAACCAACCAACAAATTAGAAAATTCCATAACCATAGTTAACCATAGTTCTTAATTAGGTATTTATTATAGCTTTAATGAACATGTAAGCATAAAGTCAGGCAAATAGGTAGGTGCAAATAAGATATCATTGGTATATACATCCACTCCAGGGAATTATTTTACTTATCTGCCTACATTACACCTACCTTCTAAATAAGGATATGCATCTTTATTTATATTTGGTGAAACAAGTGCAGAGAAATTGAAGATGTCTGTCTTTGCAGCTAAGTTGAGGACTTTTGATGCTGCACTGACACAAGCCTGGTGCTGTGCCATTAGTCTGGTTGGTACAGGCTGGCAAAGATACTTTCAATGTATATTTTTTATATTATCTATTCCCTTTATGCCTCGTTCTTTTCCTCTTTAGGTTACCTCATTCTATTCCAGCTGTGAAATTTCATTTATTACCTTTTAAATGCATATTGTGTTAAATTAGCTTATTGCAGGTACCTATAAAAAAGCAAACATAATTTTTACAGTGAACTCGAAGATAATTTTTTGGGTGATTCACAATACATATAAGAATAAAAAGGAGTGCAAGAAACTTTGTTTAGTTCAACAGCTATTTTTATTGGATAATTTATTTTAATTTAATTATCCTTTCTTTAGATTATCCTGATTATCTTTGACCTCTTCTTTTTTAGTTTTTTTTTTTAGCTTTTATAGCTGCTTTGTACAAATCAAGGGCATTTAATTTTTAATGCAGCTGTCTAATAGAGTGACATCAAGGATATTATAAGGTAATATAAGGTTGGGATACCACCAGGATTAAAGTTGACTATTACATCATTTTTGCATAAATAACTGGATCTTTACTGAAAGAAATAGAAGATTGAAAGTCACCACTATTTAAATGAAATTCACATAGCTGCACAAATGGTTTTCACTGAAATCATTAAAACACAAGAAATTAGTAATTTTCTGCAGAACCAGAGTTTTTGTTGAAAAACAAGTGATAGCACCACATGAAAACCTGTTGTGAAATTTGTAGCCTGATTTAACCAATGGCAAAGCTAGGGACACTGAACAAAGTTAGGAAGTTGAGTCCTCAGAAGACAATCCTTATGGTTTGAGATCTCCTTGAAGGGAAAGGCAAGAAATAACAAAAAAAATGAACATTACTTTTGTACCCATATACTTTTCACTGCCTCAAATCTCCTGCTCACCCAACTGTGTAAAAATAGTAAAGATTTGTACAAACTCTAAACAAACACATTGACAGAGTCTACAGGAAATTGCTTTTGACTAAGCTTTATTCTCATCAGGAAAATGGGTGTGTTCTACACATTTTTCAATGATAGTTATTGCAGTATCTCTTTTGCATTTTCTAGGTTAAGAAGTGTGACAACAGAAACAGGAAAAAATGCTCAGAGCCCAATTGTCAGAGCCTGGAGCACGCAGCACTCATCAGGTACAAACATTACATAACTTATTGTTGTGAGCAGTGTTGAAAATCTGCCCTGAAGAATTTTCAATCCCAGATCACTAAAGACCAGTTCAAACTCAGGTGAAGTGCCACCCACTCATTAAAAAAATCAAATTACATGTGATATTAAGCCTGATGAAGAGGAAATTCAAGAACAGTTCCAGAAATTAAAACCTACGATAAACACCTTCAAAAAGCAGTCAATAAAATCTCATAATGGCCTTCTTAATTCATAATAAGAAAAAAAAAATTACAAACCAAGTTTAGGAATAGAAATCAAGTGGTATATAATACAAATATTCTTTTACTAGGCAGTTTTTAATAACTATGATGGCATTTAAATTATTTCTTTTCTTAATTTTCTTCCTTCTCTCTAACTCAGTATGATGTAAAATAGAACCACTCCTTTTCTTTCTTTTATTCCTTTAGTAGTTGTAGTGCTTATAGACACAAAAGGTTCTAAATGGATGTCTGACTTAGGACTACAAAAGGACATTCACCACCCAACATCTTACTCTATCCTTTTGGTAATTATTATATACATTCCCTATTCTCCTTATTCTTACTGAAGCCCAGGGACTTGGACTGGAGTTCAGTGACATGAAAAGTCTTATTAATTCCAATGTTGTTTAATTAAACTCTGATTACTGTACCTTTGTGGATTCAACACCTTTCTTGTCCTTATTTAATCATTTCCCTCTACACCTTTATTGCCACAATGCTATATGTGACTGAGACAGTGAAATTGTTGTCCACTATAGAATATTTTCCTCAAGAGGTGATGAAATTCCTTCAAGAGGAAATTAGCATTTTTTTCTGAAAATATAAGCTAAAGCTTTTTTAATACTCCAAGTACAAATTCCTATTTCAGAAGTCAAGTTTGATGTTGAACCAAAAATACACTTTTCATCTGAAGCAAGGGGTCATCACAGATGTGGTTTTACTAGCAAAATTTAATTTTTGTGCTCATGGGATACTGGTTTATCCTGTTTCTACATGTAGAAAAATGCCTAATTAAATTGATCATATGCTAAGTAATATCAATCAAAAGTCAGATGCATGCTGACTTAAATTATCATGAGAAAGACAATCAAAATAATATAGTTTCTCGTTTCTTGTCTAGGAAAATAAGGAAGCAGAAGTTTCTAAAGTAAATGAATAGTTAATGCAGGATTTAATTTAATTTATTCTGTGAAAGAAGTGGCAAATTTCATTTTCTGCTTTCATCTCTGAGTACTTAACCAGTTCCTATATGATTGTACTGGCTTCTGGAAACACATTACCATGTCAGCTGGTGGTTGATCCTTGTTAGCTTATATCACTCAATTAGTGTGACTAACATATGAGGTTTCCAGAGAGCTACTGATATTTTCACTTATTTTCTGATGGGACTTAGAGTAATTCTTGCACATTTACATTGCCCCCTCCCAATACCTAAAGTCACCTACTGATTTCATCAGTTTTAAACTCTGAAGAATTTTTCCAATGGGATAGAAACTGTCTTGTGTTCTGTGTTCTGAAAACCAAAATAGTTTCATTTTTGTGATTAGTTTTATTTTTGACAATGGTTTGAAGTAAACTTTTGGATGGATCATTAACCTAAGAAATCATTTTACTAAATATTATCTCTCAAAGTAAATAAAGATGACTTTGTAAGTTTATGTTCCTATTTCTCCCACAGAGTTATGGGAATTAATCACTTCTGACAGTTTCTAAGTTTTTCTTAAGACTTTATCCAGATTGATACTGAAAATATCTAGGGATTGACAAGACAAGGGCCATAAGCTAGAATTATTAAACATGATCATTGGGCAAGTACAATGGGTAGTATAAACTTTGCATCAGAAAAATTTCATATTCATTACTCTAGTCTACAACCAAAACAACCTGCCTTATTTCTGATGTTATATTTTTTAAAATTATGATTGCTTTCTTTTTGCTTTTTCATTTACTTAGAAGGCAAATAAGCCTGATCTCATTCAATAGATTATTTTTTTCTTCCCCAGAAATGGACAATTTTGCAGGTTACACATAAAAATGAAATTATAAATATTTTTTGTTATCTCCTGCTGAGTACCATTTCCTGTGTTACTGCACTTCTGAATATCTGAGTGATACTCTACTGCTATGCAGGAAATCTGCTGTCACAATTATTTTGGACTGTCTTTCAGTAACTGGTTTCTAATTTTGTTAAAATAAACAATGTAATTGTTAATCCTTTGGCATTTCCTCAAATGATCTTTGTGATTTTGTCTAAAAATCCACTCTATTTAAGCTTGTTACATTGCTCAGCATATCCATTCTAAATATTCTATCCTGGTATTATTTAATGTGCTGTAAAAGTTTTGTCAGGAAAAGACTAGGAAGATTATATATTAGGACTTGAATTCTATACAGCATATTAAGGATTAAAACAAAACCTTTTCATACTACTGTGCTTGCTATAAATATTCCATTAATATCCAAAATAGGAATACTACCCATTCCAAATTCTTCCAGGGAAAGTGTAAGAAATCACTGTGTGGATGAATTAAACAAAATAAACCAATATAAATAAAAGTCCAACCCAATATAATTCCTAAGTAGCTTTGCCTCAAGCACCTAGCTCTCCCAAGTCACGGTTAGTACCTTAATGCTCAGGAAAGGCATTAGGCAGACTTTCTTAAATATCTCTAATTAAAATTAGGAACTGTTTCACAATATATCCATGCAGAAATAAGAAAATAATCTACTTCTTAGAAATTAAAATTTCTATATTTTATATTAAAAAGAAAAATAGATAAAATTAATAATGTTATAATTAATGCTTATTGCATGTCTAGAGTACTTTGAAGACAATTAATTAGTAAGAGTAATGTTCTGGTGATACGTGATATAAACAAAGTGGTTTATTCAAAAGCAAATATCAACACACTTGAAAAATTCATTTTTATACCAATGTAAGTGATTCTCTGGACAAGTTTCCAGAATTAATACTATCAATTTTTTCAGAATCTGAGGGCAATATCAGTGAAATACTACATTTCAAACCTCTTTGTATTTTCATTTCTGCTTCTTGGCATTGTAGGCTCAATATAATTCTATATCTTAGAAAATTCCAGTGAAAAGTTATCTGTGAGAGCTACTAGCTTCTTCTTCAGCATTTCTCAGCTCAGGAAGGGACTGAGAAGCAGCTAATACAATCTCAAGATCCATTTCATATAGGGAAATTTAACTTTCAGCAGGTGTATTGAATATTTATGCCATACTCCAAGAATTTTCCAGGAAGTCTATTGATATTCACCAATAGATAGCTTTATTACTTTATATTCTAAAATTCCCTTTGTCTAGTAATCTTGAGATTTGAGTACAAAGATTTTCATGCAAAATACTTTTCTCTCTCTGATTCTAAGGAGAATATATTTAGTTCTAGTGATTTCTTGTTCAAATTCATTGTGCTAGCTGAGAGACAACCCATTATAAATGACTCCCAGTCTGTCTGCTTAACCAGACTCAGGCAAAGTGAAAAACGTCTCAGACAATATTGGGTTTGAGGCATAGAGGTACCACTAGGAGTTTAGTCATGCAATTTTAAAAAATTATCTGATTTAAAATGTTCACCAAGTCTCATTTGACATGCAGAATTTATTCTAATTTTGTATGCAATTATTGCATATGCTTCAAATCAGCAGCATATTTTTGCTTCTACCCCATGCTGATTACCCATTTCTGCATTTGTTTTCTCATTGGACTGTGAAACTTGTTTGATTGTTGCCCTATTAATCCAAGCATTTTTAAACCCTGAAATTTTTGAATGTCTGCCAAATTGAAGCTCTGTTCTCCTGATGCCGTTTGCCAGCAGAAGAAAGAAAAGAGCTAATGTTTCTCAAAGCTGGATTGAGAATGTAGGCCCACAAAAATTAAAGATGACAAACCAGAAGGGGGTTTTCTTTGAACAGTGTTGATGAGACCCATGGTACAGGACTCAGAAGGTGAATCACTCTATTCTCTCATTTATTAAAACAAGAAAATTCAAAATATGTATTGTATGTTATAGAATATAAAGCCATGTCATCCTTCCACTTGGATTTGATACCATATTGTTTTCATCTAAATTCACCAATCAGCAGCACATACGTGTACACATATATTTTTTACCTATGCATGCATGTCCTTCCCCAGTGACTAGAACTAAGCGAAAATCAAAATTTGCCTGCTTAACAGAATGCACCATTCTAAAAAGAGTAAACATCTAAATAGTACAGGCAGAAAAACAGTCAACTGAAAAAAAATTGTAAGATTTTACTTGCTGAATAGCTAATATTTAAGAGCAAAATGCTATGAATCACAAAGATGTTGAGTCTCTTGTGAGAATTTGAGAGGTTTGTATTTCTTCTTTCAGAAACAATGTAGAATTTTTTTTCTGCTTGTTGATTTAGGAATTTCCTCTCAGCCACTGCATAAAAGTTTTACAATGTGAAAACTGAAAAGAGGCAATTATACTTTTCAATTATTGTAGACTATACCCAAAGTAATAATAATATAACTTAGAGCAGAATGTAGTAATGAAATCCCTTGGCTGTGAGTAATATATTCTTATTTTTTATGCAGTTGAATAGATTTTACCCTACATTTTCTGAAAACACTACTTTTAAAAACAGATGTGAGATGACCATTAGAAGTTAATATGAACAAAGCCAGTATGTATGTATGTATGTAAGTAATACTATTAGTATTAGTATTAGTATTATTACAAAGTAATACTTAATGGTAAGTGGTCCCATAAATAAAAGTGCATGCTGTAAAGCATTAGAATAGTATAAATGAAATCAGCTTGCTCCTTTTAGTTTGTTTTGTTTCCTTGAATCATTAGACAAACATTGCTATTAATTTCCCTGACTGAAAGTATTGATGACAAAAAGATTGGATTTTCTGCTTCCGAGATGCGCAGGTAAATTGAAATGCCAGAAAATTCCTTTATATAAAGATAGAACACTATTTTACTTTTCCCATGACTGGATCAGAGCTGTGATTATAGACTGGAAGATTCAAAGGCATGTATTCAACAATCCAACTTCAGGGCAACCAGTAGCCTTTTATTGTCAGAAAACTAACAGACAGGTTATCAGAAAGGAAAAGAAGAATGTTAAGAACGGAAACAAAATAAACAAAAAGTTTTATATATTTTTCTTTTATATTTTTCTTTATATGTATAACTAATCAAGAAGATATTTATTTGTAACAATTCTAGGAAGAAACTTCTTGTATCCATAGCTTTGTTAGTGCAATAATAAACGCTGCAGGATCTCAACAATAGTAAGATTTTTAGAAGTCACTATTGGAAACTTTTTATATCAATTTTATTTATTTCAAGAATAAGAACAGATGTACTACCAGAATATTATATTTTTAGTTGTTCTCAGAAATATACAACAATAAGTGCTTAGAGGGTGTAGGTTTAGCTTTGTGGTTTTAGCTTTTATGATCAGTGATCATAAAATACATACAGTGATCCACTTTAAGAAGGCTCTTACTTCCGTGACACTACTGACTGTGTTTTTTACACATGTTGTGATATTTCATAATAAGTTAATTATCTACACAACTAAATTGTATCATTTATTACATAGAATTAAGAGCATCACTTATTGAAAACATAAGTGTAAAATGATAGACAAAATTATGCTGCATATTAATTGAATATTGAAATGCTTCTAACTTTACCCCTTTTAATCCTTTTGTCGGGGACTGAAGTACCCTTAGATTGAGACTTTCAAAGAGATGATCCCACAGAATTTAATAGATACAGTAGTTCTACAGGGGCTGGAAGCAGAATGCCAGTGATTCTCCAGTGCAGGGCTGTGGTTTCACTCGGATATCTGCTGATGGGTAGGGATTGGGATCAGTCCCACTCCAGGGAACTGGGGTCAGACACAGCTTTGGAGTGTCCAAGATGGACTGTGGAGATAAGGATGGGCTTGGACATCAGTCCATAAGTCATTTCATTCTCTCTTAAACACTTCTGAAATGCAACCATCCCTTATGGTGCTCTATTTTTGTGAGATTGTACCCTATTTGTTATGCTCACAGGTGTCCTGTATCATCTGCAAAATTTTCTCAGAGTCCCTTCCATTAGCTAAATCTCAGGCAAAGATGTAAAAATAATGATATATTGTCTTATGTTAGTATGGTGCATTTGTCTAGCAAATAATTATAGCAACATGAAGGTGTTGTCAAACGTTGCCTTCTTAAGTTCTAAAAATACCTCTGTCTTATTTTATCTTTCATATACAATTTCTCTTTGGAAATGCATTTGAGCTTGTTTTCTCAAACAAAGACCTATTCCAAGTCCTAATATTTTGCAAAACTTCTGTTACCTTTTGAAATGCAACAAATATAGGGATAATGTCATCCTACATCCCTATCATCCACAAAGATACTTTTATGCTTACGCTAATGTGTATTTCACTAGTTGAAAAAGTGCCAACTATTCTAAGTATTTCAGTAAAGGTGCCTCTGTTATAATTCTACAGATGAACACTTTCTGCTTCTGTTACTACACAGAAAAAGACAGAGCTTGCAATCTATGGATCAGCTTCTCCCAGCTGCTGCCCACATCCTAAGCACTAAAAGGAGTTCCATGAGTCAAATACCTGCTTTGGCTACAAATACCTCTGCCCCTCTATTTCTTCACAGACTCAACTCAAAACAGTATTTTGATACTACAGCAGAATGGAATTGTTCTGTTCCAACAAGGATGACAATATAAGTCCTTTAAGGTCAAAATGACATTATTTTGCAGTATTTAGAATCTGGGAATTGGCTCAGCCTGCCAAGATGTATTTAATTTATTTTCTATTTGATTGCTAAGTACAAAGAGACATTAAACCCCTAGATCCAAATAGAGGAATACTTTCTGGCAAAGGGATGAAAACAACTGCTTTTGTGTGCATTATGTCATAAAATGGGGACAGGCCTCAAGGTGCAGAGGACATTTAAACTAGGAGTCCTAGTTTAAACTCTGGATTTTCCAGAAAGTATGAAAAAAATACTAATCTGAAAACAGACTGCTTAAATTTAAATAGTTTCTACTAGAATATCAAAAGTAGGACGGAATGAGACAGATGAAGAAGTATGTTTGCACCCTGTGCCTTGTTTACTGTTCTTCTGAGAAGTAAATAGACTTCTTGTTTAGATTGTCATAGATACACGGTAATAGCATATTACTTTCCTGTTTAATACTGAAGGATAAAAAAGGCTCCTAATATTAATGTCTGGGATGCTTGTGAATGCTCTGAGGAATATAATGATCCCTAAGAACATGTAAAAAATGAGTTTTATGATTTTTAACTATAGTAAAATAAGAATGATGGAAATTTAAAATGTTATCAATAAAGCATTGGTAGACAGTTCAGTGTTAGTATGGGTACTGATAGCAATCCCAGCTATAAATGATTTCAAACATACTCTTTTCCTTTCATTTAATTTTCAGTTAGGAACTGGGTTGTATGGATAGTTTTATATCTAGGAGCAAGTCCAGAAATAGTCTGAGGTGTCTCAAAGGAGGGGATTTTCTACCTGTGAGCAAATGTGTGATTATAAAACAAAATACAAAAATGCTAACAATCTTGGACAAAGATAAATGAGCTGACTACTGTCTTCTTGATATGAGTACTTGGAAGGAGACATTACTAACTTTTGGGTATTCAGAAAATTGCCTTGACCTGAAAAATAATCAATTTATATCAGCCTTCTATTGTCAGCTCACTGTTCACCCTGCTATGTATGCTGAGATGGGTACTGCTCTTCTGAGGGTAGGCAGTAGTTGAGAATTATTTCAATCCTGGTTTAAAATGCAGTTCCCTGTATGCACAGAATAGAAGATCTTTAAGGTTCGTCTTTGATACTAGCTTGATAAAGGTTGAGGGTTTGGAATTTATTTTATTTCTTCTTTACAATTTAATTTGACCAAAAGCTCATAAAATAGTAGAAGAGATGCAAAGGTTGAAAGATTATTGAGATGCTCACATTGCATACACACAAAGAGTCCAACAAAAGAACTGTAGAACCATAAATCTCAAAAATTCCCTAACTGTGCTTATCAATCCATATTACAAATATATATCTTGAAAGAGGATCCTTTCTAGCAGTGCGTTGCTGCAAATTTTGGCCATATAATTTGGCAAGAAATGAACAAAGAAGTTTACAAAATTGATTGGTTTACAGTAGTATGCAGGACAACTCAAGATGTTAAGTCAGAAGTGTCCGCAAATTGTAAATATTAGTGTTTTACCAGGAGCCAAATTTCTGTAAGCTGTTTAGTCATTAAATTCTAAATAGAAGAAGTGTAAGTGCATAGACACATGTACACCCTTAAAAATGCTGTAGAAAATCTGCTCAATTTCCATGACATTTTGTAAACAATTTCAACATAGAAATTATGACTCCATTGTTTTTCATTTATTTTTCTATATTTACCATGTTTATACATTTCTAAAATATAAGAAGAAGTGGAAATTTAAACCAGTTCTGTTTTTCAAATGACAAAATTAGTGGGGAAAAATATTACAATTTATTTTTCACTACAACAATATGGAGTTTAAACATAAAGTCCTGTCTCTTCACCTCTTTTACAAAAATGTAAGCAGAATTTGTATTTATCTTTTCACATTTCAGAACAAAACATGAACCTTATATAAACCACAGCAGGTTTTATACTCTTTCCTTACAGTGACTTTAAATTTTAGCATATGATTGGATCTTTGGAAGAAACTAAGGGAGTATACTGAAGCCGCTGAAAGAGAGATTAAGTAATTCATTAACTGTGGTTTCAAAGAGTGGATGTCTAATTTTTGTAATCTCCTTAAATATAAAGAGACAGAAGTCCAGTTTCAGCAATGCTGTCTTTCTTTGCAAATAAGCGTTCTGTCTTAGGTTACTTCTTGATGCACATCATGTACATCTGCTTAACAAGAAAGGCAGAACTCATAACCACAAAGCAACCAAGAAAGCATTCCAATATTTGAAATAATTTTTTGTTTACTGGCGGGTTGGGGTGGGGGGGTTTGAAATTTCAGTTTCAAGCATTGTCTTTACTGAGATTTATGGGTAGCAGAAGAACAATGTGAAACAAAATGCTTTTGGCTTTATTTTATTTTTAAAATGTTACCTTTTCCAGAAGTCAATTCATATAATATAGAGAATGAAGGATTTTATCACAATAACATTTTTCTTTTAAAAAAACAACTCAAATATATCAGTATTTTTATTAAAAACATATACTAATAATGAATTATGTAAAGAACTAAACGTACTATAACTTTCCAAGTATAAACGTAAGTTTAACATCTATGGCTGATGTATACTAGCACAGAAATTATTCATATATAAATCTGTGAAATTGTAAAATTTCTTCCCACACCTGTTTTAACATCAACCTTTCATACTCAATATGCTGGGGAAAAGTCATACATCCAAGTGCCTAAGTGCCTTTATAGATGTCATTTTTCAAATTCTCACACAGGTCAGCCTTTCCTTGCATTAGCAGTTTGTACTATTCTGGTGGAATCCACCTTCAATTCAGAATAATGGATTTTTCATTACAATTTTTTTTATGTCCCATTTGCTTTATTTGTTGACCCACTATCCATACACTATATACCTTATATTTTGCATGCCATGTATTTTGTTTTCATTGGTCAGACCACACAAGGTGCAAGAAAATGGAGTCTTCAAAACTATCAGCACATAATTGTCAAAAAGGTTATCTGTACTGTGAAAAACTCCTGAGTTTGATATTCCAGCCTTCACACACATAAGCAATTCTGCATACTGGGAAGACAATTCAAAGTGCTGAAAATCCTTCTGGGTTTCAGTACAATAGAAAAAGAACCCTCTCTTTTCAGCCATGATCATATAATGAAACTACTAAAGACTAAACATGTCCAGAAAGCACTAGATTTGCCATTTTTATGGTTTATTTATTTTAAAATCTGAGGTGAGATCTTCAGCCCAGGACACATAAACGCAATTTTTGGGTTTTCAGCTCCAGCTTAACACCTTATATTGTTAGAAAAATCAAGAAAACACTTCATTCCTTTATCTTCCTCTCTAAGTTTAGTGTGGAATGGCTCCTATTTGAACAAAGCTACTGATTAATTTCAGTTCTTCAAAGTAATTTAAGATTTTGTGAAAAAAAGAAAATATCTTGTGAAATTTATATTTGAGAAGTTCAATAAACTTATTATGCTACTTCTTACTTGCTTAACAACTAAAATTGTACCAATTTTGAAAAATATACGGAACAATATACAGTATAATAACCTTAAGATAAATTTCAATGTAAATAAAATTAGAATCTGTTCTCATGAGCTGTACTGATGATTCTGAGAAAAGTTCTCTACCATTCTGGTGACACACTCTACATTGCTCCTAAGTATTCTACTGATTGTTACAGGCAGATTGAATCAAGGAAAGAAGGGTGCTTCCTGGGGTGTTTGCTGAAGTAAATTTATCAAATTCACACAATTACCTTACACTTGAAGACAATGGTTAATTCTTACACATTATAAATTGATATCACTACTTTCACAAAGCTGTCTTTGGCAACCATGTTTTAAATTAGATGTGAATATATAATGCCATGAAACAACCAAAATATTTAGCAGTGGCATCTAGAGTTCTGGCAAGCAAGGCCCAGGTGACCAGGTTTGAGTGCTCCTTGAAAGAAAAACAAGCTGGGCTTGTCTTCTTTCTTCTCCCATTTTCTTCATTTAATGCTTCCCTGTCCCTATTCTGAAAAATCTGTGTTTTCTGATTCCAGTATAACTTTTTGATGTGCATAGCCAGGATCTTCTGCCTCTTCATGGTATCTTGTGATTATTTTGCATTTGTCTGATAACTCTTTTGTCCCTTCATTGCTTCCTTGTGCAACCACACAAATATTTCCCTTCTATGGCCACATTACCCTCATGCTTATATAAAATGCTAATGTATTGTGTTTGGCTATTCTATGAAAATATTACTAAATTTTGTTATTAATTGTAACATTTTGGTCATATTTGCATTTAAGGAAAGCTGATATTGGCAAATCAAATTAAATGAGTAACTAATGTTTTAATTAGGATATCTTGAAACAACCAGGTGTCAGAAGGCCCTGCTTCGACTACATTATCCAAACAGAAAATTACATTTAATGGTTTCTAAAAGAAAGATATTTTATTGTGATGTTAGAAGTAATTTAAAACATACTTATTAATACTAGCAGAAAAGTCTTTAGGTTTTATTATTTTCCATTATAGATATATGTATATCTAAAGAAGTTTATTCAACATCCTGATGAGTTAACAAAATTCCTAGTCTATTGTGGGACTGCAGGTTTCATGCTCCAGTTTCCATCACTAAGGGTTCTCTGTGATGCCTTGATCCAAAGGCACACATAATTAAAAGGAGTCACCCACCCCTGCCACATATGCCATGTTGAATTTCATAATTCTAGAGTGCCCTTAAGGCACACAGCAGGGCTTACTCTTCAAAACCCCAGGTCTTCTATGTTATTACTTATCTAATAAGAAGCATCAGTGCTGAATTCTGCTCCAGGCTGCTTTACATCAGAAAGCTACCATTTCAACACAATGGCAAAGTGGCATATCCTGAGTTAACAATAATAGTTCCTAAGTATGGTAGCTATTTCCTTCATCTCTTCTCATGCAAACAACAGTAGGCAGGATGTGATGGTGCTGTTATTACTGTTCTTTGTGCTGCTGTAAAAATATGTAGATACTGAGAAAAAAATTATTGAAATACAAGTAATAATAAAATAGTACATTTTTCCACTTTTCTCACCAGAACTTGAAGCGCTCTTATGGAAGGTTAACTGTGCATGTTTCAGAATGAAATGCTGGACTAAATTTTGAAATATACAAAATGGTTAGAAAAACCAAATAAACAATTCTCTTATTTATCACAGCTCCCCTTTAACGGTAACAATAAAATAGTACATCTTTCCACTTTTCTCACCAGAACTTGAAGCTTAACTTCTTATGGAAGGTTAACTGTGCATGTTTCAGAATGAAATGCTGGACTAAATTTTGAAATATACAAAATGGTTAGAAAAACCAAATAAACAATTCTCTTATTTATCACAGCTCCCCTTTAACCAAACATTTGGCCTTTGACTGTATAGATTTTTAGGAATCCAAAGAGTTTTGGGAAGTCACCTAGGATTAGTGTTACAAGAATGTGTATTTTCCAGGTCCAAATTCCCAGAAAATATTTTTGCTTATTTCTAAGACAGAAACTGGACTAATCCTAATTTAACACAACCCTGAAATGATTTGAAGATTTCTGGAAACCAAAAGTTCAACTTTGAGCCATGGATAGAATTCTAAAGCCTTCGACAACAAGATGACCAAAACCAAATGAAGTGTAAACACCTTGATCATGCCTGGGTAGCAGCTAACTTATATACAAACATGCTAACCCCTATCGTAATGTGTTTTATAAACCGAGTGCTATTTGAGTGGTAAAAAAGGCACAAAGTAGCCAGCCTTTTCCATGGCCCATATCATTAGATCCCTTGTGCCACTGCACAGCAGGTCTTTCCATTCTTTTCCTAATAAGATACTTACAGAAAGCTGTTTTCCTTCCCTTCACTTCCCTTGCTAATTTCTACTCAAACTGAATTTTGGCTTTCCTCCATCCATTCCTACAAGAAGGGAAATGCCTTTGCATTCCTCCCATGTAACCTGTCCCCACTTCTGTCATCTGTATACTTTGTTTTTGTAGTTGAACTCAGTCAGGACCTCAGTCTTCATCTATGTTGACCTTTTCCCAGACTTGCCTGACAAGAAGAGACTATTCTTGTGCCCTGAGGAGGTTGTCTTTGAAGATCAAACAGCGCTTGTATTTAGCAAATGTTCATCTAAATAATACGAACCTTATGTATGATTTAAAATAGTAACTTTAGCATAAGTTTTTTTTCTATGTCAGTTGTCTGTTTTTTGGGTTGGTTTGGTTTTTGTTTGGTTTGTTTTTGCTGCAATCTTTGTACCTTGCCATCTAATTTAATTTTCCAAGATGCCAGTAGATATCTAAATACTTTTTTCAGCAGTGAAGTACATATAAATACTAAGAAAGGTGGATACATTATGCTACTACTTGTCTGTATCTTCAGTCTCATACTCTAAAATCCAGTTAATTTTAAACTGTGTCCCCAGTTAACCTACAAATGTTTGTGCAAATGAAAACATTTACATGTTAAAAGGTTTCTAGATCCCAACTTTACATTTCCTTATTTTTTAATTAGATAATCAAACTTCAAAATTCCATCCTCCCAATGGAGAAAGAAAAAGAAATAGTAAAAAACCTGGAAAACTTACTCAGGATTAGAAGCCAATTACAACTTCTTCTCCTTCTTACATTATGAGAAAGTTATGGACAGATTTAGAATCACAGCAGCAAGCTGTGAATGATATATGAAATTAAACAGTCCTGCTGATTATACTGCTGTGCTGTTTGCTATGACCTGTAGACATTCAGGAGCACAATATCCATATTGTGGATGTAAGAATAGCCATGCAGTGCAAGACTTTAAAAGTGTATATGAGAGAGTTTAAACATTCAGTGTATGCTCTATTTTCCTCTTCACATTCTTTACTTTAAAGACCCTGTTTCCAGACTAAAGCCAATGAAGAAAAAATAAGAGCTTATTCTTCAAAAGAAGCTACTTAGCTTGATAAAGAGCCAATACAAGTTAAATTTTTCCCTTTCTCATTCCTAGACAGGACATAAAATTTTGTATCATTATGAAGATGAATGGAAACAGCTTGCAAATGGACAGGAAAATAGTTTACAAGTAGTTTTATTGGCCTAAATTTGAAGGCTCTTATCACAGATACCTTATGGATACTATCAAATACTCACTGGCTTGTCTTGTGTAATCCAATGGGTTGGACTTTTGTTCTATAAGTAATATATAAGGAGTTACACCTCCTGACTGTCCAGTTAAAGAATCAATCTACAGATATGCAATGCTCATCAGTAAACAAATAATCTCTCACCAGAAATTACCAAATGTGTGCTAATTTTAATTATGATATATATATTTATCAATAGCATGATGTGAATTTAAACTTTGTGTTTCATAAACAACTTCTTTCTAATTCTTTTAAAATTTCCATCTCTTCAGGTAAGGGGATTCAGATAGTGCAGACGTAATGTTAGGTAGCAAATACATATCTCTTCCTAATCTCTGGATCCACTCAATTGCTGCATTGCAACTGCAGTTTTCCTTTTAGTGGAAAGATAATTTTAATCAGGAGTTTTCCTGATTTATTTAAGTTTGTTTAAAAAGCAAAGGTACATTTTCCAGATTGTTTAGACCTTTTATTTTTTTGCCAAAACATGCATGGGATCAGAAAGCAGTGTCATGACACAGCCATGCTCACAGAGCCCAGAGTGCCATATTGACAGTGATGAGACATGGAAATTATTATTGCATGGGTAGCCAGTAGAGATTACTGATGCAATGTCTAGTACAGTGAAAATTTGTGCAGTTTTATTTGGGGTAAACTTTTAAATTGTGAGTAAAAAAAGAGAAGTCAATTCAGAAAAATATTTTACAAAATATAATAGGCTTTAAAGCTGTACTTTAATATTATCTCTTTAATATTTTCTTTAGTAAAAACTTGGGATATACAAAATTTTTCTGCTCCTTGATAATGTCTTCATGGAGATTTCAATGTTCCCCCATACCAGAGATTTCTCAAGTAGATTATTTAGTAATCTTTCTGACAGGTATTACAAGCAGCAATTGCTGCAAGATTAGGGAGGCTTTATCACTGAGGAAACCTATGGTTGTTTACACTTGTCTTTTAGACACTTCCAAATCCCTCAGAGTTATAGTAAAGAATCTGACCTCTTCTGTAACTAAAATTATAGAACAGGTCTTTATGGTTGTGCTTTTTGCACAGGAGTCATTAAAGCGTGTCCAGGTAAGGGCAGAAATGGTAGGGGAGCAATGGCACATCATTCCCAGTGCTAGGGCACACTGGGGGCTGTGGCTCCCTGGGTACCAGATGTGGGGGTGATGGGCAATCCACCAGGACAAACAGGGCATTGCCTCACAGCCAGAGCCCACCCCACCACTGCAGTCAGGGACCAGGGTGGGCCTGGGGCAGCCTTGGGCACCTTGGGACACCTCTCCAGGGATGGGCTGGAGCTGGGGCACAGCTAAAGCTGGGTCAGGACATCACCCTGTGAGTGAGGATCAGAGTCAGGCCTGGGGAGGGGAACCACGGGCAGACACAGCCTTGAGGTTACCAGGACCCTCTACATTAGTATTTCATCTTTGTTTTATTGAGAAGTGTGCTTTTGAGTTGACTTGTTTCTGCTTTGATTCCCATTATGCTTTCAAATAATTATTACTTGGTTTCTTCCTTTTGAATTAAATTATTTAGAAAGATGACCCCCAGAATCACACTGAATGTTCTCTGATTGCCATTGGTTATCATGTTCAAGTTGCCAAAGTAGAATTAGTTCAAAGTTAAATTTCCTGTCTTCTCAATGCTGTTCTACTGCATGGAGACTTAAATCCATTTTGCTATTTTTCACTTGTAATATGTATGCAGACCTAGGCTAGCTTTGATTTCTGAGAATATTGATGTCCTTCAATGAGCACAGAACACATGCAGCAATCTGAGTCAAGCATATTTTTCGATCACTAGTCTTGCTATTAAATTCCTTCTTATGGCATTGAGAAAGAAAAAGAAAAGCTGATTTACTACTAATTTAGTAGTTTAGTGGTTACTACTGCTACTACTTTCAGTATTACTTGTAAGTTGTGGCCTGTTTCTAGTGCTTTCTGACAAATACTTTTTAGGGAACCAAAGGGAAACAATCAATTACTATGAGAGTTCTCATCTGTCTAATTATCTCATGATCAATACTCAAAATAACATGTAAAGGATCCAATGTTCTCATGCTCTTCTACCTGAAACCTTACATGACTTATTTCAAATTACACGTTTTCATTGCATAGATTACAGACTTTGACATCTACTTTTTAGGGAAGTGTTTCAGCTCCTGTGAAGTAAACAGTTCCTGAGAGAGACAGGCTATTGCAATTCAAGGAGTGTGGCATGATGTCATACCTGAGATTTCAAATCCTTCCTCACATTTTTCATTCAGCTATCATACTTTTTGTTCCATAGTTGGCTTAGTCACAGCTTCTATTCTCTTTTTTGGTCTCATTTAAGAGCTCCATTCATACTCAACAGATTGCAGAGAATCTGAACAAACTAATACTGTCTTGCAGTGTGTCACTGTCATAATAATTTTAAATAGTGTGGAAGTCAGTGTCATGTCTTACCTAAATGACAAAATGATACCAGGTATGTCTGCTGCAACAATACTTAATGTCCAACCCACTGTTGATTGGCTCCTGTGGTGACATTTAGAAATATCTTAACTACTCATCCTCATCTGAAAATCTTAATAACTTACATTTATTACAGGATATATGTGTAAAAAAATACCGGCCTTTTTTTAAGACATCAGAATCTGTCTGTTCATTCATGTAATTGTTTTTTCCTTGCATAGTTATATATAATTAATTTTCAAAATTCTTAATTAAATCTAGATCTAATGTAATTGCCTGGTTTTAAACTTTTAAAATGCACCATTAATTTAAGGACCCACTAAACCCTTTGCTGGTAAACCTAAAATGAATACAGCAGTGAAGAAGTATCAGAGGATCTATGTATGGCCAAGTTTAAACATGACTCACTGACAGAAGCAGAAATTCCTTCACTTCAGTCAAGATGATAGATTTGGCTCTTGTGTTTTCCACTATTATATGGCTTGAATTACATGGTTTCATTGTGCATGAAAGCTTCATTATCATTATGGAAAATGAATGGCATTGCCAATTATTTAAGCTGAAATAATTTAGGAGTTGGCTGAGTGGATCCTAGTATGAACTGAGCCAAAAAGCGTTACTTAAAAAACAAAAGCAGTGTCTCTAGCAGAGTTATTTAAATATTTTCACGTGTTATTACCAAAGGCAGAACACAGAGGCTAGACTTGGATTTTTTAACTGATATTGGTTTCAAATATTCATTGAAATCCTAAAATACACCCCAAAAAAATCAAGTCTTGATGTTATTAGACATCAGTTATATGAGACTGAATACTAATGCAGGTAAAAGGGTAAGCACAGGACGTATCAGATTTTTTAAAAGATACAGCTTCAAGATACAGTCTTCCAGGACTGTCCATTGGGTCTGCAAAACCACTATAAGGATCTAAATTCCAGTTAACTTTTTTTCTCAAATCTTATCTTTATATTCTGTTAATGCAAGATATGTACAAAAAAAAGAACAATAAGTAGGTGCAGGTAAGCTGATACCACTGCATAGAATGGTGACTGATAATGCCCTGTACTTTGATGTGACTCAGACTTCACACATATACGTTATTACTGTTTTTTACTTGTATTCTAGTAACAGACATAGACAATAATAAGAAATACATTCAAGATCTTGGGAGCTATCATATTTTTCACTTAACAATTTCATTTAGAATAGTTATGCATAATAATGGATGAATGCTACTGCTCATCATATTTATTTTTCCTTTAGAAGTATAAGATAGGCAAAAAGATATCTAATCTGTTTTTGGGGACTCTGAGTCTAGTTTTTTTTTTACTGGTATAATCTTTTAGTGCTTAATTATTCTTATTATTAGGGTAATAGAGTAATTACCCTTATGTTAAGGAATGCAACTACATACAAGGTGGAATTTGAACCTATTCAAAGGTTTCACATTTTTTTATGTCTCCAAATCAGATAATTAGGCACTCTAAGTTCTCTTCAATAAACTGATTAGACTGAGTTTATTGAGTCTCCCAGTGTGACTCTTGCTTTCTGTGTTTTGGATCACTTAAGAGTCCTTTGTTCAATGTTCTGCTATCTTGACAAATTCTAAAAGCAAAAACCAACCACTTGATATGGTGATGTAATGTACAAGGAAAAAAAATCATACCCCTTCACGTACTCTGTATTCTCCTTCTGAGCCCAAGGGTCACATTTACCTGCTTGACCTTGACAATACTTTCTGACCTTATGGTAAGTCTTTAGAGGTGAGATTTTCCTATAAGTTTTTCTAACTAAATCTATACAGGACAGAGTATTTTGATTTTAGACTCTGCATTTTTCACTGCTACTGAAGTAATATGTATTGAAAAAACTTACAAAGAATTAATATTTCCAATGATTTTTCAGTAGTGGTCTGATGGTTGAGTTTGATGTGACATTTAGAGTGTATTAGGCACATGCAAAACACAAGCATAAAATATACCCTTCTCAGTTTGTGCTTGATTAGTTTGGTAATAAGCACACATTTGGCTTCGTCTTAGTTCCTATTGCCAATGTTCATGGCCAATAAAGTTTCTGTTAATGAAGATTGTATTCACAAGTGTGCATGTGCAACTGAAATAAATAAATATTCAAAATTATTGGATGCTGGAGTGGCAGGTAGGGTAACTTCGTCATATATGACAAGTTGAATTACATAACTCTATGATATCTGTAGGCATGCAGCAATGTCTACTTTTTCAACAGCCAATGTGTCTCTTTTACTGCTCATCTAATAAATAAGTGCTAAAATACTGCTTCAGGCTTGTTTGCATGACAGTTGACATTTCAAAATACTGACAAAAATGACATATCTTGAGTAAACCCTTCTAAATAAGTTGTCTCTTTCCAACATGCCTTTTTTTCCCTATAAGCAGCAGTATGAATGCAACTCCGTCGCTGTCATTACTGGCATTTGAAGAAAATGTTTCTTTAAAAGTGGAAATTGAAACAAGATTACACGAAGTGTTACATCAATATGTTTTCTATTTGAGAACACAAAACTTGACATTTACACTAGTTAGGTTTGATATGTAGAATAGAGAGAACTACACACTAAACATATTCAGATTTTTACATGATTACAGGGCAATAATTATCACTAAACAAGAATTTGCTTGGGTTTAATCTTTTATTTGCTCTACAGGGTCTAGGAGAAAAAAGGGAGAAAATTTTCTCAGTGATTTGGCCCCTTCTTTTCAAACTGAATTTTAAAGATGAATAAACATTATATAAAGAAATGCAATATAACAAAGATTAAGTGAGCTCACATTTCAGATAAAGAACTGTTTAAGAGAAAATAATTTATTTTTCTGTATCTTATTTCAATTTGTTGTAGACTTGAACTGACTAAAACAGTAACCTTTTTCAAAGGATATGACAAAATTCCTTTTTTTTCCCCTTCAATTGTCCTAGTTTTTCTAGCTTAAACTTTGTTAATAATTTCTTAATATTTGCCTAAGTTGCATTCTCAATACCAATAACATGCAAAAGCTAATTGCAACAAATTAGCAGTAATTTCAGAATCAAGAAGGCTTACTTCTCGTGAGTCAGAGCAGAAAGAAAATATCTTCTGTCCTGGGGAATTCAGTAAATCTAGTCTGGCTCCCATTTTATACTCTCTATCTTAAACCTGGGCAAGAAAGTAATCTCGTCTTGCAGACATGATGGGAGATCCTGTTCTGCACTGATATGAAACCAAGACATGAAAATGTTCACAAAAATTAGATTCACCTCCAAAATAATCTTATAGCCCTTTATTTGGCTTTTAGCAACCTGTATTCAAGAGCATGGCCTAAATCAGGACTATTATTATTATTGCTATCATTATCGCTATCATTATTATTTTTATCATTACGCTTTCACTTTGCATCTTTGTCTTCTGTTTTCTTCTCTACAACTGTCTCTCTGTGTGTGTCTTGGTTTGACCCAGAAGTGAGTTTTTAGAAAAGTTGTAGGTACACTAGAAATTGTATTTTCAATGTGATGTTTTCAAGAAGAAAAGCATCCATCTTAATAATGTCAAATCATTTCATCAGAACATTATTGAATGGTTTATCCTACATTATTTCCCATGCCAGCTTTCTTTGTTTTATGGAATAAGATTTTGAGGTTTTAGTTTGCTTTCTTATAATTATTATTATTTACTTTCTTTTCAAGAAGGAATAATTTTACTCATAAAGAGTGAATCCCACACTAATGCATAGGTTTAAGTTTTGGTTAGCTCCTAAACAACATGTTTCAGAATACCCTTTCTCAGATTAAAGGGGGAAAAGAAGGATCAACTCTCCTGATTCCTGAATAATATTTGTTCAATTCTTAATTTACATTTGTGCTACATTTAAAGATTTCGGGGTTTAGTCTGTCACCAGAAAACCTACTACTCCCAACAGGCAAAGCAGCATCTGAAAGTTCTTGAAGCACTGCTAATTCTGCAGCTGGTTTGTTGGTTTTTTTAATGCTGTGCACTTCTTTCCTCCATTTCCTTGTTCTCTGAATGGGCACAAGAAGAATAGACTACCACACTTGTTATTTTATTTTAATGAGAAATATGTCTGACTGTCTAATGTTAATAGCTTAACTTTATCTTCAAAGATGACATAATTTTTGAGGGGTTCTAAATGACATTTTCCCAAGAGTTTTAGCATTAAGCCCAAGTAACAGACATGAAACCATTTTTTTGAATCATGTTAGCAAATACATTGTCCAACACATCCTGGTTTTGCTCTTCAAAAGAGGCCAGAAAAGCATATTTTTAGTAGAGGTAAATGAAGTATTTGGAAAAGACTTGGATAATGGGGACAAAACAATGGGAGTTATTATTTTAAAATGTGTGGGTATTGTTGTGATACTCTACAATGATGATTTAGACTGAATGTTTTAATACCAATCCTTTCTCCATATCCTAAATTTCCCAACAGAACTTTAGGCAGGGTTACTTAACTTTCAGGCTGCTCTCAAGTAGAAAACTTATTTGGGTTGTGGTATTTTGTAGTTATTTGTTTGTTTCATTTTGTCCCCTTTTAAAACTTGAAGTAGTGTTAATTGCTTCCTTTGGAATAAGGCATCACATGAAAAACTGTGGTTTTGGCTTGTGTGTGTGATTTCTTAGGGTTTTGGTCAATACCTACTTCCTCCTGTGTATGATTCTGAGTAAAAATATAATTTACTATTTGAAAATATGCTTTAACCTATTCATTGGTTTATGCTTTTTTTTTTTCCCTCTCCAGGTACAGAAATACTAAACAAGTTTCTTGAAACACCTAAAAAAACTATGTAGACATTAAATTTATTTGTATTTTAATGGCCTAATAATACTTGAAATATAGCATTTCAAAATGTCTGTGTCCTGGTAAAATTGTGGCATTGAATAACAGTACTTTACTACATTTTGATTTAAAATGTTAAAATTAAGACCTTTGCAGTAATCGGAAAAATGTCCTGAAAGTTCATATACAATACAAGAATACTTTTTTTACAAAAATCTTCCAACTTGCATATTCAATGAATAGAATAGCCTTTAGGAGTTTATTTAGGGACAGAAAAGTCATTTTTCAGTTTCCTTACGTATGCTTTGAAGAAAAATCTAGCTATTTCAGTTAATTCATTAAAACACAGCAAAAAAAATATTCTCCAGAATTTAAAAAACTCTAAATCTAAAAGGCTAACAAATTCTTTAAAGTCTCAGAAGCCATCAGTAGTCGTGTGCCTATCAGAATACAGGAAATCTTCAGCATTTAGATCATTATGAAAACATGATTAAAACATGATTAAAACATGATTAAAAGAGAAGTCAATCAGGATTAAATTTGCTGTTTTGTTGCTGGGAACTCCTTTGTTGAAATCTGTACTAGCTCCCTTGAGAGGAGCAAAATGAGCTATGTTCTTTATAGTTAAAATATATATACTTGTGATTTTTCACGTGTAACTTGACAAAAGTACAGTTCTTCCATGCCTGAAAAAACAAGAACAAGAAAAAAAAATCCTGAAGTTTACATTTCCTTTGGGAGATACTTTTTATTAATTTAATCCACCAGGGAATCATTAATCTTTGGATCAAGCTACTGTGACAGCTTATTAAGATTTCCATTAAGTGTTCTTAAAATTTTCCCAAAATAATGAAGTTTTCTAGAAATTTCCTTTCTGCTAGTTGCTTTCAGAAATTCTTTTTGTGCATTGTCCATGTCACCACTTCTTTAATGTTATTTTAATAACATTTAAATCTATTAATAGAATCAAGGGATTGGAAATTAAAATGCTGACTGTTTACTCTGCTTGTTTGCCCAGGTGGACAGTGTCAATCTCTGTATTATATATATATGTAAAATAAGTTAATAACACTTATAAACTCTGAAGATGACTTGTCAATGCATTAAAAAGTCATGTATAATCAAATATAAAATCATATGGGATTTAATAATCAAATTAACACATAATCAGGATACTGATTCTTAAAACTTTTAACAAAATATAATTTCTTTACCCTTTCAGATAAAAGATAAACAAAACAAAAAAAAAATCACAACAGAAACAAAACAAAAAAAACCACACACCTCTGTGAGGTATGGTTTCCTTTTTTTGAAAAACTCTGAAATCATATAGTATCTGGCAAATCTAGAAAAAAGTATTTATAGGAATTTTTTAGTTGCTTAATATGAAAGCAGCAGTAACCAATCCCTGTAGCATGGTGATTATATATGCAATCTAATAAGAAAAGGGGAGAAACAACCCAGAAATGATAGATACTCCCTGCAGTTATTTCTTGTCCTAAAATACACATAATTCTTAGTGAGCATTTTCCATGCAGTTTTCATGAAATGTAGGTGCTTTGTGAACTTTTCATTTAAATAGAATGATGATAGTTTGAATTACATCACTTATTAAACTGACTAATATTTAGCCAGCTTGATAATCATGGACTACATTGTTTTGATTCATTGTATTCAGGCAGTTAAAAAAGAAAAAGGAAAGAAACCCTCTTTGATCATAACTCTTAAGCAAGATAAAAGAGAAGAGTATACTCAAACAGTTATTACAGAGCAATCAGTGCATTGTTAATCACCACACTTACCTTGGGATGTGAACAAACCTAAAATTAGCTTTCACTTAAGCGTTTCTGGGAAGAGTCAAGGAAATAATATGAGAAGCTGAAAAGGATTACAATGTGATTAGAAATACTAAAAGCAAATTTAGTATTTAGTTAAAATTTCACAATATTTTTTTCTCTCGTTTTAACTTCATTCTGTTGTTTTAACTGAAGTAATATAAAAGAGAAGGCAGGCATATGGAATGGCCGTTTCTTTTATGATCCCTCTTTGGTTTTGTAGAATATTTTTTTCAACTATCTTCACAAATCTCATCTACTTGATCAGAACTTCAGTACCTGATATAATCTCTTTTGACCCTATAAAGCCATTCTTCACCTACTGTTCCATTTTCTGAGGAACAGAAGATTCCTGTAGGTAAGGAGTTCCTAGGACACCACCTTCTTCCTTTATGAAACTCAGAATAATTTCATAAGTCCTGAAATCATAAATTATTTTTTTTAATCCTCTATTCCTGTAACATAGTATGGCCTAACTTCTGCCTTGTTACCTGTTTTGACCACAAACATTAGGGAGATTTGAGTTTTTCTTTCATTACCTACATAAAATACAAAAAAGTCCCTCTGTTGCTTTGTGTGAAAGTTCATGGTCAGATGAAGCAGATCTTATATAATATAATGAACATACCTGTATTGAGTTTAAAATTGATCTGCAATTTTCCAGTTTGGATTACATAAAACAAACACCCACAGGTAAAAATGCTTTTTCTTAAAGAAAAGGTTCTTTTTTGGCAACCGGTTGCCAAATAGAAAATTTCCTCCATTCCCTTTGTTTCCAAGAAAATATTCAGGCCACATCCAACAGCTCAGCAATTGCATCTGGCCTCATGTCACTCCATCCCAACTGACTCTCCTTCAGTTCCAGTAGAATGCCCCTAGCATTTTCTCTTCCACAGAAAAAGAAAATGAAAGTGCATAATTTTCAGCCTGAATTGAACATGTAGTCACCAGTTTTAGAAGTTTCATTGTAAAAATGTAATGGTTTATGCAATTTGGAGGAAGGAACTTTATAGCACTCATTCTGCTTGCAATAACTATATTTCCTTAAACCATTCTTATTATTGGTATTGGTCTTTATAGTATGTACTTAAAAATTGTACATTTTAGTATCTCACTTCCCTTCCTGTGCATATCTTTAGAATTAAAAAATTCCCAAACTTTAATTGTTCCGTAAGTTTTAAAAATTATTTCATGTTCCTACCTAATATGGTCTATTATTTTTGTAATAAACTTGCTCATAATTCAGATAGTCAGACTACAAGATCTGATTTCCTAACTCTTATGAACAAGTCGTTCTGTTTAATTGACAGAACTAAGTATTTTATATTAATTATTTCTGTAAAATTATCACAGTATAACAATCTTCAATAGCTTTGCCTCGTTCTTTTCAGAAAAGTCTTCACTTCTGAAAAATCAGGAAAACATTAAAACAAGTAAAATAAAAGTTGCATAAACTATTGATTCCATTCTATTTTATGCCTAGTAATTTTCAATAGGTAATCCATTATATTAAAAATGGAAGTCTTTTTTGTGCATAGCATAAGACATTTTCTCTCCAGAGGAAAACCTTAACATGTTTTATTGCTTTTCTTTGTTTGTCTGGGTTTTTAATTTTGTTTTTTTTTGTTATAGTTGTTAGCTGGAAGATAATACCAGTTTAATATACCAAAATAATTTTTTTCCTAGCAAAATTGACCAGTCTTCACTCGTAAGGATTGCCTCATGCAATTTCTATCACTTCATAAGTTTCACCAGGATTTCTGAAATTCTTAAGAAAATAAATATTTTTTTTTTAATTAAATGACTATATAGGCCTTGAAGGAATAAAAATATCTTCAAATGTGTCAAATGCAAATTTTTACCTGAAGGACAAAAAAAAGTTTATATATTATTTTAATAGTTAAATGCCTTATTAATCAAACAGTTACTTTATTTCAAAGTGGTCAAAACAATGGAATAAGATAATAAAATACTTAAAATAGAAAATACCTCTTATACTTTTCATTTAATTGTCAAGTATGAGAAATCATAGGGTGATAGAGTTAAATATGTGTTGGCTTGGAAGAGAACTGAAAGATCATCTAGTTCCAACCCTCTTGCCATGGGCAGGGACACTTTCCACCACACCAGATGGTTCAAAATGCCATCCAGCCTGGCCTTGAACACGTCCAAGGGTGGTGTATCTACAAATTCTCTGGACAATGTGCTCCAGTGCCTCATCACCCTCAAAAGTGAAGAATTTCCTTCTAATATCTCATCTAAACCTATCCTCTTTCCATTTAATGCCATTACCTCTCACTATATGCCCTGACACACAGTCCCTCCTCACCCTACTTTAGTTACTAAAAGGCTCATCTAAGGTCTCCCAGGAGCTGTCTCTTCTCCCTGCTAAACAGCTCCAACTCTCTCAGGCTGATCTCATCATTAGCCTCCTTTTACTGCAAAATTGCCTTTCCCTTCCCAAACACAAGCCTCAAGTTCCCAGATTTGCTGTGTAGCATTTGAAGAAACAGCTCTCATATGACCATTATAACTGCACCCATAAATACCTTCTTCTGGAATTGGGAAGAGCTGTATTACAGTAGCCAATAAAGTGATTCCTCACCATTAGGAAATATTTTACCACTTCATAAACCCTCTCAAAAGGTTGCTGTACAGAAGAAAATTAAAAGTCCTTAAATTTTTTTACTAGTGTGTGTTTAGAAAGAATGTCTAAGGTGAATATGTTCTTTGTACTGTAAGCAATTTCAGCAACAAATGACTTTCAGTAGATTTCTGTACTGAAAAGGACATCTTCAATTTACAAATGGAAATCTTACATGTTAAAAATTTTTGTGCAGCACCTCAATATGCCAGTTATTAGACTTCTATTATGGCTTATAGACTTCTCCCTGTTACCAACAGAACCCTGTTGATATTCTATCACCCTCTGCATATTTTTCATTATATTTTTCTGATATGTGAATTTTGCCTTTTAATTTTCCATTTTTGTTTTCTAATATGTTCATTTTCAATTTTTTTCAAGTGTATTAAAAGATTAAAAGGACAGACATTCTATTAGCTACTTTTTTGAACACTAATGAATCCTTAATTGATTAAATTGCAAAGACAGGATATTTATAGTATGTTTTGGATTTTTTTCTTGTCATTCTACTATATGTGTTTATCTTGTATGGTAATTAATATATTTTAACTTTTTAAATTATATGTAGAAGAGACTGAGGCAAAACTGAGTCATTAAGGAAGAAAAGCATGAGAAATTTCACCTTGTTTATAACAAAATGTAGCAAACCTTTCTAAAAATAAGGTTGCAAAAAGATAAATATGAATTTTGGCTGGTGAATAAACATAGCACAAACACCTGAAATAATTCAAAAGGGAAAAAATCTGAAGTCTTTCATGTGTCTTCTGGTCTTTTCTTCGATTCTATTTCAGAACATAGACAGTCCTGACCAATGATTTTATTCTGGCTGAAAATACAAATGCCTATATTCCCTTCAGCAAAACTGTACCTCTTTCCTCCTCAAACACCTGAAAGTTTTATTTTCTATAGAAAAGAAAAATGAAACCCACTAACTTAAATAAGAATTAATTATTGAAGCACTTAAATGCTTAGGTGTTATTATTCCCTAGACATGATAGAATATTCTAAGCATAAAGGGCTCTAATTTTTTTTTGTCCTTAACTTTCCCCAGTCAGCTGATTTTCCATACTATGAACTTTGCATGTCTGAGAACAACATTCTGATATTGGTTATTTAGAAAAAACCCCACAAACCAAACATTTACATTCAAATAATGCTTATAAATTCCATTCTTCATTCTGATGATTTAGCATAATGTATGACATTATAAGTTACCTGAGATTTTTAGGTGTCTCTCCTTCTGGGAGACATCAGTTTTATTTATATTTAAAAAAAATTAAGTTTTTTCCCAGTTCTGAAAATAATTTTGTAATAACAGGAAAAATAATTAAGATATAAGTGCAAAAAAAGTTTCTTATTTTGCAACCCTTATTTATTTTCCAGAATTTTTATTATATTCCCCATTTATGATTGCTACAACACAATCCTATATGTCATTCTTAAACAAGTATCATAAGTTATAAGTATTTTATAGATGCATATGATACATATGTTATTCTTAAAACTAATTTTTGGGTCACACAGAGAAAATCCTTCAGTGTCCCGGTGAGTCTTACAATCTACCTTACGAGCCAGTATAGGTTTGTACAGGATGTCATTATCCAACTTGCTCAAACACCAAATGCTTGCCAAAAAAAGCATTTTCTAATCTTGCAGAATCTGTCTCTACAAATCAGGACTGAGTAATAATTCTGGAGACACAGATTTTCCCATGCTTTTACTTCAGAGAGATGTTTCATAGTGTATTACCTTTTGGTAGCAGTAGAAATATTTACAATGAGACAAAATTATTTGGAGGCCCACCTTCCCCCTAGGATAATAATGCAAGGGGAAAAAAAAAAAGAAAATAACTTAGTGAGTGCTGAAAAAATTATTAGTTAATTAGCATAGAAAAGAAATTGATTCACTGTTTGAGTTCAATATTGACAAATAGGAGAAAGGGGAGCCACAGCTGAGTTTAAATTTCATAGCACTTTATGAAAAGCTACATTTCATAACCATTCCCTCTGAGAAATATTCCTGCCTTGGGAGCAGTTTTATATGGATTCCTTTAACTGGTAGCTCAGTGTGAACTAAAGAAAACAGAGTTCTTCCCTAAAATACATCCAGTACTGGATGACAAGTATAATAGCTCTAATATCAACAATGAGAAATATCTATGCTATCAGATACACTTTTTTCCCCCCTTCCATTTAAAACTATACAATTCACAAATACTCTACAGTCTGTCTGATACAAAAATTCTCCTCTAAAATACTTAAATAATTCTGTATGAAAATTTGTTCTTATGGCTTAATGGCAGCACTTTGAGCGTCCAGTTTCAGCAGTGACAGACATTTGGTTTGAAAGAATTCTTGAGGAAGTAATAAACTACTGAATTCTCACACAAATCCTAAAAATGAAGAAAATATATGGGATAAAAAAGGAAAGAAATAATTATTTTTCACTCTACTTACCTATGCAATGTGCATCTATTTTAAAAGCATGAATCTTTTGTCACCCAAAATATGCAGTTTCATATCATGCAGTTGTACCAAAAGAAATATTAGTTTTTATCTCTTTAAAGACTTAGAGGGAGATGATTCTGGTGAATTAAGAGGTGACTTACACCTGATATCAACATAAACTCTTAAGCTGGCAGATTTAAGTGGCTTCATGTCATGCAATAATTCTGGATTTAGGCTTTCATATGTGATGGGAATGTTGGCATAAATAATTCCATCAGGTCATTGTTCTCCTTAGTGTTCAGAAAGAACAGTATTCAGAGTTCTGTGACAGGCATAAAGTAGTTCTGCTGTAGATTGCTGCATGGAAAGCTTCAGAGGAATAATTCTATCTGTCTATCTATCTATCTATCTATCTATCTATCTATCTATCTCTCTATCTACCATGCATCATCAGTCTCATCTGTCTGTTGCTCATTTCATTTCAGTTGTTAGATTTGAAATAAAATTTAATGCATATATGTGTATATATATGCTGCTTGTAGACATTCCATTAGTGTCAAATAGGGCCTCTTGACACAAATCAGAAAGCTCATTCATATAAGTGCCTTTAAAATTTTACTTTGGATACTTCAATCAACATTTGGAATCTAATGTGAAGTAACATGGATCCTTATAAATTCATAGGGAACTATGCAGATGATATTTTAATTTTACAAATGTATTAAAAAGACAAAAAACTCCAGAATCAATATTTTTACAGGATGACATCCAGTATTACATGTGACCTTTGGAATTCTATCCCAGGATTGTCTAAGTGAAAAAAAATATCATCATGTTTTAAAGCATTTTTATCTCTGTAAAATTCTAGCTAATTCTTGTTAGCATTTTATCTCCTGAGGATAAAGACAAGATACCTCAATTTTCAGAAAATGGAGAGTTATATAGCAATAATCATTAGGCTAATGATGAGAAACATAAGAGAGAGGGTAAAACTTTGGAGGCTTTAGAATTGTTCCCTAAATATTTTTTACTAATTGTGATGTCAAAATATATGGAAAAGTAATGAGAAACTTGCTTGTGACTATTGCCTGTGCGTACCTTTCAATGAATATCAGCCCATGAATTCCAAATGGACAAAGGTCCTTTTCAGTAACTTTCAGCAAGAAATAAGATTTCATATATTTCCAAATTATTTTGTTTTGGATAGTTTGCTATGTAAGACCTGGTTAATTTTGAGCTGCTCAGCTGTATGGCAGCAAGAAATAAGATTTCATATATTTCCAAATTATTTCGTTTTGGATAAGCAAGGATATGTAATTTTCTCTAGTCTGGTTTGCTATATAAGACCTGGTTAATTTTGAGCTGCTCAGCTGTATGGACCTGCACTACTCTGTTTTGTGCTTAATAGATCCTTTCTAACACTAGTACTCCTAGAACAGTTTGCCCATCTTCCCACCCCAGAAGACCATTAGGAATGTTTTAAAGAAAATGTCCAAAGCAGCAGGTGTGATCAGTCTTGTAATTCTTGACAACAAAGGAAATGCTGTGCAGAAACAGAATGTAGCAGAAATATTTGTCATAGTTCCTTCATATTCTACATAAAAATGCAGAAGAAGTTAATAAACAATAATCTTGTTCCCTGAGCACATTTTCAAATAATTTTAATTTTTAATTCATTTTTCATAAAAGCTAAAAAGAAAGGGCAATCAGATGTGCAGTATTGTATAATACATCTAAGTAGGGAAAAATATAATAGCAGAAGAGAAGAAACAAAAATTGGGTACAGTGTGACTTCATAATATATGCAATAGATAGATAAAACTGTTCTAATTACCAACACAACACACTTTTCTTCAATAAAAGTAAAGAAGTGTTTGTTTGAGACTTATAGATTTATTTCTTTAATAAGCTTTCCCTAGACAGTTATCAGAGGTTGTTCTCTTGCTGGAGTATATTCCCCTGTCTTGAGCTCTGAATGCCATGATTTGAGTGGAAAGCTGATTTTTGCCTGTTTCTGAGTAGATGGACGTTGCTGAAGGAGCTGTTCTCACTGAATCACCAGTGTCCACCTCAGCATTTTCAGCCTCCAGGGCAAGCTTTTGGTATTAATCATAAATTGAATACATGAAGAATAATAATTAACTAGCAAACTGTAATTATGAGCAACATCCAAAAGGAGCAAAAAACCATTGAATATAGGCCCTAGGTTTCCTATTAGTGCATTTAGGATTACTACAAACAGTCTTGTTAAACTCAATTAAATAGTTAATTAGATGGATTTTTCCTATTAGGACAGGATAAGAGGCTTGACTTTTAGAACTATACTGTTTGTAGGTTTTCCTTTTCTTAACTCTTACTGTGTATGGATTTCTTTTCCCTGGGAGACATAGTTAAAAAAGAGAAAAAAAATTCCTTCGCATGTCTAGGGGGCTTTGGCTTTTTTGTTTATTTTTATCACTGTCCCTCCTACACCCCAAAAGTAATTAGTGACATGTCAAATCTGTCTGAGAAAAAGTGCTATCCCCTTGTTAGCAGGGTTCCGAGCAATTAGGATCTCTTTTCTTCACCTACAGTTGTCTATTTTACTAAACTTGGATCACATGTTTGCCATCACAATTTATAGTAGATATCAGACTAGAAATAACTGGTTTCTTTGTATGTCTGATGAGTCAGGCTGAGCTATATTCTGGTGTGTTTCTTCATGATATTTCCCCATTCTGTTTTTTGTCAGCTGTTGCAAATGTGTGACAGTAAAATTAGATAGAATGAAGCAAAGCACATTTATTGCAGTACAAATGTTGTTACCTGTTACCTGACAGACTTTCTTGAGGATATTTTTGAACACTGCAGAAGTATAAGTGCAAGTAAACTGCGAGAAAAACTCACAAATATTTTAGGTTTCTATGTTTAGGTGCTAAAATCTCTGGTCTTCAACAGTTGCATAACTGCTGATTAAAATTTAATGTAAAATTCACTTTTATAATTATTCTTCAGCTATGATCAAGTGACTTTTACACTGTGTAATGGATAAAGAGACTTGACATCTATGAACAGCTCTAAAATGATGAGCCAAAGAAATACAGATCTGGAGGTGGACTAAACTTTTTAGGAGTAAGAAGCAGAACACAAACATGTCATTTAACACACATAGAAAGTGCTTATGTGGTAATATCAGATATAACTTGCAGGTTAATTGAAAATACCCAGAAGTATCAAAGCAAATATATTGAAATAATCCCAAGCAGATGCTAGACTGGATCTGAAGGAAAGGAAAATAAAGAAGGAAAATAAACTAAACATCATGTTCTTCCTTTTGAGTGTTGAGTGTTGAGTGTTGTCACCCTGAAACCACCATCAGACTATTATACGGACCTCTAGAGTTAAAAGAGCCATGGAAAGATAAGGATAAGCATAAGACCAGCAGAAGGGGTAAGTACTAGGAATTTTCTGCACTTAAAAATTTTTGTGGTACAAGAAGATAGCTCACCAGTTGTCATCATCGCCATCAGAGATTCAACTTGTGAAAGACAAATTTCCAATTAAAAACAGATTAAGATAGTAAAAAGCAGAAACAAAACGAAAAAAAAAAAAAAACACCTTCTCCTCCCAGCACCACATCCCTTCAGGTTAATCTTTACTTCTTTTGCTCCCAACTATGCTGACTGTGGGAAGAATAAGATGGATGAATGCGGTTGCGGTCATGTCATGAAGCACTTGATGTCTGCTGTTCCTTATTCCTCACACTGTACCTCTGCTCAAGCTTGAGGTGCCTCTGATAGCATACAATCCATGAAATGTTCCAACATGATTCCTTCCCACAGGCTGCAGTACTTCAGAAATTACTCCACCACAGGAATTACTCCACCACAGCATCTCTGATGGGCTTGATTTTGGCCAGTAACAGGTCCATCTTGAAGCCATCTTGAACTGGCTCTGTCTGACATGGTGGCAGCTCCTGCTTTCTTTTCCCAGAGGCCATCCCTGCCGAGTTCCTCCTCTCTCTGCGGCCAGAAATTTACCATGCAAAGGCAGTGTAGAATACTCGCACTAATTTTTGTTCTTTATATTTAATGTCTTTCTTTTCTGCCTATTAGAACGTCTGAGAGTAATAGGGTGTGGCATTTTTATCTAGAGGGCTTAGAATAGAATTTTGAGAAAATGTCAAAATGTTATTTAGATGTCTGCATTTTTAGCATTTATTCAAATGAGCAAAAATAAGAGGTCATTGAAATCTTGTTTTTAACATGAATTGAAATTCAAACTTGCAACACACTACTATCATGTTTAACTTGACTAAAATTGTAGATTATATTTACCTCAAGAGATCAGACTAGATGGTCTTGAAAGTAAATTTTGGTTTTAACTTCTGTGTATTTAGAAGCTTTCTCCTTCATTGCATATCCTCTGATAATATAGCTGCTGGCATAGCAATAGCTAGACTTCAAGTTTGTTAGAATTTCCCTTTCAGAAAGAATTTAAAAAAACAAATTTATCAGATGAAACTTAATTGTTTCTTGTTACTGTTGAAGAGATCAGTTTCCTGGTTATCGTTGAATGTCATGTCTTTTTCCCAGCAGTTTATTTTAATAATGTATTTTACACGTAGATAATCTCTTCAGTTTTATACTCCGAACACAGCATTTTCTTCTGATTTTCTCGATTTTTGGGGGGGTTTTGGGGTACTTTTTTTGGGGGGGGGAGGGTGTTTGTTTGTTTGTTTGTTTGCATGTATTTTACACATAGATAATCTCTTCAGTTTTATACTCTGAACACAGCATTTTCTTCTTCTGTTTTTCTTGATTTTTGGGGGGTTTTTGGGGTACTTTTTTTTGGGGGGAGGGTTTTTTGTTTGTTTGTTTGTTTGTTTATTTGTTTGTTTTGTTTTTTGGTTTTTTACAGTTCTAAACCTCTTCACTAATCCCATTCAACTTTCTCTACCCTGGAATAATCTTTCTTTTTTTCAAAAAAATTAATAGTTATTGGTATAGTAGGTGGACAACAACTAATGCCTTAGGCTAGCAGCAGAGACAAAAAAATAAATATGTATGAGATGTAGAACTGAATTTCAAATGCCAGGTACAGCCTGCTTCTTTTTTTTTTCCCTAGAAATTCTATTGTGTGTGATTTGTATTATAACTTTCAATTCTATGTAGAATGAAATCAATCTCTCTCCTGATCTTCCTGAAAAAACAGTATGTTCATTTTCAGCATATTTTAGCATCTTTAAATTGATGGGAATTTTTTAGAGGTATATACTCTGATTAACAGGGAGAAAGCTATTTTGAATATCTACTTCTTCCACTCTGCATTAAAATGTAATGATTGCTATTAAGGCTCATTGGATAATTCCATCATGTATAACTCGTTTAAATGAAACAATGTTAAATGCACATATAATCCAAAATCAAGAAAATAATGATTTTATGTATTTTTGATTCTACTATAAGAAAAGCATAAAACTTGCTTCTGATAAACCTATATGGTACCAGTTTTAAACTCCATCTGAATTGTTGGAACCTGCTCTACATTCCACAGTCCATTTTTTCTAGATTTTCATTTGATATGTTTTGTACAAGTGTGTAGATCACTTTGTGATGTTATTTTGAGAAAGAAATGTTCAAAAGAGCTTTTGAAGTCCTACACAATTTATGTTTCAAGAGCAATAAGGGAAATTAACTAATGTCATTCCTGCATCAGTAAGGCCATGGACACTAAGCAGATCTGTGGGTAAGATTCTACCACTAATTAAATAGAAACCATGGCGACTTTCAAATTCCACAGAAAACAAAGAGAAAAAATGAACACAGAAAAAGGATGATAGTAAAGCAAATAGTTTGGGACTTCAGCTCAGGACTTCAGGAGGCAGAAACTTGATAGCCTTTTTCTTAAACTAGAGAAGTCGTATACAAATTGGTTTACATTCTTTCTTCTTGATCAGTATTTCAAAAGTCACTCCCTCTCTTATGATTTTTCTGTGTTAAGTTTTTCATAATTGTATGTCTTCTATTTTGAAAGAGCTACTGTAAATGGTTCAAGGATAATTTAGTCTGTATCAATATGAATCATCTCTCTAATTTTATTGAATGCTCATTTCCTCTTGCACATTCTTTTCCCACGAGCTCATCGTAACACCATGAGACTTAGAAGAAAGAAAAGCTACATGCTTTTTCTTGGCCATTTTCAATTGTTTGCTTCACAGAGAGGTAATATAATTCGAACTGGATTTATCTTTCATCTCAAATTTCCTGTAAGGACACAGTACATTTGAAAAGGCTGTTACTTTCCAGCTAGGAACTATCTGACTTTCAGTGATAGATGAGCTGATGCTTCAGTCAAGAATATGTAACACACTTATATACTTTTCAAAGTGCTTTGGTTTCTTTAGCTAAAGGTTAAACAGTGTCAGTTATTATTTTGTTGTTATTATTATCATTAATAATTTGTTCTATTCATATGTGTGCACCAATGTGAATACATATTTTGAAGTGTTAGATGTTGATCTGTACCTGCCTCCTGCTACAATCAGAGCAGAAGGTCATAAAAAGATGCAAAACGACAAGTAGTTATAGATAAAGTGAAAGCAAAACAAGCTGAAATAGCCAATTTTGAGGGAAAAAATATGTTGACATGCTGTCTTATTTGTTATAACAAGACATCCTTTTTCTTTAAAATAGATGCAATTCTAATTTGAAACTGAGATACATGAATCAAATCAGTCACTGTCAAAAGGGTCTTTTCCTTTCAGTTGTAGCAACTAAAAAGATATATATATATTCACAGAACGGCTTTTTAATATATATACACACAACATATCAGAGAACTAGAAATTACTGTGATAGTGTTTAGAAGACTGTTCAGTCAGGTCACTTTTAAATTTTAAAACCGAACTTTACTGAATCACACTCATTGAGCAGGTGCATATAAGTGATGGTAATTTCTTGCACAGTATTAACTATTTTTATAACAAATGCAAAAAACTTAGTTCATAACACTTCTAAACTGGCTGTGAATTTAGCATACAGTGGGGGTGATGGAGTGCGGTGGGTCCATCTGCAGTTCTTCATAGTTTTAGTGACCGAGGTGTGGATGTTCCAACTTCAAAGTTACTAATCAGAGATAGGTGGGATTGTTCTTTCTTTCCAGTTTTCATTTGTTTAGTTTAGTTTTGCCTGATGTTTTTTATGCTTTTGCCTCTATCCTCTGCTTCTGAAACTGTTCTTTTTTTTTCTATTCTTTTGCTAATCTCTGTATGCTTGAGCAGCTATCATTTTGCAATGTTATGCTTCCTTTTACTTACTCTCCGGCAACTTCTTATTTCCCCTTCCTACATGCAGCTACACCCAGCTTCTTTGGTGATCACATTGCATAGACAATTATGTAAAACTGTGTTTGATTATGACATCACAGTGATACAAAATCATAAATTGCTGTTAGTTGCACTGTTTCGGTACACTTTTATTCAGGTTCAGGTGACTGTTAGCCACCCTATTACCTTATTTATATTGGGACTGCTTTCTGGTTTAGTATTATGAAAACATAGAAATATTTTAGATGTCAATAATCTTTAGATGTACATCAGGCTGCTCAAGATTTTTCCTAGACAATCAGGAATAGCTCCTCAGGTGAATATTCCACAACCTCTCTAAGCAACCTTCTCCAGTATTACACCATTCTTATCTTGCAGTGTTTTTCCTTATATCTTATCTGGTATGACTTGTGTTCTTTGCCTTTCAACTGCACACTTGTGCGAAGTGTGTCCCTTCAATTTAAACTTTCATTAGGTAGCTTAAGACATCCTTTGTCTTCTCTTTTGGGTGAATAAATGCAAAGCTGTCTTACTTTTCATGTATCTCGTGTTTTATGACCACTGTGATATATTTCCTAGTTTGTGAGTCTCTTGCGTGGAATAGTCTAGCTTTGTCACCATATTCCAGATTAAATTGAAAAGTGTTAAGTAGAGTGGAATAATTACTGCCTTTAACCTGCCACTATGCTTTCCCTTTTGCAGCCTATCATGAATATTGTAGGATCTAGTTAATTCCTTCACTTAAATGTCACACAATTGCATTAGATTTCTTCTTTTTGGTCTGATATCCAAAGGGAAAAGAGACAGAAAGCATGGGTAAGTAATATATATGTGGATAAACAAGAGTTCCTTTCAGTATTTTTGAAAAAAAAATGTGATAAACTTATTGACATGTCAGCTACACAGTTGGTTTTATATGGCCTTTTGTCTGGACTTTTAGTTGCTTAGTTGGTTAAAGCAGCCACTTCCTCCTGCCCTGACTTTCCCCATTAATGTTGTCTTTGATAACAGAAAGGTTAACCACAGTGGGTACAATGCAAGTGTGTTTTCCTCTGTGAACTGACATCTATCAAAAGAAGACCACTTGTTAAATACTGAAACACTCATATTAATGTTAAGGTTTCCTGTACATTAGTAGATGATAACAGATGTTGTGATAATGGATATGATATATGAATTAAAACTGGAATTGAATGCAGGATTATTTTCAGAAAGCAGGATTTTTAAATATACAAGAAAAAATACAAGAAATTCAAGCCTTGAGAATAAATTCTAATTATTTCTGATTTGAAAATTCAAGTCTATTAAGTAATCAACAGTATTTAAAATATCTCTGACCTGTCAAAACATTTTCTTCCACAGAAATAGTAAAAATGTTTAAAAGAACAATGTATTCATAATAATTTATTGTAATTTGGTGATCCCTAGTCTACTTCATTTGTTATGCTATCATGTCATTCATTGTAAAAATCCATCCTTTGTAAAGTGATTTCTTCTAATTGTAGAACAATGGGTGCATTTAAGGCAGGAAGGTTTGGATCCTTCTCAGTCTTCCTTACATTCAGAGCACTGTGTCCCACACATCAAACTTTAGTGTGTTAGCTGTAAATTGAGGTATATAGAATTTCTTCAAGAAGCGTGAAATCAAGTTCCAGTTTTGCAAGTGAACATTTTTCCCCTTGAGCAGAAAATGAAGTAGGATGCATGGTCAGCACACCAATAAAATCTTACTTTTTTTTTCTTTACAAGTTAGGAAGTTAAAACACAAAGAAAAAAAACCATACAAAAATATGAGTTCAAGACCAGATGAGAAATCTGCATTTTGTCATTGAAAGCAAAGCTGCTAGATCATGGATCCCCAAAGTTGATATTTTTCAGAATTCATGTCTGTAAATTGTTGAAGAAATGTTAGAAGGCTGTCTGTTCTTGTCAGAATCCACAGTTGAAGCTTAGCCTGAGGTTTGGAGGGAAGCAACTCTGATGAACTCAGCATAAGCTCCATCAGCTAGTTGTAAATATCTCTGCACCAAAACACTTGGGGCATATTTTCCCCTAACAGTCTAACTAAAGTGAAGTATTTGCTGTGAAAAATTGGATTTCTTCCCATATTGCAATATAGAGATTAAGAATGATCCACCAGGGATAAATTTGTATCACACAGGTTACCTCCTGTTACTTGCCTGTAATTTCAATTGTAAATACAAATTATATTTGTGTCTTTAGCTGGCTAAGTATTTCCATCCATTTTTAACAATTATTTGTTTCAATGCAATTATAATATTGATTTAACCACTGAACAAACAATAACAAAAAAAGTCTTGGAGTCTTAGAACTGTCTAAATGAGAAAGACAAAAGGAATGCTGCTATCTCCCACTTACAGATAGGGTGCTGAGGCACAGTACAATTATTTAGTATGCAAATGCTTTTCATCAGCAATGTATACATAATGCAGTGATGCACAAATCACAGATACTGTAGCTAGCTCTGAGCAAGATATGTCTAGAACCTGAACTGGTAGAGATTTTTTTAAATAAGGTAGTTCTAGAATAAAAACTATTATAGCAATATTAAGTTTTTCTCAGCTGAGATTAAAAAAAAGGCAAAACAGTACAGTAGCATAGGTTATATTTATCTTGAGATATTAACTAGCTGCCCTGCACTTTGCCATGCAAAGTTCATGCCTGGTAGTTACACTTCATGAACAAGAAACACCAAGAACTGAACCTAAATCACAAGTATCTATTTCCATAATATATTCTAATGCTAATGCTTAGTCCTCAGATTGCAAGACTTTCTACTCCCACTGTCTCATGTAACAAAAAAACAAACCATGACCCAAACCCGAGAAAATAACGTCTTTCAAGTTCTGATAAGAAAAATTCTGTTTCCAACTTCAGAAGAGATTTAAAGCTGTGAATTTTGCAAACACAAGCACATTAATTATTTTTACACTAAATAACCAAGATATAACACGTAGCTTTAGCACTGATATTTTTTGTTTTAGACAGTTCCCTTCTGAGAAAGTTTTTTATGGAAACAATTCTCAGTTAACTGATTTTCTTCACTGTACCTCATTTTGGACTACAAAAATATTGGGAAGAAATAGAAAAATTCCCAAGTACATTTCAGGTCCTGAATGATTAAATAACAGTACAATTCCTACATGTCATGGTGAAAATAAACAGATTTTTCCATGAATAAAAGACTGAAAAAAAGTCTCCATCTCATACCTTCTTAGCTCATGGATTGTGGCAAGGCAACTTCATTTATAGGTATAGAATGATCAAGGTTGCAACAGACCTTTTGCATCATCAAGGCCAACTGTCAGTGCAGTACTTCCTCTTTAACCCCTAACAACTGAAAAAACACATCACCCAATATTAGATCCAGAGGCCTCTTGAAGACCTCCAGGAATGGTGACTCTACCAGCCTGGGAAACCTATTCCTATACCTGACCCCTCTAACAGAGAAAAAATGTTTCTAATATCAAATTTGAATTTCCTCTTTCTTAGTTTAAGGCATTTCCTCTAGTCCTCTCTCACTGTAGACATGGAAAAATATGTGTAACTCAAGTTTGTCCTACAGTTATAACTGTAATGTAACTGAATATCAGAGCAGGGCCAATCTATACATTCATGTATGAGTAATTAGTTGGATGGGCCAGGTTCTCCACATCTAGTCATCTGCACAGATGAATTAATGGACTGATCTTAAACAGTGAAAGGAATTGAAACAATGTAATTAAAATTATATCCACCTGCTCAATTAAGAATTTGTTTCATCGGTGAAGGAGCTCGTTGAGAAGGCATTTTAGAGTCCTGAAGACTTCAGTCATCTTCTGCTGTGCCTACACAGATTTGTTGGGTTCAGTGTATTAACCACTCTGGGAGAAAAAGTCTGATGCTTTCAGCAATTTCTCATATGGTTCTTGCTGCATAATTGATCATATTGTGTGTGCATAGGGTGTTTAAACGGAGTAGAAACTGTTCCTGGAAATACAGACATAGCCATGTAGGACAGTCCTCCATACATAATTTACATAGCTGGGTGATGTTTTGTATGTGTTTTCAGATCAGCCAAAGAGATAGATCCTGTATATGCAGGAGTAGTCATGCATCAGCTGGATTCCACGAAACAAAGGCTGGGTGTAGTCTTATCTGATCCAACTCAAGTACCTTCCTTAGTCATTCAGAGAACATTCCTCTTTGAGGTACTTGATTCCCCAAGCACATGCTACCCTGTCCCAAGATCCCTTTTGTAATGCTCTCTATCTGTGCAATAGGAAAATGAGGGGAATGGAGATGGTGAAATATTTTGGCTGTTTTCTTCCTCTAGCTATTCAGAATTAAAATTTTGTTTCAGTATTTCCCAGGAGACATCAACATAAATATCAGGTCCTCAAATGAGGAAGGCATGGCTGGCTTTTACAGAAAGTATGGAATTAATGTATTTATGTTTATTTCCTTGTAAGAGTTAAGGCAGCTCTGGCAATCTGAAAGTTAAAGCACACATTTTACTTTTCAGAATAGCCTTCTTTTCTTTAATATTAATTAAAGAAAATTTAAAATTAAAATTTAAATTTTAAAATTAAATTTTTAAATTTTTTTTTTTTAATTATACTATTCTTTTTAAACTTTTAATTTTCTGATACTGTAACCAAATGGGATAAAAAAAACTTATCCAACAACAATTTTATGTGAATCAGCAGATATTCTTTATTCAGGGTGCTGAGAACACAGGACAACTCCTCTGAAACTGTGTTCCACCCAACAAACAAAACTCATCCCTTCTATATACTTTTCCTACTAAACCATTGTTACACAATTTTTTTTACATCTTATGCACACTCTGGAAGTTCTTCATTTAACCTTTACATTTATTGGTTCCAATAGTTAATAACTTCATCAATATTCTTATCCTAAAACAATCAATGGCTACTCTATTTAGGTCTACTGATTGGAATCCTTGATATTAAAATCAAGATGGGAAGGATAGTGGGTTTCCAGGCAGCATAACTTTCTTGACTGAAATGTAAGGGTCCAGTAACTTCTTGGTGAGGTTACACATTCCAAACACAGCACTCCTGTTATACCTTATACTTCATGATTTTCTATTTAAAATAATAGCTAACACTTTTATATTCTTTAATTCATTATTTGATCAAATATTCATAGCAATACTACCGGTCTTATGCCTAGAAAAACGTCCAAAATGTTCTTCTTGTTTGCTTTCATTTGGGGTTTTTTTTCTGTTACTCAGTCACACTGTCTGAATTCCATTAACTCTAATACTGCTGCATTAACATACCTACAGCTCATCCTTTACTTCTTTAGTTGCACAGTTTTTCACAAGGGCTAGTTAACCACATAGTGCCTCCCGAGCTGATTCAAACTTATCAGCATTTAATCCAGTGTTTTGTTTAAAACAGAAAAAGAAAACATTGAAACACACAGATATAGAAATTACATGACTAGAACACTGGGAATGGATCACTGTACAGTACACTGCCACTTTTCAAAATATATAACTTAATTAGCAGCACACAATACTTTTCTATCACCTGTTATATACATACCTAAATTTTTATCAATGTCCAGAGCTACTGGCAATATTTTTATTTTATAACACACTTCTACTGACAGCCCTCAGATACTGAAGTAATGAAGGATATTTTTTCTGTTATTAAATTGAAAAAATTTGAGGCATGGGGAATAAATATAGACTGTTGAAACAATGATTTTTAAATGTAAGTTGCAAATGCAACTGAGCAATCTTGTCCAAAGACTACTTTTGAGACTTTCTGTTGTTAGCACTATAGTTGTTGTCATCTTTATCACTATCTCACACACCTTTATCACAGTGGAATCTAAATATCATCTAGATAGCATCTATTTCCCTAGGTCTAATAAATATCTAGAATTACGTCAGTCTTTTTTTCAGAAGAGTGCACAAAGGAATAAGTTTTTATCTTTACCAATGACTATGCAACACAGAAAAACATTTCTGTTTGCCTATAAGCATACAAGAGCAGCAATACTGATTTTTAATTTTAAAAGTATTAAGATCATTTACGGTCAGATTATTATGCTCTTACCCATCATTCTGAGAAGTAATCAATGGCACTGCTTATGGGAGTAAAATCTCCCTAATGTGGTCACATGCAGGGCTCACAGCCTGATCTATGAATGTCAGCATCATATTAATAAATCACTTCTGAAACACTTAACAAGCGACATGACTTTGAAATTTACTGTAATTTTCCAAGAAATAAAAACTGCACAAATCCTAAAAAAGCAAATGAAAACTGAATAAAACCCCCACATCATCAGAGAATCTAGAATAATCTTCAATCAAAAGCAATAGTCAATGATAATAACGAGGTGATATGAAGTGTGCACAGCTTCAGTATAAAACATGAACAAAGAAAGGAATGCATTATTTAGAGAGACTGAATAATTTTTATTCTCATGGTGATATTTGTTATGAAAGGAAATGATGTTATGTTCTGACTAAGTTGTGCACAATTCTAAAGATCCTACTTGAATAATTATATATTCTGTTTGTATACTATTTAGTTCTCAGTTATTCTGCTTATCATTCTAATATTACAAATTCAGTTTTATTCTTACTGAAATTAATAGGCAGACTGTAATTCTTGGTATAACCTTGACATAATAAATGTAGTCAAAATGTTGATGAATGGTGGGGGTTTTTTCCCAAATGTCTTCCAAATGTCAGTGTTGGGTGTAACTGTGAAAAAAACCCTGATATTCAGCATATATTGAAATATTATCTTACAAAACAAATCAACATTTTAAAATTATTTGTGTTTCATGTCAGGACTAGAATTCTTTTCAACTTTGTTTTTCAGTTTGGGGTTTTAGTTTTGTTTCCTTCCCCTTGCAGTGTTAAGTGAGGAAGAGGTCAATAGCTGAAGGATCAATATCCTATACATTCCTGACATGAAAGACACTGAATCAAGACCTTGGGTAAGACAGAGCAGGGTGTAAACTGGGTGTGAACTGGGCACATCTCACTCTGTGTTTTAGGAAAGTAGAGCTATATCTTGCACTCCAAGTTCTACTTATTCTAGTATATTTCTAAGGAAGCAATTGATTTCACTAAAACCACAGGAAAATGTAATTTGACAATCTCCCAGATGGCTATAAAGACCTAGAAAAGCACAGATTTTTGGCCAAATTTGTCATTAAAAAAAGTTCCTGCTTCTATTTCAAGTCTGAAGTTTATAATGAAAGATTACTGGCTTGAAATGTACAACACAGAAAAGTTTTCTTCTAAAACCTCCATTCACGTTGCTACCTACTATCTTTTACACTCCAGGTTATAAATGTTTCACTCTATAACTCTGGAAAATGCACATTCCTCTTCTAAGACATATTAGTTTACAACTACAGAAATCTATTAGCTTGTACCAAAGGAACAGATAAACACACCCCACAGAAATTAAAAACCAAAACAAATCAAGAAACCCCAAACAAACAACCCTCAAAAAACCAAGCAAAACCTCCCTCCAAGATCAAACCAAACAAACAATAACCCCCACCCCCCCCTCAAGAAAAAAAGAAAAAAACCGCAATTCTAGCATGGTTATATTGCTTTGTGCTACCTTGTTGATCATAATAACATTATAAAATGTTAAGTATCTCCATGAAATAATGAATGAGACATACAATTTATATTGACACCTACTTAAAAGGTAGACGTTTAGAAATTTGATTTTTAGAAATCCTTTTATTTATTGAAAAAAATTATATTGAAAAAAGTACTTCTAATGGAGAAATGAAAAATATTTTTAGACTTGAAATGGAATGTCAGGATCAGGATATAGTGTATGATGCAAGCATTAACAGCAGCAGTCAGAATGAATTAACATGTTTGAAATCTTAACATCAGCAATAAAGAGAAAATAATATTATTAAGAATAATATTGGGTTTATCATGTCTAAAAATGTCACACTGGCAACCCTGAATTTACTTGCTTATTTAAAATATGACCAAATAATATCTTGTGCAATTACTGGACTAAATCAAGGCAATGTCCTAAGCATACAATAAAGTGGAGTCAACCAAACTCCATTGTCTCCACTGCAGTAATCTGGAATCATGCTGTAGCCAAGCTATCTTCAGGCAAGAACAGGTGGCCAGGGGAAGAAAAAAAACAGGTTTTTATCCATAAAGAAATCCACAGAAGTTCTGCTAAAGCAATTATTTCCAAACCCAGGGCAGAATCATGAACCTGCTAAACACTAAGAGACTTTTATCTGTTTCTTTTTATTTTTTTTCTTTTTTTTTAATGTAGACATAATTTTTTTTTTATAAACATAAAGGATCCAAATACAACACTACCAGAGAGTGGGGTGCATGTAAGCACCTTCTCTCCCCACAGTGTTCTTACACCAGACTGATATTTTCTCTTACTAGCTTATGTTGTAATTTAATTTTTCTCCTTTTGACTTGGCAACACTTGAAACTTAGAAGTTTAACAACATCAGCTATCAGATCAGATTATTCTGTTTCAGCTTTCTAGAGCTGCTTTCCAGAAAAGCAGGGAATTAATTTCTTTACTGCTTTCTCAGCTTTTCTTTCTTTTCCAAGCTCAACAAGTAATAGCACAAAGCATACAGACAAAGAAACAGATTAAAATTCTGACCACTTCCTATATAAAACAGGTAGTGAAGTGCAGGAATCAGCTGCAAATCACAATTTTAACCTCAAAGGGATAATTAATTAAGTTTTCAGATAGCTAACTCTGTCTTGGAAGACAAGAGCAGCTCAAATAATTTCTCTCTTATATCTTTTCCAGTTAAAGCTTTTTTTTCTGTATCATAGTCTGAATCCATTTCTCAGATATGAAAATACTGTCTCTTTTCCATTTTTACTTAAATGTTTGCTAAATCTGTACTGTAAATTCAGCTATTGATTTCAGCTTTATATTCTGCACATGCTTGTAAGGAGACAATAAATTTCAAGTAATCAAGTATGTTTCTGGATGTAATTACTCACTAGACACACATTAATCAATATAACTGTAGTTATACAGATCCCTATATACACTACTTGTGCACATGTGCACTCACACAAATACACAAAACCACACCTGTTTATCTGGAGAAAAATCATAGAAAACCAAATATTTTTCAATATATGGAGATACTTGCAAGCAACAGAAATATATGTAAATATTATTAAATGCAATAAACAATGTAACATTTATATATATATATTTGCATATTATCTGCTATTTTTTCTTCTATATTGCTTTTTTCCTTTCTAAATTTTTCTTCTAAAGTACTACTTAATGGACACCCAACTGTTATATGACATTCTCTTTGCAACTATTACATTTTAAATGTTTCCTTTTTGCTGGCATCATTTCTAAATTAATATAGTCAATAACAAGCAGTAAAACCTTCAAGCAATTAATCAGTAAAATAACCTATATGCAGCTTCTAGATTTAGACTCTAAGAACTGCATTCGTAAAAAATTTTCTGATTTTTTTCATGCCAAATTAGATCAGTTCTCTTTCAGAAAAGGTTCACACATCTTAACAAAATAGCTTTCTGTAATTTTTCACTAATTTGGTGCTTTGGTGCATTTTATCTATACAGCTGTGTTTCAATGGTGTTTAGGGCAAAACTATTTATTCTAAATTATTCTAAATGTGAAAAAACAGAGAGAAAATATACATATATATTAAGCTTTTTATGTTCTTTCTTCTCTAGCCTGGAGGGACTCTCTCTTTATCAACATTTTTTCTTCTAAGCACTTACAAATTATTTAATTATTTGCTGGACTTCTGGAGTTGAGGACACCTAAGTAAAGAGTGGTTCATGATTCCTGAGGACTTTCTTTTTTTCTGTTTTTGAAAGAGCTGCCACTATGTCCCCACTTCATTCCATATAGTTTCAAGACTTCTGAATTAGAAGTTTAGTCATGGTGTCTTCTCTTTGGCCAGTGATATACTTTCTACATATGTTCTTCCAAAAGAGTATTCTGTTATTTTTATTGTCAATCTACCCAAAAACTAACCACAGAGGGAATATTTGTGGATAGAATGGGGAACATATACTTTATCAAGCCAGAGTGAGGTAGAGAATGAGAATGTAAAATATTTATGTATTTTTATCCCTAGATAGCAATGAAGTACATAATATTACTACTTCAACTACTACTAAATGTTGTTATTATTATTACTTCTTTTAACCATCTATATTTTTTTTTAGTTTATTCTGAAACTATATTTTGTTTTGTTACTCTTATTTTTTAAATCTATATACAAATTAGTAATTTGATAAATTCTCTTATTTCTTTTGTTTTGTGGGGATTTTACTTGTTTCCTTTCAGTTCATTGCTGAAGTCCTGATTTTTCCAAGTGGGTATCTCTGTAACACTTATATTTTTCTTCCATTAGTGTGCTTGTATTAACTGCAATGTTCTTTTATGAAACTGCCCATTCATTGTGTGAATTCACTATTTTTTCCTTTGAGGAAACAATCAGATCTGCTTATTTGAATCTATGAATTTTAATATGCACATTTTTCTGTACAAATAAATAAATAAATTTCAGCATTTACAATGATCTTTCTTACCCAATTTACATTTTAATTTCATGTTCTTAGTCATTTCGCACTTGTATTCAGAAACAAAGATAAAACAGTTTAGATTTTTCTTCAACCTCTGTATTTAAATGTTGGCTCCAACAGACTCCAAGAACTGGCTTTATGATCTCTTACAAATTTCTGTATGTGAATATGTCTCTCTCTTTGCTCACAGAGGCACAGCTGGTAGTTCATAAGCTTCGACTGACTGTGCAACTTCCTGATCCCAACTGACTGAAGCATCTGTTTCTGCACTGTGTACTGCAATTCTCTCCACAAAACATCACTCCAAGTCATACTGCTATCATGGTGGGCATTCTAGGGACAAGCTGGTCACAACCGTAATTTGGGTTAGTAATTTACTTCTTTCATCATGATAGAATAGTTCCTAGCACACATTGCTTGCTCTGTTACAAAAAAACCCAGCTTGCAGAAATCCAGGCTCAAAGAATTCTGGTGATCTTTTTCTTTTACATTACTTTAACTGGTTTTCTATACACTTTGTACTTTTCTACTAATTATAGTGAATCTGTGGTCTCAGGTTTAATTGCAAAGTTATCTTATCTGTAGCCCAAATATTAATTCTCTTTAATCAATAGGAAACACTAGGAATGCAGTTCTTTTTAAATATTTCTGAATGTTATACTTGTTTTATGGTCAACAGGCCCCCATCCTACCATAATACAGTTGTAGATCTTCATTAACTCTTGGCCTACAGATACCTTGCTTCTTAGCTTTTTCTTAATAGTTTATTTGTCACATTTTAAATCAACTGATATTCTACGAACTCCTTATTTCAATTTTTCAGCTCAGAAATCCTCATTGAATTTTAGTATATGTTTATGACTTTATGTATTTTTTCCACAAATAAATGCTTCAGTACTTAAATTCCCCTTTAGCAATAATCTCGTGATATGATCATCATGTATAGTCTTAGTCCCTCTTGAGGATGGCATTTTTATTCTTTTCTCCTTTCTCCTTGGCCCAGCCACTCTTCTTATTTTGTAATACAGTAAGTCCTTGATTTGTCTCTCCTCCCTTTTCCCTCTGCTACTCTTTCCTCAGCTGCATATACAGCAGTAATCTAATTTAAATTTGGTATTCCATTCAATTATTCACTAAGATTTCCAGATTTAATATTCAAAAAACTTTGTCACCATTTTAAACTTGGAGGGATCGCTCTGTGGTCAGATGAAAGGGAGACCAGGGCTTTTCCTGATGGAGTTAAAAACTGAGCAGAGTTTTGCATTTGAATAGTTTCTAAGGAACAGAACTGACTAGATTTACAATGCTAATTCCTATTCTGAGAAAGCAAACTGAAGATGTAGGACTGCATGTTTAAACTGGTAGTTGTGAAATGCCTAACAATTTGTCAGAGAAAACTTTGCAGCAGATTAAGTGCTAGGTAGCAATACACACCATTGGTATAATTTCTAAGTGCTTATATATCTTTGTATGCATGTATATGCCCTTGGAACTTCGCCAGGTTTTGTTAGAAGGAATTTACTTTGTACTTGGTAAGAACTGCAATTTTAAGGCCATTCACTAAAATCAGAATAACTTTTCCTGGGTTTAATTAGAACCAGAATACTAGAATGGTTAGATATATCTAACTCACTATACAAGTTATTTTAAAAATAGCATGGTCAATAGTTTAAATTCAGAGTCCACTCTAAGTGGATGTGATGTTCACCTAGAGTGGACTCTGAATTTAAGCTATAGATGGGGCTGCAGCGATGCTGAATGCGGTGGGAGAATCACTTCTTCTGGCCAGCTGGTGATGCTGTGCTTGATGCCCCCCAGGATGGGTTTGCTCTCTGGGCTGCCAGGGCACACTACTGGCTCACACTGAGCTGCTGCTGACCAGAAGCCCCGGATCCCTTTCTGCAGGGCTGATCTCCAAGCAGTCCTCTTCCAGTTTGTACTTCTGGCTGGTCTTACTCAGTCCTTGGAGCAGAATCCAGAACCTGGACTTGCTGAATTTCATTACATTAATAATTTCCCAGTGCTCTAAGTTGTCTAGATCCCTCTGTGAGGTAAGTCAGCATCCCTTTCCAGTTTGGTAGGATCAAAAAACTTGCTAAGGGTGCATTCAACTCTTGCATCCACATCACTGATGAATATATCAAACTGAACTGGCCCTAGAACCAAAACATGAGGAAAGTCACTGGTGACTGGTCACTGGATAGATGTAGCCCCATCCCCACAACCCTTTGAGCTCTGCCCTTCAACTCTGCCCAGTGCACCAGGAACCTGCTCATCCCACAGCTGGACAGCTTGTCCAGATGATGCTGTGAGGCACAGTATCAAAAGTATTACTAAAAAAGTACATCCACTGCCAACCCTTCATCCACCAGGCAGATGTCCTGGGGTGACTTTATGATGCTGAAGTGTATCTCCATTCCTCTGTTTAGCCCAGAAATAAGCTTTGACCCTTTAAGACTGGTTCCAAGAGTGAAAGCGGGGAGAGAAGGAATCAGTTAATTTTAGGATATAACCATAATATCTGGGAAAGCAAGGGGAACTGCAGATTTTGTATAGACTTGTAAGATTTCCTTACTCCCTTGAAATACAGGAAAATATGTTTCTACATAAAACCATGATCTTTGTTTATCGTGGTTGAAAAAGCACTTCACACATTCAAAAGTTCTCAGGCAAAATAAGAGATTTTCTACCAAAAGAAGAAAAGTCACAAATCCTCTGCATTATAATGTGGTGATGCAGACAGACTATAAATACCTATGTAGCCGTTTCATCTGTAACATTATATATAAAAAGATAGAGAAATTTTTAAGTTCGAAAGTGCCACTGAGCTGTAAGGAGTTGCCAAAAGGTACAGAAGAGAATTAGAAATTGTCACCCTTTTTTAAATTGGACAGATATTCCAAACATGCAGAATTCTATAACAAACTGTAAGATATTGAATTTATGAAAGGAAAATTTATAGTTATATGAAGTATAGAATTGATGGTGTCATATCAAAACTATGTTTAAAAAAAGGCAGGAAGGTTAATTAATTAATAATCAAATTTCAGCTGTATTTGATTTACATGGTAAGGTTTCAATAGTCAAGGGGGTTTTTGCGAGAAGACACCAAAAGCTGCCCTCAGGTCCCACTGAACCTGTTCCAGTCAACTCCCAGATGAACCTGTCACTGATGCAACTGAGTCAATCAGAGGTATTGCACCCTGTGAAGAGCACCATGGTAAAGCACGCTGGCCCCGTGCAGTCAATGGAGGTCCATGGTAGAGAAGATATCTACTCTGCTGGCTGTGCAGGATCCACTGCCAGAGAAGGTGCATGTGCCCAAAAGAAGCTGTGTCCCTGTGGAATCTCTTTGGTAGAGCTGGCTCCTGTCAAGACCTGTGGCCTAGGGAGAAAGGAAACTATAACAGAGTAGGTTTTGTGACAGAACATGTGATGCCAGAGGGAACCCATGCTGGAGCTGTCTGTCCCTGACAGAACACACCCTGTGTGAAGGACACGTGCTGCAGCAGTTCTTGGAAAACTGCAGCCCATGGGAAGGACCCACACTGTAGGATTCTGTGGAATACTGTCTCCTGTGGTAGGGACTCCACACTGGAATAGAGAAAAAGTGTGAGGAGAAAGGAGCAGTAGGAACAAAACAGTTACCTTCATTCCCCATTTCCTGGTGCTGTTCAGGGCTGGTGGGGTAGTGCTTTGCTTAACTGGCAATAAACTAAATTAATTTCCCCAAGTAGAATCTGTTTTAAGTTTAATTTTAACTTTAATTTTAATTAATTTTAATTTTAATTAATTTTAATTTTAACTTTAATTTTAATTTTAACTAAATTAATTTCCCCAAGTAGAATCTGTTTAGTCCCTGACGGCAATTGAAAGATCTTGGTGCTTCTATCTCTACCTAGAAGATTTTTTTTAAGCTCCTCCTGGTTTGCTGATGGAGGGGGAGTGACAGAGTGGCTTGGTGGGCACCTGGCAGCCAGCTGAGGTCACCATACCACACCAGCTCAGTATAGTGCCACTGAAGTAAAAAGGAGATTCTCATTTGTGATTTAATAACAGAAGTTCTGCACAAGAGTTTTTGAGTAATTATATTTGTAAGGCCTCAGTGAGTACTGTGTCCTACATTTGGCATCTGTCTAAAAATAATACATAGAGAAATGGAGGAAAGGCTCAGTGTGAGGTCAGAAAGCATGACCATTGAAGGAACGAAAGAATTTAAGGGAACAAAAAAAATCATGTCATCCTAAAACTAACTGTCATTATTTGTGCCTCATCTTCACTGAGAGGAAGGGAAAGAAATCGGTATACTTTGAAACAGTAGCATTCGATGCTAAGCATTTTATTTTTGAACTATTTGCCTATTTAAGTTTCAGAATTTCTTGTATTGAAGCTTTTTAATATTCTATTTACATAATGTTTTCCAGAGATAGATGCACTATTTGTGATCTTTACCAGTACATAAAAATATGTCAACTTATTTTTAATGATGCTCAGACTTTATAACAGGCATGAAAAACTGAGGATTGGTGACAAAAACATAATAGATATATAATATAGTCCATGGTGGTTATAGTGGAAAAGAACAAGATCTTAGCAATTTCGTAAGAAATTTTAATCCTGTAAGTCTTCATTTCACTGTCACAAGGTTAGAGAGTGCAAAAAGAAAAAAAAAAATCAATTTTATAATTCAAAGATAATATTTCTAGGTTTTAATATTCCATGGAAGTTATGAGTGGAAAACAAAGAATCTGTTACAATGTTGTTTGTATTTTGTGGGTAACCTAATTAGACTTTCATTTCTGTAAGACTTGGGAAGGCTTTCTACATAGATAAAATGTTGACTTTACCTCAATAAATGCAGTTCTATATATTACATTCTATGCTGAAATATATCCATAATTAGGATTCTAACAAGTGATTTCATAAATTTATAGGATGCATTACCACTTTATGGACATTTTAATTTACTACTTGAATTAGTAGTCCACATTAGTGACATTAGGAAAAAAAAATGAAAAAGCACAAACAGTTATAAACACTAAATGGGATTAAGTAAGCATTTTTGTTAGCCCCAAAGCTATCCTGATATAGCTTTATTGTCTTAATCAACTTAGTTGACTCATTTTACTGCTCTTCTGAGGTGGATGTTGTGGACACATGCTGGGATACTAGTTCACTTCTGCCAAATTAAAAATGATAATTCTCATGCGTGAAATAACTGCATGGACTAATGACCAAGTCTCAGCATAATTTGAAGTGAAGCCCCAGCAGGTGGCAAACAATTAAACACATAACATAATATAATATAGTCAGAAGTATTTTTTTCTTTTCTTTTTAAAGTAAAAAAGTAAGGGAGGGAAATAAGGAAAGCAAATACTCCTTTTCTTGAACACTGCTAAACTCCACAAATAAATTCAGAGGGATAAATGAGGAAGAAATTAAATACATGCCACTGGAAAGTCACCTACTAAAAGAACTCTCCCAATTCTAATCCAGAATTCTAAATACAAAATAGTGGTTTTCCTGTGAAAGTGTAGACATGATTCTACTCCTACTGAAAAAAAACCCCAAAATTATAAACCCCAAAAATTTCTTCAGCAGCAGAATAAACCTTGAGAAACACTTTGACATTTCCTAAGCCTCAGAAATACTTTTAAGCCAGCTTGAGAAACAAATATGTAATAATGTAATTATTCTTTAAATGAGAAAAGAAAATCTAACCCCAAACCAGAATGACTTCCCCCTACAGAACCCTATCTAATTTCTCCTTACTTTTATATTGGATCACTTATTGACATGATTTCTGAAAGTGTTATGTGTATGTGCTGAACTTGTATTTCTCTGATAATGACAGGCAAGGTTTTTCTTGAAAAATAGGCTTTTTGAAGAATGTGAAATGTTTTCAGGGGCTCATTTCTTGTGCCTGCAGGCATTCAAAAATACAGTAACTTGACTGTATTTTCAAATCTGAACTTAGTTTACAAATATTCATAATCTGAGTTTCAGACTATTTAATACAAATTTCTATTTAATTGTGAAATTTCAGGTTCTTTTAGGATTTTGGTGACTGCCTGCTTAGTTTATATTTCAATTTATGCTAAATCATAAATAGTTAAGTATTTCTATAGAATGGGGGCACTTAAGATTGCCAGGTAGCTCTTAGCGAAAGAATTGGAGTGCCTTCTGTATTCTGGAGCAGTCCACACACAAAGCAGAAAGTGTTGGTGTAATATTAACTCTGAAAAAAGTTTGTAGATTTGTGTTGCTAATGAATTTTTAAGTTAGGTAATACTGAAAGGTTTTATAAATAAATAGCTAAATTATTTTTAAAATCATTAAAATAGAATAAAAATTGGCTCAAAATCAGCAAAACATTCTCGTTTTGAACTTCTAACTACAAGAACATATATAACTGAATAGTAAAATGAAGTTATTTTAAAAGTAATACCTTCTTGCTAAATATTATAACTTTAATACAAGAATAGTGCTGAAGAATGAAATCAAGCAGTTTGATTAACATACAAGTTTTGTACTCTGTTCTTGAAAGCCCCTGAATGTACTTGTTATTTTTATTTTGATGACAATCAGAGAAATGTTGATTTTTAGGAGTAAACAAAAGAAACCCAGGGCAAGACATTGCTGTTGCTGTATTTGCTTTTTTTTTAATCTAATGTTAAGGGGCAAATTGCAGCTGCAGCTATCATTTTAAAAGGCTTCTTTTGGAGAATGTCATGCTGGGAAAACAACTAGAGAGACAAACTTCAAAAGAGCAGATGAGTAACACAAAGCACTTCTGATAAGGGGACTTTCTCCTTTTGGTCACAGTGTGAGGGGGAAACCTGAACAGAAATTTTGAAAGGTTTTTGTCTGAAGAAATGTGGAATCAGAGCAATGTAAGCGTGTTGTATTAGAACACGATTTCTTGGAACCTAGTATTTATATTCTCTTATTGTTCAGGGTTGGTTTTGGGACTTTTTGATTGTTGGTTTTGGGGGGTTTCTTGTAGTTTGTTTGTTTTGTTTTTTTTTAATTAAAGTTTCTGCAATTACTCTGGTAAACAATCTTTAAGGCCCACAAACGTTTACAAATAATTTTCTGCTCTCTCTCCCCAACTCTTTTCTTTTATTTGTACTTTTGTCTGGTCAGCTCAGCACAAATACCATACAATCAAGTGTGAAGAAAAATCACTGTCACATTACATTTTAAAATGTAATTTTGTCTTTAAGCTACTTAATTATATTAATTTCACTGAAGCTTTAGCTTAATATTGTCACATCTCTAGACTTACTCTCTTGTCCACTTTAAATCTAGTGCCAGTGGATGGAAAAAAAATATTTTAATGTATTCCTTACTTCTTCCAAGAGGACATACCTTTTGGTAGTGATGCCTGCTTCTTTTTTTCCTATTGCAAAGAACTCCCTATGAAGAAACACCCGCAGGAGAATATGTTATTCTCTGTACTATCATCAACTTCAGCTTATCTCCTGTAGTGACTCACACTTTCAATTTTCTCAGAGCTTGAAGTAATTTCCTCCATGAGGCCTGAATTTTGCTGTTGTCAAGGAAAGAAAGAGGGATGAAAAGACAGGACAAAAATTATTTCTCCCATCTTTTTACAAAACCATCATCAGGGCAATATTTATTTCTTTTGTTTGTGACAAACTTTTGCATACTGAGAACATATAGTTGTGATTTTGTTGTAGTATGTACTCGGAGCTCTAGACAGGTGTCAGAACCCTCCCAAAGGAGTTTAATTAAGGGATTATGCAATATGATCTGAAAACTACACCTATCCAAACTCATTAGCATGGATTTTCCTGAATTTTTATTACACCTTTTCAATTATTTTTATTAACATCTTTGACACAAAATCCACAGGAAAAAAAAAATCAACCTCCACTTTACAAGACATTTCCTGTTAACTCAGTGTTGTAGATGTTCAACAGCAGTACTCAGCAGCTTACATTTTCACATAAATGTAAGAATGAGAGCCCGAGGCAATCTGAATACAGGCTTTTCAGACTTCAAAGGAGTAGTGAATGATTCTTGCCCTGCTTTTGCCATCCCGAATTGGCCTAAGCTTGGGGAGCAATTAAAATTAAATGCCACTGAACTGCAGAAAGTGAAGAACGGCAGCTCTGGGCACGAGCAGACTTTTATGAAGTCTCCTGACTAATTCATATCTCAGTGTCTGTAAAGCGAGGAAGGGAGTCAGAGTGGGACCATTTATACAGAAAGAGAGCAAAGGGCAGCTGCATTAACCTTGAACATAATGATTCACATCTTTGTTTCAAATCAGCTGTTTTTCAGTTTCTGGCTGCCACATTTTCAGGAGAGGAACCCTCTGTAAAACCAATTAGCTACTAAAGATCTGAGTGTCTCCTCTTTAGTCCTAATGTGTTCTTTTGTAAATAGCTCTCAGGGCACTTAAACATATAGACAAAGTAAAATGTACCAGATCTCTGGCTGTGCTAAAAGGTGAAGCCTTTATTTACAGAATGGGATGTTATTTTTTTTAACAAAGATTTTATTTCTTTTTCTTTCATAAGTGCCAGAAGAAGTTTTAGATGGATATCGCTGAAAATGTCAATAATATTCAAGAATAGATGCAGGACTACTGAATTAAGAGGTACATGTATATTAAAACACGTTTTCTGACATCGTTTTGAATTTTGAAGTTAAGGGATATATGGTTAGGTCACAAATTTGTGAAAAAATAACAATTTATTTTCCTGAAATTGTTTCATGCATCTCTTGTCCAGCAACAAATACCAGAACATCACTTTCAGTAAAAGTTCAGAACACATAAAAAAAATGTAAATCGGCAATCTGATAGACATAAATGAACTCCGATGTTTTAAATTAATTTGTCTTTGACAGAAAGTACATTCTGATACTTCATATGCCATTGACAGTTTATATAGTTTGTAATAGTGTCTAGTGTTCCAAATCATATTTTGAATGGTTGATTATTCTGTGAAAGGAAGTAGAAAACAAGAGAAACATGAAAAATTTTAGGAAGACTTGCCTATATAAAACAAGAAAGTTTCCAAGCAGATTCCTTTTAAAGTCTCAAAAATACATAATCTCTAAGGATTAGTTTTCCAGCCACTTGTTTGGTTTTTTTTGTGGGGCCAGAAAAATACAACATTTTATCTGTTGTGTTGATAACAGAGCTCCAAAAGACATGACTCTATTGTACAAAATGGAAACTGCATAATAACCTGTATTTCCCATTTACATCAACTCTTCATAATTGCTCAATTAACACATATCACCCCTACATAGCTGGTGTTTAATAATCACTAAAAGATCCATTTTCCTATTCAATCCATGCCAAATGTTCTCACAGAAATCAGCATTTTCCGGAGTACGGACCCCTGATGTTGAATAATGTATTTGTAGAAATCATTGGCATATCTTTACATTTTCCTCAAATATTTGCAATATGATAGATTCCCCTTTGCTTCTTGAAAAGTGCCCTGCATTTCAGATGTGTTTTGCTTTGATGTTGGTTTGCCCCTCTCTTTCCCCAGCACACAGACCAATACTTGTCACTGAGTAGCTCTGTAATACAGTATTGTCGTTTCTAGCAACACATCATTAGCTTTGTACTGAGTTGCCAAGGCCTCAGGATAAAGGTTAAAGCTAAAGCTTGTTTTGTCTGATATTTTTTGACCTGTCCGTACATTTCTTTTACTTAGTTTAGTTGTAGCAGCAACATTTCACAGAATGGCTTGAGTTATAAAGGACCTTAAAGGTTATCTGGTTCCAACTCCCCTGCCACAAACAGGGACAACTTGCTGGTAAAACTTGCTCAGAGCTCCAATAATGGGCTGGTTCCTGGTGCGGATGAGCAGTGACAGAACAGAACAGACCCTGAAACTGAAGAGGAGTAATTTCTTCTTTGATTATTTGCATGAAAAATTAACAGAATCCTCTTGGAATGGGGTTATCCTTCGCTAACAACATTTGTGATTACCTAAGACCCCTGAATGGACCACACAAAACTCAACAGTGCCCAGAGCCAAGTATGCTCCAGAAGTTCTTCATGAAAGAGGTTTCAAGTGAATCAGTCTCTGAAACAAGCTGTCTTTCCACCTTGACCCACTGGGGATGACTAGGCCTAATTCAGTTCTTTGGGTAAGATTGACGTAAAGTGAGATTACATTCAGGAAATGCAAGACACCACTCCTAAATAGTAACATGGCAAATAAACTTCACAGAATCACAGAATTTTCTAATCAAACAGGTCTCTACAGTGATTTATTTTTTACTCTTGTTAACCTTTTATGGCTTTACATCTCTAATAAATTCACTCAATGCAGGAAAAATAGATCTGATATGACAACAGAGGGCCTGAGAAGTGGTGATGCAGGGAGCATTTTGGAGGAATGCAGTCCTGGGATGATAAGTGATAGGGAATGGGCCTGGCACTCAAAACTCCACAGGCACAAAGTGTAGCTATGATATTTTATGAAAAATCCTTTCTTAGGGTTTTTCCTCTCCTGAGAGCTGAGTGCCTCAGGAGAGAAATGTAAACAATAACTGTCTGCTGCTATGGAATGCAACAGGTGCATCTTCCATTGGTCCGTGTGGATTGTTTTCAATTGATGACCAATCACAGCCACCTGTGCCGAGGCTGTGAGCAGTCACAGGATTTTGTTATGCATTCTATTCTATTCTTGTTCTTGGTAGCCTTCTGATCTTTCTTTTCTCTCTGTTCTTTTAGTATAGCTTTAACGTAGTGTTTTAGTATAATATAAAACATAATAAATCAGCCTTCTGAAAAAATGGAGTCAAGCCTCGTGTCCCCACACATGGAGTATCCACTGCAACAACAAACAACTGACACATGATAGGTTAAAGAAAAATCTACTTTTAGAGGCAACAGAAAATGAAAGTGCTATCTACACATTGTTAAAGTAACCATGTAAAACAAATTTGTATATAAATTGGTGTTGCAGAAGAAAATGTAAAAACAAAAAAGTATAAAATCATCTTATCAGACATAGAAATTACACCAGGTGGACCACACAGTGAGGAATAAGCTATCAATATGCACATCATACTCATCACAACCTCAGATCTTCCTTCAGGTGCTAAACAATCATCATAACAGTATGAAGCCACAAACTTTAGGATCCAGAGAAGCAGAAGTATGAGCAAAAGAGCAGAGTAGGAAAGAAGTCCTTGTATAATAATTTTAACTACTACACTGGTAATTTTAGTCATACTGAAACTTGTTTCGGCATGCTCTTATTCCATCTTTCCCTGTAATAATTAGATCTGCGTTATTAATGATTTTTGGATTACACTGGTAAGATTTTAATTATAATAAGAGTAAGTTGTGATTTACATATCGTGTTTCATCTTTGCTTCTAAACAAGATTTTAAGCATAGCATACTGCACCTTCATGCTTCCAAAAGTGTAGCTGAAGACTATATTTCTTGTTACCCATGACAGTATTATCCCTCAAGAGAGGCTGGAGAAGGTTACTTTGCTGCTGTTGATATCTGTCCTTAACCGTTCTTTTTAAAGACAGCAATATACTTAATTCTGTTTGCTTGTAAGTTATGTCAAGGTTTTCTGTTATTGTTTTCATCATTTTCTATTGAATATATTGCTTACGGAAACATTTTCATATATTGTGGTTTCTGTTTGACAAAAATATTGAAAAGATATCCATGTTCATGGGATGGTAGTGAGCATCTTAATTTTTTAGGATTTTGCTGAATATTTAGTATGTTTTGGGTTTTTGTTTTTTTTTTTCCCTTTGGATGACAACAGAGAGAGATTCTATATCTATATTCAAAGGCAATTATTCAGTTTACTTCAGAGATGTTTACATTAGAAAAGTCTGCTGCTGTCACTATTTGGGCAAAGCTATGTCACAGAGACCCTCAAGGGAATTCTGTAAGTGACATCAGACGGACTCCTGGTGCAACTTTATTTTACCCCCAAATTGCACAATCTTCACTAAAAGCCATTAATTTCCTGATGTATCTGCATTTACTCTTCAATTTTTTCTTTCATAACTATGTCATCCACAGATATGTCTGAGTTCTTTCTTTTTTCCTTGGAGTATATAGCTACAGTTTGTAGTAGCTCATAGTTTGTAGACCTTGTGTACCACAGATTCATTCACAGTAGGTTTATTTTTCCAAAAGCCTGCAGTTTGTCACCATGCCCAAAGGCCCTCTTTTCTTCACCTGTGTGACATAACCAAGATATTTGAACCAAGGAGTGAAAACTGAGACTACTAAAATGGATGCATGTATCAGATATAGAAATGCTATGCCATAAACAACGCTTTGTAATTTAAACTGCCTTGCCAATCCAAAACAAACTTTTCTTACGATAACAATATGTCAGTTGTTTGCAAAAGCATCTAACAGTCATTAATATAGCCAAACCTCTTTAAACTTACAAGTTACCTTTTACTGCAGGTTTACGCAAGATCTGAAAGAATTATTCTTCTTGGATTTCCAGTTTATTGCAACACATAATTCAAAATTTATTACAAATTTTACAGATCAAATGTGATTTTTTTAAAAAGAAAAGGATATCTTAAATGGCTTAGAATTACAGATTTAAACAGAATTTTCAGGAAGAATTGAGAACAAACTAACATGATCTGGAATTTAGAGGAGACATGGCTATAAATCATTATGTGTTTCTATCACTTATTAATTCATCAATGATGGAAAAACACAAAAAAATGTTATGCTGAGATCTTAAATTACCTCTTTATTTTAGAGTAATTTATTGTGGCTGCAATATTATACAACATATTTGACTGGGAGTATTATTAAAGCAAATAGCAAAAAATATATCTAACATAATTTTAACTACTTGGTTTAAAATAGGGTAAAATAGATCCTAAGAAAGTGTATTTCTTAGTGTATGTATAAAATAAAATATTTAAACAATTGATAAATTAGCTAAAACTCAGCAAGAGTTATTGGCATAACTCCTTCTAAAATATTAACACAAGCCTTCAAAGGGCTATTTTCTAAATAAAAATACAGATAGGAAGTTCACAGATATAAGAAAATTTGAGAAACAATTTTTTGAGAAAAAAAACACGGTGTAGAGAAATGTTGAACCATTTGTCACAAAAATAAATTACTTTATAGTGCAAAATATCAGTCAAAGATATGTACAAAAACGTCAGTGCACCATTTTCAGCTGTAGAAAAACTATTTGTGGATGAAAGCTGTGGAATGAATATGGAAAAAGGCTGCATCTCTGCATACTCTTTAATAGCTTCCAAAATGATCTTAAGTTACAGAAAATTAACTGTGGAAGATTGGAGCTTTCCAGCAGATGTGTTATAAAATGGAAGACAAAATGTAGTCCATTAAAGCACAATGGTAATTTAAAACCTCATGTCATTAGATTTTGGATGAAGAACAAAATATTGCTTAAATATCAGTTTCAAAATGCTGTAGCTGTATACTCTGAAATTTTGCCTGGTGGTTACAAGGGACTAAGAGCTCTCACCCTCTCTATTTTCTGTTTTTTATTTTCTATTTTCTATTTTCTATTTTCTATTTTCTATTTTCTATTTTCTATTTTCTATTTTCTATTTTCTATTTTCTATTTTCTATTTATTTTCTATTTTCTATTTTCTATTTATTTTCTATTTTCTATTTTGTCTCTTGTGTATGTTTACTGCTTTATCCTCATAATAATTTTTCTTTAATTTGCTATTTTTCTGGAGTTCTTTCCTTTGTATATACTTAGCATTTTACCAGATGAGTAATTTTTATTTAATAGAATCAAATTACTGCAGAGATACTCTTAACACAAACTAAATTCACTACACATTTAATCACCTTTATTAAATATCAATCAGATAAATACAGCTGGTTGATATAAAGGAAAAAATAACAAAGATTAATAAAGTCTGTCTTTCTTACCTACCTTAGAGCTTTATAGATGTGATTTACTGATTAAGCACATTATAATAAAAACACTAACAATAAGGTAGTGTGGAATTTCCAGATATTTTCCTTTGTGGTGAAAATATTGTTTAGCAATTCCATAAATAATCTTAGTAAACATCATATTAATTATTTTATTGAGAAAAATGAATTTATAAGTAACCTATTATCTACAGAATGACCTCTTCAGTATTGGAAGGGGAAGCTTCCCAAACTCAAAACTAGTGGTCTTTGCAGATTTGTTTCAAAATCAGGTAAGCTTTACTGATACTGATTTAAGCATCACTCCCCAAAATGTATTCTCCATCTGACCTTCACAAAATTATTTCACCCTACAAAGGACTTCAGTTGCTATAATGGCTCATAAACAACTGCATTAACATTAGCAGAGTTTGTTATGTGTAACCCAGCTTCTACATTAAATGAAATCCCACTAAATACAATGGGATCTTGGTATAGATAAAAAACAATTGAGAGTAAAACGCTTTTAAAAATAAAGAAAGTGCAATACAGCGTGGAAACAAGCTTCACTTGGATGGGGTGTATTACATCTAAACCATCTTCTATATTTGCTGCTCAATATGATTTTTCTTTAAATGCATAAGGTCTTCCAGGAGAATGTGATGCAAATACCATCTCTGACAGAAGGCAAAAGGTATGCCGCCTTAAACATTTGTTCAAACAAATGTGCAAAATGTTACTGCAAAATTCAGGTTTTGAAAACAGACCTGTATGTTTGGAAAAACTCCAAAGTGATACTTAAAGTTTGTCCCATAGTACCTTATGCAATAATATATAACTGCATCTCTATGCTACATATTCAATGAATGAAAACAAATATACTGGGAAGTAAGAAAGGATACTCAGTCAAAAAATTCAGTCTCTTAATTAAATTTTTAAAATAGGCTAATTCTATCTCTATTCATTAAAATCAGAATTTATTTTTTTATATGAAACTAACATGGGCTAGGTAATTCCTATTACATTTTCAGGACAAGTCTGTTCACATCTCAAAATTATTAGGTTTTCAAAAGCCTGAGAAGAATTGGTCAGGAATTTACCATGAATTAAATAATTTCTTTCCAGAAATCAGCATTTGGAAAAGGAAAATTTTATTTTTTATATGTTTGGTTTATTTTACTTTTCATTTTGTGTAGAATATATATCTGATGTATTCTGTTATGCAAAATTTTGATTAATTCCATGAGGAAGACTAAAACAACAGAGAACAAGCTGAGAATTAAAATAAACAAAAATTTTTGTGAAATATTGTCATATTTTAAATATTGACAGGTATACCATGGTAAAATTCTCATATGAAATATCAAAAATTCTCAAACTAGATAGGACCCAAGAAAATATAATAAATAATCTAATGTTTTACCCTAATATTGACTTCAAGGTTGTTAGAGGAAATTATCTCACATAAGCTAATGCACTGGGCTGATATCAGTCTTCATAAAAAGAACAGTCTTGTGGAAAGTATTTTATTAAAAAGTCATAATGAAATATTGAATGCTTCAATAATAAAATGTTTGATACAATATTTGTTCCTGTGAAGGCTGTATTAGAATGTCAAAGAAAAAAAACAGAGGAGCATGTTTACATAAATGATGTCTCTCTTACTGGTAAATCCTAGAAGCAGGATTTCAGCTGTTAATAGCTGGAAGCTATTAATATCCCACAGGATAAACTTCAATATTTGGTACAAAATGAAAATATCAGGAAAAAAATGGGTCTATACAAATAGTAGAAGGTATTTGATAAATATTTAATAGTTCTGAACAAGAATGTTGCACAGTGCCTTAAGTGTCATTAGATTTTTATGTTGCTGAGAGACCTTAATTTATACCTCAGTAGTCTGCCTTTCACTTGCATCATTACTGCTGTGGCATTTTATTTTTCAAATCCTCTGTAGCAGCATTTTTTCCTTATTCTCATGGCCTTGGACCTGTAAACTATTATTTTATTATTGTGGGCTCTCCTGAGAAGTGACTGTCACTAGCACTGAAAATAACCCTTCCTTTCCCCACTGTTTCTAGCACAGGAAAGATTGATTTACGTTAGGGGACCTAGTAATGTGTCTGCACACACCTTTAGTCAGCTGCTGCTCCTAAGAAGGGTGTTCTCCAGCCATCAAGAATGGTGCCATAAGTAAGTATGGTATATACTTAAGGTATACCATAAGGTATATAAAAGGAGACTGAGTAGGTAGTCAGATATTTCTGTAGAAAATTATGTACTTTTTCCTTACATTGAAATGAGACTTTTGCTCCACATAACTTAAAACTGCAGTGTTTTTAGTCTTTATCCACAATTATTGCAAATATTTCTTTCTAGACAAAGCCTAGCTGTTTCTAAATATCTCTCACTATGTGAATTCCACCTTTACTTCCACTCATAGGGAAACATTAGTTTTTCTATGTCTGGGCACATATTGTGTGAGCTGTAACTGCTGCAAATTTTAATATAGTTTAATAGAATGCTCTTAGAAGGACTGTGCTTTAACAATCAAGTCGGTTTATACCTTCAAGTCTTGTGTCTTATGGAAATGGATAATATACCTAAGGCATACTGTTGTAATCCATTATCTAGTGAACCTGAAGAAATTTTTAGTTAGAGTATCATTCAACTGTGCAAAATGGTTCCAAGCCCTGAAAGCATGTCACACTGAAAGAAATCAAGCAGAGAGTTTTGCTGGCACGAACATTTCATGTTAAATACTAGGCTGTCTGGAAAACAAGTGTAGTATGTTCAGTACTACTATGGGCACATATCTAGACTATTAAGATTATAAAGCCAGGAGACACTGGTGTAATGTGAATGAATACAGGTCAGCTTTAATGTATCAAAATACAGATTAATAAAAAATACATATATGTAACTCAAGATTCAGTTATGAGGAGCCCATACAGGAAAATAAACCCTAAAAGATATGGCCAAGAGACATAGTCATGAGATCAGGTTAAATTTTCAACTTTTTTCCCCTTCATTTTAGAATGTTGTCACTAGAGGCTTTCCAGTTCTGTCACTTTCATTTCTCGTTAAAATAATTGGCACTGAAACCTTTGACTAGAATTTTAATACTATAATTTGCAAATGATGCCTGCAAACGGTACTGTTTTAACATTCCAAATATGCTCTTATTAGGTTTAATGGTCATTCTTATTCACCTGTATTTTTAGTTTTTCAGTTAAAAGAACCATCTGAAAAATTATCAGTTTCCTGCATCTCAGATCCAAATACAGAAAAAACTTATTTGTATGCTTTATTATAAACAGACACTTGACACCCTTTATCTTCTTTCACATAACGTTTACACAAATTTTTATTATTGATGAGGTGCAGCAATTTAGAGCAAAAAGGATCATTGATTGTCAGCAGTAGACAGAAAATTTTTGTAGAGTTGATTGTATGATTGCACTTTGTGTGTGCTCAAGCTGCTGTGTCAATTGCATGCAATTTTTTTAAAAATATTCTATAGACTTCCAGCCCTAAAAAATTAAGGAAATCAATGATGCACTCTTGGCTTCTATTATAGAATATGCAACTTCAGTTTGAATTAATGTACAATTTTTTTTATGAATTTAGCACTTTAATCTGAGTAGTTAGCTGATAGTGGTCTCCACACCCCTAGCCTCACTTCAGCTGCTGGCCTCAAATTTACCCACACTGTTCATCCCAGTAGTTAGCACTTAGTCCCTGCAGCACCCCTCCACACACAAATGGGACAGGGACTGAGGCCAGCAATCTATTTTACTATCTTACTAATCTTACTATTTTACTAATCTAACAACTATCTTACACAGGCAGATAATTAAGGATAAGAAGACAGGACAGACTGAAATTAGGCACATGGCTCAGTTGAACAAACCAGCCTTATTTTACATATGATCAGCTCATTTACACCCCTTTCTGTCTATTCCTGTATTCCTTCTTCCCAATGTCCTTGCATGACACAATGTGCCATCAGTTAATGTAGCTCCAAGATAGTCCATATGCCCCCAAACCTGTGCCCCCATACCTCAGATCCACACCCCCATCACTTTCTAAGGCCCTTTTTCAAGGTACCCCTGCAGTTTCTTGACAGATCAACAGTTATTGTCATTGATTTTATTGATTTCTTGTCATTCTATCCATTTCTGTTTTTCAGCTCTGCATTTCTGCAATTTTTTAATTGTCTTCCCCCCTCTCATAGCATCCCAATTCAACAAGGATCTCATCAGTTAATCCTACTGAAATAAATATTACCACACTCCACATATACTTACAGAATCCACTCTTTCCACTGTTACTGTATGAAATTACATTTAACTTCTCCCTGATTTTTAGCACAAAATAAAAGATGTATTCTCTATGAAACCCATGGTTACCTACAGATACAAGAGGACATTCTTAGGAACCAGTGAAAGAGTGGGTGGAAATTAACCTGCAAGGCAGCTCTCCATTTTATGAAGCATCTGCTATCTAAGTAAATATAGACTGTCTTTTTTGGTTGTACTGAATTGGTATTGTATTTTTCTTGTTACTGGGGAGATGCAAGCACTCAGTCAGCAGTTCACAAAGCAAAACTCTGCTATCATCTAAAAGATGACAGCAAAGCTATATTTGAGGGTTTATTGAAACAAAATTAACTTATCTCGAAAGCAAAAAGTATTCTGGCACCAAAACATAGATGAATAAGTTTCATGGAATAAAAGTCAATTTTAAAAATGTAAAGTTTATCTAAAAATGTAAAATAGTATTCTTTTTAGATAAACAGATGTACCCAACTTAAAAATTAAGTTGAAGTGCTTCTTACACGTACCTTTTGGTTTTATTATTTCATAATGTAAATTATATAGTCTAGAGAATTATTTCATGCAGTGAAGAGAAGGACCTAAAGAGGGCCTAAGAGAAAGGTGAAGGACCTTGTACAAGGGCATGTAGTGGTAAGGTAGATTTAGATGAGATATTATGAATATAATTTTAATTGTCAGGGTGGTGAGGCACTGAAGAAGGTGTGGAAGCCTCATTATTGGAAGTGTTCAAGGCCAGGCTGGATCAGCTTTGAGCAACTGGGTCTAGTGAAAGGGAGATGAAACTGGATGATCTTTAAAGTCCTTTCAAATGCAAATCACCCGATAATTCCATGACCTCGGAGAATAAAACGTAAAACATATAATTTATAACATACAATCACTGCTGATTTTATTTTGTTTTGTTTTTGGTTTTTTTTTAGTAGCATGTGTTTATCCTTAAATACTTAAGAGTTCTACAGTAGAGAACTAGAATTACTGTAATAGTAATACTTAATAGTAACTACTGGGTCCCAAGGAATTACATTCACTATGACACCTGACACAGGTAAAGGTAAAATTATTGAAATGGTGCAATTCTATTTCAAAAAAATGCACAAAAATTGAATAGAAAAAAAAGAATGGTAAGCAATTTTCTGTGAAGGATCAAAAGCAAACCTGATACAAACAGTAATATTCTCACTCTGTGTGAATAAGAATTTATCCTGAAAGCGAATATTTTAGATGGATACAATCTTCCCTTCTCTAAGTTTCTAAAGAAAGATTTTCAAGTATTAAAAAATGTTTCCTTTCATGAGACTTCTGCATAGAAAATCTTCTGCATAGATGACTAGGTTGATTGTGATGAAGCAGTGATTTCAGCTGCTTTGAATTTGTAGAAAAGTTACTCTGAATGAACAAAGTATATTCAACTGAAAAAGCTGTATAATTTTAAAGAGGTAATTACAATATTAAGAAGAAAACAGTTTTCAGAATCCACAGGAGTGGCATGAGGTGGGTCATTAATGACAAACTATGGCAAAAACATTAAGCACTTATCTATATTTCTGTCAGTGACAATATTAATCTCTGCATGAAACACAAAACACAGTTTTTCTTAATCAAAGATGTTATATTATAGACAGATTAGTGTATTATACAACCTGCATTTATAATCACCACTTCACAGCAGTAACCCTCACATCTGCTTTACATAAGTATTTTGGCACAGGGACACAAACAGATTTAAATCTTCAAGTACACCTTTCTATTTCTTAAGGAATTCACATTGTTCACAGGAAGGTTGTGCTTTCTATCAATGATCTCCACAAGGAGCTTGACAAGGCCCTGCAATGTGCACTTGCAGCTCAGAAAGCCAAATGTATGCTGGCCTGCATCAGAAGAAGTGTGACCAGCAAGTCCAGGAAGGGGATTCTCCCCCTTTACTCTGCCCTCATGAGAGCTGACCTGGAGCACTGCGTGCAGCTCTGGGGCATCCAGTATAACAAGGACACGGACCTGCTGGAGTGGGTCCAGAGGAGGCCACACAGATTATGAGGGGAATGGAGCACCTCTACGAATAGAAGCTGAGAGAGTTCATATTGTTGAACCTGGAAAAGAGAAGGCTCCAGGGAGACCTAACTGAAGTTCTTAGAACTTAAAGGGAAGCTACAAGAAATAGAGAAAGAGACTTTCTACAAATATACTTTATATGTAGTGATAGGACAAAGGGGAATGGATTCCAACTGAGAGTAGGTTTAGACTGAGTATTAGCAAGAATTTTTTCCTGTGAGGGTGCCAAAACACTGGACTAAATTGCCCAGAGAAACTGTGAATGCTCCAGGCCTGGAAGTGTTTAAGGCCAGGTTGGATGGGGTTTTGAGCAACTTGCTCTAGTTGTAGGTATCCCTGTGTGGGTTGTTGGTGGTAGTAGAACTTGGAATTAGATAATGTTTATGGTACCTTCCATCCCAAAGTATTGTATGATTTTGGGATCTTATGATCCCAAAATAAACTTTTGTTTTTCAGTGCGTTTCATGGGAAAGAGTTATGGCAGCTCAGGCAACTATGAGGCACCTACTTGTCATGCCAAGCTATTTCTTCAATTTTTCAATGCGGCTGAATTCATTCAAGTTGCTAGCATCAATTTTGTCTATTGAGTACTTTGATATAACAGTCTTAATATTTAAAATAATATGCTCAATTTATTTTGTTTACAACATAAAGAACTTTACTACACAAAGTGTCAGGGAAAAACAAAGCACATGCATCTTTCAGTCCTTTTCCAGATATCAACGTCCTACTGAGTACAGTATTTTTAGGTGGCACTAACTTATGCATCAGTCATGGAATGTAGACTATAGGAGGAAAACCTGAGAGACAGTAAGTTTAAAAAAAAAACAAAACAAAACAAAACAAAACAACAAACAAACAAAAAAAAACCCAAACAAAAAAAAAACAAAAAAAACCCAAAAACCAACAACAACAACAAAAAAGCAAAAACAAAAACCCCAAAAAACCCCCAAAACCCACAAAATACCTTATGACTCACATTATTTTTTGCAAGAAGAAAGTAGACAAACTTTCAATTACAATTCCCAGTTCAATATAAACAAAATAATTTAAAAGTACTTGTTTTGTCTTTAAAGTACACTATACTCAGCCTCTGTTTTCTTGGAAAACTCATGAGGTCACTGAAGATTTGTCCACAAATATTTTAAAATTATTCATTATTATTTTATTACTAATTATGATTTTGTATAAATAAAGTTTATTTTATGTTCATGGTTGGAAAACCTTTTATTAAACTAAGGAAGTATTGTGTATTTTGTTCTTCCAAGACTCTTGCTATTTGAGGATTTGCATTTTACTCGATATTAATGACACTTTTTAGTTGTCTTCTCTTTCAGTTTCTAGTTTACCACAATAAGTGATGCAAAAAAGTAGGTGCAAGTCTTGCAAAGGGATTTTCAAAATAGAACAAAAGACTTGATCAACAGACACACATTGATCTTACATGTCATAAAAAATAATTAAATACCAAGTCAAATATTAGCATAATACATATTAATCAAATATACTCACTTTATCTGGATAAGACTGTGAAGAGACATGTTCTGGAATTTGTTTCAAAATAAGATTATGATTTTTTTTCTTTTCTGTTTCTTAGTACTGAAAATAAAAGATTTATTACACTGAAACTGGCTGAGAGATGAAGATTACTGTGCCTTGCCTTCAAATCTATGAGTGGGCAGCACTAGGCATTGTAAGTAATGAAGAGTGTAAGGATGTTTCTCACATAGTTACCTTTTCCTGATTTCATCGGATTGGAGAGAAATCAAGCATAAATTTATTTCTGGATATTCACGATCAGTAACTTTCAACCATCAGAGGACCTCTTCTTTCTATCAAGTACAGTGTTATTTTATCTATCTTAATAGCTCTTATAAAAATGTGTGTATTTAAAATAGCAAATTTATTAGAAATGGCACAAAAGATTGTTTTATCATTCTCTAATAACCTTTTTATGAAAATAGAAAAAAAATTATTCTATGGTATTCCACCTCAATTTAAAAAAATGTCATACTGGAAGAAATTGCAAATACCTCTTTTATTCCTCTATGTAAGAATAAATGTCTATTATGTAGTCTCTCTGAACATCTGAAGATTTTTTTAATGTTTCCTCTTGTGGCACAATTAAGTAGAACAATTTTGATTAAATAGCTCCCAAGATAATAACAATTATAATTCAGCAGACTTGGGAATAGTTTAATCTGGAATGCACACTGATGTACAGCGTGCATAAAATATCTGTATTTCATTATGTTTGTTTCTATGAGATCTCTATATGAGATGAGTGTAACATAGATTGTCCCTGACATTACTGAATTATAAATACTAAACTGAAAGATAAATTGTTTATTTGTTATGGAACAGTTGTATGAGTATTTCAATAATCTATTCTCTAGTAGGCTCTAGAAAAGGCAATGTATTTGAAATGGTAATACAATTAACTCTGCATGGCTATTTTGGATTAGATTATCAGTAAAAGTAGACACAAACCAAATTCCTAATACGAATATGTTATAGTAAAAATGTTGTCATATTCTGCGTAATTGCTACCATAAGATCAGAAAAACTACTTTAGAACAACTGAGATATTAAATGCTGATAGTGAAGAGGCTGCTATGATTACTCAATAACAATATGAGGAAAAGTCGTACACAATATTCTATATTTCTTGCACTTTTTAAGAATTCATCCTAGGAGGAAAAAGAAAAAAAACAATTAGATCAAAAGAACAATACTGTAATATTCTGACAAAGACAAGAATGAAGAAGATGAAGTGATACTTAATGCTTACTTTGGTGAGTTTATTTATTTATTTATTCTTAATCTGCTTTACTGCCTTTGAAAATTTCAGCATCTTTGCCATACTTTTCTCATACTACTTTCATGGCTGCTTAAGCTAAACTGCTGGCACATTTCTTACATGTACAGATTACTCTTTTAAAGTAGATATCACAAAATTGTATTTCTATTTTGCCTGTTTAGTTGGTTTTAATACAAAAATAAAGAAGCAGCAAGCCAAACATCAATCTGTAGGGTTTGTGAAATTAATTTGAGGAAAAAAAAGTTTGCAAAGAGATTTCTAAGAACCAGAAAGCAATATGTAAACACACTTAGGCACTAGCAAAACGTCTTTAATAAATCTTTTATGATTTTTAGCTATCTGTCCATAAACCCATGACTGAACTTTCAATCAAGACTAAAGCAAAAGAAAGACACTTTTAAGCACACTCAGCAAAAGAATCACTTAGACAATAAGGCAGAAGTAAAGAAAAGGCAACATAAAATATGGGGGGTTTTATTCAGAACCAGAAAGTAAATAAGTGATTAAATTTGCATATTAGCGTTTATGGGAGGTTTTGTGTACTGCATTGCCCAAATAAGGGTTGAATTATCTCTGTAAACTATTGACAAAGGAAGAAGTATTGATGTTCTTTAGTATTGTGCCAAATGTTCTTTAGTATTGTACCAAACTATGTGCAAACTCTGTCCAAAATTGTTCACCTAGAAAAAAGAGAATTTTAATTTTTTTCAAGATTTCACATTTCAAGCTCTGGTTTAGTACAGGAATATTTTAGAAGGAAAATTTAATCATCTTGAGAACAGCAAAATTAATGCTTACATGATTTGAGAAGATAGATGCCTAAATAATTTTGATAAGTACAACTAAAGAAAAATAGTAAATGGAAAATATATTTATATCATAGAATCATTAAGATTGGAAAATCAATATCACCATGCCCACTAAACCATTTCTGAATTGCCATGTTACCTTGTTTATTTAAACTTCCAGGGATGGTGGGTCCATTACTTCCAGGGGGAGCCTCTTTCAGTTCTTATCCCTCTTTCAGTGAAAATGTTTTTCCTAGTATTTGAACTGAACCTCCTCTGATGCAACTCAAGGTCCTTTACCCTTGTCGTGTTGCTAGCTGTCTGGGAGAAGAGGTTCCCATCTCGCTACAGCCTTCTTTCAGGTGGTTGTAGGGTGTTCACTCAACTTTTTTCTCTTAAGGGTAAGCAAACCCAGTTCCCCCAGCAGCTCCTCATAGGACTTGGGTTCCAGACCTCCACTACCTCCATTGCTCTTCTTTAGATTTGGTCCAGCACCTCAATGTCTTTCTTGTGCTGAAAAGCCCAAAACTGAACACAGTGCTTGAGGTGTAGCCCCATGAATGCTGATTACGAGGGGATGATATCTCTCCTGGCCCTGCTGACCACACCACTGCTGATACAGGCTGATCTTGACATTCTTGGTCACCTGGGCACATGCTGGCTCATGGTGGGTGTTGATGAGCACCCTGAAATCCTTTTCCAAGAAGCAGCTTTCCACCACTCTTCCCCAAGCCTGTAGTAATACACTGGGTTCTTGTGATCCAGGTGCACAACCCAGCACTTCACCTTTTGGAAGTATGTATCCATGGCCTTTCCTATATTTGATTGCTACTGTAAGTCCTCAAAAATCACATAGTCTCAAAAAATTATCTTTGGCTGTCTTCAGGTTTATGAAATATTCAAAGTTAAGACTATGGTAACCAGGATGTCTGTCATGACTGTCTCTAGTCCAACATTTATTACAGAAAAGTGTGGACATAAAGTCATAATAGCTAATTCTTACTCCACTTTCCAGCTCATACCTGCCTCATGCAGCCAGAGCTTTTTCTGGGAAGTGCTTTTGGATAGGCTCCACCTTGTGACAGATGATGCACACTAATTCAGAACTTTCTCAGATAAATGTAAATGTGAGGACAGAGATGTCATGGGTACTGTCAAATAGAGAGAAATCATAGCTATTTAATATATGGTGAAAATATCCTTATATTTTTGAGACAGTTTAGCGTCTTTTGGATTGGGATGAGTAATAAATGGTGGCAAGCTGTACAAAACATAATAGGGTGAAATTACTAAAGTGAAAAGTACATTTCAAAGGAGAATATCTCAATTACTAGAGGCATTAGTTTTATCTAGTGAAACAAAACATGCAAAAAACAAACATGGAGATTTACTTCAGGAAAAACCCAAATGAAATGGCTATGATGACATCAAAATTAAGATATCAGTCTGACTCCAGAAATAACTAGGAGAAAGGCAATGGCTTGTGAAATATAGGCCAGGCAGATTTAGTGGTTCTCACTAGTCTTAAACTTTGATGAATTGAAATCATTGTTTGGTCAGTGTTTTAACTATCTGCACATATTTCTTTCATATTACAGGAATTATTCAAATGGTGGAATACTTGTTGGCTGAGAGCCTGAGGCATTTTTCCCCCACAGGAGCTTCATTAAATCTTTTCAGTGCACATGGAGAATTACTCCTTGCTAAGAAAATCCTGTTTTGAAAAGCCTAAGAAGATAAAGTAAGTTTGCTTTTACTGTAATGTCCTTCAAGACAATATTTTTGAATACAGCTGAATGTTGTTATTTACAAAGCATTCTTTAAAATACACAGTTGCGAAAAGGGATGGAATTCTTCTTCGCACCTGCAAGATTAATTTTCTTATGCAATTAAAACATAAAACGTTCACAGTTTGTAATGTTCTTATGTTATTCAAATGTGATATACTTCAAGAGGAAGAAGGAGTCAGTGAAGATATTTCCTCTGTTACAAAGTAAATGTTTCTTAAAGGGAAAAAAAAAGAAAAATGATGGACTAAGTATCCAGATTTCTCTCTTGTGTCAGGCCATGTCAATGAAGATTTACTTCACTGTCACTGGTCCTTCATTGCTTTCCCCCTTACCCTTCATCATTTTTTCTGACCTCTGAATTATTAGTCTTTTTTTACCTGACCAAACAGGAATACTGAAAAAAAATCCCACACAGAGTAGGTCAAAATCAATGAACTGAACCATAAGAGGTAGTGTTTCAGTCAGTTGAGAAATATTTGCTCTTATGAAAGAGGGGTATATCAAAGGTCAAAACTCCTTTGGATGAAAATCACATGTAGCTAAAATAGTTATGGTCCTACAGTAGTTCCTTTCAATTTTTAATTTTTTTTCTGCTTGCATATTTTGACTATCATACCTTTGGGAGTACTCTAAGGAGAAAGCAGTTTACTTTGCTCCCTTTCCTTTAGCTGTCTGACAGCTCCTTCAACACATCCCTCACCACAACAGCTGTTCACCAGCATTCTTAATTCCATTTCTGGCTTTGGTGATTTTGGAAAGGGAAGATGAAAATGGTTTTTGATTTACTTTTTTTAATCCTTTCTCTTAATTTTTAACACATACATGGCAGTTCCATCCTCTTCTTCTGTTGCTAGACATAACAGCATCTAGCTATGCTCCCTTTTTTTCACTTCTATGAAATCATTGAATGACTTTGAGAAATTTTCTTGTCCTTGCTGTGACTGTGATTTTTACAGAATGCATATTTTTGAGGCAGGGCAAATCTCAAGAACATAGATATAACTTGTATGAATGAATCAATCAATACAGATACCAATCTACATATATATCTTTAGACACATGGATATATATATTCACTCATGTATACACACATATAAAAAACATATTATATTTTTTATTAAATCCAAGGAACTATTATTATTATGTTCAATATGATTATTCATTCCCTTCTTCTTAGCAGGCCCTCAATGTGGCTGTCTTGCCATGTTTGGCTATTATAAATTGATAGTCTATTCCTCAGTAGTATTGATACTATATTACAGGTAATTAGTCTCCAAATAATTTCCCAATCTAAAGTATAGTTTATTTTTAACCAATGCAATACAATTAAAAAAAAATACAAGCAAATATGTTTAATTCAAGCCTACACTGTGATAAGTAATATATTTTTATGTTATCAGTTTAACAAGGTGAGCAGTTATGAGTTGAAATTACCTTTTAATTCAATAACGTGATTTTTATTTTGTCCGAATTTTGGCTGGAAGGGGTTTTTTTTAGCACTACTAAAAACAACAACAATAAAACCTAGAGAACCCAAATTATACTAACCTTTTCTAAAGCTGTTCCTTTTTAATGCAAGGAAGAATCAACATGACCTTTTAGGCTGTCTTCTGAGAATACAAATTAGATAGCTCAGATTGTTTCTTACTGTAGTCTAATCTCTACTGAAGTAGAATATTTCCTGCAGAAAAGGACGATTTACTTCATTTTTACTATATTTTCTTCTGGAGAAATAAAGTCTTTGCTGGCTTCTTCTCTAATGAGGGATATTTGTGTGAAGTGTATATATGAAGTCTTAATGGCTTACAATCAGAAAAAAGGGTTAAAGCATATTGTCTATTATAAAGTCTAATTTACCTGTAACTCTTTCTCTAAAAGAGTAGACATTAAATATAGCATCATCAGATGCTATAAGTTAACAGTGAGGAGCTAAAAGTCAATTATGGCATTTACAGGTATATGACTATAAGTTCTGATTTTATAAAAGTACTATTAATTTGCTTTTTTAAAACAAACCTTCAATAGCTGTTCTACTACCTCTCACTTCATACTTGCAGTAAGATGTTACCATCAAGTATGATTTACATAAAAAATATTTTCTTTAAACCACAAAAGTGTATCATTTCACTAGTTCTTATTCCTGTATCTTTCTTCAGGACATGATCTATATTTTTTACTAGTTAAACTCACTGCTGTAATGTTATACCTGAACTTTTTTTTACTTTTTTTTTCTTGGTAGGTTACTTTTGTTATGAAAAAAACTTCTCTGACACTTGTGTAAATAAGTGATTAAAATTTGTCTGAGAAAAATATATGAAAATCATAATGATCACCCAGTTTTATATTTCAATAGTCTATTGAAATATTTTTCATGGTTACAACAGTTATGTTATAGAAACAACCAAACTGACATTATGGTTTATATCCAAGGTGAAGTAGAAAGTTGGACAATTTAATTGAAGGTTTGTTTTAAAAAAGCAAATTAATAGTACTTTTATAAAATCAGAACTGAAAGACAGTGGTGAATTCTTCTCTTCTCTAAGCTTGCTTACTTGGACTGTATCTCCCATAGAGAAAGTGTTCAAAACTTGCTGTAGTATTTGAACATGTTCTGACAAACATACATTCAGGAAGTTACTGTATGATTTGTCAGATACCTCTCTTCAGCTTTGCCATAAATAATATATCTTTACAGTAGGACTAAATGGCATTGTATAATATTATTTTATTGAAGACAATTTTATATTGCATCTAGGTCTTTTGGTTGGCTTGTTTGGGCTTTTTTTCTTTTGTGTGTTATTTTATGTGTTTGTTTTGAATTTCACATTTAGCACATAATATAATCTGGCCTTTTCCTTTTTTTAATAGAAGCCCATCATACAGCTTTAAGTTAAAAAAGCTGTATAGTATTCAACAAAATCCAAAGTATTACTCTTACTTCCTGAAATTTGACATAAGGTTCAAAGCCTGAAAATAAAGTTCCAACTCACAGCACAAATAAAAGTAAAACCACCATCATCCATATATTGCTACATTTAAGTGAAAAAAACTTTGAAGACTCACATAGTTCCATTTAGCCTTTTTTTGTGCTTGTCGTAACTCATCCTCCTTTTAGAAAAATGTGTGAAAAAAGGACAGTAAGCAACTAACCATGAGGCACATCTTGTGATTCTAATGTAAAATTATATTAGATATTAAAAAATATTAAGGATTTAAATAGCATTCAGTTCAAAGACCATTTACAAAATTTTATTTCCCTTAATATTGTTATAATATTCTGGCCTTTGAAAATAAAACAGTACTTAAAATTTTTAAGGTGTAACAATGTTTATCACTGTGTATCTTAAATTTCATTGTTTGATAAAATTGGTTTTTTTTGTTATTCCTTCAGTTTTGCTGGAAATTTCATAGTTTTTTAAATATACATCTGTTCAGCAAATTCAGTAACTGACTGTAAATGCAAGCACATCACTTTTGCATACCTATTAACAGGTGTTGTTAAAACCATGTACTAAATTTCGCATTAATAGACAGTGATGGAATGTGGAATGTGAGAGCATCTGCTTCATTTAGGTTATCAGATCACGATCCCTTACCAGTTCAACAGGAGTCAAAGTGATGAATGAAACAGACAGAGACACCAATCTGACAGACAAGTGACAGGGGGACTGAAGACTAAAGCTGCTGAAATGGTAATTGATGGCCCATTAAGAAACTCCAGGCTTAACTTTGGAGACTGTCAGTCTGGAATCTGTAACTGTCAAGAACAGGGAGGCAAGAGAATGGAAGTATAGGGATATTCAAGGCAGGCTGTGGCACTCTGCAAGACATACTAAGAAATGTTTAGGAAAGCTCAAAGGGAGAGAAAAAGAAGGGACCAGGGACTTAGAAAATGAGGGGCCATGATAAGAAAAGGAATAAAAGGAGCCAGTTGTGTGTATGCAATCATCAGTAAATTGGTATGACCAAGCCGTATGCCAAATCATCACTATCTATCCTGCCTTCTTATGAGATATTTTCTAAACTGTTTGTAATCTCACCATTTGTCCCACATGTGAGTGCTCAGAGACTGCAACTGGTAAGACTGTTGGTGAACTCAGAGTTTGAACTGCAGTGACAGGATCTGTGTGTCCATGGTGCAGACAACTGGACTGGGACAGTGGCTCATAGGGCCTGTTTGCCTGGGTGTCAGCAGCTGTGAGGAGAGTAAGGTGCATTTTTCTCAAAACTGGGAGATGTGAGGTGGGAGTGCATCAAATTTACTGGCAAGCTTTAAGCTGTCCCACATGGCATAGGAGAACCCAGTTCCAGGCAGAGGTATCAGGCAGGGAAGGGCCTCATGGAAAGATGCACAGATGTGGGGTGAAATAAGTGTGCAGGTGTTTGCTAGTGAACATCAGGCTGGATCAGCCAGTGAGCAGGACATCTATGGAGTGAGTAAGAGGGCTCAAGATCCAGGCAGAGGTATTGGAAAGAGGAATTGTGGTGTCACTTTAGAGATACATGAGCATGTGAATATGCCTGCAAACCTAGAGAATGAGTGGGTGTGTGTGTATTTTCATTAATGAACCCCAGTACTCATCAGCTGCAGTGGAGAAAAGGTACTTGGCTATTTGTACTTACATTTGAGGGACTTTATCTGTACTTGTGTTTTCTGTGAGTCCTAGTGGTTTCATGTTTGGGGATTGTTAAAGACAGTGCCCTGTCCACTGCAGCCAGTCATGTCAGTGTTCCCAGAGTGTGCATGAGTGGGTCCCTGGTATACATGCTCAGACCCACTGCCTCCGAATGGGAAAGCAGCAGCTGCATGCATCAACTTGGGAAAACAACTCCCAGGCCTCCAGGGCACCAGGATGAGCTCCAGCAGCCAGGACAGAGAAACACCTGGGTCCCAGAGCCTGCCTCATAACATCCCTAAACAAAAATATTGTTTCAGTCTCACATCTATTACAAATGCCTAAAATACGCCTAAATGGCTAAGACACTATGGTTTTATTTCATAATCAGCATTCTAAGGGAATATCCACCTGTTCTCTTATTTGTTAAAATTAAAAGCTATTCATAAAAATCATTTATGTAAAACTTTTTAAATTAAGTCATTTTCATTCCCTTATGACATGGTAGTCACACTTGATAGAAGACAGAAGCTGAATAAGCATAATCTTTTTTAATAATTTCAATACATTTTGCTAAGTATTACTGAAGATTAAATTATACTGTCTGATATGTTTTGTGAAGGTGTATTGTAAAAAAGAGTGTTGCACTGGAATAAATTATTGAAGGATATATGTCATTAGGCATTCAGCATGCATGAAGGAAGTGTTTCTGGGTATCACATTAATCCAAGTCAGGGAAGGACAATGAAGGTCAAGGAGGCAGAGCCTTGAAAGCTTTTTAAGATATGAAGTATTATGGGGGGGGGAGATCAATAGGATTTGCAAAGTGATAGTAAAATGTTTTCTGAACAAGAGACAATCATAAGATCTTTGTGGAAAGAAAGCTAAATTTTTATTCATAGACATAAATCATTGTAATATTCTTGACAATTCTTATTATAATTGCCATATTGCACTTACGTGCTGCTTTCTCTATGAAGCAGCAAGAAAGGATATTCTGTGGTGATTCTGGAATGAAGCACTAATGTCATTCCATGGAGAACAGAAAGTAGAAAATTATTACTCTGAAGGGTTATGAAAGAAGCACCATAGGGCACAGATATTTCCATAATCAAAATAGATGAATATTATCTCCTCCTCTAAGACATTTTTTTCCTTTTTCTTTTTTTTGCATATTTCAAGCCAAGATTGTGGATATGATGAACGTGATTCCAAAAATCTTCAAGAAAAACATACCAACAGTACCACCAAGTACTCTAACATCATATTTTTTCAAGCAATATAAATAAAGCTTTAAAACCTAAATTGAAAGATTTTTCTTTTGTGATCAACCTAGTCCAAGATTCTAGCACAGCTTATATGAACTTATTTTCATTTCCATGCAGATCCAAATATAAAAATAACACTATAAAAAGACACTAACTTTCAAGACATGAAGAACAAGCCATTTCACATATTAGGTAGATACAGTTACAACTGAATAAAATAACAATAAATTTTTAAGAAAAATAATAACTTCCTGAGAGTGTAAGGTAGCTCTTTAAAGTACCATGGTTTTGATATATTATTTATTTAATCATAGATTTGACAAATAGCAAATCAAATAGGAACAAAATATATAGCACATAAGGCACAAAGACAATGTAACTTCCCTGTATTCTCATAATAAGAAAACAAGCTAAGAACATGCAAAATACTGATAATTGGTTACACTGGCTTTTCTTTATAACTTTTCATAGTAAAACTATTTGACTTTTAATGGTAATTTTTGGCATAAATCTAAAGGAATAAAGAAGAGTAATTTGCATTTTGAACTGCATTATTCAACTGTTGAAATGGGACAATGGTATTGTTCAGAAATGAGAAGGACATCCATTTTCTCATAAAATTATCTTACACTGAATCATTATGAATATTTGTAATAAGGTAAAAATTATGCTGTTCACAGGGCTATTGGAAATGTACCAGTTGAGATTCATACTCTGACTCATTTTAAGCAATTTTTAAAGGTATTCTGTATGAATCCATACATAGACTTCACATAATTATTATTATTATTAAGTACAAAAAAAGCCATTATAAAATTGACATATAAAAGAATATTGTGTTCACCAGAAAAATAAAACTGAAGTTTTTAAAATCATAATGAAATTCTATTTTTCTTCATTATGAAATTTTGCAGCTGTCTTAAAAAGACAATGCTTGGTTGTTTTTTGTTGTTGTTGTTGTTGTTGTTTGTTTGCTTTTTTTTTAGTTTTTTTTTTTATTAAAGCACACAATTACTGCAGCTCCATTTTTTTGTTAATAAATAATATTGTATTTTAATTTGTGGTTTCTCTGCTCACTCACCATTTTCCTGTTTCATAACTTAGTGAATGAACACATTCTAATTATTGATAGCTAATAAACTTGTGTGTTTAGAGGGGGTTTGGAGGTTTTGGTAGGATGGTTTTTCCTTTTGTAAGAGCTGATCTTACAAGAGCTTTAGGTCTACATGAAAGATTAAGAACTCCTTATAAAGCTCCCCCAGCTACAGGGATAACTGGCAGAGGTTTAGAGCTGTTCATTCCACACCACACACATCACCATGGTGGGGAGCAGCAAGCTCCAGAAGAGGGACTTTTTATCTTACCCCCTTGAGAAGGGATTGGTTTTGTGCCCTGTAAAAATTGCAGGGGAAATGCTGGGCTCACTATGGAGAGGGAGTCTCCCACAAGCCTCCAGCCTCTGCCTGACTTCACATTGCTAGTGAAAGCCCCTGCCAGGTGCCATGGACTGAGCAGCTTAATAACATCTCTCATTCTGAACAAAATAGCCTTCCAGGTTTTGCTGTGCCCATTTTCCATTGTTTTCTGCTGGGCGAAGGCTTTAACCATAGAAACACTTTCATCACATAGTTTGCTTTTTTTCTTGAGCCATGTGATCCCATGTGAGAACCCCCTCCCATTTTGGCTTTGCTCCCAAGGGGCCATGTGGCATAGAAGGCAGGAATGGCCACCATCCTGTCTTTGTTCTAGGGGATCAGGCAACATCTTTTGGTGGTGATTACCCTTTTTGTAGGTATTTATTTCTCTTTTGTACAATATTTTACCTCTACTGCTGTGGTTTTTGTAATTTATTCAGTCACAAATTGTAAATTTATTATTGCAAATGTATAATCCCTCCTTGCATTTTTCCTCCCCTATTGAAAGGGGTGGTTTGAGTGAGTTTAATTTTCTTGATGAGTTTTAAAACTAGCACAAAGCCAGAAAACACAAAAGGAAAAATCAATCTTATATTATGATTTTTGGTGGGGATTTTTTTTGTTTTGTTTATTGTTTGTTTGGAGTTTTGTTTGGTTGTACAAAAACATCTCCCTGCATACCAAAAAACACACCTATGATTTTTGGTTGAATAATAAGTACCAGTTATACCGCTAAAGATTATCTCACAGCTGCAATGCATTATGGGTGTATTAGACTGAGTATGTTAATGCTTATGTTATAGCAAATATGAGAAAAGCTGGCAACAACCTAATAGCAGTGCTTCATCTTTGCCGAATCTCCAGATATATTTTATTAGTGACATAGTTTAGAAATTCATTTTCATATTTTTCAATATTTTTCTGCAGTGGGGGAGTAATCAACTTGACATTTTAAACTTTAAATTGGAAGAAAATGTTAATCTTTTTTCTTTTTTCTTTTCATACCCTAAGTTTCTATAAATAAATAATATTAGACATATTCTAATAGTTCCTTTTGAAATCACGGGAAAATGCTTGCCAATTTTGTCTTCATTTGATGTTTCACTCCTATGAGATTAATGTAGAAATGCATTACTTTGAAGTAATAGTCTATTACAATAAAACAAAATGTTGAAATCACATATTTCAAAATAATTTATATGAAGCAAGGATATGAAACAATTAATTTCAGTGTTTTCACTGTTTTAAAAATAACTCTATTGTTGTAAAGTGTTACTTTCTTAAGAAAATGAGAATTACTGATCAAATTAATTCTGCAATAATCTCAATTATTTCTTCTCAGTTTTGTGTAGTTCATATGACATTGTAGCAGAATTTGTTTGTTTTCCAAAACAATTGTACCAAAGGACAATTTTTTGTCTATTTCAGTACAGCAGTTACAACAGGGCAAAGTACTCAAGGTACAGCTATGGAACATATATGTAATCAAGACCAGAAACATCACAGATGGGTTTTGAATTGACAGAAGTACATAACTATTTGGCCTTCATTTTTTTTACCCTTCAAGAATACTTACAATTCGTTCAGTGTATTGAAAGAGTTCCATTTTTTAACTTTCACTATTCAAAGTCTTACATTATAAAAAGATTTCTCAGAAACAAAGTCTCAAAAATATTTTTTCAGTGTATTTCAGTCCCCCTGGTCTCTTCCTCTTTCATCTGTTGTGTTCTGTGACAGAACCATCAAAAATTGAAAGGCTCTGGTGGATATTTTCTATGCTATGTCTTTCCATGACATAGTTCTTCTAAAAATTCTCAAAAAAGAACCAGACAGTATGAAGGAGAAAATACCAATTTTTTAATGGATCTTTAGTTACTGTTTTCATATAGTTTTTGTATGTCTCTTCAAATTACTCTTTATATGTGACTAAATAAATAAAACCCAAAATTATTAACATTTTTGGCAGGGAGGACTTTTCGGTATTCAAAGGTGCTCAATGGAGTCTAAAGATTTATTAAAAGGACCACCATATTGCTAAAAAGTATCAAAATCTAAATACCAGGTACCTTTACCAAGAAATACAAAGTCATTAGTTTAGCATCTCATAGAATTATGGAAAATGAACTTTGAGTACTGATTTGTTTAAATGCTTAACAAATGCTAAATCACAGCTTGTTTATTTTTTAATAACTGAGTGATTAATGAAAGCAAATTACCTGTGCAAATGAAACACTTGATCATTATTTCAATAAAATTATAGTGATTTTTTAAAAAGTGAATTAAATTTTGTATCAAAATTGAGGAGGAACATTTTAATTCATGTTAATGGGATTTGACACATATATGTGTTTCACAGCTCTCTTCTCTTTGAATTTCTCTGTACTTGCATTTTGAAGACTAGAAATAACTAAAAGTATTTTATATGAGGAGAATGTTGATCCCTTTTTTTTTGGTCCTAAACAAATTCCCCTAAATAAAAATATTGTGAAAATTGGCTTTTTGTTCTTCTGCATTGACCTTTATTCACTTGCCAAATATACTAAACGTGGGAGATTTTAACTATTTAAAATTCTGTGATGAAATACCATCAATACTGCAGAATTTTTTGTTCAGACTTTGTGACTTCTGATTCAAGAAGTATCAGTATCTTTATCATAAACCCTTTACTAACAAACTCTAGCAGTCTAATTTATTCCTTCTGTTATACATAATCACTTACTTTGTCAAGAAATGCACTTTCTTTTGTAATTAAACTAATGGGTAGGTTTTGCTGACCTCAAGTACGCATATATCAAGAAAATTTTCAAGTGACACATGAAATTATCTAATCAGTTCAAATCAAATGTTAGCTTGACATTCCAGCTCCATGAAGATCTGTTCAGTTTTTATTTCATATTATTTCAACTTCACTCCCATTATATAATTTGATCTGCTTTCCTAAGCAGAGTATAGTTTATTCAGAGAAGGATACGTTGTAACAACTCCAGGGATGGGACATTCACAACTTTTCTAAGCAAATTATTCCAGTGTCTCACCACCCTCACAGTAAAGAATTTCTCAATGATACCTTGTCTAAACCCACCACTGTTCAGCTAAAGGCATTACCCCTTGTCTTATCTCTACATACCCTTGCAAAAGTTTCTTCTCCAGCTTTCTCACAGGACCCCATCAGGTACTGGAAGAAGTCTATGAGGCCTTTCCAGATCCTTCTCTTCTCCAGGACAAACAACTCCAACTCTGTCAGCCTTTCTTCATAGCAGAGGTGCTCCATCTACTTTTAAGTGTCTAATTCCTGTTTTGCATCCCAGTGGAAGATGGTGCCTTAAGTTCCCTGGAAAGTAGAACAGTTTAGGTATATGAAAACCTCTGTCTTTGTGAACCTTACCTGGTATGGCTGGAACGTTACCAGTGGCCAGACTGCAGAAAAAAAAGTTTGCCAGCTGTCAGTAAAGAACATTCTAATGTTTTAATTTCTACTCTACGACAGTTTACATTTTTCCCTATTAGGAGTTATATAGTCCATAAAAATTAACTTCTCTGAGGTTTTAAGGATTAATTTCTAATTTAATTCCTTTTAAGAATACCTATTAAAATACCCTGATGTCTTCTCTGAAATCAATAATTTATGTTTTTTTTTTGCTTGTCTTATGCTAGTAGTGTAAAAGAAGAAAACAAGCATACTTTTTCATTTAAGACAATTTGTACAAATTAAGCAGGCTCATAGTGGCTGATACTACTAAACTTACTCTTTTCTTGCTTCTACCACTTAAATTTAACAGTTTCAGTTTAGATTATTCTTAAAGCACTTTTACCCAGACTAAGTAGAATAGAATGTTTGAGTCGGTCTGTTGCTCACTAAATAAGAACACTTCATGAAATCTGATTTTTGAAAGATCCATAGAGAAATGTTTCTGATTTCCCAATTTTAAATACAGTAACTGAAGTTATTTTAGAAAAAAGAACCATTTACATTGAATTAATTTGTTTAAAGATGCGACCAAAGCAGATTTCAGTTTTTTGCAATTACACTAGAAAAAGGTATTTTTAAAATAATTTTTATTAAAAAAAAAAACACAAAAAAAAAAAAAAAAAACCAAAAACCAAAAAACCCAAACCCCTTTTTTATATTAATCAGTCTATTAAGCCTATGGCTGGAACGTTACCAGTGGCCAGACTGCAGAAAAAAAGTTTGCCAGCTGTCAGTAAAGTACATTCTGATGTTTTAAATTCTACTCTATGACAGTTTACATTTTTCCCTATTAGGAGTTATATAGTCCATAAAAATTAACTTCTCTGAGGTTTTAAGGATTAATTTCTAATTTAATTCCTTTTAAGAATACCTATTAAAATACCCTGATGTCTTCTCTGAAATCAATAAATTATGTTTTCTTTTTGCTTGTCTTATGCTAATAGTGTAAAATTTTTAATTCCCTTAAAAATACATGTTTTTTCTTTCTAAACTCTATGTTATTGTTTCAGAAAGTTTGGTTTAGAAAGGATATTCTTGTTCTATATTATATTAATCAGTCTATTAAGCCATCACTCATGTCAGAATAGGTGGGCTTTGGTCCCCAAAAAAATGAAAAAAATGTTATTCCACCTTGCCATCAGATGACACTCTAGAAGTATATGGGTTTCACACAGGTCCTGAGTCATGTCTAAGAGATCAGTGAGGATGGCTAAAATCTCAAGGCATCTCAGCTGAAACACAAAGCTTGTCTTTAAGCAACAGAATTCTTTTATTCACTATTTTATGTATTTTTAGTCACTTATTATATATACATGGAGTACTCAGAATTCCAGTTCTTGCTTCTGAAGTGTTTAGAAATGTAAGCAATCTTTATCCATGTAATTCCCTTAAAAATACATGTTTTTTTCTTTCTAAACTCTATGTTATTTTTTCAGGAAGTTGTTTGGTTTAGAAAGGATATTCTTGTTCTAAGTCATCTAATTCTAAAATACCCTTTCTATGAACTCTCTTGTCTAACAGCAGTCTGGATAAGAATGAGTATTAACATTTCTTCAGGCTTCCTCTTACAATAAAAGACTGAGCAACTAGTTGAACTCCCCGGCCACTTCAGCCCAGACCAAAAGTTGCCCAAATGCCTCTTAAACGCTGGCAAGCCTGGAGCATTGACAATCTTTTTAGGAAACCCATTCCAGTGTTTGACCACCCTCTCCTGTCCTAATAAGCATTATGAGAGTATTCCTGAAAACAAGGATGACTTTTTAACCCCAGTGCTGTTATTCAGCCTCCTGCCCCCTAACCTTCAGATCCTTTTGACTGCATTCCAGAGGCAGATCTTACAATGTGACCTACAGTCCCTTTGAGCCACCCCTTCCAACACAGATCCTTCTGTGTATAAAGTTTAAACTGCAGGGTAGTTTTTAGTTTTTATCAGTGAGAAAATTAATTAAATACACTATACATAACAAATCGCTAAGTCTTTTGCATGTATTTAGAGGTATTTTCATCAGGAGAGAAAACATTTAATTCGAGAGTAATGATTAGGATCCATGTATTCTATTAAAGCTTCCTTACTTTTGTATCCTCTGTCCTTTGAACTGATAACTGTTGCTAGACACCCTGAATAAGCTAATTATTGTACACTTATGTTTCTGTTTAAACACATCTGCTCTGACTGGAATTGCAGAAGAAATACACTTATGGCACTTTATTGATTGGTGAGCCATTAGGGTTCCAATTCAAGAAACACCTGCTAGTTACTCAGCCTCAGGTGTCTTGCTTGATTAGGTATTAATTCTTAAATTGATGCCAGATTCTCATTAACCTCTACATGAATAAAGATAAGGACTAAATATACCGTTTCTGTAAAGAAAATGTTAAATGTACTATAAACTGGCCTCTTTTTTCAGATAATTATTAGATCAGAAGGATCATTGACAAGAACTCGTGGCTCTGCTCAGGACAACCCCAAGAGCCACACCACCTTGTTATGACCTGCCTCTTAGGCAGAGTAACAGAGTTTGGTGTTAATAGATCCCTTGGGGTGAATTAAAGTGAAACAACACTGAATGACCAGTGTATATATGAGGCAGGTTTATTTTGAAACAATCTGGTTGTAGCAGAAAGAAGGTGTGTATCTAGTTTTGTTCTTCACTATAAAAATATAATGAAGAAAATATATAAGGAAAAGATAGAAAGAGAAGAAAAGTACCAGAGAAGATAGTAGTACAGAAGCATATCACCTCCTGTGGATCCACTGATGACCTATTCTACTTTGATGTGCATGTGCAGAGTGGTGGTTAATCCACAGGGATGCTTCCATGCAACAGAGAGTTTGTCAAGCTGCTTACATTTGCTCTTGTGTGGAAACACCCTGATATCTCCACTTGGGGGGGAGTTTACACTATCAGATGCCATTGTGTCTTATCTGAAGGGAGGAGATTAGCATTATAAAAAGCATTACCCCATCTCTGCAGGATCTGCTTCTTATCAGCCTTTTCCCTTATCTGGAAGAAAACCTTTTGTTTAAGACAGCAGCCCCTGGTTATCAGGGAAGTGATAGATGCAGGGCTCAAGCAGCCTGTCCAAACAAGTTACACGTGCCTCATAGTGTTGTGTCAATGCTTCTTGAACTCAGGCAGGCTTGGTGATCACTTTCTTGGGGAGCCTGTTCAAGTGCCCAGTCACCTTCTGGATGAAGAACCTTTTCCTAATCTTCAGCCTAAGTCCCCTAAAACAGCTTCATGTTCTTCTCTCAGATCCTAAAATTGGTCACCAGAGAGAAAAGATCAGTATTTGCATCCCCACTTCCCCTCATGAGGAAACTCCAGACTGAAATTAGGTCTTTCCTCAGACCCTCTTCTTTAAGCTGAACAAACCAAGCTGCTTCTCAAAAGACTTCCCCTCTTTGTATCAAATTCTTTTCAATTTAAATGTAAATAATTTTTCAAAGCTTTTAGTACTAAACATAGTGTAAAAGTACTTTCCTATAAAGAAAATGCAGTTGGTCTCATTAAGATGATCTCATTAATAATCGGTCAGATGTTCTGAAAGTGTGGACTTTTTCCACAAAAAAAAAAGTGAAAATGTGAGAAAAGAAAAGCACTGTCTCATTTATGGTGTCATTTGGAACAGAAATATAGTTTTATGAACTATTTGAACCAACAGTCCCAAAAAAATGTGTGTATAGTATAGTTTTCAATTAATACTCCTCTTGCTGTGGTGCTGCAGCTTGATTACCATTGGAACAATCTTGCTAGTGCAAATTGACTGGAGAAGTTAATAGGCATTTTACTTTTCCTTTCTCTAGGCTCAGTAACAAGGAATGCTAAGCTCAAGTTTACAACTTTATTTGAGAGTCTGTTAACAAAAATATACTCAAAAACTGAGTTTCATTAGTAGGTTTCCTTCTTGGCCTTTTCTCTGGTCAGTGCTTCCACAGATCCACGGGCTGATTATGTCTATCTATCTGATTTAAGATATCAAAGTAAAGATAAATGGCAATTAAGTGCAATATAGAAAGATGGACATCAAATTGGGACTGTACAGGGACTCAAGTCCAAAGACTAAAAACCAATTTATAGGATTTCTAGACATGGATTAAGATCTTGGTTTCATTGTTGGTGGTGCTAGGTTAAGAATTAGACTTGATTATCTTAGAGGTCTTTTCCAATCTAAATTATTTTATGATGATATCAATCAAAACCAGAGGTTTATTTGTTTCACAAAAATTTATAGCTGAAGAGAAGGCACAACGAATGTCAACACATAACCAGGAGAATGCAATGGAATACCTGTGTGGTGGATTCATCTTGGCCTATCGCACTGGGCTTGGATTAGATGATCTTTAGAAGTCCCCTCCAACCAAACCAGTCTACCTTCTGTATCTGGCCCTGCTTGTGTAGGTGGAAGTAGACCAAATATCTCCAAAGGCCCCTTCCAACCTCAATCATTCTGGAGTTTTATGAAGAATAATTTATTACCAAATAAAACCAGAGCAGGAGTGTTAAAAACCAGTGAAACAGATCCCAACCTCCCCTCCATTTTTGCCAACATTCAACTTTACTCCTTCATTCCTAACTTTTCTATTCCTCCCTTGTCGCAGTCTCTGCCAAGTAGGGCTCAGGAAGGATGGTAGGTGGAGGGGTGAGGAGTAAGGATAACTGTTGCAGGATGGATCCTTCCCATATGTTTGAGGTCTTCAGGAAAAATGTCTGCTTCAGCATGGGATATCTGTGGGTCATGATCCCTGTCAGGTAATATCCAACTGCTGCACCATGGACTGCAGGGAATACCTGTTCTGCCATGTGGATCCCTAACTTCCCCTGCTTCTACTCTGAGCTTGCTGTCCACTGCAGAACTATTTCTCTCTGGCATGGGGCAGCCCTGGTCTCTTCTTCCTGAAGTCAACTCTGCAGCCCTCCATGTGTTGCCATGGAACTCCCAATGCAATGTTGCATCCAGTTGTGTTAGTGCTGTTCTTAAAGAAAGACAAATGTGATCCAGAACTCTTAGGTAATTCTGTGCAATTTTACAGAACAATTATTATTGCCATTATTAATATTTTTATTTATTATTATTATTGATAGTATATTTTTCTCTGTTAGGATTTAAAATAGTGACATGCAATTACTAGAATGTGTAAGAAATTAAAAGTAAAGCAGTCTTGAAACTAAAGATAAGGAACTTAGAAATTTTCTCTCAAATCAAACACAAAGGAATGCAGAAATGTTCTTTGACAAAAAAGATTACTTTAAGTACTCAGAAATGTCTAACTGTTTCTATTTCCTAATCAATTTAAAAAATGTCTTTGCACAACTTTCATTCCACTTACTGCTGAGTTTCAAAATCCTTTAGTGTCTGTAAACAGATAGGACATCCTAAGAAACCAAAAGCATCTGCATTATGGAAAATCCTTATGGATAACAGTAATCTCTGCCTTCTTCTTGAAGATTGAGAATATTTGATTATCTTGACTCTAAAATTACATCGACAAAAATGATTGTGCTTTTATGGTTTCTTTGCACTAAGGTTTTGTTCAGTGGTGTTTTGAAGAAAATAATGTATATTATATTTTCATAAACATTGTTTGTGAAATGTTTGAAGCTGTATCATACTAAGCAGATTTATAAAAACAAAGACAAATTACAAATATTTTAATCATCACTTCAATTTTTAGTTTTGTTAATGTTGGCCACTTGGAACTCAAAACTTTTTGAAGAACAAAAGGGTTTTTAAAAAATGACACTGATGCACACTCATCAAAAAAAGATTGAGAGAACAACATGAAGACAGAGGTAAGAAATGAGTGACTAAAGTGCATGGAGATTGTTTTGCTTGTGCTTGTGCTTGGTTGCACTTTTCCTATTGCTCAGTCTAAATCCTGTCCGTTGTTTGCACTGATAGTCCCTTCCTCTTGGCTACATGATAGCATTCCCTTGCAGTAGCGATTTGCAGTTAGAAATCTGCATCCCATTCTTGCCTAAAATCACAACAATAAACCAAAAAAATCTTTTTATTCCTTGCTAAGTCTCTTCTCAGTGCTCAGAATACTTCTCTGATACACATTTCAACACATAACAAATCCCTGTGCAATTTTATCTGAGATGGATTCAATTCACCTCTGAAGACAATATTTATTAGTTCTCCAGACAAATTAAAAGACCCTGACGATTAAATGAAGTCCCATTTTATGTCTTAACATATCTCCATAAGGGACATTCATGTCTGTAACTTCATTATCTGCGTACATTTCTCTAATACAAACAATGACTATCAATTAAAATGAGATTGAAGTGGGGCTTGGGGCAAGTATAATTTCCTTTTAATATGCATTTGAAGCATCATTGCAAAAGGAAATGGTTGTGTTATAATGGCTTCTCCTTTGAAGTTAAGGAGATACAAATCTGGGACTGAGTTCAGCTGCTTTGCAGCAGTTCTTCCATAGTACAATGTTGGAAGGAAATGAACTGCACCTCTGAGAGAATTCCACTGCATAGTCACAATCCCTAAGGATATTAAAACCTCTGTAGCAGTTCTGATAAGTTCATTTTTCTGTCTCTAAGTAAAGACGATATGACATGAAGTCCCGTATGCCATGGATATTCTGCTTATAGCTGCTTATAATGTCAGTTGGTCTGCTTTACAGAAGTGTGAAATAATACAAAATAATTGTCATTTTATTCACTTAACATTTAAAAATCATTGAAGAGAGCTGAAGAGAGGAAATGAAAATAAAAAGTCCCTTAAAAAGGAAAAACAAATAAAACAGGCATAGCTGAGAGCTCTTACCTTGACTAAGTAATGAAATTATACAATGTAATCATCTGAGGTTTTTTAGTGTCTTTGGTCATTTTGTGATGCCCTTGAATTTATCTAGGAATATGAATAGAAACACTGGGTAATAATTACCTATTTTGAGTCCACATGGATTTCTTCCAAACTGTTCCCCTAATCTATTCCACATTGAAACTCTAGGGGAATGCAATCAAAGGCAGTAAATGAACTTACTTTGAAGCTCTCTAAGGCATTCTCAATTTGCCATCAAACTATTACTGTAACAAATTATATTTGCAAACTCTGCAAAAAGGCCTTTTGTGTTGGATTCCTTTATATATGTTTCATCTGAAAGGGAAATCTGCTGCAAAACAGAAGATAGATAATAAAATGTTTTTCTGAAAAGAAGGTTTAAATTGAAGTATTTGATGTCAGACTACTTATTAGTACTTATTAATATAATTTTTATCAGTCACTATTAATTTCATTCATGAAAAATCCAAAATTAAAGTTTTCAAGACCAGAAGAAAAGGCAAATGTTGTCTGTGATCTAGTTCCCTAGGATGAAAAGATTTAAAGCGTTAGAATAAACAATGAACTAAGGTAAAATAAGTCAAGAAGCAAAGAATGCTGTTCTTCATAATTATATTCTTTCAGCATGTTTGGTTCAAAAAAAAAAAAATTCAATTCCAAAGTCCAAAATAGCAAAATAGCAGTAATGTAGCAAAGGAAAATTCCTGTCAAGAAAGTTTGTTTTTTTTTTTTAATTGTGGGGATTTTTGGTTTTTTGGGGTTTTTTCATGGCTCTAACTTAAAAACATACAAAACTAACAATGTTTTGGAAAAGTTACCTAGGAACACTTTCAATTTAATGATATTTGTGCTCCAAAATGGTCTTGAAGTTCAAATGAAAAAAGTTGAATTGGGAAAATATAATCAATTTAAAGTGGAACTGCTTTATTTAGCAGAGGCAGCAGAAGTATTTATATGAGTAGAGGATTAGGACCTTGATTATCCTTTAAAAGATGCAAAAGTAGTAAATACAATTACTCATTATTTTAATTGGAAATATACACGCATACCTTAAACTGAATGTGTTACACCTGAGGATCATTAACCCAAAGCCAGACCTTAAGCTGAAATTGGTTTTATAAATATTAAGTACTATATGACATCTTTCTTGATACAGTGGGCCCATTTTCATATTGCACTTGACTCTATTTTATATGTGTCAAAAGGACAAAATCAAATGGAATCATTCACTGATTTAATAAGCAACTCCTATAATCCTACCAAGACATTATATATATATATATATATGTTATATTTAATAATTACTATGGGTATACTTATCAAATTTTCCATTATTTATACAAGAAAGACTTTCCCAACACATTATGAAATATTTTTGGCTTCTTGCTGTTTTTCTGTTTTACACAGTTGCATTATTTATACTTTACAACTTCATTTACAGTTTGCAGAAAGGTGTAAATTATTCCAAACAGGGAGGAGGACCACTAGTTTCTCTGCTGCTTAATGAAATTTTCTATTAATCTGCTTTAGTAAGTCCTGAAGTCCTTGGAACTCTTGAAACAGAAGACATTTTTATCCTTTAATAGGAATTCCTGGTCAGGAAGAGCCGAAGGCATGACAGAGTACTGCTCCAGGATAAAACATCTATTTGTCTATCTACAATTCTGCATGTGTTTCTTGTTGATTCTCTAATATTGTTTGAAGAAAATGGGATTAACTGTGAATTACTGATTCGAACTATCTCCAGAGATGGATGGATGGATGAATGAATGAATGAATGAATGAATGAATGAATGAATGAATGAATGAATGAATGAATGAATGAATGAAGCAAGCTATAGGGAAGAAAGGTAGGGTAGGATAGAAATAATTATGCGCATTTCCTACTTCTGGTAGGAATCACATCAGTCTGGTACAGGATGAAAAAAGGTTTTAGAAAATAACTGTAGTATTTCAAACTTTGTTCACTGGCACAGCAGTTAAAGTACATGAATAAAACTAGAAGGTAACAATATTGCACCTAGTGCCCATACGGGCCTAGAGGTGGAAGCTAGTTAAAACTTCGTGTTATCCTCAGGTTAGTTCTCTGGAAGAAAAGGGAAAATTGTGTCCAAAACACATGGCTGTTGTGAGGTTATTTGGCACTATGGTCTTTAGGGCTCCTGAAGGACTTTTTTGCAATATAAGCAATTCTGGTTTTCATTTCTATTGTGAGGTAATGGAATACTACGTGCAGATAAACTGCTTAATCTCAAGAAAAAATAAGAGCTGTAGATGGTGTCATCTGCACATACTGAGCAGGAACCAAGAACAGACTTCTCTATCACAGCTCTCTAAATTCATCCACGTGGCAGTGAAGTTCACAGAGAGAAGTATGTGTTCTCTGGAAGAAAAGGGAAAATTGTGTCCAAAACACATGGCTGTTGTGAGGTTATTTGGCACTATGGTCTTTAGGGCTCCTGAAGGACTTTTTTGCAATATAAGCAATTCTGGTTTTCATTTCTATTGTGAGGTAATGGAATACTACGTGCAGATAAACTGCTTAATCTCAAGAAAAAATAAGAGCTGTAGATGGTGTCATCTGCACATACTGAGCAGGAACCAAGAACAGACTTTATCACAGCTCTCTAAATTCATCCACTTGGCAGTGAAGTTCACAGAGAGAAGTATGTTTGTACACATCTCCATGTGAAAGAGACAAAGGCAGACAAATGTTCACATGGTAGCACATAAGTGTCTCCAATTAAGACCTATAATTATACCCTGCCTAAATTCTGCTTGAAATATATACCTCTTTATTTCATTTTTTTCCGGCTGTAGCCCACTGTGGAGAAGATAAATGGTCAAACCTAACTCCAAGTAAGGGAAGCCCTGGTTGGTTCTGGGACCTTATAAAGCCTATAGCACTAACGAGTATTGGCAGAGTTGAATTCACTTGGCTACAGTTTCACGGAGCTGCTACACCTTGGCTTCTTACATGACTTTCTGTATGACAGAATTAAATAGCATTTTATGCAGGCTGTGCAGATAAATTGTCTTTTGTGGTGGGATGAGTTTTGGTTGGGTTGGGTTTTTTTTTTCTATAATGTTAGATTAAAATTGATACTTTTATTATAAACTTAATTTTGAAAGAACTTACTACAATTCAGATCAAGTATAATTATGAGGGGTTTGATTAAATATAGAGGGAAGCTATAGATTATAACCTGCATTTCTGAAAAGAAAAATACATGACATATAATGCCAGCCATAAATGTTTGCAAGATGGGGACTGGCACTCTACTTCTGTGTTGGAAGTGACTGCAGTCCTGTTATCATTTACAGAAAAAATGCAGTAACTTCACTGAAGTATTTTATTTCTCAAAAATACACATGCAAAGATCCACACTTGTTGTATGTCCAGTTGAATTTCTATGAAGAATGAGTAGAACTAAATTAAATTTTATAGGGGACAGAAATAAGGAAGTAAAAGTGAAAATGTTAAACCTGAGTTCTAGTTGCCAGTTCCATACAGTGGCTTTGAAAGAGATTAACAATTAAGAAAGAACAAGTTTTTAACCAGAATTTTACTGCTGAAGTAGTATAATGACACTAAGAATCCAGAATAAATCTCTACTTTCCATTCAAGAAAGAGCACAATAGCTAGAAAAGATAAGCATTTGCTGATGATCTTCATTTTTTTTTTAAAGAACAACAAAAAGTTCAGTAAAGAGATGGATTTCAATGAGAAAACAAGGCATGATTTCTGTGGTTTGTTTCTTTTTTTTTCTTTCAGATTTTTTCTATTAGCTTAATTATTCAAAGGTTCTGCTCGCTGCTTTTGTAAATGACAAGTAACATGTATTTCTCAGATTGTGAACCTCACCTGTCATCCCTTGACACATTTAGCAAAATACTCCTTTCTAAGTATTTCAGGTTTTGCACATAGCTGTTCACATGAATGATTGCTGGCAAATCTTTTTCATTTTGTTAGTGTAATTACAAAGCAGTGTCTTTTTTCCCTAGCATGAGATAATGTCCATTTTTTTTTTGTGTATGTTTCAGATGTATAATCTTTTCACAAATAAACAAACAATTCTAAACTCTTTAGTAAATTAGATTTACTGATTTAAAATAAATTTATAATTCTTCCTGATTAGCACAACTAAATGAGCTCAGCCTATTTCATTTATTCAGAAGTTTATAATAACTTAATAATTGTGTAGAAATTCCTAGAGAAGAAAAATTACTTCTAATATAAAAGACTCATCTACTAGACAAACACATAAGATCTGATGATTAGAAAATTATATCTGGTGCATAATGATTAAAAAAAACAAACCAAAAAACCCTTATTGAATCCTGTGATTTAACCTAATATGTTTTAGCTGTAACAAATGCAAAAGTTAACAATATAACAGTGTAGCAAACATAAAAGTTTGCTAAAAGTGAAGGTTATGGCCAAAATCAGAGCAGAACAAACTTACTGATGGTCTCTCTATATATTTTCCAGAAAAATGTATTTACCATTAGAGGGCTCCTTGAAGGTGACATCTCTATAGTTGGTAGATTATAATGGATTTTTATTGACAAAATATGTAAATTTACTTATTTTTTCTTTCTTTCTTTTTTCTTTCCCACTCTTTCTTTTACCCACTTTTCCCCAGTTGAGAGTATTTATTTCAAAATGCCTATTCTTACCTCAGTCTTATAATCAATTTAAAATTTTGTTCCATACTGACTATAAAGATCTTGTTTGAAGCTTTGAAATAATCTTCAGTTTAATTATGTTATTTAGTTGTTGTGAAGGCTAAGCAGTATTATGATTATTATACCTGACATTACCTTTTCTGAATTGATTTTATTTTCTTTCAAATTCTGTAGCACATTTCATCCAGAAATTGGGTTTTTTTTTTCACTTAAAATCATATATATAATAATAATAATACATATATTTTAAAATTAAGGAGAAAACAAAAGTAAAAACATTCAGCCAACAATTCCCAAAGTTGCACTAAAATGAAAAAATGATTTGGTTGCTTTCAAAACTGCTCTTCTCATAAACAGAAATGAACATAATTTTGTGCTACACTCAACCCCTAGGCATGTAACAGCTCCCACATTTGCAGTGGGATAGCCTTGGCTAAGGGACAGGTGCCTGCCCAGCTGCTTGCTCTCCTCAGCAGAGCAAGGGGAGAAGATAGGATGAGGAAGCTCATGAGTTAGGTGGCAACAGGTAGATCTCTCAATAGCTACTGTCAGAAGTTGAACAAATTCAACTTGTTTAAAATTAATTCAATTTTTTTCCACTTAAAATAGATTCTGGTAGACACAAATAATTCCTCCTCCACCTTTTCCCATGCCTTATTTAACTCTTTTACTTTCAACTCCTCCAAGGCCAGATTGATTCTTTCATTTCCTCTGGGGGATGTAAGTGCAATCAGCACTTCACAGTTTCCATCTGTTGCTCCTTCCTCCTCATGCTTGTCCCCTGCTCCAACATGGGTCCTCCATGGGCTAAAGTCTTTCACAAAAATTCTGTTCCAAAATGGACTTTTTATAGGTTACAGTGAATACCTGCTCCATCCCTTGGAGCACCTCCTATTTCTGCTTTTCTGGTCTTAGCATTCCTTCTGCTGTTTATCAATCTTTCTGGTTTTCCCTGCTCATTAACTTTTACAAAAAGTTTTTAGTAATTATGTTTTCACAGAATCATCACCAATCTAGATGATGGGCTCTGCTGTGTCCTGATGTGGAGTCAGATACAACCTTCTGCGTGTTCCATGGGGACAGGCCTAGGCTTTCCCCAGTGCCAAAACCTTGTCATATAGACTACATAGAGTGTTTACAAAAGACTTGACGGGAGAGCACGACAGTAAAAACTACTAAACTGTATAAACTTGCTGCATGTAATCATGGGAGTGGAAGTGATTATTTTTGTTCCAAGCCCCAAAGTTTCAATTGAGTTCCTGGAAGGACATTGTCTCCTGAGCTGAAAACAACACGCTGTGAGCTTTGCTAATTTGAATAATCACTTTTCCAAACAATTCTTTAATTTTATTAAACCTTTGTCTATTAAACTGAGTTTCCCTGTAATAGAATTTTCCATGGGAAATGTACTCATGCCCTGATAGTCAGGCATTAGTTGATACTGTTTTTAAAAAGTAAAGGTTGATCTCTGCAGAAGCTTTCACTTTAGATTGGGTCTCCTCTCTATAGGGATCTCTAAATTACAGAAAAATAGAAATATTCTCTAAAGAAAAATGTTAAATAAAAAAGAAAAATGTTAAATAAAAGAGAGCTTGACCTTCACAACTGAAAAATTTGCTACCAGGTGGTTTAAGTTTTAATAACCTTGTATTCTGCTTGCAGAAAAACAAGTAAAGATCCTGAACAGTGCTAGTAACCTTTTTCTGCTTACATTTTTTGCTGATTGACTCTGTCCACAAACCAATTAAAGTCTATGGCTATTTAGTTATCTTCAGCTCTTACCTGCAGGGTGCTGAACTCCCTCAGTCTGATTAAATTATGATAAAACACTTTTTTGAACAGAGGTGTAGTCAATGTCATCTCTACTTGCTCTAAGTGGTAAAGCATAGAAAGAATCAAAATTTGTTTTTTGTGCTACCATAAAGATATGATCTAAACTTTCTAACAGTTCATATGTCCAGGGTAGCAAGTCTAAGTGTTTGACTTAATTCAAATGAAAGATCTCTTGTAAGACTATAAACTGTAGATGTTTTCACCGCAATGTAACTGTTTTGCTAGTTTCTTCATACAACATCAAAGAATTGTGAGATTGTAGGAAAAAATTGAGGACAGCTCCCTGCTTTCTAAATTGAAATTTCTGTTGATCCTTCCAAATAAGATGCTTATAGGGAAGAATTAAAATAAAAAGATGTAAACTAATTCTGTGTTTAGAGAGAGAAGCTATAAACATTAATGACATGATCTTAACAGAGGGGTAAGGAATTAACAGGTTTCTATTTTCATTTGGGATGGGGAGGAGTATGAAGTGCCAATTATTCAGGATAAAATTGTCAGCAACCTGCTACATCACTTAGACCTGCACAAGGCTATTGGATTGGGTGGAATCTATCCAAGGGTCCACCGCAATATAATAACTGTTTTGCTAGTTTCTTCATACAACATCAAAGAATTGTGAGATTGTAGGAAAAAATTGAGGACAGCTCCCTGCTTTCTAAATTGAAATTTCTGTTGATCCTTCCAAATAAGATGCTTATAGGGAAGAATTAAAATAAAAAGATGTAAACTAATTCTGTGTTTAGAGAGAGAAGCTATAAACATTAATGACATGATCTTAACAGAGGGGTAAGGAATTAACAGGTTTCTATTTTCATTTGGGATGGGGAGGAGTATGAAGTGCCAATTATTCAGGATAAAATTGTCAGCAACCTGCTACATCACTTAGACCTGCACAAGGCTATTGGATTGGGTGGAATCTATCCAAGGGTACTGAGAGAGCTGGCAGAAGATCTCACTGAGCCCCTTTCAGCCATTTATCAGCAGGTAACTGGGTGGGTTCCAGTTGACTGGAAATTAGCAAATGTGTTACCCATCTAAAAGAAGAGCCAGAAGGAAGATCCAGGGAAGATCCTGGCAAATATAGGGCTGTCAGAAGTGCACTTTACAGAAAGGAAATAAAACACTGATGCTTTGTCTTGTTCTGTTGCATATGTTAGTTTCTTACATAACCATAATTTTTAATCCTCCCAGGATTGTCAGAAAAATAGTAGATAATAGAATTTATAATCTCAAAGTTTTATCTAGAATATTAGGACATGACTCTTCTTTGAGGAACCCTTACCATTATATTGCACATCACCATGATCATCACATGGTTCATAATTCTATTTTCTGCTACTGTTACCTAACATAGTAAGGTGTATCCTTCGACCTTGCTACAGAACCCCAATGATGGAAAAATCATAATGGCTGTGCAGCTCTTTAGAAGGACCTTGACAGACTTAGAGATGGGTAAAGAACTGTCTACAATTCAACAAAGGCAAATTCAGGGTCCTGCTCCTGGAGGAAAGTTACTCCCATGTACTAGTACAGGTTGGGGGCCAACCTGCTGGAGATCTACACTGTGGAAAAGGATCTGGAAGTCCTGGTGGACAGCAAGCTGCCCATGAGCCAGCAGTACCTTTGCAGCCAAGATGGTCAGTGGTATCCTGGGATGAGTTAGGAAGAACATTGCCAACAGGATGAGGGATCCTGGCCTGCATCCTGAGGGATTCAGCCCTAATGAGGCCACAACTGGAGTGCTGCATCCAGTCCTGGGGTCCTCAGGACAAGAGAGATGGGAGTGAGTTCCACTTGAACATGAGGAAGAACTTTACCATGTGGATGACTAAACACTGACATGTGTGGCCCAGAGAGATTGTGGAGTCTCTTTCTCTGGTCATATTTAATAACTATCTAGATGCAATTATTTATTCTAGGATGACCCTGCTTTAGCAGAGAGGACCAGATGATCCACTATGGTCACTTCCAATCCTATTCATTCTGTGACTGATTCTCTCATTCTGTGGCTGCTGGCTCACTGCAACCACAAGAATTACCCATTCCACCCTTCTGGTGTCAAACTCTCTTACGTTTATAAACAAATGCAATTGTTTAAAAAATCTTTCTATATATGGTACTTTTTTCCTTTTTAATTTTTCCCCCCAGAGTAGAAGAGGGAAGAAGAAATGTCCCTAGGTTTCTAATTGTTTTAAAAATCTTTCTATATACACATGTAATACTGGTACTTTTTTCCTTTTTAATTTTTCCCCCCAGAGTAGAAGAGGGAAGAAGAAATGTCCCTAGGTTTCTAATCAAAAGCATTATATTAATATGATTCAAGGTTTCTTCTCTACTACTTCAGAATCAAACTTTCCTGCAAAATATGTAAGATGGAAACGTAAACAATATTAAGAATGTCCTTTTTACTAGCACAACAAACAGCATTGATTTTTTTTAAAACAGCATTCATTTTTTTAGAACTTATTAAACATAAGGGGCAGATTCTTGGTGCAAATCAGCCTGACTCCATTGAAGTCAATGCAATCACGAAACTTTAAAACTTTGGTTTAAAACTTTGGTAGTGCTGATCCACATTTCTGTCTCTCTTTTTAATTCTCCCCCATCTGCTTGCACAACTAGACTGTAAAATAGAAGCATATTAAAACTTTGGTAGTGCTGATTCACATTTCTGTCTCTCTCTCTCTCTTTTTAATTCTCCCCCATCTGCTTGCACAACTAGACTGTAAAATAGAAGCATAAATGCCATTATTTTGGGTATTCAGCACAGACAGATAAGGAGAAAGCAGTTACATAATAAATATATGCACTAATTTTAAAATATGCTGCTAGCTCTAGAAAATTGTTTTCTACAAGTAAGTATTTAATGATGCAGAGAGGAGCAATGAACCTTTTTAGAAATGCCTAGGCATTTAGCTCCTCCAAAAATTGAACCAGACATTTAGTTATAAATATAATATAACATCAAAATAAGATTCTGAGTTCAGTTTTTAAAATTGAGGGCTAATGGAATCAAGGTTTTCACCAGATCAGGGAAAAGCTATCAGATGAAACACTTTTTTTTACAGCAAGACAAAAATGCAGCTGTATATACAAGTCTTCAAAATCAAATTCTAAAGTGTTTTTATTGTAAATAAAATAGGTCTTGTAATATGTGTTTCTTGGTATCTAATTGTAGCCTTTTAAAAGTTATTGTCCAGACTGATTTCCTCTACTGCAGAGAGATCTAAACCTATATGTTAATATGAAGCTAAGATAAATGTCTCAGTACATGGGATGAAATAGTCTTTGAGAGTTTGTGCTGACTATAGAGAAAACTGCATGAGGATTTCAGGCTGAACACCTGATTATTATAATGCTAAACTTATGTCTAATGAATTTCATCTTGCTGCTTTTTTCTGCTTGAATGACTTAAATTCTAAGAGCAATTTTAATTTTTGTCCATTGGTCTGTAAATATTTACATTAATTAACTGTTCCCAGAGGAGTGAAAACCAAAGAAAGCTATCAACAACATAAAATTAAACAACACAAAAATACTCTATTTGTTGGTCCATAGCTTTCACATTTTGGAAAGTAGTCTTTTTTTTCAGATGGTTTTCTTTAGGGTAACCTGCTGCGGAAGGACACAAGTCAGTAAAGGACCTTATGATCAATATTTGTTGATCAAGAAGGTAAAACTTTTTGCATTCATTGGAATCAACCTTCCTTCACAAAAGCATCTGGAACTGTTCATCTGTTCTCTCAGGAGAATAGAGACTACAAAATTTTTGGGCTCTGCTACAACACATTTTAAGTGTCTGCTTTGAAAATAGGTCATCAAATTAATTGATATTTCTGTTAAAACTCTTAAATGCAACAGTTTCAGTGTTTGTCAAAGCTGTAGAAGTAGTAAATTTTTTTGTTTGTTTGTTTCCATACTGTAGATAATGACAATACATAAGAGTTTTTATTGGGCAGGATCAACCCAACAGGCCAGATCCTATGTTAATCATTAGTTTATTAATTAGATCATTAGTTCTGTCAACTAATTTGGTAGTCATTGTCATAAATGTCTATCCCAGTGCTTAAATGTACCCATTACTTTCAGTGCAGCCTTTAACAGTCTATTGCATTGGAGGCTGATGCATTTACAGGGGATGTCCTACACCCACTCAATGCCATGATCTTTGGCTGATATTTTTTATGAAGTTGCTTTGGAAATTAGTTCTGTTTTCTGGCTCATTTCTTTCTGGGGTACCATGTCCCCATGCAACCATTTTTTTTCAAGGCCCAGGATAATATTTCAGGTAGTAACACAGAGCAGAGAATATGTTTACAACTACCCAGTGGCTCTTCCACCATTGTAGGTACATGGTGCTTTCCTTGGTGGAGTGTTTTGGAGTGTGATACACTCAATTTGCCAGGCCGTCCCATATTTATATTTCAGCTAATTCCCTCAGGTACTGGATACATGGATACCTTTCTCTATTGGGGTCCACTTGCCTGGCTGGCCTATAGAATCTTCCTTAAAGAATACCTTTCCTTCACACTAGATGGGATTTGCCTTCAGAGGCTAAGAACTTGTGTCCCTTTTCCAATCAATTTTTAAAGCCTCCTTCCCTAGAAAGTTATCCCAGTGGCTTGGCTTCCCTACCCTCTAACTGCAGGCTACTGGTCTTCCAGCCAGAGCGTGGGAAACTGAATTGGAACTTCACAAATATTTTTTTTTCCTTCTAGACCAGCCTAATAAATAGGAACATTTTATTTATTAAATCACTACAGAGCTTGAGTTACTTTTGCTGTGATTTATATTAAGAGTATTTTGACATCAAAAGTTACATGAAGACAAATTTTTAATTTTTCAAGCAGTGAAACACTTTTAAACACTTCATTAATCTATAAATTATTTTGCAGAGTTTTTTTCTGTTTATGCATAAAACTCGCATCATATATATATCACAGAGTTGTGAAAAAGTATAGATTGTAAGAGAGCTCTGCAAATCCCCTGGTTCCAAACCTCTTGTAAAAGCACAGCCAAGCTGATCTTCATGTCTTGAGAGGCTATCTAGAACAGGGCTAGACAGTGTTAAAGGAATAGAGTAAGTATTTATTAAAAGGCCTTCAAAGGATACATCTTGGGCAGTACAAGAGCCCAGCCATGGCTACACCCAAGATGGATGATGGGTCACAAATTTTCACACTTTTATAAGTTTTGGTCCATTTACATATTGGGGTTAATTGTCCAATTACAGCTTAAGGTTTCCCAGCCTCCCAGATTGCTCTCCTCAGTTCACTGTTTGTACTTTTTGGGCCTGAAGATGCAATGGTATTCTTGATTCTCAAGCTGTAAAAGGATTGTCTAACTAAACTGTGAGGAGAACTTGCTAACACTTTATATGAAGTTCAGAGTTATATACAAATGCAGTACAGAATCTGGAAAAAACTTAAACTTTAACCATTAATCTTGGTCCCTGGTCAAGCTGAATCTTGGCCTTCTCCAGTGACAGAAATTCTGCTTTGTCTGTGTGCAAGCTTTTCTGATGTTTGAGGAATTTCTATCTTTTATTTTGGCAGAATTTCCCCTGAAGCAACTCATGCCTGTCACCTCTTGTCCTGTCACCTTGCAGCCTGGTGAGAAGACAATATCTACAAGTTCTCTGTAACGCCGTTTTAGCTACTCAGAGACTGTGATTAGGAGTTTCCATCTGAGCTGTCTCTACTCTAAGCTGAATAAACCCGATTCCTTCAATCTTTCTTCATGTGTCAAATCATTCAGCCATCTAATCATATTGGTGGCCCTTTTTTGGACCCTCTCCAGTTGTTCAATGTCTCTCTTAAACTGGTGAATCAAAACAGTCAACCAAGCATAACAATCATCTCAATAAAAATTCTTGCTGAGAACTTCCAACTTACTGTCTTCACCAACTAAGACAGATGGCCATAGGTAATTACTGAGGATTTTGAAACTTTGGATTTACTCAAAATATCATACACCTTAAACTCTGCTGGCATAAGTTGCTTTGGTTTGAATTTGTTTGTTTGTGTTTTGTTTGTTTGTGGTTTGTGTGTTGTTTGCTTAATTTTAAATAAAAACAGAAACAAAATCTAAATTTTATTCATATAATTTTTCTCCTTATTTCCTTTGGTTTGTGAAAAGTTAGGCATAAACTAGCAATGTATGCTGGTAAAAGCATTAATGGGATCACAGCCAGGAAGCTGATTGGAATGACTATTCACTGCTGCTAAACATTTCTGAGATCACAGAAATTGAGTTCTCCATCTAGTTGTGGGCCTTAAAATACAAGAGACAATCACAGAAACACAGAATCACAAAATGGGTAAGACTGGAAGGGACAGCTGGAGGATCACTTAGTCTAATCTCCTTGATCAAGCAGGGTACCCTAGAGGTTGTATCTGAGTATTATGTTCAGGATTGAACATTTTCAGAGAAGGAGCTCCAGGGTCACTCCACGTCCTTATACTCAATATACAGATCAGTGAAATTTTTAAAATTATTAAAGATTATTAACAATTCTTTCTGGGAGGAAGTCAAACTAAAATTGAACTATGAAACAAGTTAAACTGTAAGTTTTTGAAAATGTATCTTGAATTAAACCTTATTTTTTATTCCGAGATTTGATGCCCTAATTCACATCCAAAATGGTATTAGTCTTTTGAATCAAAATTTAATCTGAACTTTTGTTTTGAAGCTTTACCAGAAGTTCAACAAAGTAATTATTTCGTTTATATACTTTGGTTTCAAGTAATTTTAGCCATAAAATTTTAATGATATTATCCTAACATTATTGCTGAATCAAGACACCACAAGATTTCAGTTCTATAAGATGCTGAGAATCTTAGATATGTCATAGAAGGATTAGATCCAGATCCAATGCAGGATTAAGCTTGTCATTGCAATTGACATAGAAGTTATGTCCCCAAAAAATTCTGTAATGTTGAAAGCTAGGGTTACTTCCATGCAGTTGTAATTTGAAATTAATAGGAAGCAGTTAATTTTCTTGAGAAAGCAAGCTCTTGAGAAACTACCTAGTCCATCATACGACTTTCATATTTTGCAACTTTTAGCACAGGATTATCTGGATGAATATACATAATTATGAAAAAAGTTATGTTGTTTTGATTCCATGTGAGATGTAAATAAAGTACCATACATAAATATTATACTTGTTGTATGCCTTGATAAGAGATTAAGTGCAATGATCACTATGGACCAAATTCAGTTTTCATCTTGAAAGTGTTTTCTACTAGTGCAATAGGTATTTCAGATGTACAAATGTTTAGAGAGCTGTCACTACATACATATAAATATCTATTAATAGTTAATATGCTATTTCTATCCCCCATTGATATTCAAGCAGGGTATGCAGGATTGCAAGTGAAAGAAAGACCAATGTAAGTAATCTTGTGCCTTTGTAATGCTCAAGTCAATAACATACAGGAAACATAACAAAAATCAGAGTTGTTTTTATGAACCATCTTGTAAATGTATTACATTACTTTGTTTCTTCAGACCTCAACATTAATATGTGCTTAAAACTGCAAAGAGCACAGCCTTAAGAAATACTTATTAAATAATATTATAGATGTTCCCATTACCTAATGATGGTTTTCATGCATCTACAAGATGAGAAGGAGTTTCTGTTGTTTTTAACATAGTTTTAGATAAATTAATTTGAGTAGAAAACAAATGTTCTGAATGAAGATGGAAAAGAAAAATGCCTAAAGGTTTAGCATTCCAGGCTCTATTTGACTGTTCTCTATAAACATATTCTTCCAGTTTTAGCAGGGCTGAAGTTATAAAGTTAACTCCCTTTATAGCAATCTGAATAGTGCCATGTGTATTGAGTTTTTGTGGCCAGGTTTTGGTAGCCAGAGGGCTACAGGAGTGTCTTCTGTGAGAAGTTGCCAGAAGTTTCATGCACATCCAGAAGAGCCAATGCCAGTCAGATCCAAGAATGGACAGGTATGCTGCTGTCCAATGTTGGTCCAATTAGAAATGTTGGTAAAAACTCTGTGATATTTAAAAGGAGAATAAAAGATATTACACAAATATAATTGCAGCCAGAGAAGAGCGGGGTGAGAATATGTGAGAGGAACAACTCGGCAGACACCCAGGTCAGAGCAGAAAGAGGTGCTCCAGGCACAGGAGCTGAGATTCCCCTGCAGCCCCTTGTGCAGCCCATGGTGAGGCAGCTGTGCCCCTGCAGCCCATGGAGGACCATGGGAATATAGAGATCCACCTGCAGGCCAAGGAGGAGACCCAGGCTGAAGTGGATGCCACAAAGGAGACTGTGACTCTGTGGGAGACTTGTCCTGGAGCAGACTCCTGGCAGGGACCTGCAGACCTGTTGAGAGAGGAGCCCATACTGCAGCAGGTTTCCTGGTAGGAGCTGTGACTCCATGGAGGACCCACACTGGAACATGCTGTGCCTGAAGGACATCATCCTGTGGCATAGTGACCCACAATACAGCAGTTCACAGAGAGATGTTTCCTGTGGGATGGACACATAGTGGAGAAGATGGTGAGCTGTCTCCCATGGGAGAAATATCATGGTGCAGCTGAAGGACTCCCCTCCCTGAGCAGAAGGAGAAATAACTTATGATGAACTGACTGTAACCCACATTCCCTGTTTTCCTGAGCTGCTGGATGAGGAAGTACTGCTCAGGAAGGAGGGAGAGGTGGGGAGGAGGTATTTTTAAGGTTTATTTTACTTCTCATTATCCTACTCTGACTTTTTTTTAGTAATACATTCAAGTAATATCCCCAGTTCAAGTCTGATAACACACCATAGTTTTGGCTACGGCTTAAACTGTAGTTGCATATCATCAAGACTTCCTCTGTCTCTCTCTCCACCCACTCCATCCCCTCAAAGTGAGTTGACTGGATGTCAACAAGAGACTGAGATGGGGCACAGCCAGCACAGGAAATCTGAGCTGACCAAAGGGATAGTTGATGCTGGTGGAATGAAGAAAGAAGCGGGGGAGGAATTAATGTGTTTTGTGATGGTATTTGTCTTTCCAAGTAATGTGTGCTAAAGACCTGCTTTCCTTGAAATGGGTAAGAATCTGTCTCACAGAAAGTAGTAAAATTGTTCTGTATTTTACGAGTGTTTGCAGCTTTCATTCTTTCTAAACTGGCATTACCTCAATGCATGAGCATGTGCTCATTCTTTCTGTTTTTCTTCCCATTCCCAGGTTGGAGTGAGTGAGTGAGTGAGTGAGTGAGTGAGTGAGTGAGTGAGTGAGTGAGTGAGTGAGTGAAAGGTATGTTAGGTGTTTAGCTACTTCTCAGGGTCAATCCATCATGCATATCTAAGTTATGTAGGCCATGAGATTCACCTGGGGAATAATCTTTGTATAGGTACTGTGTGTGTTCTTCATTGTCTCAACAACTTAGGAAAATTAGAAATTACAAAATCACCTTGATTAAGCAGAAAATTCTTTAGAAATAAGCAAAGCATTATTGTTTACCTCTATTCTCCTATTTTTCTGATGCACTGTGGAACCATGATCTATTCCATGAAGAAATCTGCTTGTCCCAGAATAATCAATAGTCAAGCTATATTTCAGAGGAGCATGAGAAATCATTAAATGTTATTTTGTCTCTTCTGGAATAGTAGTGCAACTAAGTCTTCAATTTTCTATAATGTTTTTCAGTAAGTACACTGTGCTGTGTGCTTTTTAGTCTGTCAGGATGTGTTGTCTACTACTCTGGAAAATTATTTAAAAAATCTGTGATTTGTGCTTCTCACAGTTGATATTTGTGTGCACAAGTAAACTACTGTGTGCTAATACTCTTACTTTTGTTGTTACCATTTCAACTTCCATTAAAAAAAAATTTCTGTTTTTGGATTTAAGTGGTAAATGAAAAAACTTATTATGCAAGACTACAAAAAAAAAAAAATTACAGAGCTTCCGTCCTGCAAGCTCTTTGTCATTTAAAAACTTCATATATATAATCCTCGCAATGGAAGAAAATCTGTTGCATACCAGAAAGCTTTGGTGTCATTTCTTCAAGATTTTCTGGAAAGGTTGGCTTAAGAGAAATTCCACATACTTTTAGATTTTTTTCATGTTACACATTAACAGTATCTTTTAAATTGGGTTTTAGTTATAATGCAGAAAACAGCCTAGATACGGGAAAATAAAGGCAAATTTTGAGATTAAATGGTGTGATGATGCCCATGGATGGATGGGATGATTGTATTCTGATTAAAAATTAGTAGTGAATGAATAAGCTAATTGTGCAGCAATTCAGTGATGAGCTTGATGCATATGGAGCATGTGGGAGCATGCCAAGAGGATCTGTACTTTTGTGGTATAGGTGAGAATGAGAAAGATTGTCTGTGGGAAACATTGACTTAACAAATTGTTTTTCAGAAGACATAAACAAAATGTTAAATGAGAAGACAAAAAAAAGTATCTACAGAAGTTGATCCTCCTCTTAAGTTGTGAAAAGATCAGGCATCTCGACTCAGTTAACACCTAAGGTTCTCCTAAAATCATGAAAGACAGACCCTTTCAAAGGGTAATTAATTGTAAATATTTTAGATACCTTGTACCCTAATTGCTGCATGATTTTATATATCCCATTCTGTATATTGTATTCTAAGCTGGATAAAATCCCAACTGGCCTTGTCTGACCTCATATCTGACCCTGTTTTGAGCAGCAAGATGGATTCAGGTGACATTCTGCCATTAATTTCAGGAATTATTTTGATCCTACTAGCCTAAATGTATTATCAAAATATTTTACATTGGACACTTATTTGTTCTACTCATGAAACACAGTAAATTTTTACTGATCTCATGTTTGAAGACTGGAAAACATAATTTTGCCCCGTATTTTTGAGTATACCAAGTTTCTTCCACCATAAGTTATTACAATTGCCTGTGCAACACCATCAAGATCATAGGCTTTATGTTGACCTGACAACACAGATTCTGGACTTGTTTTAGCTTGTCTTGTTCTCTGCTGATTGTAATTAGTTTGAATTCTCAGCTAGCTGCAAAATATATTTTAGTTTAGTTTTACCTTGTAGAAAAAATAAGTAATTGTTCTGGCTGAATTGAACTGTCTGTGATCTCAGAATAAAATGCGCTGTAGAAGAGTGAGGTGTGATCTTATAACAAAATGTGCTGTGGAAGAGTGCAGATACCAGACAAAGATCCCAAACAATAAACACAAATCACTGCCATCTGTCACTGGTCATTACCAGAAAGTTTAACCTTGAGCACCACACAAACCCCTGTTGAGTTCAAAAACAAAAAGCCTGAGTAACTGGGAAACCAATGACAAGAAAGGACACATTTTGACTTGTCGTAAAACCTTCCATTTCCAATCTACTTGATGAAGATGGAAAGAAACACTGGGGCGGTGAGCATAACACCACAGAAAAAGGGCTGTTAGTGGTAACATAATGTATAACAATTTCAATTATGTGGCTTTTCTATATTAATTTAGGCTATGATATTAGTATTGCTGTAACGGATAAACTGCTGCATTTTGATTAGATTTTAAGAGTTTAATTACACAGTAAATTCTTCACTCCATACAGACAACATATTCCATTCTGCACATAAGATTTTGAATGTAACATCAGCTGCCTAATTCTGTATGAGAAAATTATTTTGATTTTCACTAAAAATTTTGATTTTTCTCTTTCCTTGATCCTTCCAGAAAAAAATATTTCTGTGGCTTATCCTCAGACAACCTTGGAATTATATATTTTTCATACTGAAAAGAAAAGAAGTTTTAAATACTGCTGAGTAGATTCTACTTTTCCCCATCCCCACTCCACACCCATTTATTCCTGTCTTCACTAGATTTTTGACATTCAGACTAACAATTTGATCACTTAGAACTTACCTTTGGACCTGGGAGATCCAGGACCATTTTCCCTGATACACACCATCATGCCTGTAAAATAGGCAGTCTTCCCACTAAGACATGATATCATTTCCACCTGTCAGTTAGAAACAGCTGCAATTGCAGCTTGTTCTGAGAAATTTGCAGAGGCAGCATTTTATGTTAGTACCTCATTTTGAGCTATTTAATTTGAAGCTTTAGGTGCCATTAATATCTCTTCAGTCCTTTGTATCACAATTATATTGTACTTTCTCTCCTTCACTTATTGTTGTCAACAGTCACTGCTCAGTGAATGATGACAGACTTGCCAGCACATTTATAACCTGAAAATAGAGTTAAATGCTATCAAAATCCAAATAATTTTCCAAAGAAGCAGATGCTGGAAATATTCTAAAATGGATAACAGGGAGGAAAGCACAGATACCCTGGTTTTTCTGAGAATACTGACCTTATTACAGGACTAAGCTAACATGTGAAAGGAGTTGTACAGGAAGTTAGATAAAAGCTAGATTATAAAGTCTTTCTTTTGAGAAGAATGCATTAGTCTACATATCTTGTTAATATTAATTGAGGCAAAGAAACTGGGTTTAGGCTTTGGGTTTGATTAATTGATTGGGGATTTTATCCTTTTTTTTTTCCTGATTAAAAAAAAATAAAAAAACAATAGAAAACCTGATATCAAGATTCAGGAAAGTTATATTTGAAGTTTGAGCCTTCATGCACATTTCGTCAATAAAAAACTCTATAGACAGAAAGCAATTAGGAAAGTGATGTGTTCATTTGGAATCTGAGCTTAAATGTTCTATTACTTTTTAAAACAAAGTCTAGAGTGTCAATCCTAATAAATATTTCTATACTTTTGAGTAAGTATAAACATAGTTAAGCTATGGTGTTTGTAAGTGTAAGAGGAAACACTGCTATGTCTGTCAACCTCAATTAGCACACTGCTAAAGATAAAAGATTATTTTCAGCAATCAAAGAAGTTTTTAGAATAGAATAAATGAAATTTCAAAAGTTGACCATGGCAACGTGTAATAAAAAAATTAAATTAGTCAAGAAAACTTAACAAAGTCATCAACTGTCTTCCAGGCAACAAATCAGGATTGGAATATTTCCATCTGCTGTGCCTGGAGGGTGAATCAGTTAATAATTTTTAACTTGGACTTTTAGATGACTATAATACTCTGGGACAAAATCTGGCACATTCCCTCCTTTTCTTTCAGGAATTTACAATTTAACATTTTAATTGTGTGGCCTATCATTTTGTGATGTTTTATTCTGCTTGTAGAATAATACATACATTTTCTTCTGTGACCAAACCAAAGAAGACTTAGTATTTTTCACAGATTCGTTCACTGAAAACTAAGAGGAAAAAAAAAAACTAAAAAAAGTTTTAATTGTTACTTCTGCCTCCAGACTCTTTGATTAAAATGGCTATAACTTACACTCAGGGAAGCAGTAACTTAGGAAATACCTCACCATATCACCTCTCTGGTTTCCTTAAAAAAAACCTAAAAAAAGTTTTAATTGCTACTTCTGCCTCCAGACTCTTTGATTAAAGTGGCTATAACTTACACTCAAGGAAGCAGTAACTTAGGAAATATCTCACCATATCACCTCTCTGGTTTCCTTACCTCCAACTCTTTTAAATGACACTCATGGGTTTTTTTTTTTTACTGATCTTTAAATATTGCATCTGTCTTGACCTTGGAAAAAGGTACCTATTGACAATGACACTTGATGGTTTTGGTTTTTTTTTACTGATCTTTAAATATTGCATCTGTCTTGACCTTGGAAAAAGGTACCTATTGATTTCTTACGAGTGACTAATAGAACAGAAAAATAATTTTACTGGCCTTTAGGTGAACAATAAACTAAAAGGAGCCTTCTGTTGACTCATTTCCAACACCTCCTCAACAATGATGTTGCACCATATGTACAGAATAGGTTTGATAATTTGATAGCATTTAGCTCTATTTTCAGAAATTAGAATGAAGATGATGTTACTGTATCATAGATCCAGCAAGCAGAACAGAAGACTAGCAGAGCTAAACAAGGAACTTCCTCTGGAGCTCAAGAGGAAAAAGAAATTGTATGATTTGTAGAAGAAATTGTATGATTTGTAGAGATCAGGCTTTGGGGGAAGATTACAGTATCATGGTTCTTATATGCAGGGAGAAGACATGCGAGGCCAAGGCTCCGTTAGAGTTAGAACCAGCTGTAAAAACCTGATAATGAGAATGGCTTCAAAAAGTGCTTCATCATTATGTCTGCTTTTCATAATCACTCTTGAGCACCTGAAAACTTTGTGCAGTATGGACTGTGAGTAGCCTGGCTCGATGCCAAACGATGCCCACAAAAAGGAAGGTGAAACTGGTGCAAAGTTTGGAGGGGAAAGAGAAGGGCAGAATCCCTGACCTTTGCCTTCCCCCCAGCACCATCACCTGCTGTGAGGCACCCTGAGGTCTCTGGGAGCCAACATTGCCCACTTGAGGAGAACCCCCCATGGTATTCACATGCCGTCTGAACAGAGAAAATCTGTGAGAGAAACAGAGAAAAGAATGATCAAAACAATTCTTATCTCATATGCTGCTCCTGTGTTTGGACTCATGGGGAATGTGTCCTGGAGATCATTTACCCAAGGGGCTCATGTGGAATGTGTCCTGGAGATCATTTACCCAAGGTGATTCCTTGATTGGATTCTGGTGGAATTGTTTATGTTAATTAACCTATCAAGTCCAAGCTGTGCTCTGACTATCAGGAGACAGTCATGAGTTTTCTTTTGTATTTCGTATTTCTCAGTAGTAAGTATGATATAGTATAGGATAGTATCTGTCTTTAATATAGTTGTAATGTAATATAGCATAGTTTTAATAAAGTGAGCATTCAGCATTCCAAAGCCTTGGAGTCAGATGCCAATAATTTCCCAGACATTGGGGTTGCCTGAAATTACTATACCCCCAACCCTGACCCTGGCAGGAGTCACAGTGAGCTGTGGAACCCCCACCCGCTCCTGCGGCCGTGGTGAGAGCACCGCGAGTGCCCCGAGGTTTGGCTGCTGCCATCGGGCACTGCGCCTGCATCCCGGAGCAAGGGCTGCTGCATCCCAGCCAAACTGCTCCCGAGATCAGAGAAGGCAGATGAGACACTTCAAACAGCAGTGAAAAAAGGGGCAAAAAATGCTTCGCTCCTTCCTCCCACGTCTGAGCAACAACAAAGGTAGCACAGCATGGTGATAACCTATCTTATGCTTTTTAAAGTAAATGTAGCTTTTTCTAACTTTTCTTTACTTCTCTCTTTCTCTTTGCCTCTTTTAATATTAAATAAAAAGATATCAATTTTTTGGCATCAACATTTAATCTCATTTGGTTTTTATCTCTTTTTTTGGGAATATTTTGCATCTTCAAAGTTCTTTCTGTTTTATTCACAAAGAGTTAATTCTCTTTACTCCTCTGTATTTAAAACAGTTCGTAACAGTGTTGTTTCAGATAGCAAGAGCTTCTTAAAGTAGTTCCTGATAGCAAGTGAAAATCTAAGATATTGAAGATGGTCATCTGAAGAAGTGGAGACATCCAATGAAATTTTTGCATCAGTGTTTACTAATATTGATTGACCTTGGGCTACTCAGTCACCTGAGTATGTTGACCACAAGAGTGAGACAGTGACTTCATTTGTGGACCCTGAAATTGTAAGGAACCATCTGTATCAACTGAATGATCATAGTTCCACAAGGGCTGATGGGATTCATCCCAGAGCACTGAGGGAGCTGGAGAATGTTAGAGCAGGCCCATACTTGCCACTTACCAAATGTCTTGGGAGTCTGTGCAGCTTCCTGCTGACTGGAAGCTAGTCAATGTTATTTCAATCTACAAAAAAGGGCACAGGGAAATACAGACCTGGTAGTCTAATCTCAGTTCCTGGGAAAATTATGGTGAAGATGGCACTGAGTGCTATGGAAAGATATTTAAAGAGCAATGGAACAAAGAGGGCCAGTCAACATGGGTTCACGAGGATAAGCCCTGTTTAGCTAACTTGATATCCTTCTGTGACAAGACCACCTGCCTAGTGGGTGAAGGGGAGGCAGTGGATATGGTTTTCCTGAATTTTCAAAGGCTCAGGAAGTAGTTCTGGCTGTGGCCAATGCCTGTGCTGTCTTTCAGATGTTTTTCAAAACTCCTCCTAAAAATCTTTTCAATAACTATACCAGACACTGAAGTGAGACTGGCAGGCCTGTAGGTTCTGGGGTCCTCTTTCTTGCCCTTCTTGAAAACTGGGACAACATTCACCACCTTCCAGTCAGCTGGGACCTCTCCAGGCCAAGACTGCTTGAAAATCATTCAGAGAGGCTTTGACATCAGCTATTGTTTGTTTACCTCCCTAGACTGTTGTCATCTGTAATCTTAACAATCCTACTCTTTATTTCACTATTTAGGTACTGAATGAACCAGTGTCTTCCTTGTGCACTTCTCCAAATGCAAACCCTTGCATAACCCCACCTAAATAATTTTTTGATTAAGACCTACTTATAACACTCTGCAAATATAGATTTTTACATAGGTTTGTACATATTTTATGATGATTTTATCTTAATTTATATTATGTAAAATTTATTGGAGGTTGTGATCTGAAGGCTTAACCACTCAAAACTGTACTGGGCCAAAGTTCAATGTATTGTTTAATCAATATTGCCAATTTAAGATATTAGGGTGCTTGAGTCTTTCTATGAATAATGTAAAAACTCTCATCAGTCACACCTACTTTGTTCACACCTAATTCTTCTGTTGGAATTAATAAGCAGAATGGTAGGTTTGTAAAACTGGGACATGAGGAAGCTGTGAAAACTTTAATTGTAAATCCTTTCTGTAGGGACAGAAATTAAAAGAAAGGAATAATATATTCCATTTTTGTGTATAAAACTGTTGTTTATTCTAATGTGAAATGTTTTATTACTCTTGTTTTCACAAATACATTTCTGATGATCTGAAGTGTATAATTTTTGGTGGACTGGTAGTTTTAGAACATGGATCTTAAACTCAGAACTGCCTTTTTTTTTTCTAGAGTAAGAGTAGGCAAATCTTAAGTTTCATTCAAAGTTGATCTTTTAGAAGATAACTGCTGAGCTATAGAATTGATCTCATTAAATTGATCAAGGCCTACCAATTTACCTCAGATGATTTAAATAGCTCAAATGAAGTGGAAATGCTATATATAATATGTCCATATATTATAGGTTCTATTTTTTCTTGCTAAAGACAGGCTAGAAAAATCTAGACCAAAAGAAGAAGATAACTTACCAATTACCATCATTCCTTCACTGCTAATTTCTCTCCTTTCTCCCTCAAACTGAGCTGCAAAGCAGGGAAGGGGGATTGGGGGTTCATGGCCTATCCATAAAAATTTCTTTATGCCACTTCTTCCTTCTTACACTATTAGAAAAGTTTTAAATTATTGATACAGATTTGTATTATAAAATAACCATTGTATTTAAATTACTGGTTGGTGAGAAACCAGTATTTAATAAGTAGTTCAATATTCTTTATTAATAGTTGTTGAACTATTCTATGACTGTCACAAACAATAGCCTTCTTTATTAAAATTATTTGTGGATAATGACATTTCAAAATCATATTTCTCTTTCTATATATTGCAGACAATGTATTCCACATTAATTAAAGGCATCCCATGTGCCATTATCTTCTGAACATTTTCATAGTTACATTTATTGTGAACTGGCTGCCTTGCAGTCTTCTGTCCTATTTAAGATTCTTCCTAAATAGGATTCTTCCTTATTTCCTTTTATGCAAATAAACATTATTCATGTTTAGATGGTTCAATGTACAGTACATGGGATAAGTAACTGTTTTTTATGGAGCTGGAGTTAAAGGTATTTTTTGAACCACATTTTGGCATTTGCTTATGATTCTAAAACCTGAAGTCCTTTTTACTAGCTTCACTCTCTAAGTTTTCCTATACTTATATGGAACATACAAGCTTTTTTCATCCCAGTAGATGTAAAATATTCACCCTTAATTATCTTAAGGGATAAAAAAAGCCTTTCTTCTGAAGTTTTATGTTACCACATACCCCTTAAGATATGATCAGGCAGAAGCCTTTGACTTTTTTTCCATATTTGCCAGCCCCAGGTCTCAAAGGATTGCAAGCTTTCAACTCCATTTAATTTCCTAATTACTATTTAGATAATTAAATTGCCCTTACTGCTCATGAGTGGCTCTGAGTAGGAATTACACGGCATTTTATAAATGCAGTCTGTACTTTCTTTTGAAAACCAGGGTAATTCCACTCTGTCTGTTCATGTTTTAACAAAGCAAAGTTCTGTGTTGGAAATGTTACTAATATTATATGCAGCCCAGCAATCTAAGCTCAGTATCCTGTGTATGGTGAACGGATAAAATGTCCTTGTAAGTACAAAGTGCATCTGAGGGAGACTGTGATTATAACTTGTGTGAGCCATTATATGAAATTAGAATGTGTATTAGTTAATTTTTCTTACAAATTAAATCCCCTGTTTGTTCATAGCAATACACTGAATTGTATTTCAGTCTTGTCTTTATAATTTATCGTTCTTAACATTGTGAATTAAATTCAGGTCTGCCACCACAGTAACCTTATTAATTTCTAATTGCTTTCCATTTCAATTATTTTCTGTTTTGACCAACCAATAAGTGCTAAATAAAGTGCTCACAAACAACAGCAAAAATTATTCCAATAACAAAGATCCAGATAAAATAAGAGCAGTACTGTGTGGTAAATAGGAAAAATAAGAACATGGAAGAAAGATGGAGGGAACTAGCATTATCAAAGACAATATTCCTTCTCTCAGGGCTGTTAACAGACATAACTTAACAGATGAGCTACAGCTCTTACCACTTCCACTCCTCTTTCCCATCCCAATGGGTAACAGAACTGTCCTTATATCCTAAGTATATTTTATATGCTTAAAATGAGGTCGAGCACCATCTCAGTTTTGAGTATGTCATACAGAAGTTAAACAAAACGGGAGTAATTTTAACATAAGATGAAGCATGAAGGCTGTGGTGGTTCTGTTTGTTAACAAGCAAATCAGAGATCCATTCCTCTGGGGAGGCCAAGGTCAGGAGGGCATGGAGGAGTGCTAAGGGCAGCAACAGCTTTAGACACTCGATTTTAATCCACTGCTTCATACCTGTCAGTGGTCTCAATTAGTCTAACCACTTTCCTTGCATGATTTTAAGAGTCCCAAACCTTAAGCAAAATGCATGCCTATTTCTGCATGGCTCCCTTACAAGTATTTATAGACATCAAAGAACATAGAAATAATTTTTTCTTCTCTAATATTAGCAGATGATTGTAAGAAGAGGTGTGTGTTCACACATATAATCATTCTATGCATTTTTTTCTCATGTTGTTTAAGGGTGATAGATGCAAAAATATTTTCCTCGAATTTCAGTAGCCTATAAAGTGAAGGGAAAATATATGTTAAGAAATTGTCTACGATTTTTTTTATGTCAAAAAATAGATGATGTAAAGAGTTTTTAACTCAACTTAACAAATAGGTTTTGCATGAGAAGTTTGATTAATTATATTTTCAAAGCATCAGCGTTCCATAACGAAGTAAAGAACTAGCTTGTGGTTTCCTTTTCCTTTTCTCCCAAAAGAACGATGTGATTGGGTTGCAGCAGCTATTAAGCGATTGAAAATAGCCGACAACATTGTATCCAACATAAAATAAAGGGTTTCAATAGCAAGGGCTGCAGGTCGTTCTGTAAGGGAGGAGGATATGAGCCACCTTGGGCCATTCCTGCATGCAGGGTCAGAGCCTTCCCTGAGGGATTGCAGCCCGTGGATGATCCTCAGTGGAGCAGGGGGGCAGAAGGAAATAAGGAGCAGGTGAGGAAAACAAGTGAGAAGCAAGGAGTAGCAGAAAGAAATCTTTGCTATGGCCTCAGCCTCCTGCACCATCTGTTGCCACATCACCAAGGTGGGACTGAGTGTATGTGACAAAAGCAAGGGGAATTTAGGCTAGGAAGAGGGGAGGAGGCGTGTTTGGTTATGCCTTTTGCTTTTCTTATGGTGAGTTATTTGTATGAAAACGAAAGTCAATAACATAAGCCAGTAAGGGCAACATGGAAAGAAAATAAATACAGGTCCATATTTCTGGGTGTATTATTTTATCCTTATTAGGGTCAAAAGAAAAACTCTCATTTATTTCAGCAGGATTGAGTTTTCTGTGGTCAAATAGAGCTTGTCACAAACACATTAAAAATGGTGTGTTACCTAGATTTACAAGCTTTCTATGTAGGCTTCTTTCCTATTCTTTTTTTTATAGTTGATGGAAAGAGTACCTACAGAAGTCAAAAAGAGATTAGTCAAAGAAACAAAATTATATTACCAGGTGCAGATTTTTATCATAGATATAAATATAAAAAAATTAAATCTTCTTGTCTAGAGAAATAGACATGAGTAATCAGCTGAATTTTGAAAATTTATACTGAATGAAAACAACAGTTTAAAACATAGGTCATCAAAAACTACCCATTGTCAATGTTACAATAAAAATTTCCTACTCATAATTATACTAAACAAAAGTTGTGCAAATTTATTAACTTCCACATTAGGTAAAAGAGTTAGGGGGTACAAATTTGTGATATTTAAAATGTCAAAACATTTAGAAGTCTTGGATATATTTCTTGAACTCTAAGTTGAAATATGTGAAGTAAACTTTTGAAATACAGGTATATGAAGTTGTGGTTGAAATAATGTTAAGTGGTAGTGACTAAAAATTATATTTGTCTATCTATGATGGTTTTACATATACAGAAATCATTCTGTAGCAGATGGAATAGCACTAATGCACAAGTTGAGGGTGAAACAGAATATCAGATAAACTTTTTTGTCCAAAAATAAAATTGTTCAGTGTAACCTACTGGGCAGTGGCTTGAAAACAGTGAAAATTTGACACTGGGATCCCAGTAGGTTACACAGAAAACTAATTCAATACAAACTAACCCGTGCCAATTCAAAGCTGTTTAATAAAGTGTGATCTGTTAACAGGAATGTTTGGTGTTGAATCAGCTCTTATCAGTATGCTGTACTCCTACTAACACTACCTTGCATTTTCTGTTTTCTTGAAGCTGGCCTAAAACTCATTTAACTTTCAGACGCTTTAATACGATGGTTATGTGACTGCAAGAGACTGAGATCAAATTCTTATCACTGTATGAACAGTTATAAATTCAACACTATGATCTTAAAACCATATTTGAGGAACTTCACCAAAACCTAAAGTCAAGACATGATGATGACAGTTGTTAGTGATAATATTTTTTTACAGTTAAAAGCAGTGCATACCATTGCCCATTTTCTACTTTTTACTTGTTAAACACTTATCTAAAAGGCTTCTTTTTCTTGATATTAGAAATCAAGATTTAACTTCTTTGATATAGAGTTGTAGTTCAAACAGAATCTTTCCTTGCATAGACCTGCAACCTGAAAAATCTTGAGAATAAATTTATTATATATTGTGTTACATTACATTATATTTGTTAGGTTACATTATGTTATGTTATATTATATTGCATTGCATTGTTATACTATTATTAGTTTTGTTTATATTTTACTTTATTCTTTTTTGAATAAATTATTTCATTTAAGGTGTCAGTAGGCCAGTATTTGCTTAGGCAAAAAATGAAAAAAGAATACCAATGACCAAGAACAAGCAGCATTAGTATAAAATTAAAAATAATTATAACACAATTTCTGAATGTGTTTACAGGCTTATTTTAATTAATCATTACCATAGCTGATGTTGATGTTATGGTAAAACCATTGTGTTTCTTTTCATTTGAAATGTATTATTTAATGAATGATAAAATATTTTCCATTTTGTGTACTGGGAAAAAAATTGTTCTGATAAAAAATACCCCAACTTATTATTTTCAGATGTGTGAATGCACATGTTCACATGTGTTTTTATATGAGTATATGTATATATGTATCCATTTTCTTTAGCATATGGTGCAATCCTGCCAAGGTTGCAGGTTTGATCTCAGTACAGGCCATTCACTTAAGAGTTGGACTCGTTGATCCTTGTGGGTCCCTTTCCCCAGAATACACACTCAGAATATTCTGTGGTTCTGTGTGAGTCTGTAATTTTCCATGGGCTTTTTTTTTTTTTTTTGTTGTTACTTACATCAGTTAAAATCCTTATTACCATATCTGAAAAAGGGTGCAGGGAAAGCTGGAGCAGCATGAGGTAATAACACATCTACATCAAATATCAGAGTTAAATACCCATTTTATCTATTTTGAAAACAATTTCCATAAAGGAAAAAGCCAACATACAGCATCACACTCTGTTTGAGGTGACATTTTCAATAGTTTATAGTAGCTGTCCAAAACATCACAAATGGAAATGCAAGCTACCTTTACTAGTCCTCTGTTATCTGCCTAAAGTGCAGGAAGCCAACATCAAACACAGAAAATTAATTGAATTTTGAATTGTTTTCAAGATGCTTCAGTAATGTTCTCAGATTGCACTAAAAACCTTTACCTTTTGGAAGTCATATTTTGATTGATTTTCAGATGCAATCTAGTCAAAAGGATTTTGAAATCTATGGAGCCTTCCTATTTATATTTACTTCAGTGATTTTGAACCAGATCCATATCTGACCGCATTGTTTAAGATGATTAAAACGAATTTTAAAACAGTAAGTGTAATTAAAAAATGCATATGAACTAAGAAATATTGCCATCATTTCAAATGGCAGTGCACCAATTCCCTCTTAACATAAATAGCAATATGTTATTATGGAAGTGCAAGGGGATGTTTCATTTGTAATTCAGGAACAGTGAGGCATCACAATTGACACACTAAGTCCAAAGACTGCCAGCTATACACATATCTATGCTCATATATACTACGTTCCTTGTGGCCAGTTCAGATGTTAGAGCAATTATGGCAAAGTGGTAAGAACAGTTAACTTACAGAAAATACGGTCATTTTTGTCACTTTTTATATACATTGTGATGAAGTCCAAATTTTTGTTTTATTCATACTTTAATTATGCTCTAGAAATAAAATCTTTCAGTAAAACTTCAGCAAAATACAGATGCATTTTAATATAATAACGTTTTAATTGGTGATTTCTTAGGTAAGAAATATCATTAGTTTAGTTAACTAATACAGAGACACTGAATTATAAAATTTCAGTCAAAGCTGAGTTTATTGAGTCAGAGATTCTCCTATTACAGAAGATACCAGCACTGTAACACAAACATGAATAAACTTATCAAAACTAGTTCTATGGGATGCTATTATCGGTATCTGCAGATATTATGATGAATCATAAAGCTTTAATTATAAAGTTGTAAAAATAACATGTTTAGATAATACCACATAGTTTTATGGGGGAGAGGAAGGGTGTGTGTATGTTACATTTCTGTTAAGGTATGTTTAATTATATACAGAGATACATATTTATTTATTTATTTACTACATATATATACAGGACAACTCTGTTGCCTAGAGATGAAGAGTATATTGAATACTTATCAAAAAACTTAACACTGAACTAAGTAAAATTAATTCAAAAGTGTAGTCCTAAAAAACCAAAACCAGAAAAATTGGAAGGAAAATAAAGGACTCTAGTAAGCTATCTGAGTTGGTAATTCACAGAAACAAGAACACCATTTGAAGATATTGCTACAAAACAGATGATGCTGCACTTTCTGGCCTAAAGCCAGGTTTAGTAGCAAAAGGTAACACAAAGCACAAACTATAGGAAATATGAAAGTCTGATTTAAGGATGAAAAATGCTTCTACTCAACCAAACTCACTTTAAAAATAGTGACAACCTCAATGTTCTGAATAGTAAGTTTCCATTTTTTTAACAAATAATTTCTGAAAGTATGACCACAAGGTCATGAGATTGCCTCATCCCATAAAATATTTAAAATTAATTTCATTTGTCTCCTTTTGTTTCTCTAATAATTAATTAGGAATCATCTTCTTGACTTCACATGTCCCTCCCACATTAGCAAACCTCTGTAATGATTCAGCATGAAGCATGGAAAACAAGTATATGTTGTACAGAGCACGGTTACTATTTTTGGTCCAGAAGTTCTGTGATTACCTTAGAAAAACCACACTACCATGCATATAAGGATTTCCTATCATCATGTCTCCTTTAATTTAGTTCCTCAGTCACAGCTCAGCAACACTGGCATCATTTTCCTGTCAGAATCCTGTGAAACCTGGCCCAATGGTCTCTCTTAGATGCACAAACGACCATAAACTAAATGACCAATAAAATAATATAACTATAAGGAAAAATGTGGCTATCTTTGCTCATGACATTCCACAAGTACAAAAGACAAGTCCTACACTTGTAAAGAAAGAGCTTCCATTGAGTACTAGAGGCTGGGACTTCACTAGCAGGGAAGATCTGGGAAGATCTTCTGAGAAAGATCTGGTGGCACTGATAGACAGCAAGCTGGGCATCAAAAAGTAGCACAAGCAGACCAAGAACCTCCTGAGTTATACTAAGAAGTGCATGACTCAGAAGTCAAAGGGAGGTGATTTTATCTTTTTCTTCAGAACTTGTGAGACTGTATCTGGAGTCCAGTATAAAATTTTGGACCTCTCAGTCAGTCAAAGTCATTGGTTAATTGGAGCAAGTTAAAGCAGAGTCAGCAGTGTGGTCAGGAGCTGGAGAGCTTTTACTGTGAATAGAGACTGAAGGAGCTGGAATGGGTCAGACTGGAGAAGAGGTGGCTCTGATCTCCTAGATGTTGATGAGGTCATCAAGACCATGGAGCTGCTCACAGTGCTCTGTGGTGGTAAGACATAAATTGAAATGAGAGAAACTTTATCTATAAGTGAACAGTCAAACAGTGAAACAGGCTGTGCAGAGATGTGAACTCTTCATCTTTGGGGTTTTTAAGAACCAGCTGGATTAAAATTTGAGTAACCTGGTTTGACCTCTGATGTGACTGTCATGCACAAGAAGTTGGATTTTCAACATCCTGATAACCCCCATAAAATGAACTATCCTATGATCCTAAGGGTGCTCATTTATCACATGGTGAAATAGAATAAAAATCCGTGAAATAACTGTAAGGCAAGGATTTTGGTTCTTTTCACTAAAAGTTTACTTGAACTCTCAGAATAAAAAAATGTCTTGAAGACTGCATTCAAAACTTAGATAATCAAAATCTTCCCTGAGGTGTTGCATAGCCCTGGGAAGACTCAAAACCTCTAGGAGCTTCTTTAAATTATACAGCTGTGTAACTAAATTGTGGTACAGCAAAAGCCTCATTATTCTCCTTAACAGCCAATGTTGAATACTTGTGATGCAGAATATATACATAAACTAGACTGAAACTACATTTCCACACTCACTATTGAGAATAATTAAGCTTACAAACAAAAGTTTTATTACAAAATAACCGTTTACAAAAAGAAGAATCTGTGACAGAACTATCGGTTGAAAAAATCCTCACTAAATTGAGAAATGGTGCATTTTAAAAATTATAGGATACACACAAAACTACTGTATGATCATCAGCAAAATTTCAGATGGAGTAGATGCGTCTGGAGAAAGAAATTGCTGAAGTCTTACCCTGGTGTGTGGCTCAGATATACAAGATACAAATAGACAAATATTAGTAAGTAAATAGGAAAAAATCAGGTCTATTATTTTGTGTATAAAGGAGACAAAATATCTTTTTCAATTTCTTTTTCTGAAAGTAGAATAGTTTCACTTGAAGAAATGTTGTGTATTGTGATCAAGAAGAATATGTTTAACTATATTCCTTTTATTTGAATAATCAGATAAGCCACTTTCAAAACGGATTTCTCTTTTTCCAGTGGGTGAGCAGAATGAACAAAAAAACCAATAAATTCTTTCTAATTTACAGGAAGCAAGGATTACCAAGGGCAGTTTGATACATGGAATTATTGTACATATTATCAGATAAGAGTCCTAATTAAGAAAAAAAAAAGATACATAAACTGGAAATGTTTATTAAGAATTAAAACAGCATCATCTCCTTTGACTTTAAGAATCCAGACCTTGCAAATGCAATAACATATTTTTCCCTCTTGAACATATTCCTTATAGAAAGGACAAGCACACTAACCTCAATAATATATCCAAATTAAAACCAGTATTTTTACATGATGATATGTTTCAAAAATGTTTGATTGATGTATATGTAATCAAGGATTGTTATCAGTAATTCTTAACAGTGACTCTTTACAAAATTATGGTCAAACTTTTTTCCTTTACTGTGAAAAAACATTTATTTCTTACTGAGGTTAGCCAGTATGCTTCATTTCCATCAAAAATGGGACAGATTCACCTTTTTCACTCAAGTTAACCTGGTAGTTGAAACTAAGCTAAAACTTCATTTGATTTCAACTGATATATAGGAAAAAAAATCAAAGTGAAAAGAAAACAAAGCAAAGGAACCACAACCTTTCCCTCCCCTGCACAACTTCCTTTTACAGATTTCTTTAACTCCCTAGCTTGTTCAGGGGCAAAAGGTCTCAGTCTTACAAGCAACTTTCTCTCCCAATGTCATTCTGTCTTCATTTACATGTTTTCTTCTCCTTTTGACAGAAATTTGAAAGCATAAGTAGGTGCACAAATTGTCTCACTGGCTTGTGAATATTTGCATAAATTCACAACTTTTACGGAAAACTTTCCTAAGCATTTGCAGGAAGGATACCTTTTTCCATGCAGAAATGAAACAGATACAGTTTTCTTTCATCATATTGCTGACTACTATGTCTTATTATCTATAAATAATAGCCTTTACTGAGATTCTGCCCAAGGAGCTTACTCTAAAATTTCTACATATCTTAATTTTATCATTATATTGACAAGCCAAGTTACAAAGTTAAAACTAGGTCACTAGAAATAAAGAACATTGGAAATTTTACTATGGCATTTAAAAAAATAATTTATTTCTTCATATTAATAAATATAAATCTGCTGGAAACTGGAATTCAGATGAGGGTAAATTTATACATATCTAGCCCAATTTTTTCCCTCTTTTACAAACAAGAATGATTTTGAATAATTTTTGACCTCAAAACTTGCCCTCAAGTGTTGGACTAAAAATAAATATCTGGAAATTTTATGTTTTTTCTTTTCTTGCAGCTAAAACTGGTGCAGACTGCTGCATGCACACACGCACATAGGCTAAGCTGAGAGATGAACAGCCATCATGTCTTTTGCCTAGAGCAGCGCTTTCCAACCTTCAGGCTATGCTGAGCCAAATCAGCTCTTTCTTGGGTTTGGAAAAGTCTGGCAGCAATTATGGGACTCTGCTGTGAATACTTATAAACATGAATGAGATTTTCTTATAATATATATGAAAACAAATCTGAAATCTATTCTACATTTTCTAAGCAGGAGCCAACTTATTCTTTTAGATATGCAGCACTTGAATTTCGACATATTCTTTTATAAAGGTTGCTGTTAGCATTAAAAAAGAAAAGTTTGGTGTAATTATACTCATATTTATAAGCCTAAGATGTTGTATGAATAAATGACATCTTTTAAGCTGGGTTAGGTTGCTATTGTGATTTTAAATATGTTCTCTGTTTGAGCTTTACTCTGGTTTTGGTTTTCTTTCTTTTTTTTTTTTTTCATTTTTCTTTGTGTGTTTCTGAGATATTTTCCTTCCAATTGCTGGCGACAATTTCAGTTTCCATTCAACCGAAAGAAGATAGATGAGCTTATTTCCTCTGTCCATGGTGTTTGTCATCCTTAGCAAGAAAGTTAGCAGCATTAGGGAAAGTCAAGCATTATTTTTCAATTTTTGAAATTTGATTGAGTTTTAGACTTTCCTGTTCTTTTCTTGGGCTTTCTTTATATATGCTTATTGCTTGATTTATTGTAAACAAGAAGAAATTAAATGTTCCCTAGCATGAGTGTTGTTTCTTGGGCACAATCATTTAATATATTTCTAGTCCTCAAGAGTGGTTTGAGATGAGACTAACTGGCATGTGAACACTCAGTTCTTCCATTTTTTTTCTTTTTAAAAATAGGAGTTATGTTTCCCCTTTTTTAGTCAATGGGAATTTTATAGATCTACCACAATGGCTCAAATGTAGATAGACAATGCCACTTCCTCTGCATTCCTTTATGACCTGCATTTGCATCTCATCAGGTCTCATGGTCTTGTGCACCTTGAGGTTGCTTAGATGGTCTCAGACCTGATATTCTCCTTCAGTGGGAAGTTCTTTATTTTCCCAGTTCCTGACTTCATCTTCTGCAACTCAGTAACTGTGGCTAGAACACTTCCCAGTAAAGACTGAGGCAAAGTAGTCATTGAGTACCTCAACCTTCTCCACATCCTGGGTAACCAGATCTCCCATTTCTTTCTGGAGGGCCCAGATTTTCCATAGTCCTTTTATGGCTGATCCAGCTACAGAAGCTTTTCTTATTGCTCTTGATGTCCTTGGTCCAATTAAATTCTGTCAGAGCTTCAGCATTCCTAATCTGATCCCTGACTGCTTTGACTATTTCTCTCTCCCTGTATTCCTCCCAGGGTACCTGTTCTTGTCTCCAACCTCTTTAGGCCTCCTTTCTGTGTCTGAGTTTGTCAGGAACTCATTGCTCATCTATGCTAGGCCTCCTGGCATTTCTGCCTGACTTCTTCTTGGGATGTATCACTCCTGAAAAGGTAACTCCTGAATGTTAACCAAGTTTCTTGGACCCTTCTTCCCTCCAGGACTCTCTCCCATGATTCTGTACTGAGCAGGTCCCTGAAGAGTCCAAAATCTGTTATTCTGAAGTGTAGGGTAATGAGCTTGCTATGTGCTCTACTCATTGCCCTAAGGACCATGAACCCCACCACTTCATGGTCACTGAAGCCAAGGATTTCCTTGAGTCTCACATTTCCCAGCAGCTCCTGCTTGTTTGTGATAATAAAGTCCAGCACTGCATGTCTCCTCCTTGTCTCTTCTATTACTTGGAGCAGGAAGTTATCATCAATGCAACCCAGGACCTTCTTGGGTTGTTATGTCCCTCTAACAGATATCAGGATATTTGAAGTTCCCCATTAGGGCCAAAGTCTGTGAGCATGGGGCTACTCCTGTATGTCTGTAGAGGATTTCATCTGATGGGTCTTCCTGGTTTCATGGGCTGTAGCAGATCCCCACTATCTGAACCTGCCATCCCTTTAATCCTGTCCCATAAGCTCAGCTCCTCATACTTCTCCCAGCAGAGCTCTGTGTATTCCAGCTGGTCACTGACATAAAAAGCAGAACCTCTCTTCTTCCTGTCTTCCCTGCCTGTCTTTTCTAAAATGCCTATATCCTTCCATTCCACCATTCCTGTCATAGGACCCATCCCACCACGTATCCATGATACCAGTAAGACCACAGTCTTGCAGGCATGTGTACATCTCTAATTCCTCATTTATTCTCCATGCTACATGTGTTTTCATAGAGGTATTTAATTTGGGCTCCTGATGAAGCAAATTTATTGGCTGAAGTAGAAGAAAATTCTTTGTGATGATCTTTAGGTTCTCTCCTGCTGACCTGCATCCCTCTTCAGGCTTTAGGCATCTCTTTCTTGGGCACTTATATCAAACAGGTAGGAGTAGGATTGAGGTTCCCTTCCTGTAAGTTTAGTTTAAATCCTTCTTCACTAACTGGCAAACTCGTGACTGAAGGTGCCTCTTCCCTTCTCTGACAGATAGATCCTATTAGCCTCCAGTGGAGCAGGCATCATAAGTGAGGTCTAAGTAGCTGAACCCTTGACAGTGGCACCAATCCTCTACCAATTTGTTGATTTTCCAGATTCAGCTGTCCCTTTTAAATCCCTTTAATTTGACCAGGAGGATTTATAAAAATACTACCCTACCCAGGGCCCTGTAATCCTTCTTGACCTTCCTCAAACTGTTCCTGTCTACCACTGTTGCCCTGAAGAAACAACAGCAGGGCATAATAGCCAGTGAACTAAGACTTGGTAGTCTCAGTGACATCCCTTATACAAGACCATGATAGGAAGCACGCCTCCCTGGACATCATCAAGTCAGTAAATGGATGCTTCTGTGCCTCTCAGAAGAGTGTTGCCGCTCACACATTGCCTTTTCTTAGTTGCACTGGTTGTTATAGTGTGAGCAGATTGCCCTGCCTAACTCAGCTCCAAGTTTTCTCTGATGGAATGGGTCTTTCTCTTCAGTATGCAGAGTAGCAAAGCAGTTCTCCAAGGGCACCTCAGGCTTCAGGGGAATTCTCTTCCTCTGGTGTGTCCTTGCAAGCTGCTGCCTCCTGGCAAATCTCAGCATTCCCCTGGGGTTTCCCTGGCTCAAGAAACCCCCATCTGTGTGCTGCTATATCCTTCTCTGCTGAGAAAAACACCTGCTCCAGAGCTGTTTGCCTTGGTGAGTGAATATCTGACAGGAAGGGATAAAAACCAGTCAGGAATTAAGTTTCGCAAGGCTCCCAGCTGATTTAAAACTCACTTTAGAGTATTTTTTTAAAACCAAGAAATATACTTATTCAACAACCTGATTAAAGTACACAGTAAAAACCCAGGATGTACATCATACTGTAGACAAAATGTTTTTCCCCTGTGACCACCCTTTTTAAATTTCATGCCCACATCCTTTCTTTAAGAAACACTGATCATGTACTCTAATATGGTTCAGTAGAGATATAGCAGTTCAATTAACATTTTCTAAGGCTCAAAATAAAGTTCTAATGTATATTAGAGATATTTCTGAACACAAGCAGCCCAGTAAATGGGTCACAAGCTTGAGCTTTTATCTGTATAGGTTTTGGCTGGGACAGAGTTGCTTCTCTTCATAGAAGCTTGTGTGGTACTATGTTTTAGATTTTCAAAAATTGAAAAATTATGTTGATAACACACCAATGTTTTATGTATTACTGAAGGGTGTTTGCATAGGTCTTTCCTACTTCTCACACTGTTCCGTCAACAAGTAGGATAGAATGAGGAAGTCCAAGGCTCATTTGAAATTAATCTGGCTAAGCATGTCAAGTATAAAAAAAGGCTTCTTTAAGTACACCAATAGCAAAAGGAATACTAGGGAAAATGCAGGCCTCCCACTGGATAGAACAGGGACCTTTTCAACAGAGGCTGCAGAGAAGGCTGAGATACTGAACACCTTTGCTTACAGTGTTCACTGCCAAAGCCAGGCCTCATGAATATCTAACCCAAGAGATCAGGGAGACAACCTGAAAAAAGAAAGATTTACTCTTTGTTCAGGAGAATTGGGGTAGAAACCATTTAGTCAAACTTGACATCCACAAATTGATAGGCCCCAACTGGATGCATAGAGTGCTGAAGGAACTTGTGGACATCTTTGCTAGACCACACTCAATCATCTTTGAAAGGCCATGGTGATCAGACATGCATGAAGACTGGAAGAAAAAAGTCACCTCAGTCATCAAAGAGGGCAAGAAGGAAGTAGATGCAGTCTACTTGACAAGTCTTTTGGCACTTTATCACCCTGGAGATATTTAAAAGCTGTCTGGACACAATCCTGAGTACTGTGCTTTAGGGGACCCTGCTTGAGTGGGGAGGTTGGACTAGATGACTTTCAGTGATCCCTTCCAACATTACCCATTCTATGATTATGTGTATTCTTGTTATGTTTGAGTATGAAAATTAGTGTACATTTTATATTCATTCTCTAACTGAACTGTTTCTTATAGAAATACACTAACCTGAACTGAATATTTAATTATTTAATTTCCTAGGGCTAGTAGGAAAACAAAGAAGAAAAACAAACACAAAGAAAATAAACTCATATACATACAAAACTATGTCACCAGATGAATCTTATTTAAAAACCTGCTGGTGTTTGCTTACATCTATTGCACAAAGGTTATAAAAGTCAGACAGAATGCAAGAAATCTAGGTGAAATTTGTTTCTTTGAAGGACTATCTGTCCATATATCTCAGGATAATATCCTAGCTATATTTCCACCTGTGCAGGAAACAGATATGTTACTTGTATTTAAGGGTTTGCATTTAATAGAGAGGTAAGATATCACTTAGCATTTAATGTCTAGTGACATCTTGCCTTCATGGTCTGGTTTCCACATGAGGCAGCTCATCCAGCAAATACAAAGTAGATTTCACCTCCCTGTAAGAGGATACCTTCCAGCTCCTACCAAACTCAAAATGTAAATGGGCAAGTGACACACAATCAGGTGAATTTCTGCCCTGTGAAAGGTGACAGCATCAAAACCCTGTTGAATTCAGAACTAAAGCAAATGGTCTTACTTCAAAGAGAGCCAGTATTGCGTTTTGGCTCAATCTGTAATCCAGCTGGTGGCAGATGTCAGGAGTTTTCTTGCTGGAGGCAAATGAAGAGCTGCTAGTCAGTGATGTCTTTTCTAGGAGAGTAAATGTTTCCTAACCCAAATTCCTCCACAAAGTAGGAACAGATAGTCACCATAGTTTTATTAGTGTGTCCACCGATAACTCAAACTGGGTTCCTGAACTCAGTTTGTTTGCCTACATAATATCATTATAATATTCAAAGTGGGCATGACCATCATATATGATTCACTGTCAAAATCAGTTTGAAGATGCAGATTTTATCCACCTATAGCATATATAAATATTGATTAAAGCAGATTGCATAGTCTTTCGGTTTAATAGCTAGGTTGTATACATTCTATGCACAACTGAAGTAATTCTAACGCAACATCAATTTAAGAAAAAGAAGTCTCCACACTTTAGTTTTCCACGTTATGAGGCTTACTAATTATAGTTATTGCTCTTGAAAGTGCAGGATGGAATTTTCAGATTCACAAGGCCTGTAGAGAATACCTCAGACACAACAGCAGCCACCTGGCTATTAGATCAGTTTGGAATCTCTAGCAATACTTGTTTGCTCTTTGTTCATGAGATACTTTTCTATGTGCATTTCTTCAGCTGAATCTTTTCTGCAGACTCTGAGGGTATATGCACACAGAAAGACAAGTTTCATCTTGGGCCAGAAACAGTATACATTTAAAGTTGTTTGTTCCAGATGTACTATGGGACTTATGTTCACTAGTTCTTCAGGCAAAAGCACTTTCCCTCTTTTTATCTGCCCAGAATCACAACAAACTCAGTTGCATACATGTTCAAAGAAATGTTTGCAATGATCCAGCCTAAAGATTGATTCTATATCCACAAACCTTGCAAAGACCCACACATCACGTTATGTTTCTGTCTTAAAAAAAAAAGAATGATTTTTGTCTTTCACTCAATTTTCTAGCTTTCAGTCTTTGAGGTTTTCTTTCTTATTTTTTTTCCTCTTCTAACATGTGTAGTGCTTTAAAATATAATTTCTGTTCTCATTCATCCATTTTCAGTTTTGTTCTGGTCCCTCAGGGTTTTATTTTTCTCTCCAACTTTGTCTTTTTTTTTTACACAACTTTGACAAGTACAGTATTAGAAGTTTCTTTTTAAGGAATCTTCCACTCTGGAAACCAATCAAGACAAAAGAAAATCTATATTTTGCAGATCATTTACTGTGCCTGCACTGTCTGCACACAGAACCAATATAGAAGAAAACATTGCTACTGAGTGAATGATGAAGAGTATAACATCATGAATCGTTCCAAGTACTGACATTTACTAACATAGTACCCTTCCTACAATATTGAACTGCTTACACAGTTATTTGATTTAATAAGAATATAAGGAGATCTGCACATCCCAATGCTGAAGAACAGGTTTTTAGAAACATAAGATACTAAAATAAGAATTTCACAGTGAGTTTTTAAAATTGGAACCCTGTTGTTTCAGCTATATTTGACAGTCATAATAATTTGGAGTGTTTCCAGGAGCAAGCTTCATTTGGAATCTGATGCAGAGCGATATTGAGGGAGCAAAGAATACATATTAGGTATAAATAGTAGCTTCAGTAGACTAGTAAGACTCACTACAAGAATAACAAACAAAAACAATTAGTATTTTAACACATAATCAAGGAAAGAAAATTGCACAAAAAGGAAGGCTAAAAAATGGGCTTTTTCCTCAAAAAATAATTAAAATAACAGACTGAATGTGAAAACAACAATGTTTCTGACAACTGTGTTGCATTTTGTTTGCCTTACAAGGAAATACCTAATGTATAGTCTTTTTCAAAGCAATTGTTTTCTCATATAAGTTTAATAAAATATTTCTCTTTTCTATTTTATGTCTTCAAACTTGTTTCAGTGTGATCACTGATACATTCCCTTTACAAGTCTTCCCATGATGCAGAATTAGCAAGAAATCAGGCATTTATGCCATTTGGCTTCATTGACACCATTTGCACCATCTATGCACATTTAATATTTTCTCGTCTAGTAATTGGTATATCTTGTTTTATTTAGGGGAATTTACTTGCAAAAATTGACTTCTGGAACTGTTAGAATTTGTGGACAGTTCTGCTAAAAATGCCTGTAGCCTAGAAATACTGCATAAGCAGTGCCAAGCACTAATGCTAAGGGGCAAGGCCCTCTGGGTTATTGTGGAGCCTCTCAGATGCACTCATCAGCTCCAGAAGGAATTTCTTCTTTCCTTGCTTTTCCTGAGGGACTGCAGTTGTGATAAACTGACTACAAGTGGCAAAGAAGCTCCCTCAAGATTTTAGAGAGACGTGAATGATCTCTGTATCAGGGTGTTATGAGGGAAATGACAGAAGTAGACAGATTTATTTAAAATGAATTTCTAATTTATTTCCTTTTCCTTTTAAGAGAACAAAGCAAATTAGTTTTGTGTTCTGCCTTTCTTGTACTTTTGAGCTCTTCATTTTTCTCTTTGAGAAAAAGTAGATCCATTTTTAACCCAATTCTTCTTCCTCTCCATATCCCACTTGTTTGGCTGCCAGAACGAGGAAAATTTGATTGAGTCACTTGGAATGCAGCCCAAAGAGGACAGCCAAGGTCAAAATTTGGAAGGTAAATAAGCAAAAAGCAAAAAAATATGTAGCAGCATACATTAGTATATATAGTATGCATTAGTATGTATGTTAGTATACATATAATACCCACTAAAGAGTTTTTCTTCTGTGAAGTCTAAAATGTTCTCTTAAAAATACAGTGCTTAAATCCTGTCTTGTACCCAGTGCCCACATAACACCCTTTCCTATGGTTAAGCTTATCCATTTGTTTGTAGGTACTGAAAACTTCTCAATAACTACACACTTTGGCTGGAGAAGAATACTTGGGGTAAACCAATTTCAATCAGGTAAATGAGAAAAAAGGTAAAAATGAAAAGGTGCTGACAACCACTTCTCCATTCTTCCTTCTTTTAAAAGACCCAAGCAAATGAAAAAACTAAAGATGAGATATTGACTTGTGGCAAAAATATAATGACGCAATATGAATGCAATAAAACTGCTGCTAAAAAATTTGCTGCAAGGCACAGTGTTTAAACACTCCAGAAATTTATAACAGGGAGAAAGGAGAGAGAGAAGCATGACGGATGGAACAAAATACACATTTTGGGGGGTGAGGGGAGGAGGGGGATGTTTGTTTGTTTTCAATTATGTATAGTAAACTTAAATTTCATTTATCTTATATTTAAAATAGTATTTATAAGACACTAACCCACAAATAACAGACTGAAACTGGTTTAAGACTTAAATTTTTAAACTGTATTTTAAATACTAAATTGACCATCTGTTTTTTTTAAGATAAATGTATTAACTTCATGAATTTACTTCAAGCTAGTGTGTAATCTAATTTCTCTAAGAAAGAACCATGCAAATGTGGGACAAGGAGGACTTGTCTAAGTCTCTTTATTTTTAAGTGTGAAGAATGCCAGGGAAAGGAGGTTGGAAAATTTTATTAGTACATTGAACATACCTAGTATTCTCTTTGAGAAATCAATTATTAAACTCACCAACTTTCTTTTGCTTACTACTCTGAGAATCTATTTTCTTATGTTACATACTTGTCATCTGTAATATTTCTGTCTCTGTTTAGATGAAAATTAGCTGAACAAACCAGCAGAAATTGGGGTTTTGATCATGGCTGGATTTGCACAACACTGAATGTGCTGGCAGCAGATGGAGTATACCTGTTTCAAAGGGGGAAAAGGATCTTTGCACAGGAGTTAGCAGACCTCATTAAAAACACTTTAAACTAGTGTTGAAGCTGAAAAGCAATAAAACCAAGCTCTAGATACGAGCCTGGAGAAGGCGTGCCCAGGCTTGTGCACAGTGTACTGAGAGGTACTGCAGTGTGCCATCTTAGTGGAAGTAGGGGATGGGAATCAAGACAGCCATGAAGACAAAAGGATTATTGGCATCTAAGAAACCATGGAAATGACTGACAAGGATCACAAAGGAAGCAGGCTTTCTCCATCCAAAAAGGTGGTGGGATCAGCAACCCAACAGAAGTGCATCTTCTGCAATGCACACAGCAACAAACAAGAGATCTGGAAGCCACTGCACAGACATCATCACAGAGAGAGGCTGAGACAATTCTCACAACTGGAATGCTGCAAGTAATCGCTTTTAACTCTTCAGGGGGCATAAGCAAGGAGGGAGAGGAGATGGTCAGCTTTGTATATTAGGGAATGTTTTCATTGTCTACAGCTTAATGATGGTGCTAATAGGGTTGATTGTTTATGGGTAAGAACCAGGGGGAAGGACAACTAGGCAGATATCCCAGTGGCAGTCTGTTATAGATCATAAAATCACAATGAAGAGACAAAGGAAATATTCTATAAGCAGCAGGGAGAAGTAACCCAATCACTAGCCCTTGTTCTTGTGGGATTTAAACTTACCAGATGTCTGCTGGAAATACAACACAGTAGAGAAGAAGCAGTCTAAGAGACCTCTGGAACTGTGCTGAAGATATCTTCCTGATACAGCTAGTGAATGAGCCAGTGAGGGAAGGCATCCTGCTGGTCCTGTTTGTGAACAACCACGGATGTACAGACGGGGATAAGATGCTGGAAAACAGCGCCATGGAAAGGGACCTGGAAGTCTGGGTCAACAGAAAGTTAAAGATGAATCAGCAGTGCCCTGGCAGCCAGGAGGCCCAACCCTGTCCTGTGGGGCATCAGGCACAGAATCACCAGCTGGGCAAGGGAGGGGATTGTCCTGCTCTGCTCTGTGCTGGTGTGGCCTCATCTTGAATATTGTGTGCAGTTTTGGGCTGTCTCATTTCTCCACCTCAGTGGGATGGGGAGAGAAAATGAAACATCTCACAGGTCAAGACAAAAACAATAAATGTCACAGGCTAAACAAACTTGACTTCAGAAAATTTGATTTAATTTTTAATTTATTGCCAACTAAATAGAGTGGATTTTTTAATTTTGTCTTTGGGAAACTTTACCACACCCCTTCTTTCAAGATTCCATTTCACTCTTTCATTCCCAGCTCTTTCCTCTGAGCAGTGCAGGGAGAAAGGGATTGAGGCTTATGGTCAGTCTTTAACAATGCCTGTCTGCAGCTTTTTCTCATCACTTTTCTACCCTCTTCCACCTTGGGGTCTCCACGCAACTGCAGTCCTTTCAGGAAATATTCACAAGCTGTGGTGTTGAGTCCCCCATGGCCTTCAGTGTAGGCATAATGCTCAAGGATGGCTTTCTCCACAGACTGGTGGGGAAACACTGGCTCCAGCATCAGGAGTATCTCCTCCCTTTCCTTATTCTTTGGCCTTTATGTTACTCGGGCTTTTTATCATGATGATTTGGTGGGTTTTTTTGTTGGTTGTTTTTCTTTGTTGTTGTTGTTGTTGGGTTTTTTTGTGTGTTGTTTTTGGAGGTTTTTTTGTTTTGGTTTGTTTTTTTTTGTTGTTGTTGTTTTTTTGTTTGTTGGTTTGTTTTTTTTTTTAAATATGTTTTGGTTTTTTGGGGTTTTTTTCCTCATTCCTCACTGTTCTATGTTTCAAACATGTTTTCCCAGAGGTGATACCAGCTTGTCTGAGGGGCTCAGCTGTGCCCTGTGGTGGGTCTGTGATGGAGCCAGCTGGAATCAGCTGTGCTCAGCCCAGGGCAGCCTCAGCCTCTCCTCACAGAGGCCACCCCTGCAGCCTCTGCTGCTGGCGCCTGGGCACCTGCACACAGTGCAGTCCAATGCATCAAACAAAGCACATTCCAACAATATCTGATTTTTACCTCCTGAAATTTGACCACTTTTATTCCTCTCCAGGAAATTATGCTGGCATTGTTCTCCTTTCAAAAGGAGGAGAAATTGAACTGCTATGACTTCCATGACAGTCAAGCTTTAATATTAAATAAATAATTAGCAAATAAAAGGGATGATTAAGTAAGCAAAAATTTGATGTGTTTTCCCACTTGAAAATTTATCTATCAAATCAGTCATCTCAACCTTCCTTACGTGACATATGTTTGACAATAATTGAATAAAACCCCCTTATATTTAGGACAAAGCATATACCATGTATTCACTCTCAGCTCAAAATTAATTTCTTTACAATGGCCCAATTGAGCCCCTGCTTTTGGAAAATATCTATATTTGCACTTACTAGAATCTCATGAAATCACTAAGAAGCATTTTAAACAGATAAGCAAGCAGCTGTTCTTCAAAGTGTTCTGTAAATCTACTTCAAAATTGAATAAAACCTTAAAATTTATTACAGCAGGATATATATCCTGCAGGATCACATAAGTTATTTCATATTATTTTACTGCACAACTAATGCATAATGTAAGGTACTGCTAAGGAAAAAAAAATACATGCAGTAAACTTTCTATTTTTCATTTGCAATTCCTAGTATGAACTTCTTTCTCAACTTTCATAGTGACATTAATAACTTTATTTCTACAGAATTATATTATCACATGATAGGGTATGACTATAGGGTAACTAACATATTGTACAAAAACCAATGGCATATGTGATTCTGTAATGCTGTGAGAAAAGCTGATAATAGCACCACAAAAGCTTCTTTACTTTCAGTTTTGGCAATTATACATATTATCCATATTATGGTGTTCCAGCCAGCCAAAGGGAAGAAAGGCACAGAGCTTTCATTGAGCTATGCAAAAGGTGCATACTTACAGTCTGACATGTGGTTTGTGATTTGAGTAATCTGTTCTTAAGTCACAATTATAATTATACTGGATAAGCACAATGGCAATCCAAAGATGGACAGATGGGTTTTAGCTGGCCTGGTTCTAGGGAATAAATGCGGATAATTGCTTGAGTTTGCAAATATTGACCTGATTGAGATGCTTCTTTGGGTTACTTTAGCATGTGAGAATAGCAATATACAAAATCTGATAAACTGCATTACTTCCTATTGTTACTTTCATATGTAAAGAGCTATATATTACCTACGAAGTTAAAGAATAGTTACAGCAAGTATTATAGGGTTCCCTAGATAAAGCTATTTATCAAATTTCAGGGACACTGATGGACTCAGTGCCAGCTTAATACCTTTAAATTTTCTCTCTGTGTCCCTGCTGTTAACAGTCATGTGCTTCCACAAAGAGTATCTTTCTCCATAATCAGACATTTAGTGCAGCTGATGTAATTTTTTTTTTGAGAGTGATAGCTTTTACAGCACTTTTTCATCAATTTCTACCAGAATGAGGTCAGTTTATGTGTAGAAGAGTGAACAAACAAACTGCTGTCCCTAAAATCTGATAAGTAAAAAAAGAGAAGAAATCTGGTCCTTAGGTTTCTCTGGAGTCCCAATATAATAAAAACATGTTAAAATGTCCAGGATAAAGCATAAAGAAATATGAAACTGAGATAAATTCTTATGCATTGTAATGTGATTTTTGATTATGAGATCAAATTTGTTGTTGTTTTTGCATCATTGAATTAGTTCTTTCAGTCTTATCAGCTTGCAACCACACTATTTTCTGGTTTAAAATATCAATCATATCTCTGAAGCAGGTCTTGTCACTTAAATCTTGTCTTTTTCTTATCTTTTAATAAATTTCCTTTGGGTACATCATTAAGTAGCTGAAGTGAATCAGTAGTTGTGTACTACCAAGAGTAATCATGTTCCTATGAATTCTCTGGTCAACAGTTTCCAGTATTCAAATGTTTTCTGGGTCTTGCTAATTCCCAAGAACACTGAACTTGTAAATATTAATGTCTGAGAAAGTGGTTGAGATCTTTTGTTTACATCTACTGTAAATTTATCACGGTTAGATCTTCATTTCTGTGTTCACAGAAACATCTCTGGGTGAATATTATTACAATACTCTTAATTGTGTTTGGGGTGAGACACAATCACCCAACTTTATTTTATTTGAGTCTCTGCCAGGAAGTCAGGGAAAATGTTTCAGCATTCTCAAATGAATCTCCTTGCTCTGAAGCAGGGGACTGTAATTTGATAATCACACAGCACATTCAGCTTCCAGGCTTGATGCAGTTTAGAATTACTACATACAGAAACATTATTTATTTCTTACCTAAATCTAAATTACTGTAAATTTATCTGTTTACATTTACTGTAAATTTATCATGGTTAGATCTTCATTTCTGTGTTCACAGAAACATCTCTGGGTGAGTATTATTACAATACTCTTAATTGTGTTTGGGGTGAGACACAATCACCCGACTTTATTTTATTTGAGTCTCTGCCAGGAAGTCAGGGAAAATGTTTCAGCATTCTCAAATGAATCTCCTTGCTCTGAAGCAGGGGACTGTAATTTGATAATCACACAGCACATTCAGCTTCCAGGCTTGATGCAGTTTAGAATTACTACATACAGAAACATTATTTATTTCTTACCTAAATCTAAAGTTGGAGCTGAACAATTTAAGTGAGAAGGTTGTTCACTAAAAAAATAATTACCTGTGTGTAATATTTTCCAACTATTTCTTCAAATCAAACTACAAATAGGCATTTACTATGTTCTTATGTGCCCTGTAATTCATAGCAATATTTTATTTTCATGGATTAATTACCAGAAATATTTTGTCATAATTATTTATTATTATATAATTGAGAAATCTTGAACAGTAGAGATATTTGGACACATTTGCAAATTATAAAATTATTAACCAATCTGGTTTGTGCATTTAAGTTTATTCTTGTAGCAAAGACAAACAAAACTTGATGGAATCATATATACTATGTCAGCTATGCCTTAACTTCATAGGAATGAAAGCTACCCTATTTTTTTTCTCTGTCAAGATTCATACTAGAAGTAAAACTGAGATAAGGAAAAAAAAGGCTGAAAAATGCCAACACAGAATGCTTTGTTAAACACCAGGTTAAGCTTGACTATAGTGTTTTACACATTTATTCTCATTCCTGTGGCAGTCAAATATCCAGCCAAAGTCAATTGTGTATCACCCAGGCATGATTTACTGAGCCTTAAAAAGAATATAAAATAATGTAACACATTTTCTTGCACATCCTCTGATGTCTAGCTTCAATATTTTTGGACACTTTACATCTGACACAAACAGATAAGGAAGAGTTTCAATGAAATTTCTTGGGAAGAATGTATTTGATTTCCTTTTTTGAAGCTGATACCTTATGTTTTCAATTCCAAACTTGTTTTTTACTCTTTGAGATCATCTATACCACAGAGCAGAATCAACAGTATTCCTTTGCCTTTTTGTTTTTAGAAGAAACATAACAAAAAAAAAAAAAAAAGATAAATTTAAATTTCAAGCAACCATTTAAAATGGTGAAAATTAAATTACATTTCTTTTAGATTTGAAAATTTTGAAAGAATTTTCCAAGAAGTTTCAATGGGGCTATAATACATAAGCTTAAATAAAGCATCTCCAAAACATATGCATATTAGGTGTGAGATCCTTATAATTTTTTGCTTCACAGATTTCTACCTGTTTTCTCATACTTGCTAAATTGCACACAGCCATAGCCAGAATATTTACTTATATTGCATGTATAGGGTTTTAATATTTGTCATCAAATGTAATGGGTGATTTGAATTGCTGGTTTGTGGTGAAAACATATTTTTAATTCCTCTTTCTTACATATGGAGGGCACTGATCTAGATATTGAAAGAAAAAAGGCCCTCCAGTATCAATGGCTATAAAACAATAAGGTAGATACAGGTTGTTTCAGCATCTCCATTGCACCAGGTTACATTGGAACATTAGAGGATTTATAGCTCTGAGCAGATAATTCTCCCTGGATTTCTTTGTGGCTGGCTGCACATATCTTTGTGTGAGAAAGCTAAACCGCAGAGAATTTCACTGTCCATATGAACTAGATTAAGAAACAATACTGACAATCTGAGAACAGTCTGGGAAAAGAAAATGAATCAATGAATCTCTCAAGAGGCCAAGCAGGTTATAATAGCAACCACTATGAGCAGTGCAAACTTGCAGTGATACCAGTGGAGAGCCACGATAGGATAATTTCACATACCAAATTACTAAGTAAAAGAGCCAGAGTGCTATTGGTTAGGAGGCAAACTTTACAACATTTAAAAACAGTCAGAATTTGTACACTTTGGTATATTAAAAAAAAAAAAAAAGCAAACAACAGTCAAGAATTATTTTGTGTATGACAGGAACTTTTCATATTTTTTTTGTGTGGAATTGGCTAAAATTAACCAGCAAACTTTACAACATTTAAGAACAGTCAGAATTTGTACAGTTTGGTATATTAAAAAAAAAAGCAAACAACAGTCAAGAATTATTTTGTGTATGACAGGAACTTTTCATATTTTTTTTGTGTGGAATTGGCTAAAATTAACCTAAGATGAATAATTTGAATAATTTGAACAAAATCAAATCAAATTCTGCTTCTAGAAACTATTAAAGTATAGAAGACTAAAACACTAATAGACCAGTTCAGTACCCCTGTTACAGCAATAACTGAATATTTTCCAGAAAGCTCAACCAGAAGATATTATGTATCTAAAGATAATATAAATTATATAAGTAGTATCAGTTTTATACTTGAAAATAAGTCAATATTAATATTCACATAATCACAGAAAGAAGGACTTCATTAAAACTAGACCAACTTTGCATTTTAAAAACAATTGTGATAAGGACTAAGCTAGTAAAGCCAGGGGTTTAAAGAGGAAAATATCAAAAACCCCCCAAATTAATGCAGATTACACTACCAGCAGCAGCACATAAGGTCTTAAGATGGTCAAATATAATACGCTTTTTGTACATCCTAGTTTACTGTTGCTGCCTACCTTCTCGCCTTTAAAATGTTTGCAATTCCTGTAACTAATATACTTCATTATCCTGGCTACTCTTCTGTATTTCTCTTGTTCCTATATCAGATACCTAATTTTTCCATTTATGTTAAAAATAAAGGAACAAACAAGAACCATCTGGAGTTATCAACTATATTGTGTACTTTTCTGATTTTTGTTTAAAAAATGTTCCTATTAAAAATGTAAAAAAAAAAAATTAAAAAATTATTATGAACTTTAAAAAAATCACATTATAAAACAGGAATTATTATCCTGATTATTCTACATTTCTATATTGCGTATTGGTATAAATATATTTTATATAGGCACATTGATATGCCCAGAATTTTTTACCATTTTCAGTTTGGAATATTCATTTCTCACAAAGGGAAAATGGTCTTCCATATTTTGATGTTAACATCAGTTTGCCAGCTGCTTACTCAATGTGTTCACTGATGATAAAAAAGTGGGAGAAGTGGCAAAGACCCCAGAGTGCTGTACAGCCCTTCAGAAGGACCTGGACAGATTGGAGAGATAGGCACAGAAGAACTTTCTGAAATTCAACAGTGGCAAATACAGGGTCCATCACCTGAGGAAGAGCAATCTCCTGCACCAGTACAGGCCAGGGAAAGACCTGCTGGGAAGCAGCTCTGTGGAGAAGGATGTGGCAGTCCTGGTGGACAGCAAGCTGTCCATGACCCAGCAGTGCCCTTGTGGTCAAGAAGGCCAATGGTACACTGGGGTGCATTAGGAAGAGCATTGCCAGCAGGTCCAGGGAGGTGATCCTGCCCCTCTACTCTGCCCTGCTGAGGCCACATCTGGAGTGCTGTGTCCAGCTCTGGGCTCCTCAGGACAAGAGATACATGGAGCTCCTGGAGCGGGTCCAGCAGGGGAAAACAAGCACTATTGGGTGACTGGAGCATCTGTTACAAGGAAAGGCTGAGGGAGTTCGTCCACTTCAGCCTCAAGAAGAGATGACTAAAAAGGGATCTCAACAATGTGTATAAATACCTAAAGGGGAGATGACAGGAGGATGGAGCCAGGCTCTTCTTGGTGGCATCAAGCAACAGGGCCAAGGCAATGGATAGAAACTGATACACAGGAACTTCTACCTGAATTTGAGGAAGAACATCTTTACTGTGTGAGTGACCAAGCACTGGAACAGGCTGCCCAGAGATGCTGTGGATTCTCCCTCACTGGAGATAATCAAGAATCATCTGGACACAATCCTGTGCCATGTGGTCTAGCCGGGGGGTTGGACCAGATGACTCACTGTGCTCCCTTCCAACTTTAGAGATTGTGAGATTCTCTGATATGCTTCAAATAAAAAAAAAATCAATTATAATTGACTCAATGAAGGAAGACAGGAGAAACTGACTTGGGTTTTAGAAACTTTATAGAACCAAGTCATACTCTCTCTCTTTTTTAATTCACTGAATAATTATGATTTCATTAGTTAAGATGAAAATGCTGCAGCAAGTTAACTAGGATTAAAATTTAAAAAAAAATAAAAGCAGGGATCTCTTCCAAATACATGGCAATAGAATTAGAAAGAACATGGAAAGAAAGATTTCTTGGAGGACTGTGTCATCATCATGTGCAGTGGAACTTTCTGCTGTATGTGCCTGCTCTTTTCTACTCACTTCTTGAATCTCCCAGTTATTCTTTTGAAAACAGTCTCTATCAAATAGAAGAATTTTCTCCGCATCTTTCAGAATCTCAAGTTTGACTAATACAAATTTAAAGATAAGAAATTTCTGGCCTATAGAAAAAGTAATTTGAATATTAAAACATACTATCTGGTTAACATAAAAAGTTAAAAATACAGTGACAAAAATATCTGAGGAATGTTAAGAATGTGTAAGATCTTTTTTTTTTCTCTTGTGAAAATCGAGATAAATATTGTAACTGAATATGAACCAGAAAACACCATAGTTAGAATTCATCTATTTACAATTAGTAGTTTATTCTGCACTCACTCTTATTTGGGTTGTCTTTCATCATGTTATTTTATATTTCATTATTTTTTCTGTCCTTTTGTATTTGTGTGTTGGATCTACTCATTATTATCAATTATTGAATTATTGATCTATTCAATAATTCAATAATTCAATAATTCAATAATCATTGAATAGACCAATATTGAATTATGGACCTATTCATTATTATAAATTATTGAATTATTGAATATTGGTTTTTGTGTAGAATGAATGTAATTATAGGGCTTTTTATTCCTTCTAAATATCTGAACTTCTATGGATCAAAGGTCTTGATTAATATTTCTTATGATTTTTAAAAATAAAATAACAGTTATGAAATGTAATTGACTGGTAATTTTAGGTGTTTTGCCACCTCATGATCAAAAAACAGGAGCAAAGTTTTCCTCATGTACTTACATAATTCATTGTCAAGAAAGCAGCTGAATATTCATGAGTCAAGCAGAACACATTTTGAAATTTGCTATGGGTTCATTGCCTGCCAGACAGATTAAAGGCATGGAAAAAGGATTTCTACAGGAATTTCTTCCATCTAGGTAGGAATACTGCTCAGTGTGATTCTGCTTAATATATTACTCCCTTTCTTCTCTTCTCACATGCAGCTATCACAGCTGAAATGTTACCTGTACCTTCTCTCAACTCTTCCTTCTTTACAGCAAGATCTTGCTTACAACTCCCCACTGAGAAACACGAGTAACACATTGCAGTTGATTAGTTTCTCATTTAGTATTTATCTGCACAACAATTGGAGCAATGTTGTGTTATGAAGACCAATCCAAACTAGATCTAAATAGCATCTCAGCTGCGAGAAGGATCTAAACTCAGATACACAGCTCTTAGGGCAGGCGCAATTACTTTTATTCTTGCTGACACCTATGACAGTGTTAGTTAGACATCCATGCCTGAGATAACTTAGGTATTTCTTCATTGCCAGTCAGTACTCTTGTGATATGTACATTATTTCTAAAGTGGTACATGCCCAGATTAGTGTTAACAAGACAATAAAGTCACTTTTGGGCATTTAATGTGTACTACATATACTTTAAAACTTCATGAAACTCATAAGGCTATGATCACAATACCTTGTAAATTTTACTCAACCCTAAAGACCTACTTGTAGTTCTTTCACTGATGAAATTCTTTGGTCTGTAAAGCAGTGGTGAGAGCTACCAACTTGCTCATAGTCTGCGTTCCTTTTGCTCTGTCCAGCAGTAAATGACCACAGTATTTCAAATAACTTTCTAGTACTTGAGAACAATCTACAGTCTTCCAAACAACATCTGCAATATGAAAAAAGATTAATTATAACTTGAATATTTACAGAATATCTAGTTCTTTCTTTTTGTCCTTACATTCTCTTGCTACATTTTGCACTAACAAAATAGTGCTTGGCTGGTGTTTGAGGTGTGACCAAACATAATTACTAAAGAAATTCCTTATGCAGTTTTATGCCCTGACAATGAAGGAAATAATTGTTACAAGGTCACATTTCCTTTCTTACTGCAGAAAAAGAAGCTGTCAGTGCTGTCAAAATAGTACATCTTTTAAAATATTTACCGTATGGTGTGAAAATGAATTTATTCTCCTGTCTCTTTATTATCCTTGATATGATTTGACTTGCTATGTTAAACTAGAAGTTACTTGTAGTGAGGAAAAAAAATACTATGACCTTTTCATCTTGTTAGGCAATATTTTTTCTTTTTCCCTTACTTTCTAAGAAAGTAGCAAAAAGTAATACTTTGTTCAAAAATAAGACCTGGTTCAGTAAATTTTTATTTTCATCTTGTTTCTCTTATCTGTGCACAAACAATCCTCATGATGCTTCAAAGTTTCATTGTGCTTATCTTCACAGCAGCTCTGTAAAAGAACATTGTTTCTGCCATGCAAATGCAGGGAAAGAAAAGGGATCTGGGAGTGCTTGTCAACAGCTGTCTGGATATGGGCCAGTGATGTGGCCAGGAGGCCAAAAGCCCAGTGCCATCCTGGACTTTATCAGGAGTAGTGTGGCCAGCAGGACCAGGGCAGTGATTGTCCTGCTGTCCTCAGTACTGGGGAGGCCACACCTCAAATCCTGTGTCCAGTTCTGGGCCCCTCACTTCTGGAAAGACATTGAGGGGCTGGGGTGAGTCCGGAGGAGGGGACCGGAGCTGGGGAAGGGTCTAGAAAACATCTTAAGATGAGCAGCTGAGGGAGCTGGGGTTGTTTAGCCTGGAGATGACTGAAAGTGTCATCTCAGTGAATATTTCTAATCATGAAAGATATTCCTAGAGAGAAAATATGTAATCAGAAAGCAAATAACATTATTCTTACAAACTGCAACTGTACAGAACCACACTGTCAACAAGTAAATACTAACATCAAATGAGTTATGTGATAATTTGCACTAGCTAATAAATAATATTAGCTATAATATTAGATATAATAGATATAATCAGTTTAACATATTAATACATTATTTTAATACTTAATGAGTTTTCAGTAATTTAATTGTAGATTAATTATCTCTTTTAAAATAATTTTACAAAAGGTATGAATTAATTTTGGAAGCATATTGTTTTTTGAAGGAATTAAAAATTTATTTAGACATTAATATATGTTGTCTATTAATAATGACACTTTTATATAAAAAAATATTTGTATTTTCTATGACTACAGGATAACCAGTTACCCTGGTTATGTATTCAAACATGATTGGTAGAGTCTTTTTGGGTTTATCCCATTGGTCTCTTTCCATGTCATTTTACATTCCTCGACAAAAAAATTGATTGTATGAAATTTGGAATAAAATAAAAGGAAAGGAGAAAACACTTCAACTCAAATGTAAGATTAAACAGGATGTCTTGTTCAAAAGGGTCATACAAGTCTAACATCAATGCAAAATACCCAAAGTAGATTCAGTCATTGAGTAGTTCTGTAATAGAATGACATATTGATGTGAAATAAATAAAAATAGTGTAAAGTAAAAGAAGAAAACTCTTAATTTTTCCTCCTTTCAAAAGGCTGGAACAACTGGGAATACAACCACAGAGCTAAGAAAATTTTGAAAAACTGTTTTTAATAACACCTGACATTTGGCCTTCGTGTTCCTATAAATTCTCCCTTTGAACAACAGCAACCCCACCTTTCTGAGAACATGGAATATTTCACACTATATTAAATTATTTATGAAAAAAAAAACCAACATGGAACCAAATGACACTTTCTAATATACTGTTTGTCAGAGTTCTAAGATTCAGAATATTAACATTTTACCTAGAGTATTTCAAGCCTTAATACTCTTACAGGTTTCTCATTTCTACTGATGTAAATTGAAAGGAACTCACAGGAATCTTCTAAATTCATGCTTGGGACACACTCAAATGCCATGCCATGTGAAGGTATTGGTACTCACTTATATGAAAATGAAAGAAGTAGTTCTAAAATGAAACAGATGTAAGAAAATAGAAAAAATAGGCCTCAACACAAAGAGCCTCATTGTTGTCATTCTTGGCTCCTTAGCATCTAAAAGTCAGTTCTCTGCCTCTAATATTTGAATTCCTCACTTTGTATTCAAAAGACAATTTAGGAACTTCAAGAAACAATCCATATAATCTGTGCCTGTTTAAATTAATACAAATAAATAAGAAAACCTAGTGTGATAAAGTGTATCTTTAATTATTACTTTCTAGAAAGTGAGATTAAGAGCTGGAATATTATTAGTATTTCAGTATCCAATTAATTGTTTCTGAACTATATTAAACTTCCTTTCACTGCAGGAAAATGTTCTGGTAATAATAACTAAGGAAAGGCAGGAAAGAAGGAAAGGAAAAATATAAGTGGAAAGAAATTGAAAGAGATAATGGCTATGTTCCACATATATTTTATTGGATACAGATTAGGGGAATCTATTTCATTATTATTACTGTTTATAAATATAGAAGCATCATTCTAATCTCTTCTCACTGAATGGAAAAGGACAAAATATTCCTAGAAAAATAGTTTTGCTTATAAAATATCTTCCACTTTGCCTCTCTCTTAAAATAACCTTCAGTTAATAGATATATGTATTTTTCTAGAGCAGTGTAAAGTAAATTTATGGCTATTCTTTTGTCCTGTTTCTCTAAAGGAAAAATACAGACAGATATAGAAATAATATATTTAAAATGCAGGTTAAATAAAATATTCTATTTTTTTCCTTGTTCACCTTTTTTTCTACTTTAATTGAAGTCAACTGCTGTAGCTCTGATCAATGTAATAAATATTTTACAAAATACCACTTTTAAAGTCATGTGAAATTTTTTTATTTGTACAGGGAGGAACAGTTCCACTTTGGAGTCACTATTAGAATCAATGAAATGTGGCACTGCAAAAAAAAAAAAAAAAAAAAGACTAAGGATGCCAAAGGATGTTGAGATGCCTGCCTCCAAGGTGCGGGGCATCAGGCTACTGCCTCCCACTCTGAGTATGGATTTTGTTCTGAGGTAACATGTCTGTCCTCATTTCCATTCACATATATATCCTGATCTTTCTACTCTGGTCAAAATTTTCAGAATTTTTTGGGCATGGAGTGAAAGCAATTTATTGTCATTTTAATGAGGTCAATTTGGTGTAAAAATGCAAGATTTTCCATGAGAGATTAGATTTCATGCTACCAATCCCATAACTCTTACTCTCCCTCTAGTCAGAATCAGGTGCTTCGGAGGAATAATCCATAGTGCAAAGTAGTGTATCCAAGACATTGAAATATGAAGACAAAAAGATGCAGGTAGAAATATACTTTGATAGAGGAAAAAAATAGATTGATTAATTGTATTTAATTGAATTTATGGGATTTTTGTAAGACAGGAATTTACTGAAACAAATATTCTGAGTTTAAGACATATTTGAGAGGGAATACAACTTTGTGAATGTTAATTACAGCAAAAAATGGTTAAGAAGATTGTATCCAAAATAATTGTCATGCAGGAGTGGTGTATTATCATCCAAAGCAATTAGGAAATAGAATTTTCAGGCCATTGTAACAACTTAATGCACACAAGGAAAGAAAATAGTTATAGAAGAAAATTAAAAGGAAAAAACCCCAATTTTTAGAGATCTTTGAAAATGTCTCAAATAGGCAGTAGAATTGAGTCTATAAATTGGATCAATGGTTGACAGCAAATATTCAGACAGGAGCCAAATATGGAAAAAGTATCTTTCAGTTACAAAACCAGGATTAGTTTCCTGAACAAAGCAGCAATATACAGGGTTGTGGTTGCTTCCAGTGAACAGGTCAAGCTAAATTCACTAAAAAAAAAAGCTTTATTTGGTATTCCAAAAGGAAAATACTCAGCTTCATGTCTCAGTTTCAACAGAAGGGATGATGGATATTTGTTCTTCATGATGATTATGACCCAGATGTATCTGCTGGGACTACAGGAAAAGGTTAGGATTGGTGTCCTTAGTTCTGTTACATCAGTCTTCCATTCTTGGGAAAGGGTAAATATTCTGATCTCAAGTAAAGGAAGCATCAGGAATATATCACACACACACACACACACACATATATATTCTAAAAGAAGTAAGAAAAGTTCTAAAGGATACTTCTGTTAAGCACACTTACAAAAAATATCTAGAGAAAAGAACATAAATTATACAAGTTCTCTCTCCATTCTCTTAAGAAAGAATTAAGGGAAGTATTTTAAACTCAGTAAATACCACTCATTTTCTCTTGTAAGGCCAAGCACTTAAAATGAAGCTTCTAGCCAGGCATAAAAATGGCTTAGCTTTTCCAACATTGTATGTAGGAATAAAAAATCAAGTATATCTCATCTTGTTATATATATATCCAGTTATTTGGATTTCCTGAAGTATTCCTTATTAAAGTGTCTAAGGTGCCAATTAAATATGCTTAATCCTAAAATTAAACTAGAAAACATGTTTTATTAGTTAAATGAGGGAAATGTGTTATTTCTTGTGTGTCTGCATAAGTAATGAAAGATTTTTTTGATTTTTTACATTTGAAAGAGAACCTGATGGCTGTGAAACCTCACTTCTGCCTTTTCTAACATGTCTCTTTGTAGCCAGATAAAGAATTATTTGTTCACCTGGTGGGGAAAATACAATGCTTATTCTAAAAAAAATCATTAGCTTTTGGAAACACACAATGCTCATTTTGTAGGATTATGTTCAATATTGACCAAGAAGAGTCTTGGAAAATAATGAACCACCCTAGGTATGCCAACTCAGCTCCATATTTGGGAATCAAATGATCAGATATATCTTTGGGATCTAGGATGACTAGATCCCTCCACCAGAGGGACCTACAGCTTTTTCTGTATTTTTTCTGCACAAATTGGATGGATCTGGTTCTGTAATAAAGAATGCCTCCTTTTTAAGGCATTGGTCTTAAGAATTTTGGATAGTTTTTCAGCAATATCTCAACAGTATCCTTTTTATTTAAAATTTTAGTTATATCTTATTTTAATTTTGTATTTTTTATTTACTCCTATTCTTCCTCTAATTCTGTGTTAATTCTCTTACTTTTTTGCAAAGGAAAACAACACTAAAAAAGAAAAATAATTTACAAAGCTGAAAGGACTTATTTTAGCCCTTTGTGAAGTATGAAGTGTAATAAAGTGAAGATGATACAGGTGTTAATTCTATGCTTTCTTCTGGACCTGTTTTGCAAGACAAAATCTAGTATCAGACTTACTGTGCAAGTTTTTTTTCTATTAAATGTACATTTTGATGTTCACCTCAGTTTGCAAAAATTCATGCATCAAATTTTATGAAGAAGCAAATCAATGGGTTTTCCCTTTGAAAAGCTTCTTCTTTTTCAACAGAACAAGAGAAAAAAATGCAACTCTAAATAATGTTTTCTTACAAAGATTATCTACAATTTAGTTTCTAAGTGTCAGAGTGATTTTTTTTAAGAACAATTTTTCACAGCAGTTCAGGCTTCTATGTTACACACACAGGCTCAAAAAGAAGGCAACCAGTTGGAATGGAAAGAACTAGAGACCATTTCTAATTCCTGTCTGAACACAAGTCACCTTAATTAAAGTGTTGAAAATTTTCTATTGGTGAAATGCTTTTTCTTCCCTGACAAAATGCTGATTTGTCAAACTCTACTCTAAGATTTTAATTTCTCCTGTGGAGCTGGAGTCCGGAGAAAAGTGTTTACAATATGGTTAGATAGCAATAACAAAAATTATGACTTATCCTTTCTTTGGGGTCTATGGATTGAAAGTTTCTATGTAAATTTAAAAAAAAAAGTAACTAAGAATTGTCTGAACCTAAAGTTTTGCAAATGAAAACTAATACTTCAGGGATGTTCAAACCAAGAATTATTTTCTAAGTAAAAACAGACAAACAAAAACAACCCTCTGTTTTGTTTCCTTTATGAAGAGTGGAATTTCTCAGAAAGACAAGAACTCAAGAATTAAACCTGAATTGTCTGTGTCTTTGATCCAGAGTAGAATAGACTGCTGTCACTTCATTGCATATTTATTAGAATTATTAAAATTCATGAACTTCAGATACGCTGGTATCATTGATGAAAGTGTTGAACCAGTGAAGGGATAACAACTAATTAAATCCATGTAATAAAAATCTATCCAGAGTTCCCAAAAAGGGGTTCCTACATGTCTAGTGATGATATGGAAAGAGAATATTTTATATTGTTCTTAGAGAAGCAAGAAGCAACATCATTCTGTTCTCATTTCTAATTTCAGTGGGTGTCCTTTCAAATACTTTCATCTTGTTTCATCTAATTTCTTTTGAGCAAGTAAAGAAGAAAAGGAACAAATTATTGAATACACAGCTGTCTTCCATAGCCTCAAATCATCCTTACAACATGGTGGCATGAAGTTTATCAAATTTCACCACTTTGTAAGAATTATAAATTTTGATTGTACCTGTTGCTCAATTATTTGAAAGAGAAATACTGTGCTTTAAAGTAGCAGAAGTTTTTCTGTCAGATACTAGAAAGAGTGCTCAGGAAATAAACAAATTAAAGAGAAAGATGTATAGAGGCCTTTAATAATCTGACATTAATGTATAAATGCAGATTCAATTATCTTTTTTAATACAGCTGTTTAAAATATATATTCTTTGTTTTATAGGACTCACTGAAAATTTCTCACATTGTCTACTTACAAAACCTTTAATTCATTTTCAATTAATAATGAATAACCTAGTCAATTACTTTTTTCATTTGCAATCTACTTGATTATAAATTTTACATGAAAAGATGATTCATTTAATATTTTAGTCCTGTTCTTGACTTATCTAGAAGAGTCACATAAAAGGTGCTTCATAATCAGTGGTGTTTTATAACCAGGGGTCTGTTAAAGATTTCCTTAAAAGTGTACACTGATAAAATAGATAATGACAGAAATAATTCTCATATACTATTTTTTGGAGTTATGTTTTTTACACAGACCATAAAGATAATTGTTTTACTTGTCTAGATTGTTTTCCTTGTAGTTGCATCCTCTGAGAAATTATTGAAGTGTCCAGGTGACAAATCTCAAAGGACTCATTACTACAAACTGTCAGCAAAACCCAAAACAATTAAGAGCTGGGAACTCAATTGCTTGAAATAAGATTTCCAGTATGTTTTTAGGGATATTTATTTGCTACTATCAGTCTCTAGTTACTGTAATCTTTAATTTTTAAGACATTTTCTTTTAGCAGATTTCCATCTTAAACGTTAGAAATATGTGCACCTGTCATATTGCATATTCTATAAATCAGATAATACACAATAAACATATTTCTTAAAATATTATATATTTACCACATTTTATAATCTTGGTGTCATTAATAGGTGTAACAGTCCTTTTCCTATCAAAAGACAAAGAGGTTTTTAATCATTATTTTATTAATCTGTTTTGTGGTTTGTTTGGGGGTTTTTTGGTTATTTTTTCGTTGTTTGGTTTTTTTGTTTGTTTGGTTTTGGTTTTTGTTTTGTTTTGTTTTTTTTTCTGAGAGCTTCCTCATCACAGAATGATCCCAATTTCTTTATCATGCAGAGCCTGTCTTTCTGCAGAAAGGAACAGATCCATGCCTGAAAACGATGCTGTTATTTGTGGGCACAGATTGCCCCTGCGGTTGAGGCTCAGCATGAAAGACTGCAGCAATCTCAGCTCAGCGGGGAGTGGGAGTGAGCCATGGGCCGAATGTTTCCTTTCAGGTAGGATTTGGACTTCATCTAGCAAGATGAGGGAGACTGAGACTATCTGACAAGGCAAGAAACAGAGGACTTTGTACAGATCAGTAGGTTCTAAGCACAATATAGTGTGTCTCACCTTCACCTCAGAAAGTGTCGTACCAGATCTGAAGGTGGTAAATAAATACAAGTTACAATGAGACACTGAGGAATGTCAAAGTCTTTTTTCTACTACAAGACCAAACTTCTGAGCTATGAAATCAGAAGTTCTGAGATCAGTTAAGGCTCAGGTCTCTCCTTTGTAAGAGGGATTCTGAATTTCATGTACAACATAAAAGGCTAGTTGAAGGACAGTCTAAAAATCATGAAAACTGCAGAATAAGAAACAGAAACTGAACCTAGAGTTTTTCAAATGAAAAGTAAACATTCAGGGATGGAGACATTCTGACTTTGGAGACACAAATCTAGGTTTTCTGATGAACTAGAGACTCATCTGACACCTTCTAAGGTCTCTAAAAGCACTCTTAAGTAGTGCTCTTAGTCTCTGGAATGGTCCCCAGACTCCTCTTCTAGAGGATGTAAACTTTTGTTTACAAGGTCTCAGCTTTCAAAAGTGTCTTATAAAAAACCCCCCCATTGTTCCAGTATCAATACAAAAAAAGCTATAAAAATTCTGGGAACCAAATCTGACTGATCAGAACGCAGAAATTCAGTTTTAAGCACATTTTGAATGTTTCTAGATGAACTACCTGTTATATTCTCAAATTTTATTATCTTCTGTAATTTCCTTTCAAAATTTGGGAGACAAGTAATCTCTTCTTCCTGGAATGGAATAAACATTCCTCTTGACCATTTTTAATTCCAATCAAATGGAAACTTTCATTTTTAACCTTTTTCTCTTTCACTTTTTTCTTTTGTTCTGACACACAGATTGGATGTCTATAAATTGAAATGTTTTATCCTTTAAGTTTCATGAAGGATTAAAGCACAATAATGCTATTCTACATTGAGGATAGATAAAGTAGTGATCAATTTTGGCTTTCTGTATAGTATATATATTTCCAAAGGTGAGGAATTTTCTGTAAATTGCTAAAGTCAGCAATGTTGGAATAAGCCCTTCAAAGCACTTTTATTTTTCTAGTCAAAGATTAGATCATATCCTGGAGCATGAAGGTCCTTGCTTAGGAACTAATTTACTTGAGTTATACTCCCTTCAACCCCCAAAATATCAAGGAATCAGTTATGGTCTACCTCAATTCAAACACACTCTTTTTTAAAAACTTTTTTTAATGGAAAAGAAAAAATAAAAAATTCAGTAACTTAAATTATGCAATGAATATTCAAAAGGTAAATTACAGGTCAGTTTAAAGTCCTTTATTATGCTGTCATCCTTGTTGCTGTTCTCCCTGGTGAGTCACTGAACCATGCCTCCATGCTGTAGATAGGGCAAACTCTAAATCCAGTCATGCCCTTTTCTTCGGTTTTAATATGCTGCTAAATATTTAAATACTTGTCTTCAAAAATATTCTAATTACTTTACACTTTACAATAGGAAATTAAGCCATTTACAAAGGACAAACTATTAATTTCCACAGTTTATTCTTAAAGGGAACATTGGTCCCTGCTCAGAATAGCTTTGTTATTTTCCTTCTTAGCAACCATGTACTCCTATCAGGATAAGTCTTCTTTCTTTCTTCTCCTTCTCTTCCTTAGGTCCCCTTTAGAGCTACTGTTTAAGAAGGACAAAGACAACTTTTTAAAATGCTGTTTATGTTCTTGGGAAATGTCACTTGTTTGGCAGGAATCCTAAACAGTAGCACAGCTTGATCCCCCTGCACAGCCTACACACAGCCAGACCTGACATCAGGAAGCTTTTTCCATGACAGGCATAAATTAAGCTGAAACTTAGTTGCAGAATAATGGAAAATGTTTTCTAGAATGGACAGTCTGCATTTTCTAATATCACTATATCTCTTCTGTGGGTCAGTTCCCTCTTCTAAACTTACCTTAAACGAGAGAAGGACAAAAAAAAAGGCATTTAAAGTTTTGTGTGGTTTAGGAGGTTTATCAGTGGTTTGGTTTTTCGGTTGGTTGTTTTTTTCATTTGTTCTGTTTGTTTTGGGGTTTTTTTGTTTGGTGGAAGGGTAAGGGTTTTCTTATTTAGGTTTGGGTTTCAGTGTTTTCTGCATATTTCTTTTTGAGGAGGGTAGATGGGAGAGGTGTTTTGTATTTCCCTTGAGTATTTACTATGAAACTATTTATTCAAAGCTGTGAATTGCTTTGTTGCAAGTGACCAGACTAATTTTGGCAGTGCCTTGTACACAGAAGTTTTTAGAAACTTTACTGAAAAGTTTTAGAAAGTTCACAGCAAAAGGGTGAAGATGCCATCTGCTCATGTATAACTGAGCAAGGTTATATTCAAAGGAGACCTTTTTCCCCTTCTTCCCCTCCCATGTTGATAGAAAACATTAATTACTGCTTTGTCAAATAGAAAGCTGAATATGCCAAGTAGGATTGAGAAAGGTATTCAAATAACAGAAATACTGGCTGGGCAACAGCAATATTTTCTGTGACATCATCATTAATTGCTCAGTTGTAAAGAAGTCCTCAGCTTTGTAGTAAAAGGACCAAGTGAACAAAGTCAGTGGGGTGTCATTCACTCTTCACTACGCCTTGGTTCTCAGAGCATGTGGGCTTGCTGTTGTAATCCTTGGGAGTGGGCAGGAGGAGGGACAGTAGAAATAACCCAAACACAAATGCACCCAACTTGCAAGAGATTATTATGGGCAGAAGTTTGATGTTGTTCATATAGACAGGGTTGTATCTATTGGGAAGTTTGGAAGATGCTTCAGGACAGTTGTCAGTTTAGCATGGACTTTGAGGGATCTCTATACCTTACTCTGCCATATGCAGTCAAAACATGCAGAATAGACCAATATTGTGCCCTTCATGGACAGACACAGCAGATTCCTCCAGGGAAATATCCATTGTCTTGTAAAGCCTTTCATTATCCTTACATATATAACATAACTATAGATTTTTAACCAGCCACTCATTTAATTTAGTAAATAAACAATTCTGTGGTTATGCTTTTTTCTTCATCTTATCTGATTATGATGATGAATAAAAAGCAGAACTTTAACTTTTTTTCTTTTTTTTTTAAACTGTGAACACATTTTAGCAAGAATACAAAAAAAAGTTTAGGAGAAAAAATTGCCTTAGGGTTCTTTTTTCACTTTCTCTGATGCCTTTTTAAAAAGAGTCAATAAGCACTGGGAAACCAGACTTTAAATTACGTCTTATAACTATTTTGTTTTCCAGCCTAAGGCATCTTAGAACTAAAAAGTCCTTGACTTTTTCTGATTTTTTTATAAAATGAAAACATGATCTCAAGTGTTTTGAACATACTACAGAGTTATTACTTCTAGAGCATTGATCCCTCTACTGTTACAAACTAATGGACATTCAAGTATATTAAGGAATGAGATGCTCAGTTGATGCTAATGGATAATATAAGTCTTATTATAGGATACTATTAATTGAGAATGCGATTACACTTTTTAAACCTTGTTGTTCCATCAGTAAACTAATTCAAAATTATGACCTTTTAGATTTCTTAATTGGAAGACATTACAGATACAAATATTATGTAGATCACAAACCAAAGGGGAATTTTGTAGGTTAGCTACATATAGATGTCTCATAAGCTTTGATGAGATAAAGCCAGTGAATGAAGTGAAGCACCACAACAGACACCCTTCTGAACAAACATGATTAAAAAATTAGGATAAACAATACTGGTTATCAGATAATTTTCTATTTTGTTTAATTTTACTTACAGTACAAGCCTCTTTGCAGCTTTGATATGTGTGTAGATTTTCAAGAACTTAGTAGGCTGCTGTAAACTTTTAAAGTTATCATTTTAACTGGGGATTTCAGTGGGCAGCTTTTAACTTTTGATGATAAGCATGTTATTCTATAAAAGCTAATTAATTCTTTGAAAGACTTCTTCAAACAAGTGAATCCTTAAGAAAAAAATTCACAGGTAGAGAAAACAAAGAAGTAAAGAGAAAAGGTAGGGAACTTAGGTCCAGCCTTTTTATTTTAATTTTTGTGCCTAAAAGACTGAAATTTCTCTCATGATCACATGCCTCGTTATTACTTTTTCAAATTAGACCATCGGAAGTTAAATGCTGTATTCACACCCACAACTTAGTGTTCAGCAATATTAAACAGTCTGGGTTTGAAGTAAATTAATTCTTTTTGAAACTGAGCCTTTAAAGGCCATCATTTCCTAAGTAATCTATAGAAAATAATACAAATATGAATTTGATCTAGCAGGCAAACTTAGATGAAACATCTATAGCTTAGCAGAACAATTATTTTAGCTAATATTTTGGTTTTTAAGCCCTGTGTATTTCTGTATATCTGTATGTTCATAAACATGGGTAGTAGGATGGACTGGTTTTCTACATTGTAGGAACAGTAACATTATAACATATTGTCCACACTAAAAAGAAAAAAAGACATTTAAAAAATTCAAATACTCCCTCTGTCAAAACCCTTTCAGAAGAGGGTGTTCACTAATTAATTTCTTACATTTTAGGTAAAACAAGGTTATTACCTGAGCAAGAACTAAGCTGTCACAGCTGTCATTCCTCAGTGAATCTGAGCAGTTCCCACAACTATGGTCAGCATTTGGCCATCAGTATCTAGGAGAGTACTTACAGAAAAGCAAACGGAAAATGAAAACACACCGGGCATGTTCTGGAGACATCCAAAGCAAATAGGCCTGAAGTAGACTTAGGCTTTAAATTCAGAGTACTTCATAAAAATTGTGAGTTGGGTAGTATAGCAGAAAGTGAAGTCAGCAGACATAAGTTTTGTCCTTCCAGAAATCCCAAGTGAGTGAAAATGTTGAAAGTGCTCTCTGAAGTAGATTCTAGTACTTTCTGCACTTAGTGGAAAGGATGGCAACTTAATTTGACATGTAGAAGATCACTGGAAAGCAGGAGTCATATTAATACTGGAAAGAACGCAAAGTTAGAGAATACTGAATAAAGACTTCCTGAGAAAAAAGGAGTTTTGTGAAAAATAAAATTTAAAAAAACCCAAACCATGAAAACCATCATCTCCTTACATAATGGTTCGTGTAGAGTAGAAAAGTTACAAAACAGAGAGCATAAAGATGGACAATAAACATGTGTTTAGAGATTCACAGGGGATCTAGGTCTCTACTTTGTCTAGTTCAGACCAGTTCATTGACTTGTCACACTTCTGGTGGACATCATTCAGATAAATAGTACTGGAGGTTATCTTTTTCCTGTCTTTCCCTCTCACCTCTACATTAGTTTTTATCAGTATACATGCATGAAACATAACACAACTAAAATATTTATATTTGTTGTTTTCTGGACTAGTACAGATTTCAAAACCTGAAGGTTTGTGAAATGCACTTCTTGGTTTTCAGCACACACGATTCAGAAAAAAAAGAATTAACTTTTCAGCTAAATAATTTGTAAAGAAAAATAATTTATTTTGCTTTTGGATTTCAAATATCTAGGAAGCTAAAAGAAGAATATATGCTAATCTTTTTTCTTTGGGAAATCACCTGTCGTCTTCAAGCCACTCTTCCTCAAATCTTTTACTTGTCTATATTTCTTCCTATGAATTAATTTTTCCTTTCTGGGAACAGTTCTAAAAGGATGTATGAAGAATCTTTCAAATCTAGTCTGCTGCAAAACATAGTGAATAATTAAATTGCAGACAGAATTTAATTTTTTTTTAAATGCTCTCAGGATTAAAAAAAATCCATAAATAAGGTGGATGGAATATGATTGGGTTTCCCTCTTTGACAACATATTTTTAACAAAACCAGTGAGACAGCTTCTTCTGAATATCTAATGTCTTTGAGGATTAGAGTCTTTGCAGACAATCTAAAAATACAATATGTGGGAGCAAAATAAACAAAAAGCAATGTTTGAATAAAGGCAAAGCATCCTGTTCAAAGTGAAGTAGAATACAATGGCAGAGCTTGTTTTTGAACTTGTACCTTACAGATAAAGGTGTCAGTTTTCCTCTTGACACACTGTGGAAGCCTAGAAGCTACAGGGACTGATGAGCATGTGTCAAACACCGAGAGGCAGACAGCTCTGAAGCCAGCCAAGGATTGTTAGTAAGAACACACCATGAGAAAGAACAGGATGCAGCTGGAGAATGAGGACATACAGAGTTAGGACATAACTTTTCTGGGACAAATGTCCTTGTTCTGGCTCCTGAATTGGCACAGTACAGTGGAGGTACAGGATGAGGTCAAGGAGCAGGCACAGGTTGCTCAGGTCCCCAAAGACCCCCAAAGTTCTCTGAGCCACTTCCAGAACCATTTCTGTCTAGAACAGACTCTACATGATAGGTAATTTGTGTAGGAAGCAAGAAACATATATCCAGTGCAGGGAAAATTGTCTATAAAATGGTACCCCCACAACACATGGGAACACACCACCAGGGCACCATATTAGATAGATTTACACTCAGTCCAGGACTATTGATGTGTCTCTTTCTGCACAACACATGGGAACACAACACCAGGGCACCCCAGCACCATGGACACCATATTAGATAGATTTACACTCAGTCCAGGACTATTGATGTGTCTCTTTCTTCCTTTCTCTCTCTCCCTCTCTTGCCATCTCTCTGCCTCCCTTACCCTTTTGTTCAAAACCCACTGCCATGTGCTTCTAGTAGGAGATAAAGGACTAACTTACACCAGTTTCTGTGCCAGGTATGTAACATAGTAACAAATCTTTGTAAGTTTCTGCAGACTCTCTGACTTATGTCATTCCTTTTGAACACAAGCATCTATAACTTGGGTTCTCTCTTCCCATTAAGGGTGGGACACTGCGGCAGCAGCTCTGGCCACAGAGTGAAACACAACTTTCCCAGGCATCATTCTGGGAAAGGCTGTGAGAAGATCAGAGAAAAGAATGAGAAACAATTCTTATCTTAACTTGCTGCATCTGTTGTTGTGAACATGTGGAATGTGTTACAGAGATTTGTTTACCACAGGGTTGTTTCTTAATTAGCTAATGGCGATGGTGTTTGGATTGGAGGACCAATTAGGACCACCTGTAGCAAACTACAGTGTAAAAGGTTAGGTTTCTTAGCAAAGAAATGATCAGCCTTCTGTAAAATGTATTGACTCTATGTAACTTATTGCCTTGTTGTGTGAGGGTGTAGCGTCCTGTCAGCCTGTTGTGCTGACAGGACGCTACACCCTCATATATTGTCTGCATATATTAATAATCTACAATCTATCTGTTATGCTTAATCTATATAAAATAAAATAGAATTTCTAAATAGAAATTGTATTTATAATCTGTTTCCATTACACACACATCAATACTCACACTACCCTGGATATTATATGATCAAACTTTGCCAGCGTTACCCAATGACCTCTTTGACAAAAGAAACAGATGACTACAAATCTTCAAACACTCACAACTGTAGTTCAAGCAATTGTGTTACAGTGTTCAAGAAGATTTGCAATATAACCATTCTCATGTCTATTTTATACTGTCAATGAGCAAAAAATAAATCAGTTACCTAATTTCAAAGATGCATATCTGAAAACATACATTTCTTTACATAAAACAGACCTCTCCTCAGTGAAGGCCATTTCCTAGCTAGAATTTATCTTATTACATAAGCTATCAGTCACTTCTGTCTCAGTATGTGGAAAGTGATGTTCTAGAAAGAATTTAGAAAGCAAAGTGTTTTTCTAAATGGAAACTTTATCAAAAGATATCTAACTTCAAGTAGCATCAAGCTGAGAAAAATGATTCAAGAATATCAGGAGGGGCATTAGTTACAAATTACTGAAAACAAGATTTAGCTTGGAAGAAATTATTAAAGGCTTGCTAACAGCAGAAACACTGATGTATCAGTAATTAATTAGAATGAATACAAGAATAATATGCAAGCACTAGGTAAGTGTTTTCTTTGCTTGAATACTATGTCACAAGTCAAGCTACTACAGAACTGTACTGTAAATGACTGTCTAATAGAGGTATAGCAAAATGTTCTTTTTCAGCAAACAATTGAGCCAATACCCAAGCTCCATAACAATTTTCTGTTACCTTTCTTCCTACCATGCTCACAGTAAAAAACAAGAGAAGGGAAAATGGACCAAAATTTCACAACTAAACCTGTAGTGAACAAAGATCCATAAATATAAAGTAATATTTATAAATATTGAAATGTCATTATATTACTGCAGGTGAAAACCATACCAAGTGCAATACAAAAAGGAAATTGACAAATCAGTTTTTCTGCTCGTCCTTGAAATGTCATCTACTAAAAAATTCTTTCCATACTTTTTTGTCAGACGCAAGCATACCACAGGACAGTCAGACCCTGCACTTGAGGTTGAGTGAGGACCTTATAACTAGAGAACAGTGACCTGTTCAAATCTAAATTTCTTGTTACTATTATTCTTCTAATTATTACATTCTATTTCTGTGCATTTATAGGGAAAACTCCTTCAATAAACCATTTCTTCTGCCTTCCACTAGAAAGATATTTGAAAGGGATAAATAAACAAATACTTTTCACTTTCAATCTAGAGAAACAAATAGGATTGGAACACAGAATTGTAATAATGCAGATTGAAGATTAATATTACATTTTTTCATCCTCTGTATGCAGTGTGCAAGTTATGGCTTTTTTCAGTCATTTTAATTTAAAAATCCAAGCCATAAAAATAAACACATTTTGTTTCTGAAGACTGTTGTATTAATGTCTTACACAATAGTACCATAATTAGTTTATGAATCTACAATCTCAGATTTCCGCATCAATATATAATACGAAAAGTAAGGATATTTGGTGATCAAGGGGATTGCTTACATTCTTATTACTTTGGATTTTCCCCTCAAAGAAAAAACAGACAAATCATTTTTTTACCACCATGACAATTATGATCTAAGATAGGTTCTCCCTTACAATAATTTGCTATGTGGAATGGAAACAAATTTGGAATTTGAAACAAAAAATTAATTTCATGAAAGGAATAACTTTCTTGAAACTATTTTTTAGAATGTAGTACTATAGTGAAATGAAAAAACCAAACTCCTACGTTTTTTCAACAATTAGTAGCTCATTTACTCTGCCTAACATTTAGAGCGTATTTTTTCCTGGTCTGTTCCTGTCTCCTAGCATAAAATTTCAACTCTTCCTTGGCTGTTATTTCTGTGAGAAATAGAAATTAAAATTCATTCACCCACCCAGTAGCCCAGTTAACTGATCTGTTTATTGCTATTAAATACTATGGGATTCTCCATAATCCCAAACAAAATCCACTGTTGTCTATGATGATAAATGCCTAGACAAATACAGTAGGGATATAATGAGAAAAGTAAAATGCAATTTTATAAATATTCTGTTTATACAGAGCAATTACTAAAATACAAGAATAAGAATATATCATTAAATCAACATTAAATTAAGGTCTTTATTGTTGTTTTTTTTAAATGCTTGTTGGTTTTTTTTTTTAATATTTGAAATCTTGAGCCTTAAAATCAACATTAAATTAAGGTCTTTATTTTTTTTTCAAATGCTTGTTGGTTTTTTTTTTTTAATATTTGAAATCTTGAGCCTTTTAAGATGATTTTCAATCTTTGTTTTAATAACCATTCTATCCAGAAATATATCTTTAAATAACAAATTGGTTAGTTTATTTTAGTAGAAACAGATGGCAAGCATGAATTATGAACAGCTCAAAAAAGATCAGCCTTTGAGCTCATGTGCAAAGGAAGGTTTAGTTCTGATTGGAGTAAGATGAGATCATGTTATATTTCCAGGATTTGTGGTAACATGAAGCAAGTAACATAAAACTAGGTTAATACATTAAGGAGTTGGTGCCAGTTTAAAATTAATGTTTCAAGCAATATGTTACCAAACTGCTTTTTTTTCCCTTTTCATGATCAGTAGAATTTCACACAAAATATAAATATGTTAATAAATAGGTTAGAAAATCCATTGCCAAATGAAGCACATATTTCTACATAACTCTTGCTTCTCTGGAAGCTCAGAGAACTCACTGCTTGGTTTTAGCAAGTGATCAAGACAGAGAATATGATTAGGACTATCAAGAAGGTCTCTGCTGTAGGCAAGTGAATATAAATTTTGCCATTATTAGTAAAAGGCCAAAGGCTTTGTATGGACAGGAAAAAGTAAGGTCTCAGTTATAGCCCAGGCTTGCCTTCCTGTAAATTGGTCTCAGCTATTTTGAGGAATTGACAGGTTGTTCTGAGTCAGGATTTGGCAAAGTAAATCTGAGTTGAACAGCAAGATAAAAATTTAGGAATCAATCTTCTTGAGGTATTTAATGAAAAATAGTGTGGAAAAAAGGATTCAAAATTCTTAGAAGTTACAGTTTAATCACCAAGCCAGCATGATTTTTGAAACAAATTTAGGATTTATAAACTGTAAAATGTAAACCTGTTCTTTCAAAACAATAATGTTATAAGGATAGAAACAGGTCCAATGTCTTTATATAAACATCCAGATAAAAATGTCAATAACATGATGTGAAGTGATTAACATTTGCATGCTATAGCAGAATATTTTCATTGTGAGACATAATCAGGCATATCTGTCTGTCTGTGCACACATTCCCACTCCCTGGCAAGGAAATATGCCCTATTGTAGAAATATATATATATGCATATATTCATTTACATATTTACAAACCATAAAAAAACCTGAAACTATTAAACTTGCAAAAACTTACTGCAACAGCTCTCTGAAGATAATACTAGTCCATTTCCTTGAGAAATTAGAATATAAAAATTATTAGGAGTAAGATAAGCACCAAAATAGGTGAAAGTGTTCTTATACGTAGTAATAGAGAAGATATTTTTTCCCTTAGCTTTAACCCACATGTAGGAACATATGAATAGATAACAAAAAGGCCTGGAGGCCAGCTGTAGATCAATAGGAATTCAACAGGAGGCTATGGATACGTAGATTAAGGATGACCTGAATATTCTGGATCATTTAATCATTCCATATATTCAGGTATCTGATTTGAAAAATATCCAAGCTTCTACTTTTCAAAGCCAAAAAGAGATTATTACATGATTATAGGATTAAAAGAGTAGGACATTAAAAAACAAAAAGCAAGCAAATTATATAACATTTGTAATAGAACTGCAAGCTCTTAACAAAAAATGTAGCCATTGATGATTGCACAAGTCTCAGGAATCTTTGGAAAAGTTTGAATTAATTATTACATACCTGTTCATTTATAGACTAGACTGACTTCTTGCATTGTGTTCAGACTTCCTCTTTCATGAATTAAATTAGTCTGCTCTAGTAATAAGGTGTTTTTTTCTTTGTTTTGGACACTCTGAGAAGATTTCTCCTTAAGACAAGGTCATTGACAGTATGACTTTAAACTGATAGGCAAAATTTGCTCTTAACCAGAGCAAATATTCAAGAGTCTTAGGCAGTGTTTTGGTTATACTCTTAGTAACATTAGTTGATTTATTAGTTCACAGGAAGTAAGAGCCAAGTAAATTTATCAAATTTGCAAAGCTGTATAAATTGTAGACAAGTGTTGCAATGAGAACAATACAGGTTTTATTAAAAAAATAACCCAAACAGTAGGGCTACATTATTACAAACCTGAAAATTCAAAAATATAAGCAAAACGCAAGAAGTATACAAATTGGTACTATGGGTCCTCATGCTTTTTTTTGAATAACAATGTCGATTCAAACGCTTTCTACACTTTTCAACATCACAACTCATTTCTCCCCTCTCTTACATCACTCCCTAATCTTTGCTGTAATACCTGTTTTTGAGGCTACACTGAATTTAATCATGGTTCTGATCTTGTTAATTTTAATTTTTTAAATTTTCTTTTCTGTTTGAGATGTATGTGTTAATTGGTTCTCCATCCCTGGTAAATCACTTTTATACACTAATACACTGCAGGAATTAATAACTATTATTGTAGTATTGAAGCTGAGATATATAGATATGTACATTAATATATGGCAATATACATGTATCTATGTCTATGCACATGTGATATATATTATACCTGCATTGCAGATAAAGCATAGGATTAAAACAGTGGAGGCAGTCTGGGAGCCATGTACTTGTATTCCTGCCATATACAGACCCTCTTTTTTAGGGGTATACTAAATGGAAAAAATACCATCACCATAAATTAAAATTTTTACCTTTTTAAAAGCTAACATGAAAACACAGTCTAATTAAATCTACTGCAAGAAAGCTCAGGAAAGAAATCAGCATGTCTTCATTTTTTTCTGGTCAGCTTTCTCTTGGATGCCATTCACTTCATCAAGAATTCCCATATTGTCATCTTCTGCATCTTCAAAATGTATAGTGATGTTTTTAATTTTTTACTGCTACTAATGAATTTTTAATGACAGATCACTTTCTTCAAAGGAGTCTGAAAGGACTACAATCCCTTCCAATTTTGCTCTGTGGGGCTTGGTTTTCATTTTTGCATGACTCCTGTGGAGTTTATGCTGCTGATGCACCAGTGCATTCATTGTCATTGAAATGGATTTACTTGATAACTAAATATTAAAGAGTTTTACAACACTCTAAAAATTGTCTTATCAAACACACACTATGCTTTTTGCTCTTCACAGGAATAATATATATCAATAGTAAAAATAGTAAAGATGACAAATATTTTGCACAAACTATTCTATTCTGAACTGCCAATGGCACAACAAATGGCATACGGGACTTTAGATTTAGACTAAAGTATTAAATACCTGCTGACAAATGGATGTTTTGAAAACTGGGGAAAAAACAAGACATACCTAGGAGCCGCCTTCTATGATGAAATATATTGCTTAATCAACTGCACCAATGGCATACGGGACTTTGGATTTAGACTAAAGTATTAAATACCTGCTGACAAATGGATGTTTTGAAAACTGAAAAACAAGACATACATAGGAGCCGCCTTCTATGATGAAATATATTGCTTAATCAACTGCACCATTTTTTTCCCTCAAAGAGGAAAATAAGGGCAAAAGGACCCAGGATTTGATGTAATGCAGCATGCTTGTGAGATGAAATGCAAACTGAAACTGACTTCAAATGTTTCATATTTGTTCTACACAGAAAGGTGTTGATTTTAGTTAGTATTGTTGGGTGCTTTCTATATTTTAATCTAAGTGAAATCAAGTACAGCCAATGTGTTTTTGGTTTAGGTTTTCTTGAAATTTGAAAGAGTCAGAGAGATATCTATGACTTTCATGCTGATCAAATCTAATGTCAGCTCAAAATTCCCAGTCAGTTTAAATGTGTTGCTTAAAATTGTGGCATGAGGCTGAATACAGATAATAATCTATAATCTCTGTATTTTGCTATTAACATATCTGTATACTACTACAGTTTATTTTCCTCTTATAATTCTTGCCGTAGCATGATTTAATAGAACACAATTTCCTTATAGTTCCACTCATTGACAAAAAAAAGGAACATTTAAACATTTTGCTTTTTTAAACCTTCTCTCTCTTTACTATGCATTAATAGAATTAATAACTCTGCCTTCTCCTTTCCAGTTATTGTAACTGGTTTTATTGTGAATCAAGGTGTTTATGTTCTGCAAGATAGTATGTTCATAAGAGGGTTAGAACATCATGGGGAGATGATGTTCTAACTTGCTTATGAACATACTACCTTGCAGTATTTTGTATGTTATTCTGCTGTACAGAGGACACTTAGTTTCAAATGGAAAAGTCAGAGATAGAAGTGATAAAACAGTCTATCAAGAGGAAATGTTTTAGATTAAAGAAAAAGTATTTCTAACTTTATTTACTATATTTCGAGTATAGTATTCTATAGTATTTCTAATTATATATTACTATGTATACAAATGGAAAATTTTGGAATCTTCTACGATGAACTTCCATCTCCTTTTCTAAGTTTCAAATAAAGATTTCATTCTTTATGTCTACTAATTACTCTTATAATTGTTAAATAGTAAAAAGCTTGTACTGATTTACAGGCTTTCAGAGAATCTTTTAACCAAAATCTACTTAAAAACTAAGTGAACGACAGAATTCTATATGAAAAGATAAGGGGAATGATTATGGATTATTTTGTGATCAGCACCTGTGAGCTATTTGATGTGGATGTTACTGACAGGTAAAAAATGCAAAAACAGCTATAAAAATAACACAAAATATGTTATTTCTATACAATCTCATATCTACACTTAAAACAGCAGTAAGAAAAAAATCAAACCCTTATGGTATTACTTGATTTAACATGTTGACTACTAAACTTTAAAGAACAAGGCAAAACACTGGGAATGAAAGTTTATTTCAAAGGTTAGTACCCTTGTAGGCGCCTTAGTAAGTAAAAAAGATACATAGCAATTGTAATAATTTGGCAGAAACAGATTTCACTTATCTGTTCTCTTCTGGATAATAATTTTTTAAAACTTCTAAGAATAACAGCCTCCCTTAAGATTTTCTGAAATACTTGTGTTGCATTGACAGTTAGAGATATGGTACAAGAATGAAATCTTGAGAGGTGGGTTGTGCATCATAAGTATCAAAGTCACCTTTTACTAACAAGGAGTTCTCTATATTTATATCCCATGTCTCATGCATGTACTGCCTTCTCCCAGAGATTTCAGAAAAGGAAATAATTATACAATCTGTTTTGCTACATTTTCTTCTATTCAAGAATTTTATATTGCCTGGGAAATTTTATTATTGTTTTATTTTGTTCTGTTTGATGTTAATGATTTCCTGGTAGGTTTTGAGAATCTTGAGCTGTTTTGGATACAGAAAATCTATTGATACTTTAATGTCTTGGAACTTCAAATCAAAATACTCATTTGTGTGGAGAACCCTTACAACATTAAAATTCAATATGGCAGGTAAACAACTAACGGAACACACAAATATTATCTTAATTTCATAAATGAGAAGCTGTCTATCTAGCTCTGGATCTTCTGCACTAACAAACAATATCAAATCAGTATGATTGATGCTACCTTATTTTACTAAAAACATTTTAAGGGTACAGGAATTTCTTAATTTTGTTAAGTACCTAAGATTTGTTTATTAAAATCTGTCTAATATTAAATCTATGGAAATCAAAGCATACCAAATTTGCCTGTGGTATTAATCTCTTTTATTTATATCTATATGTGCTGGTTTTGAATGATAGATAATTTTCTTCATAGTAGGAAGTATGAGACTATGTGTTGGGTTTGTGCTGGCAACTGTTAATGGAACAGGGAGTTTTTCATTACTGCTAAGCATTACTGTGCACAGTTGACTCTGTGCACAGAGTCAACGCCTTTTCTGCTTCTCATACCTCCCCACCAAGGAGGAGCCTGGGTTGCACAAGAAGCTGGGAAGGGACGCAGCTGGAATATCTGACTGCAACTGCCCATAGAGACATTCCATATCAAATGGCATCATGTTCACCATATAAAGTAGGGGAAGAAGAAGAAGAAGAAGAAAGGGGAGGGCTGAGGGAATTATGATGTTTGTCTTCCCAAGTCAGCATTATGTGTCATGGAGCCCTGCTCTCTTGGGGGTGGCTGAACACCTGCCTGCCCATGGATGAAATCCTTGTTTTGCTTTGCTTGTGTGTGCACTTTTGCTTTACCTATTAAACTGTCCTTATCTTACTTCATGTGTTTTCTCATTTTTACTCTTTTTTATTCCACTGGGGCAAACTGAGCAAGCAGTTGTGTGGTGCTAGTCACCAGCTGGGATTAAATACGACACCATCTTGCAAAAACCTCATTACATACAACCCAACAGTTATTCCATGTTTGAGAGTTTTCCTTATATACAATAAAATGTTATGACCTCATCTGCAAATATTTTTCCTAGGTGCTAAGACCCCTGAAAATACATAAAAGTAGTACAAGAAAGGATGTCCTGTTCCAGAAGAGGAGTACATCCTAGAATGCAGAAGACATCTGACAGTGAATAAAGAATGGACAAAAAAATATGTGTGAGGCAGACAAGCATACACAGTCAGAAGGTATGGTAAAAGGTTTAGTGACTTTGAAAAGAAACCTATATTTAGAAGACACCAAACAAATGAAATGTGCAAAGTATGTGTTTCTCTGCCCATTTCTTGTTTGCTCTTTCTTTTCTTTTCCATAAGTACCTTGACTTGATGGTAAACACCAATGGAAGATACTCTATGTTTCCACCTTCTAGCTCTACATAAGTCTTTCTCTAGAGTCTGAAAGTCAGATCTTTGATATTGTTTGGGGGGGTAGGGGATGCCCCAATTTTTTGTTTGCTTTTCTTTTAAAGGCTTTCTATTGCACAGTTTTATGAAGTGGGTAACAACTACCATAAAGTGACTTTAAAAATTCACATGAATTGGTTTATCATCTGCTGAACAGCACTTGGCATACAGAGATGTAAATTCTCTTTGTTCTATTAAAACATCTGCAGTTTTTCTTTCATAGTTTCTTAGGGCACAGATTTGATGCCCTCTAGCGACTGATCACTGGGTTTAATATTTAAAATTGTACACAGACGGTGGATTGGCTACAGATATGAGTAGACCTTACACATCAACATGACAGTTTTCTGACTCTGATATGCATTATGAAAGCTTTTTCATTATTTCTTCACCAATTAACATGAGTCTAAAATTATCTGAATTTTCTTCCCTCTGTCGTAGAGTATACAACATGAAAACAGTTAAAACTTAGAGAGAAGATAGTGATAACCACCGGCTTGAGGTTTTCTTTCTTTTACTGCAAACAAAACCTATTTCTTCTTAAAGGGTAAGAGAATTGGCATATGCTTACTGTCATGCTAACAACCTCTGCAGACTATGAAAGTACTCTGCAGCTTCCGTATGTTAGACAGCATATTTTAACTGAACGTAAATATGCTGTGAGAGTTCTGCAACCCTCTGCCCTCCACTCTTTTCCCTAAACAAAACACTGGTGCAATACACATGACTAGTGCATTAAATGTTCATCTCTTCTATTAAAAAATCACCTTCAGATGACAGAAAATGATAGCTGAAATAATCTATTCTAAACTATGCCATACCAAATTTATACCAAATCTATACCATCTATTGGAGTGATAGAGTTTTAGATGTAATGTTCCTTTACAATTTTTCCAGATATAAAAACCAAGATTTTTTATATTTTTTTAATTGGAATCATCAGTGCATCCCATTGTTTAGCCTCTAAATATTCCCTCTTTATGATAATTCTTTAACAGATTTAAATAAAAACTTGGATTTTACTGACGTACAATCAGCCCATAATTGCTACAAAATTTGCTAGAGAACTTCAAGTTTTAGAAGCAAACTCAGTGTTGACTTCTGCGCAGCATAATGTGACAGATGTTCTTATGATGCTAGAGATGTAACAAACTATCTGTAAGCAATTTGAATAACTGGTGAAGCAAGATATATCTGACAACACCAGCAAGTTATGAACGTGAGGAGGGGCATAGAGTGACCCTGTGGCGAAGCAGCAGGGCAGAGAGTGTATTTGACTGATCTTTTTTCCTACTTAACGCCTCAAGGATAATATATACTTTAAAGAATATGCAATATATGAAAAACAAACACATTCCTCTTCTCCTCCCCCCCAAAAAAAACCAAACCTAACAAAACAACAAAAAAATTTCAACCAAAACCCACTTGTCATGGCTTAGGAATGGAACTCCCTAGTTAAGTGCCCCTACTGAGACTCTCCAAACCTTGTGCCACCTGCTTGCTCCCCCCTTGCCGTCCCCCACTGGGCTGGAGAGGGGAAGTGGAGGCACAAAAGGCAAAGATCATGGGTTGAGTAGAAACAATCTACTGGAGACATCAATGAGATAAGAAAAGGAACAGCAACAGCAAGAATAGTAATAAAAAAATTGTACAAAAAAGAGAGTACTACAAGTGCAAAACTGTTCACCAGAGATCTTGACACAACTGCAGCCCTGCAACCCTGACCACTCCCTCCAGCTCAGAACTGGCATGTCCCACCTGCTCCCTCTGGCTTGGAACTGTCACCACCCAACCATTCCCTCCGGCTCAGAACTGGAGCCATGCTCACTCGACTGGAAGGAACCCCTTCTCTCCATGAGAGGCTCCCTTCCACCTGCCCCAACAATGATGTGAGATGGCATAAAATAACCTTTGAGTCCTGGCTGTGGCCCCTCCTAGCTACTGCAAAACTTAACCCTGTGCTGGCCAGAAGCAGGACACCACTTCCATACATTGTTTACAATAGAACTTCTTATGGAGAAGAGCCTTGAAGGAATGAAAATGGAATCATTTATAGAACAAAGCTAATAGATTTTCAGGTTTTAATACTATTTTCATAATTTCTTCCAAACTGTCACTAAGCAGAGGGGAAAGGAATATTTGATCTTAGCATTGCTCGATTCTGAACTGCTGGAGTCACTTAAGGCATCTTGACATGCCTATGCAGGAATTTATTAGTCTATAGCAGCATACACAATATGGAAAACAACTATTTTATTTGAAAGTTAAAGATTGTTTATCAGATTTTCTGTGATACAAAGACAGAATTCTACTCTCCTTTTTTATTAAAAGTCAGGAAGTCAGAACAAGCTTTCTTAAAGATCTATGCAGCAGAGAGATTTCTGCCACAATAGGCAGTAACAGAGCAGTTTTAAGCAAAACAATGTTGTCAGTTGCTCAAGGCAGCAGACAGCAGATGATGGCAGAATCAGGTACTCCTGTGTACCGAGGCCTGGATTTTAGTAAAGCAAGAAACAGCAGTAACACTGTGGCAGAAAAAGGTTACTGATATTTTATTTTGGCATATCATGAATAAATAAATGTGAAATTGAAAGGAAAGGGAACTATCAACTCAGCGCCTGTCCCCCATCACTGTATGTGTTCTTGCTCTTGGTGTGTTTGCTTGTATACTATCCTTCTCCTTAATCCTCGTCTGGCTTTGAATCTCAGAAGTAAACTTTCTTCTCCAAGAAGAATATTTAAATATTTAGGAAAAAGCTCCCTACATCACATGTTATTATTGAGCATTATAAATCATCTCTAAATTTTATTGCTAATTTTAATCTGAAATTTTTTTGTTAATAAATTTTTAGCGTTTTATTAGAGAGTAAAATTTACTGGTGGTCTATAAAGTTTGCAGATGTACTTATGTTGTGGGGTTTTTTTTGTTTTGGGGTAGCTTCTTTGTACATGGCACATTTCTTTATCCTTTACTTCCAATATACTTACTAGTAAACAGCACCTGTATCTCTGCATGTATGATCAGAAAAAAAAGATTAATATTTACCATTTGTATAACAGGATGTGTTGGCTCTGAAAACAACCATAAACTTGAAGTTTTCAGTCCTGTGGAGAATTTAATCTTTAACTACTTAGATGCTTTTTTATATGAGGCTTGGCTAGGTACCAGGAATTTAATTTTCCCTTTCCCTAACATAATGCAATACGTCAGTTTCTGCTTATCATACACCTTGATTTCAATAGTTCTATTAAAGTCTCAAAGCAGCAGTACAGTAATTTCTCTGCAATTTAATATACAAAAGTGTTGTATATAGAGTCTTAACGTCCCTTATTTGCAGATAAAACACTGTATTGAAAATTTGGATTCAGAAAGAGCTATGGCTCCCTCAGAACCTCTCAGATGTATTTGTACCTACTTCACAGCTGTGAAGTAGTTAATGACAGACTGACAGCAGGAAGACTGAAATCTAGATCATTGCCTCCAACAGAAGAAGGAAGGGAATCTTTTTGAACACTATATCATTTAAAGAATTTTTTTAAACTAATATAGTGCTCTGATGTGTCTTTTGGCTCATTTAGTGTAATCCCTCTGCTAAAAAATGGCATTGAAATCATATCATGTCATGTAATCATACCAATATAACCAGCATTACCCTAAGTTTTCAAGTTTCACCCTAAATAATTCACCTTTTCTCAGCTTATATTTAAGATATTGATCAATGCAGTCCCTATAATATTTCATTAGTATTTCCACCTGTAATTTGTCTTTTATGAAATGCAATATGTTAGAAATACATCTTAGCCTTCAAATTGTAGTCTGCAGTACATGCTAATAATTAATAAATTGGACAGACAAATTAGCAGATAAACTTTATGAAAGGAGATGTAAAAGTATGGAAAAGTAAATACTGATAATTAGTTCTGAAAGCAACAATTGCTTTCTGGTTTATATGATCAAGTATGATCCTCCTGCTTGTCCTATCAAGGTGTAAAAATGAAGCATGGGATGATCAAAATGTTCTTTAGAAGCAGTTTTCAGATTATTTCCTAAGTAATATCTCTGTATTGATGTACATGCCTCTCAAGTAGTTTTATTTTCCCTGTGTGATATAATATTTTCATAGTCTGTTTTGTCTCTCACAGCAAATGGTAACCACTGGTTTCTTTTGCAATCTTTCCATTAAAAATGGAAAATCAGACAAACATACAACACCCTTATGAGCTTCTGACTAAGTTATTAACAGCGATATCACTGTCAGATATTTCTCATGTTATAAAGAAAAGTTCTCATTATTAGTCTACCTAGGCTGAAGTCTGGTCACTCACATAATCAATTTTTACAGACGATTGTTATTTTATTATTTCATAAGAAAGTTACATTGAAAAGTTAATTATGGCAGTTTATGCTGCTTGCATTTCATTTACAATTACTTGTCACCCTTCAACATTCACTATATTTACATAGCACTTACAAGAGTACAAATAAGCAAAAGAGAAATTACCTTTATTAAAAAAACCCCCAAAACTGCAAGAACAACAACAGACCAAAACAAAAACAAACAAACAAACAAAGAAAAAAAACAACCAAAAAAATCCTCACAAACCACAGAAAAAGCCACATTGCCAAAGGTAGTTTTCAGCTACCTGAGAGAAAACTGTGAGAGTGCTTCTAACTGAAACCCCCAGATTAGCAGTATCTTTACTTTTTTTTATCCTTTGGTTAGTACGCCTTTCAACTGAAATCCTCCCTGGAACATTTACACATCATTCAGATTACCCCAAAACTGCAGGAACAACAACAGACCAAAACAAAACCAAACAAACAAACAAACAAACAAACAAAAAAAAACCCAACCAAAAAAATCCTCACAAACCACAGAAAAAGCCACATTGCCAAAGGTAGTTTTCAGCTACCTGAGAGAAAACTGTGAGAGTGCTTCTAACTGAAACCCCCAGATTAGCAGTATCTTTACTTTTTTTTATCCTTTGGTTAGTACACCTTTCAACTGAAATCCTCCCTGGAACATTTACACATCATTCAGATTCTCGTGGGAAGGCTGAATCATTCCATGCCCTAAAGAGATCAGTATTTGGTAGTCTAATTCCCCATCCAAAACTGATACTTTGAAGTTTTCCACACACCAGTCCACTCAGGTTCCAGAACTTCAGTTCCAAAGGTATCTCACTATCACTTGCAGAAGCAACAGTAAAGCATTGAACAAATTCTGTGAAAAAGAATTTATTGGATACCCAGTCCTTTTTTGCTGTGTGTAACCCTGACAGAAAGAAAATGATCCATCTTGTGCTCTCATGATCTTCTGATTGCCCTTTCATAATCACGAAAGTCTTCCTGTTATTAGAATGAAAGACTAAGCTTTCATCTTAACACTGACAGACTTCTCAGTTAATTCTCTCTACTTTTGAAAATGTCTAATGCCACTCTTACGGATGGAACAGTAAGATCCACAAAGACAGAAAAGAAAATCTATTTAACATATGAAAATACTATGCTTTTATTGTCCCTTGTAGGGATTAATTCATAGTAAAAGCCTGTGAAACTGGAACTTGTTTCAGTACCCTTCCAACATTTTTTTTCTATTATGAAGAAAAACATTATTTTTTACACAGTTTAGTAACAATATATTTAATGTTTTGCTCTTCAAAGAATGATCAGATCACAGCCGACTTGTAGTAATGAAAAGAAGAGCTAGGATTGGATATTAAATACACTGAACTCAAACTTATATTTTTACTCCTTAGTAAGGCAGAGATCTCATTTAATGGGTCATAAAAGAACAACAGAAATGTTGCTGAGTTCAAGATCTCCAGTACAATGATACTGACCTTGAAAGTGAACTTTCAACATTTAACAAAGCCATGGAGACATACCACATGTACTGTTCTAAATAAAGAATGTATTTTAAGCAAAGATAGTGTATCCACAACATCTTTTTGAAACAAACAAACAAACCAAACTCTTTTTTCCCTGTTTACTGATTGTTTGCAGAATATCGAATGACATTCAGACACAGGTGATTTAAAAACAGCCGGGCTAAGGGTACTTCAGGGATGGAAGCTTCTAAAGAAAAATAGAGCAGATTGCCATTAGTATACATGTGGAAAATGAAAATTTCATGAGTGAATCAGGAACCCAGGAGTATGCAATATATAATTGGTGCACATGGAAAGCTGGAAAAAATTATAGATATAAACCATATTCTAAAAAATGAGCCGTTAAATTCAGCATTAGTTTCTAAAAAGGCAAAATTTTTGCCTTAACAATGAGAAGTCAATTTAAAGGAAACAATTAAGGAATAGAAATTGAAACAATTATGAGAAATAGAAAAAAAAAGCAACTTAAAGACTGCCTTCCTCTATGCAGTCCTGTTGCTGTTTGTCTGATTCTTTATATGTGGAGAGACATAGCTGTGTATTTAAAAACCAGTATCTCTATTACAAATTTTATATCTTAATATGAAGGACTTAATTTCTACCACACTTTTTTAATGTGTGTTTTCATCTTCAATTGGAAGGTATCTCCTCATTTTAAATACCAAGTTAGAGAAGTTTAGAATATACTTTCCAGAACAATACTTATCATTAAGTAAGCATATTGGGTATTCAATATCAGGATGCTGTTGTCATGTCATAATTTTCCCTTAACAATCTGCTTAAGACGTAAGTGTAAGCCCTGAGACCCACAGGAACTCTTCAAGAGTGATCATTACACTAGGAGATATATAGACATACCAGGGAGGAAAGAGGTTGCATTACTATTTCATTTTCCTGTGAATGAAGCTTTGCATCAGAATTGAATAATTTGATCTATTAGCATGATTTTTAAAGGGATAGATATTGTTCGACAATGAGTTCTTCACTCCATATGTGGTCATATGGAACCCGTATCAAGATTTAAGTGCAACAGTTTCCAAATAACATGCATACTTACCACATAAGTAATTAAAGATGCTCAAAAATCATTCAGCAAGACAATGTTTTCTCATGGGAAGAAGACAATTAAACCTTATGGATTATGTGTATCTTAATGACATGGAAAAATTAATAGGTTGGTTTGGGGAAGTCAGCTATGAAAGAGTGTAGAACAGCACTACAGTCTAGTAGACCTGGAAGTTAGTGCTAATACTGTTACGAGAGATGTTATAAAATTAGGTTTAGATAATCACATTAGTTGCATTCTGTCCATATTTTTCCACAGTACCTTCAGTAATATAATTGCTAACCCTACTTAGAAATCAAATTAATATTTAATTCTATATTCTCACAAGTCTAGAGGGACCTTTTGTCTCTACCAAAACCCTGGGTGCTGGAAACATTTTGATGGCCCTCACTGTGTGCAGTCTTAAGCCAATATGAATTTAGTAGAAACTGTAATGCAAGTGTTAGCTTTTGCCTGATATTGACATATTATGAGAGATGATTGAATAATTTTCATAAAGGTGGAATGCAGAGACAAAATGAGCAGGATATGCTTACTAAAGCTTTTAAGACATATCATCTTTCTAAATAATTTAAAATCACTCTTCTGGAAAGAGCTGAAAAATAAGGTTCAGTAGGCTGCTTGAAACACTGTGATACACTCGTCAGTCAGGTTCTAAGAAGAATTGGTTTTGCAATGGCTTTTTAAAATGTGCAAGTGATCTGTGTACTGTCTATATTGTATGTTCTGTTTTACATTTTTGTCAGGAAATAATTAAAAATAATCATTAATGTTGCATAAAAATAATTTCAACATCTAGTTAGCAATTTAGTGTTATGCTATTAATACCTACTATAGATAAGTACTGTGTACAAAAAACTGCTTAAAAATCTGAAATAGATTTATAGATGAGTTTTTATTTTTTGATTGGATTATTGGTTTGGTTTGGTTTGGTTTGGTTTGGGTTTTTTTGTGTGTGTGTGGTTTTTTTTGTTTTGTTTTGTTTTGTTTTAATATTTTCTCTTTTTTTCTGTATGGTTAAAAACACAGCAGCTTACACTAGACTTCAGGAGAGTGTTCCATCAATATGCTTTAGAGGTCTCCAAGGCACTCACTTTTCTGAGCAGCCAGTGAATGACAAGCACTTATATTTACAGAAGTGGGTCACAAAGTTTCCATACTTCAAGAAAAATCTATATTACACAGTTTACTCTGACATAAGAATATTTTGATGTTAAGGACTGCAACTGAAAATTTTAATTAGCTTTTGTTTACCTTCATGTTGGAATAGCTATTAAACAATTAGTGGATACATTTCCATAGTGGTGAAAAGATGCATCAGAGAAGATGCTAAGGATACCTTCACTACATTTATTCTTTCTAATTCTCTATCTAATGAGTGTGAGACAACACTAAATATTATAGTGCATAAAAAGCCTAACATTTCCCTGCAAGTTTGATATCCTGAATTGTCTTTGAGCAAAAATTACCCTAAAAAGCTAATTTAAATATCCATTCTTTTGCTTCATGCTTATGCTCAGTGTCAGCCAGAATTTAAAATAGCTGAATGTGGTATTGTAGGAAATCTGTTGTCTGTGCATTTCCATAGAAAACTAGTTATTCATGACAACTAAAAATGAGACTATGTTTAGAAAAACAGATCTAAGATGTAAAAGTAGAGAGGTCCTCTTGTGTCAACCTATAATATCAATTGTGACTTGTTGGGTTTATTGTCTCTTCTTTTTAAATCTGAATATGATCAAAGCATTTATGAAATTTTAAAAGGTCTTTCTAAAATATTTTAGTATTTTTTTCTTTTTCCTAAAAGTGCATTTCAATGAGAGACAATAAAAATAGTTTGCAAGTCTTCAGTAAAATAGGCACTGCATATTAATGGCATAACAGTAGACCCTTCTGTATCACAGAATATACCACTCAATGATCACAAACAAAATAGCATTTACTTCAGATTCAATGCTATCATGCTTTATTTGGTCTTAATTTATCATTCTGCATGTCTGTGATTTTTAGTATTGCTATGACTTCTGTTAAAAAAACACCAGCACATATGTAATATCAAAATAAACTTTGCAAACATTTTTTTGTAATATATAAATATTTAATATATTTTTTTTTACTCATTAGATAGAAAAAGAGCAGATAAAGCATAAAGAGAACCAGTCTGCCTGTGCTACTGTTTTCCTTTGCAATAACATTTGAAAATTACATTATCTGCATCTGTCTCATTATAAACATATAAGAATTAGTATGGTCTCAGAGTGTTAAGATACTTAATTCTTATTAATGACATTTTGGGGAAAATGTAATTAGTTATCATTCTGGTTATTGTTCTTGTGTTGCTCATTAATAAAAGGGGAAAGAAAAATAAAGTAACACAGGAAAGAAAAATAAAGTAACATAGAAAAGAGCATTAGTTGCTCCTCTATGTAAAAATTTTATTCTGATCTCCAAAAAAAATGTTGCTGACCTTACCTTTCTTGTAGGATACCCTCCCTATAGATGGTAGACCCTGATGAAGAGAAGTGGGGTGAAAACAGAAAACAGAGACTATGAAGTTCAGAATTGTCTGTACTTTCTGCAAAGGGAAGAAAGCCTGACATGTTACTTTTATCAATGCTTCTCCACTGAGAGGAGAGGTGGGGAGGTGAAATAGAACTTTCCATACTAAATTTTACGAATCTGACATGAGTAGAGCTCTACCTAAGAACCATTAGTCTGTGCTTTTTGTACTGTGGGGTGGTGCACTGCAGATATTCAGATCATTCTGCCATTTCAGATCATTCTAACATTTCAGTGTTAAGCTGAATGAAGATGAATTGGAAAATTCTTCATTAGATTTAATGAAAAAAAGAGAGTAATATCACATAAATAAACAAATAAAAGCGGAATGTTTGACTGATTCTAAGAAGGAAGTAGAAATTGTGAGGATTTTCTACAGGTAGTCCAATTTTTTCTCTTACATCACTTTTTTTTTTTTTACATGGTGTTTGAAGTCTGATATGAATATGTTATTTGCTTTTTAGACCATTCGTCATTGGAATCTCATTTTATTTCCTGAAACATTCTTCCATGTAAAGCTGTCAAATCTATTATTTTTTTCTTTTAAGAATATTCTGTTATAGTCAATTATTCAATCAAGAATTTCAGTCCTAACAGTCACATGCTATTGTATGATCAGTATGTATTGCATTACAGGAAAAAAAAATTCAATGCTTTCTGATACCTTGTTTTCTGTATAGTGTTTATTTGGAGAAATATATAAATATTAATAATTCATCATGGGGCAAAAATCAAACAATCAGGTAATTCCTACATGTTGATTAGAGAAATTAGGGTTTTGACATTTATATACTTGCTTCAAAAAACAGTTTTGAGTCTTGTAAACATAGAGTATCTTCACCTACATCCATGGTGTCTAAGAACCCAGGCAGACAATGCAGTTCACCTAAAATTAGATGTTTGGAAGCCAAATTATGAGTACAACCTAAAAAACAACCCATCTCTAGATAGTACAGAGAGACAGAGAGAGAAAGAAAGAAATGGGGAGACAAAGTATTTCAGAAGTCAAATCATCCCACTGCGAGACTGATGTCTTTAATAGGTGGAATGTATCACCTTCTCAGTGTCATTTACCAGTGAAGGCAGGAAGCCAGCATGACTGATTTGATGTATGTGACTAGCTTTAACACTGCTAATGATAGCTGAGATGAAGCTCAACACATTAGAATTAAACTACAAAATAGTGCATAGGAGTAAAGAAGGTGTACTCTGTAGTCACTACATCATAGGCAGAAAACAGAGTAGAATCAGTTAGAGAAGAAGAAAGGAAACTTGGGTGAAGTTTTCTATGTAATACATTCACCAGGGATATGTGAAAAAGGAAATGTTAAAGAGCAATTAGTTAAACAGGGAGACAAGAAAGGTTAAGAACGCATATGGATTTCAATCAATTAATCACCCTTATGTGACTCATATGAGTTGGCACTGGAGATATTTCATGCTTCCTTTGACATTCACAGTGCCTCACTGAGGAGGGTTTTCAGCATAGTTGAAAAGAGCTGAATTAGTTTACTGACATGTATTCCCTCATCCTTGTTTCATTATGGTTCTGTATCTCTTAAATTTCTATCAGATTGTTTATTCAATCCAGCAGAAAGAATGGGTTTAGCAGAATATCCTTTGGTATCTAGCTACTAAATGCAAAATGTGGCTAGGAACACCACACTGGTACACCTGCAAAGGGATTTGGACAGGCTGGATTGATAGACAAAGGTCAGTTGTTTGAGGTTCAACAAGGCTTGTCACAACATTCCCATGAAGCACTTCAGGCTTTGGGAAGAGACGCTGGAAAGCTGCCTGATGGAAAAGGACCTGGGGGTGTGTCCAGGGTGTGTCTGAAGGGTGTTCAGGGTGTGTCCAGGCAGCCAACAAGGCCAATGGCATCCTGGCTTGTATCAGAAACAGTATGGCCAGCAGGACTAGGGAAATTATGATCCCACTGTACCTGGAGTACTGTGTCCAGTTCTGGGTCACTCACTTCAAGAAAGACATTGAGGTGGTGGAACAAGTCCACAGAAGGGCAATGGAACTGGGCAGGGGTCTAGAGAGTGAGTCCTGTCAGGAGAAGCTGAGGGAGCTGGGGCTGCTTAGCCTGAAGAAAAGAAGGTTCAGAGCCTTATTGCTCTCTACAATTACCTGAAATGAGGTAAACTTCCCAACTGAAGTGGGAATTGTCTCTTCTTCCAATATAAATGCAATAGGATGAGAGGAGGTGGTGCCAGGTTGTACCAGGGGAGTTTTAGATTGGACATTAGGAAAAAAATTCTTGACGGAAAGAAGTGTCAAACATTAGAAGAGGCTGCCCAAGGAAGTGGTTGAGTCACCATTCCCAGAAGTATTTAAAAGATGTGGCAGTTGCAGACGTGGTTTAGTGGTGGGCTTAGTAGTGTTTGGTTAGCAGTTGGTCTCCATGGCCTTAAAGGCCTTTTATAACCTAAATGATTCTGTGATTCTACATCCTTTACAAACTAGATGTGGTTTCAGAGGATAACTGAACTAATACTACTCCATCAGTGAAATAACAGAACACTGACATTTTCAAGTGTTTTCTTGGTAGTAGATGCCTAAATTTTAAATCCCTGAAGACATAAAAATATATTTCTAACCTCTTATTTTGGAGATAATGCACAGATTACTAGATACACGTGTCTTCACAATTTCCACTTTCTTCAGAGTTTGGGGGTATTTGACTACTTTAAGGTATCAGGATATTCACAGCTTTTCTTTTTATAACTTTGGTAAGTCTTCTAATTGGACTACATCCTTGATGCTACCAAAGGTTCAGGGGTTGGGTTTGTTTTGTTTTTTTTAACATTTTGAAGTTTCTGCAGTAGCTATCTTTGACTGGTTTTAAGATTTTTTTTCCTCTAAACTTTAGAAGAAAGGTTGTTGGATAGACTTTGTAAAGCTTTTAACATAAGTCTGGTCTATTCTACTAGTCTCATTATTTTTAACAATCAGTTATTATTATTGGTGTGTCAAAACCATGACACCACATTATAATAAATGCAGCAATATTTAGTTTAGCAATTTTCAGACCAACAATCTCTCAACACCCTGTCAGTTTCCAAGCAAGTTATTTAGGTAGTCCACACAAGGAGGGTTTAGTGTCTTAATACTAAATTTACTTATTTAAATTTATTTGACATTACAAAATATTTTATCAGAGTCACACAGACATGTAATAAATCAGAACACAATCACATGCAGTTGGATCACAATAGCAACCTGATTCTCATCAGCAGTCTAAAATATGCTCACCATTATGATACTGGTTGTCCCCAGTGGGAAGGAATACATGGGTTGAATAGAAATGAAGTCCATTGCTCTCTTCAAAGTTAATTTTGTTGTTTGCTCAGTTTCTATGCTCTTTGTTGGGCTCTGATGTATACATGTGCCTCATGCTGATTGGGCTTGGTCAGTGATATTCACTTTTTTCCATCCCCCAAGTACTTCAGAGAAGGTTATTTACACAAGTAATTTGTCCACTCATGTGATATAGCCAGTTGATTCACTCAACTTACACAGCTAAGTATCTCAATCAAAGCCTATCCCCTCATCTCCTGGTCCCCTTTATGTTGTGATGTTTGACTTCCTTTACAACAGATGTGGTCAGCATTGCATTCTCTCTTGAGCTTCATAGGTACATCATTTGTGCTCAGGTGCTCCAAGGTAGAAATCATATGAGGGAACTCACATTGTTTAGCCTGGAGAAAAGGAGGCTCAGGAAGACCTTATTACTCTTCAATTACCTGAAGGGGAGTTGTAGCAAGGTAGGAGTCAGCCTTTTGTCCCAGGCAGCTAGTGAAAGGACTAGAGAAAATGACCTTAAACTATGTCAGGAGAAGTTCAGATGAAATATTAAGAAAATTTTCTTCACAGGAAGGGTAATAAAGCATTGGAGTGGGCTCTCTAGAGATGTGGTGTAGCTGCCATACCTGGAGGTGTTCAAGATATGACTGGATGTGGTACTTAATGCCATGGTCTATTTGACAAGGTGGGTCAGTGATCTTTGAAGTCTTTTCTAACCTAATTCTGTGATTCTGAACCTTCTTCCATTGTTTAGCATTTGGTTGGTCACAAATAAAAGTTGCCAAGTTTTATTTGGTTTCACAGTTTATGCTGAATAAACAGAATAGTCCTGAATAGGTATGGAATATACAAAGTTCAAGATACTGATTGATTTTCCAAAGCTGATCAATCAACAGGATACCAGAATGGTGCAGGAATCAACTAATTTTTGGTTCTCTGCATCATTTCCCAAAATTCACCACCTTATTTCAGCAGAACATGAAGAAAAAACTAGTATAGATTTTTAAGAAGTGTTTATAAAGTGTTATAAAGAGACTTAAATGAATATTACAATAAAAAATGTGACACAAAATTGTGAGAAGGGACAATTAATTGCCTCAAAGGCTAACATAATGTTTTTACTCAAACTAGTAACTGAGATTGCAGATTTATGTGCCAATAATGTGCTGTTTTTGTAAACTTTTTGGGCTGGATCTTGACAGGAATGATGACTATTTTCCCCATGGCTTTATTTCAGAGAGGAAACATTCAGTTCAGTAACTACTGAGTGCTCAACTAGTCATGCTGTCTAGAAAATTCCATTTCTGTCAGGACATGTGTCAGTAACTGTCAGAGCAATAAGTAGCTAGAGGGATAAAGAATCCAATGCTAGAGAAAAAAAATACACACAATTATCTTGTGAAGTACTGTAATTTATTTTTATTTATGTTTTTTTTCTTCTTCAGCTTTTTACTGCTATGCTGAACCTTGGAAATACTATGATAGTGTCACAACTGATGCCAAAGAAAAGAGGATACCTATTTCAAGATGCATAAAGATAACGTGCATGAGAGAATATGATTGTTACGACTTGATGTTACTAATGACAAATAGTGTAAATGACATGTTATTTCCCACAACATTGCATTTTCAATAGGAAAGTTGTTTAAGTTGCTGCTAAAACTGGTATCACACAATTATAAAATGGTTTGAGTTGGAAGGAACTTACAGATCATCTAGTTTCAACCCTCTCACTGATATAAAATTATCAGAATACAAAAGTTCAGAAATGACAATCCATTGTAACATTTCAATCAATATGTTAAATTCCTATACAGAGATAGCTGAAACATTAATAAATTTCATCAAAATAAATGAATTGTTTATAGTTTATAGGATTATATTTGTACATAAGAATTCTCTCAGTCCTGTTTCTGTCAAAGTTCTTTGCTTACTTTCTGCCAGGCAGAAAGTTTATATTACTTAGTATATTATTACCCCTTGCTTCAGACCCCATGCAATGATTATTAATTTTTCACAGCAGGCAGTTACAGTGCATTCTCCCAAGAATGGTTTGATACATAGATGTTAATAAAGTTCCCTGGCCCAAAGGAATTTTCCATTGCCCATATCACTACAAAACAAAAGCTTCTGGATAACAGTATTAAAAGTACATATGCAAAATTGTAGATTACAAAGCTAAATAATTAATTATTTTTTGCTGCACTCCTAGAAATACATATCTTTTATATTCTAGAATAGAGTAGAAGTATATGCTGACTTTGCTGGCTCTAAGTGACAGGTGAATAAAGTATCATTTCTCAATCTGAAACTAACACAGAATTCCCTATTGCTTTAAGGAAAGTAATACAACAAATACAAAAATAATCAACAGAAGGAGTTCCTCTCTTTCTGTGCTCTTTTATTCATAGATAACAATAAAATTGTGGCATTAAGTACCACATAATTTATTTTTGGGGGTTTTTATTTGTTTGCACTGATTCTTTCATTATAAGTTGACTACATGCTGATAACATTTTTAAAAAGTCCTGTAACACTTTTCTTCAATTTTTTTTTGCAGCCTGTGACACAGGCTTCATCTTATCTTCTATATCTGTTTGAAATATTGCTGAAATGAGGGGCCAAGGGGAAGACACTAGTCTGAACTTTGATTTTGACCAAATAAGACCTCATACACTTTGGAGGTAAAGCCTACTCAAGAGTATTTCTGAAATAAAATGAGACTTTTAGAACACCTGCACAGCTGTGATTCATTAGATGATTCAGTTACGGGTTGGCAGAACAAGCAGAAAATAGATAATGATTGTGTGAGAGACTTATCTGAAAGCTCCAAACTACATCTGCGGTCTCTAATAGTTTAGGTGCATTTGGAAAAGAAGCAAAGAAGCACAAATGACCTATTAACAATTTTACTTTTATTTATTTGAAGAAGGATCCAGCAGGCACTGCCTCAGATAATGACCCCTGATCAGCTTAAATAGGGAGAAATCGACTTGTCTGTAAAAGGTTGGTGGTGTTTTTACCCATCTAAACTGGAAGTGAGATGTATGGATGTCGATACTCTGACATCTCAGTGTTAGTGTCTTTTTCTCCTCATCTGCTGGTGCTGGTCACAACCACAGCAGTCCTGATTTATATGTGTTCTGTGCAGTACCTCTGTGTTGTTGGAGAGACACCATAAACTAAAACTTTATATCTTCATGTTGGATACATCCCAGTTAATAACTAAATTTTAGACTTCTTAAGGCGAATTATTGTCACACGGCCCTTTGAACTTGTGAAGTGCCAGATTTCCCTGTGACAAATTCATAATATGTTAACAATGAGAAGATTACACCATTACTTTACAGGAACATGCTAAAATGCCATCTTTAAACCCATCTGAATTAAATGTTCCTTGAAACAATGTCCTATTGCATCTTTTTAGGCTAAAATCTGTGTCCGCATAGTATTTTTGTCTTTATTTTTATTAATCTTTCTTCTCATGAGAGAAACTCAGGAAGTTCTCAGTATCAGAAATAGAGATTCTGGCTCCACAAATATTCAGTGGGACCAAGGTCTCACAGACGACTTTGAGCAAGAGGATGCTCAGCCGATTTCTTCCTTACTCTGTAACTCTAGAAATAACAATGTATGTTTATCTATTCACATAGATGATAGAAACCATCATGATTCAATGATCATCTCCAATATCACAAATATTTTACCTTATCAAATATCCTAGCTTTTCTTTACAAAACATTAAGGTTCTGCTTTGGACCTACTTTGACAAATACACATCTTTAAGCACTGCTGTAAAACTACTGTGCAGAGCATGTTTCAGAGAAGGAGTCCATAATACATTCTCAGGCTGAGTTCAACTGCATTCCTACATTGCCTTTCTAATTTGCTAGGTCAGCTACATGGATTATTAAACTTAAAGCTTCCACAGGACAGCAAAACATATTTAAACTATTTCAGCTCATGTAACTCTTTTTTTACTAAATCTCAGAAAGTTTCACTCAAAAGAAAAATAAGTTAGCAATTGTGAAGGAACAGTAATTTATATTGAGTGAAAAGAGTAACTTATTAACAGTTGGACAAATGACAACCTCTGCAGCTTCAGGAAGAAAATGATGTTTTTTATCATATCTTCAATAAAAGAAGAATACGTTTTTCCCTCTGTTTAGCGTCATGTAATTAAATCCTACAAAAATAAGTGATTTATCAAAAACAAAGTCTCATAGCATAGTCAAATGTTAATTATATTCCATAACTATATATTCAGGAGGCTGTACAAATTCTTTAGTCTCACTACCAGAGATGACTAAGAATTTTCAAAGACTTATGCTTTTTGGTCAAAAAATAAGATTTAGTCAAAAAATTAGTTTTTCAAGGGAATGCTGATAAAATTTTCACCAGGAAAATCATCTCATGTACAGGAGTGAATATCCTGTGATACAGCCTTATAGAAGAATGGTGAATAGTACAATGCAGGATTGAATGCAGAGATTCATTTGAGTCATGGCAAAGCAGAGATGTAGAGATTTCCCAAATTTAAGTAATTAATTAAGTAAAAATTAAGTAAAATTAATTAATCCATAAAACACAGAGAGATCTTATTAAATTTTAATGTGTTGTGCAATATTTTAATAAGTTTTGTAGGTGAAAAAAGTCAGTTTTAACATTTCACTAGAATGGTACAGTGGTAGCCTGAGATGATCTGTGTGTTCTTTATAGCTGCTTGCAGTAGCACAAGCACCTGCTGTTCTATCTGTGAGATCAGCAGGGGATCAAGCTGTACAGAGCATCTGTTTCTTACCTTTACCTTTTTTCCTCCATCTGCCTCTTAATCCAATAGAGGAATGACCTGGTGAAACTGTTAGAGAAGCTTATAGTGATTCCCAAGGAAGCTAATAACATATGATTTACTGTTTCCCTCTTTTTTGCTCCATTTCAACATTTCTAGCAGGTTTGCTCTTCATAGAGCCATAGTGGTGATATAGCCTTCGGTTATTTTTCAATATTGTCACAAAGCGCAATCAGAAGTAGCTCCAAGAGTTAAAAAAGCTGCACTAAGTTTTTCCCCAGAGCTGCTTGGATGGTTTTGTTTGTTGTTCATTGTTTATGTGTAAGGTTTCACCTTGGCATAAGAATATCTGAAATGAAAACAACATTAAAAAATTGAAAGTTTGTCTCTTGTGAACAGTTGGACAGTAGCAACATGCCTGGTCAGGCACAATAATGAGATTTTTTAAAATCAGTTATATAATTAGAGCACAGTTAAAGTAAACACTTTTCATGTGGACCTGAAGTGGTCAGGCATTTGGACTGGATTAGTGTATGTCCCTTCCAACTGAATTAGTCTGTTCTGTTTTCTATTCTATTCTATTCTATTGAAGCGCCCTGATGATATCAAAGATTACTTACTGCCTGAGGAGGACAACAAAAACGAAATAATGTATCCATGTCAATAAAAAAAATATAATTTTTTAAAGTCAAAGACATAAACATTGAATATGGTTTTGTTATTTTGTTATGGTTATTTTAAAAAGTGAGCGGAACTGAAAAAAAATGCTCTAGTTCTAAAATGCTGGGTTTATGTAATTTCATCAAGACTGATGACAAAATTATTTTTTCACCTTACATTACATGCATGATGGACACCTGTTTATTGTCTCTCACCTCTCCTTTATGTTTTTATTGGCCTTACAAAAATTTGTTTTCTTCAGAATGAAAAAATATTTTCCCTCTTATGCAGACATTGACTGCCAATACTTGTTTTATTAGGGTTCCAGAATTTGTTCTGGTTTAAGAAAAGACTTGTATCTTTTCCTACATCTATTGAGCGTTTAGCTGTGTTACTTATGTTAAGATTAACAGTAATGAAAGTATACTATTAGTTGCATAGGTAACAGAAATTATTCTGTTATACTATTATACAGTATAGCAAAACACAGACAAAGGTACTCAATTTCAGGAGACTATATGGATAGTTGTCTGTTTCACCTTGCCTTATTCTCTATAGACTTAGCTGTTTAGCACATTCTGCTTTGCATGCATTCCTTAAGCTTTTAAAATACTTTTTTTTTTTGGTTCCATTAAGAGATGTTTATATGTTTCTGGTGGGGAAAAACCCCCTATAACAAACAGCAAAAAACAACATTCCAAGCGAACTGATAATATCATCCATGAAATTTGTTTTAAAGTTTGTAAAGCTTTAAACAAAGTGATTCAGATAATGAAGACAGACATATTCACATATACATATTTAAATGTGTTGATGTTATCTTGGTAGACAAGTTTAATTAGTTTTAACCATGTGGAGGTTTCACAGAATCATAGGAAGGCCTGGATTGGCAGAGACCTTAAAGATGATCTAGTTTCCCTTGCCATGGGCAGGGATTCTTCCCACTAGATCACGTTGGTCCAGGCCCCATGCAGCCTGTTGGCAAACACTTCCAGGGATGGGGCATGCACAACTTCTCTGAGCAAATTGCTCCAGTGCCCCACCACCCTCACAGTAAAGAACATCTTTCTAGATCTAATCTAAATCTCTCCTCTACTAGTTTAAAACCATTACCCCTTGTCTATTAATATTTGTCCATGTAAAAAAATCTCTCCCTCTTTTTTCATAAGCACCTTTTCTTATAAGCACTGAATGGCCCCTATTAGGTCTCCCTGGAGCCTTCTCCTCTCCTGGCTGAACAACCCTAGCTGTCTCAATCTGTCTTCATAGGAGAGGTGCTCCAGACTTCTGATCATCTTAAAGCTTTGGATTGGAAGCAATGGCTCCAGGTGTGACCCTAAATTTTTCAATTACAGCAGAAAAAGTATCTGATTGGCATGGTAATGTTTTTCATTCCCTGAATGCACAGGATTAATATTATATCAGTGGTGCCTTTCTCAATGAATTACAATGGTGATAATATACAGCTACAATCCTGAATCCAAATATATGGGATCCACAGGTATATACTGTTTATTTTCTGTGTTGTGTATTCTAAGTGACTATGAAGTTACCTCTAATGGGAACATGATCCACCGCTAATCAAAGAATGACATGCCAACATGAGAAACTGTGAAAATCTAGAAAAAGAAAATACCTTTTAGAGGTTTGAAGACTTTCCAACCAACTATAAATCTAGCTAATGCCCACTTTTTCAATAATTCGCATAACAGTAAAATTTTTCTTTGACTACAAGATGTAAGATTGACTGTAGTCAGTGTCTAAAGTTGGCCACTTAATAAGAATAGCAAAACACAGCATTATGTTTATTTTATCCTAAAATAATTTTTAAAAAATGAAGTCTCATTGGTATAAATATGAATTTTAAAATGACTGAGTAAAGCATCTTTGTAATTTGACTATAGAAGTAACAATATATGAAAAACAAAAGGTGGTAGAAGCTTATACTGAGATACTGGAAGGATTTATGGTAGATCCATGTCTCGGTGATTTTTTCACTGATGGAAAAGAAGCAAAGGAGGATTTTTAATATATATTATAGAAAACCTGTGGGCATTAAGGAAGTCAGGATGACCAAAAGCAGACAGAATATAGCAACTATCTTTGAAATTATAAGATACTGCAGAAGTATAGGCCTAAACCAGACATTTTCTGGCAGACAAGTAATTAACGTATTTTTGGTATCTGGAAATCTCACAAAGAAAGAATTCCTGAGTTTTATGTGATTACATGGAGGTGTAACAATATTGTTCATCATATATTTGTTCTATATACTATATAGCTATATTTAGCTAGAGCTGGTAAGGTTATGTCTCAAAAGGTTTTAATCAAGGAAAATACCTTTATGAATAGAATTGAACGGTTGTTTGGGAACATGTAGATTTTGTCAGAAACACCAATGAAAATCAGAAATGCTGATAGCCTGAGCAAGCAGCCAGCTGCTAGTTAATCTGATTTTCTGCCACTGTGCTCAGCCACTGTCTTGCCAACTGGACCCCAGGCTTGTGGGTTGGCTAGAAATGAGGCAGAATGCTTGGCTTCTCATCTTGCCTCACACCCAGCTGTCCTCCTTGGCTGGTGTGAAACCTGGCTAACTCTTCAAGTTACCACCTGCCCAGATAGCTTTTCTGAGCAGTCCAAAGAGTTCCTTCAGTTCTGCTGCTATTCAGGACCCTGAGCAGTCTGACCTCTTCCTCGTTAGTCACCCAGTTGTCTTGCTAAGTAGGGGAAAGGTCTCTGTTTCTCATCTGTCCCTTAAGTGTCTGTTTTCTCTCAAGATGGAAAGTTGTACTTCTGTCTGGTTGAGTATCTGGCCTGTCATTTGTCTAACTCTAGGTGGGGACATGTAGTCTGGTAGGCATTGAAAGAGATTGTTCCATTTCACCAGAAATTCTGTAACAATGGCATGTTTCTTCCCTGAGTAAAAAAAAAAAATATTGGCATGTAAATTTCCTATAAAATAGATGTGAGTTATATTTTTTTTTCTTCCTAATATCTATGTTTTATGTTATTGCAGAACCACAGAATGGGTAAAGTTAAAAGTGGAATGACAGTAGGACATGTCATCCAACCTTCCTGCTCAAGTAGGGACATCCTTAAATCACATTGCACTGGATGTGCAATGTGTGCCCAGATGATTCTTCATAATCTCCAGTGAGGGAGACCCCACAATCTCTCTGGGTAATCTGTTCCAGTGTTCCAGATGATTCTTAATGTGTGTCCAGATGACTCTTCCAGTGAGGGAGACCCCACAATCTCTCTGGGTAATCTGTTCCAGTGTTCAGTCACCTGCACAGAAAACAATTTCTTCTTCATGTTCAGGTCAAACTTCCTTTTCATCAGTTTCTGCCCATTGCCTCTTGTCCTATTGTCTGGCATCTCTGAGCAGATCTTGCCTCCATCATCTTTGATACACTCCTTTCAGATACTCATACACATTGTTGAAGTGCCCTCTTAATCATCTCTTCTGGAGGTTGAACATGCCCAAAATATATATGTATATACATAAAGTACAAATAATAATAATAATAAAATCTATTTTTATCAATGTAGATATGGTAAGATATAAAAAGTAACTCTTGTCAAGCAATACATTAAACTAATAAAATAATAGCAAATACAGTCTATAAATTGATTATTTAAATATTAATTAAAATGGTTTGAACAGTGATTATGAGCTATACACAGTTATATGTGAAGGATTATTTATCAAAATGGTCATAAACCCCAAAGTTAATGCAGTATTCCTGATGCCACAAAATATTTTAAAGTAGGTGTGCTCAACTAAAAGGTAATCTGTTTATTGAGATAAAAACTAATTTTAAAAATAAAGGGTTGCTTACTTTGGAAATAAAATATTTTGCTAAGTCGATGAATTTTTTCAATTTCTTCTTCAATCCTGTTAATGGCATTGCTCTTCAAATACATGCATTTTATGCATTTCTGCTAAGGAGTGGTAGCTGCATATTTTTTAATGTGTTATATTTACCATTTGGCATTAATTTTCTCACTTACTAAGGAAGCAAAAGTAGAACATAGGTTTCCTGTGACCTTCTGTGAACAGTGCAGATGTTAAGGAGTCTCCACTGCCTGAAGTTCTAGTGGCAGTTGTCATTTCTTTTTCATCCTCCTTGATTCCTCTCAAAACTAGTGTAACAGTTGGTGAATACAGAAAAAAAGTGCATAGAGCTATAGCACAGATTTCATATAGCTGCATTCAAAACAACTGAAATGTACAGAAATGAATACAATTAATTCTGTAAAACACTTAGAGAATGTGTAAAGATCTAAAGAATTAAACACAGAATTTGTGTCAGAACCTACTGAAAAGTATAGAACAGCATTGAAACACAGACATTTGGTACATAAAAAGTGAAAATCTCTAAGTAAGTTTTTTCCTTCCCTCTTCTTCCAGATATCTAGAACTTTCTATGAAGCATACATTTTCTCAAAATCATTGTTATAGGATTAATTTTCCAGTATACTATGGCAAAGGCTTTAAGGCTCCTCTGAAATTTTAAAATTTAGATTTCTTTTCCTCAGTATACATACATGAGCTGTCACTGAGGAGTCACATTCCTGCAGGAAATTTTCATACCATGGCTTTAAAGAAGTACACGGCTGATGTTAACAGATGTTAACAGACTAATGAGAGATGCCTCTGCCCAAATTAAGGTGCAAACAAGAACATATGTTGAAGTCAATACTATGGATTTTATTTAACGAAGAATTTGAGACAGAGACAGAGCAGCAGATAGTCACCCCCTGTGAATCCAGCAGCATCCTGTTGATCCTTCCATACCCTTGCCTTCTTGGTGGAAGAGCTCCTGAAGTAGTTCAAAACTTTTCACTATTTATACATCTTAGAAAACAAAGGAATTGGCTACCCAGACCTCTCATGCTATTGGTTAAATGATTCCCTAAATTTTAATACTGATTAGTGTGTGTGCTTAGTCTTTCTCTTCTTTTGAGATGGTGAGTTTGCTGGGCTGGTGGGCCATGAGTCAGTGGTTATGATACCCCCGGTGGAATTAACTTTTGCCCAGTCAGTAAAAGCTGATTCAGCAGAGGTGACAACCAGAAAATAGTACCAGATCTATCTATCTCAAACTCCTGCTGGGGGGCTTAACTTACAGTCCAAGTTCCAGGTATCTACTAAGGTGCATTTGAGGGGGCTTCGGTGGTTATTTGTGGTCACAGATGTCATCTGTCTCATAACTTGGGGTGATCTTTGCTTGACCGCTGAAAGGTCTAGGAGCAGTTGCTTCTTCACACAGTTTGTCACAATGGGAATTTTTGTCTGGATGTGTTAGCCAAGATGTGCTAACAAGATCTCTGACAGGCCTGGTGTTATCTCCATTCTGTCTCTCCCTTCTGTGCTTATGTCATGGCAAAACCCTTCTGTGGTTTTAACAGTGAGACAGACAACAAATGCTGTAAAATTTTATTCAGTGGATATTTGATAACTCATAACACCAGATAATTTATATTAGTGCATTACAACATCAGTCATTTCTTTGCTAAGTTTTCCACATGTGAAACTATTGGGTAATGGAAAATTAAGAAGAAAAAAAAGAAACAACTACATAAAAAGAAAATTTATGGTAGATTAAAAAATATCATATAGAGACTGTAAACCGCATATTAAAATAACAATTAACTGCATCCATTGCAATAACTCATTAGAAGTATTTTGTTCCTGCTAGCTCCACTAGAGTAACTGAGCAGTTCTGGTTTTGCATTTTATGTGCAGCTGAAAGCTGAAATGTTTTTAGAACACCTGCTTTTGGATTCCAGGAAGAATGACTATCTGAGCTATAATGCTTTCCTGTGTAATGCAACCCCAACCAATTTACTTTCTAAATGTAGTTTGATTTTTCCCTTACTGTAGTGCTATCAGATAGCAACATGCTCTCTGGGGACTCCATTCATGCTGAGATTGCACCAAACAGTGATTGCACTGCTGAATCAGTCTGTAATCAATCTTGCATCCTACAGATCTCCTTTAGTATTTTTTTCTTTGATCACTGTCTAATGGGAAACATAACACGTTTAGGAACAATGAAACTTCAATCTAATTGTATCTTTTCTGGAGAGTCTCTAGGCATCCTTTTGCAGCCTCTAATGAAATGACTCTAACAGTGAATGTTTAGCCACATAGTCTATAGAAAGGATATACAATTGATAAGTTTTCTCCCAAGTGTGAGTATATGTTAGCTATCAATAAGTTGATGCTTTTCTTTGTGCACTTATTTCTCTTGTTTCTACAATATTCACAGTTTCTAATTATTAGTAATTTTTTCTGTCTTATATAAGGGGAACTTGTTCTTTTACACTGTTTTGTACTTTAGTGCTGTTCAATGAATGCATTAACAAATTTTTTTCAGAGCATTTTCATTGGATAATGAAAGTAAAAGATAATTCTAAAAAGCATTCATATATCTCTAAGCCATATGAGAATGAACCACATATGTTTTGATTCCTGTTGTTTGTTATTTTTGATAAATTTCCTACTTTGGCAAAGTATTAGATTACTAAAAAAATGAGTGATAAAGTAGGTAGTTAAATGTGTGTCAAAATCTATTATTAATTCTGATTCATTTTATTATAAGTCATAAATGACATGCAAACTTCCAAACAAATGATATGATATTCAGTTCAGTGACAACACATGCACCATAGCATAAGGCAAGATAACCAAACTTTAATCAATATTCAGTTAATTTTCCAGTAATGGTTATATTGAATTGTCAATTTAGGGTAGAGAAGAAATATAATTTAAAAAAGACTATATAAAAAGTAGTTTATCTTTTTCTCTTGGCTGAAAATGCAGTATACCTGTGTTCAAAGTAGACAGTTCTCAATGCCTTTGGGTTTTTTAGCGTTTTGCTGCTGTTGCAATATGTCTTTGAGAGACTACTTGTTAGGATTTACAATAACAACACTGTTATAGTTTTTATGTCCCATCAGATTTTTTGCTTCTTCTTTCTGATATTGACTGCTCCCAAATCTAATTTTTTTTTATTTCTGATGCTTCAGAAAGTACATATCACAGATGGTAAAATGTCAGGAAACATATCCGCATTTATAGTCTTCTTAATGAACAACGTACTAAGACAAAACTTTTAAGGTGAGTGAAAAAGCAAATTCCCTTTTTTGTGCTTGATGTCTACAGTTGTGGAGAAAACATTTCCCATCAAAGCCAACATTTCCAATGAACCTTTGAGATATCTGATTCTTATTCCTCCAGCAGTTTTCTGAGGTTTAATTTTACTGTGTACAAACCTCCAGAGCTAGTCTGTCTAACTATATAAAAATGCTTGAGGACATCTCACATCTGAAAAATTTGAGCACAGCACTAAAAATGTTGCTCTAAAACAGGTCAATGGAGTTTTGTTGATTTTACAAGCAGAAGATCTCAGAATAAATTGCAGAATGTATTAATAAAGAAAACATTTTGCATGTTTCAGACTTGAAAGAAATACCATCTGCACCAGTAAATTGCTTTCCATAAGGTTTTATCAACTTTGCATAGTCAGTTGAGACCATCTATTTGAAACTCTGAGGAAACAAGTCAACTTCAAGCTAACTGTTAGAAGTTGCAATAATGTGCTTTTTTTTGACATTCAATTTGTTTGAAATATTTTAAATCTGAAATATTTCTAAAAACACAGACTAATAAAACATAAATATATATATAAGGTATGAATATGAGCATACATTTGTACATATATATATACACACACACACACTCTCTTGCTTTTCCCCTCTCTATTGCTTTGTAAGCATGTCTGATCTTTTTATAACTCATAGAATCCTAGAATGATTTGGGTTGCAAGTGACGTTAAAGATCATCTAGTTCCAACCTCCCTGCTGTGGGCAGGGACATTTCTCACTAGACTGGGCTTCTTAAAGACCCTCCCAGCCTGTCCTCAAACTCTTCCAGGGGTGAGGCACACAAAACTTCTCTGTGAAGCTTGTTGCAGTGCCATATCACCCTCATTGTAAAAATGTTCATCATCTGTCCAATTTAAATTTGCCCTCTTTGAGTTCAAAACTGTTGACCTGTCACCACAGGCCCTACTAAAACATCTCTCTGCATGTTCCTTCAACCCCCCCTCACTTATGGAATGGCCTCTATAAGGTCTCCAAGGAGACTTTTCTTCTCCAAATGGAAGAACGTAAATGCTCTCAGACTGTTATTTACAATTCCCTGTATCCACTCCCATGCCACAGATATGTATCTTCCCAACATTTCCAATTTTAAATACCTTCATCAACCTTCCTCTGCCACTGATTAATGTACATCAGTGTACCTTAACAGTTTACAGACAGCACCCACTCTCACCCTCCTCAAGAACACAAGGATACAAAAGCTCATGGCTCAAGATAAAGACAAGGAGATGGTTTACTATTTACTGTTACAGACAAAACACAAAACTTGAGGAATTTAAGGCAAATTCAGGTAGATTTTGACACTAAGACACAGCTCCAAATTTAAACCAATAAATTTCTTTGCCCTGTTTGCCCAGATTTAACTTCATTTCGAACATGTCTAACATCTCTCTTGTCATTTGCTCCTGGTATAGGATAGTCTGATCACATCTCTGCCCTGTTTCTGAGTAATCTTTCTGTAGCAGTGATATAAATGAATACAGACCACTTGTAGGATGATAATATTCTCTGAATCAAGACTAAAATAAGTACTGAAAACTTTTTATTTATGCAGATCAATATGTAGTTTAGGAAAAGTGCTATTTTCTTTCTAATATCTATAATTAATCTGAACATGATATATATTGTATGAACATTAGTATTTTAAATAAAATACTAATGGGACAGCCCTGACTTCAGAGATTTTTATTCTGCTTCTTTTCTAACTTAATATCTAATTGAAATGCTATACTACCCTTTGAAAATATCCTCTCATGTCTCCTCTCCATCTTACTTCAGAGACTGTGCTGAATTTTCTCTCCAAGGGTTGTGCCATAGAGTATTTCACAACTGCAGGACATTCTTTTTCATAGCTCTACATATGTTTTATATTGCTTAAATAAGGAATTAAAATTTTTCTGCTGCATTAGTAAGGAATATTTGTTTTTTTCCTTGGCATCTGTGTTATAATTTTTTGGGGAAAAATAATAAAAAAGCCCTCACAAAATCTCCAACTTTTAATAAACCCATTGACAGTCAGTTCCTCTAGTTCTTTTAAAATGAAGATGTTACTGCAATTTCCCTCATATTGTAACATAAGGGAAATGTATTAATATTATCAATACTCTGTAATACAATCTGTAATTTTTATATACTGCATTCCTTCAGATCAGTTACACTAAATTATAGTTTATAACACATTTTTCACAATTTATTTTTTAGCTCTTGTTATCTAAAAATTTCAGTAACATTCGTAAATACAAAAAAGAATTCCCCCCGTCCCCCATGAAAAAGCACAAAGAGGATTTTTTTTCAGCTTGCACAAATGGATGAATTCATGCCTTTGAAAGCAAATTTTCTTTCTCTCTGTGTCCCTCAGTGAATTACCTGAATCTCTTACTTAATTGAAACCATTCAGATGCACTAAGTTGCACTTCCATCTGAATCAGTATAATTGAATGCTAGAAAAGATTGCTCTATGATGAAACCATTTCATTTATTACTGTAACGCATTTAACATTTCAATGCAATCGCAATATCTCATTTACTATATGCCTGAGCACCGAAAAAGTTGTTAGCTTGTTTTTGTTTTTCCTACTTATAGCAAAGTTGGATAGGAAAAAGTTTAGTCTTTTACAAGATATTAATGTTATTTATTCATGATGAAAATGTGGAATAGTATCAAAGAGAAAAACAAAATAAACCTAAATACGGCTGTCTGTCTTTCTTTTTCCAAACTAATTGCCAGTATAATACATGCCTTGTTTCTGGAAATTATATAAAAGGATTGCTCTTCCAGTTAGGTGAAATTTCCTCATTGTTTCAATTTATCATGAAATATTATTATAAAAAACAGTGTTCTTCATAGAGTTATTAATCTTCAGTGTAATCACAATTCTTGAATCTGATAAAGGACCTCACAAGGGATACAGAAGCCAGTGTTTCTCCTGATTGCAGCTGCTTGACTTCTTTAATTTTCTTTCACAACTCTTGTGTCCATTTGCAGCAGAAGAGTAAACCATGGCAGAGCTATAAATGAGACAGAAATATTTTAAACTGTAACTAGCAGGAAGATTATAAGCAGGTTCTTCTGGAAGACCATAATTCAATTATGTTATATTGTATATTGAATAAATATATCTAAAAGAGCAGTATGATTTTTCTGATCTGAGACCTGATATCATTTTAATGCTCATTACGTGTAAAGCTATTTAAACCTCAAATTAGAAATTCAGAATTGGAAGCACATGAAAAGAGCAGCTTTATATACTATACATTTCATTTTAGAAACACTTCATTCTAAAAATAAGCTATGGGAATTCACCCGCCAAAAGAATTATACACGAAATTGTTTTCTGGAAATTCAGGAAAAGCTTCTTATTTTATTTTATTTTCATATTCTACATTGCTTTTGGTTTTTTGGGTTTGTTTGTTATTTTTTTTTTCATTTAAATAAGTCAATTTTTTAATAAATTGAATATGTTACAAAATAAAATTCTGGATTAGTGTTTTTTTGAAAAAGGGGATGAAATATTTTTTAGTCTTTTATTTCTTAACTTTGCTATTAGTAGTCTGAGCAAACCATAATTCCCTTGCAGTGAGAAGGAGTTAAAGTCTGAAAAGGATAAAATGATACTTAGATATGTTACATAATTTATCACATTTTTTGATGACTTGACTGTTTCAGTTATAAAGTATGTCCAATAGAAGGTAAAAAGTGAAGTATTAAGGGTCACTGAAAAATATGTTCAAATATACCAAAAAACACAAAGCATGAAAGAATTCTCAAAGTCTAGTTACAATTAAAATCACGTGACAAAATTATGGTAAATTCTTTTCCCAGCAACAAATATTCATCTTGAGCTAGTACCTATCAAAAAATAAAATCATATTCACAGGATGTTGAGGAATATAGTTTTGTCAGTATGAGACTCTTAATCTTTTGGTTTTGATTTTCTTAAACGAACAATGCCTCCAAAAATGCATGCTAACATTATTTCAGCTCTTTTGCTTTATTAAAAGACTTATTGTGGGAATAGAACTGATAATCACAGTTCAGTGGGGTTTTTGTCCAAAATCTTAACAGGTGGTGGGTTTTTTGTTTTTATTTTCAGAAGCTGTTTTAACAGTTCTAGTAATTTGCAACAGATTAGAACATTAGATTTTGTAAACTAACCAACAATGTGCAACAAAATTAAGGTAGCTTCTGACCTTGCAGGTGGAGATTTAACTACTTGAGAAGTTAATAAGCTTGATTAAACTTGAGGGTTGATCATAAAGATTTGGGTTTTTTATCTCTGTGAAGCCACCAAGTAAGAACTGATAATAACCTTGTTATTTGTGAGATGACTTGCTTGTTATGTGATTTTAACATGTAGACCATGAAAATACTATGAATTTACAGTTAAGAAAAACTTTCTGAGGAAATCTCCATATACTTTAATTTGCAGTCTTTCTCTTATACACAAATATTTATTTCACTTTTTGCAGTCCCATGTCATTATTTCTCCACTTACTTTCAGGTTCATTACAGTATAATCATATGTATATTTACATTACTAGTTTGTTTTCCCATGAGTACTTACCCTGAAAATCAAATTGGTTAGTAAGCCATTCTAACTACTGGGTTCTACTGGTTCTGTTATTTTTCTTACCATTTAATGTATATTATGTTTTCCAGATATATTTCCAGCCATAAAATTTTAAGTAAGTTCATGTATCTTTTGACTTTACATTTATTTTTTGACATCATACTGAAATCTGATCAATTTTCCTGTATTTAAGATAAAACAGTAATGCTGATCTTAACTTTGACAGTTAAACCAAAGTATCTTTTTATTTCTCAGATCAGCACTGTGCCCAACAATCTGTTCCCTTTGGCATTTTCAATCCTTATGTCAAAGACAGTTTCAGAGTAATTAATCTGAAGTTTAACAGAGAAGAACAGATTCATGTACCGATATATCCCAAACTTCTGCATATTACAGACTATAGGTTTTAAATATCAATCTCTACAGGGACTGTAAATGACTATTTATGATTTAGTCAATTAAAATATTTTATCTATGCACTAATGCAAGTCAAATAACTGATCTGGAAATGCCAATAGTTATAATAATGTAGGATAGCTACCATGTACTTCTGGAATAGAGATACCATGGATCTGACATTTTGTACCATGTGATCCAAGTTCATGTAGTTATTGCAGAAAAGGTTTTAAACAATTGGTCTGTTAGGAGGTTATGGGCAAAAAACCATCCCAGATTTTTATAGCTTAAATATAAATCACAGAAATAAAAATTAATATTAATGAGGACCAGATTAATGCATTTGCTGCTGGTAATGATTGTGTGTATTTGTGCAGAATATTGTTCATTTATCTTATATGGACATGACTGCTACAAAAATCAAATGTTAATGTATTTTAAACACTTGCTTTGAATAATTATTACTCATCAATAAAAGAAATATACATATTTATTTAGCCCCTTTTCTCATATTCTTTGGAAGGTGCTATAATCACATTATTTTTTTCTAAATATCCTATTAAGAATTAAAATGTTGTATTTCTTTGATTTAGAACCATTATTGCAGTTAAATGTTTGTTTGAGCTCAAAACCAGTGCACAAATGCAGTGATATGCTAGACTTTCATATTCTATGGAATCCCAGGGCACAGGGGTATTTCTCTGTCTGCTCTGGGGTGCCCTGACCCCCAGGGCAGCACTGACTTTGACCCTCATTCATGGATCAAGATAGACTAGAATCCACAAAAGTGTGAAACAGATTATAGAGAGTAGCGTAGGTGTATCACTTGGTGAGAAACTTAGGTTTTGGGATTTTTAGTGTGCTGTGGATGGAAGCCAGATGGAGGGCACAGGATGCTGTCCTCCCTTGTTCTTCATGCTTCTTCTTCCTTCTTCTTCTTGGGTTTGGGTGGCATTTTGTAACTGGGCAGAAAAGTCCGCATTGCAGGCTCTTTGGGATCAGTTACTGCCTTAAAAGGGAAAATAATCTAGGTATCAGTTCTTAATTGGATAGTTTAGTCTTAAAAGACCTTGTAACAAGAGATTGTTAGCCATTTTGTGCCTTCTAATGAAAAGCTGCTGAACTCATGGTTGTGAGACTGTTTTACTGGTAAGAAATAATAAACACCTGAGTCCGAACATGAAACTACTGTCTCAAGTGCCTTCAGTCCAGACCCAGAGAAACTGATAATATTCTACTCTCTAGAGCTCTTGGCTTCACCTCAAAAGAGTTATGAAGGCATTTCTTTAAGAGCAGGTACCAAAGATCAAGAAGAAAACCTTGTGTTGCCTAATGCAGACATTGTTTTGAGGAAGTAAGAGTGCCATCCAGAGCAATACCAAGAGAGTTAGGAAATAAATAGGCCCAATTGAACAAGGAAGACATTCGGTTCCAAAAGATGGGTCTGTGTTTGATTATCATCTGTACGTTTTGAAGAAGAGCCTACATATTATGAGAGAATGTGTGCTTTTTCTGATGAATAAGAAACACAAATGGAAGTAAAGATCTCTTTTCTAAGTTTGAAAAGGGAACTTCAACTGCCACCTGGTGCAGACAAGAAAGTCATCTGTTCCTTAGGGATATTTCATAACAAAGAGGTCTTGGTGCCCTAGTTAGAGGCTATTCTTGATCTGAATTTCCAGTCGTACCTGAGCCCTTTGCTGGATCAGACACATTCCTGGATAAACAATCTTTGGGATCAATTGATTCAAATTATGAGATGTCTTAGAAGTAAAAATGTGGAAAACACGCTTTATTCTTGATAGCAGCTAAGAATAGTAAACACTCATTTCACCTCAACCACTTCACAGATTTTTTTAACCATGTTTTTCTTTACTGATAGCATTAAAAAGAAAAATAAATACTTCAGAAAACATATAATTTGCAAGGATTTTCCACACAAAAATTATGTCAATAAATTTGAAAGGAATTTGTACAAAAGAGTACAGTTCCACATTCAGATGCTGAATGCTGGTTTTTAAAGATGTATCTTTACAATTTATATTATTGAAGGATACCTCCTACTAAAGTTTCTATATACCCCAAATATGGATTTAGTCTTGGACACATTTTGTGTCCGACTCTTAACCCTTTACAGGAGCAGCAGTTTACGTGAGTGACCATATTTAAACCTTTCATTGCAGCATGAAAATTTTCTCTCTGGTTACTGAGCTACAGCTCAGTGCTTTCATTTGAAGAGCTCTGAGGGAAAACATAGCCCGTGAGTAGTCCAGACTGGTTCTTCCTTTGCAGAGATTTGGAACCATGCAAGACAGAAAACAAATGAATAAAAAAACTAAAACAACAGAAACAAACAAACAATCCCCCCAAAAAATCCCAAACTCAACAATGTATAACTACAGTAATTTTTTTGCAAAATTATGAAATTGCATTACATTTTGGTGCAAGCATACTCTATGGAAAACTAACCATATTTGTTAGCAATTACAATTTTTTTTTTTTTCACAGGGGAAAAAGTACTCTTTGATTGTAAATCTCCTTTCCAAGGATGATGAGACCTCATTTTCACTCTCCAGAATTTCTGTTAATAAAGGAATTTATTTACTTTTCATTAAGGTATAAAGGGTACTATTTCTCAAGAAAATTAGAACAAAATTCTAATTATGTAAGTTACTATGTTCCAGTTTATCTTGCATGGAGTGGAAACAGGCTTTCAAATATCATATTTATTGCAAAGTTTAATGTGGAAAAAAAGGGAGGAAATCAAGTGATATTTCTTAAAGCAGTGTCAAGTATGTTTTTAGACGAAATTCCTTTATCCCACATTATACAGGAAATCAGACCAAAATGTCATAACATACTTTTTATGTTACAGAATCCATAAACTCAGAGAGAAAAAAAATACCCACAAAAATAAAGAGAATAAAAAGACATAAGGCTAAAATTTTGTAACATTATTGCAATCTTAATTTAAACACGCAAGTTTAAAGACAATGTCCAGAAGCTATAGAGAACTGTAAGTATGCCTAGACTAGAATATGGTAGATTACATCAGATTTCTCTGTCCTTGCCTCAATTTTTCTGTTATGAACATTTTTTGTCCTTTCTACTTCTCTATTTTTTGATAATTTTTAAACTGATATTTTTCCAGTCCATTTAATTCTTTTTTTCCCCCTAGAAATACTTCTAAAAGAACATATATATTTACATTATTCTAAAAGAAATGTGAACCAAGTACTAATAAAAGTCCAGTGTGATTTCAGCAGATGCATACACAAAACTGGATGTCATAACCGAGTTTCTTCTCCTATCTCAAATCTTCTCTCAAGGCATAAAATATTGGCATGGCCATAATACACACTGGTAATCTTTATTATCAGTTTATTTGGTTTGTACTTGTCTATTGTGATAAAATGTTGGAAAATAAAGTGTTCCAGATACACTTTTGGCTTAAGCTAAATTCTTGCTTTATCAGACTGGGTACAAAGCACTCACTTTGAGACTGGAGATGGTTTTATTCACAGTGGTGCCTTGTCTCATAAAATTAATTGCTCAGACATGTTCTGCAGTACACTAAGCAAATCCTTGATGGCTTCTAGAGGCTTTACAATAGCCTAGGAAATGTCACACTCTGCTGTGGTATATTACACTTGTAATAGTAGTGTCAGTAGTAATAGAACTATATCTGTAGTCATTATAATCAAACTGTAAAGATAATGACATTGTGGAAATATATTTTCTTTCTCCCCAAGGATAGTTTCAGAGGACTGTTCTACAAAGGTCTCTATGGACGTATCTGAAATGACTGGTGAGCTTCCTCCTATAAAATGTTGTGACTATGACAGCAGAGAGCTGAATAAGCTATACACAGTGTATGCTTACCAAGGACTTCTGGAATCGGTTTCCTTTCGATGTCTGTAGTCTCCACAAGAAAACAGAAGTTCAAGCACAACATTATTTAAGGCTGAAATACAAAGCCCAACAAAACATGATTTTAAATAATGCTCACACAGCCTGTAAATTCGAACTTTAAAAAATCAGTCTTCCCAAAACAAAGAATATAACAATCTAGCATGGGTTGGGTCAGGTTATTGTCTGATATTTTAGCTAGAGTATTTGGAGCTGACTTGGTACAGAGCACTCCCCTAAGTAGTTCTGCAATTTTTCTTCCAAACTTACATTTATGCAGTGCACAATCTTTTTTTTTTTTTTTCTTTTCTTCAAAAGACAGGCTTGAATACATAAAGATGGGCAAGTGATTTTGTGAAAGCCTAAGAGGTGAGGTTCACAAAGACTCTCAGGCATGAAGATGATCAGTCTCATAATGATTAATTCTCTGCCTGGCTCGGCAAATTCTCAAAGCTGGTTATGGACACTTAGGTTTCCAGCTGTCACAGAAATCTTACCATTTTTTACATGCACAGTGAAACAACTTCAACAAGAATGATAAAGAATGCTTTTTTTCCTCACCCTTGTCTATTCGTGATTAACTGCTTTTTTAGGAGATGTGCACTGATATAATTTGAGACCACAAAGAATCCCAAAGTTCAAGAAGTTGAGTAAATAGTTATTGATTTAGCATAGTCAGATAGTTCCTATCCTTTCTATTTGTAATTAATAATGTGAAATAAAATCTCTCTTTCATATATTTATTTGGCAGATTAATGAGGTTTTTAATGGATCTATATTTAGTATTTCCATGAAACATGGCTGTAAAAGGGGAGGCTTGATATAGGCTTGCACATGAAGTTGCTATAGCTGTAATCACCAGTATTAGTACCTTCCTTTGGGACACAAACTAATAGGAAGGATATGGCAAAATATCCAGTGATTTCCTTTCACTTAGAAATGACAGGAAATTGAACTGATAGTATAGGCGTATATGTAATTGATTTTCTACTGCAGTGAAGAATAAAAGCAAAGAACTGATAGAGCCTGTTCATGTTTCTTGGTACTCTCATTTGTTTTCAGCAGAACCAAATTTCACACCAGAAACTGGATGTGAGGGACCAATCTGATTTTTCTTTACGCCTCCCCACGTGTGACAGGCGCGGTGACAAATGGCCGCAGGGCTGTGCCCGTGCTGGGAGCGCTGTCCCGGGCAGGCTCCGCCTGGCAGCCGAGCGGGCACAGAAAGCTGCCGCGGCCGGGCTGCCAGCGACCCCCCTTGCCGGCGGGGAGATCCCCTGTGCCCGGGGGAAATGACCGGGAAATCGGGCCGTGCGAGGAGCTTCAGCACACAAAGCCAGCGGAGGCAGGGCCCCAGCCCGGGGTGATTTTGTGGCCGCAGGAGGGACCCGCAGCCGCCGCTGCTCGGCGATCGCGCCCGGCCCGGCCCGGGAGCCGCGCAGACTCCGCGCAGCTCTGTCTCTCTTCTCTCCTCTTTGCTCCCTTCTCTGTCCGCCCTTGGCAGGAACACTTATCTTCCTTTTCAATAAACACTTCTCAGATGTAGTACTGTTGCATTTGCGCTTTATTTTTGCCCGAGAAATCTACTGAGAACAATCCTCCCCGACTCTCCTTTTACAGCAGGGCAGGACACTGGAAAAGATCAAAAGTCTTAAAAAAGTACTGAGGTTCCCAGCCCATTAAACATTATCGAGGTTTAACAAGGTGCTAGTAGAAAAATGTACTTTGTCGTTTTACTTTTGCTTCCGTGTACTTATTTTCTGTAAGAACTCTAGCCCAGCAACACGTCTTAAAAATACATGCATTCTCCAGATTTCGCTTTTGGGTGTGTTAACACTGCTCTCAAGTTTTAAGATGAATGTCAAACTTCATGAATTTTCACAATTGTTTTCTGCAAGTTTCCAGATAATTGCAAGTATTTTGTCAAATGTGTGCTGGGTAACTAAGAGACCTGATGACACAAAGACTGCATAAAGGTTTTCTGTAGATCTTTAAATAGGAGGTTTTAAGTACTCACTACCCAAGTTTATAAGGAATTTTTCTGCATGTTTGACCATGCACTTAAATACCTACATAACTCTTTTTTTTTTTTTTTTTTTTTGACAAGTTCTTGACAGGAAACTTCCAGTGATAGAATAATAGCAACATTTATCTAAGGGGATGTAGCATGTACTACAATAGTGCTAGAATAATGATTACAGGTGTGTCTTGCACTTTTGCCAGCGATCTCAGGTTTTGATGTTTTTGTACTTCTGATATGCAGGGTGTTGTTCTGTGAAAGATCCACTAACATCCATGAAGCTGTAGAGAGGACTGTCGTAAGCTCTTTTTTAGCCTCTGTAACAAATTTTCCTATGCATCATCTGTGATGTAGGATGAGGCAGTTTGTGCAAAAAATTTGTTATTGTAAGGGTCTTGAGAGCTGTTCTTCTGGAGCCAGCTCAGTACCAGCATGCCCGTGGAGAGTCTGGTTCTGCCGATTGCTGAGGGGAGAGGCTCAGTGTTAGGCTGTGGTCAGAACTAAACCCCTGCCCACGGAGGCCAGACCTGCTCCTGGCTGAGGCTGTGGGACAGCCCTGGCTGGTGAGGCACGGCCCTGCCATCCGCATGAACATCCCCGCAGCTCCCAGGGAGCCAGCAGCTCCTGCCGTGTGCTGACAGCTGTTTGCCATCTTTTCCCATAAGTCCTCCTTTAAATGGTGCTCTCAAGAAATCGATGTGCAGCAATGTTTCATTCCACAGCCTCTGCTGACATTAATATTCATTTTGTGACAGAGCTCTGACCTTGTGAAATGCCCTTCAGAAGGTTAATGTGAATCTCCAAAGCCTCTTTGGGTTTAAGTACAAAACCTGGGATTATCCCAGTCTAAATCAAGGCTGTGGATTAATGAACATAATTTAAAGTTATTAATTTAATTGCAACATTCTGGCATCTGTTCTGTTTTAATTTAACTTTACTATTTTTAAAAAAATTGTTTCCAGAAAAAATATTTAAACTAAAAATAATTATCCTCTTTGCATTATGACTTCATCTTTGTAAACTGCCCATATAAAATGAGAAGAAGGAAAGAAGCATGATACATTTAGCTCTTTTTTCTTTTTTTTTTTGTTTTGTTTGTGTTTGAACATCTTGCATCATCTTTCCAGCATTATTTTCATTCATTTAATGCACTGATATTTTTAATACAACAAAATTACCATTTTCGTATTTTTGATCATCTCAGGAAGAATTTAATTGTAAATAAAATTTCAGTTCAAATTTAGTGTACTCAGTGAATTAGATACTTTCTTTGCCTTTTCACTTCCAATTCCAATGTGTTAGGGAATGGGGTGTGAAAGTGGAACCTGTTGTATCCTCATTGATCCTGCAAGAGATGCAAAAAATGAACCAAAAACCAAAAAGGAAATAGTGGATAAAAAAATGAACCCTTTAAAATAATTATCTGGAAAACAACATTATTAAGAAAAGTGGGAGGGAAAATGCATATATCCATGATAATTTTTACTTTATGAGTGATTTTGTTAGCAAACTCTGAAATAATAATAACAAATAATGCAACTAAGAACACATGTTTCTATAAAACATTCCCACAGGAATGGCTTCCAGATTAAGAGAAACGATGTAAATTTGAATTCTTCACATTGTGAAAAGGATAAATAAAACCAGGAGAGCATAAATTATGCAAAGGAAATGAAAAAAAAACAACTGTCCAGAACTAGCTAAAAAACTTTTCATTTCAGTGAAGTTATCAGAAATTAGGTTAGAAATAAATTTTAAAATAAGGAAATATTCTGAACTGTGAACTGCTTGTCATAGATAATTACAAATTCATCAATGACAATATCTCATTTAGCAGCTGTGAAACCTTAAGCTCAGAAAATCCCTAGGTCATTGGCTACAGTACTCTCAGATGTTATCTCTGAAAAAGTATGTGTCATATATTTAATGTGCTTAGTTCTGTGGTTGGTTGCTAAGATTTTTTTGTGAACTCCACTCCGTTTTTCTCGTGTGGGAGTTAAAGTATTAGGACAAGCTGCATTATCACAAGGTCTACCATACAGACACTGTATTTCTGAATAAAACTTCTTAGATTATGTAAGTGAGATGTTAGGCCATATATATTCTTTTGAATATTCTCCCAGTTTTACACTGGTTCATGAAAAATCCATTGCATTTTATGCATCTGTTCCTCTTATCCTTCTTTAAAGAAATTTAGGATAAAGGTAATGGTAAGCAAGTACTAACATACTTCCCTTAATAAAATAAATGAATAAATAAATAATAATGAAAGGTTATGATTGAGGTTATGATTGAGGCTGGTGTAAAGAACTTCATGCTTGCTATTAACTAACTGGATGAATGGAGAAAAACAGTTTTCAGCTCATTGCCTTACACATATCTTCAATTTTAAACCCCTGTGAGAAAAAAAAAGTTAAGACCAAGTCAGAGACCTTTCAAGCATTCACTCCTGAGCTCATTGAAGCACATCTGACCTAGTCTGTCACCACACTCTTTAGGCACAATAGAAAGATGATAAGTGAATTACCTCACTTTAAGTGTTTTAAGCTTTTACTCTATTGTGGTCAGCTTCTGTGGTCTTTGGTCCTTATGACAAACTTCTCTATATCTTTCTTTATAGTTGAACAGCCTCAGAGATATGAAAAAACCCAACATTTTTTTATTCCCTAGACCTCCCTCCCTGCCAGAAACTAGTAGCACTGAAACTGGGTTACAGGATGCCATTAAATTAACGGTTAATAGTATGGAAAACTCCAAAAACTGCATTAGTTCCATGTGTAGTTGGGATATGTATATTTTTTATTATAGATTTGTTCTTAGCGTTGATTTAGGAGGTCACAGGTCAGTGAGATTTCAAGATAAGAAAGGATGACTAAGTATATTTTGTAATCTAAATTTCATTGTACTGACAGCTATTCATTGCACATTATTTGGATATCATAGTATCCATAGAAACTTCCATTACCTAGTGTATTTGTCATTACTCAGTTTCCAGAATACATAAATTATGAACCAAACAATACCATAATAATTCAGGATCTGACAGTTATCTGACAGATCTCACATTATGAAACTGTATCATGAGAGGACTATTAATATTTCCATCAAGTTTCAATCTTGTTGAAATTTACCATAGTGTTTCAGCCTGTGTATGAGCATGTATTCATTGAATTTGTTAAAAATTCAATTAGAAATAAACAATTCTGAAATTAACAAAAAAATTCTACCTAATTTTCTAAAGATCAATAATGAAATATTGCATTTAGAAAACACTGATTTTGTGCAAAATTATGAAGGCTGGAAAAGAGCAGTTTATATCAACCATATGTTTAATGAGTGGTAATTTAACTAGGTTTAATACAGAATCTAACTCTGCTTTTCTGTTAATCTAGCGGAGAAATACTTTTCTTTACACAATTTTTTCTTTCACCAAGGAATTGGTGGAAGTTCAATATCTCCTAATTGTTATTAATTCTTATTTGCAGTGAAAATGTTTTATCTATTTGGGTTTTACTTTTTATTGGCTGAATAGTCAACAATATTTTTTTGAGAATTTATGTTTTTAATTGAAAAAAATAAAGGAGACCCACAACTTTGTCGGTAAGAAAATTTAAGTAAAAAATATAGCCAACCAATTATCAACAACAGCAGCAACCAAAACAAAACAAAAACTCCCACCCACACAAAAAAAACCAAACAAACCTCTCAGCATTTAAAATGGCAAATCATCCTGGTTCCCTTTAAATTTTTTAGTAAAGAGTTTGAAGGACACTAAGAATCAGCAATTTTAGTTTTTTTATAGGACAGCAAGAATTAATGGAATAGTTTAAGTGTTCAGAATGATTTGGGATTATGAGACCAAAAGGTGATAAAAGGGCCTTTCTATTGCAAAAGGACAAAGCTGAACCAGGAAGATGGTACATTTATATCAGCATTAAGAATGCATCCCATTAGTTCTAAAGTTTGTGAAATCACTTTCCTTTGAATCTCTCAGGGATAATTCACCTAAATTAGCATTAACTTTAGGAGAGAGCTGTGATCTGAATGCTCCTCTCTTAGTTTACTCAAAGAGAAAAACCTAGGTTTAATTTATTTAGTGACCTTTGTAGATTTCAAACTTGAATGATTTTCTTTCTTTACAGTCCTTGGTAGACTCAAGGCAGGAACTACCACTTTTAAATGGTGATTGCCTTATTCACAGAAATAGACATAGAGCCTAGGGGCTCTTTTATGCTTTTCTGACAGACACTTTAGCAAACATAGTGCTTTATTCATGTAAAATATTCCTTGAATTCTTGAAACAAGTAGTTCTCTATTTTCTAAATCATTTGATGTGATGAGTGCTCAGGGTAGCCTAATGAGGTAGACCTATTAAAAATGCAATGATAGCTGTCAAATTCTTTTAAAATTACTCTGAAAGAGAAGATAATGATGACAATTCCTTCTGAATACCTGTATTCAATTAATTTAATGCTGTTTTAAAGTAAAATTCAGGGTAGTCTATGGATTAGTGTACTGTTGTCCTCATGCTGCTGACCAAAAATCCAGTTACTAAGCCTGAAGATGATCTTTGTTCTCAGGCTTACTTATCTCAACAAATTGGCCTAGAATTCTTTTTAAGTCAACAGTTTTCAGATGATAAGTGGTGGATATAATCCTTTCAGAAATAAAGCAACACATGTCTAGTCTTCCTGAGAGACTCACTCTTTAACTTCTGATGATAACGAGTAAATGGTAGCAACTTTCCCATAACAGACAGGTTAAAACAAGGGTAGAAGAAAGATCTAAACCACGGTTTCACATTGCCTTTCTAGTGCAGAGTTAGACAACTAAATATTTACAGGATTACTTTTTACATGAAGAGAGCTTCTATGGCTTGTTTTAACATGTGTTGGGTTTTATTTTGTTTGTTTCCAAAGTCCAGACTTTGGCAGTTTTCTTTGATCAGGCCTTCTTAAAGGCTGTACTCAAATCTGTGTACTGTTCTAAAAGATAAACATTTCAGGGCTCAGGATTATGACACATAAAACCACTTTTTGATTGGATTCAAACAATTAGAAAAAGATATCCAACTAATTGATCTTTAATAAGAAGTCTGAGTCCCATAAAGAGGTATTCTAAACTTCCAGACTCTTGCCAAGAGCATATTGTGAGCTTACTTGGTTCCTGCATGTAATATTAAGAAAATATTTATATAGATGTATAATATACATATACATATATATATATATATATATATATATGTAATAAGCTGCTAAAACAGGAGAAAGAACAAAATAGCCTGTTACAAATATTTATTGTAAATGTCTGCAACAAGGTGCAACACCTGTGGTGAGACTCATCACATTCTTGTCATGTATGAAGTACAATAACATTGGAACAATTAAAGCTTCATTTTTTACTTATTTATCATTTGAAAGCAGATCTGTGTTCTGCTACTTTGATAAATAAATGGAAGCAATAAAATAACAAAGAAAATGCATCGATTATATTATTACTAAGGAAACAATATCAATTTTCTGCTAAACAGGAAAACTTTATGCTTTATTCACTTACAAAATACAGAATGATTCTCAAGTCAAGAATCGTTCATATTTTTTAATCACAAATTCTCTAAATAAAATTTTATTGAAGAGATAAAACAGCAGGTGACAAAAAGAGACTACTCACTGCAGTCTTTGTTCAGCAATGAATTAAACTTGTAATTTATAATAATAATAAACAGCAAGCAATTGACTTATCTTTCTATTATCTCATCTATTCTTTGACAAAATGAGTTATCTTTGATTATTCTTCATTTATTTTTTAAATCAAAATTTTTTTTAAGATGATGAGATTTTTTGCAGGTGAGATTCCTGTAGCCCCTTGATTACCAAAGCACTGTCATTTCTAGTTCACAGCCTTTCTTTCTTACATACAAACTCAATCTGTGAAAAGGTTTTTTTGCTTTTTCCTACACCCCACCACTATTATTGGCTTTATCTGCAGTATCTGTAAATACACTTACTTGCTTGGGTAAGAGAATGTCCTTGTTTAAGCAATATATGATACATATAATACATGCAATTGCAGTCTTTCAATAGTCTTCAGAAAAATATGCCTTTTTGAAAATACCATAATGCTATATATAAATTACTTAATATTAATCAATATTTCTATACTGGAGAAAGGATTTAGTGAAAGAAAAACACAGTTATGTCTCCTGGATTTCAAAAATATATTGGAATTGTTAGGTTTTACCCATCATTAAAAGATGTAGAGTGGTCTTCATCAGATGTAATTATTTTCCTTTTCATAAAGGAGTGTTCTCCAAACTACATCAAGAATCCTCTGTGTCTGCGAAACTTTCTGCAGCAGATAATAGGAAATGTACAAAGGTGACTCAGAGATGGTAAATGTGGTCCACAAAAACAAAAAAACAAAAACAAAAACAAAAACCAAACCAAACCAAAAAAAAACCCCAACAAAAAAACAAACAAACAAAAAAATCAAAAAAAACCCCAACAACAACACAAAAAAAAATTTGATACTTCAGTGCCCTGACAAAATGCATTCTGCAGACTGCTGTATGTGAAACTTCACAGTTTTCTTTCACTGATGTTGGTGTGAATATTTTCTTCAGGTCTGATCCATGTCAGTTGGCACCTCCTGTCCTACTATTTCTTCAAGGGTCACTTTGAGTTTCTGGTTCAGGGAAAAAGTAAGCAATGCAAAATGAAAATCAATCAAAATCATTGAGTTTCTTTTGGTTGCATGGCAAAACTGTGAAGCTTGCCTGATGTTTTTCTGCAACCACAGATCACCTCACTTTACTTCAGAACTGGAAGCAACTGCATGCTAAGTAACAATGAGATTCGGTAAATTCCTAAGTATATAAACCTGAATTGCATATTGTACTGTAAACTGATCTAAGACAATTTTTCCAAAAGTTTGCATTTCTCCGTGTTTACAGTGGCACTTTAAAGTCCACGTCCTTCAAAAAATAACCCTGTAAGAATAACACAGATTCAGAAAATATGAAATAAACATTCATCAAAGAGATTTTTGTAATGAAATGTCTGCAAAGAAAAAAATTAACATCTAATGAATATGGTGTCACTTGTATATACAATATCAGGAGAAAGAGGTGATGCTAGAGTGTCACTGATGTTAGAGCAGTAACAGTTATGTTCTGTTCTTTCCAATAACATGGAAAAAACTGTTTCAGGTTCCTAAGTAATCTTTTGCAGAACTCTGAAGCCCAGTATGATTTAGATAGACACTGGGATACAGGAAACACAGGAAATTGACCATCTTGCTTTATACCTCATTAATGAATACTTTCCTTAGTCTGATAAATGTTAAGTTTTAATATATAGATATTACAATCCATGTTTTAATAATATAATAAAATGCATATCTATAAATAATAATACTATATATATGATTGTACTAATAACCTGAAACACTTCAGAGCCATTAGGTCTGATTTTAGGTAGTTGTTAAGATAATTTAATTCAAGATTTTCAGATAGGAAATCAATCTTTTTTTCCTAGCATTCCTTCCCTGTCATGATTATGTCATGCTAATCTTTTCTGCAGTTTTAGCTAGCCTCAGCTGATAAGTATTTAGCTTAAAGTTATTATTCTTATATGATAGATAATTTTGTATCCAAGTTAGAAAGTTATTGTCTGGATGAGCAGAGAGCTGAACAGATAAAACATAGCTTGGAGGACCTGTCTTGGAGGATAATAGTAAGTCTTTTGCTACCTAGTGGTCACCAAAAACTGGAGGGGTCTGTCTTTATCAATGATGTGAAAAAGGTAACAATGTGTACTCATCACTTCCAGATAACACCAAATTGGCAGGCAAGGGGTAAAGAGAAGAGGGGAACGAGTTAATACTCTCTATGGTAAGGCTGCTGTGTAGGGGAACTTAGAGACACTGAAAGAATGGGCTGCCAGTGAATAAGCTCATGAAACTCACACAGACTGATCCTGCTGCTGGGTAGACAGAATTCCCCTTCCAATGTCACAACCTGGGGCTTGACTGACTGGCAGCAGCTCTGTTGGAAGGACCTGGTATGCTGTGGCATCAAAGCCAGAAGGGTCTGGGCTGTCGCTAGGAACCCAGCCAGGAGGTTAACAGGAGTGATTACCCACTTTCCTCATAGAACTTAGCCTGCATCTAAAGTTCTGTGCCCATTTTTTGGGCACCCCAGTCATAATGAAATTGATAGACTGCGTGAATGCAGTAGAAGGTTTTCAGGAGAGGCTGAGAAAGATGGGATTGTTTAGCTGAAAAAGACAAAGCTTTGAGGGGTCCCTGAACCTGACAGCACCTGTGGAAGGGCCATCCAAAAGAGAACCAGGCTCCTTCACAGTGGTGGCAAGAGGATATGAGAAATTTGCAGAAATTGAAACAAGGAAATGGTCCAGGTGGACATAAGGAAAAACATTATCCTCAAAAGAACAAGCAAGCAGATAACCATACCGCTCAAAGAGGTTCTTCAGTCTCCATCCTTGGGGCATGTTTGAGAGCCAACTGGATCAAGTACTGAGCAATCTTGTGTTATCTCAGACTTGGTCCTACTTTATGATAGAGGTTGGAAAACAAGTTGTCCTAAATTCTCTTCCAGACTCAGCTCCCTTTCAACTGAATTATTCTATAATTCCATTATTGCTAAAGATTTTCTAGTGAAATATTATTCATGCTGAACTTAACTGGATGTCTTCGTTTGATCTCACTGGGGCTAAATGCTGGAATGGTTTTATTTTATTCTAATATGAAGCATTTGTGTGAAACCAAAACACAACTCTCCTCTCTCCCCTTCCCATTCATTTCTATAGAAATACTCGATCTGACAAAAGTAGACCCTGTGGAACAATGTAACAAAAATGAAAAAAATTGCACAGAGAAAAGGCAAATTTTATTAGAATTAGTCCCATAACTCAACAAGAGTTGCAAAGGTGTCTACAATATCTCGCTTTTTTGTAATAGTAAAGTGGCTTCGCTGTATGGCAACACACAAAGCATACTTCCATGGTTATGAAGTGAAATTACTTCTGCGGGGTTAGGAACAAACTGATAATAAATGTCATGTGCCTACAGATTACAGTCAGTTATTTTCTCGGCTTTATTTTTTATTTCATTTTTTTCTTCAAGGAAAATAGATTCCTCACAATGGTGTGTCTAAATATATGTGTTTTATAGCTTATTTGATAAAACCTAAAGATTTGTTATGATTTAGTAATCTGACCTCCTGCAAATCATAGGCAGGTTTACAGTAACAGATGATAGATAATATGTAATACCAAATTGAATTAGAAAATTGATGTATTTTTTTTTAAATACAGATTTGCCAGATGTACACCCATTTCTTCACATCCTTAGTACCTGACATTTCTGTAATGGTAAATTTTATGTAGGTAGCAGCCTCCTTTTTAAAGTCTTGCTGTAATGGGCAACATCTTCAAAATACTTTGCTCAGCAAGCAGATAATCTAGGATTTAAGGTTCCTAGGACAGGCAGGGCTAAAGTATCAACCAGGCATCTTCTACAAGTGACCACTAGACATTAAATAGCCCATAATCAACTGGTGAAGAACACATTAGGTTTGAATATCAATCAAAGTACTACATGTAGGGTGATAAGAATTAATTTTATTCCTATCACAGAAAAGTTTATGACAGATTCTGTATATAAAAACTCAAAGCTATCTATGTGTAAATAGCATTAAAAAAAAAAGTGAAAAGAACTTCCTCATCAAGCAGGATGAACTTGTCACAGCAGCTGTCACCAGATTCCTGAGTTTTGTGATTATCCTGAGGTCATGTTTTCATAGCCATGGCTTATGGCCTTCTGTGATTTTTGCTTTGATTGGTGGAATGAGCTGGTGCTCAGTTGTACACTGCAGGCATTACAAGGAGCTTTCAGATAACAACCCTTAGGACTGGAGTGAAGGTGAGCAGAGAGCAGCTTCAGTGACAAGGTGGCAGAGACACGATGGCTCAGGTCAGTGGATTCAAGAGACAGGTTCAATATAGTAGGCTATTGTGGATAACAGGGAAGACTGAAATATAAAGAAGATTTTTTTTAAAAATCATCCTGACATCATGATGTGGTTATATAAATACGGGAAGGAAATACAAAACTTGTAGAGTTGATAGATTAAAGAAATATTTGCAAAGCTGGGACTGAAATTGAAATATATATTGAAATCTTTCTAATGTTTCAGTCGTTTGTTTTCACATTGTTACTTTTGCTCTAATTTTCAGATAAAGACATTTACTTCAGCATACAATTTATTTTCAGTTTTGCATCTCTGTATTCATGAATACTCTAGCTGTGTGCATTTCTTTAATATCAATAAGTTTGAAGATAATACATTATCATCTTGGAGGTTTAAAAAAATGAACATATTTTCTTTTAGAATAAAATATATTCAAGATGGTGTGTTAAGAAGCTTCTGAAGTTCACATTTCAGGATATAAAAATATCTATATAACTACATTTAGTAAAACAATAATGTTCCAGTACTTCTGGTCCCTTATGATTTCCTTGAAATTGTATTCACTCAACTACTCATAAATAAAATCAGTGGTTATGCTTTCAAAATTTTGTTTCACTCTGACAAATAGACTATATCATGAGTTTCAAACATTAGTATATGTTAGCATTAAAAGTTGTCCTGTATTAAACAGATTATTTGAAAAGCAGCTATCTCTAATCATTCTTAAAACTAGAATTCTGGACCTATCACAGGATGCCCAATATTTCACAGAATACCAATGTATTGGGGTACCTCAAGTATCTGAAATTCAGGAGTATATGATTTATTATGCTATTATGTTTAATAACAAATATTAACCAGGAAAATATATTCCACATAGCAAGATAGTACATTTGAGTCCAGTAGCTAACTAAAAGAAATCCCAAGACTAGCTGTGAAAGAAATCCTTTTTATCACCAAAAGTTTTAAGTATATCAGATAGAAAGGATCCACTTTATTTATTCCTTGTTTGTGGCCTGATATACTAAATCTTTATTGTACAAAATTGAACCAATTATAGAGAATATATTATTATATTCTTATAAATCCTTGGGGTTTTTTATTAAAAGTACAGTTTGTCAATGAGTTAAAATCATATCATAATCATAATATCATAATATACAATATTTTTTCTTGATTTTTTTTTACCCAGGTTCAGTTAACCTTTGTAACTTGTTCAATGAGAAAATCTAGTGATCTGTATCACCATACACAATTAATGGTTGAGCAGCCTATAATAAATGAAAATGCCATCATAGCCTAGCAATTAGTGCATGGATCATCTTCAAAAGCTTACACACTTTTCTGTCTACAGCATTTAACTTTGCTCTGTGACTAAAATTGTATTCAAAGTGAATGGCAATATTCAATTACCGTGGTAGCGCATTATGGGAAATTGTCACAATTGTGAGTAATAGCTCTTATGGAAAACAATTAATTTGGTGTCCTGTTGCTAGGTCAAGTATAAAAGCTAATTTCCTGGAGGAAAGAAAGATGTTTATCACCATATCTTCTTTGATGATTTAATCTGAAACAAGAAGTGCTTCTTTTACTGTAAAAAGTTTTCTTGCATATATTAAAAAAAAATTATAAGATAAGAAAGAGGTAGTAGCAAAAGTTGCACTAAAATATCTGTGAGGAGTATATTTCTTTCCAGTTTTGTCACAGGAAAATTTTCCTACATGCATAGAAATTGCCACTAGCCAAAACTGGTTGAACTACACAGTTTTATTGAAATAGAGCAGTTGAACACACAAAGAATGACATTTCCCTTTCCTCTAAAATACAAGCCAAAGTAGAGCTCTTTCCTGTGCCAGCAAGCACTAAAAGGAACAGTATTTTTTTCTATTTGAGTCCAAGAAAAAGGAAGAAAGAAGAGCATTTATTCTCCACCACCATTCTACACTTTAGTATATTTCTTGCTATATATTTAGTATTTTGTATGTTTCTTTAGTGTATTTCTTTACTCTGATTTCCATTCCTTCTCAAAGAGACAGTTGAGGGTTTTTTGCTGTATTTTTACCCCTTGATCGAGCCACTGATCTGTTACCATTTTCATGAGTGGGCATATAGTATCTCTAAGTTACAAAACTCAGTGTGTTTTTTGAGACTTCTATTAGTGTAATAAATTACCCATTTTGTTTTCTTTAATGCTTATAAATAATTTATTCCAAAAATACAAATATGCAGGATGACATATTTACATGATGAACATATTCATGAATATTTATACCACATAATTCCAGATGCATAAGTTATACGCCTGAGTTAGGAGAAAAGTTTCCAAACAAGCCCATTTTTATCATTTGAACAAAGCAGGAACTTAACACGAGCATTCTTAATAATGTCTCTCTCCCTCTCCCTCCTTCTCCCTCACTGTTGTACACCTAAGTACTCCTCAGTACATTAGCTTACTACACAAATTATATCAAGCTAGTGGAAGGAAAGAAAAGAGAAAATAATTATCACATGGTTAAAGGTTAAAAGAGTATTACCCCTACTTCAAATTATAAGAAACTGACTATTAGGGAAAATGAGTCTAAATACCTGGATGACATCCCCCACAGCTATGATATAACAATTGTGTTAAGATCTGAGTTGTTTGTTTGGGATCTTAAGACTTAAAAGTTTTCTTTCTCCTCAGAATTTTTGAAACTACAGAATCTACATTTAGATTATTTTGTCTTATATCCACATGCTGTAATAACTTACCTTTGCATTCCTTAATTGATTGTGACATCTCTTGTTTTAAACTTGTGACACCAAACTTGGCCTGACTGTACATTTGTGAATTTCAGGGACATGGAGGTCAGACAAGAAGTAATCAAAATGAAACTGGAAAAGCAAAGGTTTTTTTTTTTTTTTTGCCATGACATTTAACATAAGTAAAATAAAAATTTAAATTGCCCATATTTATTAGGGTCTAGAAATTATATCTCTAAGTGAAGAGATGCAACACTTTGACAATCACACTTTGTCTTGGTTTGACCCGGAAGTGAGTTTTTGGAAAAGTTGTGGTCAAACCAATCAGTGGCCAGATTTGAAATTGGTACGTGTGGTGGCCACTGAGGTTTGGATACGCCTCTGAGAACACACAGGGGTTAAAAGCAGGAGATTCCCGGAGAACTCTCTCTTTGGAATCCGGCGTTGGGTGGGCGGAGTCTGGACCTCTCCCCTGCCCAGCTGCGTCTGGGTGGGGAAGGGGGAGGCCATGTGGCCTGTGGGGAGGGGGCCAGAGCCCCCGAAAGGTGCAGGGGTGGAGGAGACTTGGGATGTCTGGGCAGCCCCCCCGGAGAGAGAGACAGAGACTGTGCTGGCAGCAGGGCCGGCCAGAAGCGGGGGATGCGGCGAGAGAGGTGCCCGGCAGCTGTGGGAGTCCTGGGCAGACAGAAGCGAAGATTTTAACCCCTTGGTAGAATAATGGAAACCTTACAAATACTGATCCTCCTGAATCAGAATGAGGACAGAGAGATGAGAGATGAAATGGGAAAGCGTGAGGAAAGCTGGAAGAGGTGAGAAGAATCTTAGCTGGGAAGAGATGATGGAGTGGCCTTGGGCTGGACTCTTTCTTGTATGGCCATGGACAGACCTGTGTTTTTCCCTGTGACCCAGAGACTGTATTTAGGGCAACACCTTGGAGTCAAGTGTAAAGCAGTGGCGTGAACAGAGACGGCTGAGGAGGGTGTGGGATGCCCTCTGTCTCCATGGAGAGGAAGATCTCTGCTCGTGAGGCCCCTCAGCCCCAGGGGGTGAAATTTGGGGGGGACTGGTGTCCCAAAGTTGGGAGACTGCTGCTTTTCGAACTGGGTGGAGCATCCTTAAGCGGGGAACCCTAAAAGCAGTCCTGGTCCATGTCCAGTGGTGAGAGCACTGGACATGGCGGGGAGAAGTCACGAGGGCCGATGTTCTCTGGGCGGGGCCATGGGTGACACAGAAACACGAGAGGTTTCAATTGTGCTTTCGGGGGAAGCCTATGATGCAAGGGAGGATTTCTCTCTCCCTGATGGATTTGAGGGTTGATTATTTGAGGGTGGTGAATCTGTGGAGATAAGGGAGGGGGGAGGAGGAATGTATTTGGAGGGTTTTCATTTCTTAGCTTTGTGTGTGTGTTCCTTTTTAGGTATTGTAATGAATAAAGTGTTGTGTTTTTCCCTCCATCCCCAAATGGGAGCCTGCTTTGTTCTGTTTCCGGGTCACATCTCACAGTAACCATTTTGGAAATACACCTTTCATGGGGGCCCTGGCATTGTGCCAGGGTCAAACCATGACACACTTTCATTATTAAATTTGACATATTCAAATTTAGGAAGTGCAATAAAGCAGTCATTCTTCTAATATTACCTGATTTTATTTTCACAAACACTTACATACTGGGAAATTTTTGCTTATTCTTACAAAGCACATAGAACCCAACTGTGCAGGGTCTGGATGTCTGTGGTGTCAGAATGTTGCTCTAGAATGAAGTTTAAAATAATTGTCATATTTAAATAGATTTCTCTGTCAATATTTTGTCATTTAGAATAGTCATATTTTTACATTACCAATGGATACAATAGAAAAATGTTACTTTGCAAATTTGCCTGCCCATCTTGAAGTTCATTTAGCACCTTTACATGTACCCTATTTAATATTATAAATATTTCAAATAAAAATCAATAAACTAGTAATGATTAATATCTATTCAAAACTATAAAATGCAATTTTATTTTATGAGTTATGTATAATAAAAGTTAACTTTTCCTATTGCAAAAAGAACTCCCATTGATTCATAGAGTATAGAAAAAAACACCTCTTTTCAAAAGTGGCCAGCTATGATTCAAGCACAGATTTCATGTGGATTCTGCTTTGCTCTTTATAAATTTAGTTAAATCAACTTTCTGTTTTCTGTATAACATCATTGGTTCTTGTAAATTTTGCAGAAAGTGTAGAATTTCCTTGGCAGAATTTTGTCTTGACTCTAGAAATGACATCTTTCAGTCTTTTAGGGAAAAAAAACTTGATACCAGAAAGGTTTTACTTCATGTTTGAGATTTTTTTTTAACTGTAAGTGCTATAACAAAATGTATTGCTGTGAATCTGCATTTCAGTCAAAACCACAAATTTAAAAATAAAAGTATTTAAAATTTGAATATAACGGTCATATAATCTTTTTTCTGCTAATATATATTTATTCCAAAAGGAATAAAAAAAGTTCAAAATTTTCCATGCACATTGTAGAATTCTAAACAATACATGTTATTCCTTTAAAATGTACATACTGCAGTAAAACTTTTTATCCTAAGTTTCCCTGTGGTTTCAGAATAGAAGTGATGAATAATGCATTATTCTTCATGTGGCGATGTTAGTAGGCCTCAGAAAATATGTAACCATTTTATTACTATTCATTTATGCGTACAGTTAATCATAAACTACAAAGGATTGTTAGTTTCAAACCCTTAAGAAAAATTTATGAGGTCAATTTTTAAAGAATTATTCCTCTGGGCTGTAATTAGTATTTTGTAGCATATGCAACCTGATGTTATCGTAGGAGGCAATTTGAACATCTGTGTGTATTATTTGAAAGGTTCAATCCCAAAGAACCTTCCTGCTTTGTGATGTTAGGATGCACATTAGACAAAAAAATGGATAAAGCAGAAGGACTAATTTCTACTGCATTAGAATACTGAAAAATATACAACAGCTTTCTTTTTTGCTTTGCTTCTTAACATATTAGAGCATATAGGACCATAGGAAAAGGCTTTACAGTGAAGCCTCATTTACTGCAGAAGTCAATTTACTTATTTAATGAATTTTTCACAGATATGGAAGTTTACAATACAGATTTTTAAAAAATAGCTAAATATACCTATGCCTAATATATCCACGCCTAACATTCAGGATTAAATATATTGTACATTGACGTGGTAGACCACTGGAAACAGATCTATTTTCATCTAAGTAAATTCTTGGGAATTAAAGATGATTAAAAATAGGTCTGGTGCATTTCAGAAATCATTTCTTCAAGTGGACTAGGGAAAAATGTTAATAGTTTTATTTACTGAAAAATGTTAATTTTAAGAGTACAAGAAACCCATAATCTATTCTGACAAAGTTGTTAGGGAAGTCCAGCAGTATGAAAATTGTACAGAACTAGAGTCAGTCTTTGATAATACTTCACTTGTTTAAGTACAGATCCTCACAATACATAATATTGGTAGAAAATGAGTCCGTCTTCAAGTCATCTCTTCTGTCACTCCACAGCAGTAAATTTTATACAGCAAAACAGGACTCACATATTTGATCCTTGGAGATAATACTCTGGGGTTCAATAATTATGTCCTGCAGAAAAGCATTGTAGTCACAGTTCCTAGTCCTGCAATATCCTGGGTTCTACCACTTTTCACAAGCTTAAATGCTCACCTTATTTTTATTTAAATTACTTCTTTAAGTTATATAATTAATTATATTAAGTAATCAGTTATTGGATTTGTTTAATTTGTATCACTACAGTTTTTGGGTTTCCCCCTACCCGGGGAAAATATTAAGAGTTGCAGGATGCCGTCTTTGAGTATACAAATAGCAAAATACTAACCAGATTTCATTTACTGGTATTTAAATTCATCTCCAAAAGTCCTGGAACCCTTTTACTTCTGTAATGCATTTACCCTGGCTGGATACCTGACATCTACCAAGGCACCTCTACCACTATCAGGGGGGAGAAAATATAACAGAGGGTTCACAAGTTGAGAAAAGAACCAGGAGACATCTCTCACTAAATACCATCATAGGCAAAATAAGCTTGAATTGGGGTTATTAACTGAATTTATAACTAGCAAAATCAGAGCAGGATAATAAGAAACCTTAGAAACACCTTCCCCTCACCTCTTCCTTTTTCACAGCTCTACCTCCTCCCCAGCAGCACAGGGAGAGAGAGAATGAAGGCTATGGTCTGCTCAACACCAGTAATCTCTGCTGCTGCTCAGGGACCGGATGCTCCAACTCCCTCCCTCCAGGAGGGACCCTGCCATGTGAGACAGTTCTGCATGAACTTCTCCAATGTGAGTCCATCCCATGGGTAACAGTTCTCCACAAGTGGTTGAAAGGTGGGACAGTTTTCAGAAGTTGGAGTCCTTCAAGAACAGGCCGTTCCAGTGTAGGTGCCCCATGGAGTCACAAGACCTGCCAGGAATCCTGCTCCGGCATGGCTCCTTTCTCCATGGGTCTGCAGGTCCCTGCAAGGACCCTGCTCCAGACAGGCCTCCCACAGGGTCACAGCCTCCTCTCAGGCATCCCCCTACTCCAGCACAGAGCTTTTCCATGGGCTGCAGGTGGATCTCAGCATCCCTGTGATCCTGCCATGGTCTGCACCAGGGGCTACAGGGGAATCTCAGCTCCTGTGCCTGGAGTACCTCCTGACCCTCCTTTTGCACTGACCTGGGTGTGTGCAGACTTGTTCCTCTTACATATTCTCACTCTGCTGTTCCCTGGCAGGAATTACATGTGTACAGTAACTTCTTTCCTCCTTTTTAAATAAGCTATCACATAGTCATTACCGCCATTTTTGATTGGCCCAACCTTAGCCAGCATCATGTCCATCCTGGAGCCAGCTGGCATTGACTCTGCTGGACACGGGGGAAGCTTCTGTTAGCTTCTACTCCACCCTTTTTCCCCCCACTACCAAAACCAGGCCATGAAAATCCAATACAATATTAATAAAGAAGGTAGATAGTAAAGCAAGGAGACTGTCGGGTGTGTCATAAACTTGATAAAACAAAAAGCTGTTACTGTTTTCAAAAAAGTTACTTATGGTATTTACCTAAAATCTGGGTGCAATTTGAAAATGGATGCAATAAGAAAATCATAGAAAATCAAAATAATTTTCTCATAGTGATATGAGAAAAACTCTGAATTTTTCTTTTCTGGGAACAGAAAATTCTTTCTGTAGAGTAAAAATAAGTTGTATTTCTGGGCACCACTGAAAAGAGTCTGGATCCATGAAACAGCAAAAAGCTTTGGGGAAATTATAGAATTCAAAACTCTTCTTTTTCTAGAAGCCATCCTTCAATATGGCCACTCTTCACATATGCTTACAAATACTGTCAGCAGGGATAAAATTATTGGTTGCTGATGGGAGCTTTTAAAATCAACTACTTAATGTGACTAACAAATGTTGAAAAACTGTTTATTCAAGCACCTCTTTTCCTTTCCTCCTCAGCCTCTTTTTCTCCTCCGTGCCACAAATAAAGAAAACACATTACTTCCAAAATTCCCACATGTCCGAGACAAGCATTATTGTCTGTGTTGTAATAAATGTGTGTATATAAACACAAGCTTCTGCACACATGTGTAGAAGCAGACATTTTTGTGTGTGTCAAATATCAATGTCTGAAAAGATTGATCAAATATTTAACACTTCAAAGACCAGCTGCATGTGTTAGCACTTTGTTGGAATGTGCTGATTATGAAGTGGCGTGTGATGAAAGCAAGAAAGGTGCTACTTACACACTTACTTATATTTCCGAGGCTAGGTTGTAGAAAACAGTTTTATGGTCTCAGTCATTCTAAAGAGCCAATGCTTATGTCCTTCAATAAAAGCTGCTTATCCCTGTGGAAAAGAGCCGTGCATTTCAGTTACATATGAGAAGGAAGGTTTTGTTTTGTCTGTTTGCTCTCTTCTTCATGGAGGAAAGAATTCACTTTGGGAGGAACTGATTATCTATAAGAACATATAAATGAAGGGCAAAAGTACAGTTTTATAAATAGAAAATTTGGGACACAGATTTTCCAGAGTATTCATTACTATCTGCAGGTACTCTTTACAGAGAGATTTTGCATAGCCAGTCCTGCAACCTATTCACACGTTGAACAAAGAAATTACAAAGTAAATTTCAGGTATTTTTTATTTAGTTGTAGGATATCAGGACAAGCATATCCTCCCTGTGAAGCTAGAAATGGGTTCTACTTATTTTATTTGCTCCTTATCAAATATATGATTTCATTTGATTCACTCTGGGTTTTTTACCCAGTGGAATCCCAGTGGAGCACTGCTGTTAACTGACATGATTGCCCATAATATCTCAATTATACCTGTTATATCTTATCATGTCAAAGACTTCTAGCAGAGTCTTTAATTTGTGAATCATTGAAAAAATAGTCCTTAACAGCACCTTGAAGTGTTGAGCTGTTACAGAAGGAGTAGTCTTTATCCTTAGATGACAAGACAGAGTAATAAAGGTCAAAATCTTTTATAGAGGAATAAAAGTTGTTCTTTTTGCCATTGGATGAAAGACTCCAAATGAAAAATTAAAATTAAAAAAGGGATGAGGCTTCATAACAAGGAAATACCAGTACAATTTAAAAAAGAAAACAAGACAGAGGTAATAATTATTTTAGAAAGCTGGGTGAAAAGCTATTACAATGTATTACCTTCAGCAATGTCCAATAACTGTAGAATTAATTTAACCACTTTGTAAATATAATCAAAGGACATGCCTAGGAGAATGAAAAGTGAGAATAAGAGGGCTTCCCAAACCACCAATATACCCTAACCACTAGTCTGAATAGTTCATCATTAACTCTTGCATGACACTGAGAATAAGTGTGGTGAATGGTCACAAAATGTTCAGTAACTATTTTGCCTATTAAATTTGGTTGATTTAAAAATTTATCATTAGATTTTGTTCTATTTTCTTTTTCTTTTGTATTAGTTTGCAGATTGTTTTGATTTTTTTAAATTTTTCAATCACAGAAAAGTCACTTTCTACTTGTTTTAACTACATTCTATTGAGCTCAATTCTTCATTTCCAAGTATCAAAAGAAAATATTTTTTGAAAAAAGCTTTTAAAATTTCTAATGCACCAAAAAAACCTTTCTGAAATAAATCACATATTCATTGACAATGATGAAATATCAAAAGCCATGGAAGTATGACAGAGTTCAAGTGATCTTAAATTGAATGTTCTGTCAAGGTTTGCTGCAAGCCTCTAAAGCAAACCTCTAATAAATCAGCAAGATAAGAGCTGAAAGTACTTTCTAGAAAGGCAGAACAGAAAGTAAATAATAAGCTTAAAACAATAAAAGTAAATTGCCTGTTTTCAGGTAAGGAAACTATCCAATATGTTTTATGCAAAAGCATAGAAAAAACATCTATAATTACTGTTGAAGTTTATAGATATATTTGTACTCTGTCCTTAAATATTTTCCTTCAAATATGTGAGCTAATCCAAAGAAGTAGAAATTAGTAATTTGACTGAATATAATTAAGTCCCTTCAATTTTATAGTAGCCACAGAAGACTCCAAAACCTCTCTGGAAATATGTGTCAGTGCTCAGTAACTCTCATGCTGAAAGAGTGTCTCCTGATGTTCAAGCAGAACCTCCTGTTTCAGTTTGAACCCATTGCTTCTTGCCTTGTCACTGGGCACCACTGAAAAGAGCCTAGATCCATCTTCTTCACTTCCTCCCATCAGGGACTTGGATCCACTGATGAGATCTACCCTGAGCCTTCTCTTCTCCGGGCTAAATGGTCCCCAGCTCTCACAGCCTCTCTTCATTTAGCAGGTGCTTCAGGCCCTTCACCATCTCAGTGGCCTTTTTCTGGACTCCAGTATGGCCATGTGTCTCTTGTTTTGGGGAGCTCAGAACTGAGCACAGCCCTCCAGGTGCTTACTAGGGCTGAATAGAGGGGAAGGATTACCCCACTTGACCTCTTGTTAATGCAGGCGTTGCTCAGTGCACCATTTGGCACCTTTGCAGCAAGAGCACACTGCTAGCCTGTGTTCAACTTTGTGTTCACTAGAATCTCCCCATTGTTTCCTAAAAAGCTGCTTTCCAGCTGATCTGTCCCCAGCATATATTGATGCATAGAGTTTTTCCTCCATAAGAGCAGGACTTGGCTTCCCATGCACAATAACTTCATGAGGTTCCTGCCAGCCCATTTCTCCAGCCTGCCTCTGGAGGGTAGCAGGACCCTCTAGTGTATCACCCATTAATCATAGTTTTTTGTCTTCAGGAAACTTGATCAGGTTACATTCAGACCACTAATGAAGGCCTTTTGAATGGGATTGGCCCCAGTGTTTAACTCTGAGGTATGCTGATGGTTACTGGCCTCCAACTAGACTTCATATTACTGATCCTTACCCTCTGGATGCGGCCATTCAGACAGTTTTTAATACACCTCACTTGTTTGCTCATACAGCCCATCCTTTATCAGTTTCTCTATAAAAATATTATGAAATGCAGTCCTGAAAGCTTTACTGAAATCAAGGTAATCAATATTCTCTGCTCCCCCTCATCTACCAATCCAATTTACTTATTGTATGTTACCAGGTTGGTCAAGCACAACTCTTTTTGGATCCATGCTGACTACTATCATCTTTTTCTCCTTCACTGGCATGGTAATGTTTTGCAAGATTAGCTACATCACTTTCACAGTGACTGAGGTGAGGCTGATTGATCTGTATTTCCCATGGGTCTTTCTCCTTGCCCTTCTTGAAGATATAAAAGATAAGGCTTTTACATTCCTCCAGGTTGTGGTTAACCTTGGCTGGCCACCAGGTGCCTACTAAGCCAGTCTAACACTCCCCTTTCTCAGCTAAACAGGAAAGAGAAAGTGTAATGAAAGACTCCTGGATCAAGATAAGGATAGGGAGAGATCACTCACCAATTGCTGTAAAGGGCAAAACAGGCTAATCTTGGGGGATATTAATTTATTGCCATTTGAAAGTTAGACTAGGATAATGAGAAGGAAAGATGAATCTTAAAACATCTTGACATTCTGGAGTCAGTTGCACTCCTGGCTTCTCTACCTCTTATCCCTAAGTGGGACAGGAGGATGAGGAATGTGTACTGTGGTCAGTTCATCCTTGTCTCTGCTGCTCCTTCCTCTTCACACTCTACACTTGCTGTCTGGCATTGGATCTTTTGGACGCAGAGGAAGCTTCTGGCACAGAAGCCATCTCTGTAGCTCCCCCACCCTCCACTAAAAGAGCCTTGGACACAAACCCAATATACCCAGTTCTCAGGCACGTCTCACACTTGAACGATCTTTCAAAGATGGCCAAGAGCAGCCTCAGAATGCATCAGCCAACTCCCTGTCAAGCCCTCTTAATCCTACTACTATCTCCTGTGTTTTGCTGAAGGCTGACTGGATTGATGCCTTCTAACATAAGCCTTTTCAGTTCAAGTGCTTGTGTTCCATACTGTTTTACTCCTTCTGACTTAATGGATAATATGAAGAATTCACTTTTTTAGGAGACTGATCTGTATTTTAGTCCCTCTGTTGCAGATGTATTGCTGTATCAGCAACAGAATGTGGTCTATGTATGTAAATATGTAGAAATAAAAGGCAAATGGAACTTGGGAGAGAAAAGGGAGACTGAAAACAAATTAGTGCAAAAGTGATAGATATTGATTTGATAATGTAAGTCCCTTGCTGAAACCAGTCTAAAACCTCTGTGACTGTGAGGTTTTCTTAACTTTAGACAACATGGTAACCATTAAGCAGTGTACTTGTTGAACACTTCATCTTTAAGGCATGTTCCTAGAATTTTGAATTATGTTGTTTGTCAGGTTGATCAGGAGAGAGAATGTAAAACCATTCAAAATATTGTCATTTAATGCAGTTAATGTACTTGTGATCATCTCTGAATCACTTGGCAAATTAATTCAGTCTGCCCAGAATGATCTTTGGGCATCCAGATCTATGAAAATGAAAAAAACCACCAAAGACAAAGCCAAACAAACCAAAAACCCCAAAATCCCCCAAAGCACTAAAGCCAAACCAACCAATGAACAGAAAAAAAAAAAAAAAACAAAAAAACATGAGAAAACACACAAAGTTCTTTTCAATAGTGTGGTGAATATTTTAGCCTGGTTCCTAAACAAGTAAATAATACTAATGCTGAAATATTGAACAGAAGAAGACAGCTAAACTGCAAATCAGCTATAATTCTACACTACATTAAAAATACCTGTAACATTTAGGTAGCTGAAACTAATAGGTACTTTATTTTTTTTTCTGTATTTCCATCAAAATGTTATGTACCAGTCTTTTTTTTGTCTCAGTCTGAAAAAGTCAGGATTCTGGAGGTGTAACTCTGCCCATATGATCTCTCTCCACAAATTTCATAAATGCATGACTGAAGTGGTATAGGCAAGATTTCAATCAACAGCATCTAAGTTGAAAGTTATGGCTAATGTTTTGTAGCAAATTATACTGATATATAAATTTACTAAACCATTGAAGACTTAAAAAATAAACTTTTTATTTTTCTTTTCATTAAAAATTAGCATTTTCCTAACATATCAGCAACAAATCTTCAGCAATTTAAGAATGCAGAAGTGCTCTACATATTTTCTATGACAGAGAAACTATTGCAAATTAAAAACCCAATTCCACAGTATTACTTACTATACTAAATCTGTTAGCAACATCAATTATTTGTTATCACATTGATAAGCATTGATTTTGCACCAGATATTTGAGAGACACTTCTTTATGTATTCTTTGTCCAAAATGGTTATTTGCACATTTCTAAGGTTGAAAGGTCATGTTCAAATTGAGTTAATGAATTTGCTTTTTTACTTGAAAAGTAAAGGATTTTGCTATTGATCTTTAAAGAGCAATATTTTAGAGAAAACACACAAAGTTCTTTTCAATAGACTGAAGTGGTATAGGCAAGATTTCAATCAACAGCATCTAAGTTGAAAGTTATGGCTAATGTTTTGTAGCAAATTATACTGATATATAAACTTATTAAACCATTGAAGACTTAAAAAATAAACTTTTTATTTTTCTTTTCATTAAAAATTAGCATTTTCCTAACATATCAGCAACAAATCTTCAGCAATTTAAGAATGCAGAAGTGCTCTACATATTTTCTATGACAGAGAAACTATTGCAAATTAAAAACCCAATTCCACAGTATTACTTACTATACTAAATCTGTTAGCAACATCAATTATTTATTATCACATTGATAAGCATTGATTTTGCACCAGATATTTGAGAGACACTTCTTTATGTATTCTTTGTCCAAAATGGTTATTTGCACATTTCTAAGGTTGAAAGGTCATGTTCAAATTGAGTTAATGAATTTGCTTTTTTACTTGAAAAGTAAAGGATTTTGCTATTGATCTTTAAAGAGCAATATTTTATATCTAGTTATTTGGTATATTTATGGAGGTATATATTCTCATTTTTGTCACTCATAAGAAAGTCAGTTAATTGATAGTATTTCTCTATCTTGAACAAATCTGAATATCTAACAGTCAAGAAAACCAGTAACTGAACAGTAATTTCACTACACACATGGTGAACATGGTCAGTGTGTACTATCCTTCTTCTTTAGGGGGTTGGTTTGGTTTTTGTTGTGGGGTTTCCTTTTTGTTTTGTTTATTATTTGTTTGTTTTCATTTTTAAAATATCATGCATCACTATCTATATCCATTGCTTGTCTACATCCAAGCCATTATTTTTATTAAAAATTTAAAGCTACAATATTGCACAGAGTCACACAATATGAAGAGCTCATATCACAAGATATTGCATTTCTCCAACTGATACCAAGCTCAGTAAAGTATATTTTGTGACAGTGAAGCTCTAGAAAATTGCTCCCATTTCTTCGAATATATGGAGCAATTAAGGTGTTAATATAATAATATTTCACTTAACTTTATTTTCATTGTTCATACTTAAAATCTGTGACACATTTTATGTGAGAATTAGTTGGATCCTTCCTCCATACAATGGTTGACATGTTACATGGTTCTTTAAGAAGCAAAAGGTATTTTAAGACCCTATTCATATCCAGTTACTGCATTAATTGATTTCTTTTCAATTATCAATTACATTAACTAATGATAAGATAATTTTTTGTCCTTCTTACACATTTTTTTACAGCTGATAAGTCAGTTTTTGGGGATATTCAAAATACTATTATAAAGTAGGATTACATCAAAAATGTTTTTCCTAGATACTTCTTAACTATTGATTCATTCAGAACTCTGCTTGAAGCATCCTATTTAGGTGTAATTCCATATTAATCACTATCTTAAATTTAAGTCTGTCAACTTGCTCTTAATTTTGTTTATATGGTTCTTTTTCAAATCACTAAATAGAGCAGATTTCAATTACTGTGTCAAGGATTATCACAGGTGTATCTTTAGTATATCTGTACTTAATACCGCCAATCTAGTCTGTATATGCAATGTAAGCTTTGATCAAATTAATTTTGTTCCAGTATTTTGTTATCCAAATAATTGTGACAATTTATACTTTTTTCCCCCCCAAACTTTTGTATTTTCTTTCATGTACTTAAATTGGAAATAAACAAAAATGCCTCCTCTTCTACCATATGGGATCAGGATGTATATTTTACACCAACGAAATGGCAGCAGTATGAAATTATTCTGATTGCTATTAGAACTACATACTTATGGTTATCTTGTTTATTCTTAATAGAACTTTTATGTTACTTTTTCTGAACACACATTTATGAATGAATATGATTTAATGGATAGATAGGTGAATCCAAATCACAACTTTTTTTGTGTTCTTATGGGGAAGACTGCTAAACCCACCAAAAATTATTTTAAAAATATGCAGGGGTGGTTAAGTAAATCTGTGGAAACATTTTAACTTGTACCTCCACCGCTGAGAAGGGAAGGAATAAACCTGTAATTTTACTTACCTAAATTTTTTGTAAACAGCTTGAGGACCTTCCACAGATAGCCAACTGCAACAGCTTGTAGACCTTCTGCAAGAAATAAACTATCCAGAATGCTGTAAAGGAAGTCATGTTGTAGGGGTTTTTTTAAGCTATTTGCCTCTATTTCTGCTTTATTTATAAGGTTTATATAAGTAAATTACTTGTCTGGAATGCTACTCTTGGAGCACACTGATTATCCATGGGAAGAAACCTACCAAGGCATTTTGCTTTTGTAGAAAACATTTGAGCTTTAACTCAGGGGATGAGATCTGCAATGTTAAAAAGTTTTGCTTTCTGAAAGAAGAATCAATCTAATTTGAGAATAGTGACAAACAAGCTGAACGAAATTAAGTGCTTTGGAAATTACCTGGTCAAACACTGACTTGGAATAAATAGGCATACCCAGAGTAGCTGTGGTTTTGTAAGTGGAGGTAAGCTTCCTTCTTTAAGACATAAAAATCACGGTGGAAATAAAAGAAAATAGGAAAAAAAAAAACAAAAAAAAACAAACAAACTGGTGGAAATAAAAGAAAAAAGAAAAAAAAAACCACTCTAAACCAGCTCAAAATTATCCTCCTTGGTGAACTATTCCATGGCACATCTCAGATGTTGTACTGAGTTGACCCAGACTGGATGCCAGGAACCCAGCAAAACCTCTCTTTCACTCCCCTCCCCAGCTGGACAGGGAAGAAAAAAATATAACAAATGGTTCATGGCTTGAGAAAATTACCAGGGCAAATGTCATCATGGACAAGGCAGGGTCAAATTATGAGATATTAATTGAATTTATTACTAAAAAATCAGAACAGGATAATGAGAAGCAAAATTAGACCATATAAAAAGAGCCATTCCCCTCACCTGCCCCTCCCTTCACAGCTTCCCCCAGTGGCACAGGAGGACAGGTAATTTGGTTTATGGTCAGTTCATCACATGTTGTTTCTGTCACTGCCAGGGAGAGGAGTCCTTCCCTTGCTCCAACATGGGGTTCCTCCTGTGGGAGACAGTTCTCCATGAACTTCTCCAATGTGAGTCCATCCCATGGGCTACAGTTCTCCACAAACTGCTGCAATGTGAGACAGAGTTTAGCAGGTGCAGCCCTTCAAGGACAGGCTGTTCCAGTCTGGGTGTCCCATGGAGTCACAAGTCCTGTCAGGACACATGATCCAGTGTGGGCTCCTCTCTTCACAGGTCTGCAGGTCCCTTCCAGGAGCCTGCTCTAGCCCAGGCCTCCCATAGGGTCACAGCCTCCTCTAAGGCATCCATCTGGTCTGGAATGGATCTCATCTGTGGGCTGGATCTATGTATCCCTGTGATCCTCCATGGGCTGCAGGGGCACAGCTGCCTCACCATGGTCTGCACCAGGGGCTACAGGGGAATCTCAGCTCCTGTGCCTGGAGCACCTCCTGCCCCTCTTTCTGCACTGACCTGGGTTTGTACAGAGTTGTTCCTCTTACATATTCTCACCCTGGACTTCTCTGGATGCAATTACATTTGCACAATAACTTTCTTTTTTCTTTCTTAAATATGTTATCACATAGTCATTGCCACCATTTTTATTTGGCTCAGTCTTGGCCAGATATGGGTGAAGCTTCTCAAAGCAGCCATGCCTGTAGCCCCTGCTGACAAAAGTGTCCATGCAGACCCCATATAAAGGATGCTGCATTCACAAGATCACAGAATCCCCAAATAAGCTGAGTTGGAAGGGGCCCACACAGATCATCAAGTCCAACTTCTGGCCCTGCATGACACCATCCACAAGAATTACAGCATGTGCCTGAGAGAATTGTCCAAACATTTCTTGACCTCTGTCAGACTGGTGCTGTGACCTGGGAGCCAGTTCCAGTACCCAACAATGCTGTTGCAAACATTTTCCTGTAAAATCTTACTTGTTACATCTTTATGTCCTCAGCTACTACAAGCTCATTACTATTAGTGAGACAATACTTAATTTTTTTGGGGTGGGTAAAGGGCTGTAAATATGTCACTTTTCACAGGAAAATCAACTTTTTAAGAATCAAAATACTACATTTCAATTACTTAAGGAAGTAATTTAATACTATTAATTTATTTCAAAATTTATGTGTATACCCTCAGCTGCCAAAATACCCCAAGAAATAATTTTTTGTAAGCAAGATACCTGTCTAATGGTTAATATCTGATTGCAATAAAACACTACAACCAAATCCAAGCATTTAGAGTCTGAGAATCAGTGTTAGTAATATAATGAAAAACATTCCAGGAACTTAGCCTACAGACTTTCCTGTCAATTTTCAATCTTTAATGAGAATCTTAACCATTTTTAAGTAAGAGAGGTTAATGAGGTGGGAAGGGCATTTTTTGGAACCTTTCAGACTGAAAAGTACACCAACATTAAAAAGTGTTACTGTAATTTTACACTAAGATATTCAATCTTTTCTCAACTAGTCTCACATTTTTTTTAAAGGAATCACATGGAAATCAATGCTCAAAGATCAGTTTTCCACCATATACTTACATCCCCTTTCCCTCCTTCCATCTTGTTTTCATACTACAATGATTGACTCCATAACGAGGAAATTTCATCTATTTTACTCGGGATCTAAAGGACTGAAAATTTAAACCTAAATGTAAAGAAAATATTGCTCTTGCCATAGTTACTCACTCTTCCGGATTTTGCTGAAAAATATTTAATGTAGGAAATAGCAACAGAAATCATAGATAAAATTAAATAAATCAGCTTCTCTTCCTTTAGATAAAATCTAATTTTATGTTCAAAATTGTAAACATTTTTATAGTGTCCATAAACATTTCAGTTATTTGAAATGCAACATATATATGTGAAATCAACAGTAAAAATAATAATGCTATGTGAAAACACACTTTAAAATATAAACTGTCATGGAATTCCAGTGTAAACTTAAAGCACTCTACATCCTTAGCTGAAGATCTTTAGCCTAATACTTTAACCTAATACTTTCCCAGTATTAAACCTCAGCTCTTTCAGTTTGTGTTCAGGATGCTTGATTAGTAGAACTCACTTGAAATCCTAAGAGTTAGGCTTGCAAGATTGCTATTTAGTATTCTATTTAAACATAGAGGACAATAATTTAATCTGCTTAGAATGGGAAAATATTTGTAAAAATAGACAATGAATATTTTTTTTTAATAGGTGAATTTTCCCTGTGTTGTATCTTGGTTGATGAAAAATCAGTCAGATTGCCAGAGTATGTTAGCAGTCACACACCATGGGGTTTTTTTCCCTAAGTGCATTGTGCCTTTATTTACTTCTGCAGAGCATTAGTACAGCACAGAGTCACTGTTGTTGCAGATTTTCTCAAAGACTCTCAAGGCAGTGGTGCACCATCCTTGTTATAACAGATGGTCTTTATCCGTAGCTGCGCACTTTGTGGAGCTGGTACCACAGTGGAGGGTTTGCCCTGAGCATGTCCTTACAAGACTTCGATGGCCTACCTGTCAGCCATTCACCACGAGTTTAATGGGCATAAAGAAAAGGCTTAAGGCATTCATGTTGTTCATCATATCTGCCAGCTGTCCACAGCAACAGTGCTGTAGTATTGAGCACTTGATACTGATGTAAGATAGCAGTATCCTAGACTGACAATATATTCAAAGATTAAACTTATTAAATATCTCAAATCCCACTTTTTTGTTTTTATCAAAAAGTTTAATTTAACATTTTAAAATGCAAATACATATAAATATACCTATACTTACATATTTTAAGATTACAATATTATTTACAGTAATATTAGATATTCCACACATGTTATTTCAAATATCCATTTCCAGCAATAGTAAAAGGTAGTTAACACTATGCTTTTGACACAGGGAATACAAGATGACATTGAAAAATATATTGAACCTAATTTTCGTACTTGTCTACATTGCCACATTTAAAGGTATATGTTAGCAATGTTCCATTTTTCTCAGAATGACTCTGATTAAAAGATTTGTGTTTTTAAAATTCCAGTTCAAAAGTGAAATTAGAATTCAGATTTTCTTATTCTTCTACTTCAGTTGTTAAGCAGTTGTGTGAGCAATTAACATGTTCAGCCACATGTTAATACCATACTGCTTAATTGCCTATTTCTGATTGATTTGGGTACCTTGAAGGTTTAAAATCCCAGTAGAGTTGGAAGGGTATTCCCATTCTAATGATTGATTTAACAAATGGGTGAAATGATTTCTGACTGTGGATTAGTGTGCTGCATCAGGGAGTGTGCAGAGTGTAAGGTTTTTTTCAGACCGCACTAAGAAAAACTGGGCAGTAAATAATGAAGTAGAATTGGAAGCTTGAATAAAAATATAGATAGTGAGTAAATCACATGCTATCAATTGCTGAGAGTCCCATTGTTTCCCAGCATCAGACAGAATCCAAATTAATTCCCATTGTACACTCTACATACGCCATCCATGGGAAGGTTCTTTGTCTCTCCTGTGCTGTGATCTTGTGTAACAAACCAAACCATGTGTCTTCTACTGACAGGTAGGAATCCTCTCACTTTCATGTTATCCACTAGAGTGCAGTGCTGTCCATCCACTCTGGGGTTGGTGCTTAGTTACAAAAGGAAAAAAACCTTACAACAGAATTAAAGTGGTAGGATAAAAAAGAAGCATTTATTTAATGGAAGTTTTCACATGCACAAAATATGGTATTGCACATGCACAAAATCAAATTAATACAATTTTTATAAGGTTAATTAATTATTATATCTAGCAGGTAGATCCAAGAGGAGATTCAGTTGCCCCCTTGGGTCTGCCCCTTGGAATAGTTCCAGGGGCTTCTTTGCCTTATTTCTTGTTATGTCCTCTCAGATTCTGGTTGCAAAACAAACCATCCTTAGTAGAGGTTCTCTTCTTGAAAATCAGACTAAACAGAATTTCAGGAATGTGTTAGAAAGGAACTAGATAAACTATGAAAAAGGGTATGAAAAGTACTGGAAGTTATATTACTAAATATTAAGAATCTATAAAGCTACAAATATGAAAAAGTCTTTAAATCTTTAAGCATCAGGGTACTCCAGCATGTTCCAGAGGAGCATACATGGACATAAATATGAGTTACCCAGGCTAACATATGAGCTTCTCAATATCAGATCAGATTGTAGAAAAAATTTCACCGCCCAAGGTTTATAAAGCATTGGAACAGAGTGACTGGGGAGTAGTTGAGTTACCATCCCTGGAGATATTTAAAAGGCTTGTAGATGTGACTACAGGGACATGGTTCAGTGGTGGATTTGGCAGTGTTAGATACTGGATGGACTCAGTGGTTTTAAAGGCCTTTTATAGCCTAAGTTGTTCTGTGATTAAATATTCCCTCTCAGGTCCTACATAAATGCTCATAGCTTATCACATTTGCTTTTTTACTCTTAAAACATTTCTTTGATATTCAGATCTGGTAATATGGCTACAGAAAAAAAGCCAAACCTCTCAACATGTATTTATCTAAGGGAATGTGGACAAAGAAGACAAAACCATAGTTGTACATAAAGAATAAAACATACATACAGAACATTTTTTTCTATGCTTATAGAAAAGAGGAGAAACAACCATGAGGAAAAAATACTATTAAATTATTAAGCATTAATATTACCAACATTTTTTAAATATAAATTTACATTAGTTTTTAAACCAATGCAAATAATTGCAATATTAAAGATAAGCAGGAGCAATACAACATTACAATTAAATGCTAATTCAAATATGACTGTAATCCCTTGTTTTAAGCAAAGCCTTTTTTAAAAAAAAAAGAAACATGCAACAAGGAATAAAAAACAATCTTAATTTTTCATGGTTGCTGCAGTTTAATTTCTCAACAATAACATCATTGTTTGAAAAAATTAATTTATAAGATTGAAAGGATGAAACAATTTTTCCTCAGCCTATCAAATTGGAAATAAGAAAAACATTAAAGAATTTTTCAATAAAATCTAGTCATTGATATTCAGAGAGGACACATAAAAGGGCAAAAAGCACATTTTTAAAAGTATATTTTAATATTAAAAGACTGAGTTTTAAAGGAATTTACATTTAAAAAAAATGCTTCTCTTATACCAATAACTGATTTTCTGAAGGTGGTTAATATACATTGACTTAAGCAAAATTTAAAATAATAGCTGAAAAATCTAAGGGTTTTTTTTCTACATACTTATTTTTTTACCTTCTTTTAGAATGCAATTAAATGAAGGCATTGACTTGTATTATCAAATGCGATTTGAAAGTCTCATTTCTGCACCAAAGAAAATGTCTATAATTTAAACCTTATACTAAAGAAAAAATCTGACTAATTTATTCATCAGAAAGAACTGTGACCATATCTACTTAAAAAGACACAGCATCTTGTGAAATTTCCTTGGGAACACACATCACAGTTATTTCATCTTTAGAGAGCACTTTTCTTAGGCTTTGGTCTTGCAAGACAATGGGGGTCTAGTAACATGAAACAAACTGACTGGATCATCTTCAGATAGTTTTTATAATTCTCTTACAAACTTAACCTTAAAAAGTGATGTGATTTTACAAGGAAGAGTGGAAAATTGTGTGTCACACTTCTTTAAAACAGCTGAAGGCTTACTGCCAGCAAGAACTGTGATCAGAAATGTTTGACAGGCTCTGTGGTTAGGGAGCATTTGCTAAACTGTGTTTCCTTCCTTCAGCATTGTGTTTCAGTATTCATAAAGTGACAATGCAGAGGTGGCTTTGGGGGAGAGAGAAAAAAAGATGGAAAAAAGACTGTAAGTTCTAAAGACACAAAATGTAAGAGAGCTTCTATATTTCCTTTTACAAGAAACAAGCATTTAAATTTATAGGCATTTTTGTCTTCATGCTGTAATCAATACTGTGCTGAGAAGCTATTAATAAATTAGCTAATAAGTCAGCTGATCAACTTGGTAATGTTAAAAATATGTTGTTATAAAGAATTTTAGTTATAGAGAAAACCTTAATCCAAACCTAATTTTAAAATAAGGTTTATCTTTATATGGGTTTAGCATAAGAACCATAATGCTTCTGAATGCTGTCCACAAGAAACAAGGTAAAATAACAAGGCCCATTTTTAATGAAAATTGTTAAAGGTTGATCTAGGTTTGGTGGTTTAAAACTATTGTATTTATTTCTTTTCAGAACTTATTTTTTTTCTTCTGAGTTCCTTCTGTTTTCACCCTCAGTCTTATGAGGACTCCCTTCTCCTCTCCCCCTGCCACACTTTTGAGGTGGTATTCTATTCTGGGAAGATGTATGGTATTCAAAATGCTCAATGAGTGGGAGAAAAGTGTCTGGATTGTTTGGACTAGATTTGGGGAGACTTAAGCAATTCATGACAGAAACACAAAGCACCCAATACACATGAGAGTGGGCAGCCTGTGCCTACACAGTAAGGGATGTAAAGTCAAGTCAGCTCCTGAAGACTGGGGTTTTTCCATTTAAGGTAGCTCTATGAATTATTTTACTGGCAGAAGAAAGCTTGGTCTAGACTTCCAAAGCAAGCTGTGTCTGCATATAAAGCTGGTAGTAAGTCTGTGCAATTACACTGGCTCTCAGTAGGGCTTGTTATTGTAAGCTTTGAGTTGCACTGCCCACAGTTAGATTGTGCTGGTGTACCCTGAAGCACCAAGGTAGCAAACTCCTGTCCATTTAGAATTCATAGCGTAGAATCGTCTCCTGAGGATGTCTACAAAGTAATTGTTAGCATACATCAGGTTGTTTTGATCAATTTGCCTTCAGATATTTTTTAAAAGGAAAAGGCTGACTACCTTTTTGTCAGATGGCAGCGTGTCCTTATGTGAAAAATTTCATGCTTTTTATAGTACTGTTTCATTGTTAAACAGATAGAGAAGAAAAATAGTTTTAGATATGGCAAAAGAGAACTACATCAATGATTAAAAATCTAACAAAAACTTAAGAAAAAACAATGAAATTAAAAAAGAAGCTGTAGAAAGGAAACAACTTTTCTTATATTTGAAATGACAGCCTAAAGTAGACCTTGATAATTCATTTTTCATATTAAATTGAAAGGCTTGAGTTATACTAACATTTGCCTGAAATAATGCTAGCTATCTGGAAAACATTAAGATACCAGTATTGCAGCAAAGCAAATAAAGAAGATTTTCAATGAAAGACAAAACCATATATATGGTTTTTTTCTGCCCATTTTTCAACTATCCTCAAATTACAGTTTTTGGAAAATAAATTGCATATTTTTACGACACCCTGAAAAGATAGCTCATTTAATTTATATATTGAATAACACCTGTTATCCCTAGAACACTTTGGGTATAAAATTTGAGGGGATTTTATGGTTCTGTTTTGTTTATGGGTTTATGCAAGCCTAAGTGGTAACTATAATGCTATATGTAGAGATGTAAAGTTTTAGTCTTATTCTTTGTAAATTAACATAAAATACAGTTTATTTGATATCTGGAGCCTAGCATAATGTCTTTGTATTTTTTTTTCTTTCAGCTGTACTTCTAAATTTTTTATAATGTGCTTTGCTCATAGTATGACATCAGCAAGAAGTTATTCTCTCCTTATTTCATCTCATAAAATAGAAAACAGTTTATTAGTTTTGTTGGGGTACATACTAAGATATACAGGTATTGGTTATAGGTCTCATCAAGAGCATGTTCTTAACTCATCATCACAAACTTTGAAAACAAACCCATGGTCTTCAAAAGGCATAGAGATTTTCTTTGAGAAATAGACTTTTTTTAAATATGTCATATGGAAATAGTAGTTTACCTGTTCTCTTCTTTGGGGCTCACAGTGCTTTTTAGCCCATGTCAGTGTTATTGATAATATTTGACAAGACATTCTCCTTCAACCTTGGAGAAAACTACATGGGAAGAAAACATTAAGTTTCCCATTATTTTGATTCCATACTCTTTGGGTCTGCCAGGATGTGTTGACTTTATTTAGAAGTATTTTATTTCTGTCTTATTAAGCTCCATCATTTATACCAAATGGGAAAGAAAAAAATGGCTTTTAATGATTAAAGTTGGTGCACAAATATCAATCAATGTTATTATGATATTATCTTATTTGAATAGCTGAACCTGCAGCTGAAATATAATTTGAAATAACATCTACTATATTCACAGCTTCTTCAATGTTTAGGAATTGGTAGAATTATAACTAATACAGTGATATATATGTTAGCTGCTCTACAATCGATTCAGGAAATATTATTTTTTAATACTGGAAAACTTCTAATGTATTTATATTGTTTAAACATTTATATGAATGTTTGTTTTCTCTGAAAGGTTGTAGCATTATAACTACTTTAAAAATAAAATAAAAATCTCTCCAAAGGTCAGCGTGTCATTTTTATTCTTTTTTTATGCCAAGTGTCTGTGGATGCATTCCCTTAAGGGCCAGTTTCTATTTCTTTTTCTCCAACTTAACAAGTGTTGGGGTTTTTTTAGCATAGATACTTTATATATTATCGATTATCAATGAAAAATATCAAGTGAACTGGCTATTATATAGGTTTTCTGTATCTAATTTCTTCAAAAGAAAGGAACAGGTGGAGAAAGTATAACTAGAGAGACAAGGGTTTCAGAAGTAACCCGTTTTCTCAAGCAGTTCATAGAAAATATCCAGCATGTCACAGAACTAGTCTTATACAATCTAGGTTCTCTGAGGTCATCTGAGGAATATCTCTGCTGCCTCTGTGTTGAAAGTTCCCAAATAGGACAGCAAGTTAAAAGCAAAACATACACCTGATTGATTGCTCAAGAATTGCTAATCAGGCAATTCTTTAAACTTTGTTTATAATGGAGTTTTGATTTATTAATACATTATTTGATTTCTTAGCAACATTTTCACAGAGCCACCACCAGCCTGGCTGAGGGGCTGGTCTGTGTCCTGTTGTGGTCTCTTGAGGGCAGCTGGAGCCAGCTGGAACCAGCTGTGCCTGGCACGGGGCAAGTCCAGCCTCTCTTCACAGAGGTTGTCCTGCAGCCCCACTGCCAGGGACACCCAAGACACAATTTCTTACTCTCCAAATTAAAACTAGGCTGGTTTTCTATAATTGCTACTGCAGTTTTCTGTGATGTTTTATAAGATTCTTCGTTCATTGGATACTGGACTTTCACATACAATATCTTTAGCTGCTGGTTTAAACAGGCAGTGGTCTTTCTTCTACACATTTCCAAATGTTCAACTTTTTTTCCAAAATATGTATCAGATTACTTAGGTCACAGGGAAAGATTGTATTCTTCCTAACCTACATATACACCAAAACTGTGATTTTACAAAAATTGTTATGTGGCTGCCACCCTTCTGTTAGACCAATAGTCTAGAAGGTAGATGAACTGTTTCTTGGAGAAAAGACTCCATTAAAACACGTGCAAAGCTTCCCCATTAGAAAGTAGGGCAAAAGTTCAATAGTGTTTGAAATGCTGGAGGATTTTAGGAATGGTAAAGGATCTGCTAAAGTTTATTTCTTTATTGGCTTCTAACAAGATTATTAACTCTACAAGAGTATTAAATCCTCAGGCCTTAGGTGTGTTGAGTACTAGCTATAACCTACTCATTAGCACTCTTTTTTGGTTTGGAAAATGCATGATCCTTTCCTGATTTGTTAATTTATAAACTTTTTCTGTAACATTACCTCATGAAGGTTCCCATACATGAATGAGGCGGAAAGATTAAATGTATGGTAATCTTGGTCCTCTAACATTCAGCAGGAATGTATTTCCATATAAGTTGATCCTAGGCTGTGAAACTTGCAATGCTAATGGTATTGCATGGATGGAAATGGTAACTTTTTAGCACTAAAACTGTGTTTCTGACTTCTAACATTCTTATTTATCTCATAGGAGGACTTGTGTCTCACCAAACATAAAAGAGGCTTGTCATAAGGTTGTGTACTCTCAAAACAGAGAGGCAAGACACAACAGGGCTGGGTTAAGGCCCAGATTGAAAGAAATAGGATAACAAAAATTAGATTACTTATAATGAGTGATGACTTTAAAGTATCAGATTAATGTTTTGTTTTGTTATTTTTTGCTTTTCAGGTTTTTTAAAGTACAAATATGCAGTTTATAAATAAATTATATATATAAACATAAAACCTTAGTTGGAAAAAAATAAGTCAGAATTAAATTTATATTGAAATTATGAAACTAGATAAACTTAAATATCTACTTTTCCCTAATAATATGAAGTAAATTTACTTTCCAGTGCCCATAGGAAAATGATGTGAAGCATGACTGGTCTGTTAAACAGATCCTGTCCCACAATGGGACATCCTTCTTTCAGTGTGGGCAATATATCAGCTAGTGGCAAGAATTATAATACTCATAAGAACTCATGAAATTAGAAGTACTGGTAAAGGCAATGTTTTTTACTGAAAGTCTATATTAAAAACAACTGACCTTTGATTCCTAGATCCTGCTGCAATAGGTATTCCTGATGCTAATATAGCTTATTTTCTAAGAAAATTAAAATATCTTGGAAATATAAATTAAAGCTGGTCGTATTGAAATTCATCCCTAAAATAACCATAAATTTATTTTAATTGATTAGGTTTAGACTCATCCTTAAGACTGATTATAATGAAAATCTTAGCACTTGTTTCCACCATATTTGTACACAAGTCTGAGTAATATCCTTTTGTCCATATGAAGATATCCTAGCAGACAGCCTGTTCTGTGCTATTCTTGGACTGTGTTGTGGTCACCCATGAGTTTAGCCTTGATTGAACACAATCATTCTTGCTGACATGTGCCTGGCTAAGGTGAACCACATGTAAACCAAATTTGCCCAAATTGTGGAAGTGATTTGATTTAACTAGCAGTTGTTACCTTTCAGTTCTTTACTTTGACAGGCAGATTTAGAGCTTTATAAAATACACAAGATGAATGGATCAGGGCCTACACTATGCTGGATCACTTTGTGATAGTCCTAGCAAAACAAAAATATTATCATTTCTTTGTCAAAATGGTGAGCTCTGAGAGGACTTGAAGGGACAGACCTCAATTGTCTTTCCTACAATTAATAATAATATATCTGACTCTAATATATACAAATTTATTTTTCAGGAATGCTGGCCAGAAGCCAACCAACAGATACATCTCTGAGAATTTTTAAAAACAAATTTCAAAGAACACAGTTAAAATCTTATGAACAAAAATGAATATGTAATCGCAAAATAATAATTATTAATGAATTATTCTTTAACTGTTCAGTAGTTTTGTTGACTGATGATGGCCCCTGAGAGTTAACAGGAAAACTGGCAAGCAGATCTTGGATTCAAATAAGGCCATGGGATGCTAAAGCTGGGGATCTGAGGGATGCTACTAACTAAGAAATTTAGAAGCTCCTTGGATTTCAAGATTTGCTGCTGTGGGGGTATCTTTCTTTGTAGCAAAAGACCCAGTTAAAGTAGAATAAAAATACTAATGAAAATTACTGAATTGATTTAATGATTTAATTATAAAAGACTAAACAGGTCTTAAAAATGTAACTGTCTTAAAAGAAAATAAATTATTATTTGCCACCCCATGCAAAATCTTCAGATGGTTTAACCTCTGCCAGCAATCAAGCCCCATACAGCCACTCATTTGCTCCTCTCCAGAAGGACTGGGAGGAGAATTGGAAGGGTTAGAACTGGAAAACTTGTGGGCTCAGATGAAGAAAGTTTAATAGGGAATGCAAATGTAGTGTACAAGCAAAGAAAACCAACAAATAAATTCACTGTTTAACATGGGCAGGCAGGTGTTCAGCCATCCCCAGGAGAGCAGATCCCCATCCCATGTAGTGATGACTTGGGAAGAACTTCAAATGTCCCCCCCTCCTTATTCATTCTTCCCCCCACTTTATATACAGAGCATGATGTCACATGGTCTGGAATATCCCTTGGGTTGGTTTGGGTCACCTGTCCTGGCTGTGTCTCCTCCCAGCCTCCCATGCACCCCCAACTTCCTCACCAGCAAGGCAGTGTGAAAATCACAAAAGGCCTTGGCTGTGTGAAAGCCTTGTTCAGCAATAACAAAAACATCTCTGCATTATGGGCCCTGTATTCAGCACAAATCCAAAACAGCCCTATATTAGACACTGTAAAGGAAATTAACCCTACACCAGTAAAAACCTGAACAATTCTCTAGCCTCAGTGAAGAATTATTTTTTGTTAATTTTGTATCTATTCATTTAAGAGAAAAACAAATGTTTAACATTGGAAAGCACTGACTTCCTTCACTGTTGCACGGAGTTCTTCTCTAAGTTCTGCTTTCCATTCTCACTTTAGCATGTAACAGGTTTTCCAAAAAAAATATAATCACTTGTGAAATAGTATTTAATGTGTGTTCTACTTCTGACAAAAATCTGTCACAAACTAAAGATAGCTAACATGTCTATATCCCATCCTTGAAAATATAATACATTTAATGTGAGTTTAGTACTCTCTTTGTCTTGCAAGATGTATAAATTTACCTGACATAAGATCAGCTGAGACTCATTAAAAATTACTTAACATTTAAGCATTATTAAGATCCAGAGTCAGTTTTACTCTCAACAAATTGTCAGTTATTTTCCTGTAATGATGCACATTGTCTCATCTTGGAGTCTATCTGGGAGGAGACATTCAAGAACAGTGAGCTGCATTTATTTTTATTGGATCTAAACACAAGACTATTGCAGAGTTCTGAGTGACCCAAGCTTTGTGTAGGGATTCTTCTTTATTCAGGCCAACATTCAAATGAAAGCCAGAAAAAAAGATTCAGTGTTTGCTTCTAGTCTTATAAGAGCAAACTGTGTTGGTTCTGTTTTCTTTTTTTTTCATCTTTGCAAAATTTAAAATGCATGTGAGATTCTACTGCGAGTAAAAAGTAGAAGAATGTCAGCAACTGATAACAAGAAAGGGATGCCTACACCCATATATTCAGCTAATTTAAACTTACTTCCCAATAGCTTTAGCAGAATGTCAGAAAACTGTTGCAGTCTAGACATCCATAACAGAGATGCACAAAAAATACAATGCAAAGAAAAGGCAAACAAAATAGTCAAGCATAAACATGCCATAATTTTTTTGTGCTGGTTTTCAGAAAAAGAGAAACCACACAAAGCAAAGCAGCTTAAAGTTTTCATACACATAACTATGTGAAACTTCACTGACTGTAGTAAAATAGACAAAATAGATAGAGAAAGAAACATCAGTTAAAGTATTTTTCATATTCATATATTTCTTTGAGAGGTTCAATGAACAGAGGTAGAACACTTCTCAATTGCTGTGAATATTTTCTAAAATATCTCTGCAAGAGATCTTGATGGCATTATTGACTGAAATACCTGACATTCAAAGCTAGAAGCAGTGTAAAATAATAATGTGAAATATAGAATTAATATATATAATATTGAGATCTAAATTTTTTGCCATATGTAAGTGTCCTGTTAATTTTACTTTCCTTGAAAAAAGGGTGAAATATTTTGATTCTTTTAGTCTTCTGATATTGGTACTGCATGCACTCTTTGTTATTGTAGCATACTTATAATTTTCTTTTGATTAGAAAAACAACCAAAAAAAACCAACCAACCAAACAACCCCAAAGAAAATCCAAGAAAGCAACAAAATCTTAGAGCATTGCATACTATGGGAAAAGGATTTACTTTGAACAGTGAAGTGGCTTAAAAATGCATTCAAACTTTACTGCTTTGTGGGTTCAAAACATTTTCAAAACATATATAATTAGGCACCTTAGGATAGAGGTTGTATATTGTCTGGACAATGTGACTTTCCAATATCAATTTGTTTTGGAAACTACAATAGCCAAGTTATTGATCTCATCTATATAGTATTAACTCTAATTCTCTTGAATGAGAAATAATTCTGGTCGTTTTCACTGGTTAAAAAAAAATAATTTTATCTGTGTTTACTTGTTTACTTGTTTACTGTTACTTAAATCTATGAAACTAGCTCTATGAAAAGGGGAATTAGACTAAGTGTTACAGACTTGATTTATATGACATAGTCAAATTCATCACAAATGCATCATAATCAGGATCACAATGTCAAGGGAAAAAAAGGGTATTGTCAAGTGAAAGCAGTTTTCAGCCTTGTTCTAATAGGGACTATTTATTTTCCTTTATACCTGAAGGATTGGATTTTGTCCTGGAAGTTGTTACAAAAACTCCTTGATGTTAGTCAAGTCATTCAAGATATTTTTAATAGTGTAGAGTTCATTTTCATGCTTTCTTTTTAGGCTTCAATTTAGAGTTTGATTTATTGAAGTGCAAATTTTGAAGAAACTTTGAGTGAAAATTGGCAGAGCTTGTATCTGAAAACCATTGGTTAAAGCCATAACTTTTAAGCATTTCTTTAAATCTATGCTATCAAATCTTCATTTTGAAAGGATGTCACTTTCTAATATGCAGCATTTTGAATGTATGTTAGTTAAGTAAATTTTCTATGCAAAAAACCCTAACAATCAGTGCTCCTCCACCCTCGAGACAAAAACCCAAAAAAATGTAAAAACAAAAAACAAAACCAACCAAACAGAAAAAACAACAAAACAAACATAACCCCAAAGAGGAAAGTGCTTTCTTTCTCCTTCCTTCCTTTTCTTTCCTTCTTTTCCTTTTTTACTGCATTAAAATGTATACAGCCTAGAGCATGAAAGCACATTAACTCTGTTTACTTTCTTAATTATTTTCCTGACTGGAAAGAGAAAAAGATTCTTCTGAGAACTAAATCTAAAGAACTTGACAGGACAAGATATTGAAGTATCTTTTCATGGAGCTTTCATTGTATTTGAGCCTCTTTTTTTACATCTGCTTTAAGAGAGAAAAACAAACAAACAAACAAACAAACAAAAAAAACCAACCAAAAAAACACGAGGCAAAACAGCAAAAAAAAAACCTGGCATATTTAGGTACATTGTGTTTTGAAACTTTTTCACCACAAATTTATGCATGGAGCGTTTTTCACTTTATATCCTGGAATCCAGAATTTAACATATGAATACAAATAACTAAGCTAAAAGAGAATATTTCTTTATTCACTATCTATAATTGAAATCATGTCTAAATGTGCAAAGTGGAAGAGTTTGTCTTTGACTCAGTGGGAACTTGAACTTTGGAGAAAAAATTTCTTAGTGGTTAAAAGCAAAACTTGTTATTTATTAATCCTTTTTTATCAATTGCTTTGACCTCTTAAGAACATCTGCCCAAACTCTGAACCTATAGCCTATCATTAAATATTTCATTTTGAGGAGCTTTTTCCTATTATATATTAGCTGAATTTTTAATTAACAACTGTTTATATCCTGCAGCTTCAAAATTGCCCCTGAATTGTTTTGGTGCAAAGCTCCGAAATGAATTATTAAAAATGTCCACATTTTTAATTACAAATTGTTAGAGAAAACTGTGTCATGCATTGTCTCTGTATCATTGCAATTATTTGAAAGCACTCTATGCAATACATTCCTTTCCTCAGCTCTTCCATGCTAGGTGAACAAAAATGCAATATAGGTATTTCCTAGTAATAGGTTGAAAAGACCTCCAAGGTAACTGAGTCCAACCTTTGACCAAAACCATGCTGTCAACCAAATCATAGTGCTAAGTGTCAGATCAGTAATTTCTTGAACACTTTTAGGGATGGTGACTCCATCACTTACTTGTGAAGTCCATTCCAATGCTTGACAATAATTTCAGTAAAGAAATTCTTCCTAATGTCCAACCTGAACCTCCCCTGTTGCAGTTTGAACTCATGTCCTCTCATCCCATCACTGGTTGCTTGGGAGAAGAGGCCAACCCCTACCTTCCTACACCCTCCCTTCAGGAAGTTGTAGAGAGTTAAAATGTCTTTCCTAAGCCTCCTATTTTTCAGGCTAAACAACCCCTGCTCCCTCAGCCATTCCTCATGTGACTCACTCTCTAGAGCCTTCACCAGCTTCATTGCTTTTCTCTGGAAATGCTCTGGCACCTCAAAGTCTTTCTTGAAGTGAGGGGCTCAGAACTGGACACTTGGTGGTATTTAGAGACAGAATGCCAAGGATCCACCTTTATTTTGTTCTCTGCTTGTAAACTTTAAAATATCTCATTTCATTCTGCTAGTGCCATTAGGACATTAATACCTTGAAAACAGAATTATCTTCATCTATCCTGATATGATTGAACTATGAGTAATTTGGTCCCCTAGCTGTTATTCAGGGCACTGCCTTCCTTTTCCACAAGAGCTTTCCACATTTGAAAGCATTCTATGCAATAAATTCCTTTCATCAGTTCTTCCATGCTGAGTGAGCAAATATGCACAAGAGCTTTCCACAACAAAAGCTAGAAGTTTTTTATGGACTTTTAAAGCATCTGCATCTAGCAAAAGGAACTTGAAGATTTATCTTTCATTTCCACATAAATATATTGCATTGTGGGGCTTGGGATACTTTTTAATGGTTATTCTGTATGGCCTGCTGTGGGTGACATCAGTGGAAAGGTCAAATATCACATGCTACCACAGTGATTGTCAGTAGCAGGAACAAGGGAGGTTTGGGCAGCAAATTATTCAAAGAGCTCCAAAGACTGTAATCATAGTAGACACAAGCTCTGATGTGGGAAGCACAGTTCAGTGAACATGCCTCGCAATAAAGATTTTTTATTTTAAGATACCTTTATTGGTGGAAAGACAAACAAAAAATACTGTTTCCGGATTAAGTGTTTTTGTGACACTTCTATTTATTTTTCATACATGTCATAGCTAGAAGGTCATTAGAAATTGCCAAAAGATTATATTAATTTAACATGTCAGACTAGACATATTGGATCACTCCTACCTCTCAAATAACTTCACTAAAAATTTAAAATAATACTTTAAGAAAGGTATTGTCGCTAAAATAGATTCAATCTCAAATTGCATTGTTGTCTGTTAAAGAGGAACATCTAAATTGCATGTTGCACAGTTAGAATTATAAGGCATTTCCTTCCAAGACAAGTAAATACATTGCAATGATTTTTCTTTACTTTGGATTGTCCATTAAAAATTTTTTCAAAGAAAAATGTACCCCTTGAAATCTGTTCAGGCTGCACACTAAAACATCATTAGTGATATGTGCCCATTTACAATCTTTTTTGTTTTACAAGTTTTTATATTTGTTTTGGGATTTTTTACTTTTTCCAAATTTCTTATATATGTACCATGTAACTGCCTTTTTTCCATTGATGTAACTTGCTGTTTATGAAGACTATAGACTGCATAATTAATTTTCAAAAAGTTAGGTTTTTGTCACTTAACTCTCTAGATTTTTTATTTTTTATTTTTACAAGAGCTAAAAGTCACATAAACTGTCTTTTACTGATAGTGAAAAAGAAGATTGCAAGCCAAACTACTTTTTGTCACTTCAGATAATTTTGCATTTTTTTAGGACTTTACAGACCAAAATTGAGTATTTCCACTCATTTACAAAATTTTTAGAGAAGTACAGATTCTGTTGCCTGGAGCCATACACTCTACTTCCTTTTGTCATTAGGGTTTTTTTTTTTTGGGGTATTTGTTTGTTTGTTTTTTGTTGTTTCATTTTGTTGTTTGCTTGTTGTGGGTTTTTTGTGTTCGTTTTGTTGTGGGTTTTTTGTTGTTGTTTGGTTTTGTTTTGGGTTTGAGTTTGGGGTTTTTTTTGAGCAATATACTGTTTACTATTACAAGAAATTGGAATCTCAAATGGAAAAGTAGAGTGATCTTTCTCTGTCAGACCTATGAAGTGTGAGTCAATGCCATGCATTTGAGGAAGATTAAAGGTTGGGTATGTTAGACAGGCAAAGTCATTTCAAGAGGATAATCCTGCATAATTTATGAGAAAAAATGCAAGACAGGTTTTGTGTATATGCATAAACAAGTAGTTAGCTCAATCTATCAAAACAATTGTAATCCCATTCATCAGAGGTGACACAGTGAACATACACTCAGGTTTACTCTGCAGCATAGCTCTGGTGATAGTGATTTTAAATATCTGCATTTCCCATTGATGTAGCAGTACTGGTAGAAACACTTTATGTAAATGCAGTTAATCTAGAGAGGTTGTATAAAAGTGATTTGGCTGACAAGAAACAAGCTACTTGATTTAAAAACTCAAAATTTTTTCATTGTACCTGTTAAGCTACAGGATGGGCAAATTTTGAGAAACAAATCAACATTTTGTTTTGTTTAAACAAAATAGAACAAACAAAGAAAAAAGAAGCCTATATGAACAATGAATACACCTTCATCAATTTTCTCTCTTTTCCTTTGTGAAAGAAATATTGTAGAAAAGCCGTTACCTCTTCAATTTGTCATTTTTCCTCCTTGGCTGGTAAGCTCTTGCTGGCACAATAACAATTATGATTTAAAACCTCAGATTGTCCATGGGTAGTATTTCATGTGTAGTCAGTACAGCAATAGCAGGATTTCTAATTTTTAGTGGCTATTTTATGCAAAATATTTGATTGGCATTATTTCTTTTCCTTTCTCTTTTTCTTTTTTCATATATCAAAATTATTTTTTGTCTTCTGTGTCAGAGTCTATATGTAGTCTCAAGAAGTCTAGACTACTTATTTAGTGAAGTTCCCAGTTTAGCATACATTGAGAAAAGGCATAGACAGAAATGGACATTTCTGCATTTGAGTCCTCTTTGTTATAAGTGTGATTATTTCTTCCCCACACACTTCCAGGTACTAAATACTGGTGGTACTCATAATAGGGTCTTTTTTCTTTTTGACCTGATATTTCTGAGATTGTATTGTAGCTGTCTATCAAGCACAGCAGTCTTAGACACAGTGGTAACATGTTGCTGCTGTAGTCCATGACAAAAGGATCAGATACCACTGCACCTTCAGGGTGCTACAACACAGTGTTATCCATCTCACTCATTTTCCAGCCTTAGAAACCCAGCAGAGGTTTGGCTTCCACTGTTCTGCACTGATTGCAACCCATCAGTGTCCTATCCCCTGAGCTGCTTGAGACAGGGAGAAGAGGCAGAAGAGTTAGGAGTGAAGAAGTGGAGTTTGAGAAAGGTTTCCTAGGGGAAAGGTGTTGAAGTTTTTGTCTTTGTACCTCACCATTCTAGGTTGGTTTTAATTGGCAACAAATTAAACTTACTTTCTCCAGGCTGAGTCTGTTAAGCCTGTAGTGGCAATTGATAAATGAGGTCCATGTTTATTTTTGACACATTTTGCTTCCTTTCTTACTTTCTTCCCCTGTGCTGCTGAGTACTTGTTGAAGCCAAGTGGAAGGTCTTGCACCTGGGTAGAGGCAATCCCACTCACAAATACAGACTGGGTGGAGAATGGATTGAGGGGAGCCCTGAGAAGCAGGATTTGGGAGTGTTGTTTGGTGAGAAGCTCAACATGACCCAGCAATGTGTGCTTGCAGCCCCAAATGCTGGCCTTGTCCTTGGCTGCATCAACAGCAGTGTGGCCAGCAGGCCAGGAGAGGAGATTTTCTTTTTCCTCATGTACTTCTTGCAGCATGTATCTGCCCCATTCTCCCTTCACTCCCAAAATCATAACTGGATTTTAGGTATATTATAGTTCTTTCAGCTGTTCATTCGGCAGAGACATATTTAACCTGTAAAAGTATTTTCAGAATGATATACTAGGTACATTATAACAAAATCTGGTTTTGCAATATATATTGTAGGAACTGTAATTTTTATCTATTTTATTCTAATAAACAATTAATTACAATCTTCCTGAAGTGACATAGTACTTTCTCGTCCTGTCCTTAAATTCAATTGGTTAAAAAGAATATTTAAATGTAAGAATTTTAATTATTTTTAAATCTTCAGCCATTGCAGTCAATAACACAGTAATTCTACATTCCAGTACAAAGACAATTCTAACTTCTGAAAGGATAGAAAAACAAGTGAAAATATACTGGATATCCCCACAAACTACTCATTTAATTTTCTTCATGCTGGTACTCCAGGAAAATAAGAGCTAATACTCTAACTGGTACTAATTAGAAACTTTTAATAGGTTTTCACCTAAATAGAGGCATTAAGTGTATTCATTTGGGTCATTAGCCTTGTAAGTTTAAGACAATAACTTCAAGAGTCTCTGGCCAATATCACTCACAGAGTCTTGCTTCTGAGTAGATTCAATAAGCTGAGGCAAACTGAAATTTTGGTTAATTCTGTTTTTTTTTCTTTTCCTTATGTAATTCAAAAGCCACCACAAATACATTATATTGCAAGGTAAATTACCGTCTCTGAAACATTACAAACATTATATATTGAGGATACTGGCTGATGGCAACTGTAAAAGCCGTGTGAGATGCATTCTAGCTGCTGGAGAGCAGGACCTAATGTTTTGGGGGCTTGTGTGAAATAATTTAGTAATACTCTAGGTCACATGGTGTGATTCTTGGGGATGGTCCTGTGCATGGCCAGGAGCTGAACTCAAATGATCCTTCTGGGTACTTTCAATTCAGCATTTTCTGTGATTTAATGAGTTTTTGTGGTACCTGAGCACTGGTCCACAGTATGACCTGACTGACTGAACTTAATATATTTCTTCACTCCTCTAATAGGTTGCAAAATCTAACCTACAACAAGACAGATATTTGTGAAAAGATAGGGGAAAAATAGAGAGGATAATTATTGTGTGAAGTATTCAGGAAAATTAATTTGAAATCTGACTGGTGATTAAGTTTTGCAGTGCCTAAGGCCAGTAAGCTCTTTGAATGTTATTCTTTTTAGATCTAAGAAAACATCATTCTGCTGGGAGACTTTTTTTTTTTGGAAGTTACCTGCAGCATACTGAAAATTATTTCATTTTAACATAAGGATTTTCTCATCCATTCCACCTACCACAGATTGTGTAAATTAACTATTAAAGTCTTCCTGTTTCCACAGAGTTTCTTTAAGCATGTCAAACTAGTAACTGCAATACCTACAAAACACTTTTCCCTCGTGTCTCTTCTAAAGAGGGCAAGAGAACCAATAAAGTAAGTAACAGAATAAATTAAAGTCCCCATGGGGTGGGGGAATCTTACCTGATAAGACCACATTTGGAGATTGCATCTAGCTAGCACTTAAAATTGGTTTAAGCCTGCAAGGTGCTGAAATACTTCTCAGGTTAAGTTCAACAATTTTGTAAGTGCAGTAACAACAGGGATAAATCTTACCTTCTAGGTTTAATATACCATATAGAACCACTGATTCATGTCCTTTAGAAAGGAAAACTAGCAGGTATCCAGCAGTAACTAACTGCTAGTAACTAGCAGTTACCTTCAGCATAAAGCAGATCCAGTTACAACAGGATACTCAATGTCAAGTTCTGAAAATCTCCGAAGTTGGAGACTGACAACCACTTCAGAAAACATGTTCCCATGCGTGACCATTCTGAAAGTGCTATCTTTCTTTCCTTTTATTGACCCAGTTTGTCTCATGTTCCAAGATGACTTTGATGGTCCTTCAGTGAAGTTGCTGAAGGATGTTGTTGGCTTTCTGATACTGGGGAGGCCAAAAACGGACACAGTACACTGCAAACAAGTGAGGAGATGAACACACCCTTTGTAAAACAGATTATTATGGGATTGACCTTTCTGTCTGCAGGGGCATACCAATGATTTGTATTCAATATGTTCACAACAATATTCAGATATTTCTCTTCAAAGGCTTTCTAGGTTTTCATCTCCATGCCTATACTCTTTCAAATAATTAGTTAATCCCAGACTTTTGTGTGTACCATTGTGGAATTTTATATATTCATTATCGAACTTAGGCAATGTCTCCTATATGATATATTATATATATGAATGATATATTCTCTCTGGAAAAGGAATTCTGAACTACATTTTTTGGATTTTTTTGTGGTATTGTATCTTAATTTTCTTTAAATCAATCAAACTGAATTGTGGAAGTATTTTAAAGGGATTATGTAGCAAATAATATTTTTTGTGGTATTCCTGAAAGATATTATTATTCCAAAGTCAAATATGTGACAGCAATTTGCCCATAATTGTGTTCTTAACCAAAATTGCTGATTGAGAAATATTTGTAGAAATGGAAAAATGTTTATTTTCACTTCCAGATGATTTTTCTCTGTGAACAAGCATGAAAGAGATAATCAATACATGAATTGGCACAAAGATATTTTTAGACAGAATTAACTGGTAGACCTTGTTGACATGTTACATGATGTACTTGGTTTGTGTCAACACAATTTTCTTGGGTTTTCAATATTTTAATTAAGCATAAGATGCTCATATTATTTGTGACCTTTTGGGTATTTATTCAAGATGAGAACTAATCTGTAGTGTCAAGGAGATGTTTAAAGAGGATCATGAAGATTATAAACATAAGAAAACAGTATTGTTTTTGCTAATATAATTTAGTGGCAATATCTCTTCAATTAATATGGCTGGATAAAGTAACACATCTCCCTCTCTGCTGTACTCTTAGGGAAAGAATTATATCCTTCCTTCCTTCCTTCCTTCCTTCCTTCCTTCCCTCCTTCCCTCCTTCCCTCCTTCCCTCCTTCCCTCCTTCCCTTGCCTTCCCTTCCCTTGCCTTCCCTTCTTTCTTCCTTCCTTAGCAGCAAGGTGGAATCTATTAAATTAACAATATTCTCTCAAAACCAAAGCCCTGATTTGTTTTTAAATGCCAGCCATCAGTGACTTCAAATAGCTTCTCTTAGACTAAATCCAGAAACAAAATTACAAGTGCTGGGTTTTGCATTTTGATGTTAGGTAAGATTTCAGTTCTTTAAAGTCTTTTTCTGCAAAGACAGGGCTCTTGAACAAGAATCCAGTTCAGGCCTCTCAGGCTCTTTACTCTCGCTTCCATTCTTCTTTCAGGGAATATAAACATTCTTCTCTAAGTCCAGTGATCTTATTACTTTCACCAAGCTTTTTGATCTTTCCCTGTGGTATTTCCCTTTAGTATTCAACTGTATTTAAACCAGTCTATTCAAAAACTTATGCTTATATGTCTGGATAAATCTTGGGCAAACCCTGTATCAGGGAGACTGGCTTTTAGATATTTTTGTTTTAACTCTATTATCCTGTTTAAGAAAAATGACAGCTCATTTAATAAATGTTGCAGTTATCATTCCAAATACTTTTGACTGCAGACTTGTGACTTATTACCTGACTCCAGACTGTAGCAGAACTCTTATTGACATCAAACAGAGCTGTATTCATAGGCTGAAAGCAGATAACAGGTTTTATTAGGATTAAATATCAATCTGAACTCTATGGTAAAGTTTGTCCTGCTTCCAATACAAGCTATAGTTAATTTATGAAATTCTGTTCAAATTTTGCAAGAAATTATGATACTTAGGTATTGGAATAAATCAGCTGAAACTCCATTTTCTTCATGCAGAAAGCCAATTCTTTATTCATAAAGCTTGTATTTATAGGAAATGTCAGAAGGCACCGCATTAAACTTAATTGGTCAGCAATACAGTGAAACTCAGTTCATTGGACAGTAAGGGCTATTGTATACGTCTATCAAATTTTCTCTCTCTAAATATGTTTACATTTTTCCTTTGTGTATTCTCATGGGACAAATCTTATTGTTTACACAGGTGCATTTGTTTTTCACCTTCAGAATAGATTGTTGTTTTAAACGAACTTCTCATTCTCAAAATAACTTCACATGGGAACTTGCAAATTGCTTTCTAGCTGCACTTAGAAGAAATGACAGGCCAGCTTTGGCAATTTTAGCACAGTGAGGACTGATATCATAAGGCCTTTCTTTTATAAAACTTCTACCTGTCTATGACATCTCACCCTTTTAATTAATTTAAAAGGGCTCATATGTTCTGATGCTAAAACAGCTAGCTCTTATGAGGGTATTATCTCATTAAGTGTATCACTGGTTATCTGTTAGATATGGGATAAGATACAGAAAAGACTGATTTTGGTAATATTTTGGAATGAAATGTGTGTTCTCAGAGGCGAGAGGTGGAATGTCGTGGTTTGACCAAAAAGTGAGTTTCTGGGAAAGTTGTGGTCAAACCAATCAGTGGCCAGATTTGAAATTGGCACCTGTTGTGGCCACTGGGGACCTGGATACACTTCTGAGAACACACAGGGGTTAAAAGCAGAGGATTCCCTGAAGACTTCGTCTTTTGGAGTGCGGCAGTGAATGGAGTCTGACCTCTCCCCTGCCCAGCTGTGTCTGAGTCAGGGAGGGGGAGGCCATGCAGCCTGAGGGAAGGGAGGCTGGAGCCCTGCAAGGTGCAGGGGTGGAGGAGACCTGGGATGTTTGGGCAGCCCCCCCAGGAGAGAGTGATAGAGACTGTGATGGCTTGAAATTTGATATTTTGTGCTGGCACCATGGCCAGGAGAAGAAGGAAAAAGATAGTCACCACAACAGATTCTCTTCAGGCGGCTGCCACGTGTGACATGGAAGCATCGGAGGTTCCAACCATGTTTCCTGGGGAGGCCCATGGTGCAAGAGGGAGACTCCTTTCTCCTGATGAACTGGGGGGAAGTTGTGTGAAAGATGGTATTGGACTGAGGATTTAGTGTTAGAGGGGATTGAGTGTTAGAGGGGTGGAGGGACGAGAAGTGTTTTAGAAGTATTCCATTATAGATTGCTGTGTATGGGTTTTTTTTTTTCCTTTCCTTTCCCTTTTGTCTCTTATGTTGTAGATTAATAAAGTGTTGTGTTTTTCCCTCCATTCCCAAGTTAAAGCCTGCTTTGTTCTGTTTCCGGGTCACATCTCACAGTAATCATTTTGGAAATATACCTTTCATGGGGACACTGGCATTGTGCCAAAGTCAAACCATGATATCACTGAAAGAAAGTGCTTTTGCAACAATTTTTGCTATAGAGCATTTAAATATTTTGAAGCTCAAATTTCCAAAAGTCCAGTGATGAGAGAAGAAAAACCAGAAGACGTAGAGCTGCTGAAGGAGGGATGGAGTGGATGGTCTTCAGAAGAAGATATCTTCAGATTCATGTGAATCTGGTTCTTATGACACAGCCAGTGACAGCAGTGCTGATACCGAACAAGGAGTTTTTAGTTCTGTCCTACCAGGAAGTCAGTCAAGTTCAGCCAATTTTGCACAGCAATTGCACAGAAAAAACATCTTCAAAAAGAAGCATGCTCAGAAAGCCCATGCCAGCCCTAAAACTGAAGATGCAGATGTGGTGGAGGGCACTGAACAACTCTCTCCTTGTAAATTAGACACTCAGGAAGAAAGACATGCTTCCTCTCTTCATAATGAAGTAACAGCAGAACCTTCAGACAATACTGCTCCTGGGAAAATCAAGTGCTTCAGAAATCTTTAAAAGTACTTGTGCATCACAGATAGTTTTTCTAGGTGTGAGCAAAAGAGGAGCAGAACATCTTAAAAGAGCACTTGCTAGCTCAACAGAACATAAAAAACCCTGAACTGAGGCATCCAAAGGCAGAAGTGCTTAGACAAACACTTATGGAATGGAGAACTGAGGAAATTTTAAAATTTCTCCATGGCCCAAACTATACTTTGTGCTCATCAGAGTGCATAGCATCTGTCAACCAGGAGACTGAAGAGCTTGATGAGGATGACTTAGATACAGCTGATGATCTCAACACTGTTGCTGGAGGGGAGTCTGAAAACAGTTTGAACTACTCTTTACCTTTCACAGGCTCAGGTGGAATAGTCAAGCCTGTGCCTAGTTCTGAAAAGTTAAAAGAAGTTCACATGAAAAGAAGTTTATATGAAGTTAAAATAAGTTTATATGAAAAAATGAGTTCCTAGAACTCCAAGTAAAAGAGTTCTATAAAGGAGGGTGCATTTGGGCTGAAGAGGCAGTGACACAAGCACAAGATAAGGGAACATCCAAGCAAAGACAAAGATGATCAACAGGAAGATCTCACCTTCCCACTTGTTGATTCAAATGCACAAATGCAGATTGGGAAGCAACTCATCCTTGAAAAACTAAGGCATTATCTGCAGTTTTGGGCCCTCTTCAGATTGCTTCAGGTGATGTTTACACAGAGCTAAAGAATCTTGTCAAAACGTTCCAGTTAACAAACAGAAATATTAGTCACAAAATGCCTGAATGGACTCTCACTGCTATTGTTTTGTTATCTGTATTGTCACAAACAACTCCACTTTTCAAGAATACTCAGACAAGCCCAATGTACACACAGTTCCTGACCACATTTCTGGAAGAACTGCATTTCAAAAATGAAGATCTGAAAAGTTGAACAAGGATATGTAGAATGTAACTTGGATGGTTAGTCAGCTTTAAGCTACTTTGTGTGTCTTAAAACCACACTGGTTAACCATGAGTTTAATTTTCAGCATTTTGTAAGTAGGTACAGTAACTACAGGTTGTATCAGCTGGAGCAGAAAATGTGTGAAGCACATTTCATCAGGCCTTTCTTTTATAACTCTACCTGTCTATGACATTTAGGCCTGTTCATTTAAGTCAGATAAGCACATCTCTTGTCTTACCAGCAGCTGAGTTATGCAAGTGTTTTTACAGAATTATTAGTAAGTTACAGAATTATAAGTAAGGTAATGCCTTAAAAAACTTTTCAGTCTAGAATGTATATAAAATAAGTAAAAGTTAGTAACCAAAATCCAAGTACAGCTCCACAAAATCTAAAATAATAATTAGTCTATTGCCTGTTCATGACTGAGCATGCTTTAGCTATTTATATTTTTAATGCTCTCCAATAATGTACAGCAGTCTACTACAACTAAAAGAAATTACAAGAGCTCTTCCACATATAGAAAATGAAGTGAATAAGAAAAATACATAAAATATGTTATAATATTCTTTAAAAGGAGGCATAAAACATCTGCAGGAACAAAAAATTAATAATATAATCAAATAATAAGTACCTAGCTTTCTCAAGGCTATGTTCTGCTACTCATATTTTATATAATTTGTGTTACACTGGTAAGTAACATGAGGGTATTTCAGACTATCAACTCACTGATGATTGGGATTAAGAAAAACAGAGCCAGACTGTTTCAGTGTCAGGGCAAGAGAGAATGGATATAAACTGAAGTATGCTTAAATGAAGAACAACTTTTTCATTCTAGGAATGGTCGAACACTGGAACTGGTATCCCAGAGAGGATATGTGGTCTCCATCTGTGCTGATTTTCAAAACCCAGTTGAACTTGGTCTTTAGCAGCCTGGTTTAGCTGATCTTTGAGTGGCAGATTTGAACTCGATTGGACCTCCCCAGAGGTCCCTTCCTACTGGAACCATTCTATGATTCTATGAGAACTCATTGAGAAAGAAAGGGAATGAAAGTATAAAGCCATTACCTCACTTCAAAATAGACCTCTATTCTAACATGAAGGCAATGAATGAATGCATGGCTGTATCCATGACTAGTTTTGGAGGTCATGGTATTTACATGAAGAGTAATTCCAAGAAGATCTTCAAATGGGTAGTTGAATTTAAGTAATAAACACATGCAAGTCTACTTGAATATAAGGTTTCCCTTTTTTTCCTCCCACAATCTAGGGGGGAAAATAAAGAGTATAAGACCATAACTATTGAACTGAGCCTCTAGAGTTCAGAATGAAAACACATTGAAATAAAATACACATGCTGCTGATACTAGAATTATCTGTAATAATTTAGGTTAGAGTGTTATCTTCCTGAGGCAACAAGCTGTTTGTACCAACTCTTGTCAAAAATCAGGATTCATTTGTACATTTTTGATTAGTGACACATACTAGAGTTTCGTTTTATTCTTTGTACTTAAATTGCGTTTTGCCTAGGGCATTCACTTAAGATAGAGTTCATTAAAGTATGTTATTCCATTTTGTCTTTTGTGTAGACTGCAAAAAAAAAAAAGCTATGCTCAGAAGTGAAAGGCTTTGATACGTAATTTATTTTGACAACTATACTGTTATAGCAGCAAGGTAGGAAAAGCTATTTTAACAGGGGTTACACAAAATCAAATTTTTCCATTTGCATTACAACAAAGATTGTATATCTGAAAATATTTTGTCGATCATATATTGAAACAATTATTATAACACTCGGGCATATATTTGAAAAATAATTTTTATTTTATTGGATCATTTTTTACTATGCATTATTTTTAAAAAGCCAGTTAAATTTTTTCGGTCTGGAAAAATTTGGAGGGTTACAGTTAATTACATATTTTTCAGATTGCAAAATTCCTTAAATTTGGTCAGAAATGGTATGCAGTGTAATTAGCCTATTCAAAGGAAAAAAACCCATTTGAAATGGTTCTGAAAGGCAGAAAATTGATGTTTGTGAAGCAAAGTGGCTTTTATTTTTAAAATGTACTCTCCTACAGCTTGTATAATTTGATTGTTAATGATCTGAAAAACCATTGTAAGGTTACGCTCCATTCACCACATTGAAATGGGGAATTAAGTACACACATTCAAAGCCTCAGTGTAAAATTCCATTTGGAAAATCAGGAACAGGAATACATATAGTCTGTGATCTATTTTTAGTATTTTAATTATTAAGGCACTTAATAAATAACATTTTGTGGACATATTTTCCCTAAAATCTCTAAACTGATAGGCAATATGACAGACTGGGCAGATATCCTGAAGAAAAATACAAAGATTACAGTTCTGGCTGTCATAATTTCAAGTTATGCTAGAGAGCCCCTGAGGGAAGAAACTCCTCGCAATACTCGGGTCTCATTCAAAGTGGTAAGAATTCTAGAACTGATTGAAACAGTGACCACAATATAAGTGAGAGGGCCACAAAAGGAATCAAAAAAAAAAAAAAAAAAGCAAGAAAGAAATGTAAAGGTCATATCAGTTCATACATGGGGCTTTCAGGCCGTCACTTAGAACTAGGACTGAGCCTGTGAGCCTTGATCAACCAGAAGGAGATGATGTTAAAGGCTTACATTTATGTGAGGATAAATTTCAAGCACAACATGGTTTTAAGCCATGGGCAATAGCCACAGGTTACAGTTTGGGAGCTCAGGTTACCTCAAAGGAAAAGGTTCCTACTGGGGCTGTAGTACAGCACATGACACGGGTGTGTAGAATCTGCCTTCTTTGAGGTTTTTCAGACTCAGCTAGCCAAAGTCACAGTGAGAAGACCTCATGCTGACAATTCTATTAGAGGCTGGGTGTTGCATCAAACAGCTTCCAGAGATTTCTTACAAACAATATGCTGTGATTCTGTGAAGGAAATCAAAACTGAAACAAAAAAAAAAAAAAAAAAAAAGCCACAGATGGATAACTTAGGTGTAAATTAAAACAAAGGAGACCTCTCTCATTTTAGTGACCTGACAGGTCAGGTCAGGCAGGTTGTTAAGGTTAGTCTCAGCTTGCCTTGGTTTCAGCTGGTTTTATGTTTGGATTGGTGGCTGGTGGCCAAGTGATCAGTGAGGCCAGCATTTTCAGCATTTTATCTACTATCCTCTAAGGTTCCTTGACTATTTCTTTCAAATCCCAAAAAGGGGAGGGAGTAAAGCAAGCAACAGCAGTATCTATCCTGTATCACTGCTGGGTGGTAGGCATTGATTTTCAGACAGACTCTGTCTTTTTTACAGGCAGTTACAGAAATCACAGCAGAGTATCACTATCATTAAAATGATTAACTTCTGTAAGACTCAACCGATTTTTCTTTTATTTCTAATGAATTCCACTTTTTTTTGGCAATTTGACACAAATCATTGTATCCCTTTGGCAGTGATTCTTGCTTGCTAGGTTAATCATTACAAAGGTAAGAAAAGCATTGTTACAATTACGCTTGCTACTTCCCTTCTAAAACACAGAGGAACTTGTTTCTTCTCTGTTCACCCATGGGTCAATGGCTTTATACAGGAAACACTAAGTCTCAGTTCAAATTTATTATCTTACAAAATTGTTCATTTGAATGAACAGGCAGTCTCAAAATGAGCTTATCAGAAGCAGTTGGTGAAAAGTGACTGTGTAAGCCTGTCCATCTGGCTGGAAACACAAAGTAAACCTTGTAACAGCATTTGTATCTGATTTACATCCAGATGGACTTCTCTTGTACTGCATTAGGTAAGAACTAACAATTTTAAGTATATGCATAAACAAGTCTTAACTAGTGAGTTTAAAACCACTCAGCTTGTGTTGTTTCCTCCAAGTCTGCCACCTTCATTTCAAAGATAAAAGTATAGAGTACTTCAAGCATGAAATGAGTGAACTGACATCAAGAAATAAAATTTTCCATTCAACTTCTGCTATGAATAATAAAGTGATTGAATTTCTTTTGATGTAAGGTACCAAATTGCACGACTGAAAAGCCTTATGCAGCTATAGAGGTACCATTCCTATTTATATCAAAAGACGGGATTGTCAGAAAAACTGAGTAAAATTCACTGAGCAAGTTTTTTGGACAACTTACTACAAATACTGTTATGGTCCCCCAAAATCAAAGAACAAGTAGGCATCTAGATCAACTTACAGATATAATCAGGAATTTCAATCTCTTCTATCTGGTGTTGGAAGATGCTTCCCTCAGCAAAATTTTTCTTGTCATTTAGCAGTTCCAAAATGCATAGAAGAGTTTCTCTGAGTGATGATTTTCAATGTAGAAAGGATGAAACCTTGAGAAAGTGTATTGAGGTGCATTCTGGTAGTACGTCTTTAGTGACATGAAACTTTATACAACATTGCGTTACCAACACTGTTAATTAAATTAACAGCACAGATAATTAAAAAAAAAAAAAAACATTGCGTTACCAACACTGTTTGAAGCACAGATAATTTAAAAAAAAAAAAACGCCAAAACTACACAAGCTATTACAAAGTAATTTATCACAAATCGTTTTATTAACGTGACTGAAATAAAATGTGTCATACATGTGTAGAGTACATTTTAAGGGATTTTCTTTACTATATGCATTTCTGTCAGATAATAAATTCCAGTATTTATTTGTAAACAAACTGGTCTTCAACTGATCTATTAATAATAAGAAGAGCTAAATATAGGCTCATGAAAAACCCCAAAGGAAAGACTTGTTTTTTTCACAGTATCTTGTGTAAAACAGTATAAATAAATATAAATATTACAATATTAGTTAGGTTTTTTTGCTCATGCAGAAGCAATAGAAAAATTTCAATATGCCTTTCCAAATTAAAAAAATGCTCTTTTTCTATAAGGATAAAATACCTCAAGTTGGCAGTGCTTGAAACATTCTGAAAAGTAACAAATCAAAACTGACATAGTTAATGCAAAGAAAAGAAACCAAAATGGGATATGCAATTTCTTTTTTGCTGACTTGTACAGAAGCAAACATCACTCTGTAATGATGCATTATGACACAAAATAACAGGGCATGAGAAAGAGGAAAAGGATAAATGCTGGGATGGAATTCTTCCTGTAGCATTACTAGAAGATTCAAAGCCATTCACTGACTTTTTTTCTTTTTTATTAATCATCTTAATGGCTCAATTGCCAGTGTTAGGGAACATGAAAATGATAAAGTAATACTTATTAACACTATGAGGTACCATGAGTTGAATAAGAAATGAATAAATAAATATATTGCAAAAAGAAGCAGATTTGTGTACATAAGTATGTTAGATTGATGAGCAAAATATATAAGTAAAAATTTTGAGAACACTCTGTCTCCAAAGCCAAAACAGACTTAATTTTAACAAATTTGTACAGATCTTTCAATATAATTTTGGCCATAATTAGAGGTATGAATTAGGAGGTTATGTTCCTGAAAGCCCATTCTTGTATGCTTTTTAAGGATATTTTACAAAACTGTGGAAGTGACTTTTATGAAAAAATATTTTCCTAGCAGAATATTGTCCTTCCATGATTTGGAGGTAATAGTTAAGGACATTTGTTTTCAGATTTTCAAAGGAGCAGAAAATACTAGAGTTTTGCATCCTTTGCTTACTTGGGTGCAGCTCTGGGGTCACATCTACAATTTCAGATGTACATCAGTTGGTAAACAGCAGGAACAAAGTGAGTGTTTTGTACTATATAGGTACAGGAACTATCCAGATGAGCTGTTGTGATAGCATGAGAATCAGGTTACTGTCCTACATGTATACATTGTATAGAAACTTTCATTTTATGTGCTATATGGAGGTGGGTCCAAACTATCCAAGTATGGTTTTCTTTGGTATTCACTTAGATAGCTGAGGAAAGTTTGTATGACAATGAAATTAGAAAGGTTTTAGAACTATAAAGAGAGTCATTTAGTACTGTACAGTCAGGTATTCTGTGGGATTCCAGGATGACATATAAGCCCTAACTTAAGCTCAAAGTAAAGCAGAAAAAATGGGGAAAAAAATACATGTCTGTTTAGTAAATTATATTTAAAGGCTTGATCCAAATTACTCAATTTCCATTTACATCATGGCATCAGTACATTTTATTGTTTAAAACCATACAGAATTATAAAAATATTTTTGTATTTTGAGATTTTTCCCCAGAAAGAAGGTGCACCAGAAGTTTTATTAAATTTATGAATTAAATGTCCTTAAATCCTTGAAAATTGATGCAAAGTTTTAACATGTCAAAGAGTGTTAAGTAATAGCTATTAAGGATAAAAAAAAATAGATTTTAAAATAATTTTTGGCAAATTAAATTTAATAGAAAATTACTTTGACCTATCAAAATCAATTATGACTATGTTAGATCATATTATAGGATCATAGAATCAAGATTCCAGAGAATTTTTGAGTTAGATAGGGACCTTGGAAAGAGACCTCCTTTGACACAGAAAGCTAAACCTTATAGTTCAGACTCCCAGCTCAAAGAATGGTCAGCTAGCACAAGCTGGTGAGGAGCAAGTTCAGTTAGGTTTTTAATGTCTCCACAGATGGAGATTCCACACCCTCTCATCAGTGCCTGAATTATAGGTGCTATATGTGCTCTGATTCCAGACTGGATTTATCCATTTTTCAGAGAACTAGATTGAAGTTAAAGCTCTCTTACTTTCATTCGAAATAAAATAGCCTTGAGCCTGCACAAATTTCTTTAGGTGCAGATTTCTTATTGATCTGTCATCATATTTTGATGTACTAAAAAAACCAAACTAAAGCCCAAATTATTTATGGAGTCTAAGAATTGTGTGCCCATGATGGAAACATTTTATAAAGTGCTGTTGTTTTCCTTAGAAACCAATATTCATGAAATTGCCTAGAAACTGATTCCTGAAATTGCCTATCATTTAACTGTGGCAGAATTGAAAAATAAATTAATTAAATATGTTGTGCAAAGTTAGAAAGAAATAAGAGTGATGAAGATATCTTTGTTTGGGTGCCTGCAGGGAATAATCAAAATGAAGAATATATTAGAATAAACACCACACAGACTATAAAATACATAATTAGCTCATCCAGAGATACAGTAAAAAAGCAACCTGTCTAGTCAAACTCTTATCTATTTTAAATGAGATAAACATTGAAATATTACTCATTTGGACCAGATGTACAGGATTAATTTTAGTGGTGCTTAAAAAAAAATCAGTCCTACCCAGAAATAATTGTAATTTAATTGTGTGAATTTTATTCTAAACTTATTCCAAGAGTCCATTTCTAATGAAAGCAAAAGGTCAATTTAATAATCTTGAATTTGAAGAATAAACGAGACAATGAATGGGTGCCTGGAGTTCTCATGCTTCACCAGATACAGCTTAGAGTGATAAAGGTTACCTTTAGTGTAAATAAACCAAAGTAATTGTGAAATCATTGACAATTTAAGGGAGAAAAAAAGTACAGTAATTAAAGAACTTTTATCTACCTTTGACATATGCATTGATTATCTATTGAAATCACTCCAAAGTACTTGGGAGAAGGAGCAAGGAGGCTTGTTTTCTTCATGTTTTTATAATTCATGAAAGTGGTTTACTTGGAGTCAAGACTTCAAATCCTATATTCACCACTAGACATCACTCTGTCTTTCCTGCTGCTCACACTTCAAAATTTAGTTAAGTAAAATACATTTTCAGTAGATTCAGTAATGGCTTTGCACAGACAGAATTCAGGTTTCATGGAAAAGGAAGCTCATTAAATGAATTAATAACACCTGAAAAATTGTAATTAATATTTTATAATGAAATTCCTATAGATAACTCAATTGTAAAAATATACATATGGGAAAAGATCACCAGATCACCAGAAAAAAAAGCACCCTTTGAACCTATCACACTAAGTGATGAATGGACTATATAAAATGTTAATGAGGCGAGCAGCAGCAGCTACAGTGAGTTCTGGGGAGTGAACACTAGAATGGGATGGGCACGGAGTTCCTGGAATTTGGGGAACCTGAGTGGAGAACCCACCAAGAGTCAGCAGCACTGGCAAGTGAGGCTGGTGTGGTGAGGGCATTGCCAGGGTCAATGAGGGATTTAAGTGAGATTTAAGTGGCTCCTGGGAGTTCAGGACAGGCAACCAAGGTGGGGCACGGCAGTTCTCACAGGAGGGGACAGGCATCCTCCCAGCTACAGAGACAAGCTCAACTAGTGGTCATTACCCACCCACCTAGAGCAGACTTAGTTTTGTTTTCACCTGGGGAAAAGCTGTCATCAGAAGGAATGTGGCAACTCAGAGGGAACTCCCACACAAACATGCAGCTATCTAAATCTCCATCTGCAGGGAATGCCCAGCTTCAGGGAGTGCCTGAGGGTGTCATTAGTGTATTACAAAATAATTTTTTTTGTTCTTGTCATAGGTTGAGGTAAAATTAAATATTACAAGCTAAATTGTGAGGGGGAAAAAAGCTTTTAAAATACATAATTTTCTTTTTATTTTAATATTTTAGATTGTTCTGTTCTTTACTCAGAAAAAATCCACTTTCCCAAAGTTTCTTTTCAGAAAGTTCATAGGATAAAATTTGTGTGCATCAGAGTTCATTCAAAAACCTTCATATCTGAGCGGAATACCTCTGTTTAAGTAACCTCACCTCAAATCTTTTTGATCCTGAAGGAGTTCTTCCCATGACTTAGGAGGGTAGTGAAAGTCCTAAATGTTTCAATGGAATCAGCACAAACAGTGAAAATTTCATGTAGAACTGAAGGCTTTGAGCAAGAAGAAATAATTTCAGTTTCTATTAATATTCAAGTGTATTTGAATTAGACAACACCAGCATAGTAGAAAAATTATGTGTAAACTTTTATTTTTAATTAACTGAGACAGATAAATCACACCTTTAATGACAAACATTTTGTTTATCCTTGAAGAAATTAGCAGATTTTTTTCAGTTGTAGCAAGAAAGCTTATTTATATCTGTTATTCTCTGCCTATATGAGCTCATAAAGCTTACAATAAATCTATTTTTTCCCCTTGCAAGATATAATTATCAAGCCATGATATCAAATAGCTTAAAATTTATAGAATATTTTCAGGCAATGATAGGAAATACAATCATATTTTACAATCCAATAAAAATAACTAGGCAGCATCTCTTTTATAGATAAAACTTTGCATCTTTATTGTAATATCATTACCCCAAAACATCTAAACACTATTTTACTAGCAAATTTTAGATATATCCCAGAACAATTATGCTACTTGGATATATTGTATTGAAATAGTCTCTGACTTTCTGCAGCGACTATCTTCTGATTTAGAATTCTAGGGCAAAACATGAAAACACTACTAACCAACACCATATTTGATAGTTGTGCAAAATGTTGGTGTTTAGCTAAACTTTTTCTTCACACACTGGTACTACATACCACTGTAAGTGAAGAACAGATTTGAGACTAATGAACAATCACAAGTCTGATGGCATGCATGTATCCAAGGGTTCTGATGGAACTGGCTGATGTTGTTGCCAAACATCATATTTAAAATGTTATGGCAATAATATAATGTCCCCAAAGACTAGAAAAAGGGTAACATACCTCCTATTCTTAAAAAAGGGAAAAAGGAAGATCCAGGGAACAACTAATCAGTAAGCCTCATCTCTGTGTGTGTTAAGATCATGAAACAGGTCCTCAGGGAAAACGACATCCAAGACAAGGAGGTAATCTGAGACAGTCAGCATGGCTTTATCAAGGGAAAATTGTGCTGACCAGTAGGGTGCCTTCCATGAAGAACTGACTGCAATGTTTGACAAGAGAAGACCTAAAATTCTGTAAGACCTTTGACGTGGTCACGAGAACTTGACTGGATGGACACAGCCAGTGAGTTGTGGTCAATCTAGAGGGAGGCTGGTGACAGCTGGTGACCCCCTGGGCTCTGTCTTTGGGCCAGTGCTCTTTAATATCATTACCAACAACACAGATAGTGAGATCAAGTGCACATTCAGCAGGTTTGCAGATGACCCAAAACTGAATGGTGCACTTGACGTAGTAGAAGGAAAGGATGTTCAGAGGGACCTAGACAAACTTGAGAGGTGGTCTTGTGAGAACTTCATGAAGTTGTGGGAAATTCAAGAAGTCCAAGTGTGATGTGCTGCACCTGGTTCAGGGCAATCCCAGATATGAGCACAGGCTGGGGAAAAAACTCATTGGTAGCAGCTCTGTGAAGCAGGATTTAATCTCATGGATGAAACACTGAACATGAGCCAACAGCATGCCATAAAGCATGCCAACTCACACCCCAGAAAGCCACCTTCATTCTGGAATCCATCAAGAGATGAATGGCCAGCAGGTTGAGAGAGTTGTTTCTTCCCTCATCTTGTGAGGTCCCACCTGGAATATTGCACCCAGATCTGAGTCTTTAACATGAGAAAGACCTGTTGGAACAAGTCCAGAGAAGGTCAGCAAAGATAATCCGAGGGTTGGAGCACCTCTCCTGTGCAGGCAGGCTGAGGTAGTTGTAGTTGGTCAGCCTGGAGAAGAGAAGGCTCTGGGGAAGTCTTATAGCCTTCTAGTATTTAAAGGGAGCTTATAAAAAAGAGAGGATGGGGTTTTTTTTGCATAGGCAGATCGTGATAAGACAAGAGGGTATGGTTTTAAACTGTAAGAGGAAAAATTTAAATTGGAGTTTAAGAAGAAATTCTTTACTGTGGGGGAGGTGAGGCACTGGCACAGGTTGCCCAGAGAAATTGTGGATGCCCTGTCCCTGGAAGTGTTCAAGTCCACATTGGATGGGACTTTGAGGGACCTGGTATTCTGGGTGTTATCCTTGGCCATGGTGGAACAGTTGGAACTAGATAACATCTAAGGTGCCATCTAACACAAACCATTCTATGTTTCTACAGGTAAGTGAGCTGTAAGTGACCCACCAAAATAGTTGCAATATGTAGGCTCTATGTCACAAAAATACAGGTCTCGCATATTCTCCCTCTGCCTTTATTTGAATTTTTTGTCTGTTTTTCTTTAAGACAAGTCTCCCTCTTTAAGAGTGGAAAGAAGAAAAACTGTCACCTCAGCAGTGTTTGCTTCTTTGGTAAAACAGTTCAACATATATACCTAAAAAAATTGTTTGCTTCTGCCTGTCCATAAGATCTTACATATATATGTTTATATATGTATATATGCTTAATACTTATATGTAAGATCTTATGGACAGGCAGAAGCAGACAATTTTTTTTTTAATGACAACTGTAACACAGTGAAATGAGTATCATGAAAGAAGATGGAGAAAAAATCATAACAGTTACATTTAAGGAATTAGGAGCTATACTGAATTGTACTAGGATTATATTAAAAGTCACAGACAATCAGTAGATATCAGTAGAGGTCTCTTGGATATAATACTATGTGAAAGGGTCCCACTGTTTCAGAGAAAACTTTACGTTTTGTAAAGGTTTTAATTTTCTAGATTTTTCTTATTCCCAGTCATCAGTTTCCTAATTTGTTATCAATTGCTGTTCTTATAATAGGTCATAAGAGTTGGCATTCTGCTGCAAACTTAATTTCATTCTGTTGTTGCATTGAAATATATGTATGTCAAATGATTATCTGATAGCTGTTGACTATTCAGTAGACCTAGCTCTTCAGAATTTTTCACAGCATTCTATATCAGTTCAAAAAAGTTGAACATGACATTTCAAAGTGCTGCACAACATACTACTGGCTTAATGATCATTAAAAGTTTGCTGAAATCCCTCAAAAATAAAATGACATAATAATTTAGACATTGTTTTGAATAGCAGTACTGCAATGTCTACTTGTTTTTATTAGATACTGGCACAGCAAATGATGCTGTTATCAAGACTGATTACATTCCTTGCAGAGTTGATTCTGCTAAAAATATTTATTGATTAGTAGAAAAGAGCTGGGAGAAAATGGCAATAAAAAGAATAGGAAAGAAAAAGCAATGAGTTGATTCAGAGTTTCATGTGTAAAAAGATAGAGGGAAATATTTGTTCATTTGTCAGAGATTCTTTTTCTAAAAAACTTCTCTAAAATTACTCTCTTAAAGTCTGTGATTTCTAAAAGTAGAAATGTCCTGCAACAATGACTGGAGCATGATATTCTGAATCTCATTTTCAGTGAGGATACTCCTTAGTCCTATGGACTCAGGGAAGATTCTATTTTAGATATTATTGTAGCTTCATATTTGCAAAGAAGGTTAAGAAACTCTCATGCTCATGAATTGCTGCTCTTCCATATTGGAAGTAATAGCTTCATATATTCTTACATAGTCTTAGGACTTCCATAAATATGCAAATGGAACATACATTCTTCAAATTAAAAATAAAGAAAATATTACTTGCAGCTAATGTTAATACTAAATACTAAGATACTGTGGAAAATAAAGGAACTGCAGAACTCCAACATTATGTCATTTAATTTGTTCTATTTTCTTATCTCCTTTTCATAAGAAAACTATCACTAAGAATTGTAATTTTGCAAGATCAAATAAAATGTTACCATCATTTCAGAATTTATTTTATTTCAGATTCTCTTGACATTAATGAGAACCAAACAACTAAATACAATTACTACAAAGGGAAACCTGAATTTTATACAGTTGTGGCTGCATGCTACAGAATTTTAGGATACAGATATATTTCATCAGGTCATTTTTACTAAAACAATGATGTTAACTCACTGTTAATGCATAAGTTCCACACTGTAGTTCTGTGGATCCTTATTATCCATTAGACCAATGAAATGAAGATGATAAAGACAGTTTCCAGAGTGCTGGTACATGGATAAGTTTGTTATGATTTTGTCTTTCTATGTTTAGAGTATTGCCTTCTCTTTCCATACTATGCTGTACGGACAGGTTTTGGTAGCAGGGCAGGCTACAGGGATGAGAAGCAGCCAGACGCTTACCCCATATCTGTCAAAGCCAATTCCAGCCAGCTCTAAGATGAATCTGATGTTGCCCAAGGCTGAGCCCATCAGCAATGATGGTAGTGCCTCTGGGATAACAGATTTAAGGGGAAAAAGAGCTGCCCGACATCATCGAGAGAGCAGAATGAGTATTTGTGAGAGGAACAACTCTGTAGACACCGAAGGTGGGGAGGAGGTAGTCCAGGCACTGTAGGCAAGATTGCCCTGCTGACCATGGAGAGGCAGCTGTGCCCCTGCAGACCATGGAGGATGCAGTGAGCAGACATCCCTCTGCACGCTGTGAAGAAACCTGTGTTGGAGACTGTGGAAACCCAAAGGAGGCAGTGACTTTGTGGGAAGTCCACACTGGAGCAGCATCCTGGCAGGACCTGTGGGCCCATGGAGAGAGGAGCAGATTTGCTGGTAGGACTTGGGACCTTGCAGGGAAGCCATGCTGCAGCAGTCGGTTCCTGAAGGAGTGCATGCTGTGGATTGCATGCATGCTGGAGCAGTTTGTAAAGAACTGTCTCCTGTGGGATGAACTCACATTGGAGAAATTCATGGAGGACTGCCTGCTATTAGAGGAAGCCCACTCTGAGCAGGGGAGGAATGTAGAGACAGAGTGTGATGAACTCACCACAAGCCCCAGTCCCTACCCTTCTGAACCACTCTGGGGAAAGAAGCAGAAAAATCAGGAAGGAAGTTTAGCTGGGGAGAAAAGGAGGTGGATGGGAGAAAACATGTTTTAAGATTTTTTTACTACTCATTACCCTACTCTGATTTGATTGCAATAAATTAAATTAATTTCCCCAACCTGAGTCTATTTTGCCTGTAACCATAACTGGTGAGTGATCTCTCCCTGCCCAGGGATCTCAACCAATGATCCTTTTGTTAGATCTTCTCCTGCCTAGCTGAGGAGGGCAGTGACAGAGCAGCTCCACCAAAGGTGGCTCCTGATATCCACCCAGGGTCAACACACCACATATGAATAATTAAACAATAAAAGATTTAAATGAAATTCAATTTAAAATACACACCAGCCCTCTTTCCTGTCACTCCCACCCCCCTGTATTATAAGAAAATACAGATTATTGCAGACTTCTTTGTCATTGGGCAGAATAAGGAATTTATGGATACTGTTCCCAGACCTGATCCGGATCCTGTCTTTCTGGCCCCTCATCCTGGATCCTTTGAAAGCAAGGACAGTTTTGGGTGAGTCCTCAGCTTCCCATGCAGAGCAACCAGCCCTTTCTGCTTACTTCCAGTTATAGCAAATTGCCAGCATCTCTCCCTCATTTGGCACTGGAGGAGGATGATGGCAGGTTCTTCATCCTTAGTCCTGAATTTCACCGGAGAGTTTTTCGTATGTTTTCTCAGGAATCTGCTTACTTATCATCATCTCTCAGGCAGACTGGCAGATAAAGCCATTAGTATAATCTTTACTATGACATTTATAGAACTTCAGCTGAAGCAGATGAGGCCTTACTGACCACTTGGCCACCAGCCACCAATCCAAATAACATAAAACCAGCTGAAACCAAGGCAAGCCCAGACTAACCCTAACAACCTGCACTGTTAGGCCAGTAAAATAAGTGAGGTTTCCTTTGTTTTCATTTACAGCTAAATTGTCCAACTATGGGGTTTTTTGTTTATTTTACTTTTGATTTCCTTCACAGAATCACAGCATATTGTTTGTAAGAAATCTCTGTAAGCTGTTTGGTGCAACACCCAGCTTCTAATAGAATTGTTGTCAACATGAGATCTTACATAACTGTAAGCAGTGCTCCCCTTAACCTCATCCCCTTCTGATTGATCGAGGCCAGCAGGCTCAGTCTCTAGTTCTAAGTGATGGCCTGACCGTCCAGATGTGACTTTGACATTCTTTGTACCTTTTCTTGTTTGCTGGTTTTGGTCCTGATAAATGTTTCTCCCACATACACTGTGGTCACTGTTCCAGAGCAGCTCTTGAACTCTAACCCTTTTCATTGGAATGAAAAAGTCAAAGCCCCTGAGACCACCATGGAGTCCTCCACTGGACACTCTCAAGTGTCTTGAAGTTCCTCTTCAAGCAGAAGATCAAATTTTGTCTACTTGGGAAGGACATGGAATATTTCTTTTTTATTCTGTTTTTTTCATGTGAACATGCCTCATGAAGGCAGTTTGTATTCTGTGTCCTTATAAACAATGCCTTTCATTTCTTGATCTTCAAACTGGCATATATTAGACAATTTGTAGGCAACTTCATCTTGAACAGACCAAGCCTAAAAGCATTCCACTGCTCTGGAAAGTGATCGTTAGTGCCTGAGCATAAAGGAACAATACTGCAGTGAGTAACCAACAAAAATTTTATATAATTTCAAAATGTTTTCAAAAGGAACTTCATAATTATAGCAAATACTAGTTTAAAAGAATAATTTTGTGAAATAATGTTTAAATTATTAATTTCTTACAAATTTATGTTACAGTACAGAGATGTCATGTAAAATTTATCATATTAGTTAACTTTATAATATGTGATTTTTAAAATTCTGTGTGTCCAAGTTTGCTAATAACTTTTCATTTATTTGAACTGGTAAGAAGAACAAATGTACTTCCTAAAAGTAACTGCTCTTTTCCTCTATATCCATGGACACTAAATTAAAAAAAGAATGCCTGGATACTTATTCTTGTAAGTTTTATCTGCATTTTGAATTTGGATTTCCAGTTCTTTACAATTTGCTCTCACCAATTTCAGAGAAAAAAATAAAACAGTTTTATGTTAGATTGTTGGATATATGAATTCACATTAAAAAACTCTCCAAAATCTAGAACCATTGTAAGCTGGAATATAATTTCAGTATTTTAAACTTCATTATGTTTACAATTCCAGTGCAAAACATGAAAACACTACTAAACACCATATCTGATAGTTGTGCAAATGCTGGTGTGTTGAATTAAATTTTGTTTCTCTTGTTTTTTAGTGTCTGAAGTTTTGCCTTACATATAAAGTTTTGCTTTACTATATAAACAAAGGTTTCAGTCCCTGCCCCCAAACCAGCTGCAGTCAGATGAGAAGGATTAATGAGTTTCAAAACATAATAAGAAAAATAGTTTTCTGACAACTTCTCTTTCAGTTTTGTTCTTCAAGACCAAAACATGACCAGATCATGTAATATTACTGGTAGCAAAATGACACATTGATTAACTACACTAATACATGAAAAATATGAAAATCTGAGGACAGGAAGATAAGGTCTAGTTTTTTTTTTTTTAACATGGGTCACACAGTTTTTCAGGATTGAGAGAGTGGATTTTTTACAAAGTTAGTCTTTCACTACAATAGTACAGTCCTGTCCTTTTCAGTCTATTATTAGAAACCTGAAAAAATAATGTGCCTCGAAATGTTATTTTCTAATAGAAAACCTAATCAACCTTAAAAAAAGTAATAATGTAAAAAGCATCCAGTTTTCTTGAAAACAGAAGACAATTACAAAATCTGACTCATTAAAAATTTGCCTGAAGTAACTTCCTATCCTTCCTTGTCCTAGAACTGTATCAGGGGCTACAGACAAGAGTTCTGTTTGATTGACTTAGCATCATCAGTGCCGTAGAAGTGCCCAGAGGAGTTAACTGTGTTCATTAGGTGCTTGAAAAGACTAATGTTCAGCAATATTTAAATTAACTTCTGCATGAATAAATGCAAAACCCCTCATTTCTCAGGTCTCTCTATACCAGAAAATGTAATTAATAAAATCCCATATTCTTATATTTTAAAAATTGGCTATTTTTATTACTAAGGTGCTGTGGTGGATTTTTCTTACCCAGCAGCTGAGCATCCACAGAATGACTTGCCCACTACTTTCTCCTGTGAGTTGAAGAGAAATTAGGAAAAAAAAAAGGCATGAAGGTTCAGGCGTTGAAAAAAAACCCCAAAAAACCAAAAAAACAAAACCAGTTTAAAAGGTGGAACAAAAACTACATTTGCAAGCAAACTGAAGAAGGAATTCATTCCTCACTTCCACCAGTAGAAAGATGTGATCCACATCCTGGAAATCCAGGCATTGCACACACATAATAGTTAACCATGAATGTCCACACTTAGTCAAGTTTTTGGTGAGCATAACATATGGTATTAAGTACCCCTTGGCAGTTATGGAGCACTGTCTGTCCTCTTGGCTGACCTCCTGGCTGCTTTGTTTTTCACTCTCGGCCTAATTATTGGATGAGAGGCCAAGAACAGCGAGAAAGGTAAAAAGCATTTATTGTCAACAGTTTTACTAACAAATACAAAACACAGAGCTATATAGGCTGCTAAAAATGCAATCCTACTCTGATCTAGTAAAGTCCACACCTCTTTTTTTTCCATATCATTTGTATCATTTTCAGGTCCTGCACTGTCTAATACATGAACCACTACCATCCTCCCTGTCTTTGATGTAATATCATTCTCTTTGTCTGTGGTCTGCTCCCATAGAATAAATGTCCATAAAAATTGAGTCCATTTACTCCATGACTTGAGCTCCATCTGTTATGGTGATCATTAGGACGATAAAAAATAGCACAGACTAGATTTTAGCAAGAAATTCTTTACTGTGAGTGTGGTAGACAACAGGAAAGGTTTTGTAGAGATGTTGTGGATGCCCCAACTCTAGAACTGTTCAAGGCCAGATTCTATGTGGCCTTGATCAATGTGATCTAGTGGGTGGCACCCCTGCTCCTGACAGGGAGGTTGGAACTAGATCCCTAACATCTCTTCCAACCTAAACCTTTCTGAGCTTCTGTGATTAAAGCTGTTATGTCAATTTCTCCTCTCACTGTTTTTTGTATGGAGAAAGTGTCTAATGTTTATTTATAGCTGCTTAAAAATAGGTTGGCTTATTGACTTCAGGTCCCTAGGTAGATAGTTTTTCTTTTGAGTAGGCTTTATTTTTTATTGTTTCAGAACCAATAACCAATTAACCTATACTGAAATATGGGGTCCACATTTTCCCTCAAATTAGTGGCTTAAACCTATAATGTTTTCAAATCCATTTAAAATTACTCTGATGCATCTTTTTGAAAACAATAAGCATTAATGGACTTCATTAACATCTTAGTTATTTTCAGATTTTTTTTGCTTTTCCCCAAGTAAGAACCTACATAGGTTATAAATAAGAGAGCAGTGAAAAGCTCTGAAACTCAGAAAATAATTTTTCTTCTGTTTTAAAGGGGACTCAGATACAGTCATACAGTCAATAAATCTGACAATCTGCAAAAAGTATTGATAGAAGACAGCTATTATTCAGGAGTCTAATGAGTAATGATTAAAACAATCTGAAAGACCTTCCTTACAGATACTGGAAAACCTATCTGATTATTTATCTTTCTGCAGTCTCCTTATGCTACAAATAAAATAATTTTAAAAAATTAAAGTGCAGAACATATATTGTTTTAATAAAAGAGAAACACTGGAAGAGAACCTGTAGGCAGAATAGGCAGCTTACAAATAAGTGGAAAAAAGACCTCTAATTTAGGACAGAGAACACACAAGCAGGAATTACAGAGAAGCTATACAAAAATCCTTGAAACACCTATGGATTGGAAAAATGTTGCTATGTCTGTGTTATTTGAGATATTAAAAAAATTTAAAATCTATTTTTGCTCCTCCAAATTAGCTGATATAGTATCTTCTGAAGTACTCATAATGGTTGATATTGTCAAATGCCTCATTTTTGCTAATAAGTTAAACATCAAAACAGTGTTCTCATTTCTTCTGATAAGCAGGTCCATCCAAGTCACCTGTGAAAGCGACATCAAAGTGATCAGTATTCATTAAGCACTTCCTGTAGTCATGCTGTTCTATATTTCTGCAGACTATTAATACACTGAATAATGGTAATTATCCTTTTAGTGTAGTATATGGATATGATAAACACAGTGCTCAAGATCAGTAGAGTATGATCTGCAATTCCAGGTCCCAGTGTGCCAGTTTACATCTCAGAGTAGAGCTCAAATATTTTTCCTTTACTTTTCTGTTGTTTTGGGGTAGTTTTGTTTTGCTTTTCCCATCATAACACCTCTGTCTTCACTTGATACCTTACTTTTATAAGAAAGCATTATATGACACTGGTCAACTGAAATTGACATTGGTCAACTGAACTTTATGCTTACAAACAAAATTCTGTTATAAACTGTTACTTCTTTCTATGCTAGGTTTTTTTTTCTTACAATCCTAATAGTTATGCAAATGAAAGAACCAAAGCAACAGCTGTGTTGACAAAACTGTGTCACCTTATCATTAAACACTTCAATCATTCAAAACATAAAAATAATAGTTCTTGGCAGAGTCTTGCTAAGCAAATAGATTTCAAGGTATAAATAAGTATAAGCTTTTTTTTATTTGTAGACTGTAATATCTACTAATGTTCCATTCTATCCTACATTTCAGTTTTTAAAACATACTAGTGCTGGGCTACAGTTGCTTTTTTACAGAAATAACAGACCAACCTAAAAACATCTGTAAATTTTTATGTCTTCTACAAGCAGCAAAATAAAACTACATGGAAATAAAAAAAAACAGTCTTTGAACAGTATATAGTATTTATGTTCTAAACCTTTTTTGCTGAATTATTTTTCAACTTGCTTTTGTGGTCAGTTAGACTTTACATTTGTTTCTTTTGGATAGAAAAGCACTCACAAATGTTCCCACAGGACAGCTGAAATATTTCAGTTTTGCATAGTCCAGTGACTGAGGTCAATAGTGAAGGGACCTAGTCTTGAGCTGGATTAAACCACTTAACACCAGCTTCAGGTTTCCGGAACCAGTGAGGTTCACTGCATTTGAAATGCTGCATGTGGCATTCTGATCAATGAGAAAATAAAAAACTTTCTGTTCTATGTAGTGTTCTATAGAAGAGTTTCTGAAGTACATGTTGCTGTAGGAAAATTGTGTCTCAGTTTTCCTTTTAAGCAGTTTCCTTCTCCAAACCTGTGATTTGACTCTTTACTATTTCTAAAAAGCAGGGTTATAGGTAAATTTTTGCAATTTTGACACAGATGTTGTTGTAGGTCTGCTGAGAGAAAAAAACCTATAACACATTGCAGCAAAAAGTTAGTAAAAATGATAAAAAGCCAGTAGAAAGTTTGCAACTCATTATAAAACAAGAAAACACCTTTCTAAAAATAGTAATTTGACCTGGTATTATAACCAATAAATGTAGTAGATTGAGAAGGAAAATATTTTGAGACATACATGTTTTTATTTTGTCTGCAACCTTTCAAATAATTTTACCATTTTGCTCTTTGTACATTATTTGTAATAAAGTTGTAATTTTATGTGAAATATGATCTTTTGAAAAAACAAATAGCCATAATAATTGCAATTTTTTAACAAGAAAATACCTGTTTTCTAGAGCTGTGCTCATTTCTGAGACTAGCTTTTTTAAGCAGTACTATGCTGATAGACTTTCCTTCTGCCAATTAAAGACTACATTGCTGTGCTGAAGCAGCAGAATTAGCTCACAGAAAGGTCCCTAGTTAATGCTTTTCATCAAGATTAAATATATGAGATGCAATTTTTTAAAAGTCTTTGGGTTTTAATTTTTATTTTTGTTCTGCATTTTCCTGCCTCACACATTAAAAAAAAAAAAAAAAGAGGCGCCTTTTCAAGCAGCATCTTTTTTTCATCAATCTTTTCCTTCTTCTAGGATTGAGAATTCTTATATTGTTTAGGATCCTTACATTGCTACTGGTGTTGCATTCAAAACCATTGTACAGGAAAAGAGAATGCACCACATGTAGAGACCAAAGAATATTTTCAGTCTAGATGATGTTCTGATGGTCTTGTAGAAGACTATTGTTACTGCCATCAAAATGGTTATACTAAAGCTTCTTACTGTCTGTTTTGGAATATTCCATGGGAATGTCCATCTGGGTGCTCCAGTCCTTCTGCAGGTGCTGATAAGTCATGGTGAAGCCTTGTCTTTTTCACAAGAAGCAGCAAAAATCACATTCCCTGGAGTTCACAAGAACCAGCCACACACCCTAAAGACCAGTAGCTTCACGTTAACTCCAGGAAAAAGGATCAGGTAGGAATTAAAAAACAGACCATTATCCAAAGTTTTCAATGAAAAGAGGGTTTTCAAATAAGTATAAATCAATATGGAATAAAAGAAGGAATCATCAATATGAAATGTACCAATTTGCTCCTTACTGGTTTAAAATTGGTTTGCCAGTTTCTATTATATTTAGCTAATATTGTATTCAGTACAGTAACCTTTGCTGCCTCTGTGTGTTGTAAATATTTTTCTGTTTCTGTTAGAGTTCGTATTTGTTTCTTTAAAGATTACTAGGAAAAAAGAGGAGGAAAACGTATTTTAAAAAAAAATCAGTTTTTAAGTTTTGCATTTATGAAGGGACAACTCAGATAAATGGCTTTTTAAAAAGAGTTACAATTGTAATTGTCTTTTGACATCAACAGCCTTCTTAGTTCATAGCTAAGATTTATTGCAGATGCTATGTGGTCCATAGAGATGATTTTAAAAGACATTTTTAAAGGACATTCTATAGATATAGCATATAATGGTCACCTTTTTTCTTTATTAATGATCCAAAATATATGAGAGTAAATCTTTCTGTTCATCCTTTCAGAGAGTTATTAATCTAGAGCACCAGTAAAAAAGTTGTATGTGATATGATACACTGGAAAATATTTAGTAATGCAATAGAAATGCAATAAAATATTTAGTAATGCAATAGAAAAATTCACTAGAAGATACATTCACTTAATTTTAACATATTAAGTACATGAGTACTACTGAAATCTGTGTGACGATTTGTGTGCTCAAATTCCTTGTGTATTGTCAATATTTTAATGTTGTAATTCATGCAAGAGCGTTATTCAATGACTCAATATCTAAAATGTTTGGTTGTTTGGGATTTTTTTTTAGACAATGAAAATTAAGAACAAAGAAACCGTAATAAATGTACTATTAATTTTAAATCAAAGAGGTTTTTTGTTATTAATTCAAATTCTTTTACTTATTTTGAATCTTTTCAGTGTATGATACTTGTGATCAAATTTAACAGCTTACAAAGGAAACTACCTCAATACGCTTATTCAAAATAATGTTCATAAAATAAAATCTTCCTGTTTGTATATGTGATTGAAGACTTGTACACATAAACAATTACATCATAAAACCCCAACAAAACCCCCAAAACCCAACTCCTACAAATATGAGAATGAAAAATAGCAGGTTAAGGAAACCCAAAAACCTAATCAGAGCAATTGGCGTGTAAGTCACATGTGGAGCCAAGTTTCCCATGGGCTGGAAATGAGATCCACAGGGCAAATCAAAAGAAGCAGCTCTCAGGGTCTCTTTTCGAAATGTGGGTGGTCATTTCCTGGTAGTGTGGGATATTTTATGAGATGCAAGGGAAGACCATCCTGGGATTGTATAAGACTTATTGTGGGAGGTTTAGAAGATAAACCAAAGGTGGGGAAAAGGAGGGAGCACAGTGGTTTGGGGAGGAATACAGGTGGTGAAACACAAAGAAATAAAAGGGACTGGCCTGCAAGTAAATGTGGCTGATCAGGATGCTTGTCTGGCCATGCCTGCACCTTTCATCACAATCTGTCCTCCACGATCAACTGTTTGTCTGGATCTTTTTTGTGTATGTAGACGCATGCATGGATGTCTGAGCGTCAGTGCCAGGTAACAGACCACAGGTCAGAGCCTTGTGTCTCTGTGGTGCCAGAGATCAGAGTAGGCACATGCTCTATAGATAGATATTAATGCATATTCACTAGTAAAAAACACACCATGGTATCTGACAAATAGGATAAGAGGCCTAGGAGTCATTTTATTAAAATGTTTATAAATCTGTGTTAGGTACTGGTGAGAATAAATTCTGGGAGTTGGTTATTAGAGTGGCCAAGAAATCCAAATCAGATCACTGGTCTCATAGTCAATGGAGAGACCTGTTTACAAATATGTGTCTTTGTACTTGGTGCATATGAAGATGATAATGTAAGAAACACCTATAGAAAAATATATTTTTTTACAGCTAAAAGCCATTCATACCACAGAGAAGAATGGAAAGAATATGATTACTGCACATGCTGTGGGTCTCAGCTGTGAAATGGCAGCTTTCCTAGGATTAGAAATGGAAGACTGAACTCTAGGTAGGTATGTATGTAAGTATGTATAGATGCATTCCATCAGCATAAATGTTACAATTTATACATCATTCATCATATACTAAATTAAACATCTCAGGAAGCTGAGATGGCTTTTTTGAGAACACATTCTCTCTTCACTCCTTTTCCTCATCAGTGACTCCCACAAGTTGGTCAAAGGTACTCATTCACAGACTTGGCTAAATTGGAGGTTAGACTGCTTAAATGAATCATACCTAAATGTAAGGAAAATTGTATTTTGGTGTATGTTTTTCTTTATTTTTGGTCACACATTTATTATTATCAATTTAAGGCTTATGGATTGATATAGAATACAAAAGTTTTTAAAATCTGGAAAAATTGTGATAGCTTTATAAAATTCATTCTTCACATGAATATAAATATGTGTAATTGTTAATAGTGATGGTCTAAAACTTTTTTACTAATAAAGAAGGGGGGATTGGTTTGTTTTATTGTTGGCTTTTTTTTTCTTATTCTCAGATTTAACTTCTGAAGGTCTTTCCAAGAGTTTGAAAGCATTTGGTTGAGTTTGTGCTCTATATCTTTCTGAATCAGGTATCTTTTCTCCTACTCTACTTCTGTTTAAAGATCCATAGATTCTTAGAACACTTCCTTAAGAACTGAGTACTAAAATAACATGAATTCTCTGGAGTCATAATTACCTGGTAGAGTGCTGAGCAAAAGATTAATAAAAAATAAAGTGTTGAAGCATACCCTGCAGATTTTCAGGGTAAGAACTACCAAAGTCAAATGGCTTTTTTCCTTTGTGTTTCCAGGAAGGGGGTGAGGATGCAGGGACATATATTTATCTTTTTTCTTTTGTGATACCTTTGCACTTTAAATTCACAGGAATATTTGATGTGATTTTAGTGAACTGTGAAGATGTGTATTTGTATTGCACAGTATTTGTGGTATAAATAGCTAGAAGACTTGCTAACATGATTTTTACTACATATATGTTGCAAAATTATGTGAGGCAAAACTATTTCAATCTGTTACATCTAGGGACAAATGCAACCTTTATCTAAATGAGGATGCTGTCTGTATAGGTAGCAAATGCATCATTGAATGTAAGAACATTCACTGCACTGATGAACATAAAAGGAAAATTAGGCTTTCATGTGTCGTTTTTTGGCTGACATCTGGAATCAGATCTTTGAGTCCCAATGAAAATATAAATATGTGAAAGGAGACAGTAAGGAGAAAGCTAATACAGAATTTCTGTTATTTTCTTATTTGGTGGTCTTTGGTTGTTTTTTTTTCTCAAAAAAAAAACAACAAAACATTTTGCAAAGAATCTGGAAATTATCTCATTTTGACTTTATTCAGAATTTTCAAGTTATGTTGTGCACAGGTTGAAGAAATATAATTGCTCCAGAGTTTCACCACCCTCATTACTGACATTTCCCCCCTTATATCTAATCTAAACCTAACCTCTTTTAGTTTAAAACTATTACCCCCATCACTACAGGTCCTATTATTGAAAGGCCACAATCATGTCTTCCATACCCAAATTATTTGGAGGGTTTGCACTTGATTTTTTCTGTGTGTGAGTGAATGAGTATGGGCAAGATGGTAGTAGAGACTGTTGGGTGAACTGGAAAAGGGTGAAAGAGAACAGAGAAAATCTCAGTGGTTTTGTCTTCAACAGTATAGTAGCATATTGTCCGAAATTCTTTTAAATTACATGTTTTAACAGAACTAATATTTATGTTAAAAGTATTTATATATTAATGTATGCTTGTAAAATATGTCCTTTTATCTTTGAAGAAGAATCTTTCTTGATGCCTAGAGTTATGTGAAATGTTTGTCCTATCCCATGGCGCCATTCTCTTATCTTTAAACAGTAGTCATGATAATGTTCTTGGCAATCTAACACTTTTTAATCTTCTTAATTTGTTTCAGCTTTCCAGGTACTGGTGATCTGGAGCTTAGTTGTTTTTTAATTATTTTTAATAACATTCAAATATTTTTGAATGTTTTTTTATCATTATTCTCAATCAAAACATAGCAGAAACAAGAGAAAAATAATATTATCAGCATTTAGATTTATTCATAGCATAGGTTTTTAAGTATTTTATTAGATATTCAGTACTAGTCAAAAACATCAGTGCAATTGAAATCCTCCTGTCTCTCTTAAAGACAGGTCAGAGCTTGTAGGTAGGAATGGAAATCTGGAACTGCTGCTAACAGTTCAGTCAATTCATGCTCTCAAAGAAAATTTCTGAACTTTTTTTTCAAAAAATATTTTCCTTCATGTTAAGTCTGTTATAAATGGACCGAACTACTAATAATAAGAATTATTTTAATATGGAAACTTTCTCATTTGCATAATGATGTAATTGTAGGCTGAATAGAGACATCACATATTTTTTGCAATCACAATAAAGCTTTGAAAAGAAAGTGAATTATGCTTGCTGTTTGTTCTGTGACTGTTATCTGTTTGTTGTGATTTTGTTACAAACTCTATTAGGAAGGTGAAAATAAGCATTAACTCTGGTTGGTCATGTTGGTCATGACATAGATAGTTCTGTCCTGACAAACGTGCAAAATGTTTTATATCCTAAAATAACTGCATGAGCTGCAAAGTCATAAAAGAACTAAAATATTTTTTTTGGAAGATCTGAGTATTCAAAAATAGTATCTAAAATCATACACAGGTTTTTACAAATCACTTGGTTAAAAGAATGAGACATAAAGTAGAAAATATTCTGTGTGTATTTATTGTGGTATTTTTACAAATATAGAGTGGAGAACAGTTACATAATTTTACAGAAATACAGGAATGAAGGAAGTAACCTATTTGCACAACAAACCCCCCACAATGTAAATAATTTCTTTTTAAAAGCTTATCCATTAAGAATAAAATGTAATTCATGTTTTATAAGGTCATTTGCAATGAACATCTTGCATACATAAACTGTGGGGAAGTACAGGTTAGAATCATTCTCATATTTAGATTTCTCAGTTGGACCCTACCTGAATCTTAAATACCTAAATAATAATTCAGATGTAAAAAATAAAAGGATATTCCATTGAAGCCAATGGGGAATTTGGAATTGCATTTCCATGTGGCAGAGTTTTACATAGGCTCTGTGGTGTTAAATTAACACCTAATTTCATTCAATCAGAAATAAATAATGGTCTGTCATACAACCTCAGCAATATGATGAATAGCTATATTTTATTCTGCAATGATATTGGAATTCATCTCACTGAGATGACGCAAAGAATCACTAGAAGGGTCTATTCCTTCAATGCGTTCCAGGGCAAATGCTGGAAATAACATAGGTTTGTGGGACAATTCAAGTTGGACAGGGCCTCAGGATTCCCAAAACACAATCATCTGTGAGGTCAGAATTAGGGTTTGATCTGTCTAGTTCTCGAAGATAAAGTTTGCACATACCTTCTGGAAGCCTCCTCTAGTGCCTGACTGTTCTCATGAAGAAAACTTTCTCTTTATACCCAGGCTCAATTTCATTTGTTTCAGTGTATGACTCTTATTTCCCATTTTCTCACCATGCACTCTCTCTGTCTTGATAAGGTCTTCTTAATGACATTCTCCCTAGCTGGAGGGCTGCTGTTAGATCCTGTTTTTTCTCCAGGCTGAACAAGCCAAACTTCAGCTGCTTCTTCTCAAAGGGCAGATTCTCCAGCACCTGACCAGCATGGTGTCCTTCCACCAAATGCACCCATGCTTGTAAGTGTATTTTCTCTGTTAGGGCCCCCCAAAACTGTATGCAGGAACCTAAATGTTGTCTCACAAGTGGTGTGGAACTCGCCTTGACCTACTGCCTATGTTCCTATTACTGCAGCCTGGGTTGCTCTTGACTTTCCTTAGTGCCAGGGTGGCACTAAGAGCCAGGACTGGCTCATACCCAGCTTGTAATCCACTCACAATCCTTGTGGCTCATTCCTTTGGCCTAGTTAGGTCCCTCTGGATGGCAGTCTTGCCCTCAAATATTTTGATGGGTTTGCCCTTCAGGGGCATTAGAAATAGAAATTTGGCTGCAGGAGTTAATTTGCTTCCAATTATATTTTCCTGAGTCCCTCAGCTGGTTTTGTGATAAAGGACATGATTTGTGAAATAGAGAGCTGCATCTCTAGTAACCCGAGTAACTGAGAAACTTTCTGTTTTGGAAACAGATTGAGAAAAGATACAGCGAACAGAAAATGTCCAGCGACAAGGTCATGTGTTACCCAAAGCAAAGACTTTACGTGGAATATTAACAAATATAAAAGGAAACAACTCCCCCACCTTCCCCCAGTGCCGCCAAATATGCTCATTTTTTATCTTGATTCTAGATAGAAAAAAATAGGATTATGTAGCTCAGTTTGTAATTAATTTGGGGATTTTCTCGGATCTTAGATGACAAGCTTGGTTTGGAAGGGTAAACTTTTTTCACTATGCACATGCTCATTAGTAAAGACCATTATTTTCTAGAAGAAACAATTTATTTTTTTAACTTTTAGTTGGCCTGTTCTTCGGTCTATATTCTGGAACTTTTATTGACTTGCTGTGCAGTCATCTGTTGCTAAAACAGGGGAATAAAACTGATTTCTGCAGTGGTTGTGGCAAATGTCTTTAGTTAAGATTTCAGTCTTATTCCGTAGAAGTTCTGTTAAAATTCTCAGCTTTTTCTTACAATGTATTGTAAATGCTTGAACATTGTTCAGACATATTCAGGAATGGATTAAAATTCTTACATTTAATGCAACTTTTCATTCGCTTAATACCTGGCTGTTTTCAATTATTTTGCTTTTGATTTGCTTTTTGATTTTGAAATTAAGAACTTTTGATTCTCTGGAGAGTTCTTATGTTCCACTCAATTCAATAGAGTTCTGACATAGGTGCCCATTTATATTTTTGCATCATTACAAGGCAAGTTTCACATTATTGCTTGATAATATGGAAAATGATGGGTATCCTAACCAATCGCTATAAAATTACATTATAATCATAACTATTACAGCAAAATGAAGACTATTTTATGTAAATGAGAAGGAAGAATGCAGCTGAGATACCTGCTGTTTGAAGAAAATACTGTTTATCACTTTGCATTCTTCACATAGGGTATCACTTGAATATGATGCTAGCCTACTGATATGTGGTGCTATTACTTTTTCTCCTGTTCTTTTTATTGGGGTTAGTGTAATTCTCTCCTTCAAAAGCTCTGTTACAAACTGCTTGTAGAGGTGATGTAATGAGCAGTCACCTAATATATCCCATTTTTCTCACGTCTCAAGGTATTTACTGTTCAGTTTCACTACCAGTTCAGTTCTGTATCTCAGAGAAATGATGAAGAAAAGCAGGGAAGTAAGAGTTTACAATCACTCCTTCAGAAAGAGACATAATTTTTGAATAGTATTCTTTATAAATTGTAATTTTGAAAATATTACTTTACTACAGAACTGGAAATACATTTCTTTTCTAAACTGGTTTAATACAAAATTCAATTAATGACTTTCTGACTCAGACTTTAAAGGACCAAAGCACAAATATTTTTACCTTTTCCGTTAATTGAATCTCCATTTTAAATTGCTTCCCATTAACAAATTTTTATTAGCAAAATAATTTCAATGAGAAAAAAAGAGAACAAGAATATTTTGTGTACTGAAAATGCTGTATTGATATAATTTGATTAAAATAATTCACTTAACCTCACAGTGTTCAACAGAATTATTTCACAGAATCACAAAATATTTTACACCTGAAGGGACCTTTGAATTTCATCTGGTCAATGCCTAGTTTAAGCAAAGTCAGCTATAGCGGATCGTCCAGGAAGCTCAAACCACTCCAAACAGGGAGACTCTCCAACCTCCCTCAGAAACCTTTGCCAGTCATCAGTCACTCTAATGGTATAAAACTGTTCCTTGATGTCCACACTGGTCATCCAGTCTTTCAGTTGGTTGTCCATTGCTTCTTGTCTTGTCACTGTGATAATGAAATGCATCTGGCTCCATATGCTTTATACGCTCCCTGCAGATATATGCATATGTTTATGAGATTCCCCCTGAGCCTTCTCCAGGCTAAACAATCCCAGTTCTCTCAGCCTTTCCTCATATGTGAGGTACTCCAGTCCTGTCATCATCTTTCTGACCTTGTGCTGGGCTTGTTTCAAGAAGTCTATACTTTTTCCTTTGATGTGGAGCCTGAAACTGGAAACAGGTCTGCTGATAAGGCCTCACCTTACTGAATAAATGGCAAGTGTCACCTTCCTTGACGTGTTGGCACTGTTTTTATGATAATTCATTTCTGCAAGGCTATATTGCTGGCTCACATCCAATTTTGTGTCCACTAGGATCCACAGCTCTTTCTGAGAAAAAGTAGCTTTCCAGCCAGTTTGCCCTCACGTGTGTACCATCATCTGGGATTATTCCTCCTCCCCAGATCCAGAACTTCATGTTTCCCTTTCATGAACTTCTGAGACTTTCCAGCCAGTTTGCCCCCAGGTGTGTACCATCATCTGAGATTATTCCTCCCCAGATCCAGAACTTCATGTTTCCCTTTCATGAACTTCTGAGAAGTTCCCCACAGACTCTTTCAAATGGGTGTCTGAGGTGGTTAAAGAGTGTTGAAACTCCTGAAATCTTCCATTTTGTCCTGCTCCCTGCTTTCAAGAGTTCAAATTCTATGGTCAGTGCATCCAAATCTTCCCACTACTTTCATATTCATGTCCAGTTCTTCCACTATCACCTTCTTCAGGAAGTTGTTTGAGTAAATTTCCACAATTGTTTGTACACTATTATGTTGTTATTTCAGCAGATATCCGCCATGAAGACCAGAGCCTATGAACATGAGATTTTTCCTCATGTGAAGGAGCTCTCAGCTATTTTTCCTGCTTGGTGAGGCCCTTGCAGCCACTCCTTGCCAGAGCAGAGGAGCAGCAAGAAGCAGTTGAGGAAAAGAAGCAAGAAGTGGGGAGCAGCAGAAAGAAACCACTAGAGCCCAATATCAACCCCTTGCATCTCCCATTGCTCACCAAATATCTTGGAGGGACTGAACATAAGCTGTGATGAAAACAAGTGGAGTTCACACCAGGAGCAGGTGAGGAGGTGGATTGCCCTGAGCTGAACATGGCAGAAAAGTATCTCCTTACCTGCTTATTTATATTACGTATATTTCCCTTCAATGCCCAAATCGTAAATTAGTACTTTGCTAATTGACAATAAATGAATTAATTGAATTGAGTCTGTTTTCACACTAGTTTTCACAGGGGGGGAAAAAGTAAGGAGGCGGACATGTTGAATAAATGTAAGCACTGAGGAAGACATCAGTTCTCTTCTATTTTCCTCTATTCCTGTTTTGGAATTCACAACAATTGAATAAATAATAGAATACATTCATTAGTTTGCTACATATTTCCTTTTTTTTCACCCTCACAGAAACATACTGTTTAAGAAGTTTCTGATTTCTTTCATAGATATATCTTATTTACATCTAAAATGACAAAACATTATTTATACAGTCTAATGTAAAAATATGAAAAGAATTTATTGACGTTTTTCATGTTTTGAGTACATAAGCATTTTCATGTTACATTTCAATACTAATAAAAAATTAAAGAAAACCCAAAATACAGACAAATCAAAGATTAAAAAATTGTAAATATAAAATTGTGATAAAACTTAGACACTTGTTTGTAAGTGGAAAAAGAGAAAAATCATGGGTATTTCACAATTATTCAAGTCCTGAAAACAATTTGATACTGTTCAATGCCTAGATAAGTTGTGATATTTATACATATGTGAGATAAGTTCTGATACTTTTTTTTTTTGTTTTTGCAAGGTATCTTAGGAGGTAGAAAGAGCTTGGAGAGCAAGACTGACTGAATTCAGTGATAATCTTATCAAGCACAGATCATATCTATACATATATAAAAAATTTATAGACATATATAATCAATTATAGTTGAGTTAATTGTGTTAAGTTTATATACTAGTAAGTAACCTAGATATTATTATTTATTATATGACATGTATTTTACATATATGTAGTGTCTATACAAAATATGTATCCAAGGTAGCCAGATTTTAATATTATAACAAAAACATTGGTATAATGGAAAAAAGGTTTATCTTGGATAATTATAACTTTAACTTCCTCGAGTAATAATTTTCTTACCATGATTTAAGAAATTATTAATGAGGTATTCCAATAAACTAAATTCTGACAGAACTGAATCCTTTGACCAATGATACAGAAAATCAGTCTTAGAAAGTTGTCATCAATATAATCAGAACTCAGATCTCTTGACTCTTGAGCATTTTGCAGTTTCTTGTTTATCATGGAAATAGATTGTTTACTTTTTCAGATAATTTGAGATGCTATATAAAACATTTTGCTGACATTTTCTATCTGTGCCTAGCAAAAAACTTATGAAACCAGCTACTTTATAATTCTTTACATTTGGGGTGCTAGGCCATGAGTTCATCATGGTGTACTCAGCATTACTCACTTGATGACCAATAACAAATGGTGACTGACAGATGGAAGTAGCTAGAGCCCTGTTGAGGTAGTTTGTTTATTAGCTGTGATTAAACTGAGATTAAATATGACAAAGATGGTTCAAAACATTCATTCTGCTTAGCTAAACTCCCTTGAAATGACATAGAACACTGACTTGAAGCATATAGGGAAAAATGTTTCTGCCCTTTCCCACCTAACGCATTAGTACTAGGTCTGCCTGGAATGGATTTGATTTTCTTTATTGCAGCCCTTGTGATGAGGCATTTTGGATCTGTGTCTAAGATAGTGTTGATAAATACCCCAGTGTTTAGATCATGTCTTGCACAGCTCTGACTTTCCAACCCCACCACTATTTTCAGCAAGTAGGCTGAGGTCAGACAAGAGGTTGGGAGGAAGTGTCTCCAGGATAACTGACCCAAATTGACGAAAGGGATGGTCCATGGCATCAAACTCAGCAATAAAAGCTCAGGGAAAGAAGGAGGAAGAGAAGACATTCACGGTTATGGTGATTGTGCTCCCAAGCAACTGTTATCTATGTTATGGCCCTGCCTTCCAGTAAGTGGCACATCTGCCTGCTAATGGGAAGTGGTGGAGGGTGTTCTTGTTTTGCTTTACTTCTGCACACAGTTTTTGCTGTTAAACTTTATCCTGATCCACGAGTCTTCTTTCCTTCTCCATGCAGTTGTTTTCTTAACCTGCAAGACAAGGGAGGGACGGAAGACATGGATGGGTGTTTGGCTGTTGATTAGGGTCAACCCAACTCAGCCGGTCCATAAATACTGATAATTTTCCTCCCTTTAGCTAACAATAATAGCTATGTAGTTACTGAAGGAGAGATCGTGTCACACTTTCAATACATCAATGATACATGGTTTATATTTTTCCCTGTGTGGTCTACTTTCATATTTATTAACTGAGCATTTAATTGAGCATTTTACATGAGTGACATCTAGATCGACATCTAGATTGACATCAGGCTATATTGTTACCTTTCTTTGTTACTTTTGCCTAGTTAGATAATAATAAAATTACACTTTTAGAGTAGCTCATAGCTCATATATATTTAAAAATCAGAGTACATTATTACCCATAACTGCAGAAAACTCTTCAAAAGTATGACAAATTTAATGTTTTTCTGAGAAAGACAAAACCACATCTTTTAAAATAAATTATTCTTTAAAATAAAAGAAAAATATACTGACAAATACATAATAAAAAGACTTAAACTAAAGTAATTGCAAAATACTTTTTGATTCAGCTACCATGATTGACTAAAATCCCCATTTTACCAGATGTGTTAGTAGTCTAAAATGCATCAGTGATAAGAAAGGAATTCCACATGCTGAGAGCTTCATGAGCTCTATAGTGTGATAAAGGTTTGTTTTCTGTAAAGTTAATGGCTCTATTTACTAAATATTTTCATAATTCTTATGCATTTTGGATGATTAAAAATTGGGCAATTTGCAAGCTGAAAATATTTCATGCATCAAATACTTACATTTTTTCTTATTTACATATGTTGTTAAAGCAATATGCAAAGCAAAAAGCAATAAGCTTGAATAGCTTTGCATTCAAGACATAAAATGGCAAAATTAAGGTTATGCATACAAGTCATTGCCTTCATGACTAGTCCATAATTAAGTTACAGTATATTAGTATTCACATATTAGGACATAATATTCAGTCCTTATTTCCAAAACTTTGTGTGCATATGCACATCTGATCACTGAGTGCAAAGCAACATTTGACCAAGTTTCAGTATTAATATGTTGAGGAGCACTAGCACTACAAGAATAAAATCAATTCTATTTTAAAAGTACTGAAGGTTATCAGAGTTGTAAACTCCATGAGAAAATCAAAGGGATCTGGCCAAGCTACATAGCTGCAACTAGATCAGCAGCTTGAGGCTCAACAAAATCCAGTGTCAGGTCCTAGACTTTTGCCAAAATAACCCCATGCAGTACTACAGGCTGGGGGCAGAGTGGCTGGAAAGCTGCCCAGCAGAACAGCATGTGGAGGTGCTGGCAGCCAGGTGGCTGAACATGAGCCAGCTGTACCCAGGTGGCCAAGGAGGCCAATGGCATCCAGGCCTATATCAAGAATACTGTGGCCAACAGGAATAGGGAAGTGATTCTTCCCCTGTAACAGCACTGCTGAGGCCACACCTGGAGTACTGCATCCTGCTCTGGGCACCTCAACTCAGAAAGGACACTGAGGCACTGGAGCAGGTCTAGAGAAGAGCAAAAATGCTGATGAAGAGTCTGGAGCTGTGAGAAGTGGCTGAGGAGCTGGGGCTGTTAAGCCTGAAGAAGACCTCCTATTAAGCTCAGGAGTGACCTTATCATTCTCTACAGCTGTCTGAAAGGAGCTTGTAGTCATGTGGGGATCAGCTGTGTTTCCCAAGCAATTAGTAATAGGATGAGGACACAGTCTCAAGTTGCACAAGTTGGGCATTAGGAAGAAAATCTTCACAGAAAGGTTGATTAAATATTGGAATGGGATTCCCAGAGAGGTAGTGGAGTCACTGTTCCTGGACTTTAAGGAAAGACTGGATGAAGCACTTACTGCCATGGTCTGCTTGACAAGGTGGTGTTGGGTCGCAGGTTGCGATTCTGTGACTCTGAAAATGAGACCTTTTCTAAAAAAAGGTTATAGTTTACAATGTAAAATTAAACCAAAAGCCAATTGTTATTTCAAATCTATTATGATTCTAAATAGGTTAAGATTAGACATTTGTGTGTTCAAAACAATTTAATGTTCACCTATACGAGATCAGATAAACTACAAACTCAGATTCTCCTCTGTGGGTAAAACCTGGAAGTAGCTCTTCTGCTATATTTTATTTTACAAGACCAGATAGCAGAAGTTGTTTTTCTCTATGAAATGTTCTGTCATTTGGAGACTGAGAAAATATTGTAATTATATCTTAAATTTTCAAATTTTGCTGCTACTTGAGGACAAGCATTAGAATACAATGCAGCATTTTAATAAAAGAAATTATATATTTAACAGGTAAGAGAAACTGATAATTTACTTAGCTTGTAAATAATCAGACAGAGGTTGAAAACTTCATATTAATCTCAGTTGTCTCAGACAGATTACCCATTTGGTTTTATCTCTTGATGTTTCTGGTGCCATTCTAACCTAACTGCTGTTTAAGTAGTTCAAAAAGAGTAGATAAAATAACATCTCATTTCTTCATTTTGTAACTATATGAAGTTCACACATTTTGAAACTGAATTGCATTTTATTTCTTGTCTGGACTTTATGGTCTCTGGGAGTCACACATAATAATGTTTAATCCTTTCCACTGCTGACTCAGTACTACCTCAGTGTGGAGAGAAAGCTGTTTCTCCTGAGTTTGTTCTCCAGTCTTTCCTTTTTTAAAAACTGCAGGTAAGTAATCTATATTTCAAAGAAGAATGACCTTTGCTTGATTGGAATGAAATCTTTCTTTCAATACCTGAAATGAGAAGGTGATTAAAGTTTTGGTAGATAGGTAAGATGTATTTTAAAAGCAGATAAGCTTAAAGGTCAGACACTGTCAAATGAAGGATTTTGACTTTTTAATATTTAAATACTTCATAAGAATCATGGTTTATGCATGCCTGGTACTCTTTTTAAATTCTAAAATAAAATTGTTCTGCATTTTCATAAGATTCACCCTTGAATGTTAGCTACATTTTGATATTGCATGAGCAATTACTTTGCAGCATTTGCTCTTCCTGCTTCACCTGAGACAGGAAGTTTTCCTGTTCTGTCTGTGAAATAATTAAAAAAACAATTTTAAAACAACATGAAGTAACATCTGAACTAAAGCACTGGCTCTTCTTTCTTATATTAATTTCTTATAGCTAGTCAGATGATTTAAATTCAGGAATTTTTAATGTAACTTATAAATTATTGTAAAAATGAAACATATTCATAGTGTATTGTTTTTAGGTGTGCGAATTGTGTGTTTTAGCAGAACACCTGTTTTGATGTAGATCACAAGATTAAGAGAAGCCATTTGAGTAATGAAGCAAATTTTTTTTCAAATCACAAGGAAATAACTAAAAATTTTTAACTTATGTAAGAGACCACCAACCATCCAGAATTATAAGCAACAAGGAGATTTTTAAAGATAAAAAATTAAAAAAAACCCAACTACTGATATTTTCCTTAGTGTCATAATCTTAATTTCATAAGACTATATTTGGAGGATTCTAGAAAGCAAGAAATCTGCTTTTCTATGTTTTTTCTGCCTCTTTTTTATTTTTATTTTTAATCTATAGCAATTTGCTGTAAGGTATGATAATGTCATAGTTATTTCAGATGTTTATGACTGATGAGAAGGAAAGGAAGATTTATCACCAAACTTCAGAAACACAACTTTAGTGACATCAAAGAACAATTTGTCCTCCTTCCTTTATGTTGAAATACATGCATTTTGAAAGGATTAAGACAAAAAAAAAGAATGTAAAGAATTTGACAGTTAAAAATTATGTTGAATATATAGCATACCCTCAAAGTCTATATTTCCTTTAATTTTAAAGAGAAACAATTTTTGAAGCTTAATTTGCCCTGTTCTACCCCTTTCAGAAGGAATTATGTTAATCATTCTCAATTTCTGTCAGCCTTGCTACTTGTTTCCTAGAGTAATCGAAGTTTTCCTTTCTGCAATACTGCTAACAGAAGTGGACTGTTATTTTGGACTAAAATGAGAATTTCATTATCATCACAATCACTATGATTTTCAGCTTTGATATAAGTGAGTAGTGTTTTCATCAGATACTCACCACCAAGGTTAAAATAGTAAGCCTTGCAGTTATCAGCTGGTTGTTTTACAGAAAAAGCTGTTAAAGATTGTTGTCCAGAACACTATCTATCAATTAGATGGTACTTTTTACAGGAAATAAAAGTTTCCAATTTTCATACATGTTCACTCATTTTTATTTTTGCTTCTTTCTCCCATAGATATTATTGTTTATAGTCAATACCGGAGATCTACAGCAGACTTTCCATCATGGAAATTTTAAGTTTTTACTGTCACAAAATAGGTGTTTCACGTATTTTTTAATCTATTATTGTCACCTTTTTTTCCTGTAACACTGAGACACTTCTTTCATGTACATTACTTTTCCCCTTATTTTCTTCTTCCTAAAGAATTCAGCCTTCAACACCTGCAGTCCAGCTGTAGTTGCTGTTATTAGTATTTTCTGTAAAGTCTCTTTATATCTTGAATCATAATTTCTAATTCGCCATTTTATTTCTCAAACTAGGATAGAAACATCTTATCTCACATTCCCATTTTACTGGACGAAATGTCTTCCTTATTTGTGTTTAACATTTTCAGTCTTTCCCCTTAAAATTCTATTTTCTCTTCCTCTATGACTATGTTCCCATGGTTTTTGTTTTCTGATGTGGGGTTTTTTACTGTTGTTTTGTTTTTAACCCCTAGATTGATTCCTGAAGATATTCCTTCTGTCTACTTACTTGGAGTTCAGTATTTGGCAAAATCAGTGTTGTCAGGATAAATACATGAGGGGGAAAACGTAGGTAGCTTTGTTTTTCAACCATTTGTTACTTTCTATATTTTACCAAACCCCCTCCTTCTTCTATAACCTGAGAATAGGAAAAATCTCACTAAGACTATTTTAAATTCCTTAAGTATTTGCCCAGGTTGTATAAACTTATTCTTGACCAACATTAAAAAAAAAATCTGAATTCACACTCTGAATGCAAAGTTGTTTTCTTCCTGCCACCAGGTTTCTTTTCAACCGCAGGAGAATGCTATTAATAACAAGTCCCATGAGACAGGGAGCAGTAATTTCGCCTACTGTAAAATGTTGAAAATTTGATGTCAAAACAAAGTCGTAACTGTGAACAATTATCTGCTACCCAATTAACAATTTTAATGAATATCTAGTTCAGTCATTTCCCACATGGTCTGTTTAATTAACCCTTAACAAAAGAGACCTGCACTTCAGAGTCTCAAATAAACAGAGAAGGAAACAATGTCTGTATAAACTGTTTTCAAAGACATTAAAAATGGCACATGTATCTAGATCAAGCTTCACTAATGGACTTTGTTTTCAATTCTGAACTTACATTCAAAGAGTATAATTAAATCAGCTGCTCTTTAGATGGCAGGCTGAGAATGAATCTCTGGTCAAACTGAGAGAACATTTCATTATAGCAAGAGAAAAATGTCTGATTTCTATTTATACTTGTGTGGAAGCACAGATACCACTCTGCATCAATCTTTTTTCCCTGACTGCAGGTGAGCCAAGAGCTTTTATTTTCCTAATAGAATTGGATGTGCTAAATTATTACTGTTGCTAATAATCTATGTTTCAGGACTTGAATCTCCTCTAGAACTGCAGCATTTAAAAGATATAGGAGACAGTAAAATATTTGTTTGAAGTGGTGAACTTCAGAAATGTTCATGAAGCTCATGAAATCTGAAACTGTGGAATGAGTGGTGTGCAGTAGAAATGCTGAGCTTCTTCTCTATTACCACATATCTATTTTTAAGTAATATTTCCTGTCTTTCTTTTCACCTTTTTTGATATTTTAAATCATATTCCACTCCAAGCCTCCTGTACTGTTTTCTTTCTCCTTTTTTGTGAGATATATATATATATATATGAGAGAGAGAGAGTATTATGTAATCAAAATTCATGCCATAAATGTAATATGTTGAAGAATAGTGATCAAGGTTACCTGCCTTTTTCTTGACTCTCAGTTTCTGACAAAAACTGTAAAATAAGGGGACATTCTCAATTAGTTGAACTTAGGAGAATTGAAAAAGGTTGGGATCCTTATAATGATTAGCAGAAAGCTTTTTCTTCAGGTATAAAATTGAATTTTAAAAGAAGTGAGTAGTCAGACAGATACTTCAATAATAGAGTATTTAACCTTTCCTGGAGGGTGATGGCTTAGCAGTGTGAGCAAGTAGCTTGAAATCTGCAGTAACCCTGGAGCTCACAGAATCAACTTTAGCCAAGTTTAGCTGAATCCATCTCTATATTTTCAAGGTAAGTAAACAGTTTCAAGCAGCTTGATGTACTATTTTTCCAAAAAGTTGCTAAAGTCAGGGCTGTGATGCATTTTTCCATATCCATCTGCATTCATGCCACAAATGAAACTATTAAAATTTTTAAAATATTACTGGCTATAAATAGGTGACAGGTCTGGGACAAGGGACTAACTGGGATGTCTTCTGGGAAAATGATTTTTTATTCTAGTGGACAATTATCTTCAGGTAAGTAAACAGTTTCAAGCAGCTTGATGTACACACTATTTTTTCCAAAAAGTTGCGAAAGTCAGGGCTGTGATGCATTTTTCCATATCCATCTGCATTCATGCCACAAATGAAACTATTAAAATTTTTAAAATATTACTGGCTATAAATAGGTGACAGGTCTGGGACAAGGGACTAACTGGGATGTCTTCTGGGAAAATGATTTTTTATTCTAGTGGACAATTATCTTCATTCTCGAAAGAATGACCAAAAAGTCAGTGAGGGAAATATGCATTATCGAAGGTTCCATGAAATTTTAGCAACTTAGTCAAAAAACGGTAAGGATTGCTAAGTATACACTTGATTTCTCTTGTTTTTTTTTTTTTTTTTTTTTTTTTTTGATTTCTCTTGTTTTTTTAGGGTTTTTTGGTTTTTTTTTTTTTTAATGTGCTCTAATTGAAGAAAAAGGATAATTTTTTAAAGAACTTAAAGAAAAAGGATGTTCTTGACTAGTGTTGAAAACTACTATGAATTAAAATCATATTTCTAAAATCCCTCAAAAATAATGCATTAAAATTCTGAAAACTTTCTTTTTTATTCAAATGACACTGCGGCTTTTAATGGAGATAGAGGTACCAGATTAAAACTTCATTCAATGTTTGCCTTTGCGTCAATTTAAGTCAATTGAAGCAAAATGTCTTTAAGTTAATCCCAAATGGAGTTAAAGTAAATCAACCAAAACAAGGACACTGTAACTTTGTGAAGACTTGATCTTGATGCTGATTGGTGTTGACACTTTATCAATGTTTCTAAATTTTCTTGTTTGCCATCTTTTCCAGCTTGTTATTTTCTTTCTTTATTGATTTCAATTAACATTTTTTCCATGAGTTTCCACTCTCCACAACCATATATCTATAAACAAATAAAATAGGAGAGACCTTCAAACCATTTCCAGTTATTAATAGTCACATCTAGATATTAGTCTCTATGAAAAACAGCCTTTTTTTGTTTCTTTCAGTTTGTTTTGGTGTCTTTGGATCAATCACTGGATTCACACATGAATATGTAAAATTAAAATCAAATGCAGACACATTTTAATAGATATTAGAGTTCCTGCCCCAGTTACTCCAATGCTTATTCTATTTTTTTAAACATTTAAGTGATTGGAATAAAGTGTGTTTTCTTCTTTCAAAATTAGCAATGATAATTGTTTTATTAACAAGAAATGAACTTCTGAACATAAATTTAAAACCAGAATAAAAATTAAAAATAAAAAACCAGAGAAACCTAAAAGATTTCCAAATATATCTACTTCAAAAGCTTAGATTATCTCATAGACACTTTGGTTTTCAAAGCAAAGCATAGTGAAGATCAGAAAATGTGGTCTAAACATTAAAAAAATATTTTTAGGATGCTTCCAGTTATGCTTGTACGAGCCTTCAAATTCAAAGGAAAATTAAAAAAAGATAATATGACTACTTAAATGAACATGTGTTTTGTTGTACTTTGCTGTACTGTGTACTGGCCATTCTATTCAGATTTGCAAGACTGAGTCACAAAAAGACATTATCCATGTGTCAGAATGGTTGATTCAATAATTAGTTGGCTTTAAATCATCAAAGAAAGATGTTATATACTCAGGTGATAGGGAGTATATAACTCAGTGTCAGGGACACTGACATCATCCTAAAATGCTCCAATAATAGCCAAGGTTTAAAGAAAGGAGCTCTTTCTCTAGAAGGGAAAGGTTTGACAGCTATGCAACTGCATTAGGGACACTTTTCCCAAAGATTTATGCACTTTCAAGGAAAAGTCAGGGTGCAGAGGATCTGAAATTGTCTTCACATTGATGTTGTGAGAGGGTGAGAATTCTGCTCTTGTAAACAAAATTATTTTTATATCATATTGTAAGAATCTATTAAAAAAACCAAACCCTGTTATAAACAATTGCGATTCAATTGTGATTCAATGATAAAACATCAAGCTGGGTAACAGGAAATCTAGCTTCTTTTATTGTCTCAGCCAAGTTTTTCAGCAACTTGGTCATTGAACCTAATTCCTCATGCTCTTGCTTTTATTATCTCCCTTTGTTTATGTTGTAAGGACAAGCATCTCCTGCAATGACTTGAGGCAGGACCTAACACAGGGAATCTTGCAAATCATCTGCAGCATCTGAGGTGTAGTCTTATGGAAAAAATAAGTGAAAAATCAATGAAGAATTCTGACTATTGTATCTTTGAATACTTATTCTAGTCAAATGGTGTGATACAAAAAGGTATAACACATAAAGAGTGAACAAAACAAAGAAAAAATTGAAAAAAAAATATGTGCTGGTCAATAACAAGAAAGCTGAAATTTCTAGCAGTACACTACTGCTTTACTTCACCTGAAACTGAACCATTTCCCTTTTTGGTGAAATGTTTTAATATTAGCAGTTTACATACTATCTCTTCATAATAGACATATTTTTATTAATTCTTAAACACAGATGATGTCTTTTTTCAACACCTAAGTTAAGGTTGGATATTAGAAAAAGATTCTTCACCCAGAGAGAGTGGTCACAGCACCAAGCGTGGCAGAGTTCAAGAAGTGTTTGGACAATGCTCTCAGGCACATGGTGTGACTGAAATGGTGCTGTATTTGCTGACCCTTGTGGGTCGCTTCTAACTCAATTTATTCTGTGATTATATTAAAATATATGTGCTGGAAATAAGAAGTAATTTTTCAATTTCAAACTCAATTCTCAAATATTTCTATGTGCAGAACTTCCCTTGAAGGCAATATGCTTTCGTATGTGAAATGGCCTGGATGATCAGGTCATTGATATTGCTTGCAAAGACTATTGACATCAGTGGAAAGCTGTCCACTGACTTTTCTGCAGTACTATGAAAACAAAATAACAAACTTGGATTTTTTCATTAAATACAAAATCATTTCAGGCAAGCAATCAAACTGTTTAAATACTTAAAGAAAATCAAACATCATGAATTCATTTCTACCCTACTTAGAGATTTTCTGCTTACCTCACTGTACTAAATTTTATCTCGAGGAAATGTACACTTTGGTGAAACATGGATTGAAATTATGATGAAGACAGAATACTTAACTCCCTAACTGCTCTCCCCAACTTTTTGTACCGCTTTGTTCATATCAGGCCCTTTGCCTGTATCTGGGCAGAAGAATACTACATCTGCCTTTTGCACCTTCTTAGACTTTGATTCATGTCCCTCAGTTTAAGTTGTATGAGTATTTAATAACTCACCCACAATTCTTAACTAAACCAATTTAGCTTGAAATTCCCCTGATTGGAAGGAAGGTTAGCCTGAACAAATCACTTACTAGAAATGGCTATTACTTAGTTAGAAAATATTAATTTCTTCCTTCACTTGGATTAACTGCACAGCATCTTCATACACACATGTATCTTTTCTCCATACACTCAGGTTTGCCTTTACCATTCAATGTGTTGAGAAAGAAAATTAGTACAGGAGAGCAAAAACTTCTGTATTAATGTCACGGAGTCTGAGAAAGTTTTATATGCACAAAAGGGTAAGAAAAGTATCCAGCTGCAGCTAAGTACAGTATTAACAACTCTATCTTTGCTATGTAATACACCAAAATTGAAGTGTACAAGAACCTCACTTATGGAATACTTATGGAAATTACTATTGTTTTTAGAGCACACATTTTTATCAACAAAAGCTTACCTTCTGTAAAATGATGAGAGAACTTATGCTTCAGAAAGAAAAACCTTCTCTTATATTTTGCAGATATAAAATATATTGAAAGCAATGAAGTTTCTTTGGTATACAAAGCAGAATTTATTTAAAATTTAACAGGTTTTTTCCTTCCTGGGACATTAATCCTCTGGAATTCCATCATTTTGAAAAGGGTGCATAATTTCATAGAAATATAAAATTGCAAGCTAATATCTATATTTAAATGCTTGTAAATAATTAAACTTTTTTGGTAAAATTTTCATTTTTAGTAGAATTCAAGAATAATAGCCTTTTATTGCTAGTCACATTCCCATTTTTCCCATCAGTCTTCTCCTAGACCAAAGTTTTATTTCTTTATATATTGATATGAACATTTTAGATAATAATTTTTAACAGATATCCCAGTACTAGGAGAAATGTGGCCAATAACTGAATTAATGAAAAAGAACATGAAATTATTCAAAGCAGTGTTTTACATAGCAGATTTTTTGAACTAAACACATCACTGTTCTACCCATACTTTGCAAATCTGCTGTGACATTTGATTATAAATGACAGTGATCTCTGTTACATTCTAGGACTGTGCAGATAAGACCATCAGTCTATTTTATCATCTACAGAAAACTTTAAATTAGAATTGTCCTGGTTATATTTTAATCACATTTAATTACCTATGACAATATTTTAATCACATATAATTACCTGTGTCAATTGTGTATTATCTCACCAAATTTTTGTTTTTCTGACAATGTCATGGCCCTGCACTTACAGTTGCTGTTTGTTATCCAAATTCTGTCCATTGGTATAAAAACAATCCAGGCAAGTCTTTTAACATATACACTTCTAAGCAGTCATATCAAAATCCCCTTATAACCTTCAGTTATGTGTATTTTCTCCTTTAGTACCACTTCATCATGTCCTTCTGGCCTTCCATTCCCATCCTTTAATGAACCCATGTTTAATTCCTTCTGCAGCTAGAAAGTCTATTTGCTGACCCATCATCTCGGACACCAAGCAAATTTTGACAATCATTTATATGCTTGCAGAATTCTTGTGGAAGAAAGTATTTTCTGCCAAAAAAAATCACCTGTCACTGAAATAATAACTTGACAACACTTTGCAATTTCCATACAGTAGAACCTTGGATATGTTTCCATTTTTCATCTTTGCCAGAAAAATAAATTAATTTATAGACACCTGAAGGTATCTGTAACTTTGAAGGTTAATGGAGTCCTCTGAATACTTGAATAGACAGATATTTTTGATGCATGTTTTTAGTGGAGGTTTATTACTTCTGTAACATGCTCTACTCTTAATAGTATTAAGCCTGCTTCAGCCTGGATATACCTTTCTATTCAGAGCATGACAAAACTTTTATGACTTATGATATTGTTCTTTAATCTTCTGAACATTTAAACAAAAACTTAAGAAACATAAGATGAAGTTAATTATTCCCATTAAAAGAAAAATCCATTTGAAAATGGCCTTGCTATGTAGATCTATGTAGTCTAAATATATTAAATTAAAATTCAGAATACAGAGATTTCATTGCAATCACAATGACCATTTGTTTTAATGCTTTTGCTTTTTCTTTTTTTATTCTTTTCATTTCCAGGAGTCATTGACTTATCCAGCTCATTTTAAGTTTGATGTTTTAATATTTTCTTGTTTCATTATTGATAATTAATTATGACTAATTTATCTCATTCAAAAAGTCTCTTTTGGATCATGCATATACCTCATCTCTCAACTCATCACAAAATAATAGGAAAGAGTGCACTGGATAGTAGATTTATATCTATATGTATTCACTCACAACTACGAGAATATAAAATGTCAGTCACTTGTGCTTGAAGGCATAAATATATTTATTCTTCACTCAGGTAATTAAAGAACTACATAAATTCTGCTTTAACAATTTTCATATTTCATATTAGTTATTTCTGTTCTGCTGCAGAAAACCAAAGGTCCATATCTTCAGAAGAATCCTTGCAAGTGAAAAATCAGTTGTTTTCTGAAAAAAACACAATGTTTTATTGGATGCGTTAACTTTCCTGAATCAGACATGGTCTACTGACATCTGTGGATTTGAATAGTCTTTATATTTTCCAAAGAAAATTTCTGCTTATAAATGCTATTTCAGAATTGTGCTAGGTTGACCCTAGCCAGCAGCTGGAAAACCACCCTGATTTTCACTCATTCCCCTTCCCAGAAGATGGAAAGAAAAGATAGAAGGAAGGTGAAAACACTGATGAGTCAAGATAGAGACAATTTAATAAGAAAAGCAAAAACTGCACCTGCAAGCACAACGAGATTAGAAATTTATTCACTCCTTCACATAGGCAGGAAGTAATCTCATGTCCTCAGAAACTGGACATAAGAGTCATAAAACTACCTTAACAGCAAACATCTCTTCCTCCTTTCCCCAAGTTTTACTGCTGACCATGATGTATGTTCATACTTACCACTCAAGTCAGTTCAGCTCATCTGTCCCAGCTGTGCTCCCTCCCAAGCTCTTACCCAGCATGCTCACTTTGAGGGAGGAAGGGAAGAGAGAGAGGGAGAAATTCTCGATGCTCTGCAGGCACAGTTTTTACCAAAACAACAGTGGTTACTGACACTGAGCAGCAAATGCAAAGTGCTGCACTGTATGGACTCCTGTGAAGAAACAACTTCACAACTTCATCCCAGCCAGACCAAGTACAAGCATTCTTTCAAAATACTTCTCATTTGGCCTACACTTGATTCTGACTAATAAAAATTTTTCATAGTGTTGAGTGGATTGTAGGAGGAAGTGAATTTTTTTTTATCACCAGTTTACCCTGCTTTGGAGGGATTTATTACTCCTTTTGACAATTTCATGAGTATTAATTGACTGATTTGAAGGTGTAATTTCATCACTCTGTAATTATGTGTCCAGCAGTATGTCAGTCCATCATGGAACTGATGACACTGAGGCAGGCAGCTATGTGCAGCTAAAAAATATGGCAACTGCAATTTTATCCAGATGGCCAATCTAGACTTGCCGATGTCCGGCACCAGTGAATCAGTGAAAAGAATGACTTGCATGTAGGCAAAATGCCATATGAACAGATGGACATGAGTACAAATATCTAAGAGACCATCTATAATCACAAACTGTGTTTGTGAAGGACACAAGTTTAGCCAGGAAGTACCAGATGGTTGTCTGTCCGGAGGTTATAGAAATGCAACTATTGGAATATACCATTCTTAATCCTACTTTTGATAGGATAAAATCCCTAAAATTAACAAAATTACTTCATGACTGAGGAAGAAAAATATAATTTTTTACTTATTTTTAATATACATTTTAATATTTATTTTTTTAAAGTATGTTCTCCCATATATAAGTGAAAGGCTAATTTTTAAGCAACAGAAAGGAAATCTAAGAGATACTTAATAAAATTTAGCAGTAATATTGTTGGTAAAACTCCCATGAACTGAACTCCCATGTTAAATGGAATTAATGGGAAAAATGGTGGCCTTTAAAAAATGGATAAGAAATTCTGCTCTTTTAGATTCCAGCTACATGTAAATATTGCAAAAAATGTTAAAATTCCCAGCACGCCCTTCTATGGGTGTCTGAGTTTGTGATGCTGGGTTTCATGATATTTTCAAGTATATTTAGTGACAAGGAATGAAAGAGTATCATATCACTGGACACAGAATAGTATCATATTTTCTGTATTACTATGATCTTTCAACTCATACCTTAATAATCTGGATACATTCTAAATATTTTATAGCTTTGTTTAGACTTCTAAGAAAATGTCCTGCTTTGAAAATATTATTTTAACTAAGTTAGGACATAATTTACCTGCATAAAAGTTTATGCAGCCTTCTAGAATGAAGGATCAAAAATATTTTCTTTCCTAAATTTCATAGTGATAATGATGATGATCACGATGGAGATGACTTGTATGTTTGTTTTTATTGGATGCTTCACTTTTGGGTTCTTTCAAACAAATTATTTCAGTTTTATTATTGATAACTGCATTTCTTCCCTTCTTCATTAATATTCCTGCAAAAATGCCAAGCAAGTTGAGATACATATTTCTCATTTTCCTTTTCAGAAGAAATGAAAATTAAAGTTAGAAACTGCTTTTCTTTTGTCCTGTATCATAGACAGTGTTTTCAATAGCAGAAGAAATTACTACTACAGAATAAAATCTGAGTGGTTTTCTCTCTCTGGTAAATGTCCAAATTAACATTTACATAACGTAAAAAAATCATGAACATCCACTGATGCAAATTGACTTGATATTATTGAATTCAGTTTTTAATTTACAGAAACTTATATCATGTTTTTAGAACATGAGTAACTTGTTCATGGCTATTTCAAACTGATATTATTTTGAAATTTTAGCAATAAGCTTGGAAAATCTGCCTTTTGTCCCATGTTCTCAACATAAAATGTTCTGTTGAAAATTTAGTAAATGCTTAATTTTAATTGTGTTCTTGCACAAACAATGCATACATAAGGAGTCTAAATGTATATTTTATATACTTTTGCTGTGGCACATGAAAAAAATCTCTTCTCATGTCATGCTTTTAAATTTATACACATCCTTATGCTTTACAGAACTTATCTGACAAATACTGTGCTGATGAATATAAGAACACACTTTATTGCTCAGAAAGCATAGAAAAAGCATACAGAGAGCTGCTGATCTAAAACTTCTATGAGAGGATCTTTAAGCTTTTGTATGGCAATGAATCCTCACTGTCAATGCACATTATACTGCAAAGTCAACAAGCATTAACCTTGGAAATAAATATTGTAGAACTTATGATTCAATATTCTGGCAAGTAGTTTTCATTATAGTTTATGTATCTTAACATGATATAAAATTTTGCTAGTTTTATAAACATTCTACCACTCTGTCAAAATGTCTTTGAAAGATTTTCATAGTTTGTACCACTCAAGGTCTAATACAACTGACAAGACAATGTCAGGGACAATTTTTAGCTGTTAAAGACCTTGCTTTATTAGATCCTAGTCAGTGCTGACATAGCAAAAGTGGAGAAAAGATGTTCATTATGTCAGGGAAAAAGTGTTAAAGAGAAAACAGGGTGCCAGTTCCTTAACCTTCACCAACATAACCTTCTCAAAAATGACAGAAATGTGACAAATTTTAAAAAAAATTTATGAAGTATGAGTAAGAAAAGAAAATTATTAGTATGAGTGGACCACAAACTAGACAATGAAAATTACACAAATTTTTTCTTCTGAAGAAACTCAAAAAAAAAAAAAAAGAGTTTTATATTTTTCCCTTCTCTGTCTTCTGCCATCAAGTTTTTTAGTTGCTTGTGACAAAAGAAACCTGCAACAACCTACCAGCAAAGATTATTTATACACTAGCTTTTGCCTCATGTACTAGTTATTTAAATTTATGTGATCTGAAAAAACAAAATGATAAATCAAGCATATATAGTTACATATCTGTAACTTAGACTAGCACAATTTAAATTAAAAAAAATAAAAAAAAAACCAAACTTGTAAGAAACACTAGAGACAATTTAGAGCAAGTCATTAGACAAATAACCTAAATTAAAAACTAGAAATTGTCGATGCAAAAAATATTTGTGTCTTTGGTTTTGCTTAAATCAACACCAGACAGCCAAATCTTATTACTACTGAAAATTATATACTGACTCAAAGTCCTATGAAGATAGCTAAATTTAAACACTTTCAATTATTTTTGCAGACATTCAATGACAAAAAAATCACCTTCATAACTCAATAGGTGTTATTCAACAGTCATTTGCATTGACATATATCTATCCATTAATTTAAGTAAATTTAGCAAATGCTGGTCCCATTTTCTTACTAAATTTAGATCCCTCTGGCTTGATTTTGTATGGCAACACATACCAGAACATTGTTAATCTGTCCACCCAAAGCACTCCACTCAGGGTAGGTATAATTTTGAAATCTTTGGTAACTATCTTTTAAGTAATTTTACAAAATATTTTATTATAACTTTGAAGTATAATAATGAACCAAGGTATTTTTAACAACTAATGTGGATTTGAAACTATTTCAATATCTTGTTTTCTACTTAAGCTGCTTACTAATTTGGAATATTTAAATCAATGTTATGTTATGAAACAAGGGAGAAATATTTTTTGACATATTATTTGGAACAAGCTGCCTAGGGAACCACCAACTCTGGAAGTGTTCAAAAAGCTTGTGGATGTAGCACTTGGAGACATGATTCAGTAGTGGACATGATGATGCTACATTAGCTGTTGAGTTTGATGACCTTGGAGGTCTTTTCCAACTGGAAAGATTCTATGATTTAAAATATTTTCAGGAATAAAATAGGTCATGACTTATTGGAAGTTCTGGCAAAACCAACACTGTTGTTCCACGAATAGGGATAAAATAATGACCACTGCTGAGATTTTTGGTCCTCTCTCAAATATAATGAATAATTGTAATACATTTGGAATACCAAAAAAATGCATTTTTTCTAAATCTGAAAACATTCAAACACTTTCAAATCCATTCAATGTTTTGGATATTTCCCTAACCAAATAATCTTTCAGGTAATGTATAATATAAGAACATATACAGATTATTCCTATTACTGCAATATAATTTAAATTTTACAGAAGATAATTAAGGAAATGTCTATGCTTATTTGCCATTTCTGATATCTTAGTCTCATAAAATTTATTTTTGAAGTGCTACACAACTAAATTAATATATAATCATGAACTATTCTAAAATTCTCTTCTCTTAAAACAAATAAATAAACAAATTTACATTGTTAAATATGTCCTTAAGCCTGATGTTTGCCTGATAAATGGATTAATCAGATGCTTTTCAATCCCCATTTTTTTGTGGTTATAGATATCTCCTTAAAAAGAAAATAAATATTTGAAAATTACAAAAGTGAATGAAAAGCTTTTTATAGAGAGGTTTCTGCACTTGTACAGCTGCTACACATTTATGGACATGGACACTTTTAAAAGTCTAGCACTTTTAATTTCAGTATAAAACAGAAAAGAAAAAAAAATCCCTACAAGCTCTCAGCACTTTAAGTATTTCCAGTCACAAAACTATCTTTATTCCTAAATAGACTTTGAATAAATACTAATATAAACCAATTTTTAAATAATGACATATTCTAAATGGTATGTAGAGTACTGGGCTTGAGTTTGAATAAGACAAATGAGCACACCTGTTATCTGGAAATAATAAATGCATTCTGTACTTACACCACCTCATGTTTTTGGGGCACATCTTTGTTGCAAAAAATAATTAATTAGTATTAGGTTAAAAATGTAAGTGGTGTAAAAATAATGTGATATTTTTATTTCTACTAAATAAAAATGTAACTGTTTAGGGAGTATGTCACTGTCTTCAGTAGTCTTACCCTTTAGCTCTGTTTGAAGGAAGTCTTGTTGCCCAGTTTGTATTTTTACAAAATACTAAATTTGTCTATTTGTCTATTACTAAATTTGTGCATCTTATGTGAGAAAATAGAGGAGACCAAGTTACCATCTTGTAATTTTTTGACACAAACTTATGAAATCTACTTCATGATTTTTTTTCATATTATTAGTAATTTTCTTTTTACATTACATTTTTCTGTGCCCTTCATCAATTACAGTAATGCAGAATTAATATTAGTTTTTTCCCTACTGAATATCAAGAAATAAGATAATTCTTCCTGTCTGTCTATTTAATTGCTTCTCGATTAGAAATAGAGTACCGGTTCTGTGACTAGAATGGGCTATGGTAGCAATGGAGATCTGACCGAAGGTAATCTTCTTCTAAAGTTCATTGTAGCCTTTAATGAGTGATTTAACTTCTTAGATGACTCAGTTAACTCCTCTTTAGCAACCCAGCCCTTTGGATTGTGGCTCCTGGGCAGTAATAAGATGATTTCCCTGTAATAATCCTTCCCTTATCATCCTCTAGAACAGAACTTTCGTAGTATAGGGCACTACTGGCCAGATCGTGAGAATTCAAGCACAGCACTAGCAGACTATGACAGAAGTAAAATGCCAGACTGGTTTGACCTTGCCAATACACTGTAGAGAAAATAATTTCTAGACTGTGGAGTGTCTCCTCTCCCCTCACCAGTTCAACTTAAACCAAGTTGAACAGTATATATTCAACATTCAGTACAGAGCATTGGCAAACAGCATTTTGCAAGTCAATTTAAAACTTTTCCCAATACTTATGCTAATTCAGGTTTTATTCTATCATTGAATTTACAAGTATGCAAATATCGCCTTCCCTTTAGACAGAACCAAAATAATTGTATATATTGACCTAGTAAATATGAATGTTGTGAGATTTTTTTCCCCACTAGGATACTAACTTTTCTCTGGCAATAACCACGGGATGATAAAGAAAAGTGTGATGACATTTTACTGTGTATACTAAGGAGATAAGGAAAGAAGTAAGGAGATCTTAACAACAACAAAATATGAAACTACAAATTACTCTGCTGGCTTTTTATGCAAACAATATCAAAAGCACAGATTCAAACCATAGAAGATTTTTGCTTCTTAGTGGAAACAGATTAAATTGTGAGTGCTGCTCCTCTGCACTAGGAATAGACCTTCATAACACTTCTATTCAAAAAAGCACTTCACTTGTCATCAGGAAATCTGAGTATTTGATTAAATGTCTTTCAATTGGGAATGGTTTTGGTTGTTTTTTAGCATTCTGGGGTTTTTTAAGTGATTGAATAAAATAAACTGAGAAACAAATATTTTCCCCCCCTTTTCCTCAGAATGGATGGTTTATTTTCATTTTAAATGCTCTATGGCTTATTTGGTACAGTTAATACTTTAGTATCTCTAAACCAATTCTTTCAAATCTCAGTGGCCATTCCTTGTCTATACAGGTATAGCTATATGCCCAAAAACATTGAACCAGACTTCATTTAAGGGTTAAAAATATTTCCAGGCCTGTGTAATGCCAAATACAAGGTATCTGAAGGCTCCAAACTTGATTCTTAAGCCTATTAGAATTATTACACAAATAATGCTAGGACACATTTAGAGACCATACACATTTCCACGAGAGCTGCAAACATAAATACCAGCTTCACCACGACAAAGAGTGTCAGTGTTTTTTGATACCTGCATGCAGAGAAAAAAAAAGGAATAAAAGCAGAAAAGACCAACATGCCACATTGCATATATACTTATCTACTTTCAGATTTCTGGCATAATTGCCAAGAGAAAATATATTGTTTGAATTTGTTTGATAATGATGTATATATACTTTCTGTTTGTCTTTGCAACATACAAGTTTATCAATTTAAGAAAGCTCCACATGTGTTTCTATATTGATTAATTTGTGCTTTTTAGGACAAATAAAGATTGCTAGAGCTATTTATTTTTACTTCATATGTTTCTTTAAGAGAACCATTAGTAAATACAAAGAAAAAAATATGTGCACATCCCCAAATACCAGTGAGACTTATTTAGCCTTCAACATTCTAGAATTTTAATGATGTCATGAGAAATTCTAGGACAGTATTAATAAAGATTTTCTTCTTGAAGTCAAATGTGGTTTAGATGTGTTATTTTTGTTGTGTTAAGAAATTTGCCTGAAATTTCCACTTCAAGATGCATATTTGAAAAATGCCTTAACTTTCACAAAAATGAATTCAAGAGGACGTGAAATTTCACAATACGTACACTACTTTTGTCAGTTTCATTGATTCTGAGGCTATATTTGCCAAAACTAGCATATCTGAAGTAAACTCAAAATGCAAATGACAGATTGAGAAGAGAAGTGAAGAGGGAAGAAAAAACTTGTTTTGTAGCATCAGTTCAAATGCTTTGATGTGTAGCTGATAGAGAAAAAATGTTCATGGAATAAAAACAGGTTACAAAAACTCTTCCAAAAGTCAGTGCAAAATTCTTCAAATGTGGTTCTATGAATCCTAAAATCTTTTCTTGTTTAAATGACTGTGCTTCAACTTAGAAAGTAGAAAAATATCTCAGAAAATAAAGAAAAGGCATTTTATGTTAAGTAACTCGTATGGTTTGTTTTGTGTCTCTACTAGTCAAACTGTGTGATGTATAAAAAATCCAAAACCATCTCATTGCTTTTTTTGCACTCTGGCAAAACCTATATAAGAAGTGATGGAGTTGTGATGGAACAATATAAAGGTAAGAAAAAAATTGTTAATTGAAAACTGTAACTTTCAAAACAGGCCCTAGTGTGCAGAATTTTCTCCTTAGTGTCTCCTTAATCGTTTGCATAAAACTTTAGCTCATTAAGTTCATAAAATTCAGACTATAATCAAACACATCTAAGTTCTCATTGTATTTTTTGATTTTGTTCTATATATATATCTATTGAAGTTAATTAAATTAAATCAATTTCATTACATATATATATATATCTATGTATATGCTTGTGATTATATATTAGTTTTTAAATCACTGAGGGAACAAAATATTTTAAATATGCTAAAATTTGATTAAAATATCTACTAAGGAAGGGGTTTTTTGAAAAAAGGAAAACAAATTACTGAACTTAATGTTTGAAAAGTGTTAATTAGAACAATTATTGCATTTAAAGTTTGAAACATATGTGTTATTTTTTGAAAACAATCCTCACTGTTGATTCTTGAACACAATTTCTTTACGACTAATGAAATTTAAATATTTTAATACAATATTTCAAAAACAATTGAAAGTCTTGAAAATCATCTCCAGTTTCTCAAATATTTGAATCGGCACTTATATGTACTAATGAACAAAGGAAAAGTAAGTGAAGAAAAGCAAGAAAATCAATCTTGAAAATGTGTCAGGATGTCATGGATGCACTGTAGCCCTATAATTTGAAATGTGTAACAATAGACGATAGACATTTGTTGTTTAACAATAGACATTTCTCACTGTATGAAAAACATCCTTAAACTCAAAAACTGCAGGAAGTGTGACTTAGAGCTCTAAAGAATCAGCTGTTTCCTGAGGATCTGTTAAATGTATGATTTCTCAAATGGTGAAAGCATCAACTAAGATTCTCTACAACACTTCCTGTTCTGTTCCTCAATTGCCTTTTTTAGTGTTCCAGAATCCTGTGTAGTGCTTGGAGCGACCATCCATAATATACAACTAAATAAAAACAATAAATTCTATACTATAGAAATCTTGGACTTGCTCATCTCTAAAAATTATTTTCAGCTATTCCTACTAAATATCAAGCCATGAAAAAATGTGACTGCAGTACAATAGAACCAATTTTAATCTTTGAAATAACACATACTGAAAATGTTTGATGGATTAATTTCTAGAAAGGAAGCATCTGCTTCAACTTAGCTTCTAAGATTAGAAAAACAAAACAAAACACACTTTCACATTAATTGGGCAGATGGAGAGCACAGAATTTGAAATTACAATACAGTAATTGATCAGGATTGTAATGATGCTAATTCCAATTAAAAGAACACTAACAAGACAAATGTTCACTTGAAATCAATATCATGGTAATGAGGGGGTCTATATCTTGCTGTCTTTGCTGATTTATTCCCACAAGCAATGATTTTCAAACAGGTTTACCTGCCAAGAGAACTACTCAAAATAAATGATGATGCAGATAGATAATTAGAAGAATGTTGGAGGAGGACTATAGTTAGTAACTGGCACCACTTAAGATGATAAAATATCTGGTTTTTTATTGTAGTTGTGACTTTGCAGCTATGCAAAACGCAGTGTTTCAATTTCCAAATAGTAATGAAAGTGAAAAATAATATTTAATAGTTTTTTCTCCAAAGTAAGATAATCTTCTACAATAGTTACTATTAGATTAGATTAGATTGTTAATTTGTTAGATTGTTAATACTAGACACTCAGTGATTATATAAATTAAATTGATTAAAATGTTTGAAAAGGTAGGAATATATTTAATTTGCTTTTGTAAATGGTGTCCTATATTTATATTTATAAGAAGTCCTTATAGAGGGGTACTATAGAAGGTACACACCAATGCCTTGACTACGGCTTAGCAATGTTTGCACAGCATGAAGATTGTAACTGCTATGCATACTGAGGCCCTATCCCCAAGAAGCGGCTGGACATTACTTGCTAAGATGGTACAGAATAAATATTTTTGGTATAATTTGCTTCTGTGTTCAGCCTCTGCTTCTCTTTATTGAAATGCCTTTATCTTGACCCTCAAGTTTTTAATCTTGTTTTCTTCCCCTCTCCTGCTGAGAGAGGTGAGTGGGAAGACATCTTACTTGACACCTAAAGGCCAGGCAAGGTCGACCCACCACAGTTCTACTAGTAATGTTTCTATTTTATGCCTAAGATAAAATTTCTATTGCAGTCTAGAAAGCAAATATGAGCAGACGCTATCAATGGCATCAGGTGTATGACAAGGTAAGAATGAATATACCATTATAAAACATTTTTCCTATAGTACTGCTAAGTAACTTTACTATTTACTACTAACTTTATCATTGTGCTGTAAAATGTTTTATGTCACAAAGTTAAGCTCTTATGTATCAGCCATTTCTCAATGTATTTCATACTTCCTTAGGCAGTAATTATGGTTGAAAACTGGTACATTAAATACAAATGTATGTTTTCTGGACTTTAAAGGTTCATTTCTGTTCCTTGGTATATACAGTAACAGTTCATAGCACATTTATAGTCTGTAGTTTGTAAGTTCCAAATTCTCAAATGTGTATGTTTTTGAGAATTGGAGCATGCATAATAAATAAGTATACTTCCCATGCTCTCTTGAATTCACTTTCCTTGAAAAATAATCAAACATTCATCCATAACTTAATTTGGCTTGAAATTATTATGTTAAAATTCCAGTGTAGACCTATTAGCAGAATAGTGTTAACACAAATGTCAGAAAAAGTACAAGGGGTCTGGAGTTTTTTATGCAGGTATTGTGGTACCGTTCAAAAATATTTAGAAGTATCATCATTGGTATTTGATGTCATACCTAGATCAAATGTAGGACATAATAACATATCACCACTGCTCACTAAGTTGTGATACCGAAGATTCTCACCTGACTGCAAGCAAATTCCAGAGGCATGAAGGTATTATCATCAGAAGTCCTAGAGACATCAAAGTACTTAACATAGGCAAGAATTTCAATCCCCTATCTCCTACCCCTTGAGAAGATGGTATAACTATTCATCCTCTAAGAAACCCAGCAGAAATAATTCTGGGACAGGACAAAGATTTAATTACCCTGAAGATATTTTTCTTGCTACAAGTAGCTAAGAATTCTATTCCTACTGTCACAGTGCATCTTGGATTACTTTCTCTACAATGACTCGAATTCATGTCATTATAGAGGACTGCCATTGACCTTGTGCCTTTTACATCCCATAAATATAGCCCTGTGGCCCAGTAATACAGTTCTGCCCCAGGGACTATGAAGCCCCAGGCTTTGTGCGGATTTTGCCAAGTCTCAGGATGGAGACAGATTTACTCAATCTGAACTTGTTGTGACCTGGCTGGAGCTATGCTTTCACTTGGTTTATCTGTAACACAATATGGCTAATGACCAGTTGATGACGTGTAATTCTTTTTACTTAGTATGGTAAAACTATCTTTTTAAAATATATATTTAATAGCAACAAGTAGTTGTTGGGTGTAGAATAAGATTCTTTTGACTACACAGTAATGACACAGTTCATGATGTTAGTCAGGCTAGTACGATGATCTCCCCTGGTATGACAATAGAGATGTTAAGAGGTGATGACAGAGAACGAAGTGTGCTGGACTACAGGCACGAGTTAGTAAGAGATGAGGCCCAAGCACACACCAGAGACTCCATGGCTCAAAAACCCTCTGCAGTGGGGAGGTAAGGAAGCGTGCCAGCAAACATAAAACTCCTTCCAAACAGATCCCCATGTGAGGAAGAACAATCTATTACTATCATACCCATTGTGCTGAGGTATTTGGATACTAAAGACTAATGCATCCCTTTGGTATCCTTAAGGAAAGAAGAAAACCAAATCCTTGTTGCTATGATCTGAGCAGATTTCCCAATGTTTTTATCATGAAGAAGGTTTTAAAAAACCTACTATGCTCTAAAAGTGCAAATGATTGTTTTCATGTTTTGAAGAGTAAGTGACTGATGTGCTTCTCTATACTCCTTACTATAGAATTAGTATAGAATTCAGGCAAGGCATGTGTTACTGAGAAGAAATGTTTAGTGTTTCTGAGTCCAAGCAGAACTACTTGGTTCATAGTAAAGTCACTAAAATTTGTTTTACTCTAAGACAGGCTGCCACATTCAAAGTACACATTGGGAATGGTACTTGTGATAAATGTGCCCTGAAATGTGCCTAGGATTTTCTGTGAAAATGCCAATTGGCAAAAGGAAACACATTGAAAGGAAGTGTCAATTAAATTAATGCCAGGTATAGATAATGGCAGGACAATATATGAGCTAATATTTTAACCCTGCTTAATTTCTAGTGTAAAAATAGCATCTCTCAAAATTTATTCTTGCCCAGCTTTAAGTAGTTGCATGAATTAGGTCTAAAGAGGTTGAGACTGCATTCTGAGATAACTAACTCTCTAAAAAAACCTTTCTGTGTCACTGGTTTTGGATAAAAGGCTATTATTATCTGTCATGGTTTAAAAGACAGGTGTCTGCCAAGGAAGAGGGAAAATGACCCCTCCCTCCAAATGATTATAATTTTGAAATTACGGGGCTATCAGGCAAAGTTCTTTACTGGAATATATATATATATATATAAAGACAGCAAAATGACAACAACAGAAACAACAACAAAAAACCCAAAAACAAACAAGGAAAACCAAAAAACCAAACCACCAAACAGAAAACTCAGTAATAGTGTAGCAACCTTTTATTGCCCTTTGAACAATTCCCTGAAGAAACAAACCTACAATATTAACTTAAACTGATTTTAGGAATATAAGATTCCTATTGTTTATATATCCATTTTCTTTTTCTAAAGAAAAAATAAGGTGTGATTCCATGTCAAGACATGGAACTCGAAGCAAGTTCCGAGAAGGACCATGAAGTTGATAAGGGGACTGGAGCACCTCCCCTAGGAAGGCAGACTGAGAAAGTTGGGGGCCTTCAGCCTGTAGAACTGCAGGTTGTATGGAGATCTCACAGAAGCCTTCCAGTATCTGAAGGGGCCTGCAGAGAAGCTGGAGAAGGACTATAGCAATAAGAACTTTGTCGGGAACTATAGCAATAAGACAAAGAGTAATGGGTGCAAACCAAAAGATGGGAAATTTAAGTCAGTATCCAGAAGAAATTCTTTACCACGCAGGTGGTTATACACTGGAACAAATTGCCCAGGGAGGATGCGGACACCCCAAGCCTGGCAGTGCTCAAGGCAAGGCCAACCTTGAGCAACCTGATCTAGTGGTAGATGTCCCTGCCTGTGGCAGAGGGCATCAAAACTAGATGATCTTTAAGGTCCCATCCAACATTAACACACAATGATCCTGTGGTCTATTATTTTAGAAAAATCACATTTGACTCATCCTATAGCAACTTCAGGACCACAAAGAAGCTGCATACTGATTAAGGTTAATGTAGACTGAAAATTTAACCTCATTTAGAAGAAGTTTAATTTTACAACTTCTATATTTTTACAAAGACAAATCATCAGAGTCTTCTAGTACTCAAAGATATGGTCCAAGTTTTAGCATTCTTCTCAGTCAAAGTAAAGACTTTGTAATTCTGAAGGAGTTGTGCCACTTAAAGTTCACTTATTTCATTATATCAATTTATAAATAATTTATGTGAAACTCACTTTCTCCATTTTTTTTCCATATAGGTAAATATGCTATATTTATATATACATATAAATATGTTTTCCATATAGGTATATATGCTATACATATATAAAGAATATTTTGATAAGAACTGTGTTCAGGTACCTTTAATATCTTTCTATTCCTGCTATCTGTTTGGTATTGGTACTCCTGATTTATATTTTGTCATCTTTGTCTATGGGGAACAATTCTTGTACAATCAGACAAATGTCGAGTAATCAAATATTTACATCTAACAAATGTTAAGAGGTTTTTTGATTGCTTTCACAAGCATAAATGTATTATATACTTAATAAATTGGATTTCAGTATTCATGAACTATAAATAGAAGTTGATGGAAAGCAAGAAATTATGAGTCAGTGACTAATATTAGAATAATGCTTTGGAATGGATAGAGTCACTACCTGTGCAAATGGATTTTTCTGTTTTTTTCTCAATGAACAGGTATAAACCCATTTTTGTGTGATACTGGTGTAGTCATTCTTCAGTACTGCAAAATCATTACCGTGCTTTCTGTCCTACCTCCACATCTGACTCTTCAGATAGAAATTTCTGTTATGGAGTTGCCATGACATATTGAACGCAAATGACTAAATGCAGCTGAATATTCTCCAAGCAAATCATGACAGTATATTTTTCCCAGCCTTCCTTACAACCTATTTTCTGCAGGATGCAATTTTTTAGCTCAATTTTTTCCACATCGTTCATCAATTATCCTCTAGTGATTTGATCCCATAGTCAACAGAAAGAGTTGTTAGCCCAAACACATAAATTGTCTTATCAAAATAACATAGAGCATTTCCACATATTTATAAACATAAAAATGAAAGAGATACAGCTTTGTGAGAATGTCAAGAGACACTGTTCTGTGTTAAAGCGGTAAAGTGCTAAGGAATTAAATTAATTTTAAAAAATCCTGCTACAAAAATGCTGCGCTCTGTACAGTCAAGTTTTGATACTTACTTGGTGTTTCAGAGAAGTTTACAAAAAAATGTACATACCTTGGCTGCAGAAATGATACATTACAAGTAAATCTTTAGTAACAATAAAATCAGTATACGTTTGCATTCACAACCACCAGGCATAATAAAATATCTGTGAAAGAGGATCTCTAATAAAGAACAGGGAAAAAACCTCAGATGTTTAAAAATCTGCAAGTAAAATTTCTGTTAGGAGTTCCATCAGTCCTTTAGTCTCCAACTGAGTTTTTTTGTATTATAAGATACAAACTCACTCCTATATAATTAAAAAAAATCAACACTAGATTTTTAATAAAAACAACATTGAAAAAATAACCAATATTCATGATCTTTCAATAGCATTACTCGATTTTTTATTTCTTTTTATTCATCTTGAAGAAAAGAGTCATCAGTACTTTCTTCTGGTATTTCAGAGAGACTATTTTCTTACATAAAATAAGATAAAAATACCTAAGAAAAAGCCAGTCATCTCATGATGCTTTATGTAAGCGATACACAGACACAAGTGTGAATATCATAAACTGCTTCAATGCCTTATAATTTTGAAATAACTTGGGCTGCCCTAAAGCAAGGCATAGACCTTAATAAAGAATAAGTCTTTATGACTGTTTCAGTTGATTGCTTTTGAGCAGAGGAAAATGTGAAATCATTATGTGCACTAGTAGAAGCTTTCTTTTAAGTGGCAGTTCAGTTTAATTCATATCACCTTACTCATGACAGTGATAACAAAAAAAGAAACTGAGGACAGATTCCTAGGGATAATTAAGCAGTGTTGATCTCAGGAAAATTGTCTTTTCAATGAAACACTGATTGCATTGTTCATAACAAAACTACCTCAGCATGACAGAACTAATTAGTGACCATCTGAACTTACTTAGCCAAACGAAAAAAGCAATTAAAAATGCCGTCATCACCAAATCTACCACTGAACAGCTGGTTATACTGATAAGCAATACAGCAAGTTGAAGCTACTTTGGAACACAATGGAACTTAATCTGCTTGCTAAGTAGTAATTAGAAAGCAATGAGAGAATATGAGATTACTGTTGAGAAACTGTTATTATGATGCAAACAACTTTCAAAATGCAGTTTGATTCCCTACCTCCCTCCCCTCAAAATTTCTTAAATAAGAAAAGTGGGTGAAAATTTAAAATTTTAAAGAGTGAAACTCATAAAGCCTCTAAAATGTTTTCATTGATTAGTTCTTCTGTTATTTGAAGAGATTTTTGGGGTGCAAAATGCATGGCAGCATTTATTTGTTTACCCTTTGCAATACGGCTGATCACTGAAATAGACTGGAGCAAAAAGCTCACAAGTTCTTCTGGTAGATTCAACAGTCACTTTTCAAATTGCTTTAAAATAGAAATTGGAAAGAGCAATCACAAATCTCTTCATGTATTGAAAAGGTTTGAAAAATTTACAAAACAAAGAGGAAATAAAAAAATATCAGTTTTATTTATTGTATCTAATTTATATTGTCAAAATACAGCAAAATAGAAGCTTTATAAGCATTTTATATTTTATAGTAGAAGGGATTTTATAGGTATTCACTGTATGTGTATAATAAGCTTTTGCTAAGCATGAAAGAAGTGTGCATCTTATGTAAAAATTCATGTAGTGACTTCATCATAAGATTGAAAAATCCCCTAATATAAAAGCTTATCACCATAATATTATCAGGCATATAGTACATACATTGTTTTTTCTAGGTTTTCTTACTGATGGCACATATTCAAAAAACAGCTATGATAATTCTCTCCAGCATGTCAGTCCTTCACTCAATTTTTCATGTAAATTTGAATTAAATGTTAGTGTATTAGGAAAAGATATACTGATTTCTATCAAGAGCCCTATTCAGAGGATATTCTTCTGCAAAGGTGTGGGTATATGTTATGCAATATTTTAATATGTTCTAACATACTGGATTTCCTAAAATATCCTGCCCAGTTTGGTTCGTAGGCCTAGGCAAACCATGCAAAAAACATTAACAATTTATTTAAGTCAATCTGTAACTAAGGGAAAATTTAATGTTAAATATACACTTAAATGCTATACAGAATGTTTCTATTATACTGGATGACAAATTCAATACTAATTGTAAGGGACTGTGTTATTGCTTTGTAGGTTATGGGTCAGATACCTATTCTACAAAATTGTTATTTTTTCCATGTCTTGGTTTGGCTACTTCTTTTATATTATCTCCTCATTAGCTCAAGACTTACAAACCATTGCCTGATTCTGACTGATTTCTAGTTTTAGGAAGCACAGTAATTTACACGTAATGTCATGGCTTTTACCTATCACACTTATATTGAACCTCTCAAAATTTGAGTTTCTCAAGATCGGAATGAAACTTTTCAATTTTTTAGCTGTTAATCAGTAGCTGTAGCTGGACAGTTATTATTAAGTAATTGCATTGTGAATGTTTCATGCTTGGCTAGTCTTTTAAGGAATAGGGAAGGCAATCCTAAGATGAATGGGCTGCTTGGACAATAGCCACCAGGAATGAAGTCAGAAGAACTGAACAGTACCTGGTGAAAAAGTAATTGGTGTGGGAGGTCATGACTACTAACTCATTATATACTCTGTAACCAATGAATGCTGATGCTTTTGTTCATAAAATGTATAAATAGTGTAAATTTTTGATGATCAGGGAGCCAGCCTTTTGCGGGTTACCATGTACTCCCTGCTCTGCGCAAACTAGATTAAAAAAATAGAAATGCCTCACCTTGGTGTGTGAATTGATGCTGCACACTGGGTAATGAGCTCACATTCAGAACAATGCTAACAGAAGAAAACCTGAGCTGAACTAGTCCTGTATTGTGGTTTCTTGAGTGATGATCACAGAATTGTGGAGTTGGAAGGGACACACAATGGTCCTTGAGTCCAACTCTTAATTGAATGGGCCATAGAGGGATCAAACCCCACCCTCTTGGTGTTATTAGCACCATGCTTCAACTAACTGAGCTAGTGATAACAGTATTAGTATTTACTTAGGTCTTGTTAAAGAGAGTGTAAATCTAAAAAAAAAAAAAAAAAAAAAAAAGGAAGAAAAAGAAAAATGGAAAAAAAAAAGGAAAAAAGACAAAAAGACTGAAAAAAAAGGATCTCTGAGCAGCTGTCTAGTTACAAGTTTAGGAAAAAAGACTGAAAAAAAAGGATCTCTGAGCAGCTGTCTAGTTACAAGTTTAGTTAGATCCAGAGAAGGCTGTCACAATCTTCAGAAAATAACAGTTCAGCTTGCCACAGAGATAAGCAATAACCTTGAAAAGAACTCTGTTCTTCTTCCCTCAAATTAATAATTACTCTTCTCTGACTTTCCTATAACTGATAAGAATATCCATACATAGTTCTTCTCTGGGCTGGTTCTTTGAAGATGGGTAAGTTTCGTCTCTAGATAAACAATTCCTATAATCCAATGGCTCTATAGTTCTGAATAAATTTCCTGATATTATTTAACCAGTTTCCTTTAATACCAGCTAAACTGCCTTTTGGGCATATATTCATTGTACTTTTGGCCCAATCTGTTTAGCCTACATTCCTGAGTTCTTCCTTCTGCTCTTTCTCTCTTCACTCACCTCAGTAGGACTAACATTTATTTTATCTGCCATAGCTCCAATTTGTAAAAAAAGACTGAAGCCACAAAGCTACTCTTTCAGGTTCTATCAACCCTCACAAGACAGGGAAACAGATGGAGAAAGACTGTGTGTGAAGCTGAGGCACAGTGTGCTTTTTCTTAGATTATCAGGCTAGAGCTTTGGTTCCCAGTATTGGAGGAGACAGGACACTCATTACAGCTTAGTACAGGACAACAGGGCAATTATCTCAATTTAATAGAAAGTAATGGACTTTGACTCTATCCCAACATTAGCCTGACACATCTAGAGCAGTAGGATAAATTCCTTGCAAGTAATATGGAAAGAAATGAGACAGGAAAGAAAGCAGGCGAGCAATAATCAGCATCTTAAAGACGAAAGACATATATAATTATTATCACTCTCAGGAATTCATTTTTTGCAGAATTAAATCAGCAAGGGAAATCCTTCCAGTTTCAGATAAATTAATGGATGAGATGGGTTTTGTATATAATTAAAAAATAATAAGAAAAAAGTTGAAATCAATAATCTTTTTAATTCATGAAATGCAAATGCCATAAAAATTAAAGTGTTTAGCTGTAGATGTCTGTTGCACAGCTTTAATAAAATTGCTTTGTTTTCCAGAATGTTCCCTGTAAATATTTAATTTATATGTTGACTTTTTCTCTGACATTGAAGTACGCACATTTTCAAGGGTACTTCTATTGTTGAACTTGGCTTAGTTTCTGTTTATGTTTCTCTAACAAATGTCTAACAAAGACATTAGAAGATTTATAACCAGATTTTTTTTTGGTAGATAAATAGTGTAACTGTAGTAGTAATTTTATTTTCATCTTTCAACTGCAGTTGTCAGGTTACAGAAAACTGTTATCTGAAAATAATTTGAAGGAAATATGTTGTACTAATTTTACTGTAATTTGATTTAGTTTATTCTACTATGAATTAATGTCTCAGTCTGTTAATGATTTATATGTAAAACTGTATGATATTTTGTCTCATTAAAACAATGAAAACAGATAATATTCATCATATGGCTTAAGTTTTGTATTGATTCTTTTTCATCTATTTTAAATATCTTAAATAGAAAAGGTTTTTATTTTCCCTGTATGGGGAAACCATTCTGTTTCCTGCCCTGCCCAATGGACTCACAGGTAGAAAATTTGTTTATTTAAACAAGACAAAAAGTGCCAAAAATAAGTATCTGTCTTTTCTCAGGTTTTAATCACTATAGAAATACTGATCAATGCTTATTATTTTTGAAATATGGACTTGAAAATTTCTAAAAATTTATATAAAATAAGAAATAATTTGGTCCAAACCCAAATATTTCACACAGAAAAAGTCAAGTAGTATGTTTATTGTTTCAGTGTTGGTTTTGCTGATGTTGTTTGTCATTAATAGCAGAAATAACAGGACATGACTGTTGATTGCATTTCATTGGAATGCCTGTTCTTTTTAGTGGCTTCTATTTAGCTTGATTTCCATTGTGTTCAATATTTACCAAAAGTCAATATTTTAAAAAACAATAGCAATAAAAATAAGAGTCATAATCATAATTGCATTAATGAGTTGATATTGGCATTGAAATTAATCTTTATTGAACTCTTGCCTAGGAAGTCCAGGTAGGGATTCACACTCCATTATTCTGCATGTAGAACTGACATGGGGAATGAGTGATCTGTGCTAGAAAAGGCTGTGTGTTTAGCAAATAAGAGAAAAAGACATAATAATAATGAATAGTGATGCGAATATGCTATATGCTTGTTTCTGGTTGCTGGTTTTACAATTCTAGAAATAATACTTTAAAAGTATAATTCTCTATTTTTGGTACAATAATATTTACTAAAAAGGGCTAATATTTATAACAGACTTAAAAGGAAACTAATAAAATATTATAGAAAAATTGCGTCATATAGAGCCATCTCATATTTACTATCTTAGGATAAATATATTTCAAAACCAGTCCTAAAAGAAAATGATGTGGAGATGTGAAAGATGTGAGGATTGAAAAATAAAAAAGGAGGTGGTCTATTCTGCAAGATAACTCTACAGTCCATATGTTTAAAAATATTTTACTGTTCATATTCTCCATTGGAAACTATTGAAAGCTATTTGTAAATATCATTGTAAAGAATTTGCAAGAATTTCTAGCCTTTGGAATGGCTAATATTTTATTTGATAACAGTCAGTTAATATGAAAGTTCTTAATCAGGGAGAAGAGACAGTATCATATGACTTTGAAAGTCAATGTGATGTTATATATAACGAATACAAGTCAAAATAGATAGTTTAAAAATATCCTTTACATTGAAATACAAGTGACAAATATATTCAAAAGCATTTTGTTATGGGTTCTTACTGACTAAAAAAAAATGCAGAACAAATCATTTTGGCAATTCTACTGCTTTTCAATAAAATATCTTCTAGGTCCAGACTGTTGTCAAAATAATGAGAGACAAAAGACTTGCAGTATGAGAAATGAGTTAGTAGTGACACATTATTTTAGTAAAATAGATTAAATTCAGAATGAAAAATACTTTATTTTTTTTCATGTGAAAGACATTAAAAATCCCTGAAATTTATATAGCTGAGAAACACAAATTACCAAATGGATATTTTTTATTCTGTTTTCTTTAGCACAGTATTAAAAATACAGTTCTCACATTATGTGAAGAATGAAAACTACTAGGGAAAATTATCAAATACAATACAATAATAAATGCTGGATGCATATATGTGTTAATGGATAGAAATATTTTAGTAATTTTAATAATCTATAATGTCATAATCTGCTTACATATCAGTATTCTTGCACCAAACACACAGCTGGTTAAGACAAACTGTTAAATAAAACCATTAGCTAAACATATATTCATGTCCTTTAACCTTTTAACATCTTTGCCAATCTTCTGATTTCATACATCTCTCATGCAGATTTTTTAAACCGAAAGAAATTCACAATCATTATCACCTCACAAAATGTTCAGTTTGGTACGGCAATAAATGAGTTCTCTTCATAATGGTATATTTTTTAAGAGATATATTTGAGACCAAGGATGAGTAGATTTCAGAAATACAGAAGATATATTAAATGCCTCTATTTCTTTTCAATAAACGAAGTAAAATATAAATTTGAAAGTGGATCTCAGCTATTGATGTGTAACACAGGTATTAATTCCAAAATTGTGTTTATACTCTTTTTTTATTCTACATATATGTTTTTCAGTCTTTTCCTCTTCTTGTTTCCGTACAATAACAATTTGAAAATTTTTATCTAGCCAATCCCCTTCCTTCCAAGCAGAAGACAGTTTATCCTTCCTTACATTTTCATGCTCATAATTTCTTCGCATAAAATGCATTTACAAGGTGAATTTAATTACATTTTTTACTCATGAAATGTTTAATATACTGTAAAAAGTGAAATTCTGTGTACTTTACTGCTTTCTTGCACTTTAATGTTTAGAGCTGTTTGAAAGCTAAAGGTGTCAAAAGTACACATATTTTGTGTGATTACTGGTTGATTCTGACACCCTGAATAAACAAGTTCCCAGGTGAGGTGCTAATCATTAATAAATAGTGTAATATTATTATTAAGGGGTGTATCTCCCACATAATAAAAAAAATATTCAGACACAACCAGTAACAATAACAACAGAAAAGTAAACTTAAGGTTATCAAGGTTATTTTAACATTATCTTCTCACAATTGTTCTTCATACAAAAATTAAAGTCAGAAAGGGGCCTTTGGATGCCTTTTAGGAATAACTTTAAGAAATAAAGAAATAATTTTAGGAATAAATTTAGGAAAATCATATCACAAAGGGCTTATCTAATCAAGTTTGAAAATTTCCAGATTATAAAATAACCCTATGTGGGTACCCAGATACATAGACTATGGCATTCTAAACCCTCCACATTTTTTGGGGGTTTGCATTTCCATATTTAGCTTTTAAGGATGTCAGTAGTCAAGTCTCTAGACCATGACTGAATTTTAACATGGTGAAACATGAATCTCACAAGAGAAACCACTGTCTTGTCAGCAAATGGTGAAAAGAGGTGTAAAGTCTTAAGTAATTATTGATTTTTTCCTTTCTTTAATATTAAAAATTCTACAGAATAATGTGATTTGAAATTTGATATGTAAATGTTGATAAGATTTCCTTGAGTCAAAATACAGTGTTTTAAATATAATACTTATTTGGTGTCAAATGCACAAGTTCTGTTAAGACAGCAATGCACATAAGAAAGCTCTTGATATTGACTGAAGACATAAATTCTAAAGTATGTAAATGTTGATAACATTTCCTTGAGTCAAAATACAAACAGTGTTTTAAATATAATACTTATTTGGTGTCAAATGCACAAGTTCTGTTAAGACAGCAATGCACATAAGAAAGCTCTTGATATTGACTGAAGACATAAATTCTAAATGCTGCTCAAAAACGCAGGATATATACAAAATAGGGGATATGATAAAATATTTTTCAATAATACAAAGACCACAGAGATGGTTGTTTTATTCAATTACTATTTTTAGGGGGTTTAGAGATTTGTAGATGAATATGACACAGTATAGTTAAAATGTAGAGACTTTTAGTGGAAGCAGCCATTTTTCATCTTTATTGAGGTGTTCCAACTATCTTTATTTGATTTCTGTATATTGAGAACAATATGACTATCTTGTTAACAAGTAAGGTGTCATTTTAACAGATGGATGAATGTGTGAAAATCAAAACCAAGAATGAACATCATATGTATTCACTGAGAGCATAAGTCCCATAAGAAGACACCCAAACATCTGCCTGTCCTAGGGTTATCAAGCTGTGGTTGAGGTCATGTGCCATCTCTAATCTATTATTTTGACAGAGATGTTTGCATGAAAACTCATCACTCAATCACTTTAAAAAAAGTGAAGGAGTCTAACAGAGAGAAAATAGATTATAAATTAAATTTTTGCTTTATAAAATTTCACTAACTAGGTGAAATGATTGGAGCCAAGGGCTTTAGCTTTCTGAAGATTAGTAATTTAGAGTTTTCACGGTAGCTTATAGGCACTTTGCTGCAGACAACTGTAAGCTCAAGATATGGCTGTATTCCTCCTCCAAGGAGTTCTGACCAACTCATTTTCTGTCCATTTAAAATGCTTTCAGCTATAATAAATAAGTTTTTCTCAGTGGTCAAATGGCACAACATGGATTTGGGAGAGATTCTTGCCACAGGAAAGTTGCTACATTTAAGGGTAAGTATTTTCATAAGGCACTACAAGAATTATATCTAATAATTTTTCTCTAACAAAACAGTCTGAAATACCATTGACCTCACCAAGTTTTTTTTTTTCCTATTTTCTTTAATATAATTAAATAATAGCAGAGGAGGAGTCTTTTCATAATCAATACACAGTTATCTCCATTATAAATTGTGTTTCAAAAGAAAATAATTTTTCAGCAGAATTTATACATGTAGCGATCTTAATGGTTTTTTTATTAATATATTTATCAGCATATAATTTTGATTTCTTACATTATAATTAGGTCATTACAATTGTAAGAAAGCAAAACACCTACAAAAATTATTTTATTATATTTGTATAGTTATCTGCTTATTTTGTGTTATGTGCGAAGTTTAAAACCTATCATTCTATAGTAATTGTATTTTTCAATTCCTTACTTATGAATTCTGTACACACTATACATAATGATAATGAATTACAGATGCAATAATGGCAGATGATATAATTATCCACTTGAGAGAACCAAACAAAAAACTACTTAAACTAGATGCAGCCTTTGTTGAATGTATTATAATAAAGCATTTTTGAGGTAGTAATGATGAGGAAATTGTCTAAAGTATATCCTTTACAGCATGAATTGACAGTATTGGTACTTTACAATAAAAATTAATGTGAGCTTTCTAACTATTCTGGGTTTTGTTTATCAGTCCATAATATTGCTCACTGAGAATCTATCAAGTTTAAAAGCAGACTCCAAAATAACTATAAGTAATAAGCTAGCACTTAATAAATAGTTTCAAAAAAACTTTATAACATGAAGTTCATGTTAGCATGTATTTTATGTTTGTCCATAAAATACAGTGAACATCTTCCTGTTTATTCTAATGCAATTATTTATTAACTTTATCATCTACAACTCAGCTGAATTTAGCTACGTGCAAGTTATGTTTGTAGGTGGGAAATATGGCTGCCCTCACTAACGTCTCCAATTCCCTGTGGTCAGATGCAGCATTCTGCTAAAACCTTCCTATCTGACCCCTACATATAGAATAGCAGCAGTTCAGTAGTTACTCTTGGAGATGACATTGACTATAAAAGTAATCTTGGGCTAGACATCTAACTCTATCAAACAAGCAACTTACAACATAAACATGTAATTATGTTAGTCTACTCATAAAGAGTGTTTTCTGTCCCCTGGTGGAGAGGAGCATGGTGAAGCTAATATTGTGGAGGACGAGAGCAAGCAGATTCCCTGATAAATTGCTACCCATGCCCACACTTGAGCAAATCTATCCTGAAGGACTGCAGTCCATGGGAATGACCCATGTTAGAGCAGACATGACAGAAGGAGTGGCAGAGAGCTACTGTTATGAGCTGACCACAACTCCTCACTCCCAGAGGAGCTGAAAATGAAGGACTGGAATTGAGGCTGGGGAAAAGGGTGAAGATGTCAAGTTTCTGTATTTCCAGAGGAGCTGAAAATGAAGGGCTGAAATTGAGATTGGGGGAAAAGGGTGAAGATGTCAAGTTTCTGTATTTTTTCCTTACCATCCAAATTTAATTTTACTGCCAATAAATCAAATTCACTTTCCCTGCATTAATTCTGGTTTGCTGTAAGAGTAATCTGTAAGTAATTTCTCTGTCTTTATCTTTACTCATGAGCTTTTCTATCTTATATCCTCCTGTTGAGGAGTAGGGTGAGTGGACATATGGCAGCCAGCCAAGATCAGCCTACCACAGTTTGCTATTTGTATACTGACCATATCAATAAGTCATATATGTCACTATTTTTGTGTTAGTTCTACTTTATGTTTATAACTTTTTAAATTCTATAAAACTGTTCCACAGATAAATTATCATTTTCTGTATGAAATCTGATTAAATACTTTAGGAACATGCAAAACATTTATGAAGTTTGTTTTCCTGGCTATTTAATAATAAACATCAATACTTCATTATTGCTTTATAAAATGACTTGTGAGCCCACTTGTTCAATGCAAAATGAAGTATTTTATAGATATGACTTTGAAGATAGGATGCAGAAGCAATGTTTCTTTCTCCCTTTCTTCACAAGAAATTAATTTTCTCTGTTTCACCTCTCTGTTTGACCTTCCTTAGGCTTTTTGTATGATATGGATCCAGGAAGCCACTGCATTTTGTGAATATTAATGAATATTAATGAAGATAGCTCAAAAATTCTACCTCCTAAGAGAAAAGAAAAAATATGCAGTACTATATCTAACAAGTGTATTCCCATGGGAACTAAGAATTTTATATTATTCTTTAATTAGAAAATTAAAGGAAATAAAAGTACAATTCCCATGGTTCAAGGATTTGAAATGCACTAATATTCTTTTTGAAAAATAGGAATTCTCATGACATAAACTAGATTTAAACATTATAAATTGTGTGTCTGTATTTACATGACAGTAAGGCTGGAATAATAAAATGAAAATCAATACAATTGTTATATAGTGTCCATTATCATACACAGTATATAACTTGAATCTATGAGAAGCTTAAATTTTAGTGATGTTATGAAAGCATATTTAGTCATTATTTTAATCACCGCGCATAGATACTACTTTTAAATAACTAAATAACTAAATATATAAGTTCTATTTTTTAAAAAAATATTAATGTATTTAAAATATAAATAAAGTAATAAAATTGGAATTAATTTTGCAAAATTTTTAGTTAATCAGTTACTATCTGTCAGCCTACCTATGTTGCAGTATTAGTTGAGATCTGATAAAAGGCTACATAGGATAGAATTGTGCATATCTTTATATATTGAGTCATGGTCTGACAAGGCAACTTCCAAAAAGCTTGGGGTTTTTTTGATGTTAGTACTAATGTTGCTACATCACTACTGGCAAAAAGTGGATAAGATTAGGGCTTAAATTTGACTTGCAGGATTTTTATCAGAGATCACATATAACAAAAGGGGATCTCTGTTTAACACAATATCAGACCGAATTTGTGAGTTATCTAAAAATTGAATCTCATTATTTACACAGTCTCTGTAGAATTTTGATGAAGAAATTTATAGAAAACATGTCACTTGGTATTTTACCACTATTGGGGTTTTTTTGTGAGTGTCACAGCCGTTGACATCCATCTGCCATGCAAATGTGAATAATTGTTTGAAGTCCATTACCTAAGGACAGCCTTGGCTGCAGTGAGCATGGAATGGCAGAGTTAAAGAGTTCAAGGGCAGCCAGGAGAGGACACAGCAAGGTTGCTATCCTGGATTTCAGGAGAGCAGTTTGGCCTCTACATGGATCTGGTTGGTAGAGTGCCATAGGACAACCCTGGAGTGAAGAGGGGCCCAAGAAAGCAGGGTGATATTCAAAGATTGCCTCCTCTGCTCTCATGAGTGATGCATCATGCATCCCAACAAAGAGGAAGTCAGGCAAAAATGCCAAGAAGTCTGCATGGATGAACAAGCAGTTACTGGATAAACTCAAGCTAAAAAAGGAAGTCTACAGAGGGTGGAAGGAATGGCAGGTAGTCTTGAAGGAATATAGGGAGGTTGTTCAAGTAGAAATTAGTACAAAATTTCTCTACATATCTTCATCTTCATCCTAATAATAGACGTTCAGGTTCTTATTAACTGCCTCCTTGCTGCTCAGAGCCTTTGGATGTACCACTATTTAGTCAACAGTTCTTTGTATAGGACTTCTAGATCATAAAATCATAGAATGGTTTGGGCTGGAAGGGTTCATTTTAAATATCATCAACTTGCAACCACTCCACCATGGGTGCAGTCAGCTGTGCACAGTGCTAGGTACAAATGCTTCCAGGTATACTACAGTGCAGTCAGAGACTCAGATATTACCAAAGGGTTGTCCTTGCTTTGGGGAGGAGAGAACAACAAGCATGTCAACTTGTTTCCAAGGTGCTTGTATCCTCATCCTTTGCCATATAGGATTTCAAATGACAGTTTATAATTTTTGAAGAAGTGGAGATGAAACTGTAGTCAAATAATCTGCTACTGCTGCCATAAATGGTAGTGTGTCAGCCACTCTATATGTGAATGAGAGACACTGAGAGTTATAAAGAGGGATTATAAAGACTGTGGGTCTTGTGCAAGGACAGAACAGAACTGCGACACCTCAGCAGCACTCCATCTTCCAGCTAGCTGATTGCAGTGATAATGCCCATCTGGCCTCTGGCTGAAAACCTAGCAACAGTCCACCATGCCCACGGAAATCCCTTTACCATGTATTTCATGGCATATCTTATGGCTGTAGGCCTCATTCCTAAAGCCTCCTCTAGGCAGTAATGGAAGGCTGCTGTAAGGTCTCCACAGAGCCTTCTCTTCTCCACCTTAAACAACTCTAATTCTGTCAACCTGTCTTCATAGGAGAGGTGGTCCAGTCCTCAGATCATCTTAATTGTCTAGACTGAAAGCCTGAATGAAGGTGTTAATGTCACCTATTTTACTTTTCTTTCTGAAAAACACTCCCATCTCTTTAACACTCCATCCACTGACTTACTTTCTTCAGACTCATCCAAAAGAATATAGTTATTTGTGGTTCAAAATTAAACTGGCTGGATAATCTAAGACATTATATGAAGTCCTTAGTAGTGTTTTTCCATTAATTTATTCTACTAAAAAAACCCAAAACAAAACACCCCCCCCCCAAAAAAAACCAAATAACAAAAAACAAAACAAAAAAACAACCAAACAAAAAACCAAAGAAACAGAAGCAGTTCTTGAGCTTTCTTGGAAAAAGAAAAGAACCTTTATTTAGTTAATTTTCTTGTTCTGGCTACCTGGTAAATACATAAGAATTTGATGCCTTGAAAAAACACCAACCACATAGAGGAGTCTAAGTCATGTAGTAGATGTTAATAAAAGGAAAACACATGAAATTCTACTTTTCCACAGAACCTGAAATTTCTTGCTGAGTATGAGAGCCACAGTAAAACTGTTGTTTAAATCATCAATTCTCATCCAGTTCTTGACAATACAGATGGGTACAAAGAATTAGTCTTGTTACTCTTTTCTATGACATTCAGTGAATGAAATGTTGCCTACTGACATTATTAACTCTTCCAGAGAATTGAGTAACTGGATACTGACAGATTTGTCCTTAATTAGCAGACAGCATAAAGTATGAAAAACAGCAGAAAATATTGCACTACTGATCCCTAAAAAATTAAAGGATAAAAGAAAAATACAATTTAAAACTTGTAATATCCTAAGCATCATTATCTATGTGCCGTAAGAATATGAACCTTTAACATTTACCTCTCAATAATTGATTAGTGTTATTTCAGGAAGTAGTAAAAATGTAGCTCATTCATTGCCATCCATCCATTCTTTGGTTTTACTAAAAATATATCAGTGTGCAATATACATATGGGGGGAGGCAAGAGAGAAAGTTCAATGTTGCTTCTGATGTCAACTAGTAATTAAAGAAATCTGAGTGAACACTCAGCTACCCATAGGGATGCAAGGAAATGACTGAACATAGTTTAGGCAGAGGTTTGAGTATGTAATTTATTTATGAACTAATGCATTAATTCATGAGAATCTGGAGGTGGTATGGGGATTAGAGCTTTCTACTCTATAATCTTTCCCTGGGAAATGTATAGTTTAGTATTCTTAGCCAGCTGGTTATTGAAACAGTCAGTCTGAAGCCAGATTGGTTTGCTTTTTTTGCTTACATGTACCTCTGAGCCAAATGTGAGGTACTGACATCAGTCTGTCATAATAGATCTGCAGAATGAGGATTCAGACAACCCTTTGAAAATGCTCTAGACTAAAATTTACCCCAAGTAAACCCTTTTTACTTTTTTTTTCAAACACAAATTAATCATTTATTTAAGACTCATTAGAATGAAAACTGAAAATGTAGAAAAGTGATGTCTTGAAATGTGTGAAAATGTAACTAGCTGAAAATTGTCAAAGAATAAAGTCTATTTTTTTGTTTTAAAGACACAGCCAAAAATGCTACAGACTTTTATAAAGCTTTTTCTTCTCCTGTGAGATCAATGTATAATAGCTTTATGTCTTTGGTTACTTGTCTTTGTCCTTTAACTAAACAACAAACCAAGGGACAAGAGACTGCACTTCTATAAACATGGGGTAGGAAAAAAAGTCTAAATCATTATTCATGCTTGCTACAAGGTTATATTATCTCTTGATTTATAAGTACAGAATAATACCCAAGGTTATTATTTTTACACTTGTCTAGATGATATTGGGTCCTTTTTTTTTTTCTCATATGTGTGGGATTGTCAAACCAAATCATTGACAACTCTTTATTGATTGACTCCAAAACTAGAACTATCTGAGAGAAAACACTTATTGAAGAGAATTCTTTAGTCAAAAAAAAGAGAAAAGAAAGCTGTTCTAAATATGAAATCCAAATTCTGTAACTGCTTCAGAAGAAAAAAATGAAGATAGCCATGCCAGTACTCTAGTCCTCCTTTTTATAACTATGAATTTTGGCTATGCTGAGAAAGTACTGCTCAGGTTAGTGGACAGTTAGGTGAATGGAAAATCAACTGTTTGTCAGCACCTCCAGTGCTGTGAACAGTTTCATAAAGTCCAGCTGGAGACAAGTAAGTAGTGATATATCCCAAGAGTAAGTACTGGGTCCAATACTGCTCAGCTCTTCAGTAGTGACCTGGACATTGCAGCAGCGGGCATTGTCATCAAGTTTGCAGAAAATGTAAAACAGAGTGGCTGGAGGAGAAATTTATCATCAGTGCACTGCAGGAACTTCCTGGCCTGCTTATATTTGGCTGAGTTTTCCCTCCAAAAGATACCATGTGTGTAGTGGCTTTAAAGGAATAAAAACTTCAGTGGGGAAAAGGATAAGTCTGATTGAATGCCCCACTCCCTCCTCCATAATTTTGTAGGGGAAAAAAAAAAAAGAAAAACAAGCTACAAGAAGTAAAAAATATCAGAATCGCAATTTACTGAAGTAGATAGTACTAAACACAGCAATAAAGAGAAAGTGGTAAAAAAGAGGGCATTGTTTAACCAAAAAAGGCACAAACAAAACAGAATGGCTGCTGTTCCCAAGTAACTGCACATGCTCCCCTTGGCAAAAAGGCAAGATATTGTTTTGACCTCTCGAGAATTTTTCTTTGTAACCCAGAGTATGCCAAAAAACTGTAAGTTCTTCTAATAGTCTCATCAAGAAAGCTTTTTGGGGCCTTGCAGCCAAGAAGAGCAAGAATAGCTCCCTGTGTTTCTGCTGCCTGTTTTTAAAGGACATACCACCACTCCCCTTCTGCAAATGGGGCAAAAAAAACAAAGTTCCATTCTCTGTGTCTTGGTGCTCCCTGTCAAAACCTGCACCTCCCTGGCCCTCAATACTGCCATGTTCACAATTCCATAAAAAATTGGTATTGAATATTCAACACTGAAGATGTACCTTCTTGGTTTGTAACCATAGCAGTGTGGTTGAACTCCCTCCTGAGAGCCAGGATATGCAAAGTTGAAGTTGCACCCTGAGACTTCGGCTTAGGCGCATTTCAAGGGATGAGAAACCCACAGCTTCTCTGGGCAACCTGTTTCAGTGCCTCACCAACCTCACAGTAAAGAATTTCTCCCTAATATCCTATCAAAACCTCCCCTCTTTCAGTTTAAGGCCATCACCCTTTTCTCAACTCTACATGCCCTTGTAAAAGGTCCCTCTTCGGCTTTCTTCCAGGCCCCCTTCAGGTGCTGGAAGGTTCTAGAGAGTGTCCCCAGACCCTCTCTTTAGGCTAAACAAAACCTTGAGGTTTTCTAGGAGAAGTACTCTCCTATCAGAGATTTGATAGATCAGTCCTCTACTGATCTAGTACTTTCCTTCTGGACTTGTTCCAACATGTTCATAGTCTTCTTATGTTACGGACCTCAGAGCTGGATCAAGTATTCCAGGTGGATCATGAGAAGGGACCCCCCTCGACCTGCTGGCCATGCTTCTTTTGAAGCAGCTCAGGATACAGTTAGCCTTCTGAGCTGCAAGCACATGTTGTCAGTCCATATACAATTTTTTAGCCACTTAATATTCCCAGGTCTGCAGGACTGCTCTCAATGCAGTCATTGCCCCACCTGTACTTGTGCTTGGGCATGTCCTCACCCAGGTGCAGGATCTTTCATTGCTTGGCCTTGTGAACTTCATGAGGTTTGCATGAGCCCAGCTATCTAACCTGCCAAGATATGTCTGGATGGTATCACTTACCCCCCTTCCCTCTAGAGTAGCAACCTCACCACACAGGTTGGTGTCATCCACAAACTTGCTGAGGAGTGCACTGAATCCCACTGTCCAATGTCCCTGACAAAAATGTAAGTCATTCTTGTCACAGTCAGACCTCTGAGGAACACCATGTGTCATTGACATCCTCCCAGATATCAAGGCACAGACTGCAACTCCTTTGAGTGCGACAATCCTGCCATATCCTTATCCACCAAGTGATCCACCTATCAAATCCACGAATGTCAGAAGCTGAGTGAGAACCCTGACTTCAAACTTTGCAAAGGGATGGTAAGTTTGCATCTAAACATGAGGTGACAGACTCAACCACTTATGAGACAAAGGAGACTGAACTCTTGTCTCTGCTCATAGGAGGAGGAATCCTTCCCTTCCTCCTGAAATACCACTACATAATAGATAAGATGCCTTGGGGCTGCAGAATGAGAGTTAGCATCAGACTAGAACCAGGAAAGACCAGCCATATAATGCTGGTCTGACAGCCACTTGCTTTACAACTACTGTCACCGGGACAGTATGTCAGTACCTCTCTAACTGAAGATTCCTTCCCATGAGGCACCAAAGAGCCTATTGTTGCCCAGACAATACCTTTAGAGAAAATTAAAGCCTTCAGGGAGCTTACATATGTGATGTAACAGAAGATGCCAAGCCTGGTAAAGATTTCAGACTACCTACCTTAGAACAGTTTATACTGTTCTAAGTAGAGCTCAATGATGCTGTAGTGAGGCAATTCAGAAATACGAAAAGAAACTTTTACCTTCCTTGGAATGAAACTTTCCCCTTCCTTGATTATCTGAAGAAGGCACACATAGTATTTACAGTGTCAGTCACATGGTAATTAGGGGCCACCCACAATTCAATAGTATGTGTTGAACTGTTGTAGATCAGGGACTAACAGATGTCACCCTTCAGAGTAGGCCTTTGACATATCTGCTAGCCTGCAGAAAGTTCTTTGTGAGAGTTCTACACCATTAGACAATTTGGCATGTCTTAGGTGCATTGAGTGATGGTGAATAGACAGGTGATTCAAATAGCTCTGTATATGGATTATAGCTGATATATATAGGCTGCTTACACATACATTTGTCTGAATCTGCCAGATTTTGGGATATTTCTTTGCTTTATTGATGTCACTATCAAAACCACAGAAATCAAAGATCTTGTGACACAGCAACAGTTTATTCCTCAGGGAGAAGTAAAATGATTTATAAAAACATCTCTAGGTTATTACTGAAGTTGGAAGAGAATCATATGCAGAACTTCAAATAGTCATATTTAAAACTTGGATGAAACTATAATATTCAGAAAAACAGTCTTTTTTTCTGAATAAAAATGAAAGGAGCTATATCATGGGATGGTGGAAAATTTAACAGTAAATATGACATCTCTGTAGGAATTCTACCTAAAATGGATTAGGGCTTTGAACTTTTGAGAGTACTAATCTAAAATGCAGAGAACACTTCAATTTAGAGAAATTTTCTCAATGATAGGTCTATGTACCAATAAAGTCTGTAGGTGTCTCAGGCTGTTACTCCAGCACTTTTCCCAATCACTGGTAATACAATACTATGGTTGTTTTGAACATTTTTTTTTCTTTTCAATCTCTTTTCTCAGATATAATCCATTGGAGACTATGTTTAAGAAACCTCCCAACAGCTTTAGTGTGGAATCATCATTAGACATATATCCTAGTGTTGATTTCTAGGAATAGGGATATTGTCACTGACACATGTGTTGCAAGCATTTAATTATAATTAAATAAGCACCCGACCAAGTTGTGTTCAGCTATATTATAATGTGATTAAGGGCTTGCTCTCAGAAATAGTCAGGATCTGCTTGGCTAGTTTTACTTTCTAATCTTCTAAGAAAGGATTAACATTAAAAATTGGTTTCATTATTTCTCTGGTCCTTCATTTCAAGGCACAAATAATATTTAAAGATTAGAAAGCTTACTTTGTTATTGACGTTGCACAGGCTAATGTAGTATTTTCACATAATAATTTTATGATTGTAGTGTATTTTATATATAGCTGCATTTACTGCTGCTATTCATATTTGCTGTGAATTCTTAGGAGTTTTTTGCCACTAGGTGTAGGTCTGTCTTGCTGTCTGATCCACACAATAAAATTAATTGTTGATCTATTGCTCTCCCTTTCTTTAATCTGTTTTCCAAGCACATGCATACGTACTCAAAGTTTGATTGTTCTTAATAAAAAAGTAATGAATTTGCCTTCAATAAAAAGAAATATACAATCAGAAATATTTATTTGCTATACAGAAAAAAATCACAGAGATTATTTTAATGTGATTACATTTACATTATTACTGATTATTAATTTATTCAAATGCGATGTGATAGTTTTATATTTTAAATATCTTAAATGATTTGACAATTGGGCAATTTAGTTAATTAATTAACACTACCAGTGTTCCCCAAAGTTTAGGAAATAACTCATCCAAAGTTGATTTTCAGTTAAAATGAGTAAAATTTGTGAGCAAAAAATTATTTAATTAAGCATTTGAATTGCCAGGGCAGAAGTTTAAAACCTTCATTTAGCATTCACAGTACAGAATTGCAGTTCCAAGAGACATTACTTTAAGTACTGTCCTTTGCCTAATGGAAACATGAAATAAAATGATGGGCTTATTTTTAAGGATTTGTGAAGAGGGAAATATATACACTATGCCTTCAGATAATTAAAGGGAGTTAAAAGTTTTCAAATTCATAGACTTTTTCATGAGCATTTAGCTTGAATTAGAACAGCAAGATGAAAATTTATCTTGAAAAAGAATATTTTTTTCTATTCATTGCAAACCTGCATTCAGTGCCCCAATGAAAGTTCTTGATGAAAGTTCAAGGGGTGTTGTATCTAAAAGCTTTGTTGAGTCAAATTTCATGTTCCTATCACCACCCTTTAATACTCACCCTTTAAATGTTGGCCTTATATTTGCAAAATCTTTACACACACATTCTTTTCAAATAGCATTTGGTATACCCGTGAGTAAAAAATATTCGTATTTAGAACAAATTCTAAGTACTTTAGGAGAATCCTTTTGGGAAACAGACTGACTTAAAATTCTCTTCAACTTGAAACTATGATTTCTGCACAGGCTATTCTGGAAGCACCATGGAAAGTAAAGCTTAAGAACAGGGCTAGCTTTCTGCATATGATTAGAGAAACCAAAATTATCTTTCCCTTGGCACATCTGCAAAAGACAGGACTTAAAAAACAAACTCTTTCTGCAGGCTATTGAAATTAAGCACAGTGATCTCATACAAAGCGCAGTGCAGCTGGTATCATGGGATGCAGACAGTTGAATCTTTTCTAATGGAAAAATGAAGTCAGACCAAGCTTGCCTCCCTTCTTTCACAGAATATAATTATGTAAACTACAAAGCTCTATTATAGACAATGTTTATGATTTACAACTGTTTTCCCCTAAATTTTAAATAAAGCTTGTTAAACAGTTGATGTCAAGCCGACATATTTCCTACAGATGCCACAAACAATGAACAATCAAAAATCTGTTTCTGTTGTTTCTTTCATAATTATTTCAAATTGTGGGATCCTGTAATAAAAATCAACATAATGAACAAACACCATTGCATGTTGATAAACATCATAGTCTTTCAATTTCAAGAAAAAAATTATGGCATACTAAGTAGTTTAGAAATTAACGTGTTTCTCTACAATGATACACAGAATTTGATCATAAAAATGTTCAAGTTTAGATACTTTTGCAGTACAGAATGTTTTCCTCCTCTGTTGGTTTATCTAAGATGTCTAGGGAGTTTGTGAATCTCTGCTTTATGATACAGGATTTAAGTCTTAAAAAAAAAGTGTGTGTAAATATATATGTATGTGTGTATGTATGTACATATATATATATCCCTCCGGTAGCTGGTCTAAGACACCCCAGGAGCTCATCTGCCCAGCAGCTGCCCTTGAATGCCAGGCTCCCCAGTCCATACCTCTTGTATATATAATCTGCCAAAGCTGCAGACCCACTCCATCTTCCAGTATAGAGTCCTTTACTCACTCTCACCCTTCATCCCATACACAGAGGTGACTGGCAGTTGACCAAGTCTTCCCTGAACTCAGCAGGGAAGCTAATGGTGTACCTTCTGCAGCCAAGATGCTGTGCTGTAAGGCATGAAAATATGGGCACAATAGGCTCGAGCCTGACAGGTATCAGCAAAATGGGAGGTGCTACTGCCAAATTTATGATCTGTTTTCAACTGGTTACTCCTAAAGCAGGATTCTTTCACCTGGCTTGCAAGAGCTGATCAACTCACCAAGAAAAAAAAATTATTACAGAACATGGTGCCAGACATCTAATACAGCTGGCCCACCTCCCAGGAAACAAGCACATTCTTTTACACAAAAAGGTAACAAGAAAAACATCATAATATCAGAGGTGACTGGTCACTCCTATGACCATGCCTATGACAAAATTCCTAGTGTGCACGTGCTGATCTTGGTTCAGTTCAATATATTAGTATACATATATATACAAATTCCCCTGGGTTTGTGGTTTTATTGTATAATCATCTGAGGTTACTCTGGGTTATATTTTCATATTCTTAGCTATGACCAAGTTATTATTTAACTTTATACCCTAATACAGCTTCTGCTTGAGCCTCTTCAAACAATGTATTGTTCATAAGGTTTCTTCACCTAACATTCCGATCCTGGGGACACTTCACTACTTCATTGCTCTGGCTGTTTCTGTAGGGTTTCAAGACTAGCCTGCAGTTTCTAGAGAATTTTGATGAAATTTTATAACTGTTTAACTATATTTGACATCAAACTTGTTTGAAGTCTCAACATGGAGATGGCAAAGTGACATGTGGCTTTGCCATTTCTGACTTTTGGGGGTTTGTGACTGTTATCTGACTGGAATTTCTTTTCAAGGTTTTATCACCAGACTGTATACGTAGGCACTAACTCTTCTAAAATCTTCCTGTATGAATGGCTGTATGATCATTTTATTTTCAAGCACACTCAAGGGGAAGAACATATTTTACAAAGTAATTAATTGGGTAGGCAACTTCCACTGAAAATGCAATCAGCATGAAGCCAATGCATTTTCATTACACATTTCCAAGAAATTCTTCTCACTGCCAAAGGATATGGAAGTGATGAATACCCATCCTTCTTGATGTGAAACAAACTACAACTACAAGAACATAAAGAAAGATCTTAATGTTTATATATTTTCTGATGAGAAGTGTCCTGTGGGAACTTTTTCAGTACTTTATATAAAGAAATCAATGGTAGATGTTTGTCTGGCATGCTTTATAATATCTCACAGGGGAATTTCCCAGCCTCCCTAGATCACTAAACATTCCTTACAGTTGTAATTTCTGACATGAATTTTATGTGTTTGAAAACAAAACAATTTCCTTGTGTGCTAGCCAGACAGTGGGCATGACAAATAGTTGATTACTTTCTTTACATTAACTCTTTATATTTTCAAAATATTTCACCTTGCTCTTTCTTTCCCTAGATCAAAATTTTCTTTACTTTTTCATCACGTATCGTATTTTCTAATTTTTTTAGGAATTTTACTCTAATTTCTTAATCTTTTGAGAAAGTTTTATATTGGAGAAAAACCTCAACCTTTATTTTTTAATTAACACTGGAGTACATAACAGTTTATTTACCTCCTGTATCTCATATATGATGCTATTATTGACCCATCATAAAATGTGACTAGACTTACAAAGGTGTCTCACTTTATGATCCCATATATTTCATATAACTTCTTCTGCTTCTTTTTTTAAAATTGAAAATGATTAAAAATGTGGAGTGATTTCACCTGGGACATATTTAAGGATAGTGTTAAAGCCTTCTTAAAATTAAAAATCACATATTTCTTCTTTTCTCCTCTCCCAGGAAAGTATTTTGTTTTATCAGAAGTTTTTGGGTTTGGCATGGTTTACAGAATACATTAATAAAAAATGTTTACTGTTCTCAAGGCCACTGTTGTTGCTGTGAGTAAAATGGATCTTAGTGTCTGTTCTGATATGTACATGATGTTCTTGATTAATTAGTCTCAATATAGTAAGAGTAGCCCTTATGGAAAAAGGGGGAGCATGCTCACAAAACAATTAGGGAAATAATTCTATATTTCCCCTCAGTCATTGTACTTTTATCCATAAACTCTGAAATTAGACTGTTATTAGACATGTAGATTAAATGTAGCCATCTAATTTATTGAGAGAATATCAGTAAGCAGAAGTGTATGCTCATATAGATGTGTATATATTCATATAAATGTGCTGTGCATTGTCCATCTTTACTTACAGCCTTATTAAATTGGTAGACAATTCAACAAAATTCATTACAAAGTAGGTAAAAAAACTCTCTCTTTTCTAGATCTGCTCCATTCCCTGAACAAATACCATATCTATGACTCTGACCAAAGGTATATTTTCCCAAAACCTCAAGCAATAGAATATTTAGTGTGTTACTGTTATGCTCTGAGCTGTAGCTAATCTCAATTTCTCTGAAAAAAAATTCAAAATCTTAATTATTTATTTTAATCCAGACAAAAAATAACATTTCTACTATATATATATATATTTTTAAATGTTAAGTCTTGTTTTCTTTCCCTCTCTAGTTTCCCCTGTAGGCATCAACTTCACTTTTATGCTCTTGTTCAGAAAGTCTGTCTGGCATCTCTACAAATCAGAGCTCTTCTCCATGTTGCTGTCTTATATCTCATGTTGCATTTTCAAAAATATGTAGACTAGAAACCAGGTAAGCTAAATCTCAGTAAACATTTCATTGACCTGATATGACATTACAAAGAACTAAGAGTGACATTCTATTTTTCGATTTAATTATTTTATGATTTTACAGATAAATATATTCAATTTATTATTATTCTTATGACTATTATTATTATGACTATTATTATTATTCCTTTTTTCCATTCTTTCAAGAGACTTTTATATTACAGTAGTAACATTTTTACTGTTATCTGTGACAATTACTAATATGAGTAGCTTATGTGTAGGTAAAATACAGACCCACTCACTCAGTCTGACCTAGAATATATTTTGGCATGTCTTTCAGGGTGAAAATTCTTGTTAGCTTTGCAGACAGAGGTGGGTTTATACTTAAATCTATTATAGGTCAATGAACAAAGAATCAAGATGAGTAGTATCAGCAGAGTACAGCTCCAATAAATTATAAGGCTCCTGGACCAAACAGTCTGTCCAGCCTGGAACTGCAAAATAGAGCATATTGTCCATTATCACTGGTGGAAATTAGCAATATTTAGGAAAAGTTTTAGGAAATATAATTAGCAAATTGTGAAATATTCAGACTATATTGTTTCACTGATATTTCATGAGATCTTAGATTAAATTCTGCCTTTAATTTGTGCAGGTTTGAACATTTTATTATTGCATTACAGATATTCAGGGTTTCAGATGGGTGTTTGTATACTGTTGCAGATAAGGAAACTGAAATGAAACAATAATGCTCCTCCTCAAGCAGGGCATGAGCTTTGCTGAGTTTTACACTCATTTTCCAAAGAGAAGTAGTGACAATTTGACAAGTGAAATGCATTAGTGCGGTGTGAGATTTTTTAAAGCTTCCTAAGAAAGCATCATGAAGTTATTATAGTTTATATTTTTAGAAATCTACCAACTAGAGATAGAGAAGAAAATATCCATGCTAACTACAGGGGATCAAGGGTGTCATGTTTCATTTGCATTTTGCCTTTTCCGGATATCTCAGTTATTGAACTTACACTGAATAACCTTGCCTGATTTTGACTGTTTTTACTCAGGAAATGCCTTTCAAAGTTCAACTGATGGTAATTAATAATCATCCTTACCACTTATAAATATTTGTTAATTTTTATTTGAGTTAAGGTTTTATTTGTGGGGGTTTTTTTTTACCAACTACAGATATAATTGATGTTAGCAATTTTGCTATGCGCAGATTAAAATTAAAATGCTTACCTGACAAGCAAGTTCACATGATGAGCTGCTTGAAAACTAAGCTGTATCTGAGATAAATTTCCACGTTTCTTACATAATGAAAAATAAGGCTAAAAAAATATCTTCTGACTGTAAAATAGAAGCCAGTAAGAAAAATACCATTTTAAGTGCCTCAAAGTGATACTGAGATGGAGTTCTTCAGAAAGTGAGTATCACCAAAAAGCATATTTTTGAGGATCCAAGATTTCCCTATAGCTGCTAAACCAAGAGTTGCATTTTCTCTTCCACCCACCTTCAATTATTGAGAAAGTAAGAATGATGATGATCGCTGTGAATGTGCTTTAAATCACTTATCATAAGATTCATTAAAAATGTAAACTCAATTTTAAGGCTATATTTTTTATGCTATACCTTACTTGTACAGTAAAATGTACTAACCACATTTTGTCATTTGTTTTGGTTGCAGAAAAGTATGTTAAAGGTGAATTAATTTTCTATGATTATTGTAATACATTATGGCCAGTGTCTGTTATGAGTAAAAATGACAGATGGTAGATTCCAAAATATACTGATAACTTCTTTGACAGTTATCAATAGAATGAAAAGGAGAAATAGCATAGATAATCCTATGTTGCTTCATGTTCAGGGAGTCCTGGAGTTGACAGCATCAAGTGGCAAGGCACATCTGATCAGAGTAAGACTGTGCTGATCCTCTCCACAGAAAGGTTCACCAGCATTTTGATACTTAGAACCCCTTCTAGGACTTTCTTTGTGGAAAACAATTTTATCAATAATTTTTACTGTCAAGTAAAAGTGTCCACATGAGAAAATGCTGTTTTGATATAAGATAGGTACACAGGTGACATAATCACTGGTACCAGATGGGAACAGCTATGGGCTTCTCCCCCAGGATTTGCTATCTGAGCTTGTCTTGAAGTAAAGAGCTACATGTTTCATGGCCCAGACATACACGTACAAGGCACAGGCCTGTGCCTACTCAGATTCAGCACTGTGTGGGTCACTAACTCCTCATGTACAATAATTTTGTTATTAGGGTCACTGCAACAGTAGAGGGAAAGAGTAATTTTAAAAGATCTAATGAAGAATTTCCTGGCCCTGGCCCAATCCCTCCAAACCCAAACTTGAAATCACATTTGTTTTTCAAAAGTCTATCATTTCTATACTGTAGGAAGCATCAGTCATATTAATTTCTTAACTTCCTTCATTATGCCTATGGATTTCATTTCATATAGTTTATATGATAATAGCAAATGATAGTTTAACTTCTTAGCAATTGTAGTAAGATATGAAGGTAATTGAAAATTTTTATCTCCCTTTATGTCCCTTTTTTTCCTTATCTGTTGTTTATTCCTATTATTGTTAAAATCCAAGTTTAACAGAAAGTATTTTAATATTAGCCAGAGATGTATTTTAATATTTACTATGTGGAAGTAATCACACCATAAGGGACTCTTTGCTAACCTTATAGCTCAGTTACTCTAAAGTAGCTAAAATGAAGTGTGTAATTAAGCTCAGGGTGTATTGAAAAATAAAGTTTGTTAAAAAAATAAACACATGGAGTTTGCTTATAATTATCTCCAAATTTGTCAAATATTGGGAAATACAAATTTCAGGGTTTTCATTTGGATAATAGCTTAAGTCAACTCTGAGATGGTTTTAGCAAAATTAATTTTAGAAATATGTGTTATTGTAGGGGCAAACCAGATCTCAGGGTGTCCTGGGAAACTGAAAATTGTTATTGTATTCCAACAGTGCCCCAAAATTGTTACTGTCTCTTCAACACTCACCAGTGGGATCAGAACTGGAATTGGGGGCAGCTGGGAGGTGCCTGTCCCTTCAGAAGGTCAGGGCACCTGAGTAGACTCCCCCTTTGGCCTGGCAGCATTTGCTGAAGGCAGAGGCTCCACTTTGGAAAGGGCTGCTTTGGGCAGGTGTCTTGACTGGTCTCCAAATTTATCAAATATTGGGAAATACAAATTTCAGATTTTCATTTGGATAATAGCTTAAGTCAACTCTGAGATGGTTTTAGCAAAATTAATTTTAGAAATATGTGTTATTGTAGGGGCAAACCAGATCTCAGGGTGTCCTGGGAAACTGAAAATTGTTATTGTATTCCAACAGTGCCCCAAAATTGTTACTGTCTCTTCAACACTCACCAGTGGGATCAGAACTGGAATTGGGGGCAGCTGGGAGGTGCCTGTCCCTTCAGAAGGTCAGGGCACCTGAGTAGACTCCCCCTTTGGCCTGGCAGCATTTGCTGAAGGCAGAGGCTCCACTTTGGAAAGGGCTGCTTTGGGCAGGTGTCTTGACTGGCAACTACAGCAGCTGGGAAAAACTGCACTTCCCAATTAGAAACTGTTTTCAGAGTGAACTTTGCAAACTCTATGGGCAGTCAAACTTAAGTGGGTCCCAGGGGGGCCAGGTTATCCTGGGTCCACAGCAATCTAGATTTTTCTACATGTTTACAATCTAACAATCATCACTACATTCTTCCACTAAGCCACATCACTTCTACCTTCTTACATGCCTTGCAATACTTTGCTGTGGGCAGCCATAAATTCTCTTCTGTGGACAGAGTTACATGGAGGACTTGCCAGCCTACAGGTGTCACAGAGGGTTTCTGCTGTTTTCTTTGTTGTTGCTGTTGTAGCACAGGCTGATATAGCTCTGGCAGCAAAACTTTGTAATATAAACCCAGCCTCAGGCTCAGTCTGCAGCTGACCCACTATAATGTTGTATTGCAGTTATTTTACACTTAGAAAACTTTCTTCCCAGTTCTAAGGTCTAGAAACTTTGTGGCTGTTCCAAAGGTGTGTCTATGATATTACAAGTTCTAGGCATAGCCTAGGGCTAATTTTAACTTCCCTTCTAAATTCAGCACTTTCAATATATCATAACTCTTCCCATCATATATGAAATAAAAGGTTCAAATAACCACTGAGGTACTTCACTTATACAGTTCGCTGATATCTTCTAACCCTAGAGACACTAATTCCTTGAATATACTTACAAAATGTCTGGTGTCCTTCATGTTTCAATACTTTATTTCTTCCTTTGTGTCACAAGGAACCTGTATATGTTATTTAGATTATAAGTCATTACAGCTTTGGAAGTTTTTTGTCATTTTACATTTTTTATCCAGGATTGAAGAAATAAAACTTGTAAGTATTTAGGTGAAATGTAGTCATGGTAAGACAGCTCTTCATATGTATATTTCTTTCTTCATACACACACTTATCAGAAGTGTTCAGAAAGTATTAAGACATTCAAAAAATCCATAGATGAAATTGAACCCATGAAGAAGCATATTCCAATTATGAAATAATCAAACATATTCACACCAGCTTTAGTCTCTGCACACTGTAGTAACAAAATGCAGTAATGAAGTTTTTCTTATCTGTGTATCCCAATCTTCTCAAGATAGAAAATAAGTGTCTTTATAATTCCGTATTGAATGCTGTGTTGTTTGATACATACCTAGGATGGAAGTTACTGTTCTGTAACTTTCACATTCATGTCCATGGTCACTGTCTCTGTAAGTTCTTAAAGAGCACAACTGCCTGGCTCAGCTATCACCGGCCACACAAAGATAGCACTCACCAGTGACCACTGAAGCACCCGAGACTCATTTCTGGGGCCTTCCACCAGAGGACTGTGCATGATCCACAGTCCTGAAACTGCCCCCCAGGGGAGGTACCTCGGCACTCCCACCTGAACCATAAAGCCTTTCACCTGCTACAGTAACTGGCAAAACCTTTTCTTAAAGAACATTCAATGTGTTACTACTAATGAAGCGTTCAGTGCTACCTTTAATGAAGAGCTCAGGAATTTTCCTACGCAGGAAAGAATGAGAGCACAATTTTTGCTCCATATTTTGCAACCTAGTTACCACAGTACCTGGAATTTTACTCCAATCAAATGTACAAGTAGTAGGTACCAAACTACTCCTATCTCTGGTGTGTTGTTTTGAGTTTTTTCAGGGTTTCTTGTTTTCACTCTGTCTTTATTTATCTTTTTTCTTTTGGTCTGATATGCCTGTAGAGATAAAAAGATCTTTATTGCACAGCAAAATATTATGAATACTCTTCATTTTCTTCCTCCCTCAGAAAATATCAGTAACTAGACACTTATTCTCAAACATTTCAGAAAATTCTTTCTTAATAGGGAGAAAAATTGATTCAAACATTGGAAAGTAGCACTTTTCTACAAAATGATTGATGTTCAAGATGATTTATTTGTGACCCAAGGGCTTGTTTCAGTTTTTCTATGGTAAAGTGGGCTGAGGGCATTATAAGAATAATATTGAGTATATTTGAGATATGGTTGTTCAGATTAATAGTTTTGACCACATAGTGACAATAATTAAAAACATGTAAGACAACCACTTGCTTGAAAAGTGTTAATAATAAAATAATTTACTGAAGTCAGATAAAAAAAAAATTTAAAACTGGCCATTAATACTTCCATTACAGATTTGGTATTCTCTAACTGATAGATGTATATATATATATATATATATATATATATATATACACACACATACACATATTTCTTTGTAAAGAGTAGAATGATGACTCTTTTTCCTTGGCCCTGAACATTATTTGCCATTATTTTAGAACAATATGGTTATGGAATCCCAAACTAAGTGACACAAGTTAAACTATTTGCTCACTTCATAAAAAAATGCAGAAGACTTAGAATACTGATAACATCAGAAAATAATGGGTCTTCACGTATTTCCTAATGTGTTTTTATGCATTCACTATTTATTTGGCCATAAATAGCAAAGACAGTAATCAACATTTCTTTAGCTTCATTTTGACATTTCAAGGTATTCAAAGCTATTTATTTTTTTTCCTTTAGAAAATGAACTCAGGTTTTTAGACTGGGCTATTTCTTTCAACTCTCTGGTAGTTACTAATCACATCCTTACCCTATTTATAATGTATTTATTGCACAGTTTATCGTGTTTAACAAATAAAATTAAAAATAAATAAAACAGAAAATAATCAGGTTTTTTACCTTTTCGTTTGTTTGCTCGCTAGAACTGCAAATTAATTTCATAAGTTTAGCAATTAAGAAACCTATGATATTTGTCTCTTCATTTTACAAATGTTTTAACTTGCATAAATGTGGAGTACAGAATAATTTTATATTTGCTAAAATGTTGTCTTCACTCTTAAGAACATATACTGAATATATGCCTACATTATCTAGAAAATGTGACCTCCATTTGAGGAAAGTTTATTACCCTCCTTGGCTTCAGAGCAGAGCATTACATTTCTACTGCAAACTAAAGTTTTTACAATCTCCTAAAGTCTTTTAGTTATTCACAGCCACCTGAATCCTGATGGAGTTGAGAACCTGTGGACACAGTTATACTGTGCATAAGCCTTTTTTCTAGGTTCACATGTTCACACGTGCTGAAGAGTGTCATCAGCATGGCAGTGCTTGTGCAATTGTTCCCACCTGATGGATCTTCATAAACAGTGCCTTGAGAGGGAAGAATTTCTAGTGTTTCTTTTCCAAAAGGTCAGCAGTTATATTTTTTGGGCTGCTGATTAAGGCAGATTGGTTATTAGATATCTGCTGAGGTGGACACCTCTGTAGAGTTGGTGAGCAGAAACACAACAAGCAGATTTCAGTTGTTAAAGGGGCAGCTTGTATGGAGGGACCAGAGAAACCCTGTGAGGCAGCACAGCAATGGAAATGCTGGGGGTCTCCCTGCCTAGATGAAGATTTACACTCCTAATCCATAATATCCCATAAGCAGGAGCTGGATAGGGGGCTTTAGCTAGTTTTTATGGAATATGATGTACTTCTTTTTACTGAGAACTGAATATATTTCTAGAGCATAGAAAGTTAATAAAATGACAGTAATAAAAAGAATAAAGTATCATTCAACTGTGACAATTTTATTCAAAGTAACAAAATATTTTATTTTTATTTCCTGGTTTATAGAGCAAATATTCTTATTTAAAAAATATCTGACTGTTTCCCTCTGAATTAATTTATTCTGCAAAACTTGCAAGAATGACCCAATTATGTCAGGAAATGCACACACAAATTAGGTAACTATTCCATATGTTTTCATCCACTGTTATTTTACATCAGTATCCAGCATGTACCAAAACAACTGTTTGCTGTGAAGGCATTATTAGTTCCAAACAGATGAAGAGATGTCACATTCAATTTTTTTTTTCCTCACATCTTTGTTCTAACATGATGGTAGCAGAAGGTAAGAAATCTATGAGTAATTGCAAGGGGGAAAAAAAGTTACAAATTAAAAATGCTGCTTACAAGTCTGCATCTTTTACTGGCAGTAAGATGAAAGACCTGTTGTCTCATTAAAAGTTAGATACAGTATCCAACTACTTCACAACATTTTACTGGAAAGATGTAATATATTTTAACAAAATATTAACCACTTTAAGTTGTATTTCCTAGTAAATCTAATGTGTCATATCTAAATCAGAATAAGTATTTAGATGCAGTAAATTTCTCTGGCTTGTTTCATTAACCTGAGTTCTTTACATTTAAAAAGCATTTCCTTTTAAAGAACACAGTTTATATTTATTCACACATTTGAGAAAGCATCCAGCCTTGAATTACACGTATACTTGAAATTCATTAAGTTCTTAATGGCTTTGTGGGTGGAACAATTTTTTGCTTTGGTGTGTATGTGTGTATGTAGTATGGAGAGTAGCTGTAAAATCACTGGAAGTGTCCAAGGCCAAGTGGGACAGGGCTTTGAGCAATCTGGCCCAGTAGAAGGTGTCCCTTTCTATGGCAGAGTGATTAGAACTGGATGATCTTTAAGCTCCATTCCAACCCAAAGCACTCTATCATCACTAGCAAAATTAAAACCCATAATTTTGAGTCCATTTTTTTTTTTTTTTTTTTGTTTGTGTTGTTAGCATGTGACTTTATTTGTATTTACACTCATGAACTGTGAACATCCTGCACTTTGAACTGATTTTGTTTCTACTAAGGATTACTATCATGACTTCTTGTATTATGGAAATGGGCTGGAGCTTATTGGATAAATACAGTATCAGGCGTTCTCTAAAACTTTTGCTTCAGTCTAGGAAGTTTTGAAGACACAAAGATACTCCTGATACTATATCTCCTCTTAACACTCATATCGAGACAGTTACAAATCTTTAAGTATGTAAAAGGAAAGTATTTGCATGCACACCCATATCCAGTCTATTCAATACCTGAATGTTTCATCTATTACATGACAGTAGAAGTATCCCCAACAGAATTAAAATTCTGGAAAATATTTTTTCTGCTTCTCCATCCATTTCTGTATATTCTCTGCAAAAATGGCTTACCAGTAAAATTTGAAAACACCAGCTACTCTGTGAATTCAGTCTTTATTTGCATGAAGAATTTTAGTTAATCATGCATCCCAAGCAAATGACCAAATACTTTAAAGTGAAGAACAAAATTGTATGAGACTTCAGTCTTACTTCTGCCAGTCCTCCTAAGATTACTTTTAGATCTAGGAATCTTTGACAGGGATGGCCAGTAGTGATAAAAATGAATCAAAACAATGATGGGGGCTCTGAATAAAATAAAAGAGCTTTGCAATAACTGCAGTGTGAAGGGCATATAGGAACTGTCATTTCAAAGAGGCTAAGTGACATGTCAGTGGCAAAATGGGTCATGCTGGAAAGTATTTCTGTTCAAAAGGGAGTTCAAGTTTGAGGATAAGGAGCTGTTCAGCAGGCAAATGCGTTTTGAGCTACTCTGAATTTGAAAATGGATATTCTTCGTTTTTAGTATTTTGGTTTGCTTTTTACTGGAAAGAAACATCTATTCAAAACAATCTCTGTTATTACAGAGAACAAAGGTAAATTGGAGACTGACATAGGGGAGCTTACCCTCCATTATTACAGTCAGGAAAAAAAAAAAAAAGGAAAGGTAGAGATTTTTGGTTTCTTTGGTAAAAGCTGCAAGAAATCAATTCTAAAGCAGTTGTTTACCAGGTAGGATCTGTGCCTAGTAGGCAATCCCATCCAATAGAAATTTCTGAAATTTTTAAAGTTTAAATTAATTATTGAAATGTGGTTTTATGACAGTTCATTGATCCATAACACAGTTTACTAAGTTTAGAACTGTATTTTAGTCAAGCATTTTCTTTGACAATTAAGAGTATGCCATATTATTGTCATTTAGATAGCAATTTTTCAGTCATATCGTTTCCTTTCAATCTTTATTTTAATCCTATGCCATGCCTTCTCTGGACTGGTTTCACATTTATCTTTTGGCCAATTTTTTTCCCTTCTAGATGAAAGGAAGGGAAGCAGTAACAAGATCCATCAGACTTCTGATAGAATTGTATTTCCTGAGCCAGGTAAGAACTTCAGAATCTGTTTCTGTAGTTCAAAATTATAAAGCAAAAATAATGGTTAAAAAAAATTAAAAACATAAGAAAAGGAAGTGAAAGGACTCTATCTAATTATTTTTCAATATATACTATATCAATAGTATATATTGAAAAATAATTTAAAACTGATAAATTCTATACCCTGACTGCTAAGAAGCCATGTTATGTAAAGTGATGTTTCCAGAAGCATTATAGAACCGAAGGTACTCCGGATGACATGTTATGTCTTACAGACATGACAAGATATGACACCTTATAATACATGACAAGATTTCTCTGAAGGTTTAGAATGAGCCTGATAATAAATTCCAAAAGTGTACTCCATCTTGGGATTCTGTGACTAAAAACTTAAATAAAATATTTGTTCCAATAATGTCTTACATTTCAGTCAGTTACAGGGCTGCTCTAAAGAATTCTATTGATATTTAGAAAAAAAAAAAAAGCAAAACCACAAATTAGATCTTTGGTTTTAGATTGCTAAATAATTATGTTGTGTTAGTAGTGCAAATATGGATTAGATATCTTAGATAGATATATTTAGAGACATCTGTCTTAGATATATATATATATATATATTAGATATATTTCTTCTAATAGCTATATTATGAGCATTCCTGCTTGCAAAATAGACCTAATCATGACCAAAACATATTTGGTCACTCAGAAACAAAGTCAAACTCTAAAGATTAGATAAAAAACAATGCAATTTTTTTGAAAGTGTTCCGGAAAAGTTCCTGGAAAGAAAAAGGGAAGGGGAAGGGGAAGCGGAAGGGCATAAGCTAGATCAAGTTGTGATAATTTGTAAGTGGACTGGAATAAGTATCCTGGGATAAAGAATAATACTTTTATTTTATTTGACCTGTTAGTGTTAAGCATGTTAAGTTTATAAGTACCAAAAAACCCCCTTTTCTGTAATATTTTTCTCTGATATGAAAATTACTTTGACCCCTTTTGACATGTTCTCTATAAATTTATTGTCATTAAAATAATTTAAAGAAATAAAAGATTGCATCTTCTTTTCAAAATACAAAACTTTCAATCTTAATTTGCATTTTTAATTGCTTTGGGACAAAAATACTCCATCCCAGTATGACTATATAATGTAAGAAAGGGAAATGAAAAGCAATCTTTAGTATCTGTGAAAGACAAAATTGGAAAGTGACAACAAAAACTGGATCTTAAATTATTCACATCAATTGTACAACAAGGAGTAATAAAATTTAAATTTTGTGACTTCTCATTAGGCAGTGGCAAAAAGAGTGTTCTCAGGCAGGTCACGTAATTGTATTTTTCTGTAACTACAACCAAATATTCCATAGGGATCTCATACATGGAAAACCCACTTGCAGATCTGATACACCATTTCGTTTTCCATTGTGCTTTTTTCTTGTGCAACACATAGCTTCATGTGCAGACTGTTACACTAATTTGTGAAGGTTCAAAGATTTTGAGATAAGCCTGAGAGGCAAAATAGAAAAATAATAATTTTGTAAAGGGAGAAGAAATGAAGTGTTCCAGTTTAATCTTTGCTTCTATACCAATATAAATAAGTAGTAGCGAGGGTTCTAATCAGTGCTATAATCCTTTTCTTGACACTTTTTTATATTATTGACTCATTTCACATGAAATTCACTCAAGAGAGATTATTACAATATTTTTTAAAGAGGAAATAATGTTTATGTTTTGATTTTCTGCCTGCATTAAAATGTGAGCATGAAAATTTTCTCTTCCTTTTCTTGTTTTCCTTTCTTCCAGTATCTTACAGATTTATTTCAGATTTTATAGGGTATTTGCCATACTTTTATTTTCTTTCTACTGCTTTAACCCCATATCATGACCTTCCTTGTTAAGCTAACGGCCACAGCTTGAAATCAGATTATTTTGGTGAGCTGAGGCCTTAAGCCAACAGATGAATGACATTTTCTCTTTATGAAAAATCAGTTCATCTGAAAGATGCAGCAAATAAAAAGTCTAAATGAAGTTTATTCATCAAAATTCTTTATTACTAAACTCTTCCTATTTTTTTATTACGTTGTTGCCTGTTTTTTCTCATGATACAAGTAGAGATCTAATGATTTTAACAGCAGCTGCCACAGAGAAAACAAGCTGACTGTCATCTTTCTTGGTTGCTTCCTGGTCAAAACAAGTGGGAAAGCCACTTGCAAACACTCCAAAAGTTTTCCATCTAGCAAAAGAAAGTATGAATTGGGATTTAAATATAAATCCAACATACAGCTGTAAAAGATGCTGTAACTAAGATACCAAATTAGTTTTTTTAAAATACTTTAAATAGTTGTTTAGATAGCCACAGAATATGAGAATGAACTTTAGCTAATTATTTCAACATCTCTGTAATAGCTGCCTAATGGGTTCTTAGTGTTTAATAATACCAGTGGTTTCTAACCACTTATTACAGTAGCATTTCATATAGACATAAATGATGGCTTCAGCAATTGTCAGCTGAGTTATATAATTTGAGTAACAAACATGACAGCTATTTTGATGTTGGTTTATTTTTGTACTGACAGAATTGAGAACAAGTGTTCCAAGTCAGATAAACCTCAAAGTGATTCCTTCAGATCCCAGGAAAGCATGTCAGCTCTGTTAGACAGCGTGTGCAAATTATAATCTAGTAAAAACAATGGGTTTGTTGTGTTGACAAGTTTTAAACACTATGTAATTTATTTACATAGCAAAAACAACTCCAAAAAACTCGGCTAAAATTTGGGTAAAAGATGACATTAATTTCTTCTGAGAGGGCTCTGTGAATATCTGTTGACAGCAAAAGAACAGATTCTGAGTGGGCCTAGCTGAATATTTCCTATGAAATTATTTTCTTTTTAGTCACAAGTGATCTTTTCATGTTGGACACAGTGAAGGTATCAATTTGTCCGTTGCTATTATGTGGAGAGATTTCAAACTGCACCCTTTACTTATCTTGACTTTGTGCCAAGATCGATGATAGATATAAACCATATTTGCAGAATCCTTGTTTCTATGGGTAGGTAACCCCCAAGAAGCCACCTCATGATTTAGGTAAGTGTCCTATTTATGTCATCAGGATGAACAGCTTTTGAAATGCTGCACAGCACACTCGCTGGCAAAATCTATTTATCTTTGTAGTGGTATTGGATTATTTTTTTCTTATCTCTAATTTTTCTCCATCATTTAAGTTATCCCTTGGCATTGTTTCCGTTGTCTTTTACCACCTGTCTTCCCTTCTCTTTTATACTAAGTCTGTTTCCATTTCAGAAACTATTTCAGAGGCTGATTCATTAACACATCAGAACCACTTAAGACTTTCTTGTGCCCAACAAGACACCCTGCTCTCCTAGGAGGAACAGTACTGTGAAAATATTTGCTACCACCTGGGCTAACTCAGGTTCAATGACATTTTAATTGTTGCTGTACACTTCAGAAGTTACCAAATACTTGGATGTTTGTGAACATCAATCAGACTCAGACATACAAATACCAAGTCCTTCTCTGCTCTCATAACTGGTGCTAATATAGACTGCTATACAGACATCTGCCAATAGCTTGGCTTCATAGCTATTTTTAACATTGTCAAAATAACAGATTTTTATGGGAAACAGCAGTTTTACTTCTGTGCATAAAAAACCTCAAACCGTTCATCCTCAAGAGACATACAGTCTAAATGGTCATAATTTTATTATCATTATAAACAAATGAAAATAAAAGGTTTTATTGAAATTTTTTTGAAATTATTGTTGCAATAATTTCTCCTGCCTCAGCTCACAAGGCTAAACAAAAAGAATTTAAGGATAGAGAGAAACATTACTATATGTCTAGCAAGTTCTTCAAGAGGAAATGTGTAGATGGTGTTTGATTCTTTATTCACTTTAAAATGTTGTTTGTGAAATACTAGGCATTAATGCAGTTGATAATGGCTTAAAAACAACATGAGGTATTTTGTATCTTTCAAAACTTTGTATTTTTTGAAGTGTGGCAGAAGTTTTAACCTGTTTCAAACCGACAGATTACTCACATAAATAGAATTATGTGTTATATCAATCATGTAATTCATTAACCTTTGCCAGTTTTATTTTCTCCTCCTTTTTGTGTGTGGGTTTAGTATGATTTTATTATACCTTTTGTGAATAAGCTTTCATGTAGTACATATATAAAATTATTACCTGACCTGAAGAAAAAGAAGAGAAAATAGAAAAACACATAGCTTTTCCTAATAATTACAGCAGGTAACTTTAACAGTTAGCATATACTGCTGTTTCCTCTTTTTGTTTTTGTTTGGGTTTTTTTTATAATTTTTTTTTTGTTTGTTTGTTTGTTTTGTTCACAGGTACATTGCTTTCCTTTCCAAGTTTTTTTTCTATATTTTGGTCAAATGAGAACAATTATGTACTATGTTTCCATCAATCCTATTCTTTCTTACGCAAATCTTCTATACTGTAAAGTGATGTTCATATTTTTCCTCTTAATAATATTAATGAAAAACACAGGATAAACACAGTTTTCAAGCATGAAAATATAAGACTGTTAATGAGTTTCAACTCCATGTAAAATTGGGAAATAAATTTTGATGAGCTATGATGCTGAATGATACATACACTTATGAATCATCATTGGCAATGATCTATTCTTTCTCAAATTACAGGGTTATATGTTGGAATTTTAAAGATTCGTGGAGAAGAAGAGTACTCTGTTTTCTCTGGGGCATAAAGTAGTTTACATAAACTGTAAAATGCAAATATTTCCCTGACGATTTATTTTCCTTGGGAAATTAAGACCTTTTAGTTGTGATCTTTTTATGGAGGAAAATAGTGCCTGAATTTCAATTCACTAAAACTCATACCATACACTGCATACTGTGTTGCTTGCAGAAATATTTGTTACCAGGGATTTGAGGTGAATTATGCAAATTAAGCTGTAACAGAAACCAGATCCAATCTTATGAGTCAGAAAGAAAACTGAATAGAGCAAGTGCTTACACAAGCATCAGGTATTTCACACTGGCCTAGAAAATATTTTTGTTATTGTTCAGATTGCAGAGAAAACATTTGCATAAAATCGGTATTATCATATAATATGCATGTTTATAAATCTCTGGAGTGAATGTTAGAAAATAAAATATTCTAATTTTTATGTTTTTATAATTTAAAAAAAATTAAAGATATATATATTTGTACTTTCAGCTGCTTTCAGTTCCTTTATTTTTTCCATCTGCTGTTCAAGATTAATTTTTGCATCCTGAAATTTCCTCTTTCTACTTTTTTCAATCTGAAACGTAATTTATTTACAAGTGAAAAGCACAACAAAGCTACACTATATTTTAGTCTTGATGCTTCCAAGAGGATCTGCAATTAAGAGCTTTTGTTCTTTCTCAAATGTGGCAAAGAAATGCACAAAGATTTGGGTTTTTTTGTTGTGGGTAAGTGGAACTTAAGGAGAATTCTAGGGCAGGAATGAATATATCTGCTATCAACAAACTACTTTCTCTCCAAGGGTAATTTAACAATCAAATACCAAAAAGAGACAACAATTTGCAATTATGATACCAGCAAATCTGCCACCCTTCTTCCCAAACAGCAAACCCATGACTGAAAATCACTGACTGAATCATAAAAACAATCAAAGCCACCATTTTCCCTGGAAAATAAAATATTGTAGATTCACAAAGAGATAAAAAAACAAGGCTCTCTACCAAAAAGAATCACAATAATAGCCCTTTGGTTACAGGTCCACTGCGTGCTTTCCTTTTATCTATCTTTGTCACAACCTGCCCCCGAAGGAGGGGTAACTGAGGTTATTGATAATAGATCCCCTGTGGCAGCTTAAAGTGAAACAGCACTGAATGACCAGTGTATATATGGCAGATTTATTTTAGAACAACTTGGTTGCAATTTGGAAAGGAGAGGCATGTAGCCATTTTGGTTATTATCTACAGAAATATAACAATATAAAAGTACAAAAATGTAAATTAGGAACATATATAAGGAAAAGAAGGAAAGAGAAAGAACAGATAAGAGTAGGTAGTGAAGAGGAAAGATGTCACCAACCATAGATCCAGCAATGGGACTTGCTCAAATTTTGATGTCCATTGGTCAAAGTCTTGATCCATCAGGGGTGAGGGAAACTCCTGAAAAAAAATTCAATGGTTGCAGGTGGGAACATCCAAGTATCTTAACTGTGGGGGAGTTTTAAGTTGTCTGATGCAACACATGCAGGTCTCTGGTGGAAGGCCCAAGATCAACCATATGGGGGTACTTCAGGGGTCTTTGATGGTTTATAACACATTCTACAACATTACAGCTGGTTTATAACACCTTCTAACACATGACAGCTGTTTCCCACACCAGTATAGTTGAGACAATTGAGACAGGTTTATTCATCAGTCAGTCCCAGGTTATCAAGAACAGAATCACAGAATCACAGAATCAGAATCAGTTGCAGAGCAAAACTGCTTTATCTAAACAGAAGTCAGATTGGTGAGGTCAACATCCAGTGGTGGATGCTCACCCCCTGCACCTGGGCTGCTCTTACATGTTCTTACACAGATCAGAGGTCTCACCCCCACACACACAAAAACTCTCCTGCTCCCTTTAGGTTGTGGGGTGAAAACCTGGCCTCAGCAAATCTCCCACTGCTTTTGCAAATGGTCTATCTTTTGAGTCATTAACATTTAACATTTCAGTCTCTCACATTCCTAAGTACCTAAAAGCGTGGATCCCAGTTAAGATATGTTTGGTTTGTAATTGTCTCCAATAATTTCTTTATGAGAGGTAAAAAATTGATTTATAAATATATATAGCTATTGAACTTCAAAGGAAAGTCTAATTCCTGTTTGCAGATCAGCTTTGAGGTTTTTAGGGAAGTATTCTGGATAAATGTGTTATTATTTTATTTGCATGAAGCATAGTACATGTGCTAAGGACTTTGCAGGATTCTCGCTTGACAAAAGATTAACTTTAGCATTGAAGACTAGCTAATTCTAGGTGCAATTCTAACTTTGTGTAATGATGGCATAGTTATGATGCTTTTTTACATAAATATGTTGTAACAATTTTGAGGAATTTTAGTAGAATTTTGTACATATGCAAATGTCACTGAGCAGAAAAGTATTGTTTGGACAGAGAAGCAGAAAATGGCAAAATGTGGTGCCAGAAATGGCAGAATCTGGAAATAGCCAATTGATAAAACCTCTATTCTCCTCATAGTGAGGAACTTGTAAATTATACATTAATTTGATTAAAAGCTAGTTAAGGTATGTACTTCAGCACTCTCTTCAACGGCTGGAGAAAAGACAAATCTAAGCTTTTAATCTACCAGACGTCCCTTGTTTGCTGGCAAAAGAAAAATGCATCTTATTTAAATATTGTCACTGGTAAGGGACAATCCATTTCCTTTAATTCCATGAAGAATACAATACTAACTGAAGTTAATTAGCAATTTTAGCTTGTAAAATATTTGGAGCGCATTTTTTTCTTTACCATTTGCCTATCAAAATACACATCACTACCAGAAGCCAACAGTGGCTTTTGGTTTGAAGAAGACAAACAAAATTAGTATGATTAAATCAAATAGAAGACAATAGTGCAGGTATATGAACATCTTATGCACAGAGAGATGGACTACATGGTAAGAAATTAGTAGACAATCACTTCTCAAAAGGAAACTGTATTTTGAGCAAATCCACTGTCTCCATCTATTAACCTATGAAATATATATGAAATAAACATTTTCTTAATCAAGCAGTAAAGGATGAGAATTTAAAAGAGGTTAAAAGAGCTGTAGCTCCCTAATTATCACAGCTCAATGTGTAGTATGTATATTTCAAGCTATGCAATATAACAGACCCCACTTAAGCATTAATCTGCAAGCATTTAATTTCTAAGCAAGTAATAACTAAACTAAAGCCTAAAAATTAAATTAGACCCATATGACTACAAGTCATGAAGTTAAATTAAATCATAGTATTCTCACAAGCAACTTGCTATGATTTCTTCTCCAGTGAACACTAATCACCTTGTACGTACTATTCAGAGCTACCGAAGTCATTTGGCAACGCAGCATTAAGATTTCTAGATATTCACATAATCACAGAATCATATAGGTTGGAAAAGACTTCTAAAATCTTCAAGTCCAAACTTTGCCTCATCACCCCCTTGTCAACTATTCCATTGCACTAAGTGCCACGTCCAGTCATTATTTGAACACCTTTAGGAATGGTCCTGGGCAGTTCATTCCAATGTTTAACAAAACTTTCCATGAAGAAATTATTCCTGATGTCCAACCTGAACCTCCTCTGGCACAGCTGCAGCTATGTTCTCTTGTCCTGTTGCTGGTTGCCTGGAAGAAGATGACCCCCATAATGTTACAATTTCCTTTCAGGTAGTTGTAGAAAGTGATAAGGTCACTTCTGAGTCTTCTTTTCTCTAGGCAAGAGAAAACCATATTATATGAAGCGCAATTTCTCTAAAAATTTTATTTAATTTGATTAATTATGTTATAAACTATGACATTTATTATATGTTACCACAATATTTCTTTGTATTTAATAGATATGAAATGGAGAAGAGAACAAGCTATTAACTCAAGTTCATTAGATGACTGTGATCAAAGAGTAAAATAAGAAAAAAGTTATGATCTCTGCATCTATATACTACATATGTCTGTGTGTGTATATATATATGCCAAATTTCACCTTAAAAGATTTGGCAAACATCCCATTGCTGCCAGTCACAACTCCAATGTAGTACAAAGGAAATTAAGCTGTGAGGGTTAAAATATCTGACGCATTGTCTGTCAGGCTGGACACAAGATCATAGTCTAATGAGAATGTTGTCTTATTCCATATGCTGACATTATACTGTTGATGCTCTCAGCATCTACATACAAGCATCTAAATTTGAAGAAAACTAGTTTTCTAGGGAAACAGGTATCCTGGCCTCTGCTGCTGTTGAAACCCAGGTCTAAAGGCCCTTGTTCTCCCCTCCAATTATTGTCACTCAGACCTCTGCACACATACCTACAGAGTAGGCAGAATAGATCAGAATTTATCCTGAGGAAAATTCTACATTTACATGCATTTATAATGAAGAAAATATTTAAATCATTATTTTCCTGAAAATTAGCATACACAAATACAGCATTAAAAAGGTAAAAAGTAATATAAATATTATAAGTAAAGGTAATTTCTACTGTGACTAGTCCAATTGAATGAGGTCAACTGTATTTATCAAACATAAAATTATAATTGTAGGAAGCTAATCCATCTCTCTCTATCAACATTTTTGTTAAAATGAATTGGTTTTGACTAGCAGGATATTCCAATGGACTACTCACTGTCAAAATATTAAAAAAATCTCTTAAAAAAATATCACTTCTCCCCCAGTCTCCCTCCAGCCCTACACCTCTGACAGAAAATGTATTTCAGCTGTTTCTAGGCATGGCAGTCTTTTTTTTTTTTTAATACTAGAAATAGCTTAAGAATAGAATATATAAGCATTTTATACAGGTTTCCCTTCAGTCCTTACTTAGCAATTTAAATATGGAAAAGTTTATCAACTGCAACTTTAACTTCTTGGCAAGTCTGCACATCAGTTTGGTAAGAATCCCACTTCACCTTAAATAAAAATTCACAAAATCACAGAATCACCAAATGGGTTGAGTTGTTAGAGTCCTACAGTCTCTAATAACTGGGTCCCTGGGTCCCTGCTCAAGCAGGGTCATCCCAGAGCACACGGCACAGGATTCTGTCCAGATGGGTATGGAATATATCAAGTGGGGGAGACTCCACATCCTCCCTGGTCAACATGTTCCAGTGCTTGGTCATCTGCACAGTAAAGAAGTTCTTTTTAATCATCAAGTGTTGTTGTATCTGCTTCTGCTTGCTATCTCTTTTGTGCTTGCTTGGCACTACTGAGAAGAGCCTGGCTCCATCCTCCTGACACCCTCCCTTACAAAACAGTCTCTTAAAAAAATATTTTAATGGTAATAATCATATTTATCTTGCATGTATAGTTAAATGCACCATCAAGCTGAATAAGAAAGTGATATGCACCATTGTATTTTGAAATGTGTACAAAGAGGAAAGAAGAAAGCAAAGTATGAAAATGAGATCTCTTAGGAGCGAGTGACTATGTTCTGTTTGTGATTTTATTATTTGTAAGGGAGACTTAACTCAAGTGGTTCCATCTATATATGTTCTTCTATTCTATTTTTGAAATGTGTAATATTTATTTAAAAAAACCCAAACAAACCAACTGATATAAGAATGATAGCATGATACAATGGAGGTTAGTCCATTTATTCCCTTTAGTATGAGAAAACCAAACCTACAAGAGGTAACATCATTTGTTAGTGATCACGAGAAAAGAATTTTTTTTAGTAGAAAATTTATTAGTAGAGCAAGAAGAAAGATCTTGTTTTAGGTTAGCAAGTACAACATTCTTGGTTTCAGCTGTCTTCAAAAGAATCCACTTCAACTTTTTAAGATATTTAAAAGTTTGGGAAAGGAGTTTCAGATGTCTGGAAGTGTTTAGAGCTCTTTGAACTTATGCTGTATGGTGCCAGTCAAACATTCAGATTTGCTGATGGATGAATTCTCCTTCTATGCAGTAAACTGTAAAGTACATTTCTTATGAATTCTTATTATTATGAATTCTCTTTTACTTATCTGAAACATTTCTGAGTAATTTATATTATTTACCATTAAATATTTACTTTTATCTATGGACTGCTTGGAAGCTTACTGCTGCGACACAGAAGTTAGCCTTGATAAAAGAATTTTCCCTTTGGATCACAAGAAAAAATTAATGGTCAAAGTCTCTTCACAGACAAGAGTTAAAGCTCTCCATAAATCAGTATATAGTGTGTGCATACATACATACATACATACATATATATATATAAAAAGTTCATTGTTATGATATTAATGTGGCATGTTGCACTCATCTGCTACTCATGACATCTCTACAGGGCATGAGATGAGTTAAACATCAGTGCTTAAAATGAAGTGCATGTTTTCTCAAATTTAGCTGCCTATATGAAGTACCAGTATGACTATCAAATTAAAAACAATTTAAAAAAGCCGAACACCAACAAATGCCCGCGTCCTGTTTTAAGGCCAAACAGGTAATAAAACAGTTATTCTGTTGTTAATCTTTACAAGTGTTTCATTGCAGTGTTAAACCCATGTATTCCAATATATTCATCCCTCTCTGGTTGTTGTCAGTCATTTGCACAACTCCCAGAGAGAAAATGAGTATGTGTAGCATGTGCTAAGACAAATTAATGTCCAACTATCTGAAGTGAGCATCAAGTGACAAGGGATGACAGAGAAGTGTGATTTTTACATTTGGTCTTGTTTCTTACTGTAATTATAAAAGGCAGATGAAAATTATTAATTTCAGAAAGAAAAACATACAAGAATAACAATAAACTGAGATGAGGCATAGATATTTTCACTTTCATGTGAACTTCCCTAGTTCTTACTGGGGAGATAAATTGCATGGATATATATAGTCCATCCTGATATAAGAAGATTAAGGAAATGTTCATAGGAAAGGTGGCTAAGTGTTTTCAAAATGAAGATACTATGTATCCAGTTCAGTATTAACAAAAATTGCATCAACAAAGTATTAGGGTTTATTCCCTCCTCCAGCTTGGTTACAGTGTACCAGCATGGACCAGTGTTCTAATGGATCTGCTTCCAGTTGATGAAGTCACTTTCAGTCTCCACACATACAATTCACATCTGATGCAGAATACAAGTGAAGAGATCAGACTATTATATTAACATTCCTCTAACATATTTGAAGATCCATCCACTGCCTCAGAAGATTTAGAAAATGCTACAGGAATACTTTATGCCCAGCTAGCAAAAGTGCCTAATATTTTTCATCCTGACTGAATAGCAGCAGCAGCCTGATTTTTCACCTTCATTATATTCCTTTTTTTTTTTTTTTTGGAGGGAGCTTTCTGGTGTTTCTTTTATAATCTTAGGAGTTCTTAACAAGGCACTAGAAACATTGTAATTCTTGTGTTTCTTTGGATTGCACATCAGACTTAGCAGAATACTTTTGAGAGTCACAATTGTATTCTTATATTTGGCCAACACTGTTCTCAATCTTCTCTCCTTCGAAATACTTCAGAATATAAGAGCTCTTCTATTCTCAGGGATTAATTTACCAATTTAAAGTAGTTAGAATATATATTTTTTCATATATTTTTTAATGTCTGTGTCCCATTTTCCCTTCCAGCATATGAATAAAGACTGTCTTTGCACAGTGAAGTCTTCAATTTAGCAGATAAACAATAGTCTTATGAAAAACCTTCATTATTATATTCATTTCCCCTTTGCAATTTAAACCATAAACTGAAAATTTAAATAAATAGAAACCATGTATAATTTGCAATTAATTTTCCCCCATTTTCTCTTCATTTAGAGAACTGTCAAAATATTTGACCGTGACATAATGAGTCAGATTTTTTCTGCCTTTGCATACTTTCCATGTTTTCTGCTGTACATGGAGGCAAAATTTCTGTAGCTATCAGGTTTTCTTCATTTTCAGAGGAAAAGCCCATAAATTTCTATTTTCAAAACATACTTTTGAACCTATATTATACCTCACATTTTAAAGAATTTCTGGCACTTAAAATGTCAAAATCATAGACTACCAGAAGATAATACAGCAAATCAGAGCAAAAAGTACATATCATAGCAAAAGGTACAGAGCAAATTTAAGTATGCTCTGCTTCAGGTTGTATTAATTTGAGGAAAAGTATGATTCAAACACAAAAAAAGTATTACTCTGAAAAAAACCTAAAACCCCTGCTTATTTAAACTTCTTAAAGTAGAAGTTGTAAACTATGAGAGAAAGAAACTGGTCAAGTGAGGATATAAGCAGATATGAAGGGCCAGAGTAGTTTGGAAAAGTTCATTGGCCAGTTCTCTGTATTCCTCCACAGTTCAGGTGGAAATTTCCTATTATTGTGTATGACACAGCTGAAAGAAAGCAAGCTTACCCTGCACAAATATACATGGTGATTGTCTTCCCCTTTCTTTCCTGTGGTGAGGTCATACAGTTAAGAACAAGTTATATCCAAATTATAACTGAGTTTAATCAAGCATATAAAATTTTTTAAATTGTTAAATATAATTATATTTGCAAATCTTAAACCTTGCTAACACAATCACTTCCACACTTCATAAGGTGAAAAATTTCCTTCCTACAGGTAACACAACCTGCAGAGGGGACTCTATAGAATACAAAGGTCTCATTTGACCTTGTGTTGGGATCCATGCAACACTGAATCATTTGACAGGATCCATTTGACTTCTGTCTTGATATCTGAGGCCCACTTTGTGCAACCCAGTGGGGGAAATACTGTGTTTCTCAGCTCAGTGATCAACCCTAGCTCCTGCTCACTGAATATTTCAGCTTCACTGAACATTATAGAATTTGTGAACATGGTAAAAAGCAAGAACAGAAATATTTGCCATTGTCTTCAGTATATTTCATTAGGGATTCTACCTGTGCAAAGCATTTTGGATTAATTTGTGACTGTGATAACCAATGATTGATCAAATCGCCATTAGCTTATTCTGGGAAATTGTCATTCACAAATACTATCGTATTATCAGTTAGATTTCTGTAAAAGTTCATTAAAAGAGCTGTGATTATAACCCTCAAGAGCTACTTTGAAATAGTTTTGAAATTATTTTATTATACTGCATTAAAAGTACTTCCAGAAGAAATTTTTAAATTGTTAAATATAATTAGATTTGCAAATCTTAAACCTTGCTAACACAATCACTACCACACTTCATAAGGTGAAAAATTTCCATCCTACAGGTAACACAACCTGCAGAGGGGACTCTATAGAATACAATTCATTATGTTAGTTTTACCATCTTAGTTCTACAACTTTTTTCATATCTTTATTACCATCAGGGACACAAACTCAGAGCCGAGAAAAATTTTACAAAATAATCTTCATAGAAAATCCTCTTTAGTTTGTTAGCAAATAAAACTATGAGAAGTGATAAAATGAAAAAACAAATAGATGTGCATTCAGAAAAAATCAATATGGCTCTATACTTGTGTACAGGAACTCATTCTTGACATTTCATTATATATTATTCTTGGCATTTACTTTATATTAACATATATAATTCCTGAAATAGCTGAGAAATAATTTTAAAATAATTTAAATTGAGAAACACTGTATTTCATAAACTAATATTATTCACAATTGTTTAGGGAAATTAAAATCTCTATTTTACACCTCAGATCTCAGCAGTAACAAAATAATAATAAGACAGCAAAACAACTATCAAAGGGGAAAAAGTTAATTAAGTAATGGAAAAAATGTAAGAATAATGAAGACAACAAATGGGGTCAATGCAACATCTTACATGAAGGTAAAAGTCAAAAAGAAAAAAACATGTTTATGTGTCGGTTTTGTCCATACAGGTATTCAGGCTGGACTGATGGGCTGAGGCCAGCTGTGCGAGGCTCACCAAGGCCTAGTGCTCCAGTCACAGCAGGAGCTGGGAGAACAGTGCTTGGAAAGCTGTTCAGCAGAAAAAGAGGTTCTGGTCAACAGCTGCTCAACGTGAGCCAGTGTGTGTCCAGGTGGCCAAGAAGGCCAGTGGCATCCTGGCTGGTGTCAGAAATAGTGTAGTCAGCAGGAGCAGGGCAGCGATTGTCCCCCTGTACCCAGCACCGGTGAGGCCACACCTCAAATCCTGTGTCCAATTCTGGCCCACTCACTGCAAGAAAGACATTGAGGGGCTGGGCTGAGACCAGACACAGGCAAAGGAGCTGGGGAAGGATCTACAGGGTAAGTCATGAGGAGCAGCTGGGGGAGCTGGGGTGGCTTAGCCTGGAGAAAAGGATGCTCAAGGAAACATTATCACTCTCTACAACTGCCTGAAAGGAAGTTGTAGACAGGTGGCTGTCCGCTTTTTCTCCCAGGTAACTAGTGACACGACAAGAGAGCCTTGAGCAGAAAGAGGGAAGGTTCAGGTTGGACAACAGGAAGAACTTTTTTATGTAGAGTTAGGCATTGGAATGGGCTGCCTAGGGAGGTGGTGGAGTCACCATCCTGGGAGCTGTTCAGGAAAGAAGTGGACGTGGCATTTAGTGCTATGGTCTAGTTGACAAGTTATTTATTGATAAAATATTGGACTTGATCACAGAGGTCTTTTCCAACTTAAATGATTCTGTGATTATGTGGAATAAAAAGAACCATGGATCTTAGATATGTATTACACTACTAGTTAATGGAAAATACTCTTATTGTTATAAAAAACCCAGTTTGATATCAACAGGTGGTTCACCTTCTGAGTGCCTCAAATATTATTGGGTCAGTGAGGTCAGTGTAGAAACAAGTTTTAGTCCAATGAATCATAATGCATTAATTGTTATAATGATTCATCTAAGATGTCAATTCTTGAAAAAAGGTAAGTTGGATTATTTTGATTTGCATAGTCACATAAAATCTACAGTTATGAAGAACTTATTGTTGCCATCACTTCAGATGTTTAAACAGAATATAAACTTTTTCAACAGTTTGATTCTGTTATCTAATTTTTTTGTGACTATCTAATTTCTGAACTGCTAAATTCTTCCAGAAAAATAAAATGCCTAACTTAAAATTACAGCACTGTGTGTGGTTGTACAATAGCCCATGTAGTGCTGTGTTGAATGATATCACACCGCAAAAATTATTATTCCATATAATGCATTATTTATAGTTTGGGCTTGCAGATGTTGAAGTGTATCATACATCAATAACTACTTTGTTGGCTATCAGTAAAGGTTGTTTGAAGGGGAACTTTTAACTTCTTTACTCAAGCAAATTCAGAAGAAACAGAAAAAACCATTTTGCTTACATACAAATCAACAAACTATTTCAAAGAAGTCTCTTAAAGCAAGATAAAACAAATCAGATAAATAGAAATACAAATATATATAGAAAATACTATGTTTTAGAAAGTCCTCATATGACCTTATTTTGAGTTTGGTTGCTTCATCTCAGTGAAGATGTGCCAGAGATTAATGAGATTCATGCACAGGCGACAAAAACGATTAATGATAAGGTAAGATTTACATAATATGAGAGGTTACAGTGACAAAGTAATAGGAAAAAAGAATACTGTGGGAAGTTGAGTAACTTATGAAGGACAAATGGAAATTGATTACTTTCACTTTTTAATTTAGTTTTTGTCCTGGGATTAAAAACTCAATGGGGAGGTTAAGGCCACTCAAGCCACTCCCTTCTCTACAAAGGAGAAATAAATGCAAAGGAAGACTGACGCCGGAGTCACAATGTTCTAAAGAGGCTTGTAATAAACACAACAATAATAATAAATGATTAAACAAAACCAGAATGGCTTAACCAACAAAGGCAAGGTGCTTCCTCCTGGCCCAGGGCAAAACTAAAACTGTGGCTGCCCCCATGATGTCTGCATGATACTCATGTGAGCAAAGGATAGCACACCAGAGAGGTTCTTTTTGCGGCTCAGCCTCCTCCTCCCAGCCCAGGAAAAACGCAAAAACAGGGACAGAAGAGAACCCGGAGAGCTGTTTTGGACCAGGAACTGCTCTGCCGGGCGATGGGTGCTGGGCAAGCTCCCCGCCCTGGGCAGCAGCCGTGGGGCGGCCCTGCCCGGACAGGCCCAGCCTCTGCGGCCGGCGGGCTCTGTGAGCCCGGGGCCGAGCGGCAGCGGCCCGGCGGCTGCTGGGGCTGTCTCCCAGGGCAAGCTGCAGCCCCAAGCTGTGCTGTCTGTGCATCCGAGGGTGAGCGGCAGCGGCCCTGCGGCTGCTGGGGCTCTCTCCCAGGGGAAGAAGACGCGAGGCAGCAGGCATGTGTCGGGAGCGGGCTCTGGCTCGAGTGGCTCGGCTGCTCCGGGGGTCACCCTCGCCCTCCACTTCCAGCGGCTACTGCATAGCTCCTGCACAGGAGCTTTTCAAAGTCTGGACTCCATGGGGACGGAAGAATGATGAACAGGGGACCTGCGGTGCTGGTGATCGGTCCAGACAGCCCCTTCCCTTCCCCAGCACCGGGCCAGAGAAGAATGGCCACCTTTCTGCTTCCCCTCCTGCCTTAAAAATGTACTCCACCAACGATGACCTAGAGATACACAACTGTGTAAGATACACAGTTGTGGTCACCTCCATATAATGCTAAACTCTGCCTCCTATCCCTGTAACTAGGACAGTTTTACAGCCAAAAACCAACAGAAAATCTAAAGCAATACAGAGCCTGCCCTTTCGGGATTTCCACGGAGAGACCTTCCGGCTTATGGAATTGTATTTACATTTTATTAGCATTTAGAGGTTCTGAAAGAACCCTCTTACCGAAATTCTGCCATATTTTTCTGCTTGTATTCTTTACTTGAGTGGCTGTGTAAGAAAGCTAGTCTTCAAACTATTTTTCCCTCAGTTTATTCAATCTAAAAAAGTCTAAAGGAGACTGTGAGATTATCCTTTCTTCTTTTGAAAGGTGTTTTCTTTCTCTCTTTTTTTTTAACTTTTGCAAGAGTTTTTATTTTTGACTCTTTAAAACACTAATTGAAAACCTGAACTATATTATGAGATAAATGACTATGAATGTTTAAAATTCAAACAGTGGCCTATGAGTGACACTGCATATAGATTTTGTATTCTAATAAGAGGTTAACAGCTCAGCTTACCTCTTGTAATTCACATAAGTATTCCTGACACTGAAATTCATGATCCAAAAAGGTGATAAAAATATACCCAAAAGAGAGAAAAGGGAATACTGAGGAAAAAATATAGTGTCACTCGAAGTAACAGATTTGGACAGTACATTTTGCATTAAATAAGTATATTTTTTTGTATAAACTGAAGGTGAGCTGAGAAAGGATTTAATCATCAAAACTACAAAAATGCATGTTAATTGTGAATGTGAATAAAATAACAGGTTTGTAAGTTTTTATGTCCTCCCATTTTATGATTTAATTGTGATTCTAGAAGACTTTTCTTCATCTGCTTTAGCACTGGCTAGACTGCTACCAGACTGTTCATTGCTTCTCCATAGCAGGAGGGATGAGCCTAAATCACTCTCTACGTTTCCCTGTATAAGAATAAAGATGATGTTTTCTTCAAATAGCAAGAACTTTTTGCTAAGAAACACTGACTGCTAGCCAGATCTAGAAACAAGAGTTTGGAGCAAATGAAGCAATTCACTAACTCACTAAGGCAGCTCCTCTGTTACAAGACACTTTAACTAACCTGTATCATGTGTTCCAGTTTGTTTCCAGATATTTGCAGATTAAGCTGTAATGTAGTGCATTAAAGTTCATTAATTTATTCAAAGTCAGGCATAATAGTATCCAAAATTAAAATAGTAGGATTTTTACATTACAGTAAGTAAAAGATGTTTTTTTCCCCCTCTGGTTTTAATGCAATCAAAAAATACCAATTTTTATAGGATTTTAATGAGTGCATACATTGGATACATAAATATCCAATTTTATTATTAGAATACACCAATTTTAAGTATTGAAATACAGAAGGATCATCAACAAGGTTGTGTGTTAAGGTGTTAATCTTTAAATTCAATTGCACATAGAAATGGGGTTCATCTGTAAATTTTGAAAAAAAATTAACAGACCTCTGGTTTATTTGGTTTAATTTTCTGTTTATTTGGTTTACTTATTAACCATCTCACATAACTCTAGCTAAGTGCCTAAAGTTAATTGCTCAGTTATGTCTGTCGGCAACAAGTAACAGATTACAGATAACAAATCCAAGCTCAAAAGAGCTACCTGTGAAGGATCAGATGATGTTAACTAGTTTTGCCTGTTAGCTATGGTGAAAATAGACAACTACATTACACCAGACACAGAACACTGGATGTCAGATGACATGTATCTTATCTGATGTGCTTTACTTCAGTTACTAATACTTTTTTCTCTGGATGCCTGCACAGAACAGCATAATAAAAATAGACAATCATGTCTACTCAGGAGTGTATCTAAAACAGGTGATATGAATAATCTCAACAGAGACAGAAGAAAACCAGCTGCCATGGTTTACACCAGCTGGCAACTAAGGCCCACAGCTACTTGCTCATTCCCTCTCAGGGAGAGCAGGGAGAAAATCAGAAGGATAAAATTGAGAACACGTGGGTTGAGACAAAGAAAGATTATTAGGTAAAGCTGTGCACACAAACAAACCAAAACAAGGAATTTATTCAGCCCTTCCCAGGGCGGGCAGGTGTTCACACTCCTAGGAAAGCAGTGCTCCATCACATGTAATGGTGACTTAAGCAGACAAAACACCACCACAATAAATTACTCTTGTCCTTCCACCTTCTTCTTTTCCCAGCTCTATATGCTAAGCATAATGCCAAATGATAGGGAATATTCCTTGGGTTGGTTGGGATCAGCTGTTCCAGCTGTGTTCCTTCCCATCTTCTTGTTCATCCCCAGCCAATTTGCTGGTGAGGTGGGGTGAGGAGCAGAAAAGCCATTAATGTTTTATAAGAACTGACCAGCAGTAATGAAAACATCCCTGCGTCATCAACCCTGTTTTCAGCACAAACCCAACACATAGTCCCATACTAGCTGCTGTGAAGAAAATCAACTCTGCTACAGCCAAAACCAGCACATCAGCATAAATATATTTAATTATCTTCCTAATTTTTAAACTAAGAAAACTATTTCTGATGGATCAGTACTCTATTCATAAAGAGATGAATGCCTTCAAAAGCTGCTTCTTGCCAATCAAGTGCAACCATGTGCATATGTGATGGAACTTTTTTGTATCACATGGCTTTATTAACATCACAAGTAGAGAAACAGTTTTTTTGTATATATTCTTTATGCTTAATCCTTACAGGAAGAGGAATTCAGAGACAGAAGACAATATTTTTTTTCAGGCTTCTGAAACATTGTCCACAGTTTTCCAAACCATTTTGTATGTATTAAAAGACTACATTTTAATCTTAAAATGTAAAACTTTTGTAAGATTTTATGATTTTACAAATGAGGTAGTTATGTATTGCCCTTGCTTCATACAGATAATTATCACAAAAATCTTGCTTATAAGCTGAAGGTTACGGTAGAAAATAGCTCTAGAAACCAGATGTGCTCCATTCTTTTTACATATTTCTTCTTTATTAGTTTTCATTCATTCACAATAAAATGTCCTTTGAGACAGTATAGCATCTTAATGCATATGCAACACTGTGAGTTTGAGCAGAAAGTAAATACTATCTTTTCATATGCATGAATGTTAAAAAAGAAGTATCAACCCCAGTTTCTTTTCAGTAGTGAACACTTCTTGGCAGTACACATTCTAATAATCTTAATAATGCATTCCAAGAAAATTAAGAGAAAAAACAAACAGGCAAAATTTATTATTAGAAATATTTTATGGATTCAATTTTTCTGGTTAGGAAATTTTATATCAACAATTTTAATTGCAGTGTTCTCATTTGCATCCAAGACTACAGCCAGGAAAAAAGGTAATTGAAAACAAGGAGCTATGAAGTTGTGCATGTCTTTAAGCAAGTCAAGAGATTCAGCCACTATGTTCTTCATCACAGTTTCAAAAGGGAAGAATCACAAGATAAATATCTTTTTATTATGACAGTCCCATAATTGACCATCCCACATTCCTTGAGGAGGATCAGCCAGTTTCTAGCAGACTCAAAAAAGCATACTACTACTTCAAAGCAAAAAGCATTCAGGTTTGTTTGTAAAACCTATGCCTTTTCTGAGATTTGTTTTCTTAGGTCTGTGTTACAGAATTCCTTTTTTTTTTTTACCAACTGCTAACATGACATGTATTATCTCTGAAAACCAAATTAAACCATATTGCAGAGCTTCAAAAAACAGGCTCACAAGTAATGGATATTCATTTCAAAATAAGGTTTTCTACAATTGTTTCAGAAGTCAGGAATTTTTTTTTCCTTAGAGTTTTATTTAATAGTTAAACTCAAATTTTTTTGGTTTTTTTTTTAACTTGTCTTTCATTATCATTTCTTAACAGTAGCAAAGACAGTATTCATTACATTCAGAGTTCTAGCAACAATTCCAGCCACAAAATGAACAAAATACAGACATTAATAAAATCAACCCTTTCGTAAAGTATTTTATACATGTAAAAGTTCTACTTCATTAAATTTCTTTTACTGCTTTAAAGCACCTGTATTTTATGAGGTCTTCTCTATGAAATATAAAACAGAGGTTTACAATACTTGGAGTTAAAATTGCATCCATAATTCAAATAAATGTTTCTGGGTGAAGACATAATATCTAGTCTCTCTTCCAGTACTCATGGTATATTATGGGATAACTCTGATGTAGTTTACATTATTTTAGATCTCAGAAAAATTCACCAGTGTTGCATAAGTGGAGTTCAGTTTAATTCACCTGAGAATGTTTGATTAAGAGATGAAAGACATGAAAAGCAAAAAGAATATTGAGAAAACTACAAATACGAAATAAGGGGAAATAAAGGGTCTAATTTAAAACATTTTTTCTAACATATAGTGCTATCTAAAAAAAAAAAAGCCAAAATTATTTTAGTGTTATTGTTATACTGTGTTACTGGCTTATGTTGCTCTGTTTACTACTGCACTGGCTGCCTTTAGGCTTAAATTTACTGTAAATCCAAGTTGCTGAAGTAGGCATTGACTGTATCTCTGAAAAGCTACCTTCAGGGATCTGTGCACACCCTCAGTGCTTACAAGATTGATTTGTAGCTTCAAGCATAAGACACTTAAGGGGATCTGAAACTAGGATGGCCGCACAGGTGACGTTATAACCTGCACAGGGTGAGATAAGAAGCTGGATGCTCTGTTAGTGCCCCCTGATGGGCAGCTCATGCAACCCTTTCAGATAACACATGAATCAATAAAATACATAATTAAGATGACAATAATATATATATTTAAAAATAATAAAACGAAACCAAAGCAAACATAACATGCTAAGTGTAAAAAGTAGAGGATATTAAAAACTTGGAAAATGTAAGTTATATGAAATTCTTATTTTTTACATCTGACAGAGATGTAAACCTATTTATCAGAAGCAAACTGAAACAGAAAAAAAACCCCTCATATTTAATAATTTGAATCAACCTTTTTATTAAATGTAATTTTTTTAAAGAAAATTGTTCCAGTATCAATATGAAAACTTGTTATAACAGCAAAAAAATCAAAGGGCCAATTAATCACATAGGGAGATGGAACAGGACGGATATTTTATCTTTCCTTAAACTGAGAGGTGTGTACTCAAGCTGTGGAAAAATCTGAATAGATTTTCTATATTTACAAGAAAGTTACATTTCTCATAACTCATCATGAGTTACATTTCTCATTGTCTAGCTGTCTTCTATCCATCCAGGTGTTGTGTTAGAAGTAGGTAAGTTGTCAATAACATTTGAAATACCACCACTTCATACATACAGTTGAATAAACCTGGGAGAAGAAAGGACTGTTGGATGTTGATAATTTGAATATTCTGTGCAAAGAGGACAGATTTTCAAGAAATACACTTTACCTCAGAGTATCCTCTAGACTGAGAGAACTCGTGTTTACATTTTCTCAAAATATAACACATAAAGAAATACTATTATTTACAATATTGTCTCTTTAGTGTTTTATGCATTTCTAGCCTGAATAATATGTTCTCTAAGGGCCCAATTCGGCAAATATTACTGCAGTTGATTAATTTTACTTTCATGTTTCATCCCTTTGAAGTCAAATGCATCAAGAAGATGAATGCAAGTAATAGTTATATAGGCATTTGGAAAATCGGGTCTGGGATTTAAATATAGTAGAGTTTGTTGGTCTGATCAATCTAGGAAACATTTATTTCAACTAGAAAACACTAATTTAAAACATCTAAATTGTTTAGGACTGGGGGAAATGAATTAAATGACAAAAATTGTGGGAAAATCCTTTTTGAACTGTAGAAAAAATTTCAGTGTATTTAATACTCTGGTGTATGAGGAACAAGTCTGTAAGCTTTCTTTGACATAAAATAGAGTTAACCACATCATCTGGGAAAACAAAACCAAAGCAATTATCCAGAGGTTGATGTTCCTTTCAAACTGATAGATGAGGAAAGAAACTTGACTTTTTCACTTCCTGATAGCATTTGATGATTTCTGATTTAAGACATAAATGAAATTATTAGGATGTAATGAAATTCTGTGGTATGGTACATTGTCTTCTTTTCATACTACTTCATAAATTGTTGAGAAAATTCAGAGGCTCATTCTTCTATAATGTATCTTCTTTGAGGCAACACAAACATGGATTTTTCCATAGTATTTTGTTCATGGTACTTATATAATATCTTTGACTGCAAATTCCCATTTCCAGTATTAACTCCCATTTTCAGTATTACCAGAATTTTGCAATAATGAAGGCTAATATTTTCTTTGAAGACAATAAATAAATTTCATTTGAGTAGTGGTTTATTTAAAATAATACTTATGTAGAAAATTACTCATAAAACTTTCCCTGGAATAGCATTATATATTATATTTATATTTATATTTACACACCCCACGTCAAATAGAGATAGATGTATATATACCTACATACTCCTAATAAGGGACATGAATGCAACGTTAAATGTAAATGTCTTGCTTATTTAAAATACACACACTGCATTTTATTTCTTCTAATAAAAGGAATTACCACATTCTGAACTATTCTACTTGTCATGTTGTCCTCCCCAGTAATTACTTTTTAGGAAGTGCATACCTCACAGATCCTAGTAAATGTAACTTATTTCCAAAAACTGCCTGTGGAAAGCCCTTTTCAGCACTATAACAAGCAATCAGGTAGTGAAAGACCTTTGAAATAAACTCCAAATGACCTGATAAATACAGTTGGTAAAATGACGTTAGAGTTGGAAAGACTGTATGTTTGAACTCTCTGCAGAACTTGGCATAATTTGGTGGAATAGTACATCAAGCTTGGAGTTTGCTTGGTCCTAATCTCTTCAGTATCTTTGCAGTAATCACCAATACAACAGATTTTTGTATTTTTGTCACCAAAGTCTGATCACCTTTTATCTTCACTTGTTAAGTATAAAGTTGGGGTTCTGAATGTACTGTGTCATGTTAAAAAACTGCATTTTTATTAACATCATCTCTTACTGACAGCTTTGTTTTAAGACTCAGCAAATCACCAGACAGGATCTTGTGCTTACTTTACATGTCCCTTAAGGAAGGTCTAGCCAAACAGCTGCTCCTTATCTGCAGGCCTAAGCAGGTGTTCCTAATGACACCATCATTAGGAAGCTCAAAAGAAAAGCTAAACATACCTTTTTTTGCTGCCAAGTTTTAATGTTTATTATCTGTTGACTTGTTTTTCTTGGCATCGGAATTTAAATGTGGACTTCTTGGTGCTGGGAGTACTTGAACAAGTTTAGATTAAATGTAAGGAAAAATTTATTTGCATAAATTGTTGTCAAGCATTGGAACTGGCTTTCCAGGGAAGTGGTATTGTCTTCATGCCTAGAAGTGTCCCAAAAACTTTTGGATGTGTCACTTAAGGACATGGTGGTGGTGCAAGGTTGACATTTGGACTTGGTGATCTGTTTTTTCTCCCACAAATCTTTCTGTGTAAGAAAGATCTGCCACAAATGCGTCTAAGTAAGGACAATTGGTATATTTATATTTCACAAATACAAATTAGTGAATTTGATAAATACTTGTTGGTGCAATCATATAGTGTCGTCTTCTTCCTTCATGTGTTCTGTCTCTTTTAATTTTAAATTAAATACAAGCTTGTACTTAATTGTGCACAACTGCAACAGAATTTTCGTTATCATATATTGTGTCTTTTAAAGTGAGATACAAAACCTTCTCAGGGAAAGAAAAAGCTAATAAAAGAATATCAAGAAAACTGGAAAAATAAAACCTAAGGGATAGTATTTCTTCTTTAGATACAATCTTTACAAGGAAGAAGAGATTAATTGTTAGATTTTTTTTTTCTTTGAACCAGTTGAAATACATTTTGTTTACTGATCTGCCTTTTTTATGTCTGCTACAGAAAACATCTTTTATAATTTATGTCCAAATATCGCTGAGTTTTCCTTCTTAAAAACTTAAAGCAGGATCATTCCTGCTTGCTGTTGAACAGTTTGATCCAAGTCCAAACAAGCACTAAAGCTTAAATTCAAGCCTCCAAAACATTAGACTAAAATGAATAGAAAATTATGTGATTAAGTGCTTTGTTGGATGAAGGCCAGAGTGTTCAGTATCTTGAAGACTCTTGGGGGAATTAATAATCCAAAGTAAGAAATAGTCCTATATTAAAAGTATGTACAAAGATCAATCTTACCAAAACCAGAATTTTGGATTTATAAATTTACCTTAACTTTAATGTTGTGGAAGTCCATGCAACATTGTTAAGGAGACCATGATTTGAGTGCAGTATTAACTGTACAGACTTTGTAATTGGATTATATCCATTTACCAGTTTTATATTCTTCCTTCTTCTCTAACCAAACAAAAAATCTGAGAGAAGTTCATTTGGAGTTGTATTGAGCCTGGCTGAGCTGGCGTTCATTTTCTCACAACAGCCCTCACAGAGCTGTGCATTGGTAGCTGGACAGGTGCTGCTAGCACAGCAGTGCTTTGGGTGCTGCTGGGCAGGGCTGGCACAGCAGCAGAGCTGTCTCTCAATATTTCACCCCCATCATAGGGCTGGGAGTGGGCCAGACCTGGGAGGGGACACAGCCAGGCCAGCTGACCAGAACTGACCAAAGAGATATTCCATACCATGTGATGTCAGCTCAGATATAGAAGCTAAGAGGAGGTGGAAATGACAGGGAGGAGACCAGGCATTTTTTATTTGCACTGTCTACCTCTGGGCCAACTACTACGTGTGCTGGGAAGTGTGCTTTTTGGGAAGTGGCTGAACATTGCTTGATGATGGGAAGTAGAGATTAAACTTTTTTTTTCTTTGCTTATGAATGCAAAAACTTTTTCTCAGTAATCTGCCTTATCTCAGCCCATGAGTGGTTTTCCATTTTATATTCTTTCCCCAGTCCAGCTTGGAAGAGGACTGGTAGAGCAATTTGAAGGGCACATGGTATTGAGCTAAGGTCCATCCACTACAGAAGTCACTGATTCAACACATTTAATTCCAGCTTATTCATGTAACAGTCTTAATAGTCACCTTGGTTCCTCTTGTATAAAAATTAGACTTATATGATCTAGATTGGAGAATGACTAAATGGTGTTCAGAACAGGTTGGAAGATAACTACAAAATGTAGTGATTAAAATGTCATGCTCTATCTTGGGGGCAGTAGGAAGGCAAGTACTCCAGGAGTCTGTAGGAGTCTGAAGGAGGTGATGAAATGCTTGATTATCAAGTTTGCAGATAACTCCAAATAGAGTAATGAGTCAATATGTTTAGGATAATGACTGTTACCAGATGGACCTTGACAGGCTGGAGGAATGGGCTGCCAGGGACCATATGAAATTGAATTAGAATAAATGCCTGTAGGGATAAATCTATGAAGTTCACAAGAAGACCAGGTAAAAATTATGCAAGAATTAGTTTTTTCATATAGTAAAAAAACCCCAAAACCTCCCAAACTTTAATATCACTGCAAAACACAGTCTGCATATAATAGAGTTTAGAAAAATTGAAAGACAAAACAATAGTTCATTATTTCCTTTAAAACTTCTTTCTGTCTAATAATCAAGATAAACTTCTGTTGAGGCATGAGACAGGTGGAAGTATATGAGAAAAGGTTATAAATAATTGACTGAACTAACTTGTGGTGGGCAAAACCCAGCTTTTATCAATGAAGTCTCATGATAAGAAATCTAATCTATCCCAATATTCTTAAAAGGATTATGGCAGCAATAAGAACAAAGTGAGTTCTTTAACATTTCACCAGGATTAATTTTTCATTACAAAAAAGAACTGAGAGGTTGATAGAAAATGGAACAGACTCTACACATTATCTTAGAGCTGTAGGAAAAAGCAAAGATAGCATCTTATATATTTAATTTCCTATTTGTATTAGTATCTGGTTTTAAAATATGCATAAATATGTAATAAAAGCAGATTAAAAACCAACAGATAAAAAAACCAACAACCTGTGAAGAGATTTGTGAGCCATGCAGCCAAATCCCAAGGCATTTTCTTATGGATTTCTTAACAAAAATATTTATCTAGCATTGCCATCCATAATGTATTGAGGTCAACAAAAATTAGACCACAGATGGTTGGTGAATTTCTAAGAATAGTGAGCAATATATATTCTGGCTTGAGGAAGGATTATTTATTTATTTTCTCAAATCATGTTTCTAAGTTCTGCTGATTTAGAAAGCTATACTGCTTATTCCTATATGTGCATGGATTCAGAAACAATCTGTTGTTAATTGGAAATGCAAACTCTTATGTACTTCTAGTTCCTAAGTTCTTGTTTTAGTCTTCAAATTTCTCTTTTATAGGAATTTTATTGAAGAAAATTAATGAAAACTGAGGAATCAATCCAAACTTTAGCTAAGCAGTGCAGGTAAAAAAACCCAGTTTATGCATTACTCTACTCTTTCCAGGTTGCCTGGCCCTGCTTCCACTGGCACTGCATTTCCTTCCTGGCCTTTACTTTGACCAGCAACTCTTGACTCAGTCATGCTGGTCTCTTGCCTTCCTTCTCTTATTTTTTACATCTGGGGTTTTAAAACTTGTTCTCTATGAAACGTTTCCTTAAAGATTTGTTATCTCTGTTCTGCACCCTTGTCCCTGAGGGCACTTTTCTATTAACAAATTCTTTGAATAGATTAAAATTCGCTTTCTCAAAATTCTGGGTCCTGACTTTGTCCTTTGCCTAACCCATATCCCTCAGGATGCTTTCCAACTAGCGCCAAGTTGGACTAGTCACTTGTGCTATCTCAACATTAGTGACAAAGTCCAGTTTTCTGATTGCAGAGTGCAAGAAGGCATTAAGGCAACAATCTCGAGTTCTGTAGAGGTATGATATAGCAAAGTCAAAAGGGTTATTCATTTGCTTAAAATTAAGGGAATATTTAAATATTTTCATAACCTGAGACCTGAGAATCTCTCTGGTGTCTATTAGAGTTAATTCCAGTGAAGACAGTGCAATCAGCTTTATAACATCAGATGAGACTCAGATGAGAGTTTTCCCCAGAAACAGCAAAACTGATAATTACTTGAAGCTTCTCACGGTAATTTAGTGTCTAATTAGATGGACTCTCATGGATTCCTTAAGATGTTTTGTACATACAAATATTACTATAACTTGGTTCTTGTATGTGTTAATGTAGGACATCAAACTTGTTAGTATTACCATGTGATAGACGGAACTATGTTGATATTTCTAAAGATTACTTTGCAATCTGAAAATTATGTTCTGCTCCTAGCTTTGATAATGACCTTTGGCAAATTACATATTTTGTTGTTGTTGTGGGTTTTTTTACCTCCCCGTTATTAATTTAGAAACACAAGAGACCTTTGGAGGACTGTGTACACCAACATCTAACCTAAATTATAAGCCATAGTTCTGTGATTTCTACCATATTTTTGCAAGTATGCTTCAGGAAAAGGTCAAAAAGCATGGAAGAGTTATACAAAAGTACTTAGATCAGTATTTTGAGAGGCTGAAGAAAACATATGAACATATGAAAACATGAGTGAAGATTTAGCAACAGAGGCTCAGAATATCTTTTCAATCTCCAACAACTTGGTGTTCAGGGAATTAATATCTTTCTGTTTATCAGTTCTGGAAATATGGACACTTACTTAGCATATATTCTCCCCATTTTTTCTCAAGAGGAATAGCAATGTATGACAAAGGAACATAAACATAATTATTGCTATTATTTTTCTTTCACCAACATGCATATTGTCATTTCACTGCTTTTCATTAAAAAAGAAATACTTTACCATTCATTATAGTTTTGTGCTTTTATCTGCTTACCAGATAAAAATATCTTCTTAAATTTATTAGGAGCTACACATAACATTGCTTGAATAGTGCAAGCTTATATGATCTCATTCCTGTATCATATAATGTAATTGTAAATGATGTATGCTTTGACTTGTCCAGGAAATTTATATAGTGACACTCCAGGACAATACTTAAACCAGCCTGTGAGGATTTTAATGTAGGAAGGAATATTTTATACAACTGACTTATCTCAGACCACCAAAACATTTAAGATCTGAGACTAGTAATCTTTATATACATGTTGTACAAAGAAATCTACATCATACTCCTTGCAAATCTTTTGTCCCAGCAATTTCTGAAATTAAAGTTAACCTTTCATTTTGCCTTTATGTGATAGGATTCCATATTAAATGTCCCTGCATAATAAAGGAAAAATCGATTCAAACTGTGTGGCTTAAAAGTGCTTCTCTTCCTTTAACAGTTTAATGTAACAACGTATTTTAAACATTTTGAACTGCTTTCCACTAATATGCCAGATGATAAGGTTATATATCAAACCCTGTAATTCCCTGAAACTACTTAGATTTATGTCCACTAAATTAGCTGGTTGTAAAACGTTTAGTGAAAACAATAAACATTCATTCAGTCAGACATAATTCTATACTGATATAATTACTATGGCTTGAAGCCAACACTGACTGGGATTCTGGAAGTTTAGTGTAGGTGAAGGCGGGGCCAATACACTGAGGTGTAATTGTGATTAAGATTTCTTTAAAGACTGTTCAAGGTATGGGCATCATCTTCTATTCCATCTGCAGATTCTTACTTATCCAAAAAGCATAGCAAAAAATTCTAGATGTCTGTCCCTATGGATGTGTCATATTTTCTGGTTTGCTTCTTGAATTTGGAGAAAGAGTGTTCCCTTTCTGTTTTCTATTGCCTGTTGGAATGAACCAGAGACTCTTTTTCAACTTCATTCACAGAATCTTCCTTCCTGCCTTGAGTACTGTAGTTTTATATACTTCAGTAAGATCTTGCTTTAGCATCTACTTTGAAAGAGAGCAATTTCCTGAGAATGTGCAGCTGGGGACTTCAAGGTTTTCCTATGCTCTTTTTTTTCACACTCTCTACTACTTTTGTTTTTCTCCCTTTCATTATAAAATAGCCAGGTGATAAACATTTTTTTAACTCATGAAGAATTTATTTCCCTTGCTACTTCTGAAAATTGTGTCTTTACTATGTTCCTTTTTTCCTCAGGAAATTGGCATATTTTTTGCCTGTGATAAGTCTGTAAAGTCTGAGATTTTTTTCTACTTATCTTCTTTTTATGTGTGTCTCTTTTTAGCACTAAGCATTCATTCTTTGAACGCTTTAGCTAGTCCTCTAACAATCACTGAAAATTTAGAAAAATGGTATTTATTTATTTTAGTTATGCTGACACTCAGTTTTGTTTAACATTTACCGCTGTCTCTACAAAATCTTGCCTGAATTACTGATATCAATGACACTCTTATTATCCACATTATTTAAAATATTCACACAATGATCCAACCATTGCAGTTTTTGTATCATTCATTTGGCAAACAGTAGGCTTTGCACTGACTTGATCAACTGCTGTTTTTAATGCTTTTGGGTTTGGAAACTGTGTGTGAAGAGAAAGGACTCAATTGTTAGATTGCAAATCTCTGATTCAGTCCTCATTTCAGACATATTTTTCAATTCATGTATTGACTGTAAAGACTTCTTTTCATGTTACACAAGTATCAGTATCAATCTCCTTTTGCTTATTGTGTAGAATGTGTGATTTCTCTGGGCTGAACCTAGCTAGCAGCCAATCAACCACGTAACACCTTGTTCACCCTCCTTTCCCATGGGATGGGAAGAAAGTAGAATGAAGGAGAGTAAATGTGGATCAAGATAAAATAAGTTTAATAGGTGAATCATAAGTTCTGTGCATAAGTGAAGCAACATAAGGAATTTATTCACTGTTTTGCATTTGCAGTAGATGTTTTATTGCTTTCTGGGAAGCAGGGTGTCACCACACACAATGATTCCTCAGAAAGACAGATGCCATAACTGTGAATATCCTTCCTTCCTCTTTCTTTTAGACAGTTTGGGTCAGGTGTCCCAGTTTTGTCGCTTCCAAATTTCTTGTCCCTCTCCAGTACTCTTGTTTTGGGGGAAGAGTGCAAAAAAGAGAAACCCTTTACACTGTGCAAGAACTGTCAGTCTTGTTATTAAAACAATGAAGTGTTTTATTCATAAATCTGAAGTACAGCACCATACAGGCTGCTAAGAAGGAAGCTAATTCCATCCCACCATCCCATAAATTCCATCCCATACAGTGATACAAATGCAATATGCCCTTTTGGTTTAGAAGAGATCTGTGGATTTTCACCTAAAGCATCATTTTCCCCTGTGTGTGATTTGGCCTCATTTATTGCACAGTATCAATCAAAACCTGAATGGAGAATCAATCTCTTCATGGCAGAAGAGTCTCTGCCATAGTTATCACTGCATCATTTAAATGTTAATGACAACTCTTGATGAACATACTTCCATAATACTAAATATGCTGTACTATATGCATAGACACTAAATATATACTATATATTTATTATATAATGTGTTTCTTAATAATATTATTTATTTAATATGGCATGTAGTGTAATATAAAATAATTTAGAGGGGAGTAGTGATAAACTAGTTTAAAAGTTTGATTTCTCATCTTGGAAACTAATTCAAGGCATCAAGAGTGTGAGGTTGCAGATTTAGTGGTAAGTATCCTTTAAAAATATGCAATTAACACAATATACTTTCCACTTTGAACTCATATCTGAATTGGATTGACACATATAGCTTTCCATACATTCATGTATGACATCAGTTGAATTTTCGTATTTATCACTATGTTGAAACATTTAGAAGACAGTTTCCCAGCATGGTAGTCAGCTTCTAACATAGATTCGTACTTTCTCTTTGTGTTGTTCTCTGTTTTCTTAAGTGTATATACACCTGCTTCTCAACCAAAGGGAAATACTCTACCAAACAAACTGTATTTGTCAGGAGAACATTGGCTTTTTTCTAGAAAGCAGGCTTGTAACTAGATGTGCCAGGTAATTCTAAAAAGTGGCACTATTAAATTTTTTGTAAAATGAGTCTTTATTTCAAGTGAAAATTACAGTGATTTCTCTTAGAATAGAGCATGCTTGAATTATTTGTAAAATCAAACAAAAAAAAGTCATTGAAAGTACACATTGTAAAGAACAATGGAAACTCAATAGTTCAATTTTTTTTCTTATCTTTTCACTCAGACTCCAATTGTCTCTTTCATGTGGAAAACTGCTACTGCGATGGGAAAGGATATTTATCCAAACACAACTAAAATCATTGTATTCATCACAGTGAACACCCTTCACTGAATAACTGGTCAGCATGTCTTCAGTCAGTTCTAATAGACTGTGACTTCCTTCAGTGTCCTGTTAAGTGGTTTTTCGATCAGAGAAGGTATTTCCTTTATTGGAAGGCTTTCTTATCACAATTTGGCTTTTCATTCAGTCTGTGCTACTTTCAGAGGCTGTGTTAATGTTTTCAATCTTTCTGCAGGCTTACTTCATCTTCCACCTGGGCTAATAGAATTCAGCCCACAATTGTAAGCAGAGATGTGTTTGTAACCATAGCTTGTCTTCTAGATAAACACCTCACTAAAATATCCTTATGTTCTGTAAAATCAGTAGACACTTCATCCTCCCTTCACACTGTGGACAGTCCAGTATCACAGTGCAATGCAATCCAAGTCTTGTGCTGTCCCACTGTTCAGAAGCTTTTTTTCACTATTTTCTTCATCGTTCTCCTTTAAACAGGAATTGCATCCTTTCAACCACCATCGAATTCTACATGGGGAATCTTTTATCCCACCTGCACTATATGTGAAGTATCTACATCTCCTTCTATTACTTTGTTTTTGCTAAAAATGATATCTCTATATTTTCTTATCCAATATAACAAAGTAAAATTAATGCAGCCTATAGTATTACTGGTGTTATTACTGACTGACATCACTAGATCAGTAATTTATTATTCCTCTAGTGAAGCTGTATAAAATAACACTTTTTTCCCTCAAATTTTTCTTTTTTTGTTATTATTTTTATCTCATGTCTTGTTCCTACTACCTCCCTATGGTTACCAGGATTTTGTCTGGAAATCTCACATTCTCTAAGTTGCACTTCTGTATTTTGATTTCGTTGCTTCTGTATTCTGGTTGCAGTTTCCACATTCTTTTTTTCTTTGTTTTTACCCCCTAAGAATCACATTATTTTGTTTGGTTTTGGTTTTGGTTTTATATGCTGCCCTCATAGTTCTTGTTCAATGTGTTTGTGTACCCTGGGAAAAGACCTTGCATGTAAATTAACCAATCCTTCATGAAAATACCTCTTTGCAGATGGGCTGCAGCTCTACCTATTGTTTAAGCTGCATGCATGCAAACTTGTATGCTGTAGTTTAACTGAGAGACTTCAAAGAAATTTCAGCTCTTGCTTCCCCTGTCCCTGCTGTTGTTATGATGATCTGCTGAAGAAAGTTTTGGTTTTTCCCAGTTTTCTATGCCATTAGGGTAAGTGAATTAACTGTCTGAATATCTGCACTCTTTACTACCACAAAATCTGCAAAAATAGCATAACCCTCTTCAGTGATTCAAACAGCAAAAATATGTTTTGTTCTGTGGGAAAGCCAAGTTACTACTGAACTTTCATCCCTTTTGTAGCTATCCATGTTCCCATTTAAGTTAGTAGAATATTAGTTTTAAAGTTAATAAAATGTGCTTGATCTGTCCAAAGGGTCCTCAAATAAGAGAGGAACTCTGACCAGACCAGTCAAGTCCTGCTCTCCTGTACTTGGTTTTAGTTTTTAGGATCAGTGGCCCTCACCCTGGGTTTCCTGATTTTAAACACTCTTCCTACATGGAAACTGCTATCACCTGTTCAGCTCCAGATGTTACTTGAGATTCAATACTTTTTCCTTTAACTTAGAGTGATATATTTTCCTCCCACGTCTTACCTGGCTTTATCAGGAAGTGTTCTGAATGCAGAAGTTCTCATCTCTTCACCTAGTGATATTATTACCTGTAGTTGTCAGGAGCAGAAACTGAAAGAAATACTGTCCTCTATCCTGAAAAATTCTTACTGAAGGTGAATTCTCCAAGGACTCAGCTGAAATTGTAAAACAAGCTCTTTAAGAAGACAAGCATGAAATTCTTATAGCTTCAAAATTAATAAGAAATTATTGTCTGAAGAAAAGGAAAAAGAAGTCAATCTCTGCCAATTATTTTTCATTTTGTTGTTGATCTAAGAATATAGCCATCCCTTTCTTTGACCTCTGTAATAGTCTTTGCAGATCCCAGATCAAATATTATCAAAATACTAAAACATTTTAATTCTGTTTCCTTATTCACAGAGAGGGGAAAGAAATACAACTATGTCAGAATTCAAGCAAACAGGGATAAAGAATTTTTTTGGAAAGTTATGGCAACATCAAATCTAAAAAAAAACCTTAAATATCTTTATTTACCTAGAGGTATAGGTCAGAGAAGCTTTAGGTCAATACAAAATTCATTTCTGTAATGATATAGTCTGTTACATGAGATATTAAAATTAGTTATTTAGTGGAGTGGTATTAAGAGTATTCTAAACATTGCTATTCAAAAATTACTTGCACTGATTGCAAGTCTCAAAATTAAAGTAATAAATAACTTATTTTAATTCTTTACCTATTAACTGGAAGCCCAACTAATAATACCATAAGAGCATGCTAATCAACATTTGGATTTTGAGTTGAACTGAATGAGAAAAAATACAAGTAAATCTCATTAAGTTACACAAAGTAAGTTCATTAATTTCGTGAGCAGTAAGTGTTCTGGGTTACTTGTTTGCTTAATCATTCACTGAAGAACATGCCTACATTCTTCTTCTTCTTGAACGTAAAAATAGTTTCAGCAGTGTGAACAGGATAGGTGGATGAGCAAAATTATTTTAGTTAGCATGACTACCCCAACATACAACATCTGTGGGAAGGGAACTGGGACGGAGCTACCCAGTTTCAACAAAGCCAGTGCCACCCTACAGTGACTTAGGGAAGCAGAACAATCATAGTTCCTCTATTTATTTCTCTACGTCCTGTATGGAAGAGACAATATCCACTCTTAAGAGTTTTCCTGACCTTAATATTGCCCCAGAAAACTTTACACTTGTTCCCATTTTGATTAGGGAGATACACAGGCAAAAATGTGAAGCAGGGCAGCTTGATGAATGACAAAAAAAGCCAGAAATTTATATCTATCAGCAGTTTTATAATGTTTCATATTTCATTATGATTTTGGTATTCCTATGCACCTAACACATAATCTTTGGAAATAAAATTTCTATAGTTGATAAACGTCTCTTATGATACTTCTTTGTCATCCCATTAAAGAGGACCAATAAAACAGGCTTATGGTATTCTAAAAATCTGCTGAATACAGACCTGGGTTTGTTTGCTTGTTTTTGTATTAGGTGGCGTAAATTTGTTAAATTGTCGTGTCTCAGTTTTTTCCTTTACAAAGAAATATTTTCCAAACAAAAATAAAAGAAACACAAAAACTCATCAAGGCTTGAAAATTTCAGGTGTGGATCACAACTATGGAGAAACTAAATCATTGAGATTGATTTTTTTGAAACTATGAGGCTTGAAGGGTTTTTAAAAATATATTTTTATTGAATCTAAATTTCTCACAGAGGTATTGCAATAATTCTTAAAAGCTAATAATGTAGTTAAGCTCACTCCTGTTAAAAAATTACCTAAATTTTAAAATCAATTAAAAGTCTTTGAAAACTGATGTGTGCATTAGCTTTTAGTGTCAAACCATACATCAAAGAAAACATAAAACAGCAAGCAAGAAAACTGACTCTTTGGTGTTAAAGACAAGGCCCTTTTATAAACACATTAATGATAGAGATAGTGTTTTTCACTCAGTGTGCACTGAGACATAATGAATTTAGGGCCCCAAACTGAAATATATTTTCCTCCAGAAAGCACAGTCATTTAAAGAACCATTGATTTGTTACCTGGTGCCTTGGCACTTTATGATGACTTTCTTCAGAGCCAACTTATCTTACTTTTCAGATAATAAATAATGTACAAAGGAAATAAAACAATGCATGCACACATAAAAAGTCCCACATATTCATATGGGTATTTTTTCAATGGAGTACTGTCCCTATTGAATTTTAAGGTCACTTAGGTGATGCACAAGGCTTATGAAATCAGAAACATTTATTAATCTTTCTTTCATTTACTAATGTAATCTATTTATTCAGGATAAATTTTTTCTTAATTAAAAACATTCTTCAGTATTTAATGTATATCTTTTATTATATTATGTTTGTTCACCCCGGTGCAAAAATTAAATGAATGGATGTTAAACCATGTGTCATTAATATAAATTGATTTGCTCAGGTTTGATATATTGTCTAATATCAAGTGATATAGTCTTTAACTGGGCTTTCTATAATTATACATCATTTTAGTATACAATTAGAACTGATAAATATTGTGAAAGAGTCAGTCATCTGACTGTAATCTTAAAAGGAATTTTTTTTTTCTAAATGAGTCATTAAGGATTGCTAGCTCATCAATGAAGAATAAGAATCCTCCCAAGAAGGGGGAAAAAAAATCTAGAGTAAAGAATGCCACAATTCTAAAATTGGTGTTGCCAGACCTGTCTCTGGAGAAAACTTTCCTTCTCCATTGAATATATAGAGAAATATGAACAACAAATTCAGATTAGAGTACTAGGATAAGCTTCAAATGGATGAAATTATTTTACCAAAACAGAGCCAAATACTGTTTTCTTTCTTATTTGTGTTTGCTGTTATTTCATAGTGCAATTCATGCTGCAAGACATGTGTGTAAGGCTTGGAAACAGGGCCGACTGACTGAAAGAAGAGTAGAATACAGACCTGTCATAAAGCCTCCAGCCTGGGAGCACTGGTGAAATTGCCCAAGGTCTCTCAAAATTTCTACAAGTCCTTTTTTTGTTAAATATGGTTGCATCCTTACCTCAGCATATGGACAGTCTTTGTTTCTCTGGAATTTAAATCTAATGAAATCATGAGTAAATACTCAAATATTCCTATAGTTCATATATATGCATGTGTGTGTGTGTACACATAAACTCACTTGATTAATTTGCTTTAGGAACTGTCTGTTCACTCTCACTTCTAGATATATAAAGATGGGATATAAAAAACTAATTTTCTGAGATCAAAATTTCTCCCTATTTTCTAACCTGTTTCATTTTTGCATTTTCCAAAATAATTTTTCTCACTCCCTAAATTTTTTGCTTTGTTCCTTGCTTTCCTCCTCTTTCTAGATACTCCTCTGAATGTTCTCTCCTTGGTTGTGTATTTTACGCTGCTTCTTTTGAAGTCAGTGGCAAATCTCTTATTGATTTCAGCATGAGAAAGATCACTTTCACTCCTTTGCTTCTCTCCATTTTGCTATCTCTAATAGCTGGTAGCAAAATCCCACTGACAGTGGCTCTGATCTCTGAAGTGCTGGTACACCATGCTTTTGAGTTTTGATCCCAGTCAGATCACTTTTTGACAGCCAGAACTCTATCAAAATAGAAGCAACTACTGTGCTGGAGGAAAAAACCAAAACGAAACAGGGATTATGAGCTATGTTTTATTATTTTCAGCTACTTCTGAGTGTTAAGATTTCTTGTGTCATGTGATTTCTACTTTTCAACTACTTAACTTCCTTCAGTGATCATGTTCATGCTATCATTAATTCTCCCCACTCAGTAAGAGAAACTGAAAAGAAAGCAGAACAAGACAGAAAGCAGTACTCCTTTTTAACTCCTGGAATTCCTTCACTATCTAGTTCAGACAGATGAAGATTTTGGGGATATTTTTGTTGGTGACTTATCAATAAAAGGTCTGTTAAAGCCACAGCTGTTACTTGCAGTGATTTGTTTTCATGTCTCACAATAGCAAGGGCAAATGGCACGGTACCCTGTTCTCCTGTTGACACCTGTCTGAATTTCCTCTGTAGTCTTTCACGAAGAGAAACTTTATCAGGATTAAACATTTTACCTTAGTTGAAATATTGATGGATAAGTTTGGTCTGGAGCATGGGTCCTGAATGTCTTATGTTTAAGCTGAATTTGATTTTGTTTGCTTGCATTTCCATATCTATGTGTGTGTGTACAGGCACACAAAAATATACACATACATATGCATACACAAATGTAAGAGAGAAATGTAAGAGAGAAAGAGACCATGATCAATTGCTACTGTGTGTGAGAACACTTTTAGTTAAAAGGGAATGTCATATTACATATTGTGGCAATTCTGAGACTTACAAGATAAAAATTTAATCTTGAAGGTATTATTTAATGCTTTCGAGTAGCAGGCAAGTTTTCTTTCATGGTATTGGTTTATGTTGTCTCAATAAAAATTTATATCTAGGCTGAGAAAGTATGAACTTGCATGACTCCTAAAATCTTACTGTCAAGAGGAACCACTTATGATAACACTTGAAATCTTAAAACTGCATTTCTATAATCATATTGGATGAAGATTCCCATACCAATTAATCCCAGATACAACTGATCTATTACCATGTTTCTTTTCTGCATGGAAAAATTGTGAAGGAAAGTCAAAGATGAGATAATAAAAACAGTGAAATGAACAAAACCAGAAGAGATTACTATTCCAATTAAGAATACAGACATAGCTTTACAAAAGTAACAGCTGGGGGGTTTTGTGTTTGTCAACCTAACATGCAAGACATCTGTATTGTAAAGCATGCTTAACATCTGTTCATTAAAAATCAAATTTTAGTATTACTTAAAATACAATATCAAAAATGCTATTGAATATAGTTAGTCTCCCCAAAATAACATTTATAAAATTATTTTGACTTCCTCTGAAGATACATTTTTTGATGTCAGAAAAAACCTCAACAGCTTTGAATGGAAATTCATAATTTATTTGGATTCTTTTCCTCTTAAGATATAAGTAAAACTTTTTTTAAAATCTAAGAGAAAAAACTATAGACTGGAATTAAAATACTTGACTTGGTTCTTCACCATATTTGAAAGGAAACTTTTTGTAAGAATATCCACTTGTAATTTCTTGATAATTCATAAGAAAAGCCTTTCATTGTATTGAAAGCTATTTTGAAACTAACCCAACTGTCAGGTCAAATTACATACATATAATAAATTTTGAACAATCTGACCAGTTTTGCAGACTCTGGAAAAAGGATAAAAGATTTTGAGACCTAAGTAAAACTTCAGAAGTCACAAAGATAAATCACCTAGAAATTACTTTTCCTCTGACATATTAATGGCATTGTGCTAACCTCTTATTACAATCTTATTGTGTTAGGTAACTAGATGCTCAGCATCACTTTCTATGTTACAATTATCAACTGCTTCATTGGGGTTTTAATCATCAGTTAAATTTTAATGATATATATGTCATAGAAATTATGCTTGTTTACACAATATCATACTCTAAGACATCATATTGAAAGGTAGTTCCCTGATTTCAAAGCCAGTTGAAATATATTTTCTAAGGCACTTTTGTTTCATGATTGTATTTTAATGATAGGCTTGGTGGCCAAAGTTCTTGTTGAAAATTTTATAAATGTGTGACATAAAAACCCCCATATATATTAAATAAATTTAAGAATACTTAATTACATGTATTTTTTTTCTGAATGAATGTGTCTCTTATGCAGCCATGCATTGCTGTTTGATAGCAATACCTAGAAAAAACATATCAAACACTTAAAAAGCACATTTAAAGTATATACTGGCACTAAAATATATTTGTTGAGAAATCTATAACTAAGAAAAAATTATTTATTTTTTTCAGTTTAAGTGACACTGCCACTGTATCTGATGCCCTCAATTTAGTATAAATATAAGAACCATAGTTACTATATGGAAGTTGAGGCTCAGTGAATAATATTTTTTTAATGAACTAGTAGGTGAAAGTTATATTAAGCAGAAGGGAGTTATAATAAATCTTAATTTTCTTTTATTTGTATCAAAAGTGCAAAAAAACACAGTGTCTAGGAAATCAGTAAGTTCAGTTGAAAGATGTGTTTACTCTAAGATCAAACTCGGACCACTTTACCACCTTAAAAATGGTTCATCTTTAGCAAAGGAACCTTTTATCTATGATTGCACATTTTTAAAAGGGACTTTAATTCAAAAAGAAACTGGAATTTGTCTAGTGAAGCAGAAAGATATTCAGAACAGCATATTAAATAAGCATCTCTTCTAGCTCTTTAATTAATAGAGTATAAAGCCAAGGCTGATAAATACTAACAATTTATTGACAGCTAGTTGCATCTTTAGTCCTAATTGAATTCACTTACTTGTCAAATGATACATGAAAGAGTGGCTTTATCTTCAGATGACTTCATTATACATGGATTTTATGAGCTCTGATAATTCTGTCTTTTTCAAGACTCAGAAAGGAGGAAAAGGATTCAGTTCTACTTCCTTAAGATCAACAAAATACAATTGCTCATTTATTGATTCTTCACCACATTGTGTCTTTAGGGGATATTGTCTTTACTGACAAAGCATTGGCTAAAAAGGTCTAGTAATTTCAAGAAAGCTTTGTTTTGAAATCCTCTGTAAGCTAACCCAAGACAGTTCCTTCATATGCTTATACTGTGTTCCAGTATTAGGAAATAGCTCTCTTAGGAAGAAAAGGTTCAGCTTCTGGGTTTCTGTAACATCAGTATCTGTTGTTAGCCAAAAATATGTCTACAAGGAGTGCTGCTCCTTGTATAATTTCTGCTGCAGGTGGTTCCAGATTCTCTGAATATTTTATCAAGGTCCTTATTATAGTTCATTATCTTGAATTTCACATTCTGAGGTGTGTGTAACATCGCTGCAACTACATATAATCTTTGATAAAAAGATTTTATTACTGATTTATCTTTTTACTTTTTTAAAAAATCACTGTTAAATAGATTATTAATACTGTATTAGCAACATATATAAAATTTGTTTTTAAGAATCAAGCATATAGCTGATAGCTGAATCCTCTGGTGCTTTTATAATTAAAACGTGACCTGGTCCATTATGAAATTATTTACAGCATATTGCTTTTGTTGCTTTTGTTCCTTCCACTACTTGTTATGCAATTCTATTTGATTTGCTTACAAGCAAGTCCTATATTCAATGTATAGCAATCTGTGTGGTTAAATAAGCTTCTATTTCAAGTAAAATATTTTTAATTTTAGGTAGTAACTTACTCCTTTTCTCTAAAGATACTTCCAACATCTGATTTCTTAGCATTCAGTTGGGATAAGTGAAGTAAAAACTTTTATGCTAAAACACACTGGAAAATAATTTTAATCAGAACGTAAATAAAGAATCATTGCTCTGTATTTGTGCCTGTGAAATAGAGTTTACATGCCACATTTTTGCAGTTCATCAGACTTTTTATAAATTCAGAGAGAGGTATCTGAATTAGTCTCTAATGCACTATGTATATTATTTTTAAAATCAATGCCTCAGGATTGTTTCTGTGCTACAGAAAAAAAATAGTTTTTAATAGCATTTTATGTCTGTTTTTGCTTTCAGATATGATATTCTCAGTTATTCTCTTCAATAATAAGGAGAAAACTTAGAATAAGGATGTCTAGGGTTTAAAAGGGAAAGTTTTACTGCGGGGGCTGTGGGGCAGCCTTTGCTAGGTCCCATGCTAAAGCAGTTCTTGGAGAACTGCAGCCTGTGGGAGAGACCCATACTGGAGTATCTAGTGAAGGACTGCATCCCATTGAAGGGGCTCCACGTGGAACAGGGCAGCAGAAAGGATGAGCTGTTACAAACCAACCACAGCTCCCCACTCCCCGTTTTCCTTCAGACCTCCTTGGTAAATGGTCACCATGCACCTGCATACAAATCAAGAATGTGGGTCATGAACTCCTCCTGTAACAATTTCCAGAGGCACCACTGCAGACTGGCACTACAGGAAAAGCCATCACCTACAGATGTTGCCATTTTGGAAAGGTGAGGAAAAACAAAAAAAAAGGTAAAACAACCCAAAGTTCTAGGATAGTTAAGACTGTTCAGTACAGTCTCTGTTTTTGAGAATAATGGACAGTTAAAAGTTTTGTTCTGTGGCTTGTTACAGTCTAGGACAGTGGTGGACCTTTAGTAAAACCCTGTATAATTGGTTCTGTGTTCTGGAGGTGTTTAGATTTTTCCTGGATTACTGCCATAATTAGGTAACCAAATGGAGTAAATGAGGTTTTTAGATTTCAGCTATTTGAATGATTAATCTAATACATCAAGTGATAGATATTTGGGGTTTTTAAGAGAATTTATTTGGCCTCTTATTGATTATGTTGTCAGAACTGAAAATGAACATAAGGCAACAGAAGTCAATTGATCAGTTCTTTACAATTAAGAGTAGCTGCTATATACAATATGCACAATTTTTTGTAGATAGGTTTTAGGGAATAATGCTATTTGAATCTAAATGATATGACATATATTAGACTAATACACACAGTTGTAAATACCCTAACATGAGATAATTAACCTTTTACTTATATCCCTGAAGCTCTATGAAAACCACTGTTATTCGCTAACTGTCTCTGAAGAGATCATTTCACTAGGTTTCAGCTCAAAAATAGTCGTAGCATGAAAACAATGGCTGAAAACTAATAGGAATATATTGAGTGGGATTCTAATACATTGAGTGAGATTCTTCTCAAAACAACATGCAGTAAAACCTATCAAGGCCAGGTTGGATGGAGCCCTGAGTAGCCTGGTTTAGTGGAAGATGTCCTTGTTCGTGACAAGGAGTAGAACACCATTAATGTCCCTTCCAACCCAAAACATTCTATGATTCTGTGACAAGTGGGCATGCCCATGTGAGAAAAAAAAATTCTATTATATGTAAATCTAAATGAAGTAAAATTTATTTAGTATATTTATTTAGCTTTTAGTAATTTTTCCATATCAGGACAAGCTCAGCCATGACTTATAACTTCTATAAAAGATCACTCTACATGACTGGATTGTGCTACTGGTTATAGAGCACGTCTCTTGGATCTTTTAAACTATGATATAAAACCATTCTGCAAACTGATAACCAGAGTGGATACCACCCACATTCAATGTCTAATTATCCTTTGTTTGGTTGAAATAAGTGTAAGGATATTAATTACTTATTTCTAGAGGTATAACTAAAACTGATTTGTAGTAGATTCAAAATTTAAATGGGAAGTATATTTGATATATCATTACATGAACTTTTGCTTCTTAAATAGAGGTGATATAAAATTATGGCAGGTACAATTCCACATTTTCTACTCTTCTCTGAATTGTCTTTGAATCAGCAGAAGGTTTTTCCTCTAATCAATTAGGAGAATATGAAATTTTAGTATTCAAATAGAAACAAGAAAGCATTTGTTCTTTTTTTTTTTGTTCTGGCCTAGAATCCAAGGTCATCAAAACACATTACACTGTAGACCTAAAGACATCTGATCTGAAGATAATAAGATACTCCTGTTGAAAGCACATTTGACTGTAGCCCCAGAGATGAAAGGCAAGTGACTAATCATCTCAGTTCTTTGCCTGAGTTTATTTCTTTTTTTTTTTTAATATTAGAAGAGAATCTGCAGAGCACAAAAGCAATAGCAAGGATGAAGGTCAGTTAGAATATTGTTGTACCACAACTTATAAAGGAAACAGCTCCAATGTATTTTAAAAAATCAAAGAGGCTTTTATACACTCACTAATAAAAGATGCCAAAGTGCTGTTAGTAGCAGATTTAAAGTGATTTTTGCTTGTAGTGATTAAACCCAGCAGGCATGCTTGTTTTACAAACAGAATCTAACTCCTTTTGTGTATAATTCTTGAAGATACATAATGCATTTTCTATCACTGACAAAGAAATGCAAGAGCTTTAGTATCTTTCACATAACAGATCAGATTTAGGAGATGGTTATAATGGAAGGGTTTTCATCTGACTGACCAAACCTATTAAAGTGAGGCCTCAGCCTGCTCTTAGCTGGTGTTCCTCTCCAGCTCTGAGACATTCCAGTGGTAATTCTGAATTAAATTAGTACACACTGTAAAGTCTAAAACAACAACAACAACAATAAAGATGAAAAAAAAGAATGGATTTTGAGGAAATAGTACTTAACTCACCCTTTCTTTTTATCATGTCTCTGCTGAACAGAGATATGTTAAGTAATGTTGACTTTCTTATATTCACCTCAGAGATACAAGCCTACAGTCATTTCTTTGCTGCTTAGTGTCTGGAAGGATATTAAAATACGATTACTGAAGAGCAATGCTCATAGCATGACAGTTATAAAGAATAGTCTCAATAAATTAAACAAACAGATACAATGTCTTTCAAAAAATAGTTCTCTAAAGTAGTTCTGTGCTATTCTGATTTGTAATTTGCTGTACTGGCTTTCACCTTATATGATGCTTTTTGTGCTTGACTGCAGACCATATGTTTCATGTAAAATGTACAAATTACAGAGCATTGTGTTTGCCTGTCAGATTCTGCTTCTTCATGGACTTCTAACCAGAAGCATGTGTAGTAAAACAGAAGCATATGTCTTATGTGAATAATTGCATTTCAAAACTATTTGAACGCTGTGTATAAAATCATGTCATTTAATTATTTAAAACATATGTTAAATAATCTAGTTCAAATTTTAATGGCAGATGTTGTATAACTTTCTTCTTGCAATTCACACGTGCAGGTTTCAGTGTCCAGGGCAGGTACGTCCACTGCAGTTCATTAATGTTTTAGCTGCCGCAGTTCTGCTAATCTCTTTCAATGGCACATGTGTTCACTCAGTAGTTGTTTGGTGAAAGTAAATTAGATTGTTAATTCTGTTTTGGGATTCTACTCTTTTTTACTGCTGTGCATTAATTCTATTAACACACCCGTTGAGAAACTTTGTGCCAAGATGAATAACAAGCACAAATGAAAGATAGCTCTGCAGTTCATTAAATAGGTGATAAAAAGGCAGACTGTGTGGTAGGCAATAACAGTCAGACAGAAAGTAAACAAATAATGTTTGTCTTGGCAGAGTACTAGCTGATACGGCAATCTTTTTGCAGTCTTTCCGATTTATCATGATAAAATCTGTCATACAGATCTCAGAAAAATCAAGGCTACATTTACAGAACTTGTTAGACACAGAAAAGATACACTTATGATGTGTAAAATCTGTTGCTAGTCTCCAAGCTTAGATACTCTCTTACTGCTCCAAACATCCCCAGTAACTGTAAATGACAAGAAACAAGCCAACCACCAGACCAAACCCCAGATCACATCAACCCAACGATTAGGATGGGGTAGAACACATGGTCTATGAACCAGCCTTGTACGTGCAAATGACAGATGGCACACCCTGCATGGTTAAGAAATTCACAAGTTTCCATCACTCAGCCTTGAGAACATAACAAAGCCATGATTCCTGACCTAGTCAGGGAACTCCTGAGATGCAGGAAATGGTAGAGTCTCTATGAGCTCTGCTGGAAGGTTGGCCATGTTGCATTTCATATTTTCTAATGGGGCAAAAAGGCATGAACATCTTTTACAAGAATTGAAGAACTTTAGTGTAACTTCAATATTAAAAATCTAAATAAACCACAGCATTTATAACAGCTAGTCTTACACAGTGATAATGATATTCACAATCCAAAATATCCAACAAAAGCAAAATGAATATTAATATTAATTCAATTAAAATGTTGCACAAAATTTAATTACTGTATTTTCATTCACATTACACATACAGGTCAGATACCCAATATTTGTACTTCTCAAGAAGAAAGAATGAGGGTATTACATCAAAGTGACAGCATTCCAAATTCTTCACCATATATATGTGGTGTTGATGGTGGCATTTTCTTTTCCTTAGTCTGGGATTCACTTGAGACTATTCATGTGTATTTTCTAAAATAACCTTACACCTTGCTTTTTCTATATAAGTCTACAAGTCCACATTACAGTTTAAATTTCTATTTATTTAATTTGAAAACATATATTTTACATGTTAGATACTTGCTCTTTGTTCATTTTGTTACCCTTAAAATAATTTTGTCCACATCTCTTATCTTTAACTGACTGCTATTTATATTCCCAGTGCCATCCAATGCCATCCTTTGCCTCTTTTATTATTGTGCTATGGCTGCACTCCCTTGCACTGCCTCATTCATCTCCCCTTTCAAAGGGCAGCACTGTGCACTCTGGCTTATCAACCTATTTGTTTTAAAGACTAAATATGCATAAAATAAAGAACAGAAATATTTTTAAAGATCCTTTGAAAGTTTGGATTATTTAAATGTTAAAGTCATCAGCCCACCAAAAGTTCTGTTCTTAATGTTCACACAGAATATTAAAGCTAATGCCAGAAATGCTAGAAGTACTATATATAACATAAATACTAAAGTATCAGTGCTATCCTACATCAATTATTGATAGGTTAGTATGTGAAATATTTTGTGATCTTCATAGCTGTACAAGTTGAGATAGACAATCAATCATGTTAACTGAACAATATCTTATGTGCATCCTCTGTACAGAAAAAAACAAATTGTGATGAATAACAGGTTTGCAATGTTCAGACAGTGAAGTGTTAGACACAAAAACAGGGTAAGTAAAATAATTGTATCCAAGTATTAGTCTTTTTTTTCCCCCTCAAATTAAAGAAATACCTCTTTTGCACCCTTGCTTCAAAACAGATTGACAAAGGAGGGAAGAAAGGGAAGTGCCCACTCCAGTCATGGGTGATGTTAGGGTTCTTCCTGAAGCAGTGGAGATGCCATGCCATGAGACACTGTGCTGTGCTGTTGAGAGAAGCATATTTCCCTGCTATAAGCAAGACAAATCAAAAAGTTACGGCCTAACCCAGTCCAGAAATTTGCTGGTCCATACGTGCTTGTGATTGTAGTCAAAAATGAAATCACAGAGGAAAAAAAGTGAATGGTGAAGCAAGAAAACAGCAACAAAACCTATAAGAGCACAAAGAAAGAACCTGAAATTGAAGGAAAAAAATAGCTTTGCTTTTGGAATACACTTTGAAATGTAATCATGGAGACAGTAACAGCTGGTTCTGTGCAAAAGCAGATTAACCTGTGTCCCTTGATATCTTCAAAACATGTGTATCAAAATTGAAGAGAAACTTGAAGGCCACCTTCTTTCTGGTTGGTATTCAGCTGTGACTGAAATTAGGCCTGCTTGATAGGTAATAAATTCCTGCTGATGTCTGAAAACATTAAATAAAATATTAGTTTTAGTGTAATTATTTCACATTTCTGTTTCTCAATAGTATTGCAGAAATGCTTACTTGTACAACGCCTGCTACTTCCCTTTTGACGTGCCATCCATTAAACTTTGGTCCACATAGGCAAGGAGCTAGCATTTACTTCTGGGGAAGTAAGAAGGACAGGGGAAGTGCTAGAGAAACACACATTAACATCACCAAGTGAATTTATCTCAAATGCTAGCGGAGAACAAGATTTACTTTTTTTTCCTCAGAGGAAAAAAGTCTCTATATAGTCATAATTGAAATAGTTTGGAAAGATCTGTGTTAAGCACATGCACAGATCACTGATGGCTGTCTTCTGCCAGCTGCAGGCATTATGATGTACCTTGCAGATAACTGCCCTATGGAGAACATGACTACTTAGCAAATACATAGAAATACATCTTTTCAATACACTTGGTAAAATTATGTTAGGAATTTTTGTTCTTTTCAAGAGAAAAATAAAGAAAAAAAGTCACTTTTCACAAGCTTACAATCCCCTGTATAAAGGCTGAGAAGTACATTGCAGTGTTCCTTTTATCTTTTTAGGAATGAGCATTCATACCAATAACATAACAAGAAGCATTGCAAGAAACTATAAAGAAAAGTCAATATTATAATTGAAAGGGTAGAGGCTTAGCAGGGAACCAATATCAAATATGTAAGGTTTTAAATTATTAGTGCTAGAAGCATAGAAGTGATGCTCATCTGCAGTTGAACAGTACATTCCTCAGAATGTAGTGGAAACAAGAATGGACTGAAGGAAAATGAACAATCTGAACTGGTGTTTTGCCTGCATGTCACCTAACCCTCAAAACACTAAAAGCAATTATTTTATTTTTACCTCCCCCTCTGTCACATAAGCTCAAAACCCAACACAGGCATGTTCCTACAAATGGCTGACAGAATTTATTCTTTTAATCATCACTGGTTACTAAAGCTGATCCCAATCCAAGAGCTGCCCTGAAATGACACACCAAATCACACATTGCATCACTTTTATATCTACAAAATTACTTGGTAAATGTTGCATATTACAATAAAATTGAAATAGCCATTTGAAAACTAATGCCTATAAACTAATTGTATTATTTTTGTGACTATATAATGTAACTACTGTGTCTTTAGGTCACAAAGTAAAACCACATGGAAGAAAAGAATAGACATCAAATTGCTAAAGATTCTGAATTTGACTCATATTGCCCACAGAAAGATGTCATAACAAACAGAAGATAGAGCCAAATAAATAACTTCAGGTAGTTTCTTTCATTTTCTCAGTAATTTTCCAGCCAAATATAATTACAAATAAACAAAAAAATAGAAAATATATATTTTAAAATCATTTTTATAAACAAAACACATGAGGTTTAAAATCCCCAAGTAAATTTTGAACTTATCCTTGTACTTACTGGACCTAATAATTTTTCCAGTTGATCAGAATTCATCACTGTGCCCAGAAAAGTATAGATAAAATACCTTGTGTATCTGTTCAAAAACCTCATTTATCTCTTAAACATGGGACTTGCTCTTTTTCACAGTTACAAGTACTTTAACAAATAACATAATTGTGAAGTGCATTGTTACTTGTGAACAGTATTCAGCTTTTAATCTCTTTTAATAGATGACAGATGTGTAAGGAACAAATGCAGAGCTGACATTACAAGATGACATGGGCATCAGTTCTCAACTTGCAATTCTTATCAATAAGCACGGAGGTTTCTTTAATATTATCAAGATTAGAGAATTACATTTGGATTGAATATTTTCACATCTGCAAGCCATTGTCATTGGGGTTTTTATCATGACCATAAAGAATGTTCTGCATATATATACATGTATATATACATATATATAAAAAACAGTCAGCACATTCCTTTTTAAGACTATCTAATCATATACATTTTCATCGTAAAGAATATTCTGCATATATATACATGTACATATACATATATATATAAAACAGCACATTCCTTTTTAAGACTATCTAATCATATACATTTTCATTACATAATGTTTAATCTATTGTGGTAAAAATCCTGTTTGTTGAATGCCATTGCACACATTTATAGAACTAGCCTGGTCAGGTGAAAAACAGAGTTGAAGGAAATCAGACAGTAAGTAACTACAAATCTAACAACATATCAGAAGTAGGTAAGTATCAACTAAGTATTAATGAGTCCAAGACTAGTTAAATATTACCAGGGGACAGGATCTAGGCAAGTAAATAAGTCACACCTCATTAAAAAAAGATATTTTATGGCACAGAAGTCTAAGGATATGATTCAAAGCAGAAACTTTATTCAGGCCACTAAGTAATAGCTTATGGGTGATATAAACAGCCAGTCAGCCAGATCAATCAGTCAATCAAATTATTGATCAGTTCTATACAGTTGCACTAATGACCAAAATAGTTAACATATTTCAGAAATTAAAAGGCTATATTATTTCATGCTGGATATTCACTTTTAACATACAAAGAAGACACACAAATCCTAAAGAGACAGGACATTGTAACGTCCCCTCATAAATACACTGATTTTCAGTTAAGGCAGAAACATATACTGTGAAACATTGTATTTTGAAAGCGATGTTTCTAAAAGGAGATATTTCAGAAATATCTTATATGAGTTCTGATATGATGTGTGCTTGAAAAGTCTGCAGGAAAGAAGTAGGGTGCAGCCTGATACCTCAAGGCAAATTGCTTTTGCTGTGGTGTAGAAAACCACAATTTCTGCTAAGCATCTGCAAATAACATCCAGAAATATAATTCCCTTGCAGTCTGTCTTGTTGCTGCCTTCAACCACATGACAGAAATCTGTTTCTTACATAAAGAACACATGCTGATGAAAAAGACTTCCTTCCTGAGCTCCACTGACAGAACAGAATAGAAAAGATGACACTACAAATGATATCACTCCAAATGTCCTTCCCTTCCTCTTTCTTCTTCCCTGCCTTATATGCAGACCATGATCTCACAGGGTCTGGAAAATTTCTTTGGTCAGTTTGGGCCACCTGTCCTGGCTGTGTCTCCTCCCAGCTTACCATGCACCTTCAGCCCCCTCACCAGCACGGCAGTACAGAGAGCAGGATCAGCCTTGGCTCTGTGTAATCCCTGCTCAGCGAGAACAAAAACATCTCTGTATTATCAGCACTGTGTTCAGAATAAACTCAAAACACAGTCCTATACCAGGCACTGTGAAGAAAATTAATGCTACCCCAGCCAATGCAGCACAGTTTTATTTCTGAAAACTGCTGAAATTATTTTTGTCATCCTCTTTATCTCTTTACGGTCTTTTATATGACAGTCACTAGGAACAGTACAGAAATTTCCTCTTAGAGCTAAGTTTATGAAATTGACTAAACCATGCAAAATCCTATTTATTCATGAAAAGGTTATAGAAAAAAAACCAAACAACAACAAAACAAACAAAATAACAACAAACCACCTAGAAAAAATACATTAAAATTTTGGAGATTGCAGCTAAATTTTGAAAGGAGCATTACTACTACAGTCATCACTGAAAAAGAGATGCCCACTTATTATTGTAATTTCCCACTTCATGCTCTAGATACTTGTTGTTCTGCACTTACATGCTAACTTAATGTACCTGAACACTATTAACTACACATTGCTTACCATAACAGATTGTAGCTATATTGCAGACCAGATATAAAATACTTTAGCTAAACTATAGCTGCTATATAAATGTATCTTTCAAAGTACTTTTTTGACTTTCAATGGCTAATTCATTATATAATATCTCTTAATGATGCTTGAAATATGCAATAACATAATATATCACACAATTATATATTATATATTTCCTATATTACGTGTTTATTATAAACATAAGATTAAATATTTGGCGAAAAAACCACCAACTCAAAACCTAATTGATCAAGAAAAAAATAGTATTCTGAGTTTTTAAATATGCTATAAAATGTAAGTAACTGCTGTTTGTGATTACACACTCATCTCAAACAACATATTTTTGGTGAAATGAAACATTTGTAAATATAGATACCTGTGCCTCTCAGCAATGCCTGTTCAGTACTGAATACTCACAACTCTTCTATCAGTTATTCTCAAAGCTTTACACCAGTCTGTCAAGTTTTCTTTTTGCTGCTCTCACAAGAGAGTTTGGAAAATTGTGGGATGCTCACTTGTCCTAGTGTGTAGAGCTATATATTGTACACATGGCTATTGTACGTCTGAAGTAGAGAATATTCACTTTCACACATGAACAATATTTTCAGTATACTATGAGTGGGCCATTGTATTGCGTTTGAGTGACAAGGGTTAGTAATGTGGGGCTAGAAGGGGTGACTTGTCTTGGAAGCTTCCCACATGTCTGGCAGAGCCAGTGCCACCTGGATCCAAGACTGACCTGCCACTGGCCATGACCAAGGCCGAGTCCATCAGCAGTAGTGGTAGTGCTTCTTGGATAATAGATTTAACAAGGAGAACAAAAAACTCCTGCACTTTTGTAACAACAGAGGAGTGAGATTATGTGAGAGGAACTCTGCAGACACCCAGGTCAGTGGAGAAAGAGAGGCAGGAACTGCTCCGGGCACGGGAACTGAGATTCCCCTGCAGCCCCTGGTGCAGCCCATGGTGAGGCAGCTGTGCCCCTGCAGCCCATGAGGGAACACGGGGATGCAGAGATTCACCTGCAGCCCGTGGAAGAGCCCACACCAGAGCAAGTGGATGCCCAAAGGAGTCTGTCACTCCAAGGGAAGGCCATGCTGGAGCAGGCTCCTCACAGGAGCTGTGACTCCATGGAGGTAAAAGCCCATGGTGGAGCAGTTTGTGAAGGACTCTCACGGGAGAACTCTTAGAAGGACTGTCTCCCATGAGAGCAACCCCACACTGGAGCAGGGGAAGAGTGTGAGTAGTCCTACCCCTAAGGATGAAGTGGTAGTGGAGGGAAAAGCCCATGGTGGAGCAGTTTGTGAAGAACTGCAACACATGTGAAGGACTCTCACGGGAGAACTCTTAGAAGGACTGTCTCCCATGAGAGCAACCCCACACTGGAGCAGGGGAAGAGTGTGAGTAGTCCTACCCCTAAGGATGAAGTGGTAGAAACAATGGGTGAAGAACGGAATGCAAGCCCTGTTCCTAGACCCCTTGCACTGTTCTGGAGAAGGAGCACAAGAAATTAGGAGTAGCACTGAACCTGAAGGAAGGAGGGGTAAAAGGAATTTAAGATTTGGGTTTATTTTCTCAATACACTTTGGTGATTTGATTGATAATAAATTTTCCTGAAGTCAAATTTCTTTTGCCTGGGACAGTAAGTGACAAATGATCTCTCCCTGCCCCATCTCTCCTTATATTTTCTCTCCCTTATTCAGTTGAGGAGGGGAATGATAGAGCAGCTTTAGTGGCCACCTGCCAGGGTCCATATCCAGCCAGGGTCAGGTCAATCCTCTACAGCCATGATAGTGAACCACTTTTTCTTGTATTTTTTTATTTATCCTGGTTTCAAAGGCAAGTAGTGAATTTGCAGTCATTATATATTTTAAAAGTCAATAGTTTAAACATAAAACACCAATCAGGTCCCTTTTGTAAGCAATTCAATAAATCCTCATTAGAAAAACACAGAAGGAAAGAAATTTGTCATTCACTTTTGCTAAATCAGGATGAATTCTGAAGTGAATTTACAGTGAAGTTATCTATTGACAGATAATACTGCTCTGCAATGGTTTGACTGATTCACAACTATAGTTGTGACCCACTTCAAATTCTTGTATTCAGAAGGAACACATAAGAGAAAGTACATTCCTTGCAACAGACAGGGAGTAATTTAATTTAGCAACTGAAAGAAATAATAGATCCATTAAAGGAAAAATGTTTGGCAATTAGCATTACATTATATATGATAGAAATGTATTTTTATTTGATGGAATTGTCTACATTCTGTTAGGGTCTCAAATTATCTTAATTGTCTCTGTTGAATGATCTCTCACTCATAAAAAACATCTTGGCTCTCTCCTGGTCACAAAATAAAGTTAGCCACATCAATGATCAGATCAGCCACACATTTATCTTCCTGCTCAAAGCTGCTATGATAGAAGCAGAACTGCTTGAGAGCAAGCACTGAGTAGCTTCAATTACATGGTTTGCTTTACCTTACAAGTTCCCTTCCCCTAGTCCTGAATAAACAGCTGCTTCTCTCTGTCCACTGGCTTTTGTTTTATTGATTTTTCATTACATTAGTCATAAATTCTTAGTAATGCAGCATTCCACCATGCCCTATCTTTCACATCCTTCTCCCAAGTATTCCACTTCATTGTCTATAAAGTCTGATAGTTTCTTCTGGTTCTGTCTTACTAGTTTAGTCCCAGATCAGTTTTGGCCAATCAGTTTTGCCCTACTATGATCTATGAGCTTGTCGTGTTATCATCTTTAAAGTTTCATTTATTGTTAAAAACAAGTCTTCTTACTATATTAAAGTCTAAAGTGTTTGCTTGCATGTCAAATGAATGGCAGAAAGCTATAAGAAACTTGAGACATTTTACCAGAGATTTAGGTAAAATCTCCCTCAACTTCCCTGCTTCCCTTCTGCCTTACTGATTAGGTTCCCATCGCTGTCACATTCCAGCTCCCCTCACAGAGATTCAGTCTTGTGCCTATGTATGGAAAGTTACTAGTTTTTCTGAAATTAAGAAAAGCAGGCTTATATTCTAAATATGCCGTTATCTCTGTGCTTTAAAACACTGGCCAATAAACTTATTTGGCACTTCTTCAGGAAATACTGTAGAAATACTGTACAAATCATATAATTCATAAAGAAAACATGGTACCAAAATACACAATCTTTTAAAATTCTTGTCACTATGCCCACAGGAAAACCCTTGCACCTTTTTCCTTTTTAAAAATTTTCTTTCTTAAAAATATAGTTTTTGAAGAAATAAAGGAAGAAAATAATTATTTCTATTATTTTTTTTTAAATTTAGGAAAACTATGTATTTTCTAAACTAAGTTTAAAGGGCTTTAAAGAATTATATCAGAAAACAAAATCTAGTGACAAACATGTCTATGCAATATATTCTATCCTGAAAAATATTTTTTCCCGCTTAAAAAAAATACCTTAGCTTTTCAGATTTTTTTCTTTTTAAGATAAGTTGATGTGAATACAGAAATGATTCACCTAGCAGAGTACAGCCGGTTGAAGATTAATGAGATGTTTCATTGGGTTCAAGCATTCAACTTGTTTCAGCTCTACATTAGTGGTACAATTAATTTTACAACACTGGGGCTTTGTCACCAAGCACTTCCTGTGGAAATCTACTATGATAAGTATCCTTTAATTAAATCTTTAAAATGTCACCAATGTTGCATTCCACAGGTGAAATGCAAAAATACCTTCAAGGTTTACAAAATCTTTAGTATTCAGTGGGTGAAGTAATATGACACAGAGAAAGCCTCAAGGCTGATGATTTGTTAGTCTGTTTAGCTTGAAAATGCTGCAAATATTTAATGAAGAGTTATTTATAATTTGAGTATGAAAGATTTGTCACTTTAAGCTTATCAAGGTGAAACACTTTAAGGTTAACAAGGTGAAACAAGGTGAAATAGTACATTCACTCCAGAATATAATCTTTCATATTCTTAGTGCAGGAGACTACCAGATGCTTCAGATTTCAGCGGGAAGTTTAAGCATGGGACTATTTCCATTCACACTGTGGCATTCTTTGTGGGTGGGAACAGAAATTAAATCTCCATATGACTATGCTGTGAAGTCCAGTCTGCATACCATTCTTAAGCATACAAATATTTTATATATATATATATTTAATTTCTAAAAATATAACAAGGTTTATGACCTTAAAATGGAAGGTAAAATAATTTTCTCTTTCTTCAGGACATGGGGAAAAAACTGCCTTTCCATGGCTGGCAGCTTGATGGAGGTGATTCTCCCCTCAACTCTGCCATTATGAGACCCCACCAAGAATACTGCATTCAGCTCTGGGTCCCCCAACATAAAAAGGACATCGACCTATTGGAGTGAGTCCAGAAGTGGGCCACAAAAAGTATTTCTCCTATGAAAAAGGCTGAAACATTTGGTGTTTTTCAGCCTGGAGAAGAGAAGGCTCTCAGGAGACCTTGCAGCAGTTTTTCAATATAAAAACGGGGCTTATAAGAAAGATGAGAGACTTTTTACCAAGGCCTCTAGTGAGAGCATAAGGAATAACAGTTTTAAAATGAAAGAGGGTGGGTTTAGAGTGAATGTTAGAAAGAAATTATTTATGAGTGTGGGGAGGCACTGGAACAAGTTTCCTAGAGATGTTGTGGATTCCACATTCCTGGAAATGATCAAGGTTCAAGATCAGGTTATGTGGGGCTTTGAGGAGCCTAATATAGTGGATGATGGCAATGTCAAAGGTGAGGGGGATGACACTAGATGGTCTTTGAATGTCCCTTCCAATCCAAATGGTGCCATGATTCTATGACTCTTTTTTTCTATATCAGTAGTTGATTACAATCTTTAAAATGCTGAGCACCGCATTATTACTTCATTTTCATATTTTATACTTTAAATAATTTACTATAATACTGTTCTTTGGATAGAATAGCATCAACATTCTATCCTGTGACTTTCAGCATAGACTCTCTCAGACTCATTTGCTGAATTATCTGGGTAAGAAACTCATTACTTGAAATTAAATGATTTCAAAGAGTTGGGACGTAAATATTAGTAGATCCCTGAAATATAGGTACAAATATTATAGAAAGAGAGAAAAAGAAGACCTAGTCTATGAAACATTATTCTGGACCAGAGCTGTCTTTGTATGATCTATGAGTTTTTTGGAATGAGGATGCTATTTCTGTTATGTCTATGGTGGGTGGATGCACTTCTCAATCAAAACATTTGCTAAACACTTAGGTTTTCAAATCCATTTTATACCTGAAAAAGAAAAGATTCTGAAATAAGAAACCAGGTAAGAACTATGCATCTTTTGATGGAAAACTTCTATCCAGACGGCTATTTTCTGATCTTTGCTCATCCTGACTGTAGTCTCCACATATCTATTCTGCTCTCAGTCACAAAATTCTCAAGCTTCAAAAAGACTTCTTTGAAGCAAGTCTTTGAGATAGCTAGAATAACTAACTTTGAGGTGGTTATTTGGTCACCGAAGAGAGAAAAGTGGTCACATTCTCTTTCTTATGCCTTCTTTTCCTTTAGTCTGTTAGTATTTCAAAGCTTGAAGTGCTGTTCTTTTTGTAACTTACTGAGTGAAAGATTCATGGCTTTCATTTGAATGATATCATTAGTCATATAAGAGAAAAGTGACTAAGACAAAAAGAGAGAGAGAGTTTCACAGGGGATAAAAACTCATTATATCCTAGTCACAAAGTTTTCTAATCTGAAAGAGTACCTACAGTACCCTACAGAAATGCTTGTGAAGTGCTCAGCCCAATCAAATCTCCCCATGGTTGTCCTTTGAATTCTTTATTTCTAGCCTCTGTTGCATGCATATTTAATCAGACTTCTCAATTCTGTATATGCAAAGGAAATTTTAAATACAATATGCTCTATAGAAAGGAAAAGGACCCATTAACTCACTTCCAAAGATGATGATTAAATTTTAAAAAAATACCTTATTCGAAATGGAGTTGATCGTAATTGTCTCCTTTTAAAAAGACTCATGATCACCATCTTGTGCCACAAAACAATGTATTGCAGCCAGTATCTAGATATTTAACTAATAATATCAGTTTTATCTAAATATTTACTAAATATTTTACTCAGTTTTAATGAATATTAATTATCCTATGCAGTTTACTCATAATCATTTTAAGCTGGACTAAAAAGGGAAAGGAATGAAAATACAGGAGGTATAAACTAGACTTTTGATATCAAGGTGATTTAAAAAAATCTATCCACTTTCATCATCAGATTGGTTTGCAGATCAGAGTCCTCATGAGGTCTTCATGTATATATCCTTGGGAAGTCTATCTCTAAGGTATTTGAAACAAATTAAAAGGGAAGCTTTTTATCATTCACAGAAATTTGAATACTTCTGAGATTCATGGACCATTATCTGTTGGTTTCCTGTCTTTAGACTTGCACTAAAAACTACCTCTCCTGAAAAGTCTTTATACCACATATCATCTCCTGTGAAATCCCTTATTTTCTTAAGTGGAATTGGATAGTGATAGACCAGTGCTATTTGTCCTGTTTTCACAAGTATTTTACCTTTTAGCTACACACCTATTAAAGAAGAGAAACTTCCAGTGTCTTTAGCAGTTTAGAAATTTAACTTGGAGGGATAGACCCATATCTAATCTTTCTCTGACCATGCTGTCACAAATGTAAGGGCAAATTTCCATGCAATCAGTGAGTAACACATTTTAAATGAAAAAGGTGGTAAGACCCATGTTGTAGAGATGAGTAGATAGAAAATGACTCATTTTTATGGACAGAATGATCTACTTTTTTTTGCGTGACATTCACACATCCAGATTTAAAAGCAACATTTAGGTTTCTTGCAGATGACAAATCATATGGCTACAGAAAAAGGAAAGGGACAAAGGCATAATTTACATTAAACAGCTTTTTTAGTAAAGATTTAGAAATATTAGAATGATTTTCAGTAATAGTGACTATTTTTTATTAATTAATTCACTAACATTCTAAATTATGATAATTGTCTGTTTCAGTTCATTGGCATGCTTCAGCTCTCTACTAAAGAACCTTTCTGCTAAGCTCAGGTTGTTGTGACCCAAGAATTTACTTAATAAGATTACAAGTGTTCATTAACTGGAATGGTTCTTAAATAGAAGAAGGAAGTCTTATAAATTGTATGCTGAACCTTGGTAGATATTTAATATAATTATTATTGTATTTCTTTTGTTTTTAGTTTTTTAACTAAACTCCACTGCTATTTAAGGAATGAGCTAGACACTTTATAAATACATTTCTTTACCTCAAACACTCCATGTATTTCATGGACCTTTTATATTTTACAGAGGAAGACACTACTAACCACTCTATCAAGTCAGCAGAGCAGACATCTAGGATTGTTTCCAAACAGAATATAATAATAGGCTATCCCTAGTTTGTATAATGTTTTTTAGTAAATAATTTCAATTTCTCTCAGGTTTTTGTAATAGTGGAGTAATGATGCTGAAATTTTTGCAAAGGGCTTAGATATCCACATGTGCATACACACACACACACACAGAAGAAACAGAGGAAATAAATCAAGTATCAAGATATACTTATGTACAGGAAACTATTTTTGTCTTAGTACAAAGAAAATTTATTTTTATTTTAGTAAATCAAATACACTTACTAAAAATGTAGCTTCAGTCATTCATTGCTAGCTAGCTACATTATATGGGTGCACAGCTATCTTCTACAGGAACCAGCAAGGGATTACTCTTTAAAATACCTGTTATATTGCCCTTCTCTATTTCCCTTTAAAAAGTACAAAATTTGAAAGAGAACATGCAGTGTGTGTTTATGTACATTTTGTCAAGAAAAGTTAAAGGAAAATATTTATCTCCCCCATATATTTTCTCTTCTTTTGATTTGACAGCAGTGAAAAACAAATATTTCTTCTTTTTGGTGTGATGTAGGAAGCAGAAAATATATAAAGATATTTCAGTAAATTTTTGTAAGTATATATTATAATTCCCAAATATACTGGTTCCACTTGTTCAATCATTACTTAACACTGTAATGAATTAAAAATTTTCTATGCAGCATCATACAACCACATTGAGAAACTTTTTTTGTTTCTAGGTTTGATCAACTGAAGAACCTTGTACTCCTGAAGATGAAGCCAATGAAGAACAGAGCCTCAGCACTAATGAGAAGATGACTACCTAAGACTAGCAGAGTCAACATTGGTTGGAACAATATTTGTCAAACTACCATCACAAGACCAAGACAGCAATTTCCATATGAAATTATTTGCTGTGTTTTGCATATTGTACCTCCCCTTTCAGTTAAGCAGTCTGCCCCTTTTGAGAAATCCAACATAATGGGGAAAAATACTATTTTTTTATATAGACCATCTGTTTAATATTTATCATAGAATGCTTTATTCATCATCCATGGAAATCATTCACTGTCTGTCACTGTTCAAGTCAGTGACAGATGCAATTAAGGCTTGTGATCTATAGATGTCTACATTGATAGTTGAAAAAGGGAAGTAAAAAAGTAATTTCAGTAATATTAATGAATATATAAATAGGGCTGAAAGATACTTTTATCATCTGATCTTACTCCCATCTGTCCTAGTTATGCATTTCAGCATCTGTACCATCTATACACCTACTGCTTATTCTTAACTAGGAAAATTTAACTGATTATAACTGACATACTTGAAGGTGTGTTATTAAATCTATGTAATTTTCTTTTCAAACTGTGGCAAAACTTTTAGTTCTCTATTTATGAGAGTTGTAAGATCTTTAAGTTATAAAATTTCCTTACTAATATTTTATTAAGTCCTCATATTTTAGTACACATATATTTCCTTTTAACACTATTCTTCTCTCTTTCTCTAATTTTTATTCTATCCAAGTACTACAAATTTACAAGTGTAGAAGTTAGTTACAGGTTATAGGACTGCACTACGGACACATTAGTAACTCCTATGTACAATTTTTAATTTTTTTCAAATTTAAAACTTATTTTTGCCTTAAACATATTAGTAAGCTTGCATAACAGCCACCTTCCACAACTTCCAGAATCTTTCTGTGTGTTTTTTTTACCTGATAATAACTGTTTGACCTTGAAGTTACTGATAGCAGAACTTTGCATGTCATAAGCATTAGAATATTTACACAATTGTCATCATGGCAAAGGCATACCTGATTTCATGTTGTGGAAGAGGAAATGAACACTTCTTGACACAGTCTGTCTTTAGGATATGTGATATGCTTTTTTCTAGACTTACAGAGGCATCTGATTTTTACCTAATAGAGTACTGAAATAAACAAAACACTGTATTACTGAAAACTGTAATCATTTGTTGGTACAGAGTTATTAATATTAATATTATCAGTCTCTGGTGATTGTATTGTTTTTTCAGACTTGGCCACAGTCATTCAGAGAGCTTCACCTCAAATAAGTGGCTCCATGGTCATTTTATGCCAGCCTGTTGCTCAAATAAGCTAAAACGAGCTCAGGCCAGGGCAAGACCAGCCACTGCACTGTCAAGTGTGATAAAAGTCAGTGGGTATTTGCTATTGATGGCAACCATCACTCCCTGGTATACTTCCATCTGTGTTACTATCAGCCTTTTTTCACTGTAAATTATTAAAATAACAGTCAGCCGTGAGACCTTTCCAAAGGAAAATATATGTTTTTAATCTGTCAGCTTTCTGGCTCTTATCAGCGTTTAAAAATCCCATTGTTAAATTGTTGGTGTTAAGTGGTCAGTCTTCAGAACATTCCAAAAATTGATAATTGAATATGCAATTGTGATAAAAAACAGACTTATCTTTGGTACTTTTTGTTTTTCATGGAGTCATGTGGTACATTAAATAGTTTTTTTGATGTGTTGCATATTTAGAAGTATATTGATAAAAGGATTAACTGCTCAGGATCCTGCAAATACTTTTGCACTAAGATATCTCACTTGGCTTATATGAGACTAATCAGCTGTACAAAGTAATTCACACGTAGAACTCTTTATTTTCAGGAATACACTCTATATTTAAATGTATGAACAAATACTTCTCTTGTATGACCCCTAATGTTTAAATGTCTCAGGAATTCTTGGCTGGATTGCCTTTTTAAACACTTATTGAAGAATACAGTTCAGAAACATATATCTTCTTAAATTAACTGACATTTTATCAAGAACAAATGACCTGTATGTCTCTCATGACAGCAAAATGTTCAATTTCATGAATTAGGAGTTTCGTTCATTTTTTTTCACTATTATGAAAGGGGTGATTTTTCCCTATCATAAAGTTTCTATCATAAAGACTGTGTATACATTTACTATGTTGCTTCAAAGGTGAAGATATGATACTCCTCTCAACAAGTTGTGGTAATGCAATCAATAATATGCCCAAAATATCAAATTTTTATGGAAATAATTCATATTTTGTTCTGATTATTTTATTTTACTTCCATTAAGAGATATGAAATTAAAAAATGTAGAGAACATCTCAGCCAAAATTTTAAGCATGGCTATAACAAAATTTAGAAATAATTCCCACAAGCATTGAAATCCAATTCCATGGATTTCAAGCATATTACTCAATAACAGAACATTGTAATTCCTTCCCTTAGCCTTCTCTCCTTCCAGACAAATAGCAATATATTCCTATTGTGTAAGCTGCAACAATTATGATTCATACCATAGTCAACTCTGTTAGAGATCTGCATGATAGATTAGAGAATGGTGATACTTAAATTTTGCAGTATCCTTGTGTGGTACCCTAATCAATTATTGTAATTTGTAAAGGGTTTCAAAATAAATTTACAATTGCATTGGACTATGTATTGAAATTAAAATTAACTGTTTATATAACAAAAAAATCATAAATAGCCAGAAAGCTTTGACCAACTAAACCTTTGTTGCTAATGATATGTAAAGCATCTATGCTGCTTTGATAGTAAAACAAGTCTTATTCCATTACACACTGGGTCAGCACCAACATCCTCACCCTTTTACTTCTCCCAATATTTCTGAAGCTTGAAGAACATACGTAGTGCTCCTGCCTACATTCCTAGTGCTTCCAAAGACAAAAAAGTATATCTTGAAAGTCATTTGCATCTGTTGACCTATCTACATAAAATCTATATTTAGGAATTTTTTTTAAAGCAAATTACTTCTGAATATTTTTAATATCTGCATTCCACATACATTTCATTTCTTTTTAAATTTCTGGGGTGGGTGGGGGGACAAAGGGAGAAACCATCAAGAGTTATTGACTAAAATATTAGGATGAATTTAAAACATTGATTAATAAAATATTGATAAATTTTATAAAAATCAGTCTCCTTGAATATATGTTTCTCAAATATTTTGCATTGTGCAGTAAATTCTTTTCTGTAGCAAAGATTTTAAAACAGATCTCTGAAGACAGACTTCTAAGTGAGTATTCAGGTTACAACCAATCTAAAATGCATTTTGATCTTGAATAGAGAATGGGATATCTTACTGAGACGTGTTCAGCACTTCTGAGACTTGTACTATTCAGGTACTGTTTATAAGAGCACCTCTGAGAAATGAAGCTCTTAAAATTTAAGCATTTATCACTATAGTGTATCAGCTTTTTAGGATGGTAATATTTCATAAATACCATTTTTGTAGGTGTTTGCCCAGATGTTACTCTTTCTTTCATGTGACTCTGCTGATTTAAATACAAAAGTCATCTATTCCACCACTTGATGCAACTGGGGAAAAAAATAAATTGTTGCTAAATTCTCTTAGTCTAGAGTTCAGCATCCTCTGCTCTGAAGGGAGTTTGAATTTCAACACAGCAAAAAAATAATTAGAAAAAAATGTTGTTGCCATTTGAACAATAGAATGTCAAAATCTGCTATATTAACATTATTCTAAAATATTCAGCCCTGAAGCAGTTCTAGCAAACTTTGAATATGCTGAATAGGAGATGTAACAGAGACCAGGTGGGCTTCCAGCAGCAGGAGGCAATATAGGAGAAAAACAATCAGAAACTTAAAATGTATAGTTTAGGATATTTTCTACAGAGATTTTTTTACAACTCTCTGAAGTCAGCACCTGCAATTTTCTCCTCTTCAGCACTTACTAAAACTTCTGCAGAGCTAGTAAAGGTAATTATTTTATTTGAAATCCTCCCACAGTCTCTCGTGCTCTTGCTGTTATCAGTTCTGCCACTCAGCTCTCCTGCTAAGGAGTCTTGTTTATTAGGCAGAAAGAAAGATAGCACTTCTAAAGTTACACATAAGAACACCCTTACTACAGTATTTGTATATTTATTCATTTGGGGGTTTTAGGTGAGTTCTCTTCAGTATTATTAATATATATTGAGAGCTGTGAATATTGTTGATGTCTTTTTCATAACATATATGTTATGAAAAATTAAGAACAGCCAATCAATGAGGTGTTATAGACTGATACAAGGTATATGTATATAGTGACTTGATAACATTTTAATTTTCTTCACTTTTATCACTGAAGGAAACTGAAGCTGCAATAGATATTTAAAGATCTTTTCTTGGTGGTGAAAATAAAATCAACTTGTTCCATGTAGAAATATAGCACATGAAAGAAAGGAAAATTCTTAAATATGGCTTTAAAATTTTTATATAATGTAATAATCCAGAGATGTAAGGATAGAGTCACACAAAACAAAATTAACTTCTGATACAATAGTCCGTATTTTTCATAAAAATGCTCCTTTTTCAAATTAATGAAGTACATTCTGCTTGAGTCTTTTCAAGTCTATCTGGGCAATATACCGGGAAGCATCCAATATTGAAGGACAAAAAAAAGAACATTTCTAATTCTACTGTGTTCCTTTTGGAATAAAGATTCGGGTTAAGCACCTCCAAATGTTTGCAATTAAAAGTGACAGAAATTCTACACTCCTTCAAAAAATGTAGCATTCTCATTCTTTCAAAAAGAATTGGTATCCAGTTTTCAATGCATTTCACTGACTGCTCATCTAGCCCTTATTTCAGCTGCTTTTCTATGAGGATGTTATGGAAGTCAGTGTCAATTGACTGGCCTTTCTTAAATCTGGGCAGTCAGATCCACTGCTCTCTACAGTCGTGGCATTTCCTCACAGAATCATTTAGGTGGGAAAAGACCATCAAGATAATCAAGTCCAACCTACCACAGCTAAGTCCACAAACAGGCTATGTCCCTAAGTGGAACACCCCTGAGTATTTTGAAGACCTCCTGGGATGGTGTTTCAAACACTCCACAAGGTTGCCTGTTTCAATGACTGACCACCTTTTCAGTGACAAAGATTTTCCTAATCTGTAATCTACACCTCTCTCCTTGGTGCAATTTGAGGTAATTTCATCCTCACTTGTTTCATGGAAGAAGATATAAATGCTTACCTCTCTACCACATCCTCTCAGCTGTAGAGAGTGATAAGGTCTCCCTTGAGCCTTCTTTTCTCCAGGCTAAACCACCCCAGTTCCTTCAGCCATTCCTCATAAAATCTGTGCTCCAGACCCTTCCTCAGCTCCATTGTCCTTCTCCGGACTTGCTTCAGCCCTTCAATGTCTTTTGTAGTGAGAGGCCCAGACTTGACATAGGATTTGAGGTGCAGCCTCACCAGTGCTGAGTTCAGGGGCACGTCCTGCTAGCCACACTGTTGTTGACACAGGCCAGGATGCCACTGGTCTTGGTCTCCTGGGCACACGTCTGCCTCATGTTCAGCCAGATGTCCACTAGCAGCCCGAGCTCCTTTTCCTCTGGGCAGATTTCCAGCCACTCTTCCCCAAGTCTGTAGAACTGCAGGGGGTACTTGTGACTCAGGGGGAGGATACAGCACCTTGCTTTTTTGGACCTCACACAATTAGCCTCAGGCCACTGATCCAGCCCATGCTGATCTCTCTGCAGATCCTTCCTACTGTCAAGCAGATCAAAACTCCTGCCCAGCTTGATATGATCAAGCTACCAAGTTGGTCAGGCATAGCTTGATGATAGCTTGATTTGCTTTATGAACTCATGTTGACTATTCCTGAAGATTTTCTTGTCCTTCATGTGCCTGGAAATTAGGATTCACTCCATGACCTTCTGAGGGATCAAGTGAGGCTCACCAGTCTGCATTTCCCTGGATCCTTGAATTGTTGAAATGTAAGCTTTGCTCTTTGTACTATAAAATGGTGCATTCATATCAAAACCAGAAAAGTGATTATTTTTATCACCTTTTAGAAAACTAAACTTATAATAAAAACTTTCTTTGATAGGGCACCTTCACATTTTCTTCTATTATGAAGAATGAATTATGGATATAAACTAAGAGCTCTGTCACACCCCAATTACCTCATTTCCAGCCGACTACTCATGACTGCATCTGTGACTGAATTAGAAAATATCTTGCAGATTAATGAGATCTCAGCTAAGCACACTGAAGCTGGACAAGGGAAACCATATTTTTTCCCATATTTTATAAAAATACATTTTACCCATAAAAAAGCAGTAAGGGCATTTTTGTCTAGATGCTCTATGAATTTTAAAACAACTAATGTATTTCCTATTTCAAACTTGTGGTATCACTAATTTAAATTCTGTCTTCAGAAGGAAAAATGTAGTTTTCCCTTCCTTTCAGAGGAGTTGTGATGACAGAATGGTACAACAATTGAAAAGTATAAAAAAAAATCCCTGTAAGTAACATTTATAAATGCTTGGCATGCACTGACATATAAAAAATGCTTTCTTTCTAAATAGAACATCGTAATTTTACCTGGAAACACTAATATTAAAAAGGCATAGGAAGAAGACTGAATTAACGTTTTACAAGTAATCTAGGAAAAGTTCTCTTGGTTTCTTTTCTAGAGGGAAAAAAAAGGAAAAGAAAAAATTATAGAAGGCTGAGATATGCATGTGAAAATTTCAAGAGATTTCATTTCTAAGTACTGAACAAATTAAAAGCATAACATTCCCAAAATAAAAGGAAAAAATATATGAAGAATGAATATATATATATTAAGGAATTGCTTTTTCCTTTTTCAACTCACATGACATCTTTCTACTCTGATGTCAGATTGACAAATAATACAACAATAGAATCATGAGTTGTCTGGGTTGAAGGGAAACTGAAGATCATATAGTCTAATTCTCCTGCAATGATCACAGACATCTCCAACTGTATCAGCATGCTCTATGCCCAGGCCAATCTGACCTTGAATGTTTCCAGGGATAGGACATCTACAACCTCTTTGAGCGGCCCGTTCCTGTGTCTTACCACCCTCATCATAAAACTTTTTTCCTTATACTTAGTATGAATTGATTCTTTAGTTTAAAACTACAACTTCTTGTTCTATTTCTACAAGCCCTATTAAAAAGTTTGTTCCCATGTTCCTTTTAAACCATGTCTAAGTACTGATAGGGTCTCCCTGTAGGTTTCTCTTCTCCAGGCAGAACAATCCCAGATTGCTGAGCCTTTCCTTGAAGAAGAAGTGCTTCGTAACTCATAATTTTTGTGGCACTCTGGCCTCTCCAACAGTTTGTTTTCTTTTTGTGCTGAGGACACCACATCTGGACACAGTACTGCACATGGGGTCTGAAAAAAGAAGCAGAATCACCTCTCTCAACCTTTTTCTGCAGCCCATGGTGTGGTTGGCTTTCCATACTGCAAATGTGCATTACCAATTCATGTCCAGCTTTTCATGCACCAGTATCTCCAAATCCTTCTTTGCAGGGCTGCTCTCAATCTGTTCAACTCCCCAGCCAGGGGTTGCCCCACCCCAGATACAGCACCTTGCACTTCACCTTGTTAAACTACATGAGATTCCCATGTGTCCACTTCTCAAGCTTGTCCAGGGCCCTCTGGATGGCATTCATCCTTCAGGCGTGTCAACTGCATGACTCAGCTTGGTGTCATAAACATAGGTAAGAATGAATAAATTAATGTTATTACTTAACCAAATACCTGGTGACTAAGGAGCTCAATATATGGCATTTTACAATGTCTGATTTATGTACAAGTTTTACCACAAATGAGTTTGGCTATGTCAGAATAGATGTTGTTGCCATTACAGATACAAAGAAAAATAAATTTTCATAAATTCTAAAACAAAATTACAGTGACTCAGTCCTATTCAATCTAAAGCTACACAAGCACTCATATTCTTATGTTACTGTGGTATCTGGTTTAAATACAAAACATCTCTTTGTGTTGTCATGGTTCCTAAGCACAATAAAATACACATTCACTCAAGGATTAAAGAGAAGAGTACATATTTTCATTTGAATATGTCAGTGCAAAATGACAAATAAAGGCATTTTATCTAGCAAACTTTAAATTGCTTCTTCCACATGGAGAATTTCATATCAAAATGCTTTTTCTGAAGTCTAATATTCCTTATAATATTTCCAGTATTATATGCTTCTTAGAATGAATCAAGTTAGTGAATGAAAAAAAGAGAAAATATAAGAGGAAAAAATAAAAAGCTCTGATCCATTTGAAAAATTCAAATGCTGTTTTGTTTTGTTTTTTAAAAGTAATTTTTGACATTATGGAGTTGCCTGGAAAAAACAGTGGAAACTTTCATTAAAACTCCACAATTTGCAAAAAGCATTGTTTACAATGAACATTCAAGTTTTATTACAATCAAGAAATATTGTTTCACAGTGGTCCTGAAAACTAGCCAACAGATAACCTGACTTTCAGCAGCAAAGATAAAGTCATGGCTCCTCATATACTGAGCCTTGTGCATCACCATTCACTCAAATTAACCCTTTGCTTTCTCCTAGTATTATTTCATTATCAATATTAAATACAATTTGCATCAAGGACATATCTGTGTTCTCATTAATTACATTAATCAGTAGTCAATGATCTGATTACAAGTCTTGCAGTCGTTCCAGAACCTTCATGACACATGCAATCAAGCCCTCATGCAATTTTACAACAAAACTACTCCACAGCTGTTGCTATTTGAGACACTTCCACTACGTCCACATAAAGTAATGATATCCTTCCATTGTCTTCTAATTCATATATTGATTTCCCAACAAACACATAAAGGTACACAAAAATTGTTTATGGACATTAACTGTGCACATGAGGATCAGTTATGATCAGTTCGTGGTATAATGTAAAAGAATTTAGCTGACGTAGTTTGGTAAAGCAAAACACTATGTTTGAGCCACAAATAACATAACAAGGTTATGTTATTAGGAACTTAGAGACAATATTTTAATATTAAATGAAAAATCATGAGGCCAAAATCTCTCTTATGAAGAAATATTGACCACTGGTATTCCTGGATGTTGAGAACATTTTCACATGTTTGAATATTTGACTCACATTGAAATTAAAATTTCTCATTCCAACAATCTTGCTTCTTAAAGAGACATTTTTTTGTTTTTTAAAATATATATCTGAGCTGTCAAAATGCTATTGTTAATTAAACAAACATCACAATTACATACAGAACAGAAGTTAACCTTTACACTTCATTAACCCTGTTATTTTTTTGGTAATATTTTTGAAAGCCTCAGAGGAGATAGCCATCAAGATGTACAACACTAATTTTGAGGTTAAACTTTAGATCTCTTAATACTGTTTTTATGCCATTTTAGACATCTGTGAAAATGAAACCACAGAAAACAATAAAAAAGTGCACTATAATTTCTTTTCCTTTGTAGAGTAAGGTTCAAAAAATAATGTCAGTTATTAATGATTAATAATCTCAAGGTTTGTGTTTATCATCTAAGGAAAAGGTAAGTACTTTCACAAGTATATCAGCAATGTTTCCCAGATCTAAATTTTTATTTTATATTCTCACAAGAAATAATACATAATAAGAAAGGAAAAACCCAACCCATAAATAACTGCAACTATAGACCTTTTCCTATAAGATAACTTGACAATATTTATATTGTTTCCTATTCCTTCAGCAGGAGACAATGGAAAGGGGAAAATGTTAGCTTTGTTTAAACTATAAGCATAAACTATACCAGCTGGTGCACTCCATTGGGAACAGATATGTGGGTCAGCACATTGCATCATCAGCACTTCTTCAGCAAATCCACCTGCTTGAGTAAACAGACAATATGGGGTCCCAGAGTGGCAAAGTACATTATTAAACAGAAAAACTTTTGTGGCCTTCTTAGCATTTTATTTCAGGTAATATTAGCCTTTTTCAATAAAATTATTTAATTTGTAACTAGCTTCAGTGAGTTCATGATAATATAAAGGCAAAAAGTAACTTTGCTAATATAGCTATATAGCAGGAAAAAAGCCATCAACAGAATAAGAAGTTTATTTACCTAGATGTTACTTGTATAAAATAATTTACAATTGTTTTATTGTCCTAAACCAAGTCTTAAACAGATGTTGGAAGTTTAGTTAGTTATTTTGCACAGTAAGCATTTTAGTAATCTTTGCTACATCTAGAGTTTAGCTTACTGTATAGACACAAACACTTTAGATATGACCCATATTTACATGATGTAAATAATTATGCATTTAGTTTTCCTGCTCTGACTTGGAAGATGTCTAATTCCAGGGGAATCAATTCTTCTTCGTCTGAAAGGACAGGCCTATTAAAAATAGAGAACCACACCAAAATAAAATAAAAACCCCCAAACCAAGACTCATGCAGCCACAATAATTGAAAGCAGATGGGATAAACTAAATACAGCATAAGCATAAATAAAGACTGAAAGACCTCATGAAAATCTGAAAGTCAAAGCTTGTCTCTTTGGAATAAGCTGCTGCGGATTGGCCTTCAATGAAAGCTCTTGATGTTTAGAAGGGTAGTTCAAGATCTACGTCTTGTGAATTAATCAGCATATTCACATTTTGGAAAGGTTATAAAAGACATAATGTTGGCTGAACATTAATTTCTGAAAAAAAGTCACTCTTTCTTCATGGGAAATGAACTGTTTCATATTGAAACAAAATGTATTTTAAATGAACAATTTAGAAGCTGTTTAAAATATTCCACCAGTATTTCTGTTCCATTATTCTTGCAATTTCTTTTTTGCATTTGAATTTACATGTCTAAAATCCATGCTGGTTGATGCTGTAAATATTCAACAGAAAAATATAGTAAAGAATGCTCTTCTTTTATGCTAAAATATATAATTTTTACTAAATGACAAATATTAACTGCCAATGTTCCAAAGGTAATTCAAAAGTGTAGCCTCATAGTTTCTCTTGATTAATGTATACACACACACACACACACACACACACACTCATTATATATATATAAAATAAATAGACTTAATGCTATTTTTTTCTGAAGAACTACTCCCCTAGATTATGCTTACATACACTGAAATTCATCATATGCTAAGATTGTTGGACTTTTTGAATCCAAAACATCAACAAGGACATTTTTATTAGAACTGACAGAAAAATTCAAAGAAGTAATGAATTAGAGTGGGTTTTTCATTACTGAGAATGACTATCCATGTATTAGAAGTGAGAAATAGAAAACTGAGCTACATGTCCTTTAGAAGCTGTGAGGATAAAGCAAAAGTGTATTTAAAGACAGCATGAATTGAGGAGAGCTGGTACTATCATGTTTAGTTGGTATGTCTATATCTTCTTAGAAACAGAATAGCAGGAATGGGGGAGGTATCTACAGTCAGCTGGATTTTAAGTATTGGAAGACTGTGATTAGATTCCCATAGGGTTCTACTGTGTAGGTTTAACAAGCAAAATGCCTTCAACTTTTCTTCATACGTCATGCTCTCCAGCACTACAGTTATCTGTGACCATTTCAAAAATCCACTCAAGCTTTTCAACTTTTTGCTTAAAATGGGAGAACCAAAGCCTGATACAATATACAAGATAAAAAAGCCGGATACATAATTTAACCACTGTAGAGTAGAGTAGAGTAGAGTAGAAATTGTAACATCCTCTGATCTACTTGCTAATACTCTCACTGGTGCAGCTCAGAAAAAGGTTATATTTTGTTGCTGCAATGGTACACTGCCAACTGATGTTTTTATATGATCTATACGTAACAAAAGTAAGTGAAATATCCCCTGCCATGGATGAGTGAGCTTCTGGCAAATAAAGTGATGGTTTTAAAATGGTGTTGCTTAATTTCATCACTGATTAGAATATTATTCAAACATCTATAATCCTACTTTGGAGACTAGAAATCACATGTTTGATTGTTTAAACAATCTCCTTTCTCCTCTCTGGCAAAGCAGGTATTACATGTAGAAAATACTTGCTCTAACCAATGTCCATGTGCAGAGAAAATATCTTTCTGCCACTAGTATGCATCTGCAAATATTGCTTAAGGCATCAAGAAATTGTAAAGCTTTGTTAGGAACTGAGATCAGTAGAACAAAACCTGTGGGGAAAAAACCCACATATTCTTCTGAAATATTTTGTAACAGCTAGGTAAAGAATTCCTTATTTAAAAAAAAATTGTTAACAGCATTACCTGTTTTTGTTAGCACATAATAATTTAAGTATTCATATTTTAATTTTTATTAATAGAAAAATTTTTGTCTATAGGTATATTTTAGCAAGTTATAGCTCAGCCCTAAACTTTTTACTGGAAGGTTTGCTTACCTGTCAATTATTTGTCATCTGTTCAGTGTAACTGATAAATGGAGTCACAATGCATTTCATTTGTCCTCCTGATAGTAGAAGTTAAACATTTGAAATAATCTGTATTATTTACTGCTGCATATTTCCATCATCTGATATTTGTGAGATTTCCCCACATATCTCTTTAAATATATGACATTTTTGGTTTAATCAATCTTTCATGTACAAAAGTGTCTATACAGGAGCTGAACTTGTTTAAAATCTTCAGCTGCACCCATGCACAAAGTTCATTTGAGATGATGCTCCTTGCTAGATTCTGGTTGAGCTACATTTCAGTTCTGTCTTGTGCCATTTACCTTTCTGATCTGGAGTCTGATGTCTTGATCTCAGACCTGCCTCATCACTGTGGACTTGTCTGGTGGCATGAACTCTTTGATAAACCAGAATTCCTACAACAGACGAGACCATCTTTCTTGGGTTCTGTGGTTACACTGCTGACTAGTGAGTCTGGGGCTGCTCCTGCCAGTCTTGTTACTGCCCTCAGCTCCTAACTCATCTTCTCAGAAGGGCTCAATTTTGCGGGTTTTGGGGATTTTTGGGGGGTTTATTTTTTGGTGTTTTTTTTTTCTTTTCTTTCTTTCTTTTTTTTTTTCTTCTGTGTGAGGGTTTTGTTTTGCTTTGGGGTTTGTAGTGGGTTTTAGTTGGATTGATTTTGTGGATTGTTGGAGTTTTTTTAGCATAGCTTTTCAAACATCAATATTTCAAAGACAAAACACATACTTCTGAAAAAAAAAAGTTCAGGCTATGATCTTGCTTATTTTATGATTCTTCCACTTCTTAAGGCTATCTATACTCTTTCAGCTAGAAAATGGTCTCCCACTTGTCAAAACATCATAGAGGATTATGCTTTGATTAATCTTATGTTTTTAGGGGATTGTTGATGATTACGTAACAAATGACTATTATAGAGATAGAAGAGTATTCTGATTCAGTCATTTTAAGAGCATAAAACCAATATTATTCAATTATAATTTTGGACAATAATTTTTAATCTGAAATGCTGTTGTTCCATATTCTTTTACTATCCTTCACCAGTCTCATCGAAATTATTTTGCACCTGTTCTCTAGATGAAATTCCATGTACTACACTTAATGTCAGACAGATTATATGCATATGCCTTTGTTATCAATTTAATTACTGATAAGAGATAATCAAGATTGCTTTTAAGCTCTGCCTAAACTTTTTCTAACAGAATACTTGCTCCAAAGAGCAGATTATTGTTTTTATTTTTTTTAAAAAGAGAATAATTTGGAAAATAATATATGTATGCCTGTGATTTGGTGGCTTACCTACCTCCAAAGTGGAGAGATATGGATTTTATTATTAATTATTGAATAAGGAGTTGGCTGGCTGGATGCAGCCAGAGAGTTGTGGTCAATGGCTCCATGACTCGATGGAGGCCAGTAACAACTGTTCCTCTGAACACTATCCTGGGACCAGTGCTCTTGATTTAATGTCTTGATCAATGACATAGACTGATATCAACTGTGCCCTCAGCAAGTTTGCAGATGACACAATCTGAGCAGTGCGGTAGATACAACAGAAGGAAGGGATGTCATCCAGTGGGACCTGACCAAACTTGAGAAGTGGGTCCAAAAGAATCTCATGAAGTTCAACAAGTGCAAGTGTGAGGTGCTGCACCTCAGCCGGGGCAACCCCAGAAATGAGCAAACATGGAGAAGAACTAATTGAGAGCAGCCCTGTGGAAAAGGACTTGGGGGTTCTTGGAAATGAAGAGTTGAATGTGAGCCAACACTGTGTGCTTGCAGCCCAGATGGTGAACAGTACCCTGGGTTGCATCAAGAGAGGGTGGCCAGCAAGTCAAGGGTGGTGATTCTGTCCCTCTGCTCTGCTGTCATGAGATCCCACCTGGAATACTGAACCCAAATCTGGGGTCCTCAAGACAGGACATAGACCTGTTAGAGTAGGTCCAGAGGAGAACAATGAAAATGAGTAGAGGGCTGGAGCACCCCTCCTATGAATACAGGCAGAGAGAACTTGGGTTGTCCAGCCTGGAGAAAACTTCTGAGAGACCTTGTTGTACCCTCTCAGTACTTAAAGGGGGCTTACAAAAGGGAGAGAGCAACTTATTTTTCTGATGACTTAGGGAACTTCTGACTTTGAATATAAGCAATCCTAAAGAAACATAAGAGCTGAATTGATTGGAAAATATACAAAACAAGAAAAATATTCTGTGTTAAAGGAGTCTATTGTAACAGGGAGTAAAATTCAGTATTAGTTTTACTTTCTTCATGTAAAATCTGTAGCAGAAAATGATGTTTTGATGTATTTTGTCTAACACATTACCAAAATACATTCCTTTTCTCTATTCTGTCAGCCTCCTACTCTCCAATGCAACACAACATAAGTGTGACAGGCATGAAGAAGAAAAAGAAATATATATATATATGTATATATATATATACATACACGTTCAAAAGATGTTTTTGTGTCTTCCTGCTATTAAAACCCTTTCACCTTCAAGTTCATGCATTCTGCCTGTTTATTTGTCTCTTCCCATGTATGTCTCTTCCTGATTTTTATGAAATCTTGTTGTGGGTTGAAGGAAGGAAGCTCTGTCATGGCTGAATTTTCTTTTGAAATGTAGACCTGGTAAACATTGTCAGTAGAATTTCTGATGTTTAGCTATCCTGTATATAATACTGCAGCAGTTCTGTTCTCAAGAAAGCATGGCAAATGGGATATTCTTCTATTTCTCCTGAAGTAGCTTGGTGTAGCAGAGCAGAAATCTGCCACAGCATCCGGATGCCAAGCAACACTTGGCTGTTCTTCGTTAACTCAATGCTTTTCCCAGAATAACAAGCACAAACAATTCAGCCATCTTATGCAGGCGTTTTGTGTCAAAATGTTGCAATAAAGGCCTGTCAGATTTCAAAGACTACTCTCAAAGTCTATAAAATTCTAGTCGTCCATATGCTTTTACAGTTAGGAAATATGGATAGGACACCAGCTCTGCATTTCCTTTCATCCCTCTCCCTAAGAAAAGGGAACAGAACAAAGAGCATAACAACATCTATCAGACCTAGAGTGATTTGCAACTTAAATCAGTAATGCAAACCTTGTGATTATTCACTTCATCATGGTGTCTACTCGTGCTGTCTATGTGAATACACATGAATTCAATGAAGAGAGCTCCCTTACTGTTTTGATTTCAATTTTAGTTACAATGAACATCATAACATATTCAGGTTTGCAGCACTGTCTTGACCTTGATTATTATCTCAAGGTGAAACACTTTTTGTTTGTTTTTGGTTTTAGTTTTGTGTTTTAATGTACTAGGTTCCATGCAGAATATCTATTGGGAATACTATGCAATGAGAATATCTTTTGAATAATTTATTCTATTTCTCCTGTTTTATTATATTTCAGTACCCTATGACAAACTTTTATTTTTCTTATTAAAATAAACAAAGAAAGCAAAGAAAAATCACAGATACTTTTACTTTTTTTTTTTTTACAGAAGTCCACCCCTCAGAACTGGTATGATTTATAAATCAGAGTTCTAAAAATTCTAAATTTGAAAAATTCTGTCATATTTTGATGTCTTGTAAGATTATTTTCTTTGTATATCTCTACAGTACATAAAAAATGAACAGGAGTCAGGTTGATCATGGGAAAGTACTTAATATATGAAAATAAAAACTCTGAACAGCAGCAAAACACTAAGGAACTATACATGTTTATCCCAATTCTTTTAACTTATTTAAATTTATTAGAATCACACAAGACATTCTTGTTTTTCAGTACTTATGAAATCTGTAATGTTCATTCCTTCCTTAATGTCAGAATTATGTATGTCAGAAAGAATATTTTCCTGGTGCAAACAGACTACAAGCTTGTATGAATCTGCTAAAATATTGATCTTGTTAAGAATCTGCTTCTTGTTAAATTTCAGTTCCATATATATAAAAATTAAACTTTATTTTTTAAAAATAAATTGTTGTTTATGTTTTAAAAGTACAGAGTTGAGTGAAATTAAGATGTATTCTTAAAAATAAATGTAGGAAACAATTTTCTTAAAACATTTTGATAAGATGATTTTTTTTTTATTTTTAATGTGATGTTTAATTCTTTTATATCTGAACCTGGTTTTATTTTTCCTGCCAAACAAAAGCAATAATCCTAACCATGATCACTATAATGGCAAGATTCAATACATTCAGAACATGTCTGTCCAGTGGTTTAAGTATTTTTGCATGCCTATATTTCTGACCAAAGGAAAGAAATCACACTTATGGCATTACTAAAAGTAAACCAGCAACTGTACCTGAAAATACACTTCTGTGCTTTTGTCTCTGAATCTTAAAAGGATAAAAAGCCTCCAAAGCCTCACAGATCCAAATTATGCATAGATCCACCTGATAATATATAAATATTGAACCAAAACTGCTATTGTGGAAAATGATAACTTGTCAAAAAGAATCATGTTCCCTGATTAGAAGACACAGCAAAGATCCTCTGAGGTAAAAATGATCAAAGAAATAATACTGCCTAATAGAGTTGCAGTAACATCAAATACTGAAGACATTAAAATCCTTGCCAAAATATACACTTGTGAAAAACTTTTAGAAAAGTCAACCTTGTAAATGGCAGTATGTTAATGCAACATTACCTGTTCCTTTCAATACTGTTTCATTTTAAAATACTGTATTATAAAGGCAGGAGTTAGATTAGTAATTTTTGAATACCCTTTTCTTTCTGAATTGTCTAATATATGCTATAATTTTCCTAGAGTTTTTTGAGATATTTTTATATCAAACTCTGAATAACATGGTCTGTCCTCAAACCTGACCCTTCTTAGAGCAGCAGGTTGGACTAGAGACCTGCTTAGGTTTCTTCCACCCCAAATTACCCTATGATCATTTTGGTACTAGCAGGTTAAACTTTTACCTATTTTATCTAAGGGACCTAGAAGGTTCCCAGACTCATTTTGTCTTTTTTATCATCACCATAACCTGTAAAAGCAATTAGATGGTTCCCTATGAATGGCAGACCTGATGTCTTTCCCCATGCCCTCCACTTCTCTTGTCCTCTGTTTTTCTTCTCCTAGAGTTACTGATTCAATGCTCAGGGAACAGATACTGAAGAATTTTCTTTATAAATAACACAGCAAAACCCAACAACAGAAAATAAAATAAACAAAATCCCCACATATGACACTAACGTAAAGGAAAATCCTTTCTGCAGAAACCAACACCTCAGTTTTGTGATAATGTTATACTGGTAGTGTTGTCTTTGCTCTCTTGGGCAAACTGCCAAATTCTGCTGCGGTGATACGCAATAAAAGTGGCAAAAACCTGAAGCTGTTCAACATAATTCTTCTTGTAGCGTCCTGTCACTTTGGATGCAAGCACAAGACTCTACAAATGCAGAGTAGAGGGGCAGGTTAGTTTGTTCTTTTTTTCTTTCATGGTACACAAGGTGATGGGAAAAAATGAACACAGGCATTATCACGTTCTTCTTAAAAAGGATGTGTACAATATATGGTCTCAGGCTTTTGATCTTCCACACGTGGACAGATTGTACTAATATAGATTAAATAAATAATAATATAATTCCAAATGCTGTATAAAGTAAAGGTCTTCTTACCTCTTGAAAACACTTTTTATCTCTCTCTGGATGCTACATTTAAAGATATTAATGACACACAAGTTAATTTAATTAATTTAGGGCTCTTGCATTCAGAGTATAAAAAAAAATTACCTGGTATTTATATGTTTAATGGGTTTCCCCCTGGACTTCATAATACGTTCAGAAATAATTTGACTTCAATGTATTATATATCAGAATATAATTGCATTTTTAATATATTTGTAACTAGGATTCCTTTCAATAGTATCTAGGTGCTTAACCTTCTAATTAAATGTAAATGTGTTTTTAGGGAATTTTTCTCCTGTAAAGCTAGAATGTAGTAAGATCCAGCAAGATCATAGTGTTCCTTAAAAAAATTTATTTCATGTCCTAATAATATTATGATAAAAATTACACATTTTTAAGATACATTTCTTTTCATGTTATTCTTATCATTAAAATGAACCAAAAAAACTATGATCACTCTCTAATAAATATGTTTATTAGAGTATGATTAAACATTAAATTAATTTTTATATGTTAACAAATATATTTTTACTGTCTGAAATGTTTATTAAAATTGGATTAATCTAGATAAGAAAAAGCATATAAAAATACTGAACTCCATCATTAGTCCAACAAATTTTTCTGAAGATTAATATTTGTTCTGCTTAAATATTTGAAATTTAAATAATCTCAATCAAAGTACATAACTCTGAGCAGAAGGGTCTGTAAATGATGCAGTAAGTTGACCTACAATTTTAGGCAGTGATCCATACAATCTACTTCAAATATCTACTCTATCATAAGTGGGTTCATTCCTAGTGATATTTTTCTTTCCCTCACTGTAGCACTAGTTTACCTGATGAGATGACATAAAACAAGAGATATATAGTTATTAGAATTAGTAATTTAATTTATGCAAAATAAATTTCAAAGATTGAACATGGGATCAGGCCGTTATGGAGCATGACTATACAAGTTTATTATTTTGAGGCTCCAGAATGGTTCTGACAAAATGTTGAAAAATGCTAAGTACTATATTGTTCTAAGAGCTTTCAAACCTAATGGAAAAGAAAAATAAAAATTAAAAACAGACAATTTTTTTCTCTTTCCCCCAGATTATTAGTTTCCTCTAGAATCAAAACCCAATTTTTTTAACTTGCTGTTCAGAGTGTATGGTTTTTCATACTGCTTTACTGCCATAGCAAACTCAGAGGATCTTTTGTAACTGTGTTGCACAAATGTGTCATGCATTTAAAGTTCATGAAAAACAGATGCCAAAAATGCTTCCAAGACAAATTCAACCTCAACTCACATAGTTAAGCCTGCATGATATTTGCTGCTTGTTTGCTCTCCCTGGTTGTTAGTTTTATGAGAATACCAGTATTAGAAAGTCCATTTACATCTTTCTAGTTTTGATTACAGTGAGACTTCCTGGCTTTGAAACCTGCTTGATTTTCTCCTGAGCAGAAGCTGTTGGGCTTTGATAATACATTCTACTCCTAGGAAAGGAAATAAGGGGTAGTATCTTTAAAGGAAATTAGTTCTGCTGCTTAATTGATAGTTATTACAATTACATAACCTAATGGGAAAAATGTACTGTATCAAGTCTTATATGTTCCAGCTTGGCAGCTTCCTGTGAATGCCACCTGCATATTAATTATGGCACAGTGCTCACCTTGGTTTAATATTCTGCTTCTTTTGCAGAAAATGAAAGAGAGGAACTGAATTTGAGAACAGTTGTAAGTTATTCAGAACAAAAGTACAGAAACTTGCTCTAGACCTGGCAGGGCTATATTAACTAATGACAAGAGTGAGAAAACTGTAAAAGAACAGATTAGCAAATCCCTTGTTGCAGACTATTTCATCAAAATCAAGGTAAGTTCTCAGGCAGTTTTTTCAAGGAGAATTCAAGGAGGGAGAGAAAGAAAGAGAATCAAGATATAGGTAGTAGGTGCATTCAAGCAAGACAGTTTCTGGGGTTTAGGGGATTTTTAGCTTTCTCCTTGTGGAAGCATTGTGGCAGCTGATTTGCCTCTGCAGATGTTTAGCAGTCACAAGAAATCACATTATTTTCAGGAAGAGAGAAGAGAGCTTTTGCAGCAGAAGGAATTGAGAGGTGGAAGAAATGTGTTTGTGAACAAAAAGGGTTCAGGAGTCCAAAGGGAAATTAGTTTGAAATCACAAATAACACTGATGAGATTTCAGACCCTGAAGAAAGTATTCTGAAAGTTGCCAAATGCATTAGAAATAGGTACAGCACCTACACTGGGATTTTTTACCTTAGTAATTACAAGGTACTGAAAAAAACCAGGGGTGCTGTGGCATAGACATTAGAAGTAAAGTGGCATACTGACAGCCTGATATCCTGTTAAGAAAGGAGATGTAGCTTTTTAGAAATGTGTTTCTCTGTGACCTTTCCAACTTTCAACTCTGCAGACACCAGTCTGTGAAAAAATGCAGTGCTATTTTTGCATGTATAAGAACTGGGACTGTAACACTTCTGCTCTCTGACAACCTCATTGCTTCTTTCTTTAACTGAAAATTATCTGTCTTGCTCTCATTCATTTTTCAATTCAAAATATATTTGCTTTGGAGAAGTAACCTTTGGATCCTGATCTTGAAAATATTTCTGCATATTTTGTTACTTAGGACCTGAGAAAGACTCTCAGCTACTCACAGGTATGTCAAAAAATAAAATATTTCTAAATATGCAAGATGTGAATGTAAATTCCCTTTCTGAGAGATGTTTATTTACTAGTGTGTTGTCTTTCTTTCTACAGGAAATGTACTTCCTACAATAATCACATAGAAAAAAAATTACACACTGCAAATACCACTCTTCCAAAGGCTGGAAGAGGGGAAGGGAAGGGAAGGGAAGGGAAGGGAAGGGAAGGGAAGGGAAGGGAAGGGCACACTTCTGTTTTCCCCTTGGATTTAATAATGTTTGTGTAACAATGATAATCACTAAACACGTGATTCTAAAATGTCCTCATCTTAAATTTATCTGTACATTTTATATCAGTTTTTATTTCAGCTAGATCCTTTACTTGGCTTCATAAGTTCTGCTGAATGGCATATGGAACACTATATAATTTGAAGTTGAACTTTTTCTTTCCTTTCCTTTCTATTATTTCTTTAGGAAAAAAGAATTCTCTTATATAGTCATGGTGGCAAAAACTTTGATACATGCTTCTACAGCATTCATGTAGAAAAAATGATCCACTTCACACACCAGTCTTCCAAAGTCTGAAATGGAGCAGATGTGTCCAAGAAAACTTGCAAAGTCTTTTTGAGAAAGAGAAGAATATTATATTTATTTTGGCATTGAACATCTGAAACAAACCACAAACAAATACAAAATAGTATGAGGGAAGAGTTTTACACTGTAAGTAAACTGATTAAAAATAGTTATTTGCAGTTGTATTGTTTTGATGTTCCTATTCATTGCTCTATGTAACTTCTAAATGACAGACTGCACCTGAACTAAATTATGTTTCTCATGTTTAAAACTATAGTTTCGTTTTTTCCTTTTTTTTCCTACAAAGTATTATTAATGTGGTTTTGTTTCATAAAAATAGATAATATTTTGTATAAGATTTAGGAATGTCTGTGGTCTAAAAAAGTTTAAAATGCTCTAGTTTTCAAATAATTATCTTAAGCTGGAAATTCTTATGAAGATGTAAATTATATCAAATAGATCCTTGTTGTTCACTTCTACACAGAGATGTGGCAAACAAAAATGGCCTTGTTTTTTGTTGTGTTTTTGTTAGCAAAACAAATTATTAGAGTTTTGAAAATTCTTAAGACATACATAGATGAAGTTATATATAGAGATGAAGGGGAAAGATCAGTGTCAAAGAAGAAATGTTTGACCTCATCTTCTGAGATTGCTATGCTAGTACACCTTAGAAAAGAAAATAATGAATTCATTCTCTCCAGCCCTTTCAAAACTCATAGTTCCTCTGAGCTCAAGAAAGGATTTATCAGTGCTTTGCCATATATTTTGTTTTCTTTGAATCTATATATTGCATCAAATTTCCAAGATCACTTTTAAAAATAATTTTTTAAAGATTAAAATAAAATTATTTTTTATAAGGGATATTGGGACACATAGCAGGTAACCACTCTCCATATTTAGATACCCTTTATAAAAACAGCATTTGATTTATTTTCATTTCTAAGTGTTTTATTCTTTGAACATACCTTTCTCAGGTTGTCATGTCAAAAGGAACACAGAAATATCTACTTCAGGTTGAGTCAGCTCTCCTTGACTCTGCTCCTGCAGTAACTTTCCAAACACATAAACAATCTTCACATTGTCAATGCTATGCTCCTATCCGTGTTCTTACTTTCCAGTGTAGCATCTACCACATATCATATCTTCTTTTTTTTTTTTTTGCTGATGGGAGTCTGAAGGATACAAATAGTGAAATGATTTATGGACACTCACAGGTTTCTGTATTTTTTAAGTTCATGAGATGCTTAAAATAACCAAGGATTGATAATATATATGCCATTATTAAAAGTCACAGAGAAACCTTAAAGAATCCAGACTACATTTTTTTTTCCAATTAAATTCCCCTACTTTGAGAAAATCTCTATAAACAGGGGGTCTGGATTTTAATCACTACTCCTCTTTTAACCAGGACACTAATAATTCGGTTTTAGCTTTCCTCATTGACCCCAGTAATGTACATAATGGTTGCCCTTGTACACCAGGACTGATGTTCTCTGAACTGCCTGGTGTAACATAAGTGAATCTTAAAGAATTTCCCCCTAGATATTTTTAAAATTTTATCAGCAGCAGAACATTAAGTTTTTCAGTCCTAAAATTTTTTTACAGTTCAGAGTGAAATAAACCCTATTCACTTGCACTTTTTCTCCTGCTGAGAATAACTGATCTGGAATTGTACTGAGAAAAGTGACATCAGATCAGAGGCTGTTATTCACTTTCTTGAGTCTCATCTCCTTCTTTTAATAGTATGAAAAAACAAACCCTTTTCAAAGACATAAACAGTTACATGACTGCACATATTTTTAATTTTGAGGGATTTACAAAGAATCAGATTCACAGATTGAAAAATACATCCATCAGTTCACAAAAATACAGCATGTTGTTCTGACTACTATGGAGAAATAAGTTACTTCCTAAGTGAGAAGAATAGAGGAGTACCAAACTCTTAAAGTCTTTGTCTGCTGTAAAACTGCATTACTGTACTGAAGTCAAGCACACTAGAAATCATCAGTTTATATATCTACAGAATTTGGATTATGTGAACTTGGCAAATAAAAAAAATCTTCAACAGCTTGTTTTCTAAATAATTTCCTACCTCATAACTGAAAAGACAGTGTCAGAAGTATTCTTCAGAAAAAACCCCAACCCACTTACAGTTTTAGGTATGCAGTCAGCCTGAGTTTGTATAGAAATCTGCAAAAAATTGTTTTTATATTACTAAGATAAGTTAACTTCGTATGTATGAGGAGAGAATAGGGTAAGAGTTGTTCACTTCCTAAATATTTGACACTCAAGTCTACTTCTACCCACTTACCAATTTTGTAACATTGCTGAAGAATATTTTTCAGCTGTTAGTCTTTTTTCCATACCATTTTATGTAATTTATCTCTTGTTTTGGGAAGAAAATCTGAAATATCACAGATGTAAAATTCATTTAGGATTAAGAGGGAACAGAAACAAACAAGAACATAATTATAATATTTTAAAAGTTCAAAATAAACACAAAATACTCTGCTAACTTTTAGAGTCACAAAGAGGTTTAAGCTCCATTTCACATAGCCAGCTGGAGGCTACATTTCCTGGAAGAAATTAAACACCAGGTATAGATTCCATCCCAAATAGCCTGTCTCTTGCTGATAGTTTTATCATGACAGTAATTAATTTAAAAGCAATGAGAACTACTCATGTGTGTGAAATTTTGCAGGACTAGATATTCATTGACATCACAGCTGGTAGAAAATGAAACAAGGAAAAATTCACTAAAGTGTTTGCAATAATGATGTCCTTCTTCCTTCAACTGCCTCAAATGGAAATTAGTATTTTCTTTTCTTATTTGATGAACTATCTTTAGTCTTTTTGAAAAACATTCTAATGATTAGATGGCAGATGCAACACAGTCTGACAACAAAGTTGTAAAACCAGCACTTCCTCTCAAAAATGCCTGCTTAGATATACAAAATATGAAGTTGAGATAAAAGATTTAACAGTTCTGAAAACCTGCCAGATCTTTTACTGAATAAGGTCAGAAGATATATCTTCTTACTAAAGCAACAGAAAACAAATTAAGACCCAGTTGAAAACTTCTAACATGCCGTGAATCTTCTGGAGCATTCACAGTATGATTCACAGCTTTGGATTATGTCTTTCACTAGCCTTATTAACAATTATTATTTTATGTTCTCACTTCTAAGCTTATGTGGGGTTAGCTTCTGATATCCATATGCAAATCAGTCTGAATATTCTATGATACAGAAAATATCTTTAGAATAATTATTACTACTAAAACTATATTATGTATAGATTAGACATAAGGTTTCTAGAGATATATTTAAAATATGTACATATGCAAATCAGAGTATCATAGAAAGGTTTGGGTTGGAAGGGACCCTAAGACTGTCCAATTCAAACCCACCTTCCATAGGGAAGGGTGCTACCGCTGGATCAAGTTGCTCTTGGCCACATCCAATCTCAGTCTGGTTCTAAACACTTCCAGGATGAGGACTCCACAAACTTTCTGGACAACCTCTTCTAGTGGCTAACTACTAAGTGTGTAAAAAGTCACCCTGTCTCTTTTATATAAGCTCCCTTTAAGCACTGGAAATCACAGTGAGGTCTCCTCAGAGCCTTCTGCTCTCCAGGCAGAGCAACCCCGACCCTCTCAGCTTGCTTACTTAGGCGAAATGCTACAGCCCTCTCATCATCTTCAAGGATGGCCTTCCTCTGGACTCACTCAGACCTGGACAACAGGTCTGTGTCTTTTTTGTTGCTAATTATCTCGGGTCTAAAGTGACGTAAACAAGGATGAGGGAGAGGACTGCATGTATAAGTGCATGTGTGCAAGCACAGCAGCTGTCCTGAAAATCAGTTCCTTCCACTGGCAGAAGTAATAGCCCTCAGGCTCATTTGCCCAGGCCATGTTTGCACACACTCTCCACAACTGAGGGGTAGGAGGAGAGTTTTTGGGAGGTGATGGCAAAACCAGAGGGACTGGCACTGGAAGCTACAAGTCAGATAAAGGACACACCCTGCAGAGAGCCCTTGCTTACACAAACTGGCTCAGTTGTAAACTCCCCCAGAAGGTCATTTCCACAGGACATTCATATGACAGGCATCTGTCATGTCTTAGGAGTCACAAACCTTCAAAGACCTCTAAAGCATCTCCCAGACTCCTTTCTGAGGCCTTCCACCAGAGGACTGCATGTGATCCACAAGTGCTGCAACAGATCCAGATTCTGTGGGACTTCCCAGATCCCGCAGAGGAGGTGCTTGGGCATTCCCATATCTGATCATATACTAACCTGTTGAACTCTGTGTTTCCTGGGACCCTCATCACCCCTCACCACTGAGAGGACCAGAAGAAGACCAACTGGATGCAGCTGGATCCACAAGAATGGTGAGTACCTTTCTACATCATCTATCATTCTTTCTCTCTGCTCCCCTTCCTATTTATTTTTTTCTCTCTCTATTCTCCTTCTCCTTCTCCTTCTCCTTCTCCTATTTCTCTCTCTCTCTCTCTCCCTGAGATTTATAACTAAAATCCACACTGTTGACTTTATATGGTCTCATTTTCACCTTAATTCTGGTAGAGGCATCTCTCTAATAATTGGATCTTAACATAAGGCTGCCTTGTACTTTGGCTAGACAAATTAGAAATACCATGTGGATTTGAGTACAGATTTTTCTTGCTGCTTTTACTTCACTGAATTGAATTAAGGAAATAGAAAAATATTGTTCTGTGGTTACTGGTTATGGCTTTCCTATCTTTCTTGTTGTTCAAGAGGTCTCCTTTGCTATATCTTAACCCTGTTTTCCATTTACCTAGGGCTTATTAAAGACAAGGGTTTTTTTCTTTCAGTTTTCTTTCTCTGTGAAATAGAATTTTAATAAAGAAAAGGAGTAAGTCCAATTTTTGCGACCATTACTAAATTCCTCAAAATCTAGTAAATTAAGAGTAAGATAGAGGGTATTATAAGCCCTCACATTTTATCAACCTGATAAATTGCAAACCAAAATACTATGGATATTTGCTTTGAACTCTGTTGAGCTGATTTCTCTTAAAAATTATCAGTTTAGTCAAGCTAACCATTAGCTTGAGTAATTAAAATAGGTCTTCCTATATCAATTTTATGTATATATGCACACACACTTTATATTGGCCCTGGTACTAAACTTCCTTTATATGAATGATACACACAAATGTAGGAAGAACTGCCACACCAGCAACTCAAGTATAAAAATGGGGGTTTTTATGAACAGGTGACCTGCATTTTAGCTTCTACAGTCACTTTTCATATTTAATGAACTGATTAATTGTGTGCATATTGTAAAATTCTGTGTTCAGACCACTGACCTACATGACTCTAAAAAATTACAAACCTTGGAAATCATCATGGAAAGGTTCAGATGCTCTGTACTGCCTGTATTAAGCATTTCAGATAAGATGATTTCACATTAATTATATTATCTAAACTCAGGTGAGTTTTTTTTTAATATTAAATGTTTGAGAAGACAGATTTTTTACCTTGAAATTCAAGACTGAAGACTGATTTCTTGTTCCTATGATTTAAACAGAGAAAGGTATTTGTAACAAAAAAAGAACCAACAAAACAAAACAACATCAACAACAACAAAAACCACACACAAAAAACTCTCTATTTTGTTTCTTTCATTAAAAAATAATATATATAGATAAGAGACTATGGAAGGAAACCTGCAGTAGACAGTTGTTTTGCAAAGTTACAAACCAGAACACTACCTGCAAAAAAAATTTTCTTTTTGGTTTTCAAGCAAGCAGAAATAAAATTTTCTTAAATCATAATCAGATCACTACTGGAATAAAAGGTATGGTGTTCAGACCACTATTTCTTGGAATATAGAAAAAGTGGAAAGTGGAGCTAAATATGCTGAAGTTTTTCATACTTAAACATATAATCTTTAAAACTGTTAGGTATCTAATTCTGAGGAAATGCTGCAGACTGCCAGCACAGGCTAATAACAAAGAATATTTATATTGTGTTCTTAGACCACCAGACTGTTTCTAACAACAGTTTGCAGCTCATGACTAGATGTGCAGGGGAATTTTTTACTGGTTTCTGAATGAGTCAAAAGAAAATTGTGATTGGTGATTTTTCTCTGCCTCTCATTCCTTTGAATATTTGTTTTTATACTCTCTTTTCTCACTGTTTTATCCCTTTGCTAAACACTTGTACAATCATTATACATTTCTGGCTCACACTCATATTCCCTTACAATGTTTCCATAAAATATGTCTTTAAACCATATATTTTATTCTGTTGTTGAAGCATGAAATCACAGCACTGAAACCGACGAAGTTGTTCTAGATGTATGCTGATATATCTGTTTTCAGTCTTGTTTTCCTTAAACCACCACCCCAGTAAGAAACATCTATTTTTGGGAATTCTTTAGAATGGCAAACTTTATCATTAATAGAAATGGAGTGAGCTCTTTTCTCAAAAGAGGTACTTGTGAGATCAAACACACACTAGTAAGGCACTGTTAAGAAACTGCAATGCGGCTGTCTCTCTCAGTCTGTTATCTACATAAGAAATGACTTTACTTACTTCAGCCAACAATTCAGAACTTGTTGTGAAGAGAGGTTTGGTGCTTGTTTTAGATGCTGTTTTGAAAAAGAAAAGAATAAAGAATCCTCTCATTTCTTAGTGATTTGGATTTTAAATGAATGCAGCCAAATGTGTCAACTTAATTCTGTAATCTTTAAACTACTGTAGACAACAGATGGTAGATGGAACATGAACGGGAAAAATTTGATTACATTGTAAATCCTTTCAAGTTTGTCAACTTTTAAAATTAGTTATTAAGAAAAATATTTCTGGGCACAGCTTCATGTATTAATCATCATCAAACCCTGATATTATAATCTCCTGGTTTCAAAGAGCTACTACAAGACCTGGTCAAAAATCAGGGTTTTTTAAGAATTATCTTGAAGAGAATTGATGCTGTTAAGTGACTAGCAAAGTATTTTTCATTTATATTGAAAATATATCTTTCTTCTTGTTTCTTCATATAAGACCTCTTTTCACTGCACATTATGCATAAGAGTACATTAATGACACTGAAAAGTAATACAAAATAATTCAGTGTGTCTGAAGTCAAAAAGGAGGAGATGTTTTTGAAAATACTTTCAAAAAAGAATATGATATCTTTTGATGAGAGGGTTTTCATTGCTTGTTTGTTTGTTTTTGTTTTTTTCCCAATTTATTTAGAATATTCCCATGAGAAACAAAGAAACTACTTCAAAAAATTAAACTAGGAAAGATAAGAGATTTTAATCTGATTTTAGATGCTAATGATCTCAGTCCTATCTAGCTCATAATGGTAATAGGGCTCTTTTTCTAACAAATTGAGGTGAAATGATAAATTCATGTTGCATGGAGAATACAGATAGCATTATTTGCATGGTAAAGTTATACTAAAGAAATGTGTGTATTTGCATTATATAACTTGTATATGGTTAATGAAAAAAAATTTAAAACAGTGTATTAAACAACATAGCATTTCTGCACTACTTGCTTTTTACATCATTTTCAGATATACATACATCTATCTTAGGATGTTCCCTCTGTTGATGAAAATTTATTCTAGCACTATGACTGAAAAGAACTACCACAACTCTGGGATGTTATTTAATGTTGGCAAAGGAAGAACTGACAGCTTGGGCAAAATGCAAATGGCTGAGAAGTTTGCAATAGAAATGAGTGTAAACAGATGGTTTGGAGTGAGCTGAAGTATTGTTGACTTTCTATTTTGAGATAATGGAAGAGCTCCTATTTAAGAATATTTTTAAATGGAAAGAAGCAAAAAATACTAACTTTAAGAAGTGTTCACTGTGCAGGATCAAGGAAGCTGAATGAACCTTTTCATAATTCTTACTTGAAATGAGTGGCTAAGATCCTGCAGCTGGCCATGAAAGGCTGAGTGCATCTGTATAAAGCACTGCTGGGTTCCATAGAGACCAGGAGAAAAGGAAGTGAACAATAAAATTCACCTCATCTTCTCTACTACTGCCCTTAAACACATTACCATTAAGTGTTTTCACTAAACACTCACTTGAACTTTCTTGGACTTTTTTGGTATTCCTAGCAAATTCTATAAAATTTATTTTGCATGAGCATTCACACACTTTCTAAAAATTCCTTTCAGTAAAACTGAATTTTACAGAGCGTGATAGATATCAAAAAAGTTTCTATTTAAGATTATAATATTTAGTTAAAATTGCATACAATAGAATATTGCTATGGTGATGTTCCAATTTTGTGTAATTTTGTAGAAAATTGCTTAACATGCATGTACAGTCCATTCCACACAAATTATAATCAATTCAGCAACCCATTTCTTTCAGGAGCTTGAATATACAGACCAATCTGAAACATAATAGCCTTTCATTACTTTATTGTAATGTAGTGATGTTTCATAGAATTAGGAGGATTTCTTAGTGTTTTTCCCCTCTGAGTCATAGACTTGTAAATAAAATTTAGGGAAATAGAATGTTAACTGGTGATGGGTGTCTAAAATGCAAGCTAATAAAAATAATGCAACTGATCCTTAACTATAAAGAGATAGAGAAGAAAAAAAATCAGCATGTTATTATACATAGGCCAACAATAAGTTTAATCAAAGTGTGGCTACACAGTTGAATACATCTAAATTGCATAAAATTACTTTTAGTTTACTTAAAGGGTAATTAGAACTCCTCTGTTCTAAAGAAAATCAATTTACAAAAACCCTAAGTACTATCTAGATCTCTTTTAAATGTCAAAGCTTAACATGAGAGTTAGGTTCACCTCATGGGAATTTTGATGTGACATTAATGTAAGATATGAAATTATAATATTTTTTCTCTTTTTTACAGGACTTCTCAAGTCTTGTTGAAAACTTTGAATAGTTATTGCTTATTTCTGACCTGATTAAGTGGAGACAATATTGGGAGAAATTCAAGCGATAATATCTTAGTGATTTTTGGTAATTGTATTCCACTATTTTTTGGGCGGACTTAACTCACTAATGTCATATGGAAAACATATTTCCCTGGAAGGATACTGATATATTTTGTGTTGTAAATATATTCATCTGAATATCCCGTGTACGTCTAAATTAGAGTAGTATAGGAAAAGAGTAGTAAGAGTAGTAGAAAAATGCAAACTATTCATTCCCTTTCAAAGCGTAACACAAGGACTGTAAGAAGAAAAATAACATAGACAGTATAGGAGTTCAACAAACTATTGGTTTCACAGCTTCTTGATATCTAAGTTTTTGGGTTTGGTAACCTGATTATTCTGTTTTATGAAATTCATCAGGAACCAGTCCAACAAATACTGAATTTAAGAAAGGCAAAATGGTCTTGTTTAGAATTACTGATACTTTCAGAAAAACAACAGGTTTCTAATAAACTTAAACATTATGAATATTAATATTAAAGAACAATTCAAACATGGTCGTCATTTTAATTTTTCCCACTTATAATTCAATAAGAAGTACAAAAGTCAATGTCACTAAAATAGGAAATTATAAACTTTGCTTAAAATTGTTTTCTAGTCCATAGAATGATAAGTCTGGGATGTTCGTCGTAAGCATGTAGTTAGAAGAACATAGCAGACATTGAGAGAGACATTTCTAAACTTCACCCAAGGTAAAATGATACAATCATGTTTGTGTTTTAAACATAACTTCATATAGAAATTGATTCGAATAATTATTTCCATTGTATTATTCTCTGAAGTTTCTCATATTTAAAACTTTTGGTCCTCTGTACATACACTGAAATGTGTATATAAGGAATCATTAAAAATACTTTCTATTCAGTCTTTTCAGTGAAGGGATGAAGTTTGAGAGATGATAATAGAAAATAAAATTTCAGGGTAGCAGACATCAGCAAAAACAAAGGTTGTTAGCTTACATTTTGTTTAGATTCTTCAGCAAATCATGTGACATTGGTAGACTGGTATATGTTTCTCAACTAGAGATGCAAAGCAGCAGACTCCATGGAATTAGCCATTTTGTTTAGTAGCAAATGTTGGAGCTTAGATTTTCCATATATAAACAACAATTTCATAATCACTGTTACAACAGACATTTACCTCTTTGTAATTAGAAGGTGCACCCTAAATTTTAAAACCCAGGAATCTGTGTGTTGAAATGAAAAGAATCCCTAGGAAAGCATAAAATTCAGAAAAATGTTGTCCATATTTTTATTTTTATTTTTCTTTCCTATTTTTGTTAGTGTACTAACCATATTTGTGTGAAAATATTTCTCTTTCAAGTTAATCTTCATGCATGGCTTATTTCCCCTTAAGTTGTAAATCTTAATACAAAAGTTATAACCTTTTTACAAAAGTTTATGTCTTTTTTAAATATAAATGGTTGCTATAGGGATGTTGTATGTTTGTAGCCACAAAAGATAAAGTACTATGAGGCAAGACAATCTCTTAAATTATATATCATTAATATATATTAATATAAATTATATATCATTAATTTAGTAGCTGTTTATCTATTTTGCATGTACTAATATATGTTTTCTCATTTCTTACTATTTATGAGGCAAGACAGTCTCTTAGATTATATATCACTTCATTAATTTAGTAGCTATTTATCTATTTTGCATGTACTAATATATGTTTTCTCATTTCTTACTATTTTTAGTCTGTTTTGTTGTGTTAATTATCCACTTCCTCTTAAGGAATTTGGATGGGTTTTGGTGAGATGTTAGTCTATCTACATTAGACAATGAACTTGCAAAATAATTTTTTGACAACAACTAGCAAAACACCCTAAAATAAATGGCCAGGATATGTATATGGGCAGATGGTCAGACAATAAATGAAGTCACCCTCTTTTAATATGGTAAGTTTGAAAGTGGCTCTAAAAACAGTAAATCCAGAAAAAAAATTGTATATGTTGATAAAAATATGCAAAAAGATTGCGTTTTTCTTGTCAAAGTCTGTATCAGAAAAGGACCCCTTTTACACAAGGCAGAAACTCTACCAGCATGTAAACATACGGAGGCTTTGGAAAGATCTAAAGGGGGAAGTAAGGAGAAAGTGGCAAAAGCTGATAAAAGCATATAGACATTCAGGAAATCTCTTAAGATCTTTTTCCAATTTAATTTGAAATTTGTATGCCTTCTAACTATGTCTAGACACATGTAGTTCCAAATTTTTGTGAAGTAAGAATGTCTGACATTTTTAAATGATGGTTTTAACTGTTAAATAATATGTTGATAAAGAAGTGCATCATGTTATGTAAAACATTTGTGTTTGTTTTTCTGGTCAAGGTCTGTATCAGAAAAAGACCCTTTTTATGCAAGGCAGAAACTCTACCAGCATGTAAACATACGGAGGCTTTGGAAAGATCTAAAGGGGGAAGTAAGGAGAAAGTGGCAAAAGCTGATAAAAGCATATAGTTTTGAGAGTTCAAAGCTATACTTCATTGTTATATGTTGGTATTTAAAACTGTAGGTGGGAAATGTAAGATTTCCTCTTCCTTTAAAACTATTCATTTTCTTGGGTACAAAATATTCAGGGAAAGGAGCCTTTCACTTAACCCTGTCTATACTGGAACCAAATCCCCATCTGGAGGATGAAAGCAACCATTATATTAATTAGCCATTTTGCTACCTCATTTATTTTATCTTTAGGAACTTTATTTCTTAAGGAATATTAATGGATTCTCTCGTAGTAACGAGGATGGTATGAATCTGTGAGGGTGACCATGCAGACTTTTTGCCCACAGTGATCCTTGCGTTCTTCAGTATCTTGAATGGATTTGGAAGGATTACATAAATTACTTCAAGAAATTTCCAGCAAACAAAAGTCAAATTTATCTTCAAAATGGTCAAGATATAATAATTGCATGTCCTATTACAGACATGCTCTCTCAGTACCTGGGCTGACATAGGTCTCTGAGTAACCAGAAAATAAGATTCTAGAGCAGCTCAGTAGTGATAAGACCTGAATATAGACATTCAGGAACAAAAAAAAAAGAGGTGTCAGATCAGGTTGAAAAAAGATTTCTAATACATTCAGGAACAAAAAAAAAAAAAAGAGGAGGTGTCAGATCAGGTTGAAAAAAGATTTCTAATGGTATTTTTCTTTTTTTTTAAATCTCTGAAGATATTTTTCCAATTTAATTTGAAATTTGTGTGCCTTCTAAATATGTCTAGACACGTGTAGTTCCAAATTTTTGTGAAGTAAGAATGTCTGACATTTTTAAATGATGGTTTTAACTGTTAAATAATATGTTGATAAAGAAGTGCATCATGTTATGTAAAACATTTGTGTTGCATGATTCATATTATGTAGAAGAACTACATGCAAAACAGAATACATTTGCATCTGAGGTTTTTCCAGTCCTACTAAGTAGGAAGAAATGGGCACAATAGAAAAGTAAGGCAAAGAAATCAGGGTTTCAAACACTAAAAATAAAATCTTCTGATTTATTCTGGTAGTTTTATTAGTGGCTACATCTTCTAGTGAATTGAAAAGTTACCCTGAGCTATTAACATATTTTGGGAGCATTAAATTAGACTTTTCCAAAAGATCTAGTCCTTTGTCAGCTAGAAATAAATTCATGAAAGCACTATCACATGTATTATTCAAGTTACAGGTATCACTGTTTATAGTTTTATAGTCTCTGAATCTACAATAAATAAAAAGGCATTTTAGAATAACTTGCAGTGATGATTGTTGTTGTGATATTACCTTACACAACCCTCATAAGAAAAGAGATCTATGCACACACACAAACATAAATTTGTATAACCACTGTTGTCTAACAGCTTGGATACACAAAATTCAAGTGATTTTATATATTAAAAAAAAAAAAAGAAAAAAAAGTTCTTTTTTCCTATAACTCTTACCTTGACAGCAACAACCCAAAATATTGACTTTCTCTCAACTATTTTTTTCAAGTCCTATAACTCTTACATTTCATACCTTGACAGCAACAACACAAAATATTGACTTTCTCTCAACTATTTTTTTCAAGTGAAAAGTCGGCTGGGGAAAATATGTAAACAGCCACAATCTCAGTGGGGAAGAGGAGGTCACTGTCAATCCATTATAGTTTACAGGTATAGAGAAAACATTTACAGGAAGTAATTTTGTCTTTACTGAGATAATTTTTTAAATCATATCTCACCCTTGGATAGCTGAAAGCAATGGGGTGTCTTTTTGCAGATGACTGAGCAGTAGCAGGAGATTGTCATAAAAGCAAACTTTTGAAGTATTGCTTCTTATAAGGGATACTTGGGAAATGCCAGGTCTAAATTCACCAGTGTGTTGATAACCATGACCAAACTTACTGTGGACTGCCCCTCACCACTGGTGTGGTGCCTTTTTCTGACCATGTCACAGTCTGGACACAGGCTTCCTGACACAAGCAGGAATCTAAGCCTGTCAAATGAAAAACCATTACTGCTGAACCTGATTTATATAATTGTGTTGGTTTCAGTCTAAAAATAACCTTCTTTAATGGAGTTATTTCTCAACAGTCCAACTCAACATAATCTTTGCAAAAACATGACAGTTTACTTGTCATATTTAACTCATAGGTTTTCAGAAATAAATGGTTGTTTCCATATTATTAAGTTTAATATGATTTTTATTTTATCTTTTTTTATTTTAAATTTTAAAAAGAAATTTCAAGAAGAAAAAATATTACTATGGAAATGACATTTAAAATGAAAAATGCATAGTAAGTTGAAAGATATTTATTAGAAGAAAGACGCTATGTCTTGTGTTATTTTCTTCTCAGGTTTATAGTCAGATGACAAGTGGTACAGACAAGGAGAGGAAGTATAAGATGAAATTGTAATTTCTGTGCAGTGGCAATGCGTGTTATATGTGGTAGAACATATAACATTATGTAGCAGTGGGGAGCTTCTTTCAGAGACTGAAAGAGACAGAGAAAAGAAGTTTGGGTAAAAAGAAAAGCAGTTGACGCACTTTTCCAGTTATCTGGTAACTGTTATCCAGTTATTAAGATCAAATTCCTGGGAGATGCCTCTGCCAGAATTTAGATGCAAACAAGACTGTGTGCCAAAGTCCATAGGGCAGATTTTATTTAACAGTAAATGTGAGGTAGAGATAGAAAGAGATAGGAAAAAGAGAGGAGGAGGAAGAGGGAGACAGTGAGAGAGAACGGGTTAAAGCAGAAAGATACCACCACCCATGAATCCAACCCTTTGGTCCTCTCTATCTTGGGCTTCTCAGTGGTGAGGGTCCCAAAGTCATTCAAAACTTTTAACCATCTATGCATTTGTACTCCCCTTCTAGTATTTCTCTTCTTTTGAGTCTGTGAGTTATGGTGACCCCCCTGACAGAGCCAGTCAGAGCTGATTCTCAGCACAGGTGCTGAGGTGGCTTTCCTGGTGGATTCTTTCTGATGATACACTATTCTCTTCTGGTCTTGCTTACCTCTCCTCAGGCCTTACATATTTGGACAATAGTACCACCTTTATCATATCTCAAGTGAACTAGCTTTTGTAGCTATGTTAATACAGGAAGGTCTTTCAGGTTATTACTGAACCTTGTTACACAAATAATGGCCAGCATAATCTAATATAATGGATCTATGGCAAAAGGAGGAAAGTTTATACCTATAAAATATATTGCTATTTTGCAGTATTGTTTGTTACAAATATCAAGTAAAAATTAATAAATTCTAGACATTATGGATCATAATGGTATTTATTTGGTACTTGTCTACTTCCTTGCGGAAGAAGAAATCAAAATTTGTAAGTATGAAATGGCAGTGTGCACTGTGGTAGCTCATATTTGAACTTCAGAGAGACCATCATAAATGCCATTAATTTATCTTTTCATAGTTTTCACCTGTTTATAAAAGTAGTGTTGAGGTAATGAAAAATAATAGGAACCGTGTGATATGTCCACCCACAGATACCCAATTTGCTGTTTTGACACATCATATTTTTTGTCTTTTGTTGTAATAAAATTATTAGTTCTCTAAAGTTTGCTATTTCAAAGAAAGTCAAGAATGTTCAACACATTCATTTCCATCAATATGTGGGATGCACAGTAAAAATAATGATCTTATTCAACATCAGTGTGTTCCCCTTTACTCTTACAAGTCTCATTCTTGACTTTTCACATCTCTTCTTAAAAAAATGAGCAACAAGTGCTAAAAGCTAATACAATAGTTTTTAAAAGAAAATAATATGATTAAGTAGTTCTATGAAGTCTGACAAAATTAGTCTCAATCCACTGTTCATCAGCAGACGCAATAGAGGATAATATTCAAATTCCACTCTGAACAATGTCGTTAGAACAGAATTTCTTAGCAAAATTCTACAAATGCAGAAAAAAGGTAGTCTAAGTGCAACCTACACATAATAAATAATTGTTACTTATTTCATTTTATTAGATTTTTTTCCTAGTAATGTGTAAACAATTAAACAAATCCAAGCCTACTAGTAGTATTTTTAGGATAACAAATACTTTTTCATAGAATACACTCTTTTTTCAAGAAAATCTGAAAGAAAATCTTCACAAATAGAAGAATACATCATGCTTTTCTTGTACTTGTATTTCCCCTGCCATCGCTGAATGATGGGCAAGACCCTTGGGTGCAGATCTTTAAGCTGTATTCTTAGACAAGATTTAATCAAGGTCTGTCCGGTAACAGTTTATCCAGTTTATATCTTGCTTCCTTTAGAGAATATTTCATCTCAGGAAAAGTGGCTTGAATACAGAGAACCAAACACATTCATTATATGTAAGGCAGTATAATTGAGGTGTCCTAAATACAAGGAGTGAAAATTTATCTTTACCCCAATAGGTGATTTTTATAATGCTCAAGCAAACAGAGCTCACATACACCTAATCCAAACTGAGGCAAAATATCACCTAGTTTTTAACTATTTTTCAATGTGACTGTATTTTTTCTGAAGGCATTAGTGGCATTATTTCATGTGTATGAATTACTAGATTTATAGTGCTCAATAAAGCAAAAATCAGTGTGCATCATGATGACAGAATCAGATCCTACATGATCATCCAGATGGACTGAAACTTAAAAAAAACCTGTTCATTATTAGGCTCTTCCCTCCTTTCATATTCCGAATTGTAACAATAGGGATGCTATTAGACATTTATAATGCATCTCTCATCAAATATGTTATTTCCATTTTAGCAGATTGTGCTTTTTAAAAAAATTATGTAATTAATTAGATGCTTATTTGGTACCTCCAATGCAATGGAAATATGCTTAAAGCTATATTGAATGGTTTTGTGATCTTTGATATTTATCTTACTGAATCTTCTAAAATTTTTTAGATTTTCATGTAAAAAAACCAATTTGAGAACATTCTCCTCATGTTGAGAGTGGAGATGAGGATTTAATAATTTTATCAAACTATTTTGTGCAGTCAGTTTGCCCAGTCTTCCCAGTCAATAAATATCTTGATGATGGTTAGGGATAAGGAATTGAGCCAAATGTAAAGATTCTCCTTTCATTAGATACCATTTTTACAGGAAAATATTCTTAACTGCTTTTTATATTTTAGGGTTTTTTTTATCAAAACCAAAAACTAAAATATTGGAAAAAAGTAAAGAACAAAATTTTCAAATAGCATTACATTAGCAGCTCAAAGTCCTATTGAAACTTATTTGTGTGAATTTTGTCTGACTGATGGGCGTATCCACCTCTGCCACTTAACCCTGGAACCTAATCTCTCTTTTTCTGATTTGTTCCTTATACCAGCATGAAACATACCTTAGCGTAACACAGCATATATCAGAACGTAACCTCTTCTCCAACATAACTTCTCATCCAGGGCTTTGCTAGAAGGTGCTATGCCTTCATCGGGGCAGTGACACTTTGATAAAGCACTAGGGCAATACATCATCAAGGAGCTGCATAGGGTGATATATTAGTGTAATACATCAAAATGCCACTGCTCTTGAGAGGTTTGATCCTGCTTCTGTTCAAGTCTGCAGATTATCAGCACTGAGTAAAATGAAAAGAAGGATCAAGACCGTAAGCATACAAAATGATTTTTATATTCTTATCTTTCCATCTTTTCAAAATATTTTGAACTGCCACATTTACAATCTTAATTTAGCATTTTAATCAAGGTTTTTGTTATATGATTTAAGAAAGACATAGTAGACTATGAAATCTGTATTTACTGTTCTTCCCTCCCATAACACTGCAGATTTATACGGTAATAAAGGGAGAGGATTTTGAGTTTGTATGGCTTGCACTGTGAGATTCAGAGTTTGTTGCAGCAGGAATAAAACCTTAAGCACTGACAATGAAAAAGCATTTGTCGGAAATGTCCTAACAATCTGAGACTGTTACAACAGCAATAATGTCCTAGGCCAAAAATCATATTACATCAGCAGTATCCTGCCCCTGAAAATACCTAAATGCTTCTTTCTTAAACAAGACTAGTAAAAACCACAACCTAAAAAACCCCAACATATGCATGTTTGGCCACTGTTTGGCACATACAAGATCTTTTCTAACCTCTTTTCCACTTTCCATGCTCAGCCTCACAGAATGCTTTCTATCTACCTTTTTAGACCCTCCTGAGACCTACCAAACCACCCTGAGGCAGCTCAGAGCATTCCATGCAGCTTTGAGATGAATGGGAAATCAACATTATTGCTGTTGCTGGATGATAGAAAACATGCTTCATAAATTTCTCTGCCATTCTTAGATCATCTTTCCCTGGACATGCAACTCTAAAAATTAGTTGCCAAATATGTTTGCATCATGATATTTTCTAATATTGAGTTCTGGAACTGCCTTCTTCCTGTGAAGAAAGAGGAAAGTATCATCTTTCTGTGGACTGATTATGAGGCTCAGGGTCTTTCATGTCCTTAGTGTCATAAAAAGCCCCACATATTTACAAATACATTTTTTTCTACTTTGGATTGTTGTGTAATAGTTTCTTCCAAGTTAAATTCATTCACCCTAATCAGTAGAATTTGAAGACTGTCATTTAAGTTCTTGCCAAGGCATTAAGCTATATTTCTAATATGACTTTTGAATAAGAGATGTGTTATTTAAAAATAATACAATATTTTAAAATACTTTAAAATTAATATTTAAATAAGTAATATTTAAAATATTATGTATGAGGCATAGTAATAAATACATATATTATACAATATAATTATATAGTATATAAGAAGCTGTGGCATGACTCACTACTGGTATGCTTTCTGCACCTCTGCATTAAGTTGGAGACATAAAACAGAGCGTAAGTACAAACAGTAAGAGACATAAATAAGACAGCAGTTATGTGCTAAGCAATACTGTTTAACTTATTTCAGGATGGACTTCATTATTTTTCCTAGTTTATGTAGAAATGAAAACATAAGAAAACAAACATTCTACAAAAGATTCCTCTGTGAGGGTTTTGAAACCTGGAAGATAATATGACATTATGAAAATCCTTACATTTGAATGTGTTAACACCTGAAGTTTGGTGTTCAGTTTTTTGTTTCTGTAGCAGTAAATTTCTCTAAATAGTATAATTGCCATAGACATTTATGCCAAAGGAAAAACAAACATGGAAATATGAAAGCTACTGAAGCGAAATTCAGAGATTTTTTGAAGCTTTTTATCTATAAGAGTTGCATTTGATCTTTAGTCTTCAAAACAAGTCCTTGAAAATGTAGCCAGATATAAATGACGGGAACATTTATTGAGCAGTTTTTGAAAAATCAGTGTCTTAATTTTTGGTTTCCTGGGTACTTTCAAATATCAAAGTTTAGCTTTTTCTTTTTTTAATGACAAACTGCAATAAATATGCTTTAATAAGCTTTTTTTTTTTTTTTTCCTCTTCAGATATTGAAGCTGTGGAACTGAAAAACATGTTTTCCTGAAGTTTGTTTGGATATAATTAATAAAATTAATTAATAAAAGGTTACTTATCTTTTCAATATCTGAATCACAACATTCTTTAAATAATGCAAAGAGGAACTCTGGTTTATGGGAAGGTTCAGTACATATGACAGTGCATTCTTCTTTCTAAACTAAACAGTAGCAATAAGAATGACTGAAAAAGGAAATATCATATTACAACTCCATCATGCTTGTTACTTCCATTATGAATCTTTGGAAGACTATTTATCACTGAAAAACTATATTAAAAAATTAAGACATAGAGAAAGTCCACTTACTGACTCCAAGTTGTAATAGAAATTTAACAGAAATTGTGCAGTTTTGATTGGGAATAAGAATTAGAAGAAAGATTAAGTAATTAATCTTTTTTGAGAATTCACACCCAATAATTTATTTTTTAGGAGACTGAAAGAAAAATAATCTCTTAAATATCACTTAAAAAATGCAGCCATCACATGGCTTACTTCTGGATTTTGAGACACCCATGGAAATTGAATATAAAGCTCAAAGACAGCACAGAGTTGTAAAACCTGAAGCCTGTTGAATGAAAAGTGAACTTCTATACAGATATAGTTAAATCTGTAGATAACCTGAAGGTTATCCTCTCCACATTGATTGGTATCGGCACTGGAGGGTCTTTATCAGTGTAGCTGCATCATTAAAATCTGAATATATGATAAAATAATAGGTTTCTTAGCTTTAAATATCAGTTTTACAGGCAAAAGTAATGGCCAACAAACAAAAATAATAGAAATTACAGGAACACAGAGAAATTTACACAGAGAGTTAGAGTGGAGCAAAACCTCCTCAAATGAAAAACAAATTGAACACTGCAGGAGAAGTAGGCAACACACAGCAATGATGTTACCTAAATAAAGGAGTAGCACAAGCTCTTACTGCATTGTCTCTCAACAGTAGAATCCTATAATCTCCTATTTAGGATGCATCCAGAGTGGCACAAAAGTGGGATTCCCACCATTTAAAGAAATATTTACTTGCTATCTATGCTCCTCCTTTTATTGTATCTTCTTAAAACAGCTATTTTATGACACCCTCTATTGTTGGAACTTCCTTATCAGGATTCAGAAGGAGCCCTGCACCGTGTCTCTCCCTTGCTTCCCACCCCCTCTGCAGAATTTTATTAACAATAAAGGCAAAATAAAATCATAAATATATTTCAAGATTCTTTTTAAGAATAAGTCACATGCTAAATTATGATAATATGGCTGGTAGAACAGCAGTTCATCAAAACAGTCATAATCTTCATAATACTGCTTGAAAGTGCTCTGCAAGGCATCTTTCTCTTTCTAGTCATAGCTGGCAAAGGCTAGGAACCATTTCTTCTCTCCTGAAAACAGTCTTTTCATGTACCTGTGGCTGAAAACCAGGAAATAAAACTCTCCAACTGGTTCATTAGGTTAGAAAGCTGACAGTTTATTGCAGCACTGGGTGCATGGGGAATTGCTCCACCTAATATGCACACCCAGCAGCTTAACAAACCAGGTTATCTTCATTAAACTAGTACATATTCATTACATTTACTGAATATATATATATGTATATATACGCTAATGATTTCTGTAGACATTTTTGGATATGAGTAGGGGTCTTTTGAGAGTCTCTGGTTATAATCTGGGGAACATTCCTATTCCTCAAATTTTTCTTTTATGGTACTAGATCTTCTAATGAATCTTTTCTCCCTGACAATATCCTAAATATGTCACCGGGTTATTAAATACTTATCATCTTTGGTCTGGCACAAAACTTTTATTCTTAAAACAAATATATCTGCTTGTACATATTTAGTATTGGTATAGGTAAACAGGAAATTACTTGCTGGAGCAGATGTAGGGAGTTAACACAAAATAACATTAATCTCTGGCATTTTTACCAAGCACTTTATGGTACAAAACTAAGAATTAATCAAATATATAGGTATCAAGCACTACTGTGCTAAAGTTAAAAGAACTTTTCAATATCTTCCTCCAGTGCTACATGGACACCTTTCTTTTAAAAGAAGTATTACTTGTTTGGTAACATACCTTTCCTGTCATGTTCCAGCCACATTTAAAAAAAATTCTGTCACTATGAACATCTGGGCTTTAAAAAATAAATTCTACAAATGATTTCACATTTAACTATTTTTTGTCTGAGATTCATCTATACACCTTTTAAAAGCAGCATACATTGAGTATATTTGTCCTTAGCTTCTGTTAGGGTACATGTTGTACAGAAAAGTTTTTAAGAAGGTGGCATTGCTGGTAACCTTATGAGGTTGATTTGAGATCTATATAATCTCAGGAATGCATTTCTATTGCACTATAAATTGTTCTAACTGCAGTTGCAGAAAGGCTTTATCCTGCCTGAAGTAGTGGTTTATGAGCAAAGGAGAGGATATTCAAACCTATTCCTAATATATGCTGTTACAAGTGCTTGTCATAGTTTTTTTGTCTGAACAGAACTTAAAAAGAATGTTTCTGAAGTCATGATGGAGATTTTTTTTCACAAATTATTCACTACTGGAAAATGTTTTATATGTAGCAGAGAAAGTAGCAAATGGAAATGCCATATTTAAAAACATTGATAAATTATGAACACTGTTTCTCATAGTCAGCATGCTTTGATTAAACTGTGTACCACAAAGAATAAAGTTAAATAATATGTTTGAAATTCGAATCCAGAAATTTTAAATACTACAGAATAGCAATGACTACTGTTGATTTTTTCCCCCGGAATCTGTTTCTCACACTTGCCACATAAAACCCTTAAGACTTCTGAGGTTTTTTATTGATTCTTCAGTATCGTCTGCTTAAAAATCCATCCAATCTCTCCTAAATAGACCTCCAAGAATTCAACTCACTTTTTTTTTCTTTAAATGGATCAATAAAAAAGTACTATGCTGTCTTTTAAGTAAGTATCTATAACACAGTCTGAAATTACTTCCACACAAAAAAGTGAAAAATAGCTGATGGTCCTAAATATCTTAATTCCTCTATGTGTAAATAATTCCTGTGTCCAAAGAATTTAGCTCTACCTCAGCAGATCTAATAAGCACATCATGGTGACAATCCAAGATGTCAGTACAGTCCTACTGTTTAGGGCTCCTGAAGGTTGTAGAACACCCAAAACCAGTTTAAAAATATGTGATTCATAGATCTTCCTGTAATGTCAGACTCAGAACTGCCTACACTTAGTGTGTCTGATATTGTGAATATATTTGAATAGTTCAATAAGCATTAAATCTGAAAACTATGTACGTAATCATATGTAGAAGGCTCTACATGAATAACATTGCTCTCAGTTCTGCAGCTAGCCAGAATTGTCTCCTGTCTTTCCAGGAAGTTCTGTTTGCTTGTTTGTTTTGACGCATGATAATTTCTATCTTGTTTTGAGATTAAAAGAATAACAAGAACTAAAATGCAATATAATACTGTTTACAAAAGAAAACACAAGTTACTAACCGAAACAAAATCATCAGCAACAAAAAAATCAATAAAAATTTACCTTGCATCTGTAGTTGATTGGAAATGAACAATTTAGCTTCATAACTATAATGTACAAATAATCTGTTTGATTTACTATTCAATTTAAATGATGCAGCTAGGCATGAAATCTTGTTTGGCATATTGATGTTAGAATGAATTAAGTGTAAGGTGAGGTAAAAAGACTGGCAAAATTTCTTCCTGTTTCTAAAAGCTTTGTTAGTCTCTGATAGCACTTCTAGATTTACAAAACCAAATCAAATATATACATAGACATTATTTCATGGTGTTTTCACAATATAATAAATTGCTATGGTATGCCTCTGGAGATAACCAAAATGGCAAACTGACAAAACAGAAACTACAAGATTAAGATTATACATAAAAAAATCTTATTCTGGAAAGCTTTAAAAGAGCCTGAGCAACCCTTTAAATCCAGTTATACCATTCCAATAGGATCCACCATTAGGAAATACTGACCGATGATTCAATAACACAGAAGGGAAAATGATCATTAATCCAAACCTAATTGATTTTGTTTTCAGATTCTCATTTGACAAACATAAGAAATGGAGGTCCTTTGAGAAACAAAAAAATTTACTTTCAGCTGTATAAGATTTTGACATTTAAACATACTGACATTTTAAAATCATGCAATGTACCTTTATCTCTAGGTGATGTTGCAACTGAAATCATGAGACCACAGCTCATTGATTTTAGAACATAAATCTCAATTACAAAACCTGATTATTCTAAAAGCAGAATGAGTTAATAAGTTAGTCTGTTTGATTCTGTGTAATCCCATATTTGGTATTACTCATCCTTTGGGAAGTGGTCTTTCCAGCATGGAAGTCAGTAGTAGAAATAGCCTTTAGAAGGGCCTACAACATATTGACATTACTTCCAGAAACAAGCTCTATATAAAATGTCTCCAACTATATTCTGCTTGTGAAAATAAGTGCATGCATGCCTTTCCATGTCCACTGTCCTTTTGATAGGACCACCTTCCCCCCATATTACTGTAATATGGAAAATTAAAGTACTCAGAAAATTTATAAGTATTTTAAGACTTGCTCTGGAGTGCGTGAATCTGAATCAGGCATCAGATGTTGTGGTTTGGAAACACATTCTCCCTGATGATTTTTCAGGCTGACAAGGTAAATAACATACTCTGTGCAATTATCACAGGTAGTTTTCTTCCTTTTTTTGCATTACAAGAAACTAAAAATCTGAACTAAATCAGGAGACATTCATTAACTTGCACAATAAGCTAAAATGAGTACTTAAAGCTTTCACCTCCACTATCATTTCAAATGGTATCAGAATGAACTTAATTTCAAGAGCAAAGATGAATTTAATGAAGGATTTCCTTCTTTTAGAAGTGATCATTAGTAATAATGTAGGGAGCTTCATCTCATTTAACATTCCTTTATTTATAATTATGCCTGTGTATATCTTTTGAGCTATGAAACAATTAGTTTCCATTGTGTCAGTTGTAATGATTCAAAACTCTTAAGTTCTTGACTCAGTCATCGATGCATCACACATTCAAATTTTTGCAATCACAGTTGTGCTCAAATACATAAGGTAATCCAAGCCCAAAATACCTGTACCATAATGCCCAGAATCCTAAAACTATAGTTATGCATGTTTTTGTGTTCAGTTGTTTTTATCATTTAAGTAACTGATAGAGGAATTATTATTATAAAAGTGTGATCTCGGGACTATAGATGAGTTATGGCCCCAAACTACCATTCCTACTTGAGATGGTGAAATTTAGTAGTCTGAATAATACCCTAAGGCTTTTTAATTGGGGAAGATAAATTTCATAAATTATTTGCACACAGAAATACATAAAAAACAACACTTCAGTAATTTATCCAATTTCAACAAGATAAATGCAGTCTCTATCATGCAGTGACACATGTTGCCTCTGAAGAGCCTGTTGACTGTAATTCTTTTTATGACATAAGCTAATTGGTCTGATGAGGAAAGCAGATGCCTGGTATCATAGCTCCAATCCCATCACAGTCAGTATATTTACTTTGAAAATTCTATTTCTCTAACAGTGAAGCTGCTTGATACTGGAATGCTATTATGTCCATCTTTTGAAATCTGTTGATTCTTGTTCATGAGAGGCTATGAATCTGATGTGAGAGGGTCCTAACAAGAAGGGGAAAAGGTAGTTTTTAATATCCTTATGCTTTTGGCATGAAACTTCTGAACACATCTTAATGAAGGAAAACAAGATCTTATATATTAGGTGCATATGTCCAGGTGCACATTAATTATGTCCATGGGTGTTGACATGCCTGTTATTTTCAATAGACTGAAGTTTACATGTATATTGCACATATAGAGAGAGGTAAAATTGATTGATTTTTTTTCTAATAATATTTTGTGCATACAGAGTGTTGTTATATAACTAACAGACTTTTAACTAAGCAGACTTTTTTTTTTTTTCAAAACAAAAATAAAACACATTAAAGAAACTCATTTTTCTGTGTCTTTAAGGGAAACATCTGATTCTTCAACTTAATAATTTTTAACACTATGAATTTAACATTATGAGTGAATATGGGCTGGAGGAACAATGGCTGAAAAGTGACCCAGCAGAAAGGACCTAGAGGTGCTGGCTGACAGCTGGCTGAACATGATCCAGTGTGCGCCCAGGTGGCCAAGGCCAGGGGCATCCTGGACTGTGTCAGAAATAGTGTGGTCAGCAGGACCAGGGAAGTGATTTTTCACCTGTACTCAGCACTGGTGATGCCACATCTCAGATCCTGTGTCCAGTTCTGAGCCCCACATCAGGAAGGACATTGAGGGGCTGGAGTGGATCTGGAGAAGGGCAACAGAACTGGTGAAGCATCTGGAGCACATGTCCTGTGAGAAGCAGCTGAGAGAGCTGGGGTTGCTTAGCCTGGAGGAAGGGATGCTGAGGGAAAGCCTTCTCACTCTCTACAAATACCTGAAAGGAGGGTGTAGCCAGGTGGAGGTTGGTCTTTTCTCAGGTAACAAGTGACAGGAAGACAGAATATGGTCTTAAAACTGCACCAAAGGAGGTTTAGGTTGGATATTAGAAAGAAATTCTCCACAGACAGGGTGATTAGACATTGGAATGGACTTTCCAGGGAGATGGTAGAGTCACCATCCCTGGAGGTGTTTAAGGAAAGACTGGACATAACACTTAGTGCCATGGTCCACTTGACATAGTGGTGTTTGGCTGTAGGCTGTTCTTAGAGATCTTTTCCAACCTAAGTGATTCTGTGATTCTGTAAATAGAGAATTGCAGCAAGAAATTTACTTATGTAGATACTTCTGTAGAAATGATCTACAGAAGTCTGAAAAGTAGAAGCTTACAAGGTGAGAAATATTTTAGAATAGAATACAATTATTTTCTCAACTGCAATAATATAAATCCCAGAAGACAGCTATAAAGATAGAACAGGAGATACAATTTAATTCCTCTTAAAAATAATAGTCTGGTAATATGAAGATGCTTGAAAAAAGTGTTCTGTAAGGATTAAAATATACATGTCACATCTGGTGAAACTTGGAGAACTCTATTATTCTATGTCTTTGTGAAATATCTATTAATAAAAAACAACAAAATTCCACAACATTAAATACTGTGCATCTGTGAAGCTATGCCAGCAAAATGATTCCTAAGAGTGATACAATGTGGACTCAAACCACACATCAGGAATCAACTGGCAGAATAACAAGTGGGGGTTTGTGCCAAGGAGATTTGAGCAGATGTTTATTCTATGACAACTAACTGAGAAATTACTTGAGCATAAAGGGAACTACATAATGTTTTTATTGATTTTTAAAACACATATAGTAGAGTGTGGCGAAGGGATTATTTTGCATCTTGGAGTATTATTCCTACAAATCTAATAGCAATTACTCCTGACTTTATTAGAATACATAAAGCACAAAGAAAATTAACAACTCTATGATTTTTTTCTCCTCAGATATTTCTTTTAATCTCATTTAGTCCACCATATTTTGGGTGCATCTGGGTAGATATCTTAAATAAAATTGCCAGGTTTGATCTCTGCTTTCTAGGCTGTATTACCACAATAGCTCAGAGCCATGTCATCAAATCCTTGAAGAGAGTTTAAGGTTTAGATTTCAGATTAGGAAAAGGTCGGGAAATACTGTCTGGACAAAATGAAGCCAGGTAAAGAAAACAGTAAATTTGAAGCAGAAACATATTAACTGCTTCAAGTTAAAATGACTACATCTACTAATGGTATAAGAATTCAAGAGCCTTGATTTAATTGAACAAGCAGTAGGGAAAAAAAAACAAAAGGAGCCTGTAAGCTATATCAAACCCACAATCTATAATGTAATAAAAAAATTATGCCTGTCATGTGTTAGACCTTTTTATATCAATCCCAGAGACAAGGCATTTCAATAGACTAAAAGCTAGATACACAATGCATGTTTGGGGGCATTAAACCCTACAGCAACTAAAGTCAATGCACCTGAACCTATTAGGGTAATTAAAACTCAATTCCTTGTACACTTAATAGAGATTCAGAAAACAAACATTATATTGGTTTTCACAGTTCTTTGTATTCAGGAAATTAGTGTAAGCCAAGTGTTGCAAAAAATATGAACATTTTATACTACTGTGAGGATACATGCAGCTTGGAATACCACTGTGTGCATATTTTGCATATTGTGAGTGTTGTTAGGGTTGTAGATACAGGCTGCTAATGATGCAGCTTTGCAGCTCCTTTGGCGTCCTCAGACATCACCCATCACTGATCATGACTGCCTCCCAGGCTCAAACAGTAGAATTTATGCTTAATTAAATACAGGTTCACTAAAATAGAGTCAGAGAGACATGTAAAATTCTCTTATTTTTTAATTTTAACAGATTTGGCTAACAAAAGACAGCCCATTGCAATAAATGTAAGGTAAATGCAAGGGAACAGGTGCAGCAAAGTGAGGTAAGTCTATAATCCAAACTGTTATAGTCTGCTGAAAATAGGATTTTATTTTCCAAATGGCAAACATGCAAAATGAAAAACACTGTTAAGGAATTAAACAGTATTTTATCTGAAGAAAAGCAAAAGACAAAAGCAAGAAGATCTTTAGAAATTTGTGCCAAAATAAAATGAGAAGGAATTAATCTAAGAGAAAAAAAAACACAGACAAAAATAGAGAAATGGCCACAATTATGAAGTATATTGGGAATCAAAACTAACAAAGAAACAAGAAATGGGGTAATGAGCAACCAAAGCTGCACAGTACTTTTTACGTCTGAAGATGGGGGCAGGCAGTGGACACAGAGGAAAATAAGAATGCAATATAAAAAGCATAATTTCAAGACAATAAAGATGTAGACTCTAAACAAATTATTGGCTCACTTTTCAGCAAGAAGAATCCTGTTAACTGATTGGAATGTATGATCCTTGTGGGTCCCTTCCAGCTCAGAATATTCACTGGATCTGTAAATCTGGGACTAAGGATAGCTCCGCATGACACCAGTTGTACACGTGAAAGAAGAAAAACATCATCTGAACAAGCTTTGACACAAAGAAGAGTTACAAGGGCTAGAAGTCTGAAGATTAAATGAAAGCACACACACTGTACAAGGATGTGTTTACTGTAGGATTCATTCCTCTGGAGAGGGGCATAAACTGAGGGGTGAGAAGCAAAGTGAGAATAAAGTGAAAGTGCATTTATATAGGATATAATTGGGAAAATTAAACTAAAACTAAAGTAAACTAAACTAAATTTTTGCATTTTGATTCTTTAAAGATTACCAGGTTCTGAAGGCATGTCTAGAAATATTACTGGTTTTCAGGAAGAAGCTGGAATTTTGAAAAAGGGGCCATTTGGTTGTAGCCTATTGCAATAGTAAAAGGCTTTTGTTACCTTTCTTCCTAATGCTATGTCCTTAAGGTGAGAACAATCATTGGAAAAAAACACCTCATTTTTATAAGCAGAAATATTTCCTTACATGCAGAGGCAAAGTTGCTATTAGTATTTATACTTTTTATGATATTGTATATTGCTTATATTTCTATATCATGCAAACGAAATTGTCGAATAATATTTACTAACAGAAAATTGTCTGAAACAGATCTCAGGATTTCTTAATTGCATTCTTGACTTGTAGCTTTTTACTGCAACTTTGTAATCTGTACAGTGAATATAACAGTGCCTCCAGTATAACATCTATGTACATTTCTTTTCCATTTGAGATTAAAGTGATATTATTAGTCTTATTTTTGCATTTATTTAACTTTTTTTTCCAGTTCAGGTATAGCAAGACAATATACAATAATTGCACAAAAGAAAGGAAGAGAATTAGAGATACAGTAAATTTCAGTTAAACTGATTCATCTTGAAGAATGCTAAAGAAAGAAATTTATGGCTGTGTGATTAATGGTCCAGTAAAGCAAGTTATAGCAATGTTTTCGTAGTTTTACAGTTACTGGAAAGCTGAATTATTTCTGGAGGTTGAAAAGGAAAGAGTTACTGAGACCATGTGAGCCAATTTCTTCCAATTATTATATACGTATTGCTTTGTTTACATCAAATGCGGAGAATTTTAAAAGATATAAACTGATCCAGAAATCAGAGTATGAAAAACAAGTTTAACAAATTATATATTTGGTCCCTTTTTTCTACTTTAAAAAGACATGCTATGTCTTTATTAAAATGACAATGAATATTGTAATTTTAATTTTAATTTGCTGTTTCTTATAAACTAATTTTATTTACCAGCAATTAAATGAAGAAAGTGAGGGTAATGTAAACAGTGAGGATTTTCCACAACAGAAGTTGGAGTGATGAAATTAAGCTCCTAGTACTATAAATACCTTGCATGACAAAGCACCTAAAATCAAATAGTGTTGTCACCAGGTAATTATGTTTTTACTGGGAAAAAAGGGAGAAAAAGCAAATATATACACACACACCCCCACCAAGAGAGAACATCTCTAGAGTAAATTTTCTCATATGCAATTCCTGTATCAAATCAATGTGAAAAATTTTCATGGGCTTCGAAGATTCTTCATCCTGTTTTCAGGCAAGAATTAAACCTGTTCTTCAGATATCTGACCAAAATATTACAATCCTCAGAGAAAACAATTGTTTATACACATTTCTGACTGGGAAGACAAAGAAAGAGAATATGAATTCTGAATAACTCAATTGGAATACAAGTTCCAACAATACAAAAATTATTTACCTGTTTTTCCAGGAAGTTGTTACCTTTCTATCTATCATTACTGAGTAGTGAACATTACAGCTAAGCCAATGGTTTAGAAAATAACTAAAAATATAATGCAAAAGACTGTGTTTGCATCACTTTATGATTTTTTGTTGGAGGCCATAAAAACTGTACCACAGATGTAAGGAAAATTCATGTTCAGATCTGTGCCAAGCAACATTGTGGATGGTAACTGCAATGTATGTAATAAGAAATTTCAAGGATAAAATACAGGGTATAATTGGCAGTTGTGAAATATTTCAATACAGACTGTATGTGACAGGATTAAATATAATTTGCTCAAATAAAAATAATATTCTCTTTCCTGCCATTTCAGGTGTAAGCAGAGAACTCTGATATTTCTATCTGTTTCAACACACTGCTGAAGAAAGGTAGCAGATGTCATGCCAAGGAATGTCACAAATCTGTCAATAGCAAAGACACTGTCTTCAAAAAAAGCTGTTGATATAACTTACACCTCATAACAAATTTATGCCGTCAGTAGATAATCATGATTTTAATACAAACACAAATAGAAATATATAAAAGTAAAAATTTTTAAAAAATTAAGTTGTAATCAATTCTTGCTTATTTCTGTAGAGATTATTTTTTTTTGTATGTGTAACACTTCCCTATAGTCTAGAGTTTTAACATTATCAACAGTAATATCTTATTATCAAGGGATATACTTACATGGGCACCGCAGCTTTTTTCCTTTTTGTTTTTTTTTGATTATGCAAGAAAGTTCTAATGAGAACAGAAACAATGGTTACTGCAACGTAAAACTCCAAACACCAGTGAAATAATGTACCATAAGATTTATATGAACAGAGAATAATGTGGCTTGTCTAAGAAAATACAAATTGATTTAATATTGCCTTTAAGCAAATATATTCCTGGAGGAAAAGGTTGAATAGGAGGTTGATTTTGGTACCTAAGAACTTAATCAATGTTGCAATGGCAACTTTTGATCAATTTGAAAAATTACAAAGGTACCCAGTAGTATAAAAGAGATTCTGAATGACAAATGATTTGTCATTTAAACTATCTAATAATACTGCACCTGTTAGGAGAACAAATCTCTGGTGATATTTTCTGAACTTAGTAAAATGATGCAATATTTTCTTAGCACACATCAATTTAACTAATTCTTGTTGCAGTATTTGTACAGTATAGTAAGATAAATTAATACTTGGTTACTTGTTTTAAGAAGTACTTTTTGATTGAAACACTGGAATATGGCTCAATTTTTCCACAAAGAAATTATATCAAAGAATTGTTGGAAGCGTACATTTCCATTCATTTTCCTTGTTGCCCTTAAAACCAGCAGTCTTGTAATTATGCAGGTAATACAAACTCTCAAATACTTCAGTACTTTACATGTATTTATATTATCTTAGGGGTCTGGATTCAAGGAGCTCTTAAAATTTTGATAAAGGAGTCATCCATACTCATATGATATAAAATGTTTTTAATCAAGTTGTGATACTGAAAAGCTATTGTGTAAGAATGCAATGATAAAGAAATTTTATGGGCTTGTAGTACAATTATTTTAATTACAATTTTTTGTTAAGCGCAGTCTAGTTCTTATCTATGACTTCAATTTAAGTTAAAATTATTTTTTTCTATATATACAGAAGAATTGTGACCCATGTTTTAATTATCTGACAGGCACTTTATTTTCATTCTGATCTATGATTTCTTTGGTCTCCTAGTGCTTAATTCAAAGGTGATTTCAGTCATTATATCCTACCTTGTTTTCAGGTGGTGCTAACTGTGCAATTATTTCCCCCCCTACAAAATACAAACACATAAGACCTTTTCTCTTCATGTGAATCTAGTTCTGTCACTAAAATTCTGGATCTTGTAAAATACAATCTGAAATCAATCTTGTCTTCATCTCATGTTAAGTTTTATTTTTAAACAGACAATTTATGAAAAATATGGTGGAAAATTTGGTTTTTTACAACCTACTCTTATTCTAATTGAAATAATTAATTTTTAGTTCTTGAGTTTGGAATAATTCTGCATGAATTATCTGAAATAAACTCAGCAGCCTCATTTTTACTGAATATCAAAATGTCATCAAAGTTCTAATGTTTCGACAATTCTAAAAGCCATTAAAAAGCTAAAAAAAAAAAGAAAAACCACACAGAAAGGTAGACAGTAAACTTCTGGTAGACATGTTGGATTAATTAATCTGGTTACCTGGAATTTGCAATACTCAAGAGGTTAATTAACACACATTAGAATTTCTCAGTACATTACAAGTTGAATAGAAGGAATAGTAGATTAAAACTGATAAAGCCTCATGACCTGAGTTAGGAATTACCTTAGAACCACTAATGAATAATGTTATGAGTGACTGAGCTTTAGTTGCTTAGAGATTTCTGGTTTCATCTAATTAACAGCACAAGCCAATAATCAAGACACTTGTGCACTCAAGGCTTGTTTAAAATCAGTATTGGGACAATGTTAAAAATCTGACCTCTCTCACTGTAGATCATTTCATATGAAAAGTCAGTATATATAATCTCTTTTTATGAACTAGACATAAATATTTTTATAAATGCAGAAAGAGCTTATATAGTTTTTAAATATGGGATAAAATATTAGATTTATTATGGAAAATGTTTAGAAGAAATGTTACTTGTAAGTGTTCTATCTCATCAGGACTATAGTCCTGAAATACAAGAAATACCAGAAGGAAGAAGTAAATTTTAAAATATCTAGAATTAAATTTTTGTTGTCCTTTCTTCACCTGTCTCTCCAATTTGTGTTGATTTCAATGGGATTTTTAGTCAAGGTGTCTCACAAAAATGTACACTGAAGTGCTTAAAATTATACTTGAAAGACTACTGCTATATTTTCATTTAAGCCTAAACTGGAACTACAGAGTACCTCATGACTGAAAAAGTTTCAGAACAAAACATTCAAAATCATTTAAAAGATCAATTACCTTGATTTTGACCTTCAAAGCCCTTAACTATGCATATTTTTCATACTTCTAAATCTGTTTTGTATACGTCCAACAAGGCTATTTACAGTTCAGTTTGTATTAATTCCAGGATCACTAATAAATTGGTGAAACTTAATTTCCATCTACGTTGACAGAAATATAATTCTTCATCTTCTTAAAATAATCAAATTAATCATTATCTTGAGAACAAGCAAATTTTATGCTATATCAGATTAAAATTGATCTACATATGTAAAGACACAAATGGACCAAAATTTAAGTCAAGAGATAGAAAAAGGTTATAACACAAACTGAATAGACTTGCAGGTAATGAATACAAGAGCTTCTATTTTTAAATTCCTAGTATTTACTTATCTACCTGAAAGACACAAAAAAGATGAGAATAGTTAGCTTTGTAGCACACTTCCCTACATTTAGAGTACAGAAAATATCCCTAAGCATGACAAGAAACGGAAAAATGCTCTTTGCTACAGAACTTTAAATTTGTGGGTTTTTTCTGTGAAAAGCCTACTAAAATCTATGTGAGTTATTCTGGATACTGAAGGAATATGTGCCTACCTCTAAATTTTGAAAATTTTCCATTTATATTACCTTTGATTCTGGCATTATAACACCAGATGGTAAGAAAAAATATAGCAGAAATCAGATTACTAAACCCCTCCTCACAGTTTTAAGCTTAAATCTGTGACACCATATCACATCTGGATGCAGCAGTGTGAGATGTTTTAACTTTGAGTAGTTGAAACAAACATGTACTTGTCTGGAGGAATACATCAGTGTCATACAGCTTTTGTAAACTTAGCAAGCACAAATATGACAAGAAAGAAAAGATGCTCGATAATGGCATGAATCCACAGTGAAAAGCACAGTGACCTGTGCTGAACCACAATGTTAGAAAATATTTCTCCCCTTTTTTGTGTGCACTTTCCTTTTTACAGGCTGTGAATTATATATTCAGACCAAATAACAAAGTATAGGTGTGCCATACAAATGTCTATACTTACTATTTAATAAGGAACTTATTCATTTAAATAAAAGTTACGAGATTCTTGCCTGACATAAAATATCTTCTTATTTCAATTTGTTGAAATGCAAGTGAAGTCAAACCAAGAGAAGAAGTATAATGAACAGCAGAGACCCCCCCCTTCCAAGACAGGGGAAAAATTGTGAGAATATCAAACATGATACAATGGAGAAGAAAAGTCTGTTTCAGCTCCAATCATTCTGGCAAAGGAGCTGTCAAATCTGATCACCTTGACCTCCCTACTGAACATTATCAAGGACTACAGGCATCAATACTAACCATATGTCGACAGTAGCTCACAGTTAAATTGCTAGTTTTAATTTTTTTTTTAAGAATTGACAGCTTTGTATTTGTAGTGATAGTGATTCATGCTACATAAAAATTGTGTCATTAATGAATGGAACTAGTAAAGCATCACTTTAAAGCAAAGACTGTGTTACTAGTCTTATAAAGACTGTCACAATACTGACATCTAAGTCACTGATATAGATAAATATAGATATAGATGTAGATATAGATGATTATGATACAGAGATAGAGATATACAGACTTAACTGCAACACAATTACTTGTTCCACTCAAGTGCTGAAATAGATTATTAAAAATTTGATCCATGAACCTAAATATTGACTCATCAGGGTAAAAAGACATTTTTTTGTCAGAGATAATATTGCTATATAGTTTTCTAATTAATGTTTATAAGACTCTTCTGTCAAATATATAAACATATTGAATTTTATTGCAAAATTATTAGTATGCAGCCAGTTTGGCTGCAATGTTCTCCAAAAAAAAAAAAACCAGAAGAATATTGCCCAGTCTGATCAAAATATAAATTCTGCATAAACAGGCACATGAAATGACAATAATCAGATACAATCTTCACCTGAATTCTTACTAAGAGCAAGCATTTTCCTCTGAATAGGTGTTAAACAAATAGCCTTAACCGAGAATGTAATAACATTCACTCTCACTGAGCTTGCAGATGGCATCGAGTGACACAGAACAGTTGATACTTTCAGCTGCAGCTGCAAACCAGAGGGACCTGGACAAGATGGGGAAGGGATGGACTGCCAGAAAACTCATGAAATTCATCAAGAACAAATGCCAGTTCTTCCTCTGTGCATGACGACATGACATGGTCAGGGACCACACCACCTGGGGGGCAGCTTGGCAGAGAAGGCTCTAAGGGGATGATGGTCGGTTGGGCAGGTTGGGCATGAGCCAGAAGTGTGGCCTGGAAGCAAAAGACCAAGAGCAGCCAGGGCTCGACTAGCATGGTTAGGAGGTGCAGAGGAATGATTATTCCCCTCTCTACATGGGTCGTTAGGCTGTCAGGTTTGTGACCCTCTACACAATAAAGATACTGGTTACCTGGAGCATGTTCAGCAGGAAGCCACTAAGCTGCTGGCAGAGTGCAGCTGGTTCAGCCTGGAGAAGTATTGGCATCCTATTGCAGAGGTTCCATACCTTCTCGGTGGTTTCTCACACGCAGCCCCTCACAGCACAACATGACATGGTCAGGGACCATACCACTTGGGGGTAGCTTGGCAGAAAAGGCTCTAAGGGGATGATGCTCGGTTGGGCAGGTTGGGCATGAGCCAGCAGTGTGGCCTGGAAGCAAAAGACCAAGAGCAGCCAGGGCTCGACTAGCATGGTTAGGAGGTGCAGAGGAATGATTATTCCCCTCTCTACATGGGTCGTTAGGCTGTCAGGTTTGTGACCCTCTACACAATAAAGATACTGGTTACCTGGAGCATGTTCAGCAGGAAGCCACTAAGCTGCTGGCAGAGTGCAGCTGGTTCAGCCTGGAGAAGTATTGGCATCCTATTGCAGAGGTTCCATACCTTCTCGGTGGTTTCTCACACGCAGCCCCTCACAGCACTGACTCCTTCCCAGCACAGCCAACAAACTCCATCTCTCCTCTCAACCAGCCAACCTGCTCTTTTATAATACCCCTCCTAACTGGATCCAGCTGTGGTCTATTAAGAGCAGGCTTGTTCTTAATGCTTGATAATTGGCACAGCTGTAACTCTTTAGGGGTGGGATTACCTTCACCACTATCTCTAGTCTCCTGCCTTCTATCTAACTACAGAGAAGAGCTGAATTTGAGGGAACCTAACAGTAACAAACCTTTGCAGAAGGCAAAATGGAGTCCCATCACAGCAGTGCATGGCAGGACGATAAGACATAGTGATCATAAGTTTAAACAATAGACATCTTCCTTGTATATAGGAGAAGCATTTTTCCTCATGAAGACAGTCAGGAACTGGAACAGATGGCTTCAGAAAAGTGTTTCGGTCTCCATCCTTGAGAGTTTTTGAGACCTGATTGAACAAAACCTTGGGCCATCTGGTCTGATCTCACAACTGGCCTGCTGTGAGCAAGAGGTAGGAGTAGAGTCCTCCTGAGGTTCCTTCTAAGATCATGGATGGCCATGTTTCTGTGTGTGACATCAGAAAACTACAGAGGCTGAAGGCTGATTCTGTGATAAAAGAAAAAGAAAAAAAAATTAGGGAAACTGAAACCCAAATTACTTATAGGACTTTGATGAAATTTATTTTAATTCCATTCTATTAGAAGTGAGATTAGATCGATGCCAATTACTATAGGAATAATGAGACCTCATATCCACTATCTAAAAAATGTCATAATGAATTTATAATAGGAACAGTTCTTTGTATCAATTATACAATTCACTTTGGCAAAAAAATGCAGACACGTGCTCTCTTACTTTTAAGTCCTTTATTTTGTAAACTTCTGGAGTGGCTCTTGCTGACTTTTGACAACAACAAATGAAATGTTATGAGTTTTCCAGCAATTCTGTTTAAAAGGGCATGTTATAAGATGTTATCTTTTATTGTTCTACAGTTTTCTTGGTGTAAGAATAAATAAAAGTGAGACATGCTTTTCTCATTTTATTTTATAATTCTCAGCATAAAAGCTAATTAAAACTCTAAAAAGAAACTGCATTTATGTGTGTATGTAAATACATATTTACATATAATGTATGTATCTAAAAATGCATTCTTATGAAAAATCACAGCAGTCAGGTGCTCTTAATATTTTTCCTGGTTCTGTCTGTCTCAGAAACATGTGTGTAAACACAAAGATCATACACATGCAGACATAAACAGTATCATATCTCCATTTATTCTAGACAATTATGGAAAATAATACCACCAAGTTAATGCAAATTAACTAGCATTTCATGCTGTATTCCACACCCTGGTTTTAACAGTAGTAATGTGAACATTTTTTTGTTTCTCATCTCATGAAGTAAATTACCTTCCTTTATTCATGTTCCCATGATGCAATGATTATGAAAAAGTTATTAATATTTTATAAAACTCTAATAAGGTTAATCTTCATTCATCAGCTGTGACTTTAAATGAATTGTAGAGAATTTACAGAAGAATTGACAGGAAAATATATGCTTATCTATTTTGATAAAATTCAATCATTTTGAAATCCAAATTAGAGCTTATTAAAAAAAGTGGTGTTTGTTTTTTATTAATCCTTATTAATATTAATTGCATAGTATTAATATGCAATTCCTGGTAATCATTACAGCAGAATTGCAATGTCTCTTTAGTTTGCTAATTATATGCTTTTTAGGATAGTTCATCTAAAATGTTGCAAATATTTACTAAGCCCCATTAGCAAAACTTATTTAAAACTCACAAAAGCAGCCTGTTTCTTTCTCAAAGGAAAATGGAGCCTGGAATTATACTTCCTCCACAAATGTCAGGTAGGGGAAAGAAATATAAAAGGGATTTTAAGTGCGCATTATACAATATTTTTTAAAAAGGGCTACCATATCCCATATGGTAATAAATTAATCATAACATTAACCTATAAATATTTTTTGTAAGCATGCAACAAAAATTAAAATTGAAATCATTGTATAACCAAGGATTGCTTTGAAAACTCAGTATTTATTGACTTGTAAAATAATTATTAATAAATTATTATTTAAATTTAATATTTCATCTTTACCAATTGAAATAATAATTTCAATTGAACAGCTAAAAACACCACAGGTGTAAAAGTGTCTTTCCATTTATTGAATTCTTGCAGTATGTGAAGTCTCCGCTACTAATTTCCATTCATTCTGATGACACTGGTCACTGGCTTCAGTTGCTGGTTTCTCTCAAGTTCCAGTTAGTTTGAGGCACTATTTACAGCAAAGAAAAAATCCCAGACAATTACTTGTAGCTACGTGACTTTTTAATTATATACTTATATACTTATAACCAATATGAATTAACATTCAATCTTGCTGTACTTCTCTCATATTCTGATATTGAAGAAATATAAGAATCCTTAGGATAAATTATAGTACATTGAACTATGCATACAATTTCCAAGTAATTCTGACACTGAGTTTGAAAATAACAAAATAAATATATTTTTTTAAATTGAGCTAACTGTATTAAACTAAACATTTAGAGTAATTTTTAGTAATATTCTGAATATTTGATTTGCATTAAGAAATACAATTGGTATCTGCACTGAATCTTTAAAAAATATTTATAAATAGATTTCAGAGAACTCTACCTGGGCATAATTTTTAGATTCAGAATTGTGCAGCTTTGTACTAGCTGTGAATGTCAAGTATGACAGCTGTCATAGAACTTCCAGATCATACAGCTGCAAAATATGCCATAATCAGGTTTGAATGCCCAGTATAAGTTTGAGAAAGTAGAATATTGCTTATGCCTTTGTGGCATAGTTTAGAAAGTTTGTCAGGTTTACTATTAAATAAATTGGGCTGAAATTCAGGTCAGTTCAAGAAATAAAGTCTTTCCTAGCCAGGAATGTTTTCAAATTTTATGAATATAAATAATTTCTACCTATGAAGGTATTAGGATTGTTTGGAAACAAATATAAATAACTAGGCATTTTACCCTATGGTAAGCTATTATTAGTTTAGAATTCTTTCAGCAAGATTGAAAAAAAAAAAGTAATCTTCACCTCAGTCTGTCCACAGAATGTCACGATTGCAAAGGGGATTAATTGATCCCTCCTGTATATAAGACAAAGGGTGTAGCCTCCCATTAAACTCTCATATTTTACTGGTGCTTTGGAAATTTAGAAAATCTCCTCCAGTAAAAGACCCCAAATCATACCTGCCTTGAGCAATTTAGCATCATTTGGCAAATATCTGAATATCAAGTGATTACACTGCTTTTAGCTGAAATGAAAACGTATCTTCTGAAGTCTACTGAAGACTTTCTGTTTTGAAGGAAAATATGAAGTCCCAGAAGAGCTTGGAGATTGTGGTTGAAGAATTTGCCTCCAAAACAAACGTTCTTCTAATTCAAAACAGGAATTTGAAGCACATCAAAGATGATTACCATGAGAAAATGTTTTGTTTTATGATTCCCCAAGATTTTAAACCTGATATAACCATGAATTTAACTAGAATATCAGAGCAGAATAAATTTGTCAGATGGACACAGACACATCTAGAATGCACATCTATCTTTCTGTCTGCTTTTGTGGACTCCTGGATATTTCCCATTCTTTATTGCCTTTCTGCAAATGAAAATGTGAAAGATGTCATTCAAGCACAGAAAGAACAATATTGGAATAAAATATAATCAATAACATAACATGGATTTGAAAGCACAAAAAATTAAATTAAATGAAAAAGAAATAAAAAGGAAATACTGTTTTCTAAAGAGTCCAGTTTAGCCATTCTTCTATCCATGATTCTAAGCTGTTCTAGAAAGTACCATTTACATAAACTAAGAATACTTTTCTTATTTAACTGTTCAGTGTAATTATTCATTCTGACTGTATTTTTAATGTGGACTCATTGAAGAATTTCCTAAGAGAAAACTAATGCAAATTAAGATACTGAACTATAGTTCACCAACAAAACTAAATTAGAACAAATCAAAACCAAACAAACAAACAAAAAAGTACCAAACCAAAAAAAAAAACAAACCAAAAACAAAACACACTACCAAACCATAAAATCATAAGAAAGAATATTATGTTATTTAAAAGAAAATAAATTGTGATCTATGTGCCACCACATTTTCTGTGTCTGACACAGCACTCAATCGGGCCTCTGGGGAAATTCAATAGATAGCAGCATGCACATGAAGGTAAAGCCATCATGATTGAAACCATGTTTCACATTTTATGTGACTTAGGTTCTGCAGAAGCATCTCTTATGATCTAACACTAGTATCTGGGTAGTGACTGCTCATCAGCAAACTTACAAAGGAACCTACAAGGTAATAAAATTTGAATCATAATATTTAAAATAAGTATGTAGATAAAAGGCAATGCCCTGGATAATTCTGAATTGGCTTTAAACTTTAATATTTTCTTGTAAAACATTCAATTAATAGATAGCATTTATTCCAAGACAATTAATTTCATTATTATCTAATTAAGTAAATGCAGCAACAAACCCATATTTTCTCCAATATATTTATACAGTAGGAGATGTAGCAGAGTTACACATCAGGAGTTGCTAGATTTTGAGGAAAAATGCAATTTTTATTTTGTTTAAATAGAAATAAAATTAGATCTTATTAAATCTATATTAAATTAGAAAAGAATATAAAGAATATTATAAATTTTACACAAAACATATTTCTGCTTAATGTAATTAATGCAGTACAACATCAATCTTGGACTTATTTTCTAAAAAGCTATGATCAAAGATTATACAGCAAAAACTAAGGACCTGATCTTCTCTGGATAAAATACACAAATATAAATTAACAATAATAACTTGTATTGTGACTCTTACTGATTTATGTTGAGCAGGTTATTCCAGCTGAAGGCCAGAATGGTTGATCTGATTTAAAACAACTACACTAATCACCATAAACAGAATATTAAATAATGCATTCTTGAAAGCTAAGGAGTGTATCTAAATCTCTCTTATGCAAAGGAACAGCAGAATGTCACATCCCTTGCATAGGTTTCTTCTAAGAGTAATGAGGAATCAATGGGTCACACCACCTATGAGATATCCTTCGTGTCATGTGTGAATTCAGGAATTAGAAAAATCCAGAGGTGCCTGAAAGGAAGCCTGCATATTTTCTGATATTTCAAAATAATGTAATCACATAGAAAACACTGCAATACACTAGAATAGTATATAGAATTTATTAATAGTTTCAGAGCAAGCTCAAGTTCTTAATGAAAGCACTGTTGTACCTGGAGTTCCTTCCACTTCAAAGGGAATATCAGAAGACCTGTAATTAGCTGGGAAATTTTTGGCAGGAAAAAGAATTTAAAATGACCCCACTCATTTTTTTTTTTTTAATTGAAAGAAAATCTGTGGTTGCATTTTTATATTTTAAATGTAATTTTATCAGTTCTCTTGTGATTGAATTCTATCCATTTATGACACTAAATTGCCAGAATTAGAAAGAGGATATCTGCAAAATGACACAGAAGGGTAATGAAAATATCCTTATAATCATTTGTACAAAAGTTTATTTTATCCAGTCATGTTACAACACTGTACAGTGCTCCCTCTTGACAGCTGCATTTTAGGCTATCCATTTTACATTTACCATATATAATGCAAATAACAAGGATGTTGACTTTGCTATGTTTTGCCATTTTATTCAGAAAACACATGTCCATTCTAGAAGAAGTCAATCTTTTAAAAACAACACAATTTCTCTCCTTTGACTTTTTTCTTTAGATTCTCTTATGCTATACTACATGTTCACAGCCCAAACATATTTAGACTTCAACATATTATTTGAAAAGCTTTACTCAAATCTGTGTCTGTCCTCAGTATAACTCAAATTATTTGAAGGTAAGACACAGAAAATATTTCTCTAGACAAATGAGTATTTTGACAAAACATCACCAATCTTTGTTTTCCTCTCTTGTATTAAGAACGGCTTTTCACTCAGACTACTTGTAAATATATGTAACTGTATTTCTTGAACTATCACTGATGATTACTGATAAATATCTGAAAAGTTTGTAATCACCTTTTAAATCTCCAAGAAATTTTAATTCCACAAGAACAAGACAATTTGCCCTAAAAGCCAGAAAACTCACTTTGGTAAAGAATGTATTATTCATTTTTCTGGCTTAGTTTATGTAGTGGTACTTTAGTTCACAGTACCTTTGATGACTTGTAGTCAGCCATACTATTGTGGGGAAAGTTTGATTCTTAATTTGCCTTTTGAGCAAACTACCTTAGTAGCAGCTTAAAAGTGAACCTAACGTATATCTACTTATTATTTATGCAAAGTGGAGCCAAAGAAAATGCTGTGAGAACTGTTTTACATCAGAGTTGATAGCTCCCTAATGAGACCAGACAAGAAATAAAGCTCATTAACTGAATCAGGAATAATCAGCGTTTGCATTTCTGGGGAGTGTACTAGCATTACAAGGAGAAATGCTCTATCTCTTACCTTAGCCAGGTACTCCATTTTGTAAATCAAGAACAGAAATTTTCTTGACTGTTACAAGCAGACTTGCTTTTCAGAAACTTATATTTTTCAACCTAAATCTTCAGACTTAACCTGCCTTGTGGCATTATTTTTAGCTCAAAACTAGAACTGAAAATTTGCTGAGTGCCTAATAAAGTCATAAAATGTATTGCAGATGGGCTAAAACTCACATTTTTTTAATAATGCCAGACAATCACTCAGGCATAACAGCAACTATTCTCAATGCTGAGCCCTTTCTTTCAGCTTAGCTTAGTAGACACTGAGAAAAAGTAGGAATGTAGTCCATGGGATCATCTATCCTTAAGATTAGTTATGTTCAATATCATATAGGATAAGCTTATGGGCAGATTTGTTAATTCCTTACAGGAACTAAGTAATATTACATAAAATTTTTGCCATAACCCTATTTTCTCTTCCTGATTGTCTTCTTGTGTTCAATAATCAATTTAGAAATGTAATACTTTACCACAGGGTAAAAATTTAGTCACCCTATAAGATGTATAGGAACCTGGCATAGTGAGAGTAATATATGATTAACAAATTGTAATACCAGAGCAGGTTACTGCAATTATTTTTTACCTGAAAAGAGTTCAAAGCAAAATAATTATTCTTATTATCTTCTGCTAGTTTTAGCTAGAACTTTGACCTTTCCGATTTTATTACTCAGTGCTTGAGCAGCATTCATACATTTTCTTGCCTACTCACCCCATTCATTGTAAAAGTTCTTAATTTTTTGCATCTTAAATCATCAATACCTAGTATGGGGCTGTGTTTTGGGTTTGTGCAGAAAGCAGTGATGATAACACAGGGATGTTTTCGTTCTTGCTGATCTGTGCTGACACAGAGTCAAGGCTTTTCTGTTCCACACCACACTTCAATATACTAGGGAGGAGGCTAGGGGTGCACAAGGAGCTGGAAGGGGACACAGCCAGGACAGCTGAGCCAAGGATAGCCCATTCAGTATGGGCTTGTGTTCAGCCTATAAAACTGGGGGACAGAAGGAGGAAACTGGGGGCATTTGCAGGGATGGTGTTTTTCTTCCAAAATTCCCTCTCATGACAGAGCATTGTTTTCCGGAAAGTGCCGGACTGTGAAGTAGTAAATTAATTCCTTGTTTTATTTTGCTTGCACACATGGCTTTTAACTATTTACTTATTAAACTGGCCTTATCACAAACCACAAGTTTACTCATTTTTACTCTTTTTAGTCTCTCCCCAATCCTACAAGAGGAGTGTGAGCGAGTGGCCATATGAGACTTAGTTCCTGGGTGGGTTAACCAAACACGTATTTAAAGATCCCTGCTCCAAATACTTGTCCCTCCAAGTCTTCATGACATCAGTCATGAATATCAAGACATCATGATTGCAATTATGACATCATCATCAATATCATATCCTACAATCATGATTAGGCTCTTCATTCTAAACCTCATGTTAAAAATAAAGTTAGTTATGACATTAGATGTATAGTCAAGCACTTGGATACATCTGCCTTTTGTTTTGACTTGATCAAGAGGGCTGATGAAAACATTACTGGGGCCTCTGTACCCCTACTCTCACCCACAAAGTCCTGACACAAGTGTGGTCATGTTGGGAGTCTCTCTGGCTGCAGCATTTGTGCCATGGTTGAGAAGCACGGTAGAGCAGTCAGAAGAACATGAAACGGTGTCTTGTGCACTGCTACACATCCTGATTGAGATACCTTGTTGCTTCAAGTGGAGCTAGACTTACCGGGCAAACAAATGTTTTTGTCCTGGGCAAGAGGTAGTCAGCAATCACTAGCACCTTTCACTTCCCTTTCTATGGACTGATCCTGACTTGAAGTCTGGCCCAGAATCCTCATGTCTGAATTTATTTTTTGTGACTTCTGTCAAGACCATGAGTTTAAACACTTGTAGGGGGAGATGAAGCCTTCTACTGCTACAAATCCCAAGCTTCTAGTTTCCATACATCAGGCAGTTCATGTCCTCTCCTTTCCAGTTCAACAGTGACCATACCAAAGTTCACATCTGTGGTCCTAGACTCTTGCCACTTCAGAGCCTTTGAGAATATTTTTTTTCTTTTATTCCTGATGCAAAGTAGGCTGTTCCCTTTCTCATATAACTCCCTCACCTTCCACTATGCCATATCTACCAGATCATACCTTTCTGAGGATGAAACAAGGACTATGAAGCTCTTCCTGCATTCTAATACCTAGATGGTGGAATCCATCCTCAGGAGTTACATCTAGACAGAGAGAGTTACAGTACTAAAACAGGTGACTGCAACAGCTGAGGCAGAAAAATTCATCCTGTGATGTGCTATCATGATTCATTATTAGTATTTTCTTACAAACAGCACATCTGGGCCTCCAATATGCTGTTTGAAAACTACCATGTCCTATTTTACAGCCCATTCAGCTTCTTATACTCTCCAAGCACCAGACAATTCTGGAAGTCAAATACAAGTCTCCTCACCTTCAAATAAGTCAGGACCTAATGCTGTCTATGAGATTCTGGTCATGGCTCACTTATCCTATGAATGTTGGGTCTTCTGTACACGATTTTCTTCCATGCCATGCCTTTTTCCCACCCATTCTCACAAATGCATATAAACACAGTTCTGTAGCTTTCTTTTCAGTACCTTACAGAAGAAAAAAACTTTTAATAGTCAGTCTTCCCCTCAGATCTGAATAAATGCAGTATTTTAAAAACTCTGTAAATACTATATGAAATGTAAAATTACATGCATAATTAGTAATTTTCAAGATATTATATTGCATGCTTTTATTGGTTATGGGAATAGGTTGTGGACATGAGCAGAGCAAAAAAATGTTGAAAATTAAAAGGAAATCACTGTTAAAAATACCAAAGAGAATATATCCTGCATAAAGCTACTGAAACTCTTTCAGAATGACAGAATATTTTAAGCATATTTTGAACATCTGAACCATTATATTAAAAGAGATTCCCTGCTCCAATGCTGCCAAAATAATGTGTTACCTCTCAACAAAGGATTAGTTTTTGGCTGGGCACATTGTATAATAAAATACCCCAAAGAACTGTTTCCTGGACCGATGTCTCTCTGGTAGATCTAGGAACATGGCTTCATACTTTTGTTATGAATATATATATATATATATATATATATATATATAAGTAATGGAGAAAAATGTGAAACATTACATTTTCATCAGTAAATGCAGATAAGGTTAACATGCCTCATCATGTGTCCAAATACCAGCTGAGAATCCCTCAACTGCCTGAATTATTTTCTAGATATAGATGTACTCTTTAGACTTTATCTTTTTTTTTCTGGCTTTGTGTGATTCCTAGAAGCACTGTTTACATTTGTTCTTCATATCAAAAGCTCATTAGTCAATACATCCTAGATATGGACTCAAACTAAATGTTGAAAAAAGTCAATTTTTTATCTACTAATTCAATTACAGATATAAGTACTTTAAGTCATTTTAATATTCTTTTTGTCTTCTGAATATATACCTTATTTAAATCATAGTATTACCTAAGTCCTAATTATGAAAGTATATACTGAGGAAATGCATAGAATATTCTGAATATACTGAAGAATATACTGAAGAAATACATAAGAAGAATATTAAAATTAGTGTTGGGGTATAAGTATGTCTAGTGCATATTTTAGGACAGAATATGCATAAGGAAGGTGATTTGTCTGCTGAGGATTAGAAGATACATTATTAATTTCCCTGTGGCTTTTGTGGGGTTTTGTTTTTCTAATGCTACAAATGTTTTCTTTCTGATTCAATAATTGTAATTATTATTTAATTTTCTTACCTTCTTAATTCAAATTTTATCCCTCCTATGTAAACCTAGTGAGGAGTGGGGACTCATTATACCTGAATGTAAAACACAAAGAATTTAAATAGATGAATCTTATGTTGAAAATGCCTTGAAGAATTTTCATATGCAACTGTTTCTTAGTATTATTTTAACTCAAAAATGAATAAAATCATTTAAACAAACAAACAAACAAGCAAAAAAAAAGATTTGATGTGTCTTGGAGGCTGTCTTATTGTAAGAGAATGAGCTCTCACACTTCTTGATCTATTCAACACACCAAACAAACAGACATACACAAAAAATGAAAATAAACAAGAATTCTTATTATAGATTAACTCTAAATTTAATTCAAACTTTAAACTCAGTCATGTTGTAGATAAAGTTATCATCTGGCTTTTGGGGAGAACTATACGAAGTGTAAAGAGTGCAGACTTTTTTTTTTTTTTTACAAAACACACGTCTGTCACTGAGATTCTTTACAAATAATATAGACGACCACAACCCCTTCTGGTGACAGAGATAATTTCTTGGATATGATCAAGCAAGATCTAAGTTGTTGAACATGGACTTTAGAAATTTTCTGTATGCATACATGTTCAATTAGCACAAAATATTAAAGCATGCCTGTACTGGTTTAATCATTCAAGGACAATAGACAATATTTCATTGCCTAAGTAAAACAGATTTAATTGCTAAACAAGATTTCAAGGAACCAAACTTCATTTTAATCACAAACAAGCTGCAAGGCAATTTTCAATTACAGCAAGCTTTTTATTTTTATCCAGCTGTGTATCCCTGCTGATTCTTGAAATTACATGTAAATTGTCCAAGATTTTGAAGTGCTATACCTACTGAGGCTTTTATTTTGTCAGCTGATGAAGTATCTGTGATTAGAAACTCACTAAATTGGCATTTTTAAGACTCATTACCCCACCCTGTATATTTTTGGACTGGATGATTGAATATGAAGAAGGTTTTCTTGTCCCAAGGGACATCATTCTTCCTAATTAGGCTGTTGGTAGTGCAAATTGCTCACCTATCCTTCAACAACTTCAAAAGGTAATACAGAAATGAAGCTTTAGAGAAGAGTCTATGGGGTATTGAAGAATCAGGTCAATAACTCTTGTCTTAAAAAAGTTTTAGATTAAATTTGCCCTGGACCAACTTGCATAAAGATGCTGCCTTTAAACTTTCACCATTCCCCTATTAACTCTTCAGACCTTAGATGTAGAGATACATCAATATTTTAACTCAATGTTTCATATTACTGAGCTGTGTATTTTAGTGCTAAAAATCTCTATTTAAATTCATGAGGTTGCCTCTTTTCTTACTATCATCATGCATGACATTAACAGAAAAAGAGAAGATCCATTTTTACTCGAAGTTAATGCATATAATCAAATGAAAGTGAAATGATTTTCAAATCACAGATTTTCTAAATATATTGTGATAGAATAAGAGTTTTGTGTAGTAAAAGAAGGCCTGTTTATCGCAGCTATTTCCATCAGAGTTATTCCCAAAGCTACCAGAACTGCTGGAATACACCAGGCACAAGCTAGCTCCTTGTGAGAGAGGTGGGGTGTGGGCATATGCCTGCTAGGCAAACACGGAGGAAAGAAATGTAGACATGAAGTCTGAAAATACAACAAGTGAGTCAACAAAGATGTTAGACAGTGAGAAACTGAATGTTCAAGTGTTTTTAAAAGCATAAAGATTTTTCCTTGCTGTGAATGACACTGGAAAGAACACAGGTTTAAGCAAGGACTTTTTGCTGTTGCTCTTTTTTTTTCTGTGGTGTTGTTAGACAAAATATAAAACTCTATAGGAACCTGTAAGCAATTTAGACCTCAATCAAGTCACCTTTCCATAAGACTGCAAGGTTATTTTCATATCTATAAGACTGTGAGGGTTTAAATTCTATTTCCCTTGAAATAGAATTTAGAAAATATGAACTCTATGTTTTTCTATAGCATTGTCTATGCAGATTAAGTATTAAAGAAAGAAGTGTGGAGATTGGAATTAAAAAAGGGATCATGAAATAACTTCGTACTAGTTTAGTAAAGTAGCATGTTGTTAATGCACTCTTGAATGTATGCACATAAAGAAGAGAAATTTTCTAGTAATTTTTAAGCAATGTAAGGCATCCTCATTGGGTCAGCAGCATTAATTTAGGTAGCAATCAAGAAACTAAATTAGTATTAACTAAGCTTAGAAAAGTATTATACTGAAAAATCTTTGACAGATTTCTAATCATAAATACAAGTGTGTGACTATATTAGCACCTGAAAAGTGGTAACATCTCCCCCTTGGCTTGCACTGAACTTTACTGTCAGTGAAACAAAAAAAAAAAAGAGCTCTTATGAATCAAAAGGGCAAAGTTCTGAAGTGGGAAATGTTATCCTTAGCTTCTTATCCTGAAATGCCAAACCTGTGGCCTGGCCTTTTGTTGCTTAAGAAGTTCTTTTCCTGCTTTGTCACAATAGATTAAATGGCTTTATGCCCCAAAGCTCGTCCCTTACACTCAACTCAGCACTTCTTAAAAGAATTTACTTTTTATTGCAGCAAACTCTTTGCATAGTAAATACTGCTCTATTTTAGCCCCATTCCAAACTTCCCTGCTTTTAGGATTAAAAAAGTCTTTGTTTAAGCTACACATACATAAACATATTTGTTGTAGTATGTTTTATATATGTTTTATGTATATCTTTTTAGTGGTATAACTTATTCACCAGGTAAGGGCTGGAGCCATCAGAAATATTATCCAACTGAAAATACTGGAAGTTTTGGACACAGTTTTTCAGCTTTGACACACTGTATCTGTTACATGAATGGTAAGAGAATAACAAATCTGAATAATATTGTATATGAACCAAAATAATGACTTTGTAGAGGCCAAACTCTGTGAACCACAGATACAATATACACACATATACATATAAACACAATACATACATATATATATATGTGTGTATATATATATATATATATATAAAATAATGGGCACATAATCCATCTGTAGAAAAAGTAATACAATTAACTACTCAGCAACGTAATTGCATCAACAAATAAAACCAACAAATTAGAACTGTCTCAGAAAAATGGATTTAGAAACTTGCTAGAAAGAATATTTTCTGTTAAAAGGCTGGGAGTTAAATAGAACTCATGAACTAAAATGTAGAATAAATCTTAACATTAGCAAAACCCTTGTTTACTTCAGTTAAAAAAAAGCCAAACAAAACCAAAACAAAACAAAAAGAGAAAAGCAAACCAAACAAAACAATAAAAGCAGTTAATGGAAAGTCATTATGAAAATTTGAGGGGAAAAAAGATTAGTTTTTTTGATTAATTGTTTAAAGATTAAGTATTTTGATTAGTTTTTAAAAGCAGCTTTTGTTCAGTGTGGTCTGCCAGAAATGTCAAAAACATTGTAATGCAACAGTTTTCATTAGCAATGCCCAATGCAACTCAAATAGCATCTGTAATAGCTACTTACAATAGCTGGCCTTTTAAAAATGGCAGAAAAACAGAGTAAGGAAAATGCACACTCAGTATATTACCCTAGTGTCAAGAAATAAACAAAAACCAAGCACAAATAGAAGCAATACATTAGCTGTTTTCCAAAATGGAGAACAATGGAGCATGAGAGGTCTTTTCTATTGCCAAGGCACTTTGCTAAATGCCCTCTGGAAAGACATTTTCTTCTGAACTCTATTAGGTCAAAAATGGATTTGGAAGAAAATGAAAGAGGTTTCAAAGTTCTTCTTTTATATATTTATTTATTTACCCATTTATTTATTTAATTCTGGTTTTTTAAGCTAGTCAAAGTGTATGGCTGAATGTGCTTGCCTCAGGCTTGTTGATCTGACAGGACAGACAAGATATTGAGACACATAAGCTGCTAAAAACCTTGATAAAAGCATGTCTGGTTTAAATTCCAAAAGTCCCGGTTCAGTTAACAGCTTTTATGTGTACACATGCAAATATTTGAACAATTAAAATGGAGATAAAACATCTTACTCTGCTACCCACTTCTTCCTAATATATTATCAGTTTACGCAGTCCTTTCCTATGCTTGAGATTTTTATTAAGCAATTCAGTAATTTTATTAAGCTAGTCACAGACTTCAGATCAGATTATATCTTCTGGCTTTGGTGTTTTTGATTTTTTCCTCCCTTTTCACGCTTCAGTGCTGTTCTCCCTGTTACTCTTGAAAATGTGCCCCTTTGTGTCCACTTTTTATCTGCTTAATTTTTTTCTTGAGAACAAAAAGAAGCATCCTTGGTATAGAGGGTCAAAACAAGGATATGAGAAAATTTCATATTACATTAACCCTTAACTTGGACTTTTTTTGCACACATGTCCAAAATTAATTTCTTCCATTTGTAAAAGTGATACCACAGTATTTTGTAATAAACTTGTAATTATCTATTCTCATTTCAGAATATATCAGAGTGGAAGATCATTCAGCTTAATGATGATATGAAATAACAACAAAATATAAAGGCCACACAGAGGGCAGTATTTCCAACTTGAAAGCCAGATATTTGTGTCCAGTTTGACCACTAGCAACCAATCTTCCATTCATCCACACCCACCTAATCCTACATACAGATCAAAGAGATCTCTTCCTTTCTTCCATTCTTACAACCTAAAAGAAGGAAAAAAAAACCCAAAAAAATTAGTAATAGGAAATAATACAGTAGACTTGAGAGACCACTAAACCTTAATAAATGTGTAACTTGAAATATGGAAATATTTAAACATTAACAAATTTATTCATTTCATGTGATAACAATCATCCCTCCAGTTTACTTTTGTGTGTTGTCTAGGGCACTCAACCATGAAACAAATTTTAATAGGTCTTCAAATTATGGTACATGACGATAAGTTATTCAGCTCATATCCTGTTAAAATGACAGGATGGTCCTGCTGCTGACATTATGGCTCAAGATGCCTTTACCTTTGAATGCTGCTGGAGAGCATGACATGCTTTGTTATTTTATACAGTCTAGGAATATAGATTCTATTAACTGTGTTTTCTGAATCCCAGAAATCTCATTGTCCAGCTGATCTGTCAGTGACTGTCATGTCCAGAAAAATAAGCTGAAGAAATTTCTCAGATAGAGGCACCAGAATTAGGCAGATAAAAAGCAATACTGTTTTTTGTATTATAGTTTTGAATTCATACAATGCAAGTTTGCATATATAGAATTTATTTGCCTCCGCCTCTTATGATTTTTTGGTTTTTTTTCATATAGGAGGAATGTGTTTTAGTTTTATTGCTATTTCCCATATGTGTGTTTTGTATGTATGGAAAAAATATGTATGCATGGAAAAAAGTTTCTTTTCATTAATTGAAAGAAAATAGACTAGTGATAGGATAGCTGACAAAAGTAAACAAACCTTTTAATAATTTAAAGATTTTTAGGACTTTTTTCAGCTAAATTGGGTCATTTTCCTGCTACCTTCTGCAAAAAATACTCAGATTCAATGGAGTAATAGATTGAGCAATTGAATACCACACCTGGTGAGTTTCTTGCACATGCTTGCAACATTCTTGCAATGACAGACTATATGTGTACATTTCCTGCTCTATGCAGACTTCATAGAGTAAGAACAAAGTACAGGATTTCAATACCTATAAAAGGCCATCTACAACAACTGTTTGATGCACTTATAAATCATTTTGATCTTCAGTAAAGCTCTAGATGAGTCACAAGCAGGATGAAACAAGATATGCTTTACTTTAGTAATACAAGTAGGGTTTATCACTCTAGTGTTGGAAAAACTGTAAAAAGAGTGTTTAGTCTGTTATGGATACCATAAGTGTAAATGAATCTAAATTGAAAATAATAATTTTCTGTAATAAATTAATCCTAATTTTAATTTCCTTACACTGTGTATTTCCTTACACAAGCTTTTCTAAAATAAACTTTGACATTTTCTTCTCTAAGAAAATCCAAGTAATGAAAGAGTAGCTGCCACAATTTATCTTACATATGGTAGATATCCCACAATGCTTGAAGTTCCTCTGACTAGATTAAAATTGTTTTTTCAGAATAACACAATGAATAGCATTTATTTTAACAGTGGGCGTCTGTCTTTGCTGACATTCTTAGACATTTTGTAAGTCCTAAAGAGTTAATGGATATCCCAATGTACACAATTGCTCTGATTATCTATTTGTATTTAAGCTACCTTATGCCTCATGTCTGTGAATTTTAGATACACACTGCAGATAGCTTTTATTGTAGCGAAGTACTGTCCTAAGACCTATGACAGAATCTGAGGATTATAATAAATGATACAACTAAAAAATAAAAAATATACCTTTTCCTCAACACCTCATAAAAAGACCAACATTAGAGACTGAGAAACGCAACTGTTGCTGTGGGTTACCGTTTTGAGTAGGTAATTATATCAATGCAAAATTGGATGGATTGGCAAAATTTGGGAACTATAGCAATTCTAAAATGAAGTAAATTTTTAGTTTTTAAAATTTCCCCATTGATTGGGCATGAAATACAGTGTGATGTATGTTTCATATGAAATTATATATAGGAGGGACAACAACTGAACTGTTGGTGACAGTGGTAGTCCAAAACTGGAAAAGACTGAGAACAGCATTACATATGGTGAGAAACTACTGAAAAAAATATATTCAGGTCGACACATTTATCACTTGCATGTTTTTCTTTGCATTTCTTCTGAAAAGGAAAAAATATATGAAATCCATTATGTTAAGTCTCAACACTGAGTGCAGTCTGCAAAGACGTGTGACACAGAACAGCAACCTGCAGCATGTATAATTATGTGGTGTGAGTCTGCACAAGAACTACAGATCTCAACTGTTATCTGCTCATGATAAATGATGTAATCCATTACATGAAGGAAAATAATTCTGATTTGTAAGAGAATCCAAAATGTACTTTTCTGCCTTAGGAATGCATAAAATATCTGGGCATGCTTGGGAAACTACCACCTCTTCCTGACTCCCTGAACAAAAAAAACCCAAACCCCACAAAGTTATATATAGGTTTTCTCTATAAGGCAAGTTTTAAAAAGATCTTGAAAATATTCTTCTATTCCCCTCCCCCACAAAATAAATCCCTAAACCAATAAGCTTGTTATTTGTTAAAACTGAATTTTTTATTAGAAGTTGAGGGATCTCAGCATTAACCTGAAAACTTCAGAAGGGGCTTGTATATGGAAATTAGTGAATTGGAAACTACCACAGTGAATTCAGTTTTCCAGATTAGACTAACAACATTTTGGTCTGTGCTGTGGTTTGATGTTGGCTGGGCGCCAGATTTCCAATTAAGCCACTTTACAACTCCCCTCATCAACTGGACAGGAGTGAGAAAATATAATGAAACTCTCGTAAGTTGAGATAAGGAGAGGAAGAGACACTCAAAAATTATCACCATGGGTAAAACACTAGGGGAAATTCCTGGAATTTTTTGCCAATCATATCAGAGTATGACAATGAGAAGTAAACCCAAATCTTAATAATACCATTCTCCCAGTGTTCTCTGCTTCCCAGCTTAAATTTATTCCTGATTCTTTATGTCCTTCCCCTCAATGGTGCCCAGGGATGGGAAATGGGGTTACAACTAGATCATCACACATTGTTTCTGTCACTCCTTCCTTCTCAGGGGGAGGACTCCTTCCCATGTTCCAGGCCAAGGTCCCTCCCACAGGAGACAGTCTTCCATTAATTCCTTCTGTCTGAATCCTTCCCATAGGCTGCAGTTCTTCATGAACTGCTGCAACGTGGGTCTCTTCCACGGGGTGCAGTCCTTCAGGGCTCCAGTGTGGGTCCCCCATGGGGTCATAAAACAGCCCAGCAAACCTGCTCAAGTGTGGGCTCCTCTTTCCATAAGTCCACAGGTCAGGAGCCTGCTCAAAGGGCATGGGCTTCCACTGCAAGCTACCACTGCTACTGAAGTCTCCATCCTAACAGTTGTATCTGGGTAAAAGCAACACTCTTCTCAGGGACTGACCATGTCAGGAGTAACTGGTTTAGGGTCTGAGGCAGGTGCCCAACATTAGGGCAGAGTCCTAGAGCACTCAGCATCCACCTGAGCCAGGGACTTCCTTGCAGATTGCACATCCTTCCAACATGAACTACTGAGCAACAACACCTCACCACGCACTGTGTTCCTGCCCTGCTCAGCACTCTCCCTGAAGCAGTTTGTACCTGACACGCTGATCCCAGCTGCACTCATTCCTTGCCTGATCAGCTCTCAAGAGCTTCCAGCTCCAGGCAGGTGCTGCTCGGGTGTCCCTAAGCACGATCTCACCCTCACCCCTGGACTTACCTCAGTCACCACAACAGGAGACTGTTTTGGTCTTAGTACATTCAAACCTCTTGTAGTTCTCCTGGTTTTAATAACAACAACAACAACAACAACAACAACAATAATAATAATAATAATAATAATAATAATAATAATTCCCCTTTTAATTTCCTAAAGTCTATTTGTGTTTGAATGCACCTGGACCTTGAAAATTTCAATGATCTATCTGCAATGATTTAATAATATTATGCTTGAGAAGAAATACCTAATTTCATGCCAGCTGCTGTATGCACATAGCAAGGACTGGCTTTTTTCCCCACACTTTACTTCAGAACACTGAACATCATCTACTGCTTCACTGAGCAATTACTCCTATGTGAGATCTTGCTCTAATTCTCTGTTCATTATATTTTTTAGAGCCCCAAATACTTTATATTGGTAGCAAAGTTCACTATTCACATCCACTGCAGATAGTTTATGAATCTCTACAGCAATTCTAACTCCATGACTGATTTGCAAGAGGCTCCATTGGTGACCATCAGCCATTGTGAAAACTGATCCATATGGTTACCCTCCCCTTACTGTATTTCATTGACAATTGTAATTTATAAGGCTATCTTTCTTTTTACCCTATAACAACTTAAAGAAATTAACCAAAGTCTTTGAAGAAGAAATTGATACCTGGATACCTGTATCAAAATTGACTCTTTTGAAAAACTGCAAGAGGTCTTTGAGGCACAATATATTTATCTCTGCCTTGCTTACATGTTCCCTTTTATTTTGTTACCACTGTTGGCACTTTTCTTGTTTCTGGTGAGGAGGCTGATTGAGACAACATATTAAACACAAAAACTCATTCAGGAGCTCTATATCTGATTTCTAGCATCCTATTATTTCTCACTGTATCAAACTGTTCTAAACCTTTATCGTGAGACTTCAGACCAATGCTTTATGAAGTTTTTCATGCAGGAATATATCTTAGGTTTTCCACAGTATACATCAATAGGAAGAATTGAATTAATTTTCCTGTTATCATCTTGTCTTTTTTTCAGTATGACTTTGACATGAAAAAAGACTGCAATTTTATTTCTCTCCATTACTTGTTCTTTGAAAGACACACATTCAATGATGCTTTTGAAATTCGTATTATTTATTGATATTTATCGTCACCTAATACCTCTAACAAGTTCCTCAATATATTCATCAATGTTGCCCAATATTTTCATCTTCCTGCCTTATTAAGGATATGTATATAATTTCTGAGTCACATTTTATAAAATCTGATTTTTTAATGTTTGTTTTCCTTACATTGCTAGACTGATGTTAAATAGGAATATATCATGCAAACTACACCGAAGACTTTTCAGCCTGCCATACAAATATCAGACAGAATCAATAGATATTGACTGATTTTTTTTTATTTATTCCCTAACAGTGAACACATTGAGATGAAAAGTAAACTTTATTTCACCAAAAGTACTTCTGCTATGCTAACCGAATGCAAATACTATTAGAAATTACAATGCTCATTGAAATTAAATTTAGTAACTCTAGTCAAACATATGTAAAATGACAGTTTCCTTTAAGCCTCTGTTGAGGTTTCTTTTAATAATGAAATAAACTATGGAGATATAAAGGCAAAATTATTTAAATAAAATATCATCCCATTGATACAGGTATGTTTGTACTGATAATTACAAGCCTTTCCAAACTGGGACAAATTTTAGTTGCCTGTTTATTGCAGTTTTAAGTGCACTTTGTGAGACAAAAGTACATAGGAGACAATCCTCAATGTTAGTGTCTTTAGCTCTATAAAAGTTAATGAAGTAAAACATTAAGGCTATATTTCTAAAAGTCCACAGTAGCTGTACAATTAAGGAAGGAGCTTAAGAAAAAATATGCTGTTTAAATATATAAGCAAGTCTCTGACAAAAGCAATTTCTATTAATCTAAAGTGTATAATTGCTGAGATAACTCTTTCTTATGAATGGACTATCATTAGCGTAAAAATTCCTTGTTCTATTTAGCATAATTACTGAGTTAAAACAGATTCTCTTCTTATTAACTAGAGATCTGTTTAGGAAAAATATTATTTTACAGTAGAGCAATAAAAATAACTGTTTTCAGCAAAAGATGCTGAAGAGAGAAATATATAAAATACATTAAAAATGTTTATGATCAAAAAGTACCAACCTGCTTCCTGATACACATTTTGTAAATAATAATGATCTTGTAATGGCAGAGAGAAAAATAATAGGCTTAAAAGTTACAATTCCTGTAAGTTCTTCCATTACATTTTCTGTTTGGTAGCTAATTGTGTGTGAAAAATCAGAGGTCACCCTGAAACAATCTTTCTGAGGCCAGTTTACTGAACTATGAATCATTAGTATATATATTTTCTTTTTGTTATTGTTCAAAAACAATCAATTTGAAGTGTCCATCTGAACTGCAGGTTCAGAATGATGAAAACAGAAATATAAAACATAATTTTCAAAGGCAAACAGTACTTGTTGCCAAGTTTTAAACAAAATAAATCTTGCCATACAGTATTTGTATGATATTACTTGAAACTCTTTAGTAAAAACAAACAGATGCAGTCTTAATGAAGGCATTAATTTCTATCAGTATCAAATAAAGATGCAGATAGGTCTGACAGTCAGGTAGCATGATAAGATTAAGATAGAAGAAGAAGAAAAAATGAGATAAATATTTGGAGAAGGCAAAATGTATGGGGTAGTACATGTGTCTGGACAGGTACACAGGGAAAAGAAAATAAGATGGGTGAAGGTAGAGGGAAAAAGGAATAGAAAAATGAACTGCAAGACACTGAGCAACAACTATATTGATTAAAGTAACAGACAGTATGTTTATACTTTATCTAGCAAGCCACGAATATTGATATTCTAATAAGCAGAGAGATGTTTGAATATTTAAGCATTTGTAGTATTTCCACATATGTTGTAGTATTTCCACATATACAACATGTATGAATACACACAGGCATTCATTGTCATACACCTGATTCCACAGGTAGCTAGTTACATGCAACAAAAGTGCACTGGAAAAGAAATCTAACCCAGAACAGTAGTCAGGGTAAAATTATTATTATGAGAAGATAGAAACAAAGATCAATTCAGGTCTAAAATACAGGTTACAAAAGATATGTCATTAAAGAAATAAGAATGGTTTTCAGTCTAAGGTTGGACTTCAGGATCTAGGAGGTCTTTTCCAAGCTTAATGATTCTATAATCATGAAAATAATGAATCTTTCATATTATGTCAGATCAACCTGATATTTCATGATGCCTATTCATCCACAGTTTATCATACTCTTCAATCTTAACTCTTTCCAGTGTTCACACTGTGTAGATTATTTGGGTGCTGTTCAATACTATGAAGAGAAGCTGAGAAATATTCCCTTCCAGAAAGTAAACTGCTGGGACTGAAATAATTTTCTTTTCATAACTGGACTAGCGTAGATTATTTGGGTGCTGTTCAATACTGTAAAAGAAGCTGAGAAATATTCCTTTCCAGAAAGTAAACTGCTGGGACTGAAATAATTTTCTTTTCATAACTGGACTAGACTTTTTACAACTTTTACCCATAATTTCCTCAGAAAAAACTTCATAATGGTCAAATGAATTCAACAGCCAATTTTCTGCTCTTAGTCAGCAGTTTCACAGAGCTATGGGATGATCACTGATGATCATGAAAGTTCAGCTCATAATGGAGCTGAACTTTCATTGGACATTGATGTCACATAAAGTTTGTGTCCAAACTGTGAGATTAGGATTCGCAAGCCATGAAACCTGAGAGTTCATACTCTCAGGTTTGAACTGAATGAATGGAATGCCTGGTGCTTTGTGCTATTTCTGGCCTTTGAGGTAACTTAGGAAAACAAAGAGCTGATATCCATTTTCTGAAATGAATGGAATGCCTGGTGCCTTGTGCTATTTCTGGCCTTTGAGGTAACTTAGGAAAGCAGAGCTGATATCCATTTTCTTTCTTTCAATTTCTTTTATTTCCATTTTTGTTATTTTAAGCAGAGAATTTGCACACTCATTTTTCCAAAGGAAAAGAAAACATGAAACGGAATATCACACTGTTTTTGTCCCAAAATACTGTCAAGACATAGATATAAAACATCAAAATATTTAAGCTTATCCTTAGGACAGAGAAAAAATATTCTGAAGTTTTCACCCTTCTATATTTTTATAGGTTAATCTAAATCTGCTTCTGCTATTTATTTTAATTTGGGACTTCTCTTTTCAAAAAACCTGTTCTGCACATCAGTTGCTAATGCTAACAATATAATAACAAAAGCTTTCCTATAATGTGCTGGCCTTCTTGAGAGTTGCATTGAATCAAAGAGTTTTGATTGTCCTCTTAACAGTTCAGCTCTTTTTTCCTTTTCTGGGCTTTTTCCTGCATAGGCAAACTTTAAAATTTGAGATGGTCTACAGAGGGAGCCAGATAAAAAGCTGGGAGTTAACTATATTCATTGAGCTAAGAGTTAGACATTTCTCTTGATTGTAACTGCAATTGACACGTGTAGACCGAAGAGATGTCTGAGCCATTAAGTAGTTTTTCTAGCCAGCTGTGACAGCACAACTTCTACTGTAGCAAACATGTAGCAAAAATTCAAAGCAAGTTTCAGCACTATCTGTTCTTATACTAGAGTGATTTAGGTCAAAGTAGGAAAGAGTATTATCACAAGATTAAAAAAAGTATCCACCTTGCAGTCTGATGAACATCTACAGAAGTGACATGATAGTCTTTGACCATGACAGCTAGTCTTTGCACCACGTCATATAAAAGGGAAAAATATCTGTTTTCTGAAAATTTCAGAAACATGAAAATATTTAACTTACATACATTTTTATGGCTGTTGCATAAAGTTCATGTGTTCCACAATCTACTCACATCACTCATTAAGTAGTACATAATTTTCAGTTACAAAAAAGGCTTCCAAATTCACTGGCTATAAGGATGGCTCATAAGACTCAGGAAACACTGATAATCTCTTCACAAATATTCTTTAAATGAATATAAAAACTCTGTGAAGTAGAAAAAGTAAAATCCAAGCCTTATGGTTGTTTGTGGGTAGAAAAGCTTTGTAAAGTAGATGACAAAACAGTTTCACTTCTTGTAATCAAATATAAGCCAACCACTATCAAATCAGCTGTAAATCATTAAAAATGTATTTCTTATATCTGATGCAAATTGACTATGGAAGTTTAATCTGTATTACTGCATGCTGTAGAGATTTAGTCTCTTTAAATGAACAAAAAATACACATGAACTACTGAAATCCTCATAAACATAAAATACTTTTCTCTCTTGAGAAGGTCATCCCCGTTTCCTTGACAACATGACTTAACTAAATAAAAGTGACAATTTAGCTGTTTCTCTTATGAATTAGCATAGTTCCACTCATATTATTGCAGGCACAACAAACAATGAAAACTTTTTAATAAAATTATATAACTATTTATTTATCAAGAGTGTATAAATTAAATAGAAAAGCTATGGAACAGAAGGTTTTGCTGAAAGAAGTAGGACTTACACAACCTAATGGGTAAACAATTTCTAAAAGACAACCAGGATGGGACTAACAGAGCTGGACAGAGTAAAGCAAGAATTATGGGAAACAATGCAGGGATGCTTTGGGAGGTTGAATATGGGTCTTTGTTATGAATGACTCATGCATGAAATTAAGTTGAAGAGGAATTTCCATGCCTAAGGAAAGATTTTTTATAAATTTATCACAGAGTACTGAGTAGCACTCCAAAAAAGATAATGTTTTCTACAGGACTTTTCAGTATTTACTGGCTTCCAAATATTACATCATACATGTCCCAAAAATACTTCCTAAATATATAGAAATTAAGAGCAAAAATAAGTTAGAATAAACACCCCTTGAACCCTACCCTGTATTGTCAAAATAAGACAAGACCAAGAGGCATCTCTTTGAGTCTTCTTACTTATCCCCTACACTGCTAAAGGATGACTCTGTGCTGTATATTTTATGGCATCAACAAAATTATGCAGTACTTGAAAAATATAAATTATTGTATATTAGATATGTATTTCATTAATATTTTAAATTTCTTTTCTCCTATTATATGGTCAAATATTTTTTGCTGATGTTTCTGGAAGATTATAGCTGACCAAAGTTTGGGGTTTTTTTCTTATTCCTGAGAAGCACAATATGAATTAAAGAAAGTATGGGTATTCTTGGATATATTTGAGGGAAAAAATGAAGATCAGGATGAAAATAAAATAATTTTCCAAGTTTAAAAACAGGCTTTCAAAAATGCTTCCACCTTTCAATACTGATCATAGCAAGAGATTTCAATCTGTCCTAAGTTATTTTGTAATAGAGTTTCAAGAAAATAATAAAATCACATTCCAAACAGGTTCTATAAAAAAGAATGTCTGCTTAAACAAAATTGTAAAATCATTTTCAATTTTATCATATTTCCCTCTATCTTCACTTTTCTTGTAATTATATGACTTATTAATTTTCATTGTTACCATAATTCAAAAGCATAAAAGTCAACTGAATATTTGTTAATTCACACAGTTAAATCAATGTTAACCTAGTATAGACAATTTTCTTAGCATTTGTCTCTTTTTCTGAAAGCTGACAGCTTTTCAACAGCAGATTAAAATATATTCAATTGTGAGTCTTAATAAGATTCTTATGCACCTTTTTTTATTAAACACAAGAAAAACTTTACAGTTATTAGGTTTGCAAAGCTGAATAACCAAGAAAAATAATATTGCAGAATTAATCTCATTGTGTTGTGCAGATGCATTGAAACTGTGTTCAGTATTACATTAGCATCACATTGTAAATACTTTTCTACTATGTAGAATGCATGGTGCTCATAGAGTTTACAATTGTTTCCTCTATCACTGTGTTTCTACAATATTTTAAACCTTCTCTAAGTATAAAACTTTTGTTCAGAAACTTCTGCATGGTATTCATTGCAACAAAATTTGTTAACGTGTGATGTAGCAACACGACTACACATAGACATTAATCTGACTTGAGTCAAAAATGTATTTAAAATCACATGCAACCATCTTCTTAGTAACGAGCTACAGTAAAGCAGAACTGGCAATATGTGTGACAGTGTATACCCATATATAGACCCAAACTGCTTTAAGGACAAGGTCAAGATGTCATAGGGAGGAACACAACTTCCTGAGATCTTTTAGAAAGGAGAATCCCTAAAATGAGGTAGTATAAGTAATATCTGTCATATTAGAAAATTAAGGATAAAAAAAGCTATGTGAAGAAGGTTCATAACTCCTACAGTATTTTATTCCATCACAGTATGTTTTGTTTTTGTATCAATAATATAGAAGATTTAACAGTGACAATAACTGGTAGCTTCCCCAACACAAACTGATTTTTGTGGAACCATTATATGAGGAAGGATGTCATTATTATTTATGTCCTATTTAATTAATAAAACATAGGTTGAGAACAAAGACATTGAGATAATAAGGTCAAAAAGAGTCACTAATTGTATGTGCCCAATTTCACATAACCCGGACCTTATTGTTAGAGAATATAATTGCATATTACAGTTTATGAATTCAAAGCACAACTCTAACTAGCTTATGCTGCAGTTATGAGTACCCAGTTGTTTTGCAAATCAGACCATAGGGAATAAAGTCAGTCACCCAGAAAATGAAGAATACATAATCATTGTCCACCTGTGATAATGTGATTTAAGTGACTGATCCAGACTTACACAGGAAAGCTGAGCAGAGACCTGACAGCAGACCATTTCTCTGGGCATTTCTCAGCTGCTTTCTCCTGCAGCTCCTCTGCCTCATTCACCTAATGCCTTCCAATGTTTAGAACAATTGAAGCAGGAGAGACTGCAAAGAGCAGTCTTCCTTATATGCCCAGCTTTAGGCTATGTTGTTGCAGGGAGCACAGAGAGACAACAGCAGACTCTGGGTTAGACCAGGGAAATCATACCCTGCCTAGCAGCTCCCATCACATCCCAGAAGAGCCATCAGCCCACCAAAGGCTCATCTCTGCAACACCAGAGGAACACAGGAGTACAGGGACAGATAGGAAGTCAAAGTCAAGATTAAGGATGGCACACACTGTCCAGGTCCTGTCATCAGTCCCATTCTCAAGACATGGAATTGACTTCCCTGATCACCTTTTAGATTAAGGTCATTTGCTGCCTAAAAACTGAGGAAATGCTACAGGCTGCACAGGAAAAGCATTTTGGGATTTCACAAAATTTTTCATGGTTTATTTAGAAAAGAAATCAAAGGTAGGAAAGGGAAAGGGTTTTTGTGATTTGGGGAGAAATAAATGAGGGAATTAGAAGGATAAAAGAAAAGAATTGTCCATTCTCATGTAAGCAGGGGCTGATCAATAGGCTTATTTAGCCATGCCCTAGACCTGAACCATTGCAGTCTGTCCTATCATTTACTAAACTCCACTGTCAATTGTGCTCTGATAAGAATCTCTTTACTCGTGCATGTATCAACTTCAACAAGGGCAAGAGCTGGTTTCTGCACCTGGGACAGGGCAACCCTGAATGTAATGAAAGGCTGGAGTGCAGCACCATGGAAAAATGTTCAGGGGGATCCTGGTTGATGGCAACTGGAATATGAGTCAGCAGTGTCCAAGCATCCAGGAGGGCAAACCTTGTCCTGGGGTGCATCAGGCACAACATCACCAACTGAGCAAGGGAGGGGATTGTCCTGCTCTGCTCTGCCCTGGGGCAGCCTCATCTGACATGCAGTGTGCAGCTTTGGGCACCACAATAGGAGAGTGTTCAAAGAAGGGCCATGAAGATGGTGAAAAGTTTAGAGGGAAAGCCCTACGAGGAGCAGCTGAGATCACATGGTTTGTTCAGCCTGGAACAGAAGAGACCGTGGGTAGATCCCAATGAAGTCTACAGCTCCCTCATGATGGGGAGGGGCAGTTTTTCTCTGAGGTGACAGAACCTGAGGGTGTGGCCTCAAGCTGCATCTGGAGAGTTTTAGGTTGGGTATTAGAAAATAGCCCTCCACCCACAGGGTGCTTGGGCACTGGAACAGCCTCCTCAGGGAAGCTGCTACAACTCCAATCCTGCCAGAGTACAAGAAGCTTTTGGACAACACTTGCAGACACATGGTGTGGGTCTCAAGGGGATCTTTGCTGGGTCAGGAGATGGACTTTGACGATCCTTGTGAGTGAGCACTTGTGACCTTGGGCACTTGTAAATTCAGATGCCAGCAACTGCGGATGCTGGGATCCAGGCACAGACATTGGGTATCTGAACCTAGCTGCTGCAGGGATAAGCATATTTCATAGGTCTATTTATTTCCACTACTGAACTTGGTCTGGCTCAACCAGAAATGGTAGCAGGATGAGCCTGTTGATGCTGTCTGTGTTCATGTGAATACTCTGTGTGTGTCTCTGGGATCTGTGTGGACAGCCCTTCATATCCAAACATATACCCAAATGTTCTCTGTGTCCACTGGGGACATATTTTCAGCCTCACTTCAGGCTGGATATGGGGGCAAGGAGCTCTAGCAGCCTTGCCTCTCTCAGTCTGTCAAATCCAGTATGAAATATTTCCCTCTGACAACTGGGATTTATTCTCAGAATTATGTGTTTTGTAAACTTAATGGATCAGAGAATCCATAGCATAAAAATTAGGTCATAAGCCAAACTGTAACAGAAGGTGTGCACATAAACAGTTCTTATTAAGTTACAATTAATTATATTAGTGAAAGCTTTTCCTAAACTTTTAAGTTTTTTGGCTCTGTAGCTCCTTAATACCCTTCTGCTAGGACTCTGCAATGTTTTGTAAGCAATTAAAGCAAAATTGCTGTTTGCCTGTGTAGCTGCTCTTCTTATTAATGTCATGTTTTTATTATTTTGAATAATTCTAATGTTAACTTCCATAACCTCATAGACTTTCTGATGTCACATGATCATTACATGGTATTAGAATAATAATGTATGTAAACCCAGGACAACAGTTCATGCTATGACTCTGGAGATCCAATGACTGAAAAAGTTTCTCAACTACAATTATAATGTTTCCTGGCAAATTTCATGTTTAACTTTTCTGTATGCACTAAACAGATTGTCACACAACTTTCATCATACATGTTCCTAAATACCACAAACATCCTTTAAAGGAAAAAGAAATTAGCTACTTAATATTCATTGACTATTTTTTAGTGTGAATTAATGAAGGTCATGAATCACATGTTTCCACCCACGTTTGCTTCTGTCAAATACCCAGCGATTCCAATATGCTCAAAATAACTTTGCTTGCTGATAATGCACCAGAGGTAGCCTGCGTGCTGAATAGGCTGACAGCGTTAATGCAGAATTAGTCCAGTGTATCAAAGACACAAGAAACTACTTCCTGCTTATTTTGCAAAATCTGAAACAGTTCTCATGAGCACAGAATTTCCCAGGATTTGCTCTTAATGTGGAGCAACCAACCCACTGAGATAGCTAAACAATAAAAAAACACAGGCAGAAGCATCAAATTTAGGGACTAATTTAGAAAACTTTCTGTCCCAATAACATTTCTACTGTATTGCACAGTGTTGTAGATGCTTTAACTTTTGTTATACTGAGGGCTTTTCTCCTCCTTCTCTGTAGCCTGCTGCTCACTTAGACGGTTGCAACCTTTCATTGTGCATCTTGAAGCTGCTCTGACAGTGTCTTTACCCAGTATCTCAAGTGCTGCTATCCTCACAATCTTACAGTGTCAGATTCTGAAGGATAGTTATGTCTGTTAGATCAGGTTCCTTATAGAAAGTTAATATCATTATGGTTTAAAACACTCTTTTCTTCTTCTGCTTACTCACTCTTGTCTTATAGCTATTATTGTCTAACTCTATAATAAAAACTGATTGCCCAAATACTCTCATATGTTTCAGTTTGTAACTTGAAGTCCTGGTAGCTAATATAAAGGGCAACTGTTATTAATACATAAAAAGGTATACATGAGTTGGGAGAGTGATGCTTCTCATTTCCCCCACTACCCCCATCATTTCAAAAATAGGTTTCCTAAAGTAATTTTGAAGTCCGAGTACTCCATCAGCTACATACCCCACTAATAAAGCTTTGTGCATGTAAATTTGCCTCAATTTGATTTGTACCCTCTGGAATAAGAGAGTAATCATGTTGGTTTGTAATTTTTTTCACTGTTTGTGACTGTCTTTATGATGCATACAGCATTGAATGACACTCTGTTCTTAAAATTTCTTTCTTACTCTTCTTCATTATTTCAGAACTAGGGCATGATATATTGAAAAATAACAGTCCAGGAACAAGTCCATAAAAATTCTTTATTTGCCCTTATCAAGGCACACAAATAAATTGTGATGTATCTCATGAAGAGCACAAGAAAAGTTGTATGTTACATGTTCTACTGCAGCACATTCTTTAGCTTCTTCTACTTCAATCTTATGTTAATTATTTTGTGATAATTTTGGCTTGGCTCTGTTCCCCATATTTTTAATCAGCATTTATTTCTATCAGAGATATACATTGGTTTTAGTCAGTTCACTGTATCCAAATCACTTGGGATTTTGCTTCAATTTTTTTTCATCTAAAACATATGATCCTACTTTTACCACTATTAGAGAATGGTGGTAAAACACTAATTCCTGGTATATAATATATTCAATTGAGTTGAGCTAAGTACTGTCAGAAATCTAATTTTCAGGTAATGAAAGACCAGTGCATTCTTAAGCTTTAAAATGTAACAGGAAGCAGTGCTTTTAAACCTAAATCCAAACTCAGTTGTGTTTTTATTTATCCAGTTTTCAGTTTGGCAGAGAGTAATGCTCAAAAGGCTTTTTTTTTTAATTTTTGTTTTCCCTATTAGTAACAACATCTTTGTTTCAAGCAGATGTTAGGTTTGTGTAAAATACTTGTTTCAAAGCATACTCAAATAAATTTAGGTCTGCTTTTTTATTTTTCTTTTTAATTATCTTGATTATTGCAGATTAATTACCTTGATTGTTGATTATTTGTAATTATTCTTGATTATTTACCAGAATTCTCTATCTATAACATTATAAAATATAGATAATTGACTCAATTTCTTATTTCTTTTCTCACATATGGGAGTGTGAATGTTAGTGTTTTTTTTTTTCCTCTAGCATAGACTACAAGTTTTTTCTTTTCTCCATTTTCACTCAGGTGGCTGTCTAGCATATCCAATTTTAATCTGATGTGGTGGCATTTTAATTAATTCCAACTATACTATGAATTATTATTTTCTGGTTTTGGTGGTTTTTTGAGCTTATGGTTTTTGGTTTTGGTTTGGTTGGTAGGGTTTTTTTTTTGTTTTTAGGTTTTGTTTTAGTTTGGGTTTTTTGTGTTTTTCCTGTTTCTTTTTTTAATTCTGATGTGGGTTGTTTTGTTTGATTTAACTCCAAAACAATGAGCAGATTTTTTTAAGACTTAGAAAAGATATGCTGCCAGGCTTACTGGTTCTTCTTCAAGACTTAAGTTAAAAGAGTAATCATGAAAATTAGGAATAAATAAAAATTAATAGCATTTTTCTTTAAATAGTTATGTCTGAATAGTTTATAATAGTTTATACCTGAAAGAGACAGTATTCAGAGTTTAGGCAGGAAAATATGGTATTATATATGAAAAAGAATAAAAGCAAATGGTAATCTATTATCTTGTTGAAGAAGACAGTGGTGTAAGGCAGTACATAATTTTCATAGTTATTCTAGTATATTAACTAAAAAAATGTTGAGAAATGCTTTAGAATCTGTTATTACAGAATGGTATCTACTCTGGGATTCCAATTTCTACGGCACTCTCAAATACAGTGCGAACTGTTATTTCTTATCTTTCATGTTTATAGAGAGAGCTGCCTCTATTTTTTCCTCTTTTTCAGCCAGGTTATTTTTTACAAAATTTCTACTGATATGAGAAATTCTTGCTGGTGTTCATATTTTTCAAATGTAACAAGAAACTTTTTTTAAGATGCTAGAATACTGAAATAGAGATTATTAACTCTAGTCTTCTGACCAAATTCATGTTGGGCCACCTACCTTTTGAACTTTTAAAGATCTCTTGATGTTTCTGTTGGAGAAGTTCTTTATCTTTATTGCTGGCCAAAGGCAGGGCTGATGTGATTTGTTGAACAACTGTTGGATTTCAGTAGCAGTAAATTGATCAGGCTTCCTCAGAACCCTTGAAAAATTTGTGAACATTGGAAGCATCTGAGTGAACTGCTCTTTGCTCACAGACATGGCTATATATTTGAGTCATAATTATCTGAGTTTTCTTTAAGGTTCATACAAAGGATTTGTTAGATTCTAAATATGATTTCTGCACTTAAGACCAAATTTGGTAGAGTTTATATTCTGTTTAATGATAATAAAAACTATAAACTTAATTTACAGTTTCCAAATAATTTTAAAATATTTTAAGATCTCCTGAAAAGATCTTAAAGTTCCAATTCTATTGGAAAAAGTTATAGATGCCTTCTCTTAGTGACATGATCCTGAATAATATGAAAAATAAAATAATATAACCTCTCAATTACTTTAGAAATCTAGCATGACAAGCCACATACAAATAATTATCACATGCTTTTCTTTACAGGTAAATCTAGCTCTGCCTGCCACAAATAAATATTTACCATAACTGCAGGTAATTTTGGCAAACGCAGGATTTTAATATTCATATGTCTTACAAGCTTCTATCTACTTGCAGTGTAAAACTCAAAGAACTCTAGAGCAACAACAGACATAATTAAAGGAGATTCCGATAACTGAAGGCATAATAGTTTTTGTTTCAACAACAAATTAATTAGAGGTCTAGACAAGTTATAGGGTTTTGTCTCATATCAGAGGGACTCAACTCAGAGCATCACTATTCATTGAATGACTCCGCTACAGTTTTGGGGATACAGATCCTGACTGCCATAATGCCAGACGGAATTTTCACAATCTTTAGCTCTTCATTCCTCTCCATGAATAAAAACCTGAGCAAAGAACTGAGAAAGGGACTGCACATCACACTATAAAGATAAGGCTAAAGAAATGGATTTGAATGTCTTCTGCAGAGTGTAACCTGAAACACCATAAAATCTGTCCCAGTGGAATACAACAGGCAACATGACAAGTCTGAGTTCTGGAGCATAAGGCTGTAAGACAGAGAAAAAAATATTCCAAGTTAGCTCACTGTCTATCAATAAAATCACTTTTACTTCAACATCAATTTAGTAGATTGTTGTAATGTTTTCTATTAGGTTTATTAGGGCTTTGCTAGCAATGTTAAATTCATTGCCTTCCCTCTCCTGCTAATTTATATTACATATAAATTATATCTGAAAGGAAACTTAAAGTCAAGTAAAGGTTGGTGTTGGAAGGGAGATGTGGTGGTCGCCAAGTCTAGTCCCCCTACTCAGGAGGATCAGTTGCAATATTTTGCCCAGGTCCATGTCCAAATGACTTTTGAGTATCTTCCAGGAATCTCCATGCTGGACAACTCCTACTCCTCTACCATCTAATTTTCTGCAGCCTCTATGGCCAACATGTGCCAGTACATTAAAAAGTATTTCCTGATGCTCAGATAGAACCTCCCAAGTTTCAGTATCTATGTATGTTTCAAGTTTTTATATTTATTCCATTCCATAGCCACTGCATCCTTTGCTTTTGCTATTTTATTATTGTATGCAATTGTTACTTACCCTTTTTGGTTAGACTGTTTTAGTCATTATCTCAACAAAGAGTGGTGAATGTAGCTGTCAATTTACCATGAAAAAATGAATCTAAAGAATACTCATAATATCTCACAAGATAAAGTATCCACAAAACAGGATAACGAAGTAGTCAGGGGTTTTCTGTGTTTTTTTTTTTCCTTTCTTTGTTTATGCAGTTATGAGCCAAGCACATAAATGAAATGAGAAATTATGCTTCCACACACTGTATCTATGTTACAGGCTTTTAAATAGAAATTCAAATTACTGAAAATGTAAACACAGTGATAACAGAATACACAGTGGGTGCTAGCTAGATGGTTAGAAAATGAAGGCAGAGTGAAATATTTCAAAGACAACTTACCTGTGAAATAGAGAAATGTGTAACAAATTCTGTCAGTCCAAAGCATCTGAATTTCTTCTAAATATTTTCAAAATGGAAATATTCATAATATCCTTAGCCAGGAAAAATGCATTTATAGTCAGTTTTCTGGAAATACTTATATGTTACAGGCTTTTAAATAGAAATTCAAATTACTGAAAATGTAAACACAGTGATAACAGAATACACAGTGGGTGCTAGCTAGATGGTTAGAAAATGAAAGCAGAGTGAAATATTTCAAAGACAACTTACCTGTGAAATAGAGAAATGTGCAACAAATTCTGTCAGTCCAAAGCATCTGAATGTCTTCTAAATATTTTCAAAATGGAAATATTCATAATATCCTTAGCCAGGAAAAATGCATTTATAGTCAGTTTTCTGGAAATACTTATAATTTCACATCTCAGAAATTTACTTGGATAAATACAGAGCTCACTAACACTGCATATATCTTGCTTCTCAGAAGAATAGATTTTATTATACAGAAATTCTCTTTAGCTTTAACAGCTCAAATTGGTTTGGATGTGAAAGGAAGACTTGACATTATATCCTGCCAACAGTGTTGACACTGATAATGCTGGCCATGCAAGAGGGACTCTTCAGTCAAAATATATACAGCCAGATATCAAGAGCTTAAGAGTTGTAAATCCAAGGTGTGCTTCAAATTCCAGTACTAATATTGGAATATCAGACAAAAATAAAAATATTATTTATAGTATTTAAAATATATAAACTATTAAAAATGAGTTGCCAATAATAGCCGTACTAAGCAGTTTTACATTTTTCTGTTATCTATCATGCTGAGTTAACTTCAAATCTCATCACTTTTTCCTTCAGGTACAGAGAGAATTTTTTTAACCTTGCTCTTTTAGCAAAAATTTCAGCTCCTGACATCAAAATATTTTAAGAAGGAAGGTTTTATGAACCAATAAACCCTTACAATGAAAGAATGTTCCAAGCAGAGCAAGGGAGATGAGCCTATAAATGTCTGGAGTAACACAGGCTGTGACTGCCCACAGCTGAGAAGGAAGGTTTTACTAACCAATAAATCCTTACAATGAAAGAATGTTCCAAGCAGAACAAGGGAGATGAGCCTATAAATGTCTGGGAGTAACACAGGCTGTGACTGCCCACAGCTGCTGTAGAAGCTGATTGTATCTTAGGCACCGGGCTCTGGATGTAAATATTTACCCCTGAGCTCATTAAAACAGTGCAAGTGTGCCCCTAATTAGCTAGACAAGCATGGGGGCAGGGAGGGGGAGGAGTGAATATGTGTCTCAGCCTGACACAGTTTATGGAAACTAGAGAAATTCAACAGTATTTTGAAGGGACTAATAGGGTTCAGCTGGCTTCAGCTTGTGTGTTCCGTTCTGGTGGTGAGCACGTCATAGACACTTATCTTGAGAATGACAATGGTATTGAACCGTGTGTTTCAACTGTTATGTGATCTGTTAGGCATAACTTGCATTCTTATTCTGCTATGCAATATATTTTGCACCACTCTTCTAATTTGGTAATCTCATGCAGGGTCAAGTATCTTTCTTAAGTAAATTTGTTATTGAACTACACACTGCATGTGAACTATCTGAAAGAACCTGTTTGGGGTAGTGTAACAGAAGAGTCATGCAGAGTTGGGGACTCTGGTAGAAGACTAACAGAATATGCTCATATGAACATAATAAAAATCATGTGACTTGTGTGTTCCGTTCTGGGGGTGGGGATGCTCAGCATCGTGGTGGTGAGCACGTCATAGACGCTGATCTTGAGAATGACAATGGTATTGAACTGTGTGTTTCAATTGTTGTGTGATCTGTTAGACATAACTTGTCTTCTTATTCTGCTATGCAATATATTTTGCATCACTCTGCTAATTTGTTAATCTCATGCAAAGTCAAGTATCTTTCTTAAGTAAATTTGTTATTGAACTACGCACTGCATGTGAACTATCTGAAAGAACCTGTTTGGGGTAGTGTAACAGAAGAGTCACACAGAGTTGGGGACTCTGGTAGAAGACTAACAGAATATGCTCATATGAACATAATAAAAATAATGCGATTAAAAATCTTACTGGAAATGTCATAATAGCATCAAAATCCTAGTCTAACAACCTTAAATAGACTCTGTGTTTTCTTGTTTGTTTCAACAACAGCAGTACGTGACAAAATAACAATTATTAATAAAAACAAATGTTATGCAGTATTTAATTTTAATTTATCTTTTTAATGTTCCAGAGGATTATTTTTTGTATTTTAAGCATGATTATTAAAAGTATTTTCAAAACTCTGTAAATGAAAATGGCTTTTAATATATATAAAACTAAAACTTGCATATGTGACTATTTGTACTGTTAACATAGCTAATAGATATGAGATAGAATTTTGAGATAACCAAAATATTCTTTATAATGGAATATGAAGAAACGAATGTTAGCAGTCACATTCTTAGTTATTAAAAATGGATGCAGTTTTTGTTGAGCTAGTGGCAGTTACAAAAACATAATGGTGAATTTTAAAAACTTCCGATTTTTTATAGGAAATACAGTTGCTTTTATATTTCCTGATTACCATAGTGAACTGGTAGTGCCATGTGAACCCGATGTTTTTGAAGGTATATATTTAGTTATGAGACATGTAGAGACAGATACACTTCTTTCGCCCCACCCAGCACAGCATCTAATATCTCAGTTAATTGGGGGTTTTTTGGTTGTTGTTTTCTCTTTTTTTAATTTGTCAAAGATTTTTCAGAAGCATTAGTAATACAGTAGTGTTTTCAGTCTCTGTCAAATTTCTGGAAGCTACTCAATTTTCCTATTTTACCTGTGTTTTCTAAAGATTAACCATGAATGGCAAGATTTGCATAAAAATACGAAAAACACATCAATCCAGATCAGTGTTCTTGATATTTATAACTAATGCATATGACATTTACTATTTTCTTCCACTTTCTTTCACCTGTAAAACTATAAAGATAATATTACTATTCTAATTACCTTCATCTAAATTATTCCAGGTTCTTACTTTTGGGAAATATCATTGACTTTAAGAGATGATTTCAAACAAAAAAAAAATCAAATTGCTGATGTTCTGGTATTGTATTCTAAAGAATAAACCACATAATACAGCATAACATATTTCAAGCACGGTGCTAAATAACATTACTCGAATTATTCAAATTGAATTAAAGTCTGAACTATAAATCTGGTTTGTCCATTTGGCCTTTACTAGATTTACTTTGGCCTGAAAACTGAGCATGACATGTTGAATTACTTGAGAGCTCTCTATGTCCCTTGTTTCCTTGGAGCATTTTGTGCTGCCATGATTCAGTCTTTTCCTCCTGTTGACAAGACAGTGCAATTGTGCACTGAAGTTCATGGATCAGTGGCATACAAGCACCAGTGGTCATGTGTCATCAAAAGGGATTTACTCAAACAGGAGGACACTTCTGTGGTAGAAGAGGGAATCTGCAGCCTGGAGAACATTTTCTGGGGCTGCTGGGTGATTTACTTCCTCTCAGGCTGTTAACTGTCAATTGTCTAAAGAAAATATGAGTTAACAACTCTTCTGTCGCCCAAAGGAATAAATAAAGTAATCTTATTTTTAATCCTTCCTTGGTTAATTAGTTTCTTGGTCTTTGTATTGCCACTGCTCCTCAAGCTCCTTTTCTCTCATTCTTCTGCTCACTTATCATTCCATATATTTTCCCTGATACTTCACTTTACCTTTACTTCTTTCTACATACCAAACAAAATGGTAAATTTCTTTCATAAGAACCAGTGCATTATTTTTAGTATTATACCCAATTATTTTCATCTGAAATTATGATATATTCTATTCTCTTTTGAAGTAAAAAGGGATAAAAAAGGCAAAAAATTTTAAAATTGAACTGGCAGCTTGCATCTCATAACAGTCCATCATAATATGATTCTTGTTCACAGTCAAGCCATGATTTTGACATCTGTGAGCCTAAATTAGGAATCTAAATAATTGGTTATATAATATACTTTAGAAATTGCTGAGTATTTTTAAAATTAATGAGATTAATTTAGTTTTGGATTTTATTCCAGTTCAGTCTTTCTGGATTCAATAGAAATAGTCAAAAGAATAAATAAGACTTTATAAAATTCTGTTATTGGTGTCTGATTTAGCTTACTGCATACTGATGTCCTCAGAGACAACCAGCCTGACTTTATTTGGTTCACAAAATGAGTATTACTTTTTCTCAAAAATCCATCCACTTGCACATCTTTGTGACACTCACTGGTTTTCCCACTTTTATCCAAGTGGGATCCATCCATTGACTACAGTAATAGCAACACTATCTTAATTACATGCAATAAAACTCCGACCATAACTTGCTGAAGGTTTTGTTAGATAGGCATGTATTTATTTACATGAAAATAGAAATATTTTCACCACTACCTGAATAAGCAGTTCAGTTAAAGGCAGCTATGTATTCAGATGAAATTAATAGAAAATTCTCCTTGAATATTTTTGAATACTTGCTGTGAATACAGTTCTATATAAAGAAATAACCCATGAATACTGGAACCTAGCCTGCAGTAAGAAATGGAAGCAGGCACTTGCTACTCTGCATTCAGGTACTTGACACTAATCCTGAAATATTTCATTTCTACTGAAAAGCAAGTTTACCAATACCATTCCTTTCTCTCACACTTTAAGTTTATAATTTTACGTCAGAATTATTAACTCTGATTTTCTTGCTATTTGTGCTAATTCTAACATGTAGCCCTATATTGCCTATGATGGGTTGTGAGCCTTGTACTGAAGTCAAAGGCGTCATAACTGCTGTTTTTCAGATTTGCTCTGTCAGAACTTTTCTCAACTTTTCCTCTCAAGGTTTGTTTTTGCTTGGTATAACTCTATCAACATCTTCTCTAAGAGATCAACAGTCTATGACTATTTTTTTTTACTTTTATTTCTCTGTATATTATACAAGTTTTAAATAGACATTAGTAGCAACTAGTAAATAGTCTATCCAGAATTGGATATTTATTATCTTAATATGACAGCGTAGAGAATTAATAGTTTAATTCAATAGCAGGTGCTTTCAGAAGTGTAGACAAAGAAAACACTATAGAAGAGTGCAGCTATGGGGTAGGGGATGGGATTTTGGTCTGGCACAAAAGACCTCAGGGCTACAATCAGCTCATCTATGGTCGATTAAAGAAATACAGATCTGGGCAAAACTATCTAAAATACATAAAAAGCACAGATATCATTAATTTGGAGTATTGTGAAGCTGCAGACTAATGAAGAAAGATCAAAGTTTTAAAACTGTGTTATCAAACATATATGTTGTTCTTAGAGCAGAAAAAAACCAAACTATTAACATGAGCATGGTATTTCTCCAACAGGTGACTCCAGACACTGACTACTTGTTATAATACACCCTTGTCCCCACCATCTTCACACAGCCATCAGTCTTTGAACACAGAACAGTAAAGTGAGAGAACAGCACCAGGAAAAAGGGTAGAAATAAAAGGGCTATTACCACTTGCAATTGTATTTATACTTCCATTTCCTGTATATGGTGTGTTGGCCCCAGGTGGCAGGTAAGACTGTATACAGCTAGATGAGGGAGACAATTGGAAATGCAAAAGTAGGGGGAAACAACCCAAACTTCTGGGTTGAGACAAAGACAATCATATTAGGGGGGAAAACCCAAACAAAACAACCCACCCCAAACAAGCAAACAAAAAGAAACCCTCAGACTCAAGTGGTGCAAAAACAGTCATAGCCAAGTGCAGAACAATGGCCAGCCAGTCCTTGGACAGCGGTTACGTTGGAGATACCCCAGCCCCAGTTTTGTTGTTTACCATGACATCACAGATTATGAAATGTCCCTTTGGCCAGCTGGCTTGAGGTGCTCTGGCTGTATCTCTCTGTAATCATGAAATCACAGAGAGGTGTTGTTTGGAAGGGACCTAAGAGATCACCTAGTTCCAACCCCTCTGCCATGGACTGGGACCACTTGCAGTATCTTGTCTTCCCCTAGCAAACTTGCTGACAGAGGCAGAGAGAAAGATACTGTCTTTTCACTGTGCAAGCACAATTCAAGAATAGGTACAACCGGTGTGCTATCAACAGTTTTTCTCACCAATCTAAAACATTATTTTGCCAATCTAAATACAGCCTTGCTATGAAGAAAATTAACTTCCTCCCAGCCAAATTCATTACAGTCTCTATGCCTTTTTCCATGCCATTTACATAATTCTCAGGCCCTACCTTATTCAATATATTTTTATCAGCCACATCAAACCCCTTTTCTGTCTTTTGACATATACACAGATAGTATTCTGTTAGTATAATGTCTATCTCCATTCAAAGGTCCGTTCAGTTCATTTAGTTCTTGACTTAAGCTTTTTCTGTTATGATGATCGTTCAGGACAGATTAATGAACTAAATTCCATTATATCTGATCATTTCACCAATATGTCTGAGCCGTATGTTGCATCACTCTAGCCTTCCTCCATGGAAAATATAGTGAGCAGTTCATTTAAGTAGCCACCCTAGACATAGATTTGGAGCAGAAAATCAAATGAGATAGTGTCATTGCTCAGGCTTAATAGGGAAACCAAAGAATTATCATCCATGATATTACCATTTTTACAATGTAGAAATGATGAAACATCCTATACTGGATACTAATATTGCATTATAGTAGTGATGTATCTCTTATCTAAGAAAGTGCATTGACTATAGAGAACATGTGCATGGCACTATTTTAAAACGAATCACAGCTTTTATCTCTTTATGTTTATTAGCAGTTTCAGGAGTGTGGCCCCTATGTTTTTTTTGCATGATTTTAGGATTATTGCTAGGAGCAATGAGCATGTTTTACACTCTTCTGATTCTTTCTCTCAGCCTCCTTCAGTGAAGAAATTTGTTCTTAAGATGTCCTGGGGGAAAGAAGTAGGGGGTAGAGCAGCACATTCCTTATACAGAATTTCTACCAGTGTCCTTTTAAATATATATTTATTATCTATAAATGCAGTTAAACCTTGTCATTTAACTTTCCTTTTTTATTATTATATTTTAATAGTTATTAGCTAGTATAACAACTACAGTAGAGTACCTATATAGAGTACACATCATATCACAGGCTGCTTCCTTAAATATTCATCATCTACCTCCTGCAAAAAAAGCTGTCTTACATTTTAAAATAAACATTCATCTCTTATTCGGCCACCTACTACTTTGGCTAAAAATTTCACAAACTTGTTTTTTTTGAGGTTTTGGGGTGGGGGTGGAGCCGTAGATTTTATTTGGCTGATTGTTGTTGGGTTTTTGGTGGGTTTTTGTGTTGGAAATAATTTTGAAATCTGTTTCCTTTTGTCAGCTCTAGATGACTACTCATAATTCATACCCTACCAACCTTTGACTCTGAAACAACAAAACCCTACACCCTCTGGTAAGTGGAAAGGCTGAAAGTCACAGTACTAGCAAGATGTTTTCTTTCTATAGAATTGGAATCTCCTAAATTGTTATTTTGGATTGCCTATCTAATCACTGAGTATTCAGATTTCTCTTTTCCATTAAGAAACCTTTGGGTAAGCATGGAAAGAACTGTGGGTCACACCCATGGCAAAATAATCAGAATTATCTCTGTAGTATTCAGATTTCTCTTTTTCATTAAGAAACCTTTGGGTAAGCATGGAAAGAACTGTGGAGAATTAAATCAGGCTTGTTGCTGGGAAGATAGGATAGACATCTGCACTCTCCTTCAGTCAGTATACAATAAAAATCCAAATGATTTATCGAGAGTGTGGGTTTTCTAAGGAGTTGTTTCCATACCAGTACTTTAAATAAACTGTGCCTTACATACATGAAACCATTATAATGATGGACTGTGTGTTTCCTGACCAGGGTGTAGTTCCTAAGCAAGTGAATAAGTTGCAACCACCGATTTGCAATAGGCCTGAGATACAACATGCTTTGATAGAATTTAGTACTTAAGCACATACAGAGTTAGTAAAATGTTTGCAAAATTAGGGTTAGGCAAAGTAAAGAGAAAGAAGGTATTAATATAAATAATAATACTAATTGTTAGGCTTTCTTTTTATTGGTTTGAGTATTTGGTTGACTGACTAATGTAAACAAATTAATAAATTAATCTTATGTTTAATAAATCAATCTTATGTTTGTAATTAGATACAGACAAACTAAAGAAGTTATATAGCAGGGAACTTACATTTCACTTTCCCAATGCATGAATAGAAGCAGAGAGGAAGGCATGTCTTTTTTCATGGAGTTCATTTAACAACTGAAAAAAACCCCAATAAGGATACTAAAATATCATTTCTGCATTTTCACACTTACTTTTTTACTGCACTCACATCTTATTACTGAGTACTCTTCTGTGTTTTTTACACTGATGTAGAATTACTGATATCAATGCAACTATCCTGAGATCCTGGATTTTTTAACTCAATGTCAGAGAACTTAAATTTTTTCATGTTACTTATTCTTTTACATTTAAGAGCATATTTAATTGAAAGTATTATTTAATATTAAACAGTTTGGTGATGCCTGACTTACTGGGAAAAAATATTTGAACTTAATTAAAGAGCATTTATTGGATTGCATTTTGTCCTTTTTTTATCACATGTTAAAATAAAAAGAGAACATGCAAGAACAAACCAGAAGGAATACTTTTCAGCACATTCTGATGGTTATACTGCCTGATGAGCAATTGCTTAATATTTCTTTACAGCATGATTACCTACCTTCCTCTTCTAAAAATCTCAGAAGTATTTAGAAAATGCCTGAGGTATCACAATAATGTGCAGACACAGCCTGTCAGACACACATGAATTAAACCTGACCAGAAGATTCCTATATAAATTGAATTTCCATGAGTTCCCTAGTCCTTCAAAATGAAAATTTTTCATGGTGCTGAGCCAGTATCTGTCATCAGTCAGTACTGTAAGCGCAGCTCAAAAGGAAGGATCCCAGTGAGTTCACTACTTTCCTAGCACATTTTCAGTTCATAGCAGTTGATACAATGAGGAATGGCACTCAGCTAGAAAACTTGAGTGACAAGAAACTGAATGTTCCCTTCTCATTAATACATGAATTTAACTGTATTTCTTTCAGTTCCAAGTTCTGTTCTAAGAAGATGGGGTTTTGTTTGCTTTTTTTTTCAGAGTTCCCCTTTATATAAGTCTAAGATCTAGCATATATCTGAAGATTTTTTCTTTCTTTTATCCAGTTTGCTCAAAAAGAGGCTAGAATGACTAAACTTTGTGTGACTCACTCTTGTGAACTGCATGATGTCCTCAGTGAACATTAAATTCAATGTGCCCTGTTACAGCAATAAAATCTTCTTTGTGTAATGAGCAGTGTATGTGGCACTTCACCAGCAGCTGAGAAAAAGAACAAATTGTCATTTAGAAGGATAGACTTCCTTCAGGCCTTTAGTTTACCATGGAATGCACATCATATGGTAGAGCTTGGTTTGCCTGCCCTTTCCTGACCAGTTAGCATTAAACAATTTTTTTCTGCACCAATGCAAATGGAAATCCCAGTCTGAAACTAGCTGAGAATTTTGGTTTGGATTTACAGAAAAAACCCAAAACTTAACAGTCCAATATTTTTTTATACTTATCTTGCAGTACTAAAACTTCTGTAGGTTTTGTACATGTTTTTCACCATGTTGATTCTTAATTTAGAATGTATCAGATTACACACTTGATCTGTAATCTAATATGTAACTCTGAAATATCGACTGTATCCACGTCCTTTGTTGTTTTATAAATTGCCCAGTTAATATGTTTTGAAAGAATTTTAAGGTACAATAATAATCATTATTCTTACACCTAAATTTAAAAAAAATTCAAAATAAACTGTTTCCTAATGCTTAAATGAAAGCTTGGCAGTAAAGTACTTAATCTAATGAACACAGACACAGTTTTAGTCTCCATAGCATGTATTTATTAAGACATTTGTTAATTGTCTGGAGATGAGATGAGAAGAACCTTTTTATTTCAAAAATATCAGCACTAACATTAAGTAAAAGGTTAATAAAAATAATTTCAAAACCAATCCAGACTCAAATATATGAACAAATAAATGATTGAAGGATCATGTGATTGAAAACTTCCTCATGTTCATTGCCCAAGTAGATTTCTGTCTTGTGGTTTTCCATAGTATTCTTGTCATTACTGTAGCTTAGCTCTTTAACTTTGACATTAACATGCTCATTCACTTCAACTTCTACTACACAACTGGGATTGGTAAAGTACTCAGATTTGTGTATAAACTGCAAAAATATTTCAGAGGGGAATTTTCTTGCAAGATCAGCATCTTTATTCCACACTGTACAGCTGCATTAAGAAGAAGAGTAAAGCAGAGATGTCAGGATATACTGCATTTCTTCAGTTTTCACCAACTGATCTGTTAGTCTTCTTTTTTAGTTGATCTTTTAGTTAGTTGATTCATTCAGATTCAAGATAAATTATTTTAGTGAATATAGGAATGCTGGAAATTATTACTTTGAGACAAACTGAAATAAGAGAAACGTGTCCCTCCCAAAATAGGAAAAAAAAATCAGTTAAAACTGAACAAAGTTGATCTTATATGTATTTCAACTGTTGTATTGATAAACATGGAAGTGATTAGAAATTGTATTATCTCCTTTCAGTTTGCCCCTCAATTACTCTAAAAAAGCACAGAAAAGAAACAAATAGACAAAGAGAAACTGTAGAGGAAAGGGATGTGTAATTCAGTTCCAAGTCTCAGGTTTCATATTTACACTGCCAGATGAAATATATTTAACTGCTGACACTCAGGAAATACCTGAAGTGTAACAAAGGCTTACCTCAAAATACATTTCCAACCCTGTAAACATATGTATAAAAAGCTGTTTATTTCCTAGACATCCTATTATTGTCATCCGTATGTGATTTGACTGTACAGGTTATATCAGAAATAAAGCTTAGTGTTACCATTTGATTCTCAAAATTGGAAAAAAAATCCTGAACCTAAGGATCTTTCTGAAAATATATTCTAAAATACATTACAAATAAACCTTGTACACTGGTTCATAAACATGTATGTTAAGAGTTTTTTACAACAAATTGTGATTTATAAAAATAAGTTGCTCTATTCCATGGAATATCTGGAAATGTAGGAAGATACTCTTAGTCAATCATCCAGAGAATCGGAAGATGGAAAAAAAATAGATAAGATATGAATATAAGGTTCAATTCAAAGCCCAATGAGGAAGAATCTTTTCTTCTCAGTTTCTTCATTGGGCCTGTGTACTGAGTGACACAATATCACCTGTGACTAAGGAACAAAAATATGTGACAAATAACTTTGCTATAGTATAGATGTTGTTCTGAGAGAAGTAATGCACTAGATTTTATTTACATATTGTTTTAAAAAGAAAGGGGCTTTTTGATAGCCAGAAATTCTATTTATTGGCCATTACTTTTTTGTGTTGTCTTTCACAGCTGAAAAATTCTGAACTACAGAACTGAATTACTGTGAAAATATGCAAAACACTATGTATTTGCTGTTTATTAAATTTAAAAAATAGCTTAATATACTTTCAGTATTTTTTACTGGAACTGTAGAAAAAATAATATTTTAGGGAAATCTCAATAATATAGAGACAAACATTATGGTCTTTTTCCAATAGCTAAATGTGATATTCTATGCCCAAATGATATTAATACAAACTATTTATTTAAAGCTGAAATATCCACAATCAGAACTTTGATTACTATGTGTTTTTTTCCTATATACACTATACTTAGAATAGGGAAAGTTTGATGGATATTCAGTTTCTAAGGTTTTGCCTGGCATTATAGACAATATATCTGATAACAAAATTAATTATTTTACTTTTATAGAGTATGTGTAATACTACTTTTTTTTTTATCTGACTAGAGTCAGTGGCAAAACACAACATGAAGTGCTCATCTGAAGTATCTCATTTCCAAAATACCATTAATTGTGAAAAAATATTTTATAGTTCATTAAGTATTCAGACCTATCATAACAAATAAATTTCATACTAGAGAGATATTTATTTTATTTTTGAATTTGTCTAAATTTATTTTAATATGTGGTTACTGGTAAAATAATTCTATTGAAATCAGTAAGTGTTGTGACATCTTAAACATCTTAAATTTTTACTCCAACATAACCTCCCACCTCTGATCTATAGGATGATTACTTTTCGGTTTGGGTTACATAAACTTCTGTGAAAAGATGTTAGACCTGAACCTCTGTTCCCTCAGCCTCAAATTCATGACTTAGCACACGGGTGGGAAATATGTCTTCAACAGTTTTTACATCTCATTAAACAATGATAATTGCTTTAATTTGCTTATTTCACAAAATGCATTTCTCATGAGGTATAATCATCTAATCAGACCTTTCAAACTCAAGACATTTGATCATGCAACAGATTTTGACCCTATAATAATAGAAAAACCAGAAAACACTTAGAAAAAAATAAGTAGAAGGACTGGAAAATGAAAGAAAGCCACAACAAGAGTGATCTGTCTTCAGTCTGAGTACTTGATCATCGTTTTAGAGCAGCAGCTATGTTCTATGAGGACCTAAACTTGTTATAAATAAAAAAAATAGTACAAACCCTGAGAAATCTTAAGTATATGAATGAAATATTGTTGATTTAAAGACTTGTAAAAAAATTATATTATCAGATTAGAAAAAGATATAGAAAGAACAAAATACAATGTAATACATTGTAATGAACTATGTGTCGAGAAGAACATATCTTCTCTACAGATACGCTGCACTGTGTCCTGGTTCTTTGCTAATGAGGAAATTATCATGTTTCACTATGTTCACCTTCTGCAAGGTCACTTTTATGGGGGCAGGGCTTTGTGGACACTCCTGTGTCCTGGCCAAGCCATCACCTTGGCTCTGGCCAGGGCCCAGGCTCATGAGCCCCTGACACAGTGACACCGCAGCAGGGCTGGTCCCCAGCTCCCCACTGCCCTGACCTCCATGGTCCCCACCCATGAGCACAGGGCAGCCCCGCCTCAGCCCATCCCATCCCATCCCATCCCATCCCATCCCATCCCATCCCATCCCATCCCATCCCATCCCATCCCATCCCATCCCATCCCATCCCATCCCATCCCATCCCATCCCATCCCAGCGAAGTGCCCAGGCTGTGGTGTGGGGCTGCCCTCCCGAGCTCCTGGCTGTGGAGGTTGGCCAGGGCCTGGCCCCCATCCCATCACTCTGGTGTCCCTGCAGCTCCCGTGCTGCAGGGAGGCACACACAGACACACTCATCCAGGGGAGAGCTGTCAACACTTCCAGCCACCTTCATCCCTTTGAAAGGGTGATAGAGGGCTCACGAATACACGTACAGCTGTGCGCTAACAGTTTTCATGCACTTCACACCACAGCCTTTGCTGTAGTGTGGCCTTTTTTCCTAAAGTTCCACATTTGAAATAACCATGCAAAGCATTTTTCTCTTGAAAACTACAGTACTTTTCCCAATCATACTCAATGTGACAGCACATATCTAGAAAACAAGACCTACAGTGAACTCAGAAGACAGCCACCATTTATCTGTACTCACCTAAATACTCTCTGTGTTCATGTTGATAGACTGCAGAATTAACAGCAGTCTGACCCTGAAAAAAAAAGACACGAAAAAACAAATGTATATATCCTTTTTCCTACTTATGTTTGTTTTGATCTAGGCATGTAAGTTTGGAATAAAATGACTTAGTAATTAAAACAATCTTTCAAAGCCCAAGGGCAGTAATAACAATTGATTAACATTCAGAGAATGATAAACTGTGTTGTAGTGTGCAATACTATATTTTAAAGTTAGATACCAACGGCAGATTGGTTTAGATATATCAGGATACAATGTTCTACTGACAGCACTGTTTCTATGTTGTTGTACATTAAAAAAGCCTAGTAGCTCTACCAGATCTGTGACTACAATGAGAAATATCAAATGTAAACCAAATTAATTTTATAAATTGCTTATAGTATGCGGAAACAGAATTGAACTCTTCCATCTTTGTAACATGGATAGGCTTTGTTACATGGATAGGCTAATTTTCTATCATTTCGATGTGTGAGGTAAGACAGATGTATCTGTATCTATCAGTCACTTTTGATCTAATATTTCTTGTTTTAATTTTATCCCTTGAAATTCAGAGTAATTTATTTTATTAATTTTACATTTTTTTCATGGATAATATTGGCAGAAAAAAACCCCAAAAATACAAAGACTAATCTGTTTCAGACCACTTCTAAAATCAACATTGACATTCAAATATGTACAGAAAAATGTAAAACTAGATTGGTTTCAGCTGATTTTCATTAATGTGATCCACATTTTTGTTGTTTTATTAATTTTTGGTTACAGCTTGAGTGCTGAAACTTGAAAACTGATTTACAACAAACTATGACACAAGCTATCACACTATTTCTTCACATAAATGGGTTTGATCCTCTAAATATTAAGAGATAATAATAATAAGATATAATAATAATAAGATATAATAATAATAATAATAATAATAATAATAATAATAATAATAATAATAATAATAGTAGTAGTAGTAGTAGTAGTAGGCATCTCTGGTCCCCAAAGGTGTGTTTCAAAGGACTGAATTAGTAGAGGCAGGGAGAAGAGCTCGATGGAAACCAAAGACACAGACACACCACAGCAGCACTGAGTGGTAGGTGCTGTTCCCAGAACCACAGGAACCACAGTACTCTTCTAATAATACTGCTGCAAGATTATATTGGCATTACAAGGATTTAAATTGTATTAAATAATTCAATAATGTAATAGTCAATTTTTTTCTACTGTGTGAGGCATTATAATACACATGGAAAAATTGAATTGCTGGGGCTGGAAAGTACTTTAAAAATCATCTAGTTTCAACCCCACTGCCATGGCCATGGAACCTCCCACCGGGACAGGTTTCTAAAAGACTACCCAGCCTGGTATTGAACACTTGCAGGCATTCATAATTTCTACTACTACTACTATTATTATTATTAATAATAATAATAATTATAATAATAATAATATAAACTGAGGGGTGGTGTAAATAGATGAAGTATTTATTACCAACCTAAATTGATGAGGCTCATGTCAACAATTACTAGCTTGCAAAAAGTGATGCTTTTTAATCAGCTGTGGGAATTGATCAAAAATGCTTACAATACTAATGAATACTTAAAATAATAATAGTTACATTATCATTGTTGGTGTTGTCAGCAAACTTCCTAATGGTGCACTCAATCCCATCATCCAGGGAACTGACAAAAATGTCAGGAATTCCTGAGGAATGCCACTTGTCACTTCTCTTCCTCTCTAAGTTAGGGACAAGGACATCATGCAGAGCAATGTCAAATGCTTTACAAAGGTCCAGGTAGATTATATCAGTTGCTCCTCCCTTATGTGCCAGTTCTGTAACCCTGTTGTAGACCATTATTTAAGGAGGCATGATTTACCCATAGTGAATCCTTGTTGGCTGCCACTAGTCCTTATTTTTCATGTGCATTACCATAGCTTCCAGGAGGATCTGCACCATGAACTTTTTTGGGTACAGAGGTGAGGCTGATTGGCCTATAGTTCCCAGGGTCTTCTTTTTTCCCTTTTTAAAACTGGGGGTTATTTTTTTCCCCTTTCCAGTCAGTGAAAATTTTATTGGACTGCCACAACTACTTAGATTTGATGAACAGCTTAGCCACCACTGGGGTAGGTAGTGTGGACTCTCCAGCTAGAGCTGCAGCCTTTGCTCTCAGATGAGTGCCTGCCACTCTGTCTTGAGGACCATGTCAGACTCATGCCCTTGGCCTGTGGAGATGGTCACAGGTGCCTGGTTGCTGCATTATACGTGCTTCACGTATCATGTATGCCAAGGTCTTCTGTATTTGTAACATCTTACAAACAGTCTCAGGTGGTACATATCAAAAAATTGATGGCCTGTTATTGTTAAAAGTAAGGCAAGGCATATGAGGAAGTCTTCCCCTTCCATATATGCAGAAGAATGAGCTGTAAATTGAAAAGTCACTATTTATTTTTCACTATTATTCATGGTTTTCCTGTACCAAAAAATGTGTCAGGTCCATGCCAAGTTAATGTTCACTGGGATATTTCAGAAGTCTCTGACCTAACACTGCCACTCTGAAGTCAGTGAAGCTTTCACTACCAGCAGAAGCAGATCTAGGGCAATTGTGAGTGCTTTAGAAGTTCCTGCATGAGAAGATGCCCAGGAAACCAGCCTGAAGGGTTTATAACCTTCTGTTACAAATGATGAAACACCTGGGACTGAACAGTAGGATGAATTTGATGATGGTCAAGATAGAGAAATAGAAAGAGGGAAGACATAATTTAGTGCCTCAGCAAGTGTTTTCCTGAACTATAAATTATTATTGTTATTATTAATTCTGTTTAGAAATTAAAGATGTAGACTGAATAGTGAAACATAGTGTCTTTGTTAACACATCTCTTAAAAGGGCAAGGGTATTTTAACTCAGAAAAGGCTTAGAATGATGTGTTTTAAGAGATTTTAACTCAGAAAAGGTATTTTAACTCAGAAAAGGCTTAGAATGGTTAAAAACACACTTCCTTAAGAATTTGGTACACTCTCTGGAGTTCTTTATAAAACAGAACATTTAGATCTGAATAAAAAGTATAAAATAAATGTCTTGATTAGAAACTCTGGTGAATACTGTCAGTGTTAATTGTATATGGGTAAAAATTATTTAGTGCTCAGACTGTATTTTTATAGACTGCTATAAATTCAGAAAATACAATTCCTATGGTTGAAACTCTTGTTAACAATTATATTGAAATGTTTAGGTCATTAATGAATTGAATCTTTAATGGACACTGGCAAAACAAAACCTAGCTTAGAACCTTGGCCTAAATTCAGACAACAGAATACCCTCAGGCATCTCCATGAGATATGTCATGATTAAAGAAAAAATTGTTCAGACATTGATTGTTTTGGTTAAAATTATTGAATGGAGCAGGTTCATTACTAATGGATCACTAGAATATGCATTTACAGATGGATTTTTCTGCTGGGTTCAGTCTCTCTCTTCCCTAGGGTAACAAAGGCAGCAGGATGTATGTGTAAAACAAGAATCCATCTCTTGCATGAACAGATAACAGTGCAGTAAAGTGAACAGTGTTTGTGAACAGATGCTGAAAATCATTAAGCATCCTTGAGTGCTTCATTATTAGAAAGTTCTACATTTCTTACCACATTTTCTTCCTTCAGTTAATCACAAGTTCCTGTTTGCTCACTTTATCAGCTAATATAAACTAAGTATTTCCTAACCAATATTTCTCCTTCCATGCCATTATCCCCTTCTGCTTTGTTACACTATTTTTCTTGTAATCACTATACGTTTCTATCATTAAGGCCTAGTTTATTACTATTTCTAGCATTAATTTCCTTAAAAGGATTTGGCAATTAATCTTTATATGAATGACTCTGTATATATATAACCTTCATTAAAAATTATATTAGGGACAAAGAAAGGAATTATCTGAAAAATAGCAAACAGAAAAATTTCATGAAGCTCAATAAAGTTATGTGCCTTAAAGGATCAGTTTCTGAGTAAAGCTCTGGACTTGAATTCACATTCCATAAATTTCCAGAAATTATTTTTCAATTCAAATCACTGTTAGAAGAAAGTAAACATAATATTTTCCTTAGAAATACTCCAAAGTATCCTAATTAGCAACTGGATCTTCCAAATTTTGTATTCTGTCACACAGTGATAGAAATTTAAGCATGTCATCTAAATGTAACCTACACGTGATTTTCAGTCTTTTGGTTTGCAAAAAATATTAAAATTATGCAAAACTACACTGAAAATCCTCCTGTTATCATAATCATTACTTTGATCAATGAAAACCACATTCTTCATTATTAAAGTCACTAAATCATTAGTGTATTTTTCCAACTTAATAAAATTTAGGCATTTTAAATAGCTGTTTACTCCAATAATTATATTATTTTGTTTTGGGGAGGCTTCCTGCATTGGTTTTCTGTACATCAATCATAATTTATGAAGTTTACAGTTTTTCATTGTAGTGTTAAATCACACCTCATAATTAATTAGTGCACAATGATCCAAATTTATAGAAAAATATTTAGATTATTTTACATTAAAAAATACATTAAACTGTAGCAATCTGTTTTGAGACACATCATTCCCTATTCTACCTTTTAACTTGCTTTCCAAAAACCCTTACTCCCTAATGTTACAGTCCAGGTTTGTTATGTCCTTTCAGCAGCCTGTGGAGTTTTATCATGGAGTTGTTAGAAATCTCTATTTTCTGAACAGCACATCCGAATAGGAGCATGATAGCAAAGAGGACAGAAGTTGTAGATGCTTACATTAATTTAGTAAAGAAAAACCCAAACAAATATTTTTAAAATGTGAAAAGCTGAGGCTTTCATGCAACCATAATTCAGGAAAGATAACATTAATGTTGTAAAAGATTAGCCTGTTCGGAAGCAACCATATCACAGACACACAGAAGCCGTGGTCTAACAACATTGGGTACTTTAATAGTGTTGCAATTATGCACGAGTTTGGTAGAAGTCTTACATTTTCAACAAATACGATAAATAATTTTATAAAAATTTTAATTAATAGGGTCAACAGCATGTATGATGCCCATAATACAGAAATTAATCCCAGACCATACTTTTACAGTCCTGTCAAATTGATGAAGAGTTTTCAAATCTACAAAGAAAATCCCCCAAATTTAAAGTCAACATTTGAATATATTTGTCTGTAATTTTAAAACTGTCTTGAGAAATAACAGATTTTTCTATAATTTCAAAAAATACTACCTGTAAATGGAATAACAAAATAGGTGTTTGATACAGGAATTTAAACAAAAGAATGTGTCAATTTTCATGTGTTAACAACTAATAGGAAGAAAGGTGCAAAGACATTGCAATTCCAGCATCTGAATTAAAAACAGCACTAAGTTTAGATATATATAGCTTTGCTAATTTTTTTCAAGACTTTTCAGCATCTAAATTTTTATCCTATAGCCTTTTTAATGAGGCATTCCAGATTCATATAGAGAGGGATAGACAGAGCAGAAAGAGGAAGAAAAATTAACTGTAATTGCCCTTAATCATAAAAAAGAAAAAAAAATAAAAAGAATAAAAAAGAATTAAATATATGCTCTTCTCTAAACACTATTTTATTTCTTCGTTAAATATACATGTGAAGATCTTTCTAGTTTTGAACATAGTCTGAAAAGAATTATTGCAATCCTGAAAATATTGTGGAGAAACAGTTTATTAGGTTGGTGAAGAGTTTAGAAGTACATGAAGTACATATGTGCCCTGAAGAAATTTTATTATATCAAGTGTCTTTGATAGATAAAAAAGACCTGATTTGTATTTCAATGAGTAAGATTTGTCTTTTAATCGATGAATACAACTGCTATACACATTCCCTGAGGCAGTAATTGCCACAGAGAAGCACTCTCCATCCTAGGAAAAAAATTTAGTAATGGTGTATCATGTGGATGTTATGAGCACTTACATTAGATTTTATCAGTAAGTTTGCCATATAACACAGTTATGATACAGTTTGCATTTTATTAGACTAAAACAGCACATGCTTTAATTTATTGGAATAACAAAAGACTCAGTAATCTACAATTATGGACAAATCTATTCTTAATATTTGAAAGGCACATCGGTCTGAAAATGTTTGTGCCTCTCCTGAGCCTTCTTCACAGACGCAATGTTCTCCAAGCAAGAACTGTCAGTCCAAGTATTCTGAACAGATTTTTTAATGGCTGTTTTCCAAAAGGTTTAGCTACTGTGTTTGAATACTGTCATGATAAATTTTGCAAATCAAGCAAAATCAGTAAAATATTCATTTACTAGTTTTACTCAAGGCCAATCCTTTATCCTCTACATGAATTCATGCCACTTTCTCCAACTGCAAAGTTGATTTTCCTTTCTGGTAAAAAAACTACTGTCCACTTTACAAAACTATTAGCTTTGTTGTTCATATGCTAGCAACTGTCAGTATTGTCTAGATCATTGGAACACTGTAAAAAATAGTCAGTCAGCTTCTAAGTAAAATTTGATATTATAGCAGATAATATTCCCCCTCCTTTCTTTCACCACAGAAGCAAATTAGCTGAGTATCTTTTGTTACTTGAGTCTCCACCTAAGTAAATTGCCCTTGACTGAATATACAAAAGATGGTCATCACATGACCTCTATTACAGCAAAGCAATTTATCAAAGTCTTGTTTTGTGTTGATATGCTTTTCTTTTCAACCTTTACATACAGTCTATTAAGATCCTACTCAGAAATCTAAGCTCAGTGTTTCAACATGTAATTTCCATGAACTTCTTTCTTCAAAGGTAGACCTAGTTACACTCACATTTAACTTTGGAATCACTGAGATCATTTATGATGATTTTAATTGTTTTGCACTTTATACTTTAATGGTACTACCAAAAGCTTAATGATGTGAACAGCAGAATTATAGATTCCCTTCAAGTCTAATAAAAATGTTTATTTAGTGTATCTAAAGGGGTTTTCAGGACTTGAACTGTATCATTTTCTTTACTTTAGTATAGGTTACCTAGTGTTATGCACAAAAAGCAAATGCAGTTGATTTTTTTATAACCTGTTTAAAAAGCTGATTGTGATGCATTGATAGCATAGTCCTCTAGGAAAGGGAATAATGCTGGACAGTCTGTATTTTGTTACAATTTGCTGTACAGTTTTCTTTCTTTTATGCCTTCAAACCTAATAATACTTTAAATGCAGTAGAAAAACTTCAGAAATATTGTGATTTCATAGAAGGATTAATTTTAGCAAGAACTTCCACTGGCTATATCCTTGAAAATTTTTCAGCCTATTTTCAATCCCAAAGTCAGGATGGAGAAAAAATGAGTAACACAAATATTCAAATGAAGGCAGAACTGAAGGACAGAAGAGTGCACTTAAGAAAAGAGGATGGAGAAGTAAGGTGTAAAGAATTAGGACAGCATGATAGGCAAGGAAGTAATTAGGAGTCTGAAATACACAGATAGGGCAAAAGTTAACATAATATGCCAGATGGGTAATTAGGAGTCTGAAATACAGAGATAGGCAGAAGGTGATAGAAAGGGCAAAAGTTAACATAATATGCCAGATGAAGTATGTTATATATACAAGAAAGTTGGAGTAAAAGGATGAAAAGGATGAAATTGCACAAACATCTGCTGACTCACATGAATGTGTCAGCACTCAAAAGACAAAAAGATTTGAACTAGGCAAAAATTAAAATAGAGATCTAAGAAGTTATTTTGGTTTATTTTATTTTATGGACCAAGAAAGATCAGATTAGGTGAACTAGAAGAAAGTGTACTTTTTCTTTTCCTGGGATGCACACTTTTTACTTAATGATGCTCAGGCTTCACTTCTTTCCATCTTAGTTTTAAAGAGATTATATTTTATGTGCTATTTAATTCATAACCTGCATATTTATGATCAATGATGAGACATAACTAATACATTCTAGCAATCTTCTTTTTCTGGTAGTAGTGCTAACCAGTGTGCTAGGAGAGTTTAGTTTTATTCAGTACTCTATGCAACTCTCCCAAGTCATTTTGATAGATGTAGCTGCAAGGTGTAAATGGGTCTGAAATTATTTAGACCCAATTACCTGTGCATTGGGAGCCACTTATTTTAAATTATGTGATTCTGTTTCATCATATCCCCAATATAGTGCAAGGATATTACACTAGGAAGATCAAAGACTGTTATGAGGCTAAGTATGAAACAGCCCAAATAATAAGCAAAAGCATGAAGTTTCCATGTTCTGTCCTTCATACTTGATTGAAATAAAATTGAGCCTCTTCTTTGGTAGTAGAAATGGATTCTCAATTACCAAAGAAAGGACAACATGAAGGGGATTAAAATCTTTTGAAAACGTTAAACAAAATTGAATACACAAATATGAAAAGCAGAATCAACAGATTCTTTTGAGGTTAAAGAATGTAGTAACTATATAAATACCAGCATCACAAGTATAAGGAATGCTTGGACAGCATGACTTTGACAGACACTCTACAAGTAACTTCTGACTGACAGTCTGTTCCAGAAGTTTGATGCAAATTGTAATCTGCCTGTGAATTATACACAGAAATTGATATGGAAAAAAGAGAAAAATACAAAGTGTTTTGTTCAAGATCATGCAGCAGGTGATTGCTGCCAAAGCAAAGGCTTATTGCTCTGACAGAACAGAAGCACAATAAAAAATATTATCATGTGTTTGACTTAAACACTCAGTTAATACAATCACTTTGTAACATTACAATAACATTGTAACCAGTAACTATTTTTAACCCTAATAACTTTTTTGTAACAGCTTAGCATAAATATATTTGAAATGTCCATATTCCCAAAGGAGAAAAGGGAAACTTCTGGTTGTATAAAAAGGGTACAGGAAAATGCAGTAGTAATATGTGTAAGATTGAGCAGGTGAGTAGTTGACTGATTCAAACAGAATAATCCAGAAGAATAAGCAAGAGAGATGTCTGGGGAAAACAAGACAAGTCCTGATTACAAAAATAAAATTAAGAACAAATGCCAAGAAAAAAATAGGATCACTACTTTTTTTTTTTTTATTCTTTGTAAAAAGGACCAAGAAACATAGCAGAAGACAACATCATAATTTGTGGAAAATAAATCACTATATTTATATATTTTGGAAAAACCCACATCAGTCATCTTAGATGGATTAGATGTCTATTATTCACATGAACAAATAATGAGAAATTAATTTTTTAAATTTTTTTTATAATTTTCTTTAACAATTTCATGCTGAAATTTTTTCAGGCTTGCTGTGATTTTCTATTTTAATTGCCTTATAAGCTGGGAATTTAAAAAGACAACAAACAAAATAAATGGTCTGATTTTGCAATTATAGTAGCTTCTATTTTAGCTTCAGAGTATCTGAACTGAAGGTCAAAAAAAAAAAAAAAAAAAAATTGAAGATGCCTAGAATCAATTTTAAGTAGTTGTGCTGTAGAAAAAAATAAAAACTGACTACATGTCCTATTTCCCCATCAAAAGTCAGAAGTCACTTTTAGAAGTCACTTTAACTATGTCATGTTTTTAATTATTTTCTTCCTTCTTTAACTTGTATTTTTTCATATACAAAACACGTCATGGCCGGCATTAACAGAAGACTGTTTTTCATATACCACTGGAGGATCAATGTGAGGGAAAAACTGAAACTTGAAATTAATTTAAAAATATTTTATTTTTAAGATGTTTGCTCCTGAAATTAATCTATAATGTCCAATAATTTAGAATTTTTATATATCCTTGGTCCTGGGACACTCAGCGTTTAAGTTGGAAAGGACCTTAAAGATCATCTAGATCTAATCCCCCTGCCATGGATAAAGTCACTGATCATGTTGCTAAAAGCCCTATCCAGCCTGGCTCTGAACACTTCCAGGCATGGGGCTTCCACAGCTTCTCTGGGTGAACTGTTCTAATGTCTCAGCAGTGTCATCAGTAAAGACTTTATTCCTAATATCTAATCTAAACCTACCCTCTGTTGGTTTAAAACCATTCCCCCTTGTCCTATCACTATATGTCCTTATGAAAAGTCCCTCTCCAGCCTTCTTGTGGGTCTTTAAGTACTGAAAGACTGACATGACATCTCCCTCAAACTTCTCTTCTGCAGGCTGAACACTCCCAACCAGCTCATTTTGTTTCATATTAGAGGTGCTCCAGCCCTCTGATCATATTTGTAGCCCTCCTCTGGACTCGCCCTAACATGTTGATGTCCCACCTGTGCTGAGGACCCCAGAGCTGAACACAGCACTTCAGTTGGTGTCTTACAAGAGTTGAGAGAGAACAGACTCCCTCTGTTCAGTCTTCTGTTAATGCAACCCATTACCTGGTTGGTTTTACTTGGGTTGCACATTGTCAGATCATGTAGAGCTGCCAACATCCACCAATACCCTGAAGTCCTTCTTTCAGGGCTACTCTCAATCCATTCTCCTCTGAGACTCTATTTGTAATTTCCCTGCCCCCCATGCAGGACTCTATATTTGGACTCTTTGAAGTTCATGAGGTTTCTACAGGCCCACTTCTCAGGTCCCAACAAGGTCCCTGTGGATGATGTCCCTTCCCTCCAGCATGTCAGATGCATCAAACAGTTTGGTGCTGGCAAACTTGCCAAGGAGGCAGTCAATGCCACTGTCCAAGTCACTAGCAAAGATATTAAAAAACCACTGATTCCAATGCCAAGCCCTTAAGAATGGTATATGTAATTTTATCTGTCTAAAAGATATTAATTTTATGTGTGTTAGAAAGATAAAAAAGCTAATGGTACAATAACAATTTCTAATATTTATAATACTTATTTAGACAAAGCTATAGTGTAGTGGATCAGGAACATTGCAGGATATGACAAGTTATATAATTATGTTACATAAGTTACTTGATTATGATTTAGGAGACGAGAACTGCAATCTTAATACATCAGAGAAGAATAATTTCAGATGGTATACACACAATTTAATGCATAAAGTTTATACCCTTGGGTAGAAATATTCCTCAAAAATATATAAAATGTTAATAAAAATGAGTAAATTATCTAACAAGAGGAAGGGGCTCATGATGTTAAAAAACCCAACTGCAATTCTTAATCAAGTCTTCAGTGATGAAATCAATTTTACATTACAATATAGATCTCAGAAACTGCTATTTAAGCTTGGTTCCCTTAACATGTGTTATATAAGCATAAAAATAATTATACTACTGATAAAAGATTATGGAGATGACCTAGATACGGAGGAATTAATTTTTTGTCCTGTGTCAAAGGATTAACTTTAAAGCATTTCAACACAAAATCAGCCAGCTACAACTCTGTTTTAGCAGCAGATATTCTTCAACAGTAACGCTAAATGGAAACAGACAACCATCTTTGTCATACAGGTGGAAGTTTCTGTCTTAAATTATACATTATTTTACTTGCTAAACAGAAAAGCGGTATCTAAACACTCTGTCAAAATTACTATCAATTGCTAATATTTCATATTTTGGGAATAGAGTTAATAGAATAATTGCAAGTTTTGGAGATCATTGTTTAGCCAAGCTGCTTCCTTTTCATTACACCGTCCAAGGCCCAGGAGCATAAATTCTTTCTTTCAGGATTTTTGTACTGTGTTGTCTAGTGGGTTTTGTGCTATATATGCTATGCATCTTTTGTATATCTATATGTATCTATATAGATATGTATATATATATATATATACACAACTATACTGAAACCACTAAAATTTTTGGTTTTCTTTTCATGCCTCTAAAAAGATGATGTTTCATTTCAGAGAGAAGCATTTGAAATACAGAACCACCACTCTCTATGAGTTTATGTCAAACAAATTTCTCTGTGCTTAAGGAGCCTCTAGGGCAAACAGAATGTCAGAAAGCCTCAAGAATGGAACAGAATGTAGAATAAGAAACATAAGTAAAATGCGTGGATTCATAATCACATTACATGCAATTCTGGTCACCAAAAGAAGGACATGGTTCAACAAAAGTAGCTAGAAATGATAAAAAGTGGATACTGGAAGAGAATGTTGAAAAAAATCTGGGAGCATTCACCTGAATAATAAAAGGAAAGGGCTGAATGAGGACACATACATAATTCTGGAATCTGACAAAATTTTATTTCTTAGAAAATTAGAAGGGTGGTCCTTAAATGAAGTTATCAGTATCAGTCTAAAAGAAACAACATTTATTTTTTTTTCTTACTAAACTGCAGAATTAATTGTCATTGGATGTCACAGACCTTACTTATCAATGGGCTTCACTTGAATTGGACACTTATTTAAAAAAAAAGTCCATCAAGGGCTATTAAAAAAGAATGCAACAATCTCTGTTGAAGAAGTCATTTAGACAAAGACTGTAAGAACCTGGAAAAGTACAATGTGGGGAGTATATCTGCCTTGTACCTCTACCTTTGTCCTTCAGTGGCAATATTCTCCAGAGAGTAAAACTTGTCTTCCAGTTGTAGAAGCTGAATTAGCTCCTTTTCCATTTCATCTGGTCTATAAGAATGCATCTTATTCTAGAACAGTTCTAAAAAAATTATTATATTATTTTATAGATATATGACATTTGTTTCAGTATGTGACATAGGCCAGTTTTCAGTTTATGAATTAATATTAAATAAACTTAACGTAAATATAACTAAAATAGTGGAAACAGAAATGAGATCAGAAAATGGACAGCAACAGCAGCAGTCCTAATCACAGCAGTGTATAAAAGAGGGCAGAACGCTCACAGAGTCTGACACAGCTTTCCAAGACAAAGAACAGCATGGGCCTTCTGCACTCCCTTCCTTCTTGGGAGTGAGAATCCCTTATTTCCAACCCCTGGAGATATGTGTGATGTAGAATAACAACCTAGGTGCACCCACTGTCTCCAAGCTCTGCACCCTCCCATTTACAATAAGAAAATTAACTCTGTCCTGGCCGAAATTAGGACAATACCCTATTTCAAAATAAATGTTCTGGTTACCTTTCAATGTCCTACAGTGAAATCCTGTATCATCTGTCAAGCCAAGTCAGCAATGGAATGCCACATTATTTACAGTAACAATTTTTTTTTCAGACATTCATTAAGTTATTTAACTTCCATGTTCCTTCTTTGTCTTCCTTGTATCCAGACTTTCACAAGGGATTCCTTATGTTTAGGTGTCCATGAAATTTTAATGATATTACATGGATGCCAATCTTTCTTGTCTCAAGTCTGAGGACTCTAAATTGAGGACAAACATCAAAAAATATATTCATTATCCTGCAATGTTGATAAAGGGCAGACTTATTCTTTTTTCAACATATTGCTTCTTATCTACTTTTTGTACTTACATTATTTAGTTCTATTAGGTTGAACTGTTCCTGGTTTTTTTGGATTTCTTTTCCCTATTTCAACATAAGCTATGTCTCTCAAAACTTCTGATTCCTAATACTCACAAAAATGATGGGAACTATTTAGATAAGTTATGTGGAGAAAAATTTTAAGTGACTACCAGATTTAGTTGCTAATCATGAAGTAGTTTTCATTAATAGAATTTAGCTGGTGCTAAGCTACTTATCCTATTAGTTTAATTTTATTCTTTTTAAAGTTATTTTTCTGATTTTTATGTATTAATATTCCTTTATCTTTGACTTTTTTGTGAGGGCATGTGGAACATTCTAACGCACTATGTTACCTGTTAAAGGACTATTTTGTATAAAAGAAATAACAAAAAACAAGGAAACAGAAATTAGAGACACAGAAATAAATAAGCAGGTGATAATGGAGCAATAACAAAAACCAAAACTCTTTAGCCACTGACTGATGGGCCACTAAAACAATCATTATGCAGAGACAGCCATGGAAGGGTCAGTCTGACTTAGTACTTGATAAGAGCTGGAGCATGATTATCACAATATTATGAGGTAGTTAAGGAGTCTTGAAGGACTGCAAAAAACTTACGTGATACCAGAAGGGGCATTGTGACAGCCCATTATAAAATTTATTGTGAGATGTTTGGTGAAAGGACCAAAGATGAGGAAGGACTTGAATCGGGGTGGGCTGAGCAGGGAAAGGGATGTGGAAACACAGAGAAGACATAAAGCAATTCTCTTCATGTAAGCAGATATTAGTCAGTGCCAAGCCTTATGCTGACAACTGAAGTATTATCAAATCCCTTTCTTAACTACTTTTCCTTTGTAATCTTGGTGCTATGTATGAGCTCTGCAAGGTCTAACTGCAGGCAACTAGAGAAGAGTTAATGGTTTCCTGGGCTGTAATTATTGGTTACTCACCAGCAGATGGTGAGGCCAGGGTGTGTGGTATTTGTGTACGAGTAAGAGGTTTGAATGGCAGCAATTGGGAAGATTTGGACATTTCTGTACTTTCCCCAGTGAACTGAGCCCTGTATGCATGTGCATATAGCAGGGGTGGTCTGCAGGGGTGGTTGATATGGAAAGACATTAGGAGTTCCAGTCACTTTTGAGAGGACCTGCTAACAGTGCCTGCAGCAACTTTGTGATTACATAACTAAGATAGAGTAAGAACCTTATGGCAAAGAAAAAAATGGAAATGACAACATTTAATATAATTTTATTTTGCTAAACACCCGTACAAAACCAGTTCAGCCTTGTTTTGGTCTTTGATAGGGAGATCCTAATTTTGATACATGGAAAAGTTAAATCCAATTTACACTATGTCACTTACTGCAGTGGGAGTAGGATTTCTGTCTACAGGTTATTATTATGGAAGGACTAAGCATGCTTTAAGGGGTTTGCTTCCTGCCAATTTATTTCACACATTTCTTTGCCTGTGCAATTACTTTCAGCATTTGCATCTGCTGGAAAACCTGTTCCAGTGTGCCTGACCATGGCAGGTGGGGATAGAACTACATGATCTTTAAAGTCACTTTCAAACCCAAACCATCCTGTACTATGATTCTATGAACGGTTGTTTGAGAGAACTAAAAAAAAAAATAAATTCCATATTCTGTTGGTTATAGGTTCTTCAACTTAATTTAATTGGCAATAGTTTTAGGTCTACAGGTAGGAATGTACTGTATCCAAAATCATGGTCTATAAACTGTTATGGAAAAAAAATGGCATTCTTTTCCAAGTACTGCTGTGAAATTTTGTTCAGTTGCTCTAAAATTCACTGTCCATATGGATAGGAAATTAAAGTAAAATTACCTTTGTGCCTTGCTATTTCAACATACTCAAGTATGTGAAAATGACAAAAATTTTTACATGACTTCTCTACGGTACACAAAATTTCTGAAGATATTTGTAGCATTTGTTTTGATATAAATAGATGATACATTTAAAATCGTGGGTAAAAAGTTTCAATTATGGAAGTAGCATGAAAAATTAGCAAAAAATTTGTTGTGAAAAATTTTCATTATAGAATATTTCAGTATTACTAAAAAACCTTAATTAATTTTAATTTCTTAAAGTGCTCAAAATGTATTAAATAATTTTCAATATTATTCTCATTTACCCTTGAAAGAGTAAGACAGAGTCTTGTTGGTTGCAGTTTAAACCCTAGATTCCTTTTTCATTTCCCCATTCCAGGCTAAAATATATTTCTATATATACACACATTTTTGACTAGATGTATAGATCACATTTTTCAACTGGAAAACATGTCATTATGAGTATTTTTCACCAGAAAACATAAGTCAGCAGAGAATGGAAAAACAGAATTGAAATATTTTAAAGTATATAGTAAAAGGTAAATTCAGTTTAATACCTTACTGAACAGGTTAAAAATATTTTATGGCTAGAACAAAAAAAATTCAGTTTGGAGCAAAAATATTTTTTATATTAGTTGCTTAACAAAATACTACTAATTTGCAATACACAAAAAAGCAAAAATTTTTGTCTGTTAAAATTTTGTTGTTAAAAATTTGAATCTTGACATTTATGCAAATATTGCTAACATATGCTCTTCTCTTTAGGTTTCGTATATAAGTTTTATCAAAAATTTATAAGTCAACAAAAAAAAAACCACAAAAAACCAAAAAGCTGAAACTAATAAATCTATAAAACCAGCAACATTTTTTTTAACAATGGAGATTCCAAATTAATACAGTACATATTTTCCATGAAAACCCCAGATTCAATTACCTGTCACAGAAAGTAAATGGTTCCATACCTTATTGAAAAAGGAATAGATACTGAAGAGCTAACCTTATTTTACACATGTGTATGCTCTGCTTTGCATCTTCAATCCTTTTGCTAGTGGTGCTGATTTTTATGGAACACTGGAGAGAGAGAGAGAGAGAGGCATATTTGTCAGAAAAATCAATGCCAGTTTTCTTATACAACAAATTGCTGTTGAGGAATGCCACTAAATATATTTTACTGCTTGCTCCTGAAGTGGAATCTCTGAAAAAAGGACATTTCTACATCTTATTCTTTACTTTAATGCACTGACTTATAGGAAGAAGCATACATGACTGAGCAAAAGTTACAGAGCTGTATTCTTGGTGCATTGACTACCATGAAGTTACTTCTTACAATATAGTTAAGAGCAATAGGACAAAGAGAAACACCCAGTTCTCTCTTGAGGTCTTTAAAAAAATGACAGTCTTGTTTCCAGAAATAATACAGTGATTATTCAAAAGTGTGGTTAGATTTTGTAGGGTTACCAGAGGAATAAGCCATGATATGTTCTGAGGATATTTGAGTCCTGCTAAATTCTACCATATTTTTATTTACTGACAGCCCTCTCCCTGTTTCTCACTGCTCTCTCCTCTGCTTACACAAGTACACACTTACAGGCTCCAGACCAAACCTTCTTCTGTTACTAGAACCTCTCTGGATCTTCCAACAATTGTAAGCAAGGACATGAAGGCATTACAGAAGGTCAACGGGCAACAGAAGAAATTCTGTGATGAAACTTTTTCTTCCTGATGGTGATCAAGTCCTAGAACAGGCTACTCAAAAAAATTTGGTGAAGTTTCAGGATCTCAGTTTATGGAGGTGCTTAGAACTCACCTAGACAAGACCCTGAGCACCTGCTTCAGATAAACCCAATGTGAGGAGAACGTTAGATTGGGTGGCCCCAGATCCCTTCAAACAAATTAGCCTATCATTCTATCAATAAAAAAATAGCCATAATATTCCTCTTCATTTTGGGCTACCTGTTTACCTTATTTCAAGATTTTTTCTAGGTCTATTCTTTGTAAAAACATTCAGTAAATTCCAAGTTTTTCATATCTGCAAATAACATTTTGTGCTTCTCAAATTATCAGGTTTTACTAATTTGATTTTTTTTTCTCAATGTATACAAAACACACAGTCATATACATGACAATTTCTTAGTCTGGTACATCTCTAGAATGACACTCTTCCAAAAAAATATATATATCCTCACTGAGATTTCCTTGTAGGACATTTCTTCTTCACTTTCAAAAGTCTTTTGAAAACCTGACTCAGTTCTTGTGAGACTCTCAGCAGGCTTGGCAAGCATAAGAAATAATTCAGGAATAAAGTAGTAGAGGCAAATTGTTTAAGGCAATTAGAAAAAAGGGAAGGAAAGAAGTGGTACAATTAGGCCCTCAGAATAAGATTGTTGTCATAGTCTCTCCCCCCCCCCCCCCCCCCCCCCCCCCCATCTTTTCAATTATTTTAATAAAATTGGCTGTTGGAAACTTGTAGAATCCTTTTACTTGTACAATCCTTTTTTGTCTTTTTCACAAAATTTAACTTCAGACTAGCCTTGGCTTTATTAGCCCCATCTCTACAGGACAGGACAGCATCTTTAGACTTCTCCTGAGTCACCTGCCCCTGCTTTGGAGTCTTGCATCTTGCTTCATACATCTGAGTTCAGTCAGGAGCTTCTTGCTCATTAACACAGGTCTCCTGCTGCCTTTGTTTGAATTCAAGTTTTCTTCAAATGCCTGTGAAGTTTTATTCATAACACAAACTTTAGGAAAACAGGAAGTAAATGCTTAGAGAAAAAGATAACACAAACAAAAAATTCCAACGCTGACAAATGGCTGGAAAATGCTACAAAGCACTGTCAGATTCAGTTAGCTGTCCACACAGACAGTAATTGTACTTTAGAAAACAACTTGCCATTAATTTTCAGAAAACTTAAGGAAAAATCCCCACAGCTATTATAAAACAAACAGACAAAAACAACCACTAGTATAAGCTTACTAAGTAATTCTTTTGATTGCTTTTGTTCCACTGATGTTAAGCCCTGTTTCTTTAATATTTCTTGATCTTTTGTGATGTGGAAGCATGAACTTGTATATAAAAAGCTTATCATTGTTCTCAATTTTTTCATCAATGTTATATTCTTTTCCCAGTTGTTGATTCCAGACTTGTTTATTTTCAGCATTTTTATTATCTACTATGAATTGCCAGTACAAACCTACTGTTATATCTGAAATATGTTCTGCTTCTCTTTGGCACAAAAGCAGAAGAGCACTTAATGAAATTTATGCTAACAAGGCTTAGATTCAGGTACAAAATGTTTAATACAAATGTATCTGAGGTGAATTCCATTATTAAAGTAAACACGTTTCTTCACACTAATTATTTTTTTTTTACAATTTCAGAATTAGGGATGCAGTCAGATTATAAGAGGTCAATATTACTGCAGTAAAAAGACAGTAGTAATGCAGACTGTTAGTCACTTAACTATAACAGAACTGCTTGTCCTTGTTTGGTTACACATCCTACTGGATAAAACACATTGATTTACTATTCCCTCATGAGACACTTGAATTTGACATACAGGTAGCAAATGCGTAAAATTCTTTTAAATTCCCAATCACAACACCGAAAAAGCTAGCATTGCTACTTACTAAACTGTTGAAATTCGGGGTAAATTTATGCAACATTCATAAATATGTAACATTCAAAAAAAAAAATTAAAATTACCAGATACTGAAACCAAATTCACCATACTTGATTTACTACTGCAGGTAGGAAACACAAAAAGTACTTAGGTTTACTTCTCTTGCATAAAACAATAGTTAAATTTGCCTACAGTTGTAGTAAGAAAATGTCTTACATCAATGAATTGAAAACACCAATAGAATTCTCCCTGAGACCACTCATTTTTCAGCTGAATATTTTCACCTCTTCCAGCCTTTCCCTTTATGAAAGATACTTCAGATCCTTAATCATGTTTGTGGTCCTGTCCTGGACTTGCTCCAGTATATACATCTTTCCTGTATTAGGGCACCTAGAACTAGACACTGTATTCTAGCTGTGCAGAGGAAAGCAAAGGGAAAGATGCAGAAGTACACCTGCATTCAGTAGCATCCAGGGAGTAAAAATGATGAGAAATTTCAGAATGTTGATTTATTGATATGTTGTCTTTCATGAGCTGCCTCTTTAAAAGCTCTCAGCCCAGTGACTTCTACTTACACCTCTGGCTTCACTGCCCCCTGCGTATTGCATCTTTTTGGAAGTCTACTCTAGCAATAAAATTAAGGCTCTGGTTCAGTTTAAAAATAACTCTGCATTGAGAGTGGGAAGAGGTAGCATTTACATGCTATGGTATATTACAGTGCGGCTTTGCAAGTAGCTGTGCAGACAGTGGCCAAAAGGAGGGAAATCTCCATGCCAGGCTAGGAATGTTTTCAGAGACTGACAACAGCTTCATCACAGAAGAAAACTGCATTCTGGAGTACTGCTCCATGAAATTATTCTTCTGCAGGAAGACCCTGCCTAAATACATAACATATATGCACATCCCAGTTTTCTATATTTTCTGTCAGCTATTCATCTATACAGACTGTGCTGTTTGCATTTATTTCTATTCTCAATCTAGCAACCATTTCCTTAACAGAACCCATGACTAAGGATAAATTAGTCTTCAGTTTCCATGTTATTATGACTGGTAGTACAGACCTTTTGACATAAGTTTAATTTAACAGGAATGTTAAATGAGCCTACTGGTTTAGTCTCCAAGGAATGTTCAGAGTCAGCAGACTCAATGTCAGTGAGTCTAAGCTGGGAGCCATGGGAACTGGTTTGGCCAGAGAAGTCTTTCTCAATGTACGTTAGCAAGCAAAAAATTTATAGGAGGGCAAGAGGCTGAATTCATCACTTGAGCTAACTGGAAAGGCATATTGTAGGAGAAGGTTCTTGTTCTGAATCCCAAAAAGATTCAGAAGAAACAGGATTTCTATAGAAGAACCTTGCACAGGAAAGAGAGGCCCAATGTAACATTTTCCAAGATCAATAAAGCAAAGTTAGGATTCAGTTATGGCTATCTAGATTGCAGCAGTTTTTCTTGCTTTATAGTTACTGAAACACAAGATTACTTACTTGCTTTCATGGGGCAGAAAAGACAAAAATATATTTTTCATCAGGCCTTAAATGAACCCTATTTTGAAAATACAATGCATCACGCTTTAAATAAATTAAAAAAAAAAAGAAACCCTCAAAAAAACCACCTGATCCCCTCCTACTTACAGAAATATATGAGGAAATAACTTCAAGATATATACATTTCTAACATAGTTCTTTCACATATTATGGGATTTTATGTCAGTAAAAGACTCTAAGGAAAAGAAAAAATTCTTCACTGTAGAAACTGAGAGTAGCAATAATGGAATTTATTAAAAGCAGATATGTTAAACAGTGTTTTCATGCCTTATCTCTTAAAATGTTTTAATGTTCAAAATAGTTTATGGTATTGAATCATCCTAGAACAGTTTGGATTGGAAGTGACACTACAGACCCTTTAGCTCAAAGCCCCCTGTCATGGGCAGGGACATCTTTTACTGCACCAGGTTGCTGAGAAATCCATTCAACTGACTTGGAACACATCCAGGGATGGGACATCTACAGCTTCTCTGAGCTACCTGTTTTAGTGTCTCACCACCCTCAAAGTAAAGAATGACTTCCTAATATCACATCTAAATTCACTCTTCCTGTTTAAAGCCATTAGTCCTTGTCCTATGAGCACTACATGCTCCTGTAAAAAATATATCTAAATCACATCTAAATTTACTCTTCCTGTTTAAATCATTAGTCCTTGTCCTATGAGCACTACATGCTCCTGTAAAAAATATATCTAAAAGTAAATAGAAATTTATAACCAATAATTCTCTCTAGGTTGAGAATAACACAATCAGAGAAAAAATATCTGGATGTTTTAATTTGCCAGTAAAATTAGCTTACCAACACGGTGGAAATTAAAAGGTTTTAATGAAGCTCAAAATGTTCAAATGAAAATTGAAAGTGCCTATTCATTTTTTTCCTCACCTTTACATTGCATTTCAAAACCAGACATGGTTCAGCCTAGTAACCCAGCTCATAGGCAGCTATATTCCTCTTCAACTCCCTTATTTTTGATTAAATTCACTTATTATCACAGTCAGGTTCTTTTTCATAACTGAAGTATTTATCAACATTTTGATAGCCTTTAACTGTCTCAGTGAAGGACAGGGCACAGTGTTACTGTCAGTATATCTGTGTTTATTTTTAAGGGTCAGATTAGATACCTTACAATGACTGAAAGATTATTTTTGATTTTCTCAGTTTGTTACATAAAGTAATTGTCAAAATACTAGTCCCTTATCTGAGCATTCCTTCTGAAATAGAATTACACGCTTAATGATATCAATGTAAAGCTAAAATAAATTTCAAAAACATTTATGAAATCATCAGATTGCTGGAGTTTAGTAAAATAAAAATGTTCAGTATTTTGATTTTTGGAAACATGTTAAATAAACAGACCAGAGTAATGAGAGTTCCTTATTAAGTTGGTGAATGACATTTGCTACCACTTTTATTTATAAGAATATTTCTTATGATCAGGAAAAAAGGAGGAGATAAAGTAAATCCTTATGTATTCCAAAATCCAGTTGAATTGAAATATCACCTTTAAGTGTTCATGATATTTTTATTTTTTCTGTATTCTCAAGATAGATAACAAAAGGATAACAAAACAAGATAACAAAAACACTTATCCCCACAAAAAACCTCAAATCATCAAAAATCAAAAAGCAAAATCAAAACAAGCAACCTCAGCCTAAGAGAATATTTTTGATACCATTACAGCTTCATGAAGACCAAACTAACTCTCTACTAAGTCAGACCTGGAGATTAGATGGTAAGATCTTTGTCAATTGACACCTCGGAACATGATGAATATAGTGCATTTTCCTAGAGATGTCTCACAGATTATTTTATTGGATCAAGCCAGTACATTGTGACTGGGACATCATCCCCTAGCTAGGACTACTATTGAACTGATGGCTACATAACAGATGCATTTGATCATTCTGAACTGGGTTTCACAGACAAATTCCCAGGTGGTAAAAATTTGAATAGATTTAATTATTTTTTGTGGTATATAACTTCTAAACATGTGATGCAATTTCAGATAAACTCACCCTAAGCATTTTCCTTACGTAACAATCCACAGCATCTATCAGACACTACCAGTAGCTAAGAAACTTCTTGTAACTAGAAGTATTAGCCCAAAAATTTATATTCCTGTTAAACTGTAGGAAAGTGGCATACTTTCCTATATAAATTTGAATATATATTTCCCTGTAAAATGTTTCATGTGGGGAAAAAAAAAATCAGCTCATTGAATCCTCTATCCTGCTCACTATTCACACTTCTGTACTGTAAGATTAGTGCTAGGTATTTCTATTTAATAATTACCACTGTTTAAAATTAATTATCTTTGCTGTGAAGTCATTCCTGCCTTGTGACAGCATGGTCCCTTTTCTTTAAATAGCACTGTACATAATATTTTCCAGAGAATGTTGGGCTAAATAAATGTTTGACTTGAACATGAGACAAATTAATTTTGATTAGTATTTGGTTTTTTTTCTTGTTGTTCATTACTTGTGACTTTACTTTCTAACCAAATTTGCTTTCTCACTCTGCCAAGCTTGAGTATCCATAGCCAAGAAAGAAAAAGAAAATAAAATTTATTAAATTTTCAGATACCAAACAAAAAGATTCCCTTTCTTAGGGAAAAAAAAGTTTAATATAAAGAGCACAAATGCTATAGGAAGAACACGTTGGGCATTAACATAGTAGTATGCTCAACTAATTTTAGTACATGTATCATTATAGTTTTTAGCTCATATGCAAGGTTGGAAAGCATTTTAATAATCTACATTTGGGCTAAAAAAATTCACTTTATGAAAATAACTCTTAGATTTTCAGTTCAGGATGTTTAGGCTGTATCAAATTCAGAAGTTTCATCTGTTACACACTAGCAACAAAGCAGGCTACAGTGTAAATATACATCTTCAGGATTAATTGATGATCCAGTACTGAGGTAGGATAGAGCTATATATTCCTTTCTTCTGGTTTGACTATCCCTTTTCCTGCCTTAACAAAAATTGCCTCTTGCATCCACAGTATATATGAAATACTGGAATAACTAATCTTGTCTACAATTACAGTCAGATAATAAATGTCTCTACTTATGTATTTCTCATATGCCAAAGTATGTGGTCTTTGTGAGCAAAGCAGTCTTTGATCAGGAAAGACTTCCTTGCTACATCCCACAATGTGGGTTATGGTGGCTAGAAATAAAGCCAGATCAGCAAAAAAGCTGGATGGGCAAAATAAATTCCAAATCAGCACAGGTCAAATAATTTTGTACAATCATATTTCATAGTGCTCTACTATTCATTTATCTAAATGTTAGATACAAATTTAAGTAACAGGAACCATTCTTAAAATCTTTCATTTAGAACCTTAAAGTCAATGGCAATTAACAGGCTATTACAAATCTGGTACTTGCTTGATCACAGACTATTTCTGATTTGGGTCAGAAGTTACCATCTTGAACTTAATAAAAAGAATGCTGGAAAAATGCCAAACCCTAGTTTGGCATGTTCATGAAAGAATATTTCTTTGTAGACAAAATTATTCAGTACAACCTTCATGTCTTTTACTGAAAGTCAGTATAACATCCCTTCATATATCCTTTTTCTCTTCTCTTACTTGAAGGTAAATTATAATTGTAATTCATGGGTGCTATTATATCCTGGATAGATCAATATACATCTGATTTACTATTTATTTCAACCACTCTCTACCCACTATACAATATCTAGTGGTTTTCTTATTTATTTGGCACATCTCGCTTGAGATGCGAGTTTGATTTTTTTCAAAGTGTTTGGATCATTTCTATTTAGTCACTTGGCTGCTTCTTATAATCTCCCACACTTTTTTAATCTTTCTCATGTACTTTGTAAACACTTCTGGCTGCCTCACTTATGGTGAATAACAGCTATGTCCCTCCCCCATTCCAAATCTTTTCTCCAAATTCTGTCTTTTCTTGACAGTATTTCTAATCTTCTCTCAAAAGTTTCTCAGTTTACTCCAACTTGTCTTAGAGCTCCCCTTGCTGCTGGATGCTGTTATGAGGCAGAGAAGCTTAAACAAAAATTGGCAGTTGATACAGGCAGCCTTCAAGTAACAGTTTACAGTATTTTGATGGTATTATAAAATCCAGAATGATAGAGCCAATTGGGCAAAATTTTGATTTTCAGTAAGAACTGTTAAATAATGCAATAATGTTTTGAAGAAAACAGTAGTGTAAAATACACATTTTCTTCATAAATATATAGAAACACAACAATTTCTATCAAAAGTTTATGCTTATGAAAAATATTACTTTTTCTTTCAAAATAATAATTTTCCTACTTTAAAAGTATTAACATTACCAATATGGACTAAAGCTACAAAAAAAATTAATAAATAAAATGAAAAATAATCATTCAATTAACAATGTATTTGCAGACACAATAAATGAAAAATTAAAAATCTAAACTATTATTACGGTGAGTTCTATACACCTTTTAAAGACTTAAGTTCCATTTCTCATACAAGGGACTGTAATTCATCAATCACTCAAGTATCATTCTTAATCAAAAGGCTAGTAAAGATGTAACATTTTAAGTTAATGCAGTTTTTTAAAACCGACAATATATATATTTTTAAAATAACCTACTCCTTGTCTTTATGAAAGTGTTATAAAAGGTTATTATTACATCTTTATTTAAACAATGGGTGTCTAAAAATATCATTAGCAACTGCGTGGCTAGATATAATTTATATTGCTATTGTAAATACTAAGCAAAAAACCTTCTCTACTAAAAGACACAGGATTTTAAATACATTAATTCAACAAGAATTAGTCATATTTGAAATAATTAAAAATATTGATTTATTGATCTAATTGTTTTTTTAAATGTTATCAATGCTGTTTATAATGGTATCATAAGAGGATTTGGGGTTTTCTAATCACTGCTACAATACTAATGACTACAGTACTAATGGGAGGAATTTTTAATTTACAATCCTTATAAAAAAAAGTTTACATTTACATGCCAAGTGTGAAATACTGAGACCAAGTTTTTTGATGGAAACTGCAAGAAGGTTGTTGTAATTTGTTGGAGAGTATGGCAGTAAAAAAAACAAAGCACTTTAAACTTCATTATCTATTTATGAATAGTGAAAGTTTCAAAACTATGGTGTTTTCTCACATGAAATAGAAAATTAAATCTTTTGTATTGGAGACTGCAGGAGGAGGGGAGAAACAGAAACCTCAAAACACTCTCAGTGCTGACGACAAACCATTTGAGAATCCAGCTCATCTGAGGATCTGGGGTACAGAGAGGCTTCATAAGACATAGAAGACAGTAGGTAGTACATAGAATATAGTACATAGCAGAAAATTATGGTTATAATTATATTTAATGGATTAGCCTTGTAAGATATTTTTAGCAGTGCTTTCAATCTGCTTGGGATTTTCTCTATCTACAACACTGTCTGGCACTGAATTAAAAAAAAAAAAGATATATCTATTTTTTTCTGTCCCTACAAAATGCTACCCAAACCCCAGAAGAACCAGACAAACAAAATATAGAATGATATCTCTTGTCATATTTCATTCAGATATTGTGGATATAAATGTATTTTCATTTATATGCTTCTCACTTGCTTTGAAAAGATGTTTTGTTCCTTGTTGCTGTCTGGCAGAGTAGTAAAGAAGCAAAAGCAGAAAGGCCTTGCAGTATGAAATTACCCAGCCTTTCTAGTAAAATGATAAAAAAGTCCCACTAAAGGCTTGAGAAACAAAACAATCTCTCTTTCCACCAAGGTTTTACTTTTTCAGTAATAATCAGACTTGTCTCAATTCTTTGTTGTATTTGGAAAGGAAAAATATTTTTGCTATAAAACCACACTAACATCCTCTGCCTCATTAAATGAATGCATTCCTAAAATTCTATTATGACTATAGCCGGTTTTTATATTTTTTCAACATCAAACAATTTTTCTTTTTTTTTAAAGGCCTTCTCTGCATTTCATTCAACTAACTTTTGTCTTTTTATTATTTTCATTCTTTTAATTTGTTTCTGATTTGGATCCATCTGAAAACAAAGATTTTGAAACACATAATTCTGGTAGATCTTTTTAGGTGATATGAATTTCATATAATTTCCTAAGGTATTATTAGTTGTTGCTGCTGTTATTGTTATCTCATTGGCAGTTTCCATTTCTAGTTGTTCAGCCCAGGTGGTTGAGATCTATGAAGAAATGAGCTCCATTATCACATCCTGAGCTTCTGAAGTTCTAGTTTTATTCATGCAAGGGAGCAAAAGAATCAGCTAACTAAACTGTCACTCAAAAAAAGAACCCGTTTAAACGCATCACAGAAAAATATCAAGTCATTTTACTGCAAGGTGAAGCCATAAAAAAAAATTTAGGCCCTATTAGTCAAATCATTTTTCTGTCTCTCATCTTAATGTATTTTCCCTAGTTCCACAGTCCATTCTTTCCAAGATCTCTCACAGATCTTAATAATAGCCATGATTAATATAATCAAGTGACAAATAAAAGCACCGGCCATAGTTTTTAATACTTTTTATTATTATGAATTATAAAAGGCATGAGACAAAATGTACTATAAGCATGCTAAGGTTCCTTCTAACAGCAGGAAGACTGGATGAGGTCGTCAACTAAGCCCATAGCAGAAACATAGAAAATGCTGAACTATTGAGTTGCGTGTCTAGTTCCTACTTCAGGATTGCACTCTTTGTGCAGGATGCATTGCTGTACTCAAACAAAGAACAAAAAGGAAAAACCTATAGGTGCAGTAGGCATGGTGTGTAGGATAGATCCATTCCTTGTGTTGTGGCTGAAAGCTGACAATTCTAGATCACAGCGTATGCACTGATTGAAAATAGAAAGGATCTTCTCAGGAGGAAAATTCTGAGCTGTGCTTTAGAAATTAGATGAGAGGGGCAAAGCATGCAGGAAATTCAGCAGTTCCCAGACATTTGCTGTCAGTACTCGTGTTTTTAGCGCAAGGAAACTATATCAATGGTGCCCTGTTAAAGGAACTTTTTCCAGCAGACACAAGTATAGAGTGAAATAAGCTCAAAGCATGTCTTTCAGAAATTTAAATTTTCAGATAGTTACTCTTCCAGAGCTATTCACCTAACTTCATTATCCTAATGAAGGTGTACTTAACAAGTAATAGGAAGGACACTAATATGCAGGAGATATTTGGGGAACCTAATTTATAGTAAAAAAATCTCTCATACAAGAATTTTAACTGGCACAATCTCTTAATGAAAACTCCAGTGAGACTCTTGCTTTTTCTCTCTGGGTTTGATTAATTTGATAAAAAATCTATTACCTGTGCAGTGCAAAAGAATCTTCTTGTCTATATGAAATTGTATAGACATCTCTTGCAGGCAAATGGGTTTGTTTGAGAGACAAATTCTCCATGTTCATATGCAAAAACAATTTTAGAATAATTTAAATCATCAGAAATACAACATAAATGGTCTTCATTTACTGCTAAATGTGCACTCTTGAGGTTAAATTAAACCTATTTGACCTCAAAGCCTTAATTTAGTAATACCTGGAAGGAAAACCTAAGAGTGCTGTAAACTCTTCATGCCGATTTGTGTTATTGAGGACACAGAGAATTCATGAAAGGAATTTTCAAAAGTGGAGGTGGAGTTATGGGGAAAGGAGAAAGAAAGACAACAGTAGCACAATAAATCAACCCTCTGGCTAGATATAACTCTATTAATTGCAGGCACTCTTACATTAAACTGTTTCCAACCCCCTGCTGATGAAACCTCTCAAAATAATTTCACCCTTTGACAGCTTAAATTATGATCTTCCCACTCTATAAAAGTGTTTGACACATTTGTACCAAGTATTTAAATGACATAAAAAAAAAAAGGTTCTGTTTTACACGCACCTGAACTGTTATTTAAATACAATTAGTTTTCTTTTTCTTTCTGTTCTTTTGGCAAACCTACATGGATTTTATTTATATCTTCATTTATATAAAGTCTTATTTATCTGGAATACACAGTGGCAGCAGCAGCTAAAGCTATTTTGAAATGTCAGATATAAATCCCTTAAAATTTCATTTGTAAGTTTCTTATAATTTTTCTCAAACCTTTTTTTTGAGGCAGAAAATTCTCACACTCACCCTTTGTTTAAGCTAGATTTTAAAAATCCTAAAAAATAATGTGGTCCTGTATGGTAACAGCATTAATTAAAAACACAAAAACATTAAAAATGTACTTACCTGAATAGATGGACACATTGAATAAATAAACAAATGACAGTAGATGTGCATATTATCTCTGAAATTTACTCTGGATGTTACTCAAGAATATAGAATATAGCCTTTTTCATGATACCAAGGAATACTGAAACATCATGGAACATTTAACCTGTTGTTAGCCAAAATGTCTGTAACCAAATAAAAAAGGTATTTGCTACAAAGATTTCTTTTTGTAAATTCACTCTCAACTCCTAAACTTACTAGAAAATATGCAAATTGTTCTATTCTTGTGAATAAGATTTTTTTTAACTAGATGCTACATAGCACGTTTGTGATATAATTCAGAACACATAATTAAAAATATCAAGAGTTAAACAAGAGCAATTTCTCTGGTGACAACATAGTGATACTGCAGCGCTAATGACTCCATGGTTTTAAAATTACTTGATGTTTCAAAGAGTAACAAATGTGTGTAGACAATTGCACGTAGGAGAGGCCACAATTAATAAGTTACACATTTTGTGTAGTATGCCTAATGAGACCATTAACAGCATGGAAGTGTGTAACCAGTGAGGGAGAGCAGGCCTCTTCAACTTGTCTTTAACGTCCCCTGGGCATCACTCACATGTGCCAGACATTGAAACTGATGAACCTTTTGCTCCTCTAACACCTGCACAAAGTAATAGCCTAAGATGCCAGGTGAAAAACAGGATTTCATCTGCCAAAGATGATCTAAGTTGAGATATTAATTACTCCTTTGGGAACTGGGTATAGTAAATGCTAACATGAATACATAAACATGATTTTTTTCAGATACAAAGCAATTTGAATTCACTGAGCTTGTATAAACAATCATCAAGATATGAGCAAAACTGTTCCACTTCCAGACAGATTTTTATGTCTTTGGCTATATTTTGCTGAAATTGTATTATGTGAAATTAGTTAATTTTAAATTAAAAAAACCTGCATGCTAATTGTTGAATCAGAATAGATTTCCCTTACAAAAAAGTGCAAAGCAGTGTGATTTATCATCTGAAGACATTTACTTGCTTTCATCATCAGTTACATATTATTAATTTAATATAATGAGCACATATATGATTTCTATAATTTTTGCCTGAAACCAAGAGTGATAGTAAGTTTGAATTCTTCAATTCAGTCTTTTAGAATTTTATTTTATAACCACACTTCTGACTGCCAGTTTAAATTTTATCTTTGGATTATATTTTTGTAGAATTACCCATATTAATTATAAAATAAGATGTCAGCCAATTCCTATAAATAAAAAGATGATAATTCTTTAAATCCACATACTTCAAAGTGTATTTCATTGTATACAAATTTTCTTAGATAACTTTTTAATATAAGGAATAAAGGTATTTGATGTATAAGTTAATCTGAGATTTGTAAATATTCAGGCACAATTATTTTACTAGAAAATTCTCTTGAAAACATCAGCTGAAAGACAGCTAGAAGACAATCCCCATATACTCACATCCTGTCCCAACTAGTTACACTTACTCCTAATAATTTGAAAAGTATTGTTTGATTTGAAAATACTCTAACAGTGTGTCCACCTTATCTGAATGTGTGTTTGGAGGATGCAAACCCACTGACTATTTTAAATACATTAACCCCACAGTGAGGATGTGTGTGCATATGTTGAAAAGGTTTATTTAATTTAGAATGAGCTGATTTTCAGTTCTGTAAATCTATGTCAGAGACATTCAGTATTCCAATGTGACAAATCAAAGGCAACATACAAATTGAAAATGAACTGAAGAAAATACCATTCTCAGAAAAACATGCCATATACTAAAAGATGGATTAAAGTGAACAAAAATATAGTAATAATTTAAACAGATGAATAATCATCTTTATTCTCAACAGGGATTTTGAGTCACAAAATTGATCTGTGATGCAATGATCAGAGGAGATCATAGATAATATTCCAAATAATTTATTCTTAGTTGTGTGGAGAGCATCATAGGCTAACACATAGCTTGGAAACTGAAAGATCAACAAATGGCAAAGCACAGTTTAGAAGATACATGCAGGGCCTGATTCAAGTCTCCATTCTGAGTACCTTGTTCCCGATTTCCTGTGCTTGTTTTGAGCTGTGACCATTTCGAGTAGCAGACTTCCATGCATTATATACTAGCTGTGGTAATGAGAATAAAGTGTTAGCTAGGAAGACTTGTTAAAAACATATTCAAGGAGATCAGCTGAATGCTTTCATGCTGCAGTGTGCCTGCTGTAAAGAACATTGTAACCGTGATGATCTACATTTTCACAGAAATATTTCCATATTGCTCTTTTCATTTCTGAAGTATAATGCATTTCATAAGAAAAACAGGTGGAGCAATTGTAAACATTGGGTTTTGAAAAAAATATAGTGAACATATAAATATGAACCTCTAAGTTTTCAAAAGTGAAAATGATGAAAGCTATATAAAGCACTTCCAAAGTTTAACTTACTGTTGAGTCTAGTGATCACTGACAAATATGAAAAGGGTCTACCACACTTCAATTGTTAGAGAGGAAATGTCATTGAAATTGATGATTACATGAAATTTACAAAACAGAATACTATATGCTGTAATGCATTTTTTAAATTTTTTTTCCCCCCAGCAGAGAAGGAGAGTATGAAGAGCCAAAGTTCAGCCACTAGTACAATGAAATATGGTGTGATTTCTCATGTATCTGAAGTTATGTTCTACAAGAACACTTAAAGGAACTGTCAGAATGGGGGCCAGTACAGAACAGTGTCATGAAAGGCATTTGTTCCCACTTCAAAGAATGGAATGAATGAAAGGGAATTTATACTGGAAAAGATAACATCTCACAGGGGTTCATTGAGTGCCTGGACTGTAGCATATGCTCTGTGACATAACAGATAGCTACATATTCACACCAACATGCATACCATATGCATTCTTACAGACACACAGGAAACATTAGGACAAAAAAAAATATTAAAAACCTGAAACATTAGTAGTATTAAGGCATAAGAGTCTGTACACCTAAATTTGGTGTTTCTGATATCAGTATGTGAGCAGTTTCAACCTTATAGAGTATTGCTGGTATGGGTACCTAGCTGTGAATGGTTTTGCTCCCTGCTCGTTACATGTAGATTACCTCAGTGAATTAATAGACATTGTTATCCTTACTTTAGCCTTGACTACCCTACACACCTCTAATCAATACCAAGACATGTCAGGAACCGCAAGCAAAGCAGGATAATAGGTAAAGTTATACAATGTCCTATAAAACTTATCAAACCATAACAACAAAAGATCCTCTTCTAAAACATAGTCTTATATCTAACAGAAAATTTCTGAGACAGAAGAAGCCTGCTTAGTGGCACAGTGTATTAAGTGACACACAAAAAAAGTCTGAAACCAGAACTTTTCATATCCCAATTTGTTCTTGTTACAAAAGTGTATTACAAATAGCAGCACAAGTTGAGAGAAGACAGGAAAATGTTAGGCATCCAAAGGAATAAAACCTTGTTTAAGCAAGACAAACATATGTAAAACATGGATTGAATTCAAAATAACTTAAGAATGAAAAGTCTGTCTCCTATCCAAAACCACACCAAAGATTTTCCCATTTACTTTGGATCTTTTGCTGATTTGGCTTTTTGATGTGGTCTGATAGTATTTATGTTTGTTTAATGTTATTTTTTATTTGTAAGATACAAGTAAATCTTTAAAACATAATATTAAGGCTTTAAAATAGTCAAAAACATTATGCCGAATGAAAACCTTAATAAAAAAAAAGAATGATACCTTATATTTACATTAAGTGATTACTTTAGACTTCACAAAGATATTGACATTCTGTGTGTTAGAACTACATAAAGAACCTTAACCCTGGCATAATGCTGGATTTAATTACTTTATTAGTACAAATTTAGTATTACTTTCTAATGTAATATATGATACATATTAATTTTATTACATTGGTTTAGAGGTTAAATAAATTTCAAAATGTGAGATATAATTTTTAAAGCATGTCAAATACAAAAAAAAATCTTCTTCAAAGAGGGAAATTAAGAGGCAAATTAAGACAAAAAATGGACTCTAATAAAATTTAATAACCTGTTTGGTTTCAAAATTTGCCTTGTTATACAACATGGTTTTTCAAAAGTTGGCCTACACCTTACAGTAGCACAGTCATGTATTTCATAAAATTAGACATAAAGTTAGTCAAAAACAAGTTAAGCTTTAGGAAACTATGTGGAGAAGTACAATCCAAATACACATTCTTTAATAAATATTTGCAATTTTCAATTTGGTTTTTATCTATTTCTGAGAGACAAAATCATAAATGTTTAAATGAATTATACTGCTGGATGGACACTCAGGAAAAAAACAAGTTCATGTTCAAAGTTCAAAAGTATGCAGATGTTAAATTTTTAGTACTGATGCAATCAACACTTAGGTACTTTCCTGAATAGTGGAGTTTGCAGACCCAAAATCTTAACAGAGAAATTAAAAAAATAACCTGAGCAATTTCTAACTCCCATTTCAGCTAGATTTTGAGTAGACATACATACGTACTCTATGAGTTAGATACTGTTGCAGGAGAAAAAATGTTTACTTTATGTACTTTAAATCAAATCAGTAGTAAAACAGCTTATTGACCTTTTATTGACATATAATTAATGGGCATCTAAGAACCATATATCATTCTTCAATATCTGCAATACAAAAGATAAGCCACAATAATTGGTGTCTGTGAACTATTAGTAAACACCTACAGTCCTCTACACAGCCTTTTATATCTAATTGCCTAGAAGTTCTAACCAGACACTGAGTTATGAGCACAGATATGGCCTCACAGGATGTCCACACTTTTAAAAAAAACAGACTTCCTGAACTTAAATAGAAAGAAGATCAGTTTCCAATGAGTAGGACATTTGGTTCTTGGAATATTTTAAAAGTGTGTTTTACACTTTGAAGTTAGGTCTCTGTCAGATACGTAAGAATTTTCAAGAGCATAAATGAGCTCCTATGGTTCTTTCTCCCTTAATTATGACACAGACCTTGCTCTGAGTAGGGGATGTGTCAGTGTCCTTTAAACATGAATCTATGTGAACAATGATAATGTGTATGTCAATTGTTAATGTGCTTTCTTCTTTCCCCAAGAATAATCTGCTTAGAGTTCAAATTCAGCCACAGATAAATGTCAGTACTGGAATAGTCTGGAGAGTGATTTGTTTACCAAACCCAAGCATAAGAAACATTTTAGATGTCCTTTTTTAGCTGAAACACCTGCCTGGGGCTGGTAGGACTGATCTGTCTGCTGGAGGCTGTGGTGGGTTGACCCCGGTCGCATGCCAGCTGCCTGCCAAAGCCGCTCTATCAATGCCTTCAACTGGGCAAGGGGAGAGAAAATAGAACAAAGAACAAGTGGGTTGAGTTAGGGGCAGGGAGAAATCACTCATCAATTGCTGGCATGGGCAAAAGAGACTCTCCTTGGGGCAATCAAATTTGGGTAAAGAGAAACCAAACCAAATCTTTAAACACCTTCCCCCCACACCTTTACTGCCAGCTCCCTCACTTCTCTTGGGTGGAGTCCATCCAACCCCAGAGAGCTGTGAATGTGTAGGTGGAGTAGTACATCACTAATCATTTCCCCATGGCCTAAATAGGCTTCTTTGTTCCTTTGAGAGTATTTTCAAAAGCAACAAAACATCAGTTCATGGTCGGAGTCCCGATGTTTCAAATAAAAGAAGAATAAGTGTAATTTATGTTTGCCTACTAGTCAAAAAATGATCTGTTATTACTATTATTTTAGTCCCTAAACTTGCCAAACTTTAAATTTTCCAAAAAACCATGCATAATTTTTCATCATGTTTAAAGTGTCTTTCCGTATGAATAATGACACTCAAACCTACTAGGAGAGATTTTACTTGTATGACAGTATAATTGGACTGCTATTTACTGAATGATCATGAAAAAAGAAAGTTTTCCTTCTAAACAGGGATTTCTTTGGTTTTATACTTTCATAACAAAATTTTACAAGAGTTACAAATTTTATCTTTATGAGTCTTATCCATATGTCATTGCAAAGAGATACCAAAATGAAATTATATTCTTTATTGACCCTATGACAAACAAAATTTAGCTGAAGTATAGTTCTTCTGGAAAGAAATTACAGGATTCATGTATAAACTCTAAGCGGGTTTTTAAGCAACATCATGCCTCTTCCCCACCTCATTTTATTTCACTTTCAGAGCTTGTATACCACTACAAGTATTCCCATTTTTCATATTATATTATGACTAAATCTGCTGTTTGCTATTGATTTTATTCACAGCTCCTGCATGCAACCCTACTTCAAAAAGAATACCCATTTTTAATAGGATTGAAAGAAAATCACAGATTTAAAGTTTGAATCTATTTCAAGTTACTTTTTCTCATCTTTTAATATTTAAAGGTCAAATAAAAAATATAATTCAGTACAGTGTATATACTTTCCATTTCTGCAAAGTCTCAGAAAAAGAAAAAGTAATTAAATTAAAGTGAGAAGAGTCAATAGAAAATATTGAAGAGCCTGAAGGAGACCTAAGTTCAAAGAATAACAAGCAGGACAAAAGAAGAGAAATGGTCTTAATAAAGAATTCTTAAGCATGAGGAATTAGAAGGAACTCAATCCTTTTTAGCTATACAAAGTACTACAATAAAACAACAGAAAACAAACCCAGAATTACAGACATAAAAACATGTTTATTTTCGGGTTTTTTTCTAAGAGTTTACTAATATGAAAGGTTAAATATATATTTTAACATTTTAAAATATACATTAGTGCATATTTCTGTGAGCTGTTAAGGAAAGCAAATATTCTTTGAATTTATTTTTAATCCTTAATAATAGAAATGAAGGCCATAAAGTCAGAGTCTAGTCTGAGCTTCACAAGAAGTGGAGTTTGGTTAGTTATAGTGTTTTTTCCCCTAAATATTATAAGCAATATATGCTGGGTAAGAGTAATGAACTTGTGTCCTGTAGTAATTTTTCCTTATATCATTTTATAAATTGCCAGAAGCAAGTGTTCCCACTGTTTACACAATTTTGGTAATGAGGCTATTTGGACACTGCATAATATAAGGAGGGTAATGGTGACAGTGCACAGATTGTTCTCATGATCCCTCCCAACCAAGATTTATTTGCTGCTAATTTATTGAGGTAATTTCTGATAGTCTTCAGACTAAAGTCTGAATGTACAGAACGTTTGGCATGTTTGCAAAGTAAATTGTTTTACTACGGTGAGTCTGGTTTACTATGGTGAGTCAGGTTACAAGTCAGTTTTGGTTGGTTGTGGTTTAAACATTGTACTTAAAAGACTTTAGGACTTGAGGTATTAAATGGGACAGACATAATTGAATTCTTTGGAAAGTTGTTTTGTTTGGGTGTATTCATGGATTAAAGCAATGCAATAGATATAGTTGTTTTTGGTAGAATTATTATAGGAATACTATATGCAAGAGCTAAAATTACTAGCTCTTGTTACAATTTATTGAAACAATGGCAGGAAGGATTGAAAGTCTAAGAATTTTGTTGTTGGCTTTGTTTAGAATTAAAAAATTTTGTCTTTGTTGAAAAAAATTGACAATTCTAGTAGGAATGCTTTCATAATAAAGACTATTTAAACGGTGTATCAATTTTGAGGGGACCAATTCAAACTTGTATTTGAGGGTATTTTGAGCTGGGACCATTTGAGGAATGGTTGACTGAGGGATAAATGACTGAGGTATTGCACTCCAGATATGGTATCATCAGTGCTGAGCAGTCAGGCAGGTCCCCAGTCTGCTGCCAATACTGCCTAACACAGCCCATCATGCTGTTGCTTTCTTTCCATGAGAGCACTTTCCTGGCTTGTGGTCAGCTTTTCCACTAATATCCCAAAGTCCTTCTCTGCAAAGGTGTTTCTTTAGGTTGGTTGGCCTCCAGTATACACTGGTGGCATTAAGCAGAAGTTACCAGAAGCCTCAATTTCTCTCACTTCTCAATAATAAACTAGAAGTGCCTATAGCAACTATTGAATCATGGAAGTGTATGTTATCCCTGCATACCATTTCTACCGGCATGAATTAAAAAGATACTTTACAAACACTGGCTTACTTGGGGAATTTCTTTTCCTTTCACTTTGAAAAATTGTAACAAAAAATTTCTGACAAAGGATGCTCTTTCCTGTCACTCCAAAATATGTGCAATGAATGAAAACAAAGATGGTGGAACGACAGGCAGGAGTTACTTATGAAGAGTGACTGAGGATATGAGTTTTGTTAAGCTTAGACAAGGGGAGATTTAGGGGTGAACTCATTGCTGTCTACAACTTCTATGAGGTAGACCAAGAGGGAGGTCCTGATCACTTCTCTCTGCTGTCCAGTGATAGGATGTGAGGGAATGGCTCAATGATGTATCAGAGGAAGTTTAGTTTAGAATTTAGAAAAAATTCACTGAGAGGATGATCAAGTACTGGAAAACTCTCCAGGGAAGTGGTTAAGGCCACAAGCTTGGCAGAATTCAGGAAGCAATTGGACAATGTTCCTAGATGCATGGTTTAACTTTAAGGTCGATTAAACTCACAGAAAGGGTATGTGGTTTTGTGGAAGAAGATTGAAAAATTACTGAAAAAGGACACAGCAATAAGACTTTAGGAGTAAATATTTGACCTAATACTGCTAGAAGAAAAGTCTTCTGAATCCAAGATAATATGCAATTGTTGCCAGTTTGAGTAATTTTCCTCTGTTTTTCTTATGATGTTTGCATACTTTAATTATACTGCCCTACAATAACAGAAGTTTCTAAATAGATCAAATTGGCTATTCTTTTTACTTGAACTTCAAACTTATTATTTAACCTTGACCACAGTTTGATTACTCATTTGTTAGCCAGTAATCTATATAGTAATAGGTTGTAAATTGTCTTAAGAATGTAGATTCCTAAGGGAATGTTTACTTGGTTTTAATTTTTGATTACATCTGTAAGTACCACCTACTTTGTCCTATTACAATATGGGTAATTAATTCTGACAAAGCAGATAATCTGGAAGTACTTAGACTGCTAAGTGACTTAACACATAATTCATATAACAAATTGCTTTAAATTTCTTATTAACTACTTCAGACATCCATTATCACTGGTAAGCAATATGTATTTCTTTCCATCTTATTTTCAAGCTACTGAAACTTCACTATATTTGACATATGAATTCAAAACATATTGCTTGTCCAAGTGATCCACATAGCTCATTTACAAAATGAGTTGCAACTACTTATGATAAAGGCCATCTTCCTGAAATTATGAAGATTTTTTTAAAAGACTAATATTCTCGTATTTTAGAAAAAGATGACTAATGAAAAAATTACTGAAAATATGGTCATATTTAAAAAAACATTACTATATTCAACATCAGTGAAGGAAGGTCATACTATCATCTATTCCTGTATCCTAATGGCCCAGAGATAGGGAAAACTTTTCGTGCCACAGAAAATTTACTGAATATTTTTTATGTTTTCATTCTTTTCATTCTGCACAAGCAAACAGTTCAAATGTTTTATTTTACAAGACACTTGTAAATTTAAGTCAAGATTCCAACTGTCCTAATGTGTGGCTACTGCTTTTTAAATTATTTTTCTTTCTTTGTATGTTTATTTTATTTCCTTATGGACAAAATATGAAATTACATTTTTAAATTCACAATGAGATACTAAAACTGTGTTTGCACTTGAAAGATAAATATGCTCCAGTTTGTAGCATTTACTTTACTGCAGTGTTCTGAACACTACACTAGCTTGCACAGTGTGTGACTAATAAGGAAATTTATTTTGAGGCAGCAGTTTCCTCAGTGTGTCTCTTTTCATAGACCGATGAACCCACATTACACACAGTAGCAAACTGCAGCTAAAATCCCAAATGAAATCCCAAATCCAGACAAAAGAAAAATTTCTTGCATGTACTTTGAAATTACAAAAAAAGGATGAAAATCTGCTGTTCATGACACGAATATAAAGCGATTACTACCCATAGTTTCATAATTTAAATGATCCTAATTTTTATGAAAATATGGGATTTATTCTAAAATATTTCTATTGTTGTGAAGTTATGATTTCCTCCCCTCCCAAGTAAACATTAGTGAACTTTGTTCAGGAGCACCTAAGGGAAGTCTGGCTTCTAATGAGGACTGTAAAGAAATAGCATGGATTCTTTGTTGCCAAGTGCAAAAAGCAAATGGTACACTTCTTAATAACAAAGCAGAGAGAGAGTTCTTTTAACAACTTTTGGACTGGGACTATTCTTTTATATGAAAGTTTTCCAAGTACCGGTCTACAAAATTATATTCTTGTATTTTGTCAATAATCAAAACCCCCTTAATTCTTTCTGTGAAGAGCAAAAGGAATTCAGTAAAAGCATTTCTTGAATGTCAGAATAATCTCTAATATACTGAATACTTCAGAGCAGGTGTTTTGCAGTAAAGGCTACATGAAAAAATAATATTTATTGTATTTTATATTACTTCATGTACAATATTTATATTAATTTTAATATTTCAAAAAGCATAAGGAAATTAGAAGCTCTAAAATCAATGCCTTTTTAAAAAGAAAATTTTGGTTATTTTCTGAACATATATACAGTTTCTTGTAAGGTACAGAAGTCTTTTATTTAAATGCCTGAAGACCTCAGTGGATCTTTTCCTTTCCTTGAAAGGAGACGCTAATTTAGAGAACTGAGAAGCAGGCATAGACTTCTTTGTACCACTTTCTTTCTCTCTCATTTTGATGTTGCATCCACTTTCCTTCTTGAATGTGTTCCCATCCTTCACAGGATGGCTGCAGTCTTCCAGGAGACTTGCCATTGATTACTCCTGAAATCAGTGTTATCAACATCCCACTTCTGCATTTTTGAGAACATCATGGTTGGCATTTTTTTTACCCTGTAAAACCTATTAAATGTTAACTATTGTTAAACATGTGACCTGTTATGTCCAGCAATAAGGGAATTACAATGATAAACAATACTTGCATATGAGTATGTTTCTTCTGTTATCAGTCTGCATTCTTAAGTATATATTCCACATTTAATTTTTTCTACATAATTAATGTAGTACTGTCAAAGAAATGTCCCTGTCGAGTACCAGCCATACAGATGGCCTCAGTGTACAAGAGATCTTAAATAATTTTACTGCTAAAAAAATCCCCAAAAGCTGCATTAAGGGGAAAGAACCAAGTTAGGCATTAGCAAAGCTGTTACTGTTCAAATTTTTTAAGTAGGCATGAAAAAGGAATGAATATAAAATAATGTGTAGAAGGAGGAACAGGCTTTACTTAGACTTTCTTATATATGCAGTATAAGAATTATTCTCCATAATTATGCAGTAGACATAGTTTACTTGAGCATACAATAAGTTTAGATTCAATGAGCTGGAACATCCTAATACAAGTAATGCAGTTTCCCTACTACAAGACAATAGTTATGTTTTTTTCAGTTCTGACAGAGCAGTGGAAGACTTTGAACTGTACTGGTATTTTCCCAAAACCCATAATTTAAAAGTGTCAGAAAAACTACATTGAAGAGCAGATTTGATTGATTTATAGTTACAGACCTATACAAAGATCTGGATGAGAACTACAGGACTCCTAAAAAAAGCAGATGAAAAAGGTGAGTGACCATGTCATTCCAAGAAAAAGAACAACGATAAAGTGGGGTTTCACAGAATATCCTGAACTGGAAGGGATGCACAACAAGGATCAAAGTCCAGCTCCTGGAATTATATATCCACAGGCAGACAAAGACCAGCAGAAGACTTATGATATAAATGCACATCATGTTGTAAACCTATTTTTTTTTCAGAAATAAATGTAAATATTTGTTTTGACTTTGGCTGCTAATACCATAAAGCAGTTTACAAAGAAATATCTCCAAACTATTACAGACCACTGTTGACTTAAGTCTGCCACTGTGTCAGCAGAAGTTTCTGCTAACATGCATCGCAATGTCAAGACTGGGACTGTAATTTAGAGACTTGCTCTTCTGGGAAGGCCTCAAGAGGACACAAACTGAAATAATGAAGACACAAACCAAAATAATGAACACAAGAAGAAAGTGATGACTGTATTCTCTCTCAGCAGATATGGGTTTATAATCAAGTTCACGTTAGACTCAGAGAGAAATCATCATTTAGTCTGCCTCAGACTCTTCAAATAATAGTGCTGCCAAACTATTTCTGCATCAATTAACTTCTTTCACTAAATTAAAACACCAAAGGGGACAACTTAGCTGATATAAAATTTAAGAACTGGAGTGGCGTTTTTCCTGTGATTTATCTGGTACAATTAGAGTAAGCTGTTTGTGCTACAGCAAGCTCAAGCAAACAGACATTACAAAAATTACAGCTCTGAAGTTTTCTTCCAGTACACTAGCAGGCTTGCTGTTCCAAGAAAAATGCAAGTAAAAGAAACCTAAAGTATTTATTAAGGGAGTCAGAGAAAAAAGGCAAAGTGCAAGTACATAATACAGTAGAAAATAGGAAGAGTAAGAGGAAAATATTACTTATCTGGGAATATAAAATGACATTCAAAACAGGACTGAGAAAAGATATTACTGTAGATAAAATGCAATAGCAATTATACTGATGTCAGAGGTAGCACACTAAGAAGAGCACCTCATATTTCAAATGGCTCAAGACATTTAACAAGTCAGTTGATAACAAGTATTTTGTAAAACACCAGAAGAATTAATGTGTCTGAAACTTTATGCTGATTATACTTTTTGATTTGTAGGTTAATATTTTTAATATGACATTAAAAATTTCTTTTATTTGAGTCTGGTAAGTTAAATAAAATTACATAAACTTTGTCAATTGTATGCCTACATTTTTAAATGCTAAATAATTAAATCATTAATATAAAAATACTAAATATCCATGAGATGCCTGGGTTTTTTTCCTGTTAATATTTGGCATTAAGGCATCCTAGGCTTCCTAGGCATTTAGCTAAAGTGGTTGCAAGATAATTAGAGCAATTCAGTGCTGAGACAGTCTGAGCATCTTCCTTCTCCTTCCATCACCTATCTCTTCTCACTCTTCTTGAAACCCACTTCATTTTCAAAAGAATAAATACATAATTCTTTAAAAAATATGAGAAATAATATGATCAAGTTTTGTGTACCCTAATAATTAGTGTTGTGAGATCAGAGACATTTGTTTTTAAGTCATAATTGTAATTAATGTTCATTGGGAAGAATTTCATTACCAAAGAAAGATCAGGTATGTTATATTGGTACAGGGACATAAATAAGAGCTCTAAACATGGAGAGAAAAGGTTTAGAAGTCAAATGTTTCTGTTCCTTTTTGTTCTTCCTTTCCATTGTCTTTTCTACCCATGTTTTCTACTCTTGCCCTTCAATAAAGACAAGATTGAAGTTACAATTGCATTTTAGATTAGATTTGATTGTCTAAATGTAAGTACTAGCTGCTAGTTTTACTTTTTCAGTAATCACCAGCTTATTTTACCTGATAAAGTTGCTTGTGGTCTATCTGTCAACTTTAAGTGGATGTCTGAACCACCCTTGCACTCATCAAATTATGTTCGGTAGATTTATTTAGGCAGCTGAACAGTTAATTGATGAGAAAGAGAAGATTATGAAATGGATAACATAGCCAAAGCAAGATAGGGCTTATTCTTGGGCGTTAAATACTTCTACAGCAAAACAGATCCTAAAATATGCTGTTTCTACTGGTTCTTAAGCTAGTTCTTTAGGCGCATTAGAAACACCTTAGAATGCATATGTATTCAGTATGCTGAATACTACACATTAGTAGTATTACTAATATTACTACACATTAGTTTGGTGTTTTATATTCAGAAATTAAATGAAAAACAAACAAACCAATTGCACAAGGTATGAAGAACCAGAAACCTTCACTGAGCCCAGCAAAAATAGTGGATCAGAGAAGTCTTGACACAAAACATAACTATACACTGTGACTTTCAACTGTTTCTTGCCAATCAGCTAATCAGCTGTTTCTTGCCAATAACACAGAGTAAGGATGAGCCATTTGATAAGCCCAGGATCTGATTTATCTTTAGTTAAATTTCAAAAGAGTTTCACTTGAATGGCCAGGAACTTGTTTTACAATTTATTTCACTTCCTTTATTTATTATGTTGTTTTATTACTAAGCAATTTTTTAATGCAAGAACACAAAGTCCACCACTTGGATTAAGGAACTTCTCTGAATTTTTAAAATGGCTTATATTGGTTTCAGTATCATTATAAACCAACTTATTAAGAAATGAAAATTTGTATCAGAAAGCATAATTCCCAAAAGAAATACAATACAAAATAATAATGTATTCTGTAGATATTGTGAATAATATTAATTTTATTCCTTATTTTTTCACAGTGAAGATACTCATATTGCTGCAGTTACAAAATGGAAAAATATTATTTCATATAATGTTCTTCCAACTTATAAGATTGCTTCTGTTACAAAAATTCATTATTGGGGGCCATTATTTTTTATTGCAAAAGTTATCTTAATTTACATAATATCCATGTTACACGTTAAGAGAAACACACAGTACCCAAAAATATATCTTGCTTCCTTTAAAGTAATTTCATTATTTCCAAAAAAGGGGATGAATTTAAAAATAGTCTAGGTAGATGGTAATTGGTGAGTGATCTCTCCCTGTCTTTATCTGGACCTGTGGGCCTTTCATTATGCTTTCTCTCCTCTGACCAGCTGAGGAGGGAGGTAATAGAGCAGCTTTGATGGATGCCTGGCATCCAGCCAGGGTCAACCCACCACAGAAATCCTTGCCCAAATACTGGGAATATGTGAAAGGAAAACATTGCACTCAGTAAAAACACTTGCTAGTTGAAGTAGCCATTTTTACAATTTTCAGACAGAACTATTGTCATTTAAGGATTGCAGCCATAAAATTAACTCTCTTTACTAAAACAAAGCCTCCAGAAAGGCAGATTGGTTCATTATGGATGCTAAAGATATGGAGTTTAAAAAAATTTAAAAAATAGTTGTGTTTTGAGTACTCTATAATTCTAGAGGTCATACTCTGACAGATGGTAACAGTGGCTGCTGGTCTTTGCTGGTGATCTCACCTTATGTTTGGAGTTATTCTGATAAACAATGAAAGATCATACAAAAATATATATTTGACTGTAATACCCAGCATATATTAATTTTGGGGAGTAAGTTGTGTACTTTTATTTTTTTTTCTAATTATATAACCAAATAAATTAATTATTTGACTGTTGGTTGGGCTTTTTTTCAGAACAGTATTTAAAATGAGCACATGGAATTCATGTTGTACAATAAAAATCCTTCACTAAAGAAAAAATATTCATTTAAGTTATTGCTAAGCCAAAAAGTAACATAGTCCCATTGCATTCTTTCTAGTCCATCTTTGCTATGTTCATTTTTAAGATGCTCATTTAACACATATTAGATTTTTAAGTTATCCAAAGACACTGAAGTCCTAATTCTTGACTCATGATAGCACACTGAATAGAAAAATTTAACAGGAAGTCTACTTAGTGGAGCTAAAATTTAACAGCAAGTCTACTTAGTGGAGTTGAAACAGTGAAAAAGAATATTGCAACAAAGACTTTTTATAAAAATGTTGCCTTTGGTAAGTCAGGCTGAAATCAGCAGACCTGTAATATGACATAAGCTTTCAGTTAATATTAACTGAGTTACAGAAAGTAAAGGTTTCTGTAGTTTTAGTTAAAAGATATATATTAATTTCATGAGCCATCTGTTCAACATTAGTGTTTCTCATGGGTGAATGGTATATATAGAAGGAACTTTCACCCCATTTTTCCAGTCCTTTTTTAAGGCTTAATAAGGTGGGTGTCCTTTGAGGTTGCTTATTTCATCAGACAGTGTGTAGAAATAAATGCAGTTAGACCTTCAATTCAGGTGTGTTTAGCTATCCAAAATAGTGAATTGAGAGTATTGCCCAGGCCCTGGCAGCAGGGGCTGAGGGCTGCCCTTTGTGAGGAGGGACTGGGGATGCCCTGTGCCACTCACAAATGGCTCCAGCTGGCTCCGCAGGACACACTGCAGGGCACAGCTGAGCCCCTCAGACAAGCTGGTGGCATCTCAGTGAAAATATGTTTAAGAAACACAGAAAATGATAGAAGCAGATGGAACAGAAACTAGAGACAGCTGAGGGAACATCGAGGGTGTCAAGGCCATCAGACATTATCATTGAAACTTTTAATTGAATTTGCCCCACAGTAAAACATAGCTAAATTTTAGTAGTGCTATTTTGCTGACTGCATATTCACACTCTGAGCCTCCATGATAGTCAGGGTCAAGACTATATTGTCTAATACCGTAAGGTCATTTACTCTTGAGGAATTGTACAAGCTCCAGCTGAAGAAAATGAGTAAAATGTCACATCGGTCATTCTCCTACACCATCAAAATTAGGTATCTGCATCAATGCCAAATGCATCATATATTTCAATTACCTTTATTGCTGTCCTGTCACATGTCAAGGATACAAATATCCTTATTTCTGGATTGTGTATTCCTATTTCTTAACTTATCTGTCCATACCTGAAAACTGCAAGGTCAGACCTACAGTGACAGGTAAAATTGTTTATGTGCAATATTAATTAAACTTTTCAGCTGAATAGCCATTAGTTCTGTATGACATCATAGCCCATTCACCATTATTCATTTGTGTTTTACACTTCTGGCAAGATAAAGCAACCCTAAATCAAAAGCTAACAGCTATGAGATGAAGTGAATCTATGCTACGGTTTCTTACATTGCTTAAAATCATGCAGTGGTTTCTAACTCTGCCCAAGAGAGATTGGTGTTACAATATTTTTGTTTCTCTTCCTTTCCAGAGTGAAAGCAAAAAAAATGGACAGAATTTCTACAGCTTCTAAATTATCTGTGTTATGATAGCCTTGAGTGTCTTCATATATGTATATGAGGTATATGTATATAGAACAGTCATTAAAAATTTATAATTTACCATGAAGAAGCTATTGGGTGTGAACTCTGAATATCCTGACCAAAAACCTATTCTGTAAGATGCATGTTTCTTCATTTACTTCTACTTCATTTTACCTATGTTAAAGAGATCACAAAGGCCTCACTTCAGCAGAGATAGAAATATCTAGGTATCCCTCAAACTCAACTGATGAGTTGCTTCCAAAACTCTTCATTGTTGTAGAAGGTATTGAACAGTAACAGTTTTAAGAAGCACAAATAGATTTTAGTTGTGTGGTGGAACTGTGTAAGCAGTTAAACTTTATACTTCTCTAGCTTTTTGTTTCACTGTCTTTTAAGCTGTTCTTTGCGGATGCAATTTTAATATGACAAGTAAATAGTTGAGCTCAAATATTAAAAAATCTTTAACAACATGATTTAATTATTAAAAAAACCTGCCAATTAGCAACAAAAATCTTTTGGAAGCTTTGTTATCTTTCTGTCTAACTGAGTTTATAATCATCCCTGGCACCAATGGCGGAGACACATAATGTGTAGAAAACTCTGATCTCTGCTGTGATCATTTGATATTTCACATCCTGCTCTTCAGGAATACACTTTAATGTGTGAAGCCCTTCCTTTAATTGAAAATCTTTATTTCATTCAACAGCAGTTATTCTTAATCCTTCAATTTTCACAGAAATGGAAAGCTATTTACTTCTTTGCAGGTTACCAAACAATACTGCTATTCACACAGGAAAAGATTTCACTTTCTTTATTTGCTTTTAGCAACTGAAATTTTTGTTCCTCTTTTGTTCTCATGCTCCATGATACTGATTACCTTGCTCCATGACAATTTTAAAATAATTTAATGACTCAGAAATTATATAGTTTTGAATTGTCTTTGACTGAGCATAATTACGGAAAGTCAGCTACTACATTTGGACAAGTTTCCATATTCTTATCTGGACATATATATTTGGAGTTATATTAATATAAGACTTCATATATAAGTATGGAAGCATCTATTTGGATAAGGTTTTATCCATTTCATATAGGGAAGAACAGAAGTAAGAAATTGTTCTTTAACATTTTAATTTTGTTCTCACTTCAATAATGCTTGATTTAGTTTTAAAAAATTAATAATAATTAGTGTGTTCCCCATTTGTTCAGTGCCTTCACATTATTTAAAAACCAAACCATAGATTAAAATAGATAACAGTAGCTCCTAGACAAGTCAACTGGTTTAGCCAGAAGACTGACAAATTCTGTACTAGCCTCAATTTTTCCATTTATTTGTTTTATTATATAGCACTTTTATATTGAGAGAGTAGTAGATAAAAGTGGAATTTTAGTATTTCAGGATTATACCTCTTATGGGAGACAGCTCAAAACATCTATTTGGTAACATCATTTTTAGGAGTATGACCTGTATATGAGTTTCTATACAGAAATGCATATTATCAGTTCTGCATTTAAGTAGCAAGGTCTCCAGACAGTTTCCAAAAACAACTGATTACTTATACTTTTTTTTTCTGTTTTTTCTTTTGCCACACATACTTAAATGTTCTTTTTTCTTCTGGCAATATTGCTTTCATAAGCAACTAAGTCATTCATGTTTTCACCATTTCTAATTTTCAAGCCCAAAAAAATCTTATTGTGAGAGAGGAATTCTCAGATGTTATGCCCTGTTTAGTAACATGCAGAAAATCAGATGCAGCGAGGAAATGGACAGGATTGTTTCCATATATTTGATACAAATCCAAAACCCCTCAGGCCTGAATTTGTTTGGCAGAACAAACAATAGGAGAATAAAATTGCCAAGACCCTGCTGTCTATTCCCCTGTGTGCTTCATTATTTTTAGTCATTGATTGCTGTTGGAATTTTTTTAAATTTTGATTTTTCTAGAATAAATTCACCAAAACAGCTGCTTAAGATATCAGCTTGTGTTATATAAAGCTGTGGATTTCTAACATTTAAGTAGTATAAGGCAAAACCCATCAGTAATTTCCAATTTACCATTTACAAGTGTTATTTTCTGAATTCATGTGAAAAAGTAATGGAAAAGGAAAAAACAAAACCCCAAACCAAATATATGGGGTTTTTTGCTCCTGGAGTCTTCCAGTGGGGAAATGGAGGCTCAGCTACTCAAACACTGGTGAATTATTTTCAGCTAGATTGCAAACTTTGGCATCTCTTCAAGATCCACTGTGAGATTGACTAATAGAAAATATTTTATTATTAAGTGACCAGAAATTGACACTTAGGACAAACAATCCATACTAGACTATAAAGACACATACTTGTGTAGTTATTGTGAGTCTTCAATTTTATTTGTTTTCCTCTTATGATAGTCTTGATGATATCTATGAATCTATCTATGAGCGAAGCTGAAGGAAAAGCACAAAGGCTGGGTTGCAGTGTCATCTGCTGGGTAGATAAAAGTGATAACTCTGACCACCAATGGCCAATAAACTTTAAATGAAAACATCAGGTGATCTGAGGTCCTCAGAATGTCCACTGCTTAGGAAAATGTCGAAAGAAGGCAAGTGCTACTTGAACACCTGGCAAGTCTTGCACTACTGAAAATTTGTGGTCCTGCTGCCAACTGTCCCAACAGAGAATAAGGAGTCAGCACAGAACTGTTTGTTATATTAGACAGGGAGAAGATCAGATGTGCTTCACGTGCTGGTGCAGCCAGTAATGGGTGGTGTATGATGAAGGAGGAATTTTGTCCAACATTCAACAAATGGTGTCAACCCACTTCACTTAACAAGTCACACAGGAGAAAATACTGATTTTAATAAATTTCCTGCCTGTGTCTGACAATGTTCTTCATTCCTTATGAAGAAACTTGTGGTACATCTTCAAGGCCTGATCTGTCAAGAGGTCTGGCAACTGCAAAAACCCATGCAAATTATAGTGGCAAAGGCTGGTTTAGAAGCTCTGGTAGGCCTGGGACCTTGTGCAGAGTCTGCTCTGGGGTCATGGCTACTAGGAAGATGAAGAGTAGAAGCAGATTTAAAAAAAAATATAGGTTTTTGATACTTCTTTTGAGGGAGTTTATTTCTGCTTAAAATGTAGCATGAATCTATGCATTCAAAAAAGTTTCAAAACTGGATTATAACATTTTTGAAATTATAAGATTTAATTGTTCCAAACAATCCAAAAAAAGGCCACTAGTTATTTTATGTAAATCATTATAGGATATTTTTTCTTAAATACAAATACAATTCTTATACTCTCTGGAAATTAAAGATTTCCTGTTGCTTATGAAATGAGACAGTAGCAATCAACAAAATTCAATATTTCTAGTCATATCTCCTAGACTTGTCCTTATGCTGTACACAGCATTCCTAATTTTACCAACAGAAATGTATGTGTGTTGGCAAGGTAATCTGTAGTAAACAGTTCTGCATATGCATTTAACATTGTGGCCTTTGAAACTCAAATTCCTTTGTTTAGTGGATAGCAAATAGAAAATGTAAATTCTGTAATAAAGATATGATATTTTATTTATCTTGCAGTTTAGTAGGTGACACCATTGAATGTGTTTTAAAGGCTTTAAATATTAAAGCTCTAAATATTTAACTATTTAAAAATTATATGATGTTAACATAAAAAGATTTTATCTAATGTAAGTTTCTTTTAAGTTCATTAATTCTTTTTCAGGTTTTATTTTTAGGCACTATTTTTTTTTAAGGACTAGTAGCTCTAGCAGCTGTGCATGTGCCTATGTAGAACAGCAGCAGTTTGTGAAGCTATTTAATCTTCTGAGCAGAAATAATTACAGATGGATATTGAAAACTATTATATAGAAGTTAAAGTTCTGTTAAGTCATTGGATAGGAGCTGACGTGTTCAAATAGAAAGCAGGTAAAAAGTAGCTGGAAAAAACCTGATCTATTTAAAGTATTATCTCTTCACATTGGTTTTTGACACTTTAGTTTCTAGATTGAACAAACTCATACATTCAGAGCATTTCAAAATATACAAAAACAAACATTTTGCTGAGACAGAATTTGAGTAATTCAAAACAGTACTCTTGTGGCTGTTAGAAATTTATTCATTTATACAATATTAGATGCACAAATGTACATTTTTTTGTAAGTGATGACACAAAAACACTCTAAATAAAGAATTTACATGAAAGTAATTTGTATTATGAATAGAGAACTTTTTTCCCTTTTCATCTGTAAACAGCCCATAAGAGGCTAGTTTCATTTTAATGTAAGATTGTCTCCCTGTAAACAGAGTACTTTTGGAAAAACACAGAGGTGTTTTAGAGAAATTAAACTGGAGTAACAGAAGAACAAGGGATGCAATCTTTGGTTTTGTAGCAATTCCCTGCAGAAGACCAGATCCATGATGCCTCCTTCTGCTTTAGCTGTAGGAGGGTGGCCCACATCCTCTGCAATTTTGAAGCTATCTACAGGCCATCTACTCTTAACACTGGCTGTTGGTCCTACTTTTTGCATGACTTAAAATCTGCTACATGTCTCAATTGGCAGCATTTTTACTTTATTTCAGTTTTCTTTGGGTGGAAGTGGGGCAGGAAAAGTGAGTTCTTGTAAGCTAACGCAATCGAACAAAGGTTGAACACTAAGTGCATTGGCCTTTAAAGTGACTTAGGCTTTAAACATAAATAGTTTGTTGGAAAGGTTTTCCAGTTCATCAAAACTATTGTAAAAAGTAAACCCCAATAAGCAGTCCCTTAGAAAGGCATCAGTATCCAAACACAGATATACAAGTGATAATTCAGGAAGCAACATAAAATGTTGATTTAAACTGCAGATATCTAGATAAAGGCTAAGACAAATTCTAAGGCAGATGCTAAGATTCCTCACTCTTTATGGCAACAAATATTTTCAGATGACTTAATGAAGCAGAAATCTTTGAGGTAAATGCAGATTATGAAAATAATGCTCTTAATTTGAGAGTGAGGAGTATGTCTCTTGACACCAAACAGATTACAAAAAGTAATAAAACAGGAATCCAAACTACTTAGATCATCATGGGTTTACCCACACTTTGTTAGTTCATTAAATTTAAAGTAAATTAAAATTTTAGTTCCCATATGAAGTTGAGAGGCTTGACAAATCACAGAAGAAAGAAGACATAGCCAACTACAATTCAAGAGAGGCAGTCAAACAAGGAGAAAGAAAATTATTGGTTTTGGGCTTTTTTGAAGTAGCTGACAATATTTTGCTTCTGTCATTTTAGATTCAAGACTTACTGAATTCTTCAAGTTCTTTTTGAACTACCATGATGCATTTCTTTAGAATTCCTGGGAATTCCCTGCTTTATCAACATCTATTTATTTGGAGACTACAGTTACTTAACAGTTACAAGTCAAAACATTAATAAACATTTCAAAAGTAATTTTTAAGTAGCTTTTAAGTTGTCATTGACTTTTTCAATACCAGTTCATTCCACGATGATATATGAAAAAACTATTTAGATGGTGCATGTACTTTATCTGTCTCTTCTCCAAAAAACTTCATCTATAAATACCAAAATTTCACTTTAAAATTTGTAACCATTTGTCTTCATTAAAACCAGAAATTAATTCTAAGGCATGGTTCAAGATAAGCCCCTATTCATTCAAACTGAAGACTGAGTGGTCTTTGAAGCAAGTTATAAACCCCAAATTCCACTGCTTTTCCAGATTTTACCTTAACAGGTAATAAAAATACATCTAAAATTAAAAAAAAATTAATGTCTTACATTATTAGAAGAGACTAATTACAGAAATTGCAAGGCATTAGAAAAGAAACGTTTTGATGCAACTACAATGTTTTAAACATTATTTTTTTTAGCCACACTTGTGCAAAGTTGTGTGGGGTTTTTTCCCCCCATAGGTTTTGCAATGCTCTTTTGTCATCATTTAAAATTTGATGGATATGCCTGAAAGGCTTCACTTGTTTTTTTTTTTCAGTACCTGCAGAAGTTTCATGAAAAATTAAATAGTAATGTAATGGGTACATTATTTTAGCTTTTTACATGTATTTCTTTAAGATTGTAGTGCTTTTATATTGCATTTTTCTTTGCCAGAGGCAATCTAAAATAGCTATCTCCTTCTTATCACTTATAATTTAGAGACAAATGTAATAGTTTCCTCTAAAGACTTCCTTAAATTATAAATCAGAAGGCTCTTTTATTGTAGTAGATTTTTAGATGAGTGAGTCAGATGGCAGATGTGTTTAAATTTAAGGTACAGAGCTTAAAGTCATATTCCTTACAGAAACAGCTACCTAAAAGCATAGAGGATTTAGCTGGGAAAGAAGGGCTGAAAAATGCATAGTAATCAAACTGTGCTCCTCTTGGAGTCAATAATTATTATTATTACACCAGCAAAGAGTAAGAGCAATACTGACTGGTCTTGACATTCCTGTGTGAGTTTTATTTTCAAATGTTTTGTCAATTACAGAAAGTAAAGAAATTAGTATAATATGTGTATCTGGATACAGTAACTCTAAAATCTTAGAACAGAGACAAGACCAGCACCATCAACTTATAAAATCAGTTATCTCTTTACTTATTTTAAGATAAAATCTACTAAATACGAGACAACCAGCAAAACTGAATTTTAGCAAAGTTACTAAATTTCATGTGGGTACAGCTCTATACATAAAGTTGGGAGGCTTTTGGTGATGTTTTGGGGTTTTGTTTGGTTGGTTGCTTTTGGCTGATTGTTTTTTGCTTCCTGTTTATGACTTTTAAGAGAATATACAAGTTGTTCTGCTCCTTTCAGATCTACAGAATTACTTCTGCACGCCATATATAGGAGTGAAGTGCCATCACCCACCATTTTAAGCAAGGATATACTGCAGCTGGGTAGCTTGTCACTCCTAAGCAAATGAGCAAGGTGAAGACACATGAATGTTCTTCACACCTGTTTAATATTTCACAAAATATTCTAAATATAAAACATGATCATGTGCCTGCCAATGATCAAATGGAAAATAGACGCGTTATATTTCGGTTTTGTGAATTCATCCGAATTTCTTCAAAATTCTAAAACAATACGTAATATTCCACACTATTTTATGAGATTATTGGCTAAAAACTTTATCCCTCTGCATTTGTGTCTACATTATCTAAGTTTTCTAACATACAGAAATTGTGATTTTTTTTTTTTTTTAGTCTGAGTTTTGCAATAAAATATTTTACCTTTCACAAAAAATACAAATTCACTGTCAGTATCAGAAAGGTGAAGTAGAATCAACTTTGAAAGAAACGTAGAGATTTTGTATACACAAAATGTCCTTTCAGTAGTGTTTTGATTCTTATCTGCTTAAATAGTGGAAAGAGAATATGCACTGAGAGCAGTGCAAGAATACAGATTTTTACTGCTACTGAAAGTGAAGCAAGGTTTGGTTTTTCATTGCATTTGTCAGGTGTGACAATGGAGTGAAGCTCTCACAATATATTAAATCATTATAGAACCATGCATGCCCTTACACACAAAGAAAAAACCCCCCAAAAAAAAACAAAACCAAACAAACAAACCAACAACAATAAAAACCCCACACTAAAAACCTGTCAAAATATCTCCAGGTACTCAGGTATGCATATGAAAAGTAAAATTAATTGAATGAATACATTTAATTACCTACTTATTCTCACCATCCTCTCAGTTAGTTGATGGAATTTTAGCCAGATGTTTCTACTCGAACCTTTAGTCTTGGTAGGAGGAAGAAGACATTTGACCAGAGCTTTGCTATGTTATTAAGGATCCTAAATGAATTCGCTAAGTTATTTGCCCCAGGATAATTCAGAACTTAAATTTTACAATGTTACTAATTATATAGAAGTATAAAATGACAAAACAGTGATCTGTAAGTGTCAGGAAAATGTACAGTATTAATCTTTGCAAAATACTCTGAGAAAAGGGTTATTAAAGGCTCTATGGAAACAGAAGTACTAATTGTGCTTAATGGATTCTCACAGAACAGAGAGACAGCATGTACTGTAATTCAACAAATTACCTGTTGTTTTGAAGTCTGTGTTGTGCTGGAGTGAATAGATAAGGCTTTAGTGGAAACTGAGTTAAAATCATGCTCCCTCTTGATAGTTATTTAGGATTTTTTTTTCTTTTTTGTTTTTACAGAGGAATATCTGCAATGACAAGGCTATGGTATTTCTGATCTTCACAGAAGTTACTGTCAGAGCACAGCAGACACACCTACACAGCTAATTTGTTCTTATCACTGAATAACTGTGGTTACAGAAGAGACAGAATAAAATGATTTTATGCTTTAGGACAAACATTTCCAATAAACAGGATAAAAATGTTACACTGAAAAACTTTTCTGAAGTATTTATAAGCTTTGCTAATACATACTTTCTCAAAATGTGTGCCTCTTTTCTTGCCTGAATACATTAGAAAGGCTTTTCAACCTTCTATGTGCTGCTATACATAGTTTTAATAGTAGTTTTAGTGGCTATTTCACATATTCTATTCAAATTCTATTGCACATATTGAAAGCAAGCTTTAAAAAGTAGGAGAGACAAAATTTTTTTAATCTTCAGTCTCACAGGACAGCACAAAAGTATAAGTAAATTTCCCAGCTGTCACCCTCTAATTTCCAAGAGGTTAGATGTAAGATTTGTAGGTCTTACTTTAAACGACTGGAAGCAGAAACATTTAGTTGCCTTCAATAATACAATTTAGCTTTGGAAAAGATGTTTTTAAAATAAAGATGTTTATTGTTTCAAGGCAGGATATTTACCATAGTTGGTCTGTGGACTGAAGAGATTTATTCCAGGTTGTTTTACATTGATTTGTATTTGGAAATTGGTGTAGTTCTTTTTTTCTTTTTATTTTTTTCCCCTATATGACCTACGACTAATTTTTTGAGCAAAATTTGGCTTGTTTTTGTTTTTGTAGGAAACACACTTGTAAAGGAAATGTCACAGCTAGATCATAAAATACTCTATGTGCAATACATAAACCAGGAAAACATCAAATTATACAAGCCAGCTTTGAGTATCATGAAAGCAGATTTATTTTCCAAATTTCATTTTGGAATAAATCTTTGAAATATTATGTGGAAGCTGCTGAGACAGTAAAATTAAATACTTCCTCCATATTTGAAACATTCTAATTAATTTACTACTTTGTGAAGCATATAAAATTAGATCTACGGTTGTGTAGTTTTCTTTACCTGAGTTTCTATGGTATAGCCAAGATCTGAATTCAGCATTAAAAGACAACACAGCTGTACAGAGAATTGTTTGGTGTTCTCTGACTTTCCCATAATGGAGTAGATAATGAACATTCTATTAATTTTCTAAAGTAGTTTATAATTAGGATACTCTTTCAGACCGCACCTGGGAACTTAACTAAGTCATAAAACTGTGGAATTTGAAGTTAAGGTGTATGTGAAAAAATTCTTCCTAAAGCATTGAGGTGGGAGGTCACTGACCTCTGATTTATTTGAAAACAGGTAATCAGTGACCAAGTAGAATATTTATTAGATAATATAAGTGTACCTCCCCTCATAATTTGCAAATTGCACACCTTTTTTCTTGTGTTATGTTGAACTTTCCACTGTCTGGGTATTCAGGTAAATGGGTTTTTTCTGTGCAAGTATAGAAAAGGTCTTCAGTTTACCATATCCTATTTCAGGAGGATTGCAGTGCTCACGGTTGCTTTCTCCTCACTCTTGCAAGATGTTATCACAGAGAAATTTCTTGTACTTTCTTCACTTTTTCCATGCAAATTTGCTGTATCATGTGGTTCGCACATTTTGGTTGGGCTTCTTACTACAGCTAAAACTGCAGTTCCCAAGTACATGACCACTGGTCAGCTCTTCACAATTCCAGTATCATCTCATGCCTGTACTTTAACTCTACTGCTGTCACATCATAGAGAATATTACACTACACTGCATTATACTCAAGGGTCATAGATAGTTCATTCTGTACATAAGAAGCAATTGTTAATAGTATCTAAGAGTTAAAATAAATCTTTACAGTAATAAGCATTATGCAACCAAGAAGCAACAACTAAAACAAGTCAAATAAATCAAATAATTATTGACTGAATAACAGTCAATAAGTCTGGGCCTTAGGTAATTTTTGTAACTGCTAAATAAGATTAAACACAACTCCAGAAAGGCCAAAGTTTTAAAAAGGTCTAATAAGCTTTGTGGCCTCTGTTGTTAGCTTAATGCAGTACTGCATTTACAGTGGTTGCTAGGCTACATATGACTGTGGACATATGAGCTATTTTATTTTTACTATTTTTAAAGTAATATTCCACATTCCACAAACTGACATCCAAAGACATTTTAAGAGCACAGAGGAAAGAGAACTACAAGGACAGATGGTCTTACCAGGTGTCAAGACAATTCTTCTCCAGAAACAAACAACCTGAATGAAGAGGATCTCTTCTGAGAGGCAGTAAAGACCACTAACCTGCTGTTTCACAAAATGTTTTCATCTGATGACTAACAAAATGCAAAAAAAATTTTTTTATTTTCTCTCTGTATTTATCGTTCCCCTAAGACTTTGGGAAAAAAGGTAGTGTAGATTTTTTTCCTCTAGAAACAAAATTTTTAGAATCAGTTTGTGTTTTATTTAAAAAATCTGATCAACTAAAAGAGGGAATAAAATCTTGGTTTCAGGAAGCTTTTTTGTGCTACTCTTATTTTTTTAGGATTCATGTTTTGCATTTTTCCTCTGTTTTCAAATTAAATGTATTTCATTAAATGCATTCCATTCAAAGATAGAGCTTTTTAAAATTTATTATTCTTTTAAGTAATATAGAAAACCTGCCTAGATAATAGAGAATTTCATATCCCTTTAGAATGCTCCCACTAGGCAAAAATAATACTTGAGACAAAGCATAATTTAAACAGCAATTCTTTTCTACTGAAAGCCATTTGCTTCAGAATTAATGGTCTCCTTTTCTACCTCATTCTCAGAACACTTACTGGCCATACAAGTTAAGTAACTAAATGTTCATCCAATAAAACAGAAAACAGCTAAGTTCACAACCAAGTAACACTTGACAACAGCAAAAAAAGCATTTAATTATTAAAGGATTTTCTCTTTGGTTTCAAGATTGTTATATCTGTTTTCTGCTCAAGGCTGGAATTCTTAAAACTTATCTAATTTTGGTTTGACTTAAAAGAAGAATTTCCAGTTTCACTTACACTTTAAAGCCAATAAACATCCAAAAATTTCTTGACTCTTCTGAGGACACATTTGGTACTCAAACATTCTAAACCTTTCAATGCTCCACACTTGGAATTTACCATTGAATTTTATGGAAAAAAAACCTGTCTTCTGGGGCAAAGTTCAGCAAATTATCAATTGAAAAAGAGAAAGGCGGCTAAAAAAAGAATTGCACTTAACTGTTTTGAGAAATTTGAGAAACTGGTCATAAAACAGAAATATGCTTTTGTCCATGACATGACTATAAATTTATCAACAAAAAGTTGTACACTACTATTATTGTGATTGTCAGTCTAACAAATCTGTCTCATTTAATGTAATGAAAGTAAAATTTTCTAGTATTGAATCCTGAGTTTAAACAACTTCATGAAATAGGAAAAATAAACCATAAAGATATGATTTTTTTGTAAGAGGTGCAGTTTAATGCTATTTTCTGTGTGTTTAAATTGGCTGATTTTCCACAAGTTTTAATAGTATATAGAAAGTAAAATTTTCTAGTATAGAATCTGAGTTTAAACGTCTTGAAATAGGAAAAATAAAACATAAAGATATGATTTTTTGTAAGAGGTGCAGTTTTAATGCTATTTTCTGTGTGTTTAAATTGGCTGATTTTCCACAAGTTTTAATAGTAGGCAAAGCTAACATAGATCTGCTCCTGTTTGTACATACATGCTCCTATTGTGTGATTACTCTTGTAGTTCTTCCCTACTCCTTTAGAGGTCTGTCAAAAGCAAACGCATAATTCAAAACATGATCAGCTACTCTGTGGATCACTTGTATATGATAAAAGATGCTACAAATCCTCTAAATTGTTAAAAATGCCACTAATTTCCCTCAGTTTCAAATCCAGATTGCCTAAATAATGTACACTTCAGGGAGAAAACATACAAGGAACTTTTCTTCAACTACAAATCTGTATTTCAATTAAAATTATTCTGATAAATCATGAGATGATACCTTAAAGCTGACAGTGCTTCTAAACTTGACTTACAAAAAAATTCCCTAGTCTGTTTTACAATTTATAGTTGCTATTCATTTATTTAAAATATAAACATATTTACCTTGAGGCCTACAATGATTTAGATATTGTAAAACTTTTATATGTACACAAAGAAGCACAGGTGTAGAGTTTATACTTTACATAATCCCCATCTGGAGAGAAGGAAGAATTTTTTTCCAGTTCCTAATGAAGAAAAATCACATTAACTAGATAGCCAAAAGAGCTGGAGTGTTGTTGCTAATGAACACATTACAGAAGAGGGAGTGAGTGTAAAGGTCAGAAATAGATTGATAATTACAGTGTGCTTCAACATATCAAACACATAATACCACAATCCACAAGAGAAAAAAAAAAAAGCAAAGGACTTCAAAGGATTGTTTTCCCCAGGAAAAAAACCAAACCAAAACAAAACAAAAACAAAACAAAAAAAACAAACCACCCAACCCCCCCCCAAAAAAAACCAACCAAAAAACCACAAAACCAAACCAAATAAAAAACCCACCAAAACAAACAAACTCACCAAAATAAACAAACAAAAAGAAAAAAACCCACAGATTAACAAAAGTGTCAATCAGAAAATGCTAATTGTGGGGTAAAAAAGTGTATTGTAGAAATACTTGAAAGTAATTAAAAAATAAGTGCTTCATTTTGATATTTTCATAGCCATTTCATTTTCTTAGAAATACACTCATTTTGAAGTCTATTTTCTCATCCAGAGTAGTTTAAATTGTGAGTAGAAGAAAGGGTAATGCCTATTTTTTATCTATTATCTAATGAAATATGTCTGGGTTTTTGAATGTTACAAATAACTAATTTTACTATTTGTTCATATTCTTCAAATAATAATAATGATTTGCTCAATTTATTTCCATTTATTTATAAATAAACCTGATGGTCGTATGTGAGGACTAGGCTTATATTCATACATTATTTTATTTTTTCCTTTATCCAAGAAAGTTAGTTATTAGCATGTGTTTATCAGCAATGTGTTTATTAGCAATATGTTTATGTGTTAAGCTAAATATTTACAGAATCTGAAGGTGCATGCTTACAATGCTATCACCCTAGCTCTGTAAGGAAGAATGCCGACATGATTTTCAGCATGATTTTAATGTTGGAATGGCAATTTATGACAGCAAAGTCTACTGACTCCCTTAGCCATACTGGCAGAAAAAATCTGAGCTGGATATTCCAGAATTTTACAATTACAGCTTACAGCCCTTTGTATCTGAGATACCAATAGATCTCACTGGCAGTCCTGGATTCTCTACGGATCCGTTCCTGGTCCAGATGTTTGGCCATGTGGGCAATATGCTATGTAAAATTTGGAAGGCCCCACATTGGACTGTGCAATGCCAGAGACTAAAAAAAGCCTGTGAAAACGACCACTTTTCTGAGCATCACAATGCAATTTCTCAGACGTCTAAAAAAGCCCAGCTATTAACCCCACATGCTTCACGTGTGTGATGAGTCCAGTTGGTTGCCCTCCTTGCCAGGGCCCCAGGGGCAGCCACAGCTGCTGTGGCCCCTAACCAATCTCCCCTGGGGGGAGTTTTCAGACTGAACGCTGGAGTATTTGTTGTTTTTTTTTCCAAGCAGGGTGAGGCTCAACTGTAGGATTTCATCAGTACTTGGCTCAGTATTTTTACTGATCTGCAGGTTAAAATTAAAATTTCCCAAGCTTTTACTTTTTTGAGTTTCTACCTCCTACCCCTCTGCTTTAGTCTATCCTTGCTCTGATGGTGTAAAAAATCATTATTCGGACATAGAATATCACTATTCTATTGAAATGACAGTAGGACATCAATGTAGGGTACAAAGGTTTTTAAGAGACTGGAGCATCTGCAACAGAAGTGGCTGAAAGTGTTTAATACGGAGAAATTCACAGGGATCTTATGAATGCGTATAATTACCTGATGACACAGTGGTCAAGAAGACAAGGGAGACTCAGAGATGCCCAGTAAGAGATCAAGAAGAAATACAGAAATGCAAGAAATTCCATTTAAATATCAGGACAGGTGGAAGAAACACAGCTTGAGGGTGGCTGGGCACTGGATCATGTTGCCTGGTAAGGGTCCTCAGCTTGCTCTACTTCAACTTTTTTTAGCAGGGAGTAGGACTAGATTATCTCCAGAGATGCCTTTCAGCCTCAGCCACTCTGTGATTCAATTTGATTATACACATGGCCACTGCTCTGCTAAAGGGATGACATTGTGTCAACTGAAAAGAAATTTTTGAGACTAAGTGTAAGGGTATGTGGAAGGAGAAAGTGTTTGTTCCCTCCTTCCCTACTGTATCTGCTCAAGGACTTTTTTAATGTTAAAGAGGAAGGGGAGAAAAGAGAGAAGTCAAAACCAAACAAACCAAGACACAAACATGACTAACAAATGCTAAAGGAAGCAATAAGGAGAACTTAAGCTACTCAATCACTAATTGATGAGGGCATATAGAATGTGAGAATATTTATTTCTGTAAGATTATGCAATCAAGAACCTTGTGAAAATGGCATGAGGGGGAAAATAAACAAAATACACTGAGGCACAGAGCTAAGAGAGAAACTAAGTGAGACAATACCTAGAAACAAACCAGGTCAGGCACATGGGCTGATGGGCTATCAAGAAAATGCAGGCACACCAGGAGCTTGCATGTGATTAAGATATAAACCCTAAGGTCCAGGTTATTACAGAAGGTCTTTGGGGCAAGCTGATGGGGGAATGTGCAAAGTGGGGGCACCAAGTAGGAACAAAGAAAGAATAGAGAGAAAGGGGGATGGAAGGGGCTGGTCACTTGTAAAATAGAGCTGGTCAGTAAGCTCTGTTCCTCACCACTGCAGTTTGTCCAATTTAATTACTAAATACTTTCTTAATTGTCTTTCTGTATAATCTCAGTCTCTATCCAGTGTGCTTTTGAAGACTTATCACCTACATTTAAAAAAAAGCATGTAATTTCAAGGCAAAAAGGGTTTCTCAAAACCTAGTATTTGGACCACAGAGGGTTATCCTTGGAAACAAAATGTAAGCTTGATCAGGTATACATCAATCAATTCTTGTCATTTATAATTAGCTGTTATATATAGCTTTTTTGAAATTAAATGCATTCCTGCTGTTTATATTAATATTGCAGTGGGGGGAAAAAAGCTCACTTGGCATCAATGAGGAAACTTCAACCCACAACTTATCAAGTACCCAGGGAGAGCTTTGCTGTTTCCTTATTATGTTCCATTTGAACTCTATAAAACTCACACAATGCAAAACATAAAATCCTGTATTATTTATGATTTCTGCTGTTTCACCACTTACAGTCAAGAAATTTATAGGTGAAACTCTATTTCCTAGACTGTTCTTTGTCTAATATAGTTTATGAATTTTATATTCTTTTTCTGACTGAGTTTATTATTTCAGTATATAGGACAGCTGAACTCCCTGGAAACCACTGCCCACTTGACTAAGAATAGGTATGTGAAACTGCAGGTTTATTGACATTGTATATGACCATCTCAAATATGAAATACTTCATCCACATCCCTAATAAACAAAGGCTGACTTCCTTTCTTAGGTCTTAAACAATGGCATAGGAGTTTCATTAAAACTTTGTGGTTTCATAGTGACAAAGTATGAAGAATAAAATAGAATGGCTGAACCTAAACTAATGCAGTTTTGCTGAAACCGTAAGGATTGATGGTTCATAAACAACACAAACCAATACAAAAGATGAAGATCTCTGGAACCGATGGTTTCAGCAGTTAAGGGAGCAGAACAGGAGTTCTGAAACTCTCATCAACAGTTCATTTTGTGCTGTATATTTGTCCTTTTCAATTGGCAATGCACAGATCTCATTTCCCTTTTGTTTTGCTATTGACACCTCATGACAGGTTGAAAGAGTGCACAGTCAGTCAAAATAAAATTGAAATTATCGTGGGAGGTATTTCAATGGTTTTGCTTTTATACTGAGATATATGCTTTTGTATTTTACACAATATATTTGTGTTAATTCCTGCTGGTTTTATTTTTCTTTAATTTGATTTTAATTTCTTCTTTCCTCATTCAACTAGAAAGTGAAAATAGACAGCTGCACAAACCATACACCTCAGGCTGTATCTCAGCTGGTAAAATATGGAGCATTTCCAAGTTTTGTGGCTCTGGTGCAGAGTGTCCTCCTCTATGGCCTTACACCAGTGCTGGACCAAAGCCTACATGCACAGAAATCCACTTTACTGCTGCAGAGCAGAGATAAAAGCATAGGAGTTGTGCCAGAGCCAACTAATGTTTCACAGGTGAACAAAAGTCCTAGACTTTCTGGGAACTAAAATGTCCACCTAAACTAGATCACTTTCAGTGAACCTTCAACAAAGGATCTACAGATTAAGACCACAGTTGCAGAAATTCAAATTCTAATGGTTTTTCTGCCTGGAAAAGACAAAAGTTTCTGCAAACTATTATGGAGTGAAGAATATAGCCATACATCTCTCAAAGTAGAAGAAGAATCAGACTCTACCCTCTGAGCATTCTCTGATTCTGAGTTTTCTCTTGCTGAACATGAACATGCAGCATATTTTTGGTTGTTTTTAGCACCTTTTCAGTTATTTTGGTTCACACATTGGCAATAGCAAAGAAATGAGCCTCCAGACATGTAACTGCCAGCTAACTCATAAAAAGTTAGAACCACAAAAACTGCTGCTGCCTCAGAATGAAAAAAAAAAACCAAACAAAAAAAAAAAAAAAAAAACCAAAAAAAAGCCCCACCAAAAAAACCATAACAAAAAAACCACAGGCAAATGTTTCACCAGTCTGTGTTAAAAAAAAAAATAAAAGAAAAACCCCTACTTTTTTTACTGTGCAATTGCTCTTGTCTTCCTTCCAGACACATACTCATTTAATGTTATTAACCTCTCAAATTCACTGAAATTGGAAAATTGTATGCATCCCAGTAGGAACCAAGACAGATGACCCAAGAAAACCCCCTGGAGTGCCTTTTTTCTTCCCCCACAAAATACAGTTAAACATTTTGCCCAAACTATTTCTTAATGAGATTTTAGTGCGTGAAACTTAACTTCCAAAATGTTTGTCTTCTGTGGATAAAAGGTTTTGCCACAAAAATACATGAATGTGCTAACTTTGGAAAGAATTTCAAAGGTCCACAGATTCAAGTATGATACAATACTTGCAAGATCGGAATGAGGATTTGGAAGAGTGCATCTCTTTGCACCAACCACAGAGGGAGCCCAGAGTACTTCCTAATTTGGGTATTGCATCTGAATGCCTTAATATAAATGCCTGACCTAGCTGTCTTCATACCTTGTGAGTAAAAAATTACATGTGAAGGATAATCTAGTCGAACTGCAAAAAGTGCTACACTAAAATCCAAAAGCAACAAGCAAACAAACAAAAAAATAAAAAAAGAATGGTAAAAAACAAAATTGTATTTCACGGAAGCCATAAATAGAATAACTTTAAGTGTCTGTAATTTTAATGTGCTCCTGAAAAGGTTGTTTTTTCCATAGTTTCACTGCCAGAACATTTTCATGGTCTTGAATAAATAATACTCAGAATATATTTTAGGAATCCAGAATTAACCTTGGATTTTTTATTTTTTCTTGATGAGTCTGAGAGTTCAAAAATTTCTATATAAAGTAAGATTATATAACATAACTTTTATTTTTTTTTAAAAATGTCATGTTATAAAACATTTGCTTACTCTGAGCATTATTGCATTTTTCTTACCACCAGTATTTTAGTATTTCATATACTTATTCATGTATATATTCAATTTTAATAATGGAAATTCACTTCTTAGAATTAGAAAATTAACCAAGGAGCTGTATGGTTATTAAAAAGGTAACACTGAAATTTAGAGAAAGATATTTTTTCAAATAAAAAAAAAATCTATGTCCATATAAACTATTTCACACTGCTGTCATAGATTATAGATTGGTGAACTGTTTTGCACAGAATTAATATCAGACAGAACAGTTGGTGGAAGATATACATGTCACATCAAAAAAGGCAAATAAGGAAAAATTCAAAGCACAAGGTAAAGTGTATAAAATCAGTGTAAAATGTAAACTCTGACCTTGGGGAATAATGACTGAGCCACTCCACATCACTTAAGGAAGGAAAGAAAACCCTACTTGAAATTGAATAACTGCAAAGATATTAAACTGAATAGATCCATGAAGGGATGTTGGTAGAGTGATGAAAAGCCTCCTGACCTAGAAAATTGTTGCAGTTCTATATAGCCTGCACTGAAAGAAAAAAAAAAAAAAAAAAAAAAAAGAAAAAAAAAGAACCACTAAGTTCTACATCAAATTATGAGAGAGCAATATATTACAGAATCCTAATTTTTATAATCCATTACAGCCACATTAATAATAATCTTCTGTACATTTTTTCTTTTATTCCACATGTGCTACCCAAGAACTTGCATCTCCTCAGTTAACCTTAGACAGATGAGAAAGACACAAGTATGCCTATAAGAAGGGAGCTGAGAATCTCTGACATTAAATTTGCTCATAATTTGTCCTTTTGTTAGCATGTTTTATATTCTGTCCTTTTTCCTTTGCATTCAAGACAAAAACTCAAGCCTGAGAACACAAATTGTGACACATTTAGAGGTCAACAAATACCAATATTTTTTGTTTGCTTGCTGGAACTATCCATCACTCCGTAAAACTGGAAATTAAATTGGTAGTTTTCTGCACATTAGAAGAAATAAAACTGAAATATTTAGGTGTCTTTGTAGTTATTAAAAGGAGTTAGCAGTAGACACCATGAAAAGAACTCTGACATTTTATCACCAGACCTCAAATGACCTAAATAATGTGCACTTGACCCATAAATCACATCAGTATTTTCCAGATATGAGTGTCTTAAAGTGAATGTAAAGTATTGATTTTATAATGTGCTTCAAAATTTTATTGCATATTCCACGGAGAATAAAAGGTTTGCAAAATTCAACATTTTGGAAGTCTTTTTCACAGTTTATTGCTCCTTTATTTTTTTCAAAACGTCTTAATTTTTGCGATTCAGTTGCTAAAAATAAAGGAAGAGAAAGGCGTTATGTACTAAATAAATATAAGCGTAAGAAGAAATCACACCCATTTATTTGATTTGCATCAGGTTGTGTCTTACCAGAAAGTAACGACAATTTGAAATTGCATGACCAATAAGTATTTAAAATAGTGTTAACTTTTAACTGTGGGAGAATGAAATGCAATATTATTTTATAACAATTTGAAGGCCAGCCTCTTATGTTTAATAGCACTATGTGGTTTTGTTTAGAAGATAGTGCATTTCTAAATAAAATGTAATTATCCTAATGGTGATTTTCACATCAGATGAAAAAAATATTCTTGGTGACTGTATTGCCTTTCCTGTAAAAGTATGCATATATTACAGTAAATATTATGTATCTTTGACATTCTAAATATTTTATACGAACATCATGCTCATTAATATGGGCGAATCATTAAGAAAATAAATATAATCCTGAATTTTCTCCCTTCAGAGTCATAGATATCTGAGCTCAAACTTCATCTGCTAGAAATCATTATTTCAGCAACTTGTCAAGAAAAATGGTACAATATAAGCATAGTTTAACTTCATGGTTTTCCAGTCCAGAATTTGTTCTAAAGGAATGATGCAAAGACTGTTTTCTCCATAAAACATCTTCAATCTCAGTATAGAGCTAGACAAAAATATAGTCCATAGGCACTGAAAAGTGTCAAAAGCAGAGAAAAATTAGGGGTTTTAAATTGGCTGTATATGAAGGAACTTCCAGGAAAACTACTGAAGTGTAGAAAGTCTTGCCATTTTTGACAGAATCATCTTTCTCCTTTGAAAACAAAAAATTAAGACACCAATTGGTTATTGCATAACATAATAGACTGCAAAGTCCCTTTTACACGTTTTTGTAAGCATATTCATTCATAAAATCTGAATTTAGTGAAGCAAATTATGCCACCTTTCTCTGTGAAAGAGTTAATGAGTTGAAAATATGCCAATGTAAAATTAATATGCTGGATGTGAGTGATTGTGTATTCTAGTGGGTAGCACACTGGATGAAGTTTCTGTAGCAAAGAAACAAAAATTGTTTTGGAAAGAGTATAGTTTATGGACGTGACAAAGAGGTTTGCTAGCTATTTTGGTAAGGAGAAGGACAGGGATTTCTCACCCACATAACAGAACATGATACATTTTTTGTATGTTAAAAACATAATACAGGCTAAAGACATAGGCTAACAGGAGCCTCAAGGAGCACAAAAAGAAGTCAGAGATCTGAATATCCACTGAAAAAGAGCTATGGACTATGAAGAGACTTACGGAGTGTATACACATTATTTATAAATTATCCAATCCAGGAAAATTTAAATTTGGGTGTCAGGTGGAAGAACTTCTAATAGTAATATAGTATATTATCAAAGAAAATGCTATATTCTAAAGATATCCAAAAGGCAGTGCCCTAGGCCCCAATGTTCTTATATAGTTTGTTTAGTAATGGATCTATTTTATGACTGTTTCTGTAAGTACATTCCACTAATTAATAGATGGAAAATTAGCAGTGTATTTTCCATCTGTTCCAAATGCCATGTAAAATTGTAGATGCCCGAGATTAATTCTATATCTTTACAGAAAGACAAAAGCACAATAAAAAGAGCAAATAATTTGCTCTTTTAAAAATATTATTTTTTTCCTAGCAATTTTCCTCACTTGAAAAAAGTTGCCAAAATTATCAGCTCGTGCAATACATTTTATCTGAGAATTTAAACTGTGGTAGTGGTATGTATTGTCATGACAATCAAGATGAGTATTTGTAACACCCTAGAATACTTAAATTCAGGAGTTAAACTGAGGTTACTTTACTCTAGTTGGTGCAAGAATAAATCCAACCCAGAACTAAGAGGTAAAAATCACACAAAGAAATTAAAGAACATCAGCAAAGGAGTAAATACAGCACCAAACTCAATATAAAACACTTGTTATAGCATTACTTAGCATTAATTTTGCATTAATGTAGCATAATATTAGCCCATTTAACCTAGAAACCTTTAAACCTATGAGTTACCCAAAAACATTCCATGAAGGAGGATTAGCAGGAGAAGAAAGAAAGAGGGAAAAAGGTAGAAGAAATTTAGAAAAACACACATACAGCTACCAACTCCTAGGGTTCCAGTGTGTATGAAATAGGTACTCCAGGGGAGCTGGCAGAGTCCAAGATGTGATTGCCTCATGGGGCCTTTTCTCACCAGAAAACAAGGCTTGACCCACCCCAAACCATACACACACACACAGGCATTGGCTCGAAACATTGATCTAATCCAGCCACTGGCAGTATTACTCTGTTTGGGTGCCACTCCATCACACAGTTTGTTTCAGTGTTGGTCAATGTGTTTAATTGTCATGGAGTCTCAGTATTGCTTCTACAACAGGTCACATGCAAAACTGTAAGTGACCCCATCTAATACTTAAGTTTTTAATTTGTGTTAATTGTTGTGAATGATTATTGGGAAAAATCACTTAGTGCGAATCCTCAGAGGTAAAATTTGTGGCACAAATGTGGTGTGTCTTGATGTACATGCCTGCAGCCCCATAGCAAGAAATAGCAAAAATGTGGAATACTTTGATTTTATGTAAGACTTGGGAACTTCTGGACTCCAGTATATTAGGTGTATTTCCTCTTTGCTCACAAACATCCTCAGACAGATATAAAGATTATGATTCTTTAAATCAATACTATAAATAGTGGAAGACACTTGTGCACTAGATACTGTTCATATCTGTATTCTCATCTAAGACACACACAGAAAATCACTGAATCATAGAGTCATAGAATGGCCTGGGTTGGGAGGGACCTTAAAGATTCTCTACTTCCAAGCCACCTGCTAGGAACAGGGATACCTCTCACTAGACCAGGTTTCTGAGAGATTCATCCAAACTGGCCTTAAACACTCTCAGGAATGGGTCGTCCACAACTCCTCTGAGCAATATATTACAGTGTCTTACCATTCTCACAGTAAAGCATTTTTTCCAAATACCTCATCTAAATCTACTGCCTTTTAGTTTGAATCCAATTACCCATGTCCTGTCACTACACGCTTTTGAAAAAAGTAATTCTTCAGCTTTGTTGAAGGACTTCTAAAGGTATTAGAAGGCTTCAAGAAGGTCACCCTAGAGCCTTCTCTTCTCCAGGCTGAATAATCTCAATTCTCTCAGTCTTTCCTCATAGAAGAAGCGTTCCATCCCACTAATCTTGGTATTCCTCTTCTAGACTCACTCCAACAGGTCCATGTCTTTCCTGTGCTGGGACCCCAGACCTGGACGCAGAGTTCCAGGTGGGTGGGGTCTCATCAGAGCAGAGCAGAGGGGCAGAATCTCCTTCCTGGCCCCTGCCTGGCTATGGATACAGCCCAGGACACCTTGGCTCTTTGGCTGTGAGTGCACATGGCTGGGTCACCCACCAACACCTTGAGTCCTTCTTGGCAGGGCTGCTCTGGATCTTTTCCTCCCCTTGTCTATGTGTATATTAGGGACTGTCCTGACCCAGGTGCAGCACCTCACACTTGGCTTAGTTAAACTGCAGGACATTCCTAAAGGCCCACTTTTTGAGCTTGTTTAGGTCCTTCTGGATAGCATTCCATCCTTCAGGTGTGTCAATTGCACCACTCAGCTTGGTGTCATCTGCAAATTTTATAAGAGTTCCCTTGATCCCTTTGTCTCTGTCATTAATGAAGTTATTAAATAACATTGGTCCCAATATAGACTCCTGATGGACACCACTTGCCACTGATGTCCAGTTTGTTATCCATCTACCAGTCCACTTATCAATGCCATCTCTCTTCAACTTAGAGAAAAGGATGTTGTAGGGGACCATGTCAAAGGCTTTACAGAACTCTTTACACTTATCTTTAGAGAAGGTCACATCTGTAGACCTTCCCCTTCCCAGCGTTGCAGTCAGTCTGACACAGAAGGCTGCTGGGTTATTCAGGCAGGAACTTGCCTTTGGTGAAGCCAAGCATGCTGGATGTGTTGAATCACCTCCCTGTTCCCCATGTACTTTAGCACAGCTATAGGAGGAACTGTTCCATGATCTTCCCAGGCACAGAGGTGAGGTGGACAAGCTGGTAGTTCTCAGAGTCCTCCTTTCTGCCTTTTTAAAGATGAAGGCAAAATTTTCCTTTTTTCCCAGTCACCTCAGACCTCACCTGATTGCTATGGCTTTTTAAAATACATGCATATATGAAAGTACATGTAAGACTATATATATGTTTATTTTTTATACTTACAAGTATTTGTAAAATTACACAAAAAAATGAGAACATGTTCTATAACCATATAGATTACTGTCATTCTAAGTTAAATTACAGAACAAAGAATCAAATAATCTAATAATGAAATAATTGCTATATGCCACAAGACAACAACATGAAAAAATAAAAAAATATAAAAAAATAAGTTCTACACAATGTATTTTAACTGAAGAAACACTACATTTTCATTGTTTGGTATTTGCATGTTAAAATACAATTGTATTCATGGTAGATATATAAGTTATTGCTTGTCTTGCTCCAGGCATCATTGCATCAAAAAGCAATACCTTTTTTCTTTTCATGTGAACTCAATGTATTATACTCATGCTTATACATGCTGTGCAGCATGCCAATCAAATATGTTTTTCTATTTCTATTAGTTTCTTATTTCTGCATAAATACTCCCTATCTCTTTTTCCTTTCATTTACAGCACCTTCAACTGCCAAAAGCTGCAGTGAGTAAGAGAAATCACTTTTTACTCTAGCTTTTTCTCCAATATGTACATTATAGCAAATCTACTCTCACTTTCAAAAGGAGTGGATGCCTGTAAACCATCTCTGCTATAATTTTAAATAAAAAGTTGGAGCTTCAGGCCATGGAGATGGGAAGTTATCCCCAATGTCTAATTATTAGCTTGATGAGATAGCTCCTGGTACATCTAAAAGCATATGAATGCTTAATGCTGTTGTGCATAACAATATGACAAAGAGAATAGTATAAGCATATAGATATACCTTCATAGCTAGAATGAATAATAAAATATAAATAAATCCTAAATTTGTTTGCATAAAGCATATAAATTTGAATGCATGCGACAGGGTACTGAGCATTAAAATTCCTAAATTTAATTTTCAAACCTGAGACAACCAACCTCACATGACAAAATCAGGATAAATTTATTATAACACAAAAAATTACTGACAACAGATACAGAGGATAATAAGAGAATCCATTCTGCACCGGACCAGGTTCCTTAGAGTTTTTGTACTTTGTTGTAGGGCAACAAGGGGGGAGAAAATTGCAAGATAAAATCAGTGATACTGACTACTGTTCCCTAGGTAAAACATGATCACAGATATAAAAGCCTATAGAATAAATACTATTAAATGTCAGTAAATGTATCAAGCTTGGAGATTTTATTAACTCTCAATAAAATTCAGTAAGGTAATGTTTTACATATTATTTTTAGGGTGCAAAATTCTAAGTCCTCAGTTAGGCTTAAAACTGGTTTGTGGCACTTTGGATGGACCATTAATCAAATGAATACTTGACTATCCCCTCCTCAGTATGCTAAGCAGTCCTAAGTTATCTCTCTTGCCTAGATGTTCAAGCACATGTCTTTCCCCACCCAAATAATAATAATTAAATATATCACATTACTGCTGTTATACATATAAGTAGCATGAGAACACTAGTCTTTATAAAATAATTATATATCAGAAATTAAGAAATATGGGGTATGTTTATACTAGTACATGTAGTGTGATCAGAACCATTCCTTGACACAGGAAAACAGTCCTGTCCTCTGCTTCTCTGGCCAGAAGTACACCTTTCAGTTGTTCTACCTAGACACATAAGGAATCCATGGAACTCAAGGTGTCAGGAATATAAGCCTGACAATAATGTTCACTTCTTCCCTGATACTATGAAGTGACGTTGTGCCCCAATCACGGAAGGAGCGGTGGCGCCAGTCAGCCGCACTCTCCAAACTCCTCTTGCTTTCGGCGCGTGCACCAGGGGTGGCCACATTCTGACAGCCACGGGCAGGCAGGAATCGCGGTTCAGTCATTGGCTGGGATCCAAACTGCCAGGAGCAGCTGATAAACATGGACCCAACGTCTAAGGATGGAGGTGAAGGAAGAAGGAAGGGCTCTTTGCTTGCTTTCTCCGAGGTGCCTTTATTGTTTCTGCGATGGGAGCAGAGCCAGGGCTGCATCACTGCACGGGAGTGGCGCAGGTGGAGCAGCACCTTGCAGGAGTGGGTGAGACTCAGGAGCAGCACAGCTCAAAGGGGGACAGCAACAAAAGAGTGTGGAAACGGAGAAAAATAGTGGTTTTTATGGAGGGGGGTGGAATCCCGGGAGGACACCTTCCAGACGGAGCAGCGCCTTGCAGGAGTGGGTGAGACGCAGGAGCAGCACAGCTCGAAGGGGGACAGCAACAAAAGACTGTGAAAACGGAGAAAAATAGTGTTTTTTATGGAGGGGGGGTGGAATCCCGGGAGGACACCTTCCAGAGAATCAGTGGCTGGATAGGAGTGACCCAGGGTAACAACTGTAAACAGCCTACAGCAGGAAAGCCACAGACCAATGGCAGAAAGGAAAAATCACAACTGACAGGGAATTCTCTAGATAAAGGAGGGTGACAGAAAATCACAGACATTCTACAGGGGCAGGATTTTTGAGGATAGACAGGGAAAAATCTGGAATTCTCGGAACTGCCGAGAATTGCCATGGCGCGACAGGGGATAAACAACTTTAGACATAAACATATTCTTCAAATCCCCAGTGCTACAGGCAGGGAAAGACCAAATATCTTCAAATCCCCACAGCCACAATGAAGAGAAAGGCAGGGGACCATCATGGAACTGCTCCTCACAAAATAAGAGTGACTATATGGATCACTGAGCATAGCCCCTGCTACTGAGACACCAAATCTTCCCCTATTTCCATATATTTATTAATCTCAACATAAGAAGTAGAAATGTTTGTTAGTCTTCATTATTCTTACTTTATAAGATTCTGCTCCAGACTCTTTCTGCTCAAATGGCTATAAGTTTTGTTTTATTATAAATATATTAATGATCAACATATCCTCATTTGTTACTTATAACTGTATAACTAGCACCCTTTAATTTGGAAGCTATTTTTACCTTTCCCAGAGTTTACAATTGCTAGAATTTTTTTCAGAGACTCTCAAATATTTCAATATAATATGACCAGTACTTTTATTATTTTAGCAGCTCTTCCTTGCACTCATGTCCTACATTTATTTACCAGAACAGCAGAATTATATGTTTGAGTCCAAATAAAGCCTTTCCGAGAAGCTGTATGCAATTCTAAAACTTTTTCCCATACATGGAGGAAACACCACACTGAATGTAATAATGAGATCCTTTTTTTTTTTTCTTTTTTTCTATTTTATGGTTCCATAATATGTCACCTTTTATTAATATTCCACTAGGCAGAATATCATCCTCTCATTGTTAAACTCCCTGGGAGACATTGCGATTTAAGCACATTCCCAGACACTTTTCCCCAAGCAGACTTTCTGACTCGTACCAAAAAATCACTTCTGTTTTGACTAAAATACCACTTCTCTACCTGGCCTGCACAGCCTCTCTGGTCACACTCAGTTTTGGTGATATCCTCAGGAAGTAAACACTTTTTAATTCTAGCCTCATTACCTGAGGAGAATTACTCCTAAATGAAGAAGAAGAGAGTAGTAATAGTGAGAAGTAATCCAGAAAAACAAAAACCAAAAACATCTTCAGAAAAAAAGACTGAATTGAGTTTCATTTATTTAGAAAGGAGCAAACTTGAAGATATACAATAACAATGCTATATGCTAAATGTTGTCACAAAAATGAATGTTCTCCATGTCTATGACATATAAAACAAAAATAAATGATCTAAAATTTAAGAAATATTAGCTGTATGGCAGGGGAAGCACTGTAATATGAGTGACTAAATTCTATTAAAAATTTAAGTAAAATGAAATGAGCTGTAGGGCAGGGGAAGCACTGGAATATGAGTGACTGAACACTATTAAAAGCAAGACAAGCATCTACTAGTTTCATTTTCTATGTTTAGAAGCAGTAAGCTGGGGCAGTTAAATTTGTGAGATGTCCCCATGAATTATTTTCTATTTATTTATGATTCTGGAAGCAATCATGCCTTCTGCTTTATTAAAATTTAGTGCACAGGGCTTGTAAATGCATTAGTTTATCTGTATTCAAAGTACTTAGCTGAAGATTCTAGTCTCTAAGAAAAATTAGATCAATTAATATATAATATAATAAAACTAAACATTTATATAGGTGGATTAGTAATTAAAATGCCTAACAAATTTTATAAAATGTGGGTAATCACTGTGTAAAAAAAGAAAGCAAATAGTGGTTTATAACCTGATCCTAGATTATTTATTTGTTGCCATTTAAGTGTAGCTTTCTAGAGAACAAGAATGGTTCATTCCAAAGGACAAAATATTAAGCAGGCAAGGCAGAAGCTGTGCAGGGATAACGCGGAGCTCTTAATAGAAATGGGACATGAAAAGTCCATAGTGGCTGGACACAGCGACAGGCTGTATGGAAGGCATACAAAGACATTGCTTAATGAAGGCAAAGAAGGTGAAGGGTAACATGAAAGATTTCATTGGGAAAACGTGATGAGAAAGAAGTTTAAGAGATCAGTGGGACAAGGGACCTGGTAACAAAGATAGTGGAAAAGGCTTTTTACAAAATGCCTTTTTCTTAAACTCTCTGATTCAAACTTTCTGAATACATTCAGTAAAGAAAAATGAACCTTCAAATCAGCAAATAAAGTTACAATAGAACACTATTAAAAAAATAGGATGATATCATCAAAATAATAAGAAAACTAACATTAGAATTAAAATAAAATAAAACATGGCAGTAGATTTCCACATTAAAGAAAGATAATAAACTTATCTGTAGTGCAGGATTTTATACACAAAGTAGAAAAATAGAGATTTTTATGCAAGAAATCTTCTAATGCAACCCTCTCCAGATCAACCCTAATCTTGTTAAAGCTGTTACTCAAGTTACTCAAGGCTTTTAGGAGTCAAGTTTGGGAAAACACTAAGGATGAACATACCACAGCCTCTCTATGGTACCCATTCTAAGTCTGAGTAATTTTCAAGGTGAAGACTTTTTTCTTCATTACTACGTGGAATTTTCTTTGTTGCAAATTGTCACCAACTGCAGTCCAAAACTTGGTGAAGTTCCATTACAACGATGGTGCACTGCTGCCTCACATTAAACTCATTCTCAACCAGAACACCTGGGCCCTTTTTTTCCTGAAGATGTGCTCTGCAGCCAGTTGTTCCAAGTATACGTGAATACAGGAGGAGTTTTCTTTGCTGAACTTGCAAGCATATGATACATTAAGTCCTCACTGATTTCAAAATGCCTGGAAGTCACCTAGTAAACTGGAAGCCAAGATGAGGGGAAATAACCTCTGACAAAAACGTGATAAAATAAGTAACACATCCTGAATGTTCATCATCAGATATTGAAACTTTGTACCAAAATGAGAAAGCATAGTCTTTTTTTTTTACAAGTAAATAGCACTCATATGGTTCAATAGAGAGTCCTTTTTCTGCAGGGCTGGTAAGGCGCAGTAGCATGTGCAAGCTGAGTAAATTGCACCAGCATTTTTCTCAATTAGCAAATTAAATCATATTAAAAGAACTGGCGGACTGCCTATAGAATATTTTTTTTTTTATCTTGGCTTTTTCTCTTTGTAAATGTTTTTGGTGTAATGCTATGTTGTTATGTGCCAACACAGTAGTTCCCTCAATCCTCAATAAGCAGACATATGTTGGCACTTATCCATCTCTAATTTTGTCAGAGTACTTCATTTTCTCTCACAGTGTTCTTCCTGGCACAGATACTTGCCAGCAACTGACAAAAAAACAACTGGAAATGAGAAAAAAAAATTACTTTCAGGGGCAATCCCTGACAGCAGCACTACTTGAATATGATCCTTGCCAAGATTTTCTCCTCTGCCTGCATACATCTACATGGAAAATGTGTTGGTTTTGTTGCTGCTGCCATTAATTTCAGGCCCTAGTTCTCCTTTAAAGAATATCCAATCAAACCAACTTTTTTTTATTAAGGTAGTTAGAAAGGAGCAACATTGCTGCAATCAAAAAAGTCCTGATTCAATATACAAAATTTTTTGCAGGTATACACAGAAGTTTCTGTATAAATCACACTTACAGAAAAACATCTACTTTGAAAAGACTAAGGATCCATTTATACTGCTTAAGAGAAATCATATTCACTAATGTCTGTTAAATAAAAAAATACTAGAATGATGTCACATACTATTCTGCTTTTCATTTGCATCTCAATATAGGATAAAAAAAACGCAAGAATGAGAGCTGTATGAGACACCTGTTATGCTCTGATAATCCTATAAATGTTATAAATATTGTAAGCTAATATCCTTGAAATTAGCCTTGGTCTCAAAAACTCTCAGTTTATTTGTTATTGCTGGTCCAGGCTTTATCCTATTGAAAACTTTGGAGGAACTTCTGTTTTCTTTTGCATTCAGAGCTCACAGGAATATAGTGTAGATTACACAGTAAAATTTTACCTGGATTTATTTGGTCATTTCCTTATTTAAGTGATAATGGTTTTGGGCTAAGAGTTTTGGACACTTACAGACACTTACTTAGAAGAAATGAAAAACTTTAATTAATTAAAAAATGCCGAAGATATCATATGAAGCAAATATTTCCAGAAGCATGTAATTTGTAAAGTTCCCAAAAAGGTCCTCTCTGTGGGTGTTATTATTTTCATACATATTTTATCCAAACTTTGTTGATTACAGATCAGACTCCTGAAACATTTCAAGGTACAGTTACTTGAAGTGTCTCTTTTCTCTCAGAAGTATTATTATTTTATAATAGAACACACCTCTAGCAGTCATCTTCTTACTAATACAGGAGGGGCTTTACACGTAAAAGTAAATAGTGTCTTCATTGAAAAATAACAGAAAAGTTAGATTATTTCATGAGACATTATGAAAAATTAATTTAAAACTTTAATAATCTAGCATAGAAAATTTTTTTGAGGATGGGCAATTTTTATTTTATATTTTAAGTGTTCAGGTGGGAGACAAGATTACTTATCTTTTACCAAAAAAGATTGTCATTTTCTATCTCTACTGCACATCAGTCTAAACTCAGAAGTTTTTCTCTTTTGTTAATAGTTCACAGTTTTATAATATGTACATGTTGTCTTAGAAACTAATTTAATAGCAGAAAATGGAGGATAATCATTCATAGCTATAAATGCAAATCTTGAAAAAAAAAGCCTTGAAAAATGGTAATGTAAGTTAAAACTTCAATTTCCAGTTTGTAATAAGTAAATAATGAAAGAAAAGTTAATGTATTTTTCTTTCATATCTTTTTTTGAAAACACTGAGTCAGTTCCTCAGAGTCGCTATCTGAACATTTGCTCTTTTTTGTTATTAAAATAGTACCAGCTCTACGCCAACTCATTTATTTAAAAGATAGATGAAAAGGTTCATATTTAAGCACTGTATAACCAAAGGCTTTTCCCTTCCATTTGGGTAAAGTAAGTAGTCCAGCTAACTAGAGCAAGCATTTAGGCACAACACTTTCCTTTAAGTACCAGTTTTGTTTTGGAAAAGTGTGAGTAAAACACTGGATTTTCAAACAAAATATTTAACAGTTTTTGGAGATGAAATATAACAAATAATTTTGTACATATTAAGGGAAACCTCCAATGCATAAAGGTAATTCCACAATTAGAAGAATGCGGAAGCTTTACCCTGCTGCAGATTATGTTATCAGCGCATTTACTGAGTAAAATAAAAGACAGAGGAGCTTATTAGGATCCTGCCTTGAACAGAACAAAGGAAAAAATAGTAACACAAAAAAAAAAAAAAAAAGAATAAGAGATTAAAAGCTAGAAAAGCTAAAATTTTTATGAAAGTGTAAGATAATTTCTAGCATTAAGGAAAAGAAATCATATATTCCATTTTGAAACTTCTAGGCAGATTTCTTACTGAAAAATTAAATTATCAGATACAAATACTTTCTGACTTTTTATCTAAAGCTGTCAAATTTCACCATGAATGTAAAAGGAGCAGACAACATGTGGCTCCTGAAAACAGGTATAAGAATCAGAGAATATTTTAGGTTGCAAAAGACTTTTAAGATGAAGTCCAACTGCTAATTCAGCACTGCCATGTACATCACTAAACCACCCTAAGTGCCACAACTACACATCTTTTAAGTACCTCCAGGGATGATGACTCAACAACTTCCCTGTCCAACCTGTTCCAGTGCTTGACAACCGTTTTAGTCAAAAACTTTTTCCCAATATCCAATCTACACCTCCCCCTGGTGCAGGCTGAGGACATTTCCTCTTGTCCTATCTCTTGTTATATGGGACAGTCAGTTCACCTTCAAGTCCTACAGCAGGAAGTTTCTACACTATGCTGATATAACAACAGATGTGAATATAATGCCAGTGTGAGAAGAAGAAAACCACCAAGATCTGCTGAGACACCATCTTGACTTGTAATGTGAAACACAAACAGCATAACACATTGCCACACCACTGTCCAGCCATTGAACCTCCTTTCAGTCCTCTGTCCTTAGTCTCCACAAGATGGAAGTTGGAGTTTTATGGCTCCTGGTGATCTAAGTATTTTATTGTATAATTTACTGGGTCCAGAGCAAGGCATCTTTTTATTCAAAGCTGATGTACATGTATTACATAGGGAGTTGCGCTCTAGGAAAGTCCTAGAGTAATATTTTGTTTTTTCTGCAGGACTCTATTATACAAATTATTTAAAATTTAATCTGTTTAATTTTATACTTTTAGATACTTAAGTGAATTTGTGGCAATATTCACATTCACAGAGTAATTATATCTGCAGATGTTCCATAACCCTTATTTCCATAGTTCTAGATTTGTTATTTTGCTAATCATAACCATACAACAGTTTGTATTTCTTTCTAAAGTCAGTAAAGTATCTGTAAATATATAATTTAATTGAAAAAGTAGCCTTATATTTATCCATGCCATCTAAAATCAGTGTAATACTAACATACATAAATAAATATTATTTCAATTTAATCTTACTTTGCATATAGTACTTTTGGGTTGTCAATTCCTAAGCTTTCTCAATAAAACAATTCATAAAAGATCTCTCTCATTTTCTGGCATACATTAAATTGGATTATTTTTTCTTATTTGATATTTGTCATAGATTTCCTTTTTAAAAAATTCAACACCAGCTTGTGTCTAAATGTAGTAAGTTATTTTTACAGCCATTCATGTTTTTTCTTTTCCATTTAAACTATCTGAAAGAGCATTCCAAAGTAATCAGACTTAATGCAGCTAAATCACTATCCAGCCCCCAAAAGTAGAACTAGCTAATCATAAAACATTTTTCTAGAAGATTGGCTTAAATGCACATTGCCCAGTTAGGTTTTTTCAATTTATTTTAATCACTTTGATGCAGGCTAAGCTTTTCCCCAGAAACTTTGGAGCCTATTTCTTTCTTCTTTCATGAAGAAAATGCCATACATAATACAATGTCTGTCCTTGTCTAAATAATGAAATGAACCATTTAAAAGAACTTTTTCTCTTTTGAGAATTCTATAAGTTTCATTTCCTAATGATTATGAGGTTCACACTACTTCTTCCACTAGTGATGCTACCTAATAAGTGAAGTATTATCTGTCAGAAGAATGTATTATCTGTCAGAAGGATATATCATTAAAAAACAGCATAATTTTTTTTCTATTTCCAAAAGATTAAAAATGTTAATTTCTGATGATGGTAGGATTATACCTGTTTCTATAGCTGAAACCAAGCAACTGTTTTAAGCAGCAGTTAAGGAAACTGAACTTGTAATATACTTAATTCCTTGAAGCTAAAAACTGTTCCTGGGACAACACAGATTCCACATCACAAAGGAAAAATATACTTCCTCTCTTCTTGATGGATAGAATTCAATTGCATCAGGGAAAAAGTAAGCAGAATTCAAATTACAAAACATTATTAAAATATCTTCATCAAAAATGAGAGGAAGCAATACAATTAGTGGATGGACCAGACTCTTTCATGTGCAGAAGAATAAATTAAGTAGTTTAATTCACTGCAAAGGAATAATAGAATTAATTGCAAGACTCATCATTTGCTAACAACCAACATCATCTTCTGCCTAGTATCTAGATGCTAGTTTCATGCCATTGCCCCCTAGTCATGAACTCCCAATTTTCATGAATATCAAAGTCCTAGTTAAGTATCATATTATAAGAAAACAAAAAGAGAAAAAAGCAAATCATCAATGTGAAAATTAAGACCTTGATTTTTCATCCAAAACTCTCTGTCTTTATATGTTAAAGACAGATTCAGGCGTGCCTCAATATTTACTAGAAAAAGTCCTGGTTTTGGATGTTTTTCCAGTATTCAAATCTGCATCAGACACATTAATTCCTATTGTTCATTAGTGGGTTTTTTTAATAAGTTTGGGCAATATTTTTGCTCTGAAGTAAACTAAAAGTCTCTTTAACATCTATCATAACATATTCATAGGAGTTTCTTCGTTATCCCTCTCTCCCTCTATCTGTACACCCTCTGATGTGTAACATTCTAGGTGCCCAAGGTGTCCTTGTGGAACATCCTCAAACACTTCCTTCAAAGAAATACTGCCCAGGTAGCAGCGCAAACAGGAACGGAAATGTCTGAATATTATTTGACAATATATTAGTGGAGTCATCTAAATGTAGTAAATTTAAAGTAAATTATGTTCTGCTGTATGTACCACAATGACTCCCAGTCCAGTTGGCATCTGAGGAACATGTAAATTTGGTACATTTTTTTGATGAATCAGTGTTCCAAAGTTTTTTTTTGGGATATGAGGGTACTTTCTATAAATGAAACATGATGAATTGTCTTTTCCTATGAATATTTTCACTGGTTGGTGGGAAATTTTTTTAATTGTTGAGTATTTTTAAATTGGGTTTTAACTGCTGTATTAAATACCTCCCAGCACTGCAGTAATAGATGTGAAGGGGTATTTTTATTTTTATTTTTATTTTTATTTTTATTTTTATTTTTATTTATTTTTTAAAATTTGCGTAGGAAAGTAGGAATATTTTTCTCCCAAGCATTTACATTATTTGTGCATGAGTTGTATTTTTTTCATTTGAAAAATTTTTTTTTGTCATTTTCATTGTCAAAATATTTATTTGGATTTATTAAATAACAGAGCATCATAAAATTTGCATATGCAGCAAAAAATGTATCCTTGACAACTGTAATGAGCATAAATTAAACATAGCTGAAAGCAGATAACAGCTACTTTGTATAATTCCTCCAGCACTTTAAAATGATTGCCCAGTTAATCAATGATGAGTTATGGTGCAAACCTTACAATAACACGTGTGACATGTACATTAATAGCTAATTGGAACATTATGATGAATGGTACTACAAAGAATACCATGAGTTAATGAATAGATTATTTTTCCAGTTTCTGGCCAAATGATGGGTTGTATAGATTAAATAATCTCTTAAACCTTCAATGTCACTAGACTGTCATGGTAAAATGGCGTTGCATCCCAATCACAGGAGGGACAACGGGCACGTGCACCAGGAGTGGCCGTGTCCTGCCTTAGCCTCCGGCAGGCAGGATCGCAGCTCGGCCACTGGCTGGGATCCCGGTCCACCAGGAATGGCCAATTAATGTGGACCCATATCTAATAACCAGAGTAAAAGAAAAAGGAAGGACTCTTTGCTTGCTTCTCTCTGCTTTTATTGTTTCCTGCGCAGGAGCGGTGCCAAAATGGGGCAGGTGACACAGTGCCATCTGTTCTGTTCTTCTTTCTCAGGGTGGAGAGCGGCACCAAGGCTGCAACCTGCAGAACCATGTGGGTGCCAGTGGGGTGCGGAAGCTGCGCGGCTTCAGGAGGGAGCAGTGGCAAAGAGCATGAAACAGAGAAAACCAGTGGTTTTTATCGAGGGGGGGTAGATTCCCGGAGGGAGATTGTCTACCAAGGGCTAGATAGGAGGGGTCTGGGGGGACAAATGGAAACATAACATGGAGCGGGAAAGGTACATACCAATGACAGAAGGGAAATATCATAACTGACAGTGAATTTTCTGGATAAATGCGTGTGGCAAATTATGACAGACAGGCTGCAGGGGCACAATTTTGGAGGATAGACAGGGAAGAATCTGGAATTATCATTACTGCCATGGACAAAAGGTGCGAAGACAGGTGGTAAACAACTTTAGACAAAGACTAAACATATAATCTTCAACCCCCCACTGCCACAGTCAGGGAGAGACTACACATCTTCAAATACTCCCTGCCACAGTGAAATAGTATGTCTCTAAAATTTAGTATTTGTCAGTCCTACTGGAAGAATGCAGACTGAGCTAGCCATCATCTAGGTAGTTTCCAAAGAATTTGGAGGAAAGAAGTACTACTGTGATTTGCTCTTGAGTTTTAATGGTTTAATTTCTAATATGTTAGATTTTCCTATGTCAGGAAATGGTTCTTTCCATATCCCCCTGTTCAGTTTCCCTAATGGTTCTCTCCAGAAGTTGTTTACCTCATATTCCCGCCTTTCCTTATGTCAATCCCCAAGTCAATCTCCTCTATACCTCCCATGTTTCCTGATTCTTCCCTGTCAGTCCTCTAAACCCTGCCTCTGCAGCTTGTCAGTTATAGTTTGCTACACCCCTTTTGCCAGAAGTTTCTATGTCAGTTATGTTGTTTCCCTTCATCCATTTGCAGATTATGTATTCACTCCTCCCTCCTTCTTCCTCATTGGTTTTATGTTAATATGAACCCGCTTCATGCTCCTTCTTGCTAACCCCTGTCTGGTTTGTAGGCAGTCTCCGCCCCTGAGCCTCCCCCCTTTATAAACTGTTGTAAACTCATTGCCACCACTCTTTGGTGTCTGCTGTCTTGAAGTTTGTTTTGTTGTAACACCTTGATACTTGTCTCTCCGAGGAGGAATAAACATCTTGGAACTTTACCACCAGAGAGTCCCTCTCTCTTTTTGTATCACTCAGCTACAACTATGAACCTGTCGGGTTGTCCACTTTCGGCCAGGGCAGATGGAAGGAGAGGTTCCAAACCGCATCCCTCAGCCCCAGCTAAGGAGCTCGAGGCAGGGAGCGGGCACTCGGTGACACCGCTTGGAGAAAAAGGGCTGAGCAGCTACCCCCTTACGAGGCTCGCCCTTTCTCCCAGGATCCAGGTGTGGCGGCAGGGTACGTATGGTAATGTCGTAGTACAACAAGACACCCGCTGCACAAGCACGTGCGGTAAAAAAATGGCAAGGTGAGTACCAAGCATGAGTCCTTTCAGGTAGTCAAATGTAGTCTCTAGATGTGTTTTAATTTTATTTTAATCTAATTGCTTTCAGCAAATTAAATATGGGATTATTTTAGTCCCTATACTACTTATTTTCCCCTTATAGAAAATGAAAAGGACAAAGGAAAAGGGAAAAAAAAAGGAATAAAGGGAAAAAAAAAAAAGGAAAGAGGGATGCTTTAAGTTTTAGCTTTTGTGATTTGTATTTTTTCAGATTCTGTAAATTTTAGAAAGCTACCAAAAAGCAACAACATTGCAATTGAATGCTTTCTCATTTCTGATCCACGCTGCATACTTCTGAAAAGCTTCATACAAAGCACACTGTACAACACCCTTGTATTACTGCTTTTTGCTTTGCTTGTCTTCTTACAGGCTGGGCAATGTAGACTGCATATAAATTTTTTTAAAATAATACGAAGAAGTTATATTAAAATATATCTTCCTTTAGAAATTTTTCTAGAAAACAAAAACTATATAAATCCCATGCTTCAAAGACATACATCCATAAAAATTTATGAGTATGTGGGATATCTTAAGTATATACAGGAGCAACTTGTCTAAAAGGCTGAGTTAATGACTTCTGCAACATTAATCATTAACCTTTTGGAGTGTTTCCCAAAGGGACTTCTCAGTAACAGCCTTTAGAGAATCATATACCGAGTTCTTGCAATGTTGTCTAATGATGAGTTATACATATTAATTAATTAGTCAAGGCTTGTAAAGTGCTTTGGAAAGGATAAAGGATAACATACCGGTAAGTGCTAACTGCTCTTACGCTCAATTTTTTTTGCACTAACCATTCCTAAACAGATCTCTGAAGCAATGTAGGAGTGATGGTTTGCTTGAGAGCACTGTTTTCACTCCAGTGCTGTACCATTGCGGTTTTGCAAATTACTGAATTTAGCACGGTCAGAGTCAGGCCCAGTCCTGGAGTGGCTCTTGCTGTGTGGAGTAAATCTGCATGCACACACTTGGCTGTGTACAGATGTCCATAGTTCCACTCCCTCATTAAACACATCACAAATATCACTAATCTTTAAAAGCATTGGAATATCTGTTTTGGAGTGTAGCTCTTGAGAATAATTCACTCTGGTACCCAGGCCCAAGGAGCCCAAAATCTTGGAACTGTTGAAACCTCATGCTATGCTTTTTCATAGTCAGAAACTTGATCATCCATGAAGTGACGCCTTTTCATTGCTTACCACAAGCAAGTCACCACAGCAGGCAACTGCGGGAGATGCCCAGAAGTCCACTTGAAAATGACTGCAGGAGATGAGTCTATATTGAACAGCTTATTTTAGTAAAAGGGTTTAGTTTAGTCTGGTCATGATGCCATAACAGTCCAGAAATCTTCATCCTCTTCTGCATGTTAAATACTGCAAATTTGTAAATTTCCTAGTGTTTTTCTTTCTTCATTTTTAGTAGAATTATATACAGAACAAAATGTACCTACAATAACATTCTGAGAAGGTGGATTTTTCTCTTGTAAATTGTAGATTCCTTTGACATGCTTACAGTTGCTAACCTGACCTGATTTAGACATCATCCTGTTTTTCAGTTTTGTTTCTGTTTTTCCATTTTACAGAAGAAGAGAATATAATTTGTGTCACAATCCTAATCTACATCTCTCTTTGAGTTTAAATTATTTAGAAACACTTTTTATCACCTATCCTTTTTCCTAGTATACTTTTATTTTATTTATGTAATTGGAAAAATAAATATGGTTTTATATTTTCTGGTATATTCATCCATTCTTTTCTTAATACTGTGTGGGTTTTACACCAGATAACAGGTCCAATTTAGTTCCAGTCTTTTTTCTCTCTCAGTAGTTTTAGTGATAAACCATTTACTGTTATTTTCTGAAATTTCTTCAAATAACATTTTCAGGAATGGTCAGGTTGGACAGATTAATTGACGTTCTTCCACTTCCATCTACGTAGTTCTTCTTACCTTTAGTCTGGCTTAATTATTTGTGTTAACACTTACGCCAGCAAATAATCTAGAGCAGTAAATAAAACAAAAATATTCTATAGCTTCATAACTGCCAATTTAAACTCATGCCAGTCATGGAAAATGGGCAGTAAGACTTGATTTAGATCTCAATAACAACAATTCTGATGAGTATGACTAACAAGGGCTCATAAAATGCTATTTTAGTTGTGAATGTTTGTTTTAATACAGGGCTAGTGTAAGGAAATACATTTTCTTTATTGTCGTAGTTTCTTAATTAGAAGAAATATTTAAGTTTAAAATTCTTTTTATCGTTGTGCTACTCACAATACATCTAGGTAGGAGCTGGCCTTCAAGAACAAAAAATGTTAAAAACCATTCCATGAAAAAAAATACTTTCAAAACAAGTATTCTCCATTTTGTTTGGCTTTTCCCTAGGGGGGAAAAATGAGTCTTTTGTATTGGCTGTTTGTGTACTTGATGATCAGAATATAAGATTTCCAAATGTACTGGAAACAACCAAATGGCCACTCATAGAACAGAAAGAAATTATGTCTCTGCCAACAGTCTCCAGGAAATGCAGGTATGCAAAGAAATCTGGCTATTTTCAACCACTAACATTCAGAGAATCTTTTGTGCAAGTCCTGTCTTTTCACTACCTGTAGGTTTCACTACCAATTGAACACCATCTTCCAGAAATCAAAGCCCACTTTGAGTTCACTTACAAATACTACTTCATGGGAAAGCACCATTACCAATGTGAGCCAGTTGTTTTAATACTGTCACTAAAATCTGACTCTAAAGCCTGCCTTACCATGTTCTTCCAGAGCACATTTATTATAACCTGAGTAGCAACTAGCTGCTGTTCACCTGCACCAGGTTTTGTTGCTCTGCACAGAAGAGAACATTTTCATTGATGGGTGAAGCCTTACAAGATTCATTTAAGTTTGGCCTGAAATGTTGCCATTTTTCTCTCAGTAAATATGAAAAAAAAATTGCAACAATGAAGAAAATAGGCTTTAGATTCCATGAGAAAAAGGGAAATGTTACTAGAAAGATGAATGTTGTAATAAGCTAGGGTGATCTGCATGCAAAAACATTTGTTTCCACGCACCTAATTTTATAATATATTATTCCTTGTTCAAGTGACACTGCTTTTTCCTGTAATGATGTTTGTAATGATGTTTCAATCTCTTGGGAACAGAGACTCATTTATTGCGATTCTTTCCTCTCAGGACTTTTGAATTACTTGTGGCTTGCTAAGAATGCAGTAGCAGAGTTGTCACTGCTTGGAACAGTTATTGTGCTGGCTGTGCATTCTTTACACTGCTACCTACAGACTGATAGATTGATTTGAAAATGCCACAGGCAGTTTTAAAATCCCTTGCTGGGGTTGGCTTTAGCAAGATCTGAGGCTCACTGACTGAAACTTGTGCTGATGCCTATCAGTTCTCAAATTCCACTACAATTTAGTGTTTCTAATTGCATGCCCAAAGTCAGCAGGCAATTACACTTGTTGCACTGGACCATATGTTATATTTTCACTAAAATCTACTTAATTTCTACCTATTTCTGTTTTACAGCAATCTAAAATCTTTTGCACAGCTTGAATTGTGACCCCTCCCCTTTTTTTCCACTATCCACAGTATGGATCAGGATTTCAGAAAGCATCTATAAAGTTCCATGGTAAGTCCAGTTTCACATTATTTCAGGGAGCCTATTTCTGTCTGTATTGCCTTTGTAAACGCTGGTACTGTGTGGAGAAAGTGTCTTCTGCCACTCTTTTGCCTTTCCAGAGCTTTCCAGAGCACCTGTACTCCAGGATTTTGAGTTGGAGTTAGGTTTCTCCAAAGACTTGGGGGAAGTTGAGCTAATGGCTTTGCCTCTAAAGCACCACTGGATAAGGACCTTGTTTCCTGAAGGGCAGGCACTAGACCTTAGTACAGCCAGGGTGACCCAAACAGATGCAATATTCTCTGATCAGCCTGGAGGAAACCAGCAGGGTTATCATATTAGGGTTACCTCCCCTTTGTCAGCTGCCATCATAAGTTAAAGTACCTTTCTCTCTTTATCTCAGTGTTAGTTACCAGAAGATCCCTATTGGAGTAAACGTTTCTTTATTTAGTTTTCTCTTGCAGAGTATTGTGTGCTGCTACTACAACCAAAACAAATTTCAGTTCTGTCAAACTTAATCTATTTTGAACATGCAGATTTTTTTTTACTGACTGATATATCAAAATAAACCAAGAAACTAGCTAATTTTGATCCTTTTTAGCTTTTGCCTCTGTTTTAAAAACAAGGACATTGAGATCAATTTTATAAATATAACATGCTAACGTATTAGCTTATTCGCTCTATACATTGCAACAAGTTCCATAAATCTGAATCCCTGGCAGCTTCATTTCATGGTGCTGAAACATCTGAGTCCTCAGAGAATGTTGAAGGTAAAGCTTAGTAATTTCAATTTGTTCTAAGGTCAACATGCCTATCCTCTCTCAAAAATGAACAAAATAGCTTGTGAAAGAATTCATTTTTTCTCTATATATATATGATTTTTTTTCTTTAGGTAGTCATACAGAATATTAATAACAGAAGTATAAAAGGCAAAAAGAATTTGTGAGAAAATGTCAATAATAATTCAGAACTACGATAATCATATATGTGTTAAATGTGATTATAATGTGAGTTTTTGAGTTCATACTACTTACTTTTTTAGACATATTCTTGTGAAGAAACAGTTGAATAAAAAGACTAAAGGTCAGAATCGTATTTTCTTAATTTTTTTTTTGATCGCCCCATTAAATTCAAGCAGCCTATATTGTGTTTGTGAAAGAGAAATTTTGATATTTGGGGTAAGATGTTTAACAATGTCATTAGGTCAGCTAACTTATTACATGTAAAGATAATGGCAGCTGAAATTCTCCTTTGGGCGCTGACTCAGACATTCAGTGCAGCTCCAGCTATTGCTATGTATTAATTGTGCACTAGGAAACAGACTAGAAAAGGTAAACATAGGAAAAAGACCAGAAAAATACCTTATAGGACATCAACATCTATCCTCATCAATTAATAAATCATAGATTTCTTTCTAAAAAATATGTGGTGTTTTTTAGGATCTAAATGTTTGTATTAATATTATATTTGCCTATCTCTGCTACAGTTAGGTGCAGGACAGGACTACAACTACTCATGTTGTGGCTTTGTAGCAGTGGTGGGTTAAAGTCACTCTAACAGCTGAATTTCAATTAGATAATTTTCCCCTTTTACAGTTCTGAAGATTGTGAGGATGCAAGTAATCATGTAGACACCAATTTATCCGCATTTAGACACTATCACACAAGGTTACAGGATGTTCTGATACTCTTTAGTTTTCTCTCTGCTTTCCTCTAGTCTTTCATGGCACTAATTTCTAGCTAACATTACTACAGCTTTTTTCCTATTTTTTTCTCCTATTAAGTTAATTTCCTGAAAGGAAAATAAATCTACGCCCCCCCCCCCAAAAAAAAAAAAAATCCCAAAACCAAAAACAAAACCTACCCCAAAATAAAACAGAAAAAAACCCAAAACTATAAAGCAAATTAAGTAAATGAAATTTAGTCTCTCGGAAAAACAAGTTCTGAATTCAAATTAAAGAAGCAAAAATGTACTGATAAGATTGAATCAGTTCTTCCCATTAGTTTAATATTCTCCCTTGCTGTTCTTCATCAAAGCTCTGTACCTGCTAATGGTCATATCTTCATGAAACATTATCCTCCCTTATCTACAGTGATTTTAGAAGAATTTTCCCATATGTATTTGCATTGATTGTCACCAGGGAAAAAACAGCATTCTATATTAAGAAGATTCTACTTACAGTCCTACAGAGAAAGTAAACAACAATAGCCCTTTTTTACCTAACCATTATTAATGTAACCTAAAAACCAGTGTTTGAGTTACAAGAAGTGATGCAAAACACTTTCTGGTTGCAAAGGGAAACATTAGATTCTTATCCTGAGGTTTTACGATGCTGGCATGAATTTTACTAAATTTAAAAAAATGTTAATAGAAACCATTCCAATGTTTTGATAGGTGATAATAGGTGCTTGCATTAGAATGGTCCATGGAAATACCTTACCTATGTGCAAATTGCTTTGTGTTAAACAGGAGATCTTACAATTCATGACTTCAAATTCATATGCTTCTCTGCTTTTTATATATGAGATGACTGCAAATACATCTATGGAAACTCAAGTCCTGTGTAGTCAAATAGAGGGAAGTCAAACCAGCAATTCTGATAATGTTACACCTCTTTTAAGATGTAAACTAAAAATACTAACAACGTAGAGGTGTGCTTAAACTTTGGCCAGTATGAAAATCCCTAATCTGATCCTTATATAAAGTTGGTTGATTTATTACAGCGTTTAATAAAGAAGTCTCTTGACTCATTAAAAGTTCATTATCAGTGACACTGCTTTAGTAGCACACTTTAGGATTAGTTTCAAATTTGAGTGGAGGTTGTTGATTTAAGGTTGGTATAGAGAAACTGGATATATTCATGGAAGGTTCTGGACAGGTGTTCAATGGTGGAATCTATTTTTGAGGAAAAATCCCTGACATATACTACTGCTGATCAAAAGTAGATTCTCTGTGAAGAACTCTATTAGTAGTTCATCACAATAACTTCAAAGGGCATATGTTGAAGATCAATTCATTTTTTTGGATGCATGTCTTTTCTGTTTATCTTACAAGAGTAATGAAAGTACCACATTTCCAGAAGTATTCTTCTGCCACAACTTTGATTTCCATAAAAAGCAGAAACTTTTTCTGGGTCTTCTGTTTCTGTCCCAAATCTTGCAGTATTTAGCTCAAGATTTTAAATTCTGTTTTGTCTCTTTACAGCATTGTCTGCTGTAGGTGAAAGAATGAAAAATAGTTTAGATAATGCGTGTTTTCCAATGCATGTTTTTACATTCGTTCACCCCTTAAATAAAAAATTCTTTCCTTTATTTCTATAGAAACAGAAAAAAAACCCAAACAAACAAACCAATTAGAAATGTGACTTGAATGAACTGAGGTAGACAAAAAATGATTGCATACTATCTATTTTTCTCAAGTCCCAAGTCAAAGAATGAGACACGACTGTAAAACACAAATGATCAAGTTCATCTACTGGACTTTGGCTGAGAGACTTTATAAACGTAAGTAAAGAACTAAAACGATTGTTTAGTAGAAGCTCTTTCACTGTTTCTTAAGCTGAACGTGTGGCTGAGACCAGAAAACTTGTCTCTTTATATCTGACACTAACATTCTGTTCCAGTCTCCGTTTCAAGAGATTTGAGTAGCAACAGTTGGATATAGGTTTTCCTTCAATTTTTTAACCACACATTTTACTAAATTAATAGACAATTTTTCCTTGTAGTCTGTACTTTTAGAAAGCTGATAATTAATACTAATCTTTCTTCCAAAGTATCTATTGAATTTGAACAAAATAAATAAATTAGGCCAAATCTCTATATCAAATTAATCATTATTTTGTTGCAGATACACTCAGGTGTGGCACCAACATCTTATACAGAGAAAAAAACCCCAGAACTTTACACTTCCCTGGGTCCATCCATACTGTTTCATACTATTTCTATTGAAATTCCACTCATATAACACTGTAATTACTCCACCCTCACTGTAGTTCAAGTAACTTCGTACAGTTTAGAATCACTTTGTCACATGCTAATCTCTGGCATCATAAATTAGTCACTTACTGAAACAAGGAGTAACAATTAATCACCTCAGAGAATACTTAGCAGAGTTAGCCATTCTTAAGAGTACTATACCTTACTGACAAACCCTGGACAATAATTCCATCACACGCTGCACATCTCACATCTCGCTGAAGACAAAAGCCTCTGATAATGTACTTCTCTCAAAATAAAATTTTAATTGTATTCATGGTATATGTGAGGTTCCTGTTGAAATAATGCTAATTTTTGTTTGTAAGACTGATTTTTACTTGAACAAATAAAATCATTCACAGAGGCATAATTGCCTTTTTTTATTTTTTTTACAGTCTCTTTTACCCTGGATATAATGTCGTTGCGTTTTATGGTCACGATATTCATTAACTCGTTCCTAATATTTTAGAATTATTTTATACCTATGTGTTTGCAGAGTAATTTACAGCACATAATCATAAAGTATCCTGCTGTGAAGAATATGGCATGTACTGATGCATTTCTGAATGTCATGAAGCTGAACCAATCTCAGCTGTCAAAACTGTTCCATTAGAAAAAGCTTAAGTTTGTAAGCATCCATCCAGCATAAACATTTTTGACCTCTATATCTTGCTGAATAAAGGAAGTATACCTATTATTATGTGCATTTCAACTGTGTCCAGAAGTTGAAGTGATAGAATAGGAAAGAAAAGATCATTCCTTTAAAAGAGTAACCTAACTGAAATTCAGCCCACATCTTGGAATAAATCCATTCTTTGGACAGTGTGTGAATATGTCCCATCTTGCTTTGTCCCAGTGTGCAGTGTGCACACAATCATAATCCCAAATATGATTTCACTCTCTCCAGTTTGTTGTAGAAAATAATTTTCTCCATCTTTATATCAGGCTATTTTCTTCTAATTTCAGTCTGCATTGAGTACAATTTCACCACTTTTTTTTGATAGACCCTTCCTACAACATTCACAGAATATTATCAAGAACACAGAATATGCATTCTTTGCAGTTAAAAATAGCAATGACACTTATGATAGTGGCAAAATAGTTTCTGTTTGCCTGTTAGGGGTGGTGGTGTGGAAAACCTCATGTACCTTACAGATAGCTTAATATCAAACTCCTCAGCAAATTTGATATGCAAATGCTGTCTTCAGTACATATACAAAGCTTACATTTCTATATTATTCAATTTCTTCCCATATAATTGCATGAGTTCTATAATTCCATTACTGATTTTAATTTTCACATTGTTTCCCTTATCAACAGAGATTTAGCATTCCACTGTGGAAGGACAGCTAAGGCTTCCCAACAGTTCCAATTTTTAATGACTGCTCAGGAACGATTCTACTATTTGCTCGTTTCTGCTTGCTTTTCAGAACTGAGAATATTTTCATTCTTCTGAAATTAAACCATGTCTCAGGTCCCCTTTTTTAATCATATAGTCATAATTTTCTGGGTTTTTTCAGATTTAATGGAAATTGGGGATATCCAGGAAAACTGAATCATTTTTCAAACAAATCTTAATAATTGGCCAGATGCTACCTTCTAATGGCAATGGAAATTATTAAATTTGATCTGCCTAGAAGGAACTTGAAAAAATTATGTTAAGATCATAGAATGACAGAATGGTTTGGGTTGGACAGGACTTTAAAGTTAATCTAGTTCAAACCCCAATGCCATAGGCAGTAAAATTCGACATGAATTTCAATTAACTAAGTTTGTAGGATATTTAGGGTAGAAATGACAAGAGGTGTCAAAAGTCTCACCCCATTTTTATGATGTGTGGCAGCAGAGTGCTAATTCTCTAGTACAGAAATAAAGGTTAATTTTTGGTGGGTAATTTTAATTTCTTTACCAACTCCCTTATCATAACAGAGCTGAGCAAGTATATAAAAAATGCAACTACAAACATTTTTTTTCACCATTACTGAATCTTCTAGGATGATAAGGGAAGAGATTTGACTTGATGTGAACTGTGTGTATTTGTCCAATAGCTTGTAATTCTGTGTGCTCTGCTGAGTAAGGTTAGGAATCAGCTCTGAGACAGTTGCCAGATGTAGAATTCAAAGTCTAAATTATTCTCCATCTCTTTATACATACTAGAAATATACACCTATTAAAAATAGTTTACAGTCCTGAGCAGCTAATAAAATACACAAACATGAAAAACAGACAGGGCACAGCCATTTTTCATGAAGGCAGGAGAGGACGAATATGATTGTTTATGGCTTTTTAAAAAAAAATTTCATGTACTTGAAGATTATTTCCCTGCATTTCTTATTTTGAATTTTGCTGTAAAATATTGAGTAGCCCCCCCTCCACACCTATGAATTAAGTACAAAGAAAATTTTTGCTCTAATTTTAAAGGAGGTAAATCCGTAGTAGCTCCTTTAATTTTACTTGTAATACAATAATAAAAGTATTGATAGGGATAAAGCTAGACTTAATGGATTTACCACTGCAGAATATCTACATGAGTTTTATTCTGAAAACAGAAGTCAACTGATGCCATGTCAAGATGGGAGGAAGACTACACATTGTGTATCTACAGATTTTTACAAGACAGTAAACATAGCTCTCAAATCCATAATTAGTATCTATTTTCAAAATTGCTTTTTTCTTCTCCACAGTGATACAAAAACCTGCAAATTTTGAAGGTAATATTTCAGACGTATTTAGAATGGTTAATCCCATTGTAGTCCTCTTCACATGTATGCTGTTGTAGAGACTCAGATATCAGATCAGCAGAAAAAAGTTTGAAAAACATACTAAAATGTATAAACATATAAAATGATAAAAACATATAAAACATATAAGAATAGTTGTTACCAGTGTACTGTGTAATGTACTACATATCTTCATTGGCAATTCACTAGAAAGTGAATATACTTCAACACTTTGCAGAATTAAGGTTATGCTTTGTCAGTGGGTGGAACACCTTTAGCCATTAATTTACAAGTAATTGCAATTAATAGTGGCAAAGTTTTCTATTTTAATTCAGCATAAACTATCTGGACAATTGTCTTACCATGGTGCTTGTTTCCCAGCTCACTGGATATAACCTGGTAATAAGAACTAGTAAGTAAATATTTGGCAAGCAGCCCTTTTTCATTACTGAAATTTATAATGATAGGGTTTTTTTCCCTTTTAATAATTGAATATATCTAATTGCTCTTCCTTTTAACTTTAATGCTAGGTTTCAAACTGGTGAATGTACAGGAAAGCACTGGTAGAGACATTATTCTAGTGTGGCTTTCCCTTCTTATACAACAATATGAACTCAAGCAATAAAGTTAAATGAAAAAAGCCCTATCCTAGACTTTCAATTACAGCACAGGCAGGGAGCCAAAATTATCCCTTTCATTACTGAAATACTTCTCATAGCTACACAGGCAGAATCCCTGCTGCTGCTACTTCTGCTATTCTTGTTGCTGTTAGTGCTGCTCTTAAATTGAAGTGCCCTTGAAAACAGATGAGGTTATAGGTCACTAAATAGAAGTTAAAATTGTGGAAAATTTATATTTAAAGGAAACAAAAAAAAGGCAGGAACAGAGACATTCAGATCTTCTTTTCCCTTATCTCAACTGCAAAGATATTATTTATTTCCAGATCTGTAGTAATTTGTAGTAGTAGCAATTGTGCCACTAGTTTGTCAGTGCACATGAAGTATGAGTGTGAGCCCTGTATGTCTTTTAGTAGTACTTATACCCAGAGATATTTTGTACCAAGAATCTACCGACTGAACAAATGGGTGCATTCCATCTCTGGTGGTCCCACCTTTTACTGTGCTAGAAATTACCAAGAAAAAGAATTACTCTTTTATTGCTTTGAACATCTTTACATGACAGATATCATGTCTCAAGAGCAGCTCTTTATTTTCCCTCTCCACTTCACTTTGGAAGAGAATTTCTTTGTACCATAAACCTAACCCATGATTTCAAGAGGGGAACATCAAATCACAACTATTTTCCATAGCTCTGCAAGTGGTTTACCTTAGACTTGTGTGAGGTGGAACAATTCATTCCTTGTCTATCAGCCTCCTGTGTGATTTAGAATTGCCTCCCCTGCAAGAACTAAAGAAAAAACAGGAAGGATCCTGTGTCATCTTTTCCTCAGAACAGGGGAAAATCAAAACTTATCCTATTATTATAGATGAAGATGAAAAGAACATTAAAATAGTAAGTGACAACATTCTGTTTCAGGCTGCGCAAAAAGCGTCAGCAAACATCCAGATGAAATTTATGTAAGAACCCAAGAAAACCTGTCTAAGTACAAAAGACAGTAGATTACCTAAGACAAAAGATTCATGCCTCTGAAATAAAACAGCTAAAATGCATTCAGCAAACTGAAAAAAATGGTTCCTGACACATAACAAGACCAAACATTGTATTCACCTAACAAGAGTCTCAGCACTCATATGTTAAAAGCTATGCTGCAAGGAACATAGTAATGTGTCATGAGGGAATTGCAACAATGCAGAAGTCTTGCTGAAAATTTCAGTCATTAGGGAAGAGTAGTCCAATCCATAAGATTTTCTGATAACTAAGAAAGTCCAGAGAAGATGTTTCATACAAGAAGCATATTTTTATAAATAATTTTAAAATATCATCCTTGTAGGAGGAAACAATAAAAGCAAAGCCTTCTGAAATTCCTCAGAAACCTCATTTTTTGCTTCCTTCTTCCAGTCTTGGATCACAGGAAGTCAAATACTTCGGAAAATATAGGGGTTTTCATGTATTTTCTAGTCAGGTTGGGGATTCGAGATTTTTGAGGGGAGGGGTAGTGTTTGGATTTTTTTCCTCTTTTTTGACAAAATAATAGCATACATAATTAGATCTGTAATTTGCTTTGTTAGACACTGACTGCAGAAATAGAATCACATGTGATAATGTGAACCCGTTATTTTTATTCATGCTAGAACTTACTTAGGATCTCATTAAAATTATCAGACACACTCAGGGGAAGGCTAGAATGTCAATGATTTTCTAATGACAGTTCCATAACAGCATCTATTATTGTGAGAGTTGTACTAGCCTTACCCAACTCTTATCTGTTGAAGGTATTGGAGCCTCAGAAACACTCATCTCTGTCTCTGAGGAGAACAGTCTTTCTGAACTCTAAAACCTTTTCTTGATATCCTGACAATTTACACTCTTGCTGAACTCTTATTACTTTGTAGTGAAGTACAAGATACACTTTCTGTCATTGCAGTACTGTCTGATCCCAAAATTTTCTGTGACAAAATAACTGGCAGTTATCATAAACACAGAAAGAGAGAGTATTCAGATCAAGCACAAAATCTGCAGCTTTAGTTCTCATATGAGTAATCATATATTGCCTATCCACAGAAAACTATTCTTATGTGCAATCAGAATAACTACATAATCACACTTTGTACAGGTTTTATGACAAACTAAAAATTATTTCTGCTTATTATGTTCTCTTCTTCAAATCCCATTTAGTATTGTCAAATTTTAGCTTTAAGTACAGTGACTATTAAATGTATTTTTTTCTATCTTTCTTTTCCTCTCCTGAGAGAGGAAGAAACATCAGTACCTCCCTCTGAAAACCTTTAAATTGTGCAGGTTTTGTAGTGGCACCTGTACTGCTGCTCTCTGTATCTCAAAAAGGCTTTCCTGGTAACAGAATAAGCACAGGGAGGGTAACTGACGTGATGAAGGGCTTCTCACCTCCTCAAACAGAGAAATGAAAACAACTGTGCACCCCTCTCTTTGTGGAGAAGAATGAGGTGAGAGCATGGTTTCAAATTCATTAATGAAATGGGTAAGATGAACATGGAACAGTTACCTAATTATCTGATACTATAATTAGAGAATATCCATTGAGACTACCGGGAGATCCACTTAAAATAGGTGAAAGAATATATTTCTTGGCACAGTGGGCAGAAATTTTCTGGAATCTTTTTCTAGGAGAGATTGTGGAGGTAGATGGAATCAGCTGCTTCTAAAAGGGATTTTAAAAAACTCCCAGACACAAGCTTATAAACTAGATGATGAAGAGACCAGTCAGGATCATTAATCCGGTGACTGTGGAGAAGCATAATCAAAATAAATATCAGGTTTTTGTCAGATTTGTGTGCCTTGCCTAAGCATCATCTTATTGCACTGAACTTGGTGGACCATGTGATCTGATCTAGAGAAACATTTTTTATGTTCTCATACAATTTCGACATGCTAAGATAAGGCTTATTCTTAGTCATCTTAAGGGATTGAGTTCTGCTTAAATATTTCTCTGACATCTATCTGCAAAACAAGCATCCCCAATCAAAACTAAGGACACCAGCAATCAGCTGGGAATCAAATAATGTTTCTAACTTATGCAGTGATTTGATAAGTGAAATCATGATTGGAAACAAACTTTCCAGGCCCTTGGTATTCAAGTCTTCCTATAAATAATTCAGGAAGAAATCATATGAGAAATGTAAGAAATGTGGCTGCATTTTTTCATTATTGAAACATTCACTTTATTAATTCCTGCTCTTTAGGACATTCCACACTTTTAAGAGTTTAAATAACATTTATGCATGCTTTTCCTTATAGTGTAAGGGGCAAACCATAGACAGAAAGAGAAATCATTAATGTAGGCACATTAAAATATCTTCATTTAAAAGCCAACAAAACCAGAAATGAAAACAAAAAATATTTTAGACTGCAGATTATAAAATACTGCAAATTGCTATATATATCAAGAATTTCTTTTTCCTCTACTGAACATAGATATATTTACCAAATTTATTGAATATATTTACTACTTTTTTGTTAAATACAAACTGAAAAACAAGACCATTATTGTATTGTTACTTTTATGATTATTAATATTTTAAAATTCTAAAAAAAAACCCCCAACCTAAGAATTCTTTCCCAGATAAATCCCTTATCCTTCATCACATCTATTCTACCATTCTTTGGAATGTTTTGGCAGAGAATCAGTCTCCTTCTCTGAAGGTCTTAAGTGTTGTTGTCCCACAGTGTCTTTTCAGAAACATTGATCTCTGTAGCTCTTGCTGACTTTGCTTTCCATCTAAATACTGATTCTCTCCTTTGCATTTCCTCTAGAATCTTGGTTTATCCCAAGTTTTCCCACCTCCATAACTGTTACCTACCACACTGAGTCACTGCAGAGCTGGAGAAAGATGCAAATAGCCTTTGTGCCAGCTTCCTCTTATCAGCTCAGCCAAAGTAAGGCTGAATGCCAGAAAAACAAGAAACAGGAGGCAAGCAGGATAAAAGACTGAAACTGTGGGCAGAATACTAAATATCTGAAGCCAAGAAGGTAGAGAAAAACTACAACTACCCACACCTTAATTTGTCTTTTCCCATTTTCTCATAGCCATTTGTATATTTTTTTAATTCCAATCTAATGAATGCTTTGTAACACTGGAGGACCCAAATAATGTGTTGCTCTTTTTTAGTTCTTTTTCTGCAACCCATAGGTCAGGAAAGAAAATATTATTGGGGATGAAGGAAAAAAAGGAACCTTGTTATATTATGCAGAAGCAAAACCAACAGGTGAAAGTTCAAGTACTTCATTATCAAAGCAATGATACAGACATCCTTCCATACTTTTGCTGCCTTTCCAGTATCCATGTCCATGGACAGAATTTTCTCTTATTCTGAACTCAAATTCAATTAGAACTGGAATGAATCTCGAGGTTTTTCTAGCTCCTAACCTCTGAACTCTTCAAATGAGGGACAAAGAGGCCCTACAAGCTAAGACTTTTTCTGCTGCCCTTAGGAGCAATGATCCATAACAGTTACATAGCAAGGATCCATGCTTGCTCCTAACAACTCAATTTCATCGGAAATTTTATTTTATGAACTTTGTCTACATTTCTTCTCTTTCCCTGCATGGAACTCCTCATGCTGACAATAGCTCACTCCACTCAAAGCATCCAGCTGTTCATAAGAAACCCAATGGAAAAGACAAGGCTTTAGCTGCAGCCTGGTGTCAATATGTGCTAGATTTATTCTTAGACCTGATACAGAGGATACATGGAATTTGCATTGATGTGAATGGGAGCAGAAATTATTAAAAGTGGTTTTGTATATCTGTGAGAACATATTTCAAATAATAACTCAACTGTTATATTTTTTTTTTACAGAGCAAAATTTAATTGAAGAAGACTATATCAACAAATTTTGTACAAAAGTATGCTAGACTACAAAAATATGTATTTATTATGTAAGATGAAAGCATGGCAAGAAATTCTTCTGAACAGCTTCATGTCAATAAAGTTCTGGTGCCTGTGTCCTTCCACAGCTGTCAGAACAGCAGAATTGTCCTATCTCACACACAGAGACACACAGATTCCTTGTGGCACAGCATGCTTTAAAGGAATGTGACTTGGTGTACAGAGTGGAAAAGTCATGGGGTCAGAGTGGTAACAATTATTCTTTGACGAATCCTTGTTAATTTAAGATGCACTGCATCCCAGTCAGCTGCATTTTAGGAGAAAATCAGAAATGTGTTGGATATTTCCCAAGGCAGGTAAAAGGTTGAGTTCAGTTTTGTCTTGCTGATGTACTGAAATTCACAGCGGTGCTGACAGGGATAAATGCTCTGCCTGGAAAATGGCAGACCACACAGAGATGTATTTGCCATTAGAATTATCCAACTGATCATTTGTTAAATGTGAAGTGTGCTCACCTACTTCTTAATATCAACAACACATTTATGAAAAATGGAAATGTGTCTGGTTTTATGTCAGTGTTTCATTTGCCATAGAGATTAGAGTAAACAGCACCATAAACACAAGTATCCTTTGCAGGGTTCATTGTTAGTAATTTAAGGTATGGCATCTAAAATTGTAGAAACTAGTGAAATATGATTAATATTATAAAACTAGCAAAACTAGTTTCTGAAAGAGTAGTTTTCATTCTCTTCCAAAATAATAAACATATTTTGTATGTCCTTACATAGTTGTTTATTAAATTAAAAACACAGTGTGTGTGAAAATTTAATGGAGTGAGTAATTTTTTTCCCCTACTTGTAATGATTCATCATCAGGATCTAATAGAACACAACTTTCATCTCTCCCAGGAGATTTCTCACTCTTTACACTTGCAAATACCAGTATATTAAACTTCTCAATTGTGGAGGAGTGCAGGCTATGCTGTACAGGAAGAAAAGGATTCCTGCCAGTTGTGACATGAGGATTTATCATATCACTTTCATAAGATGTAGTAAAAAAATCTTCAAGAAGAATAAAATGAGAGTAAAGGAACTTGTTTCTCCTCTGATTCCAGAGGCACAAAATTTCCACAAAACCTCTTTCTTCATTTTCCAAATAATAAAATACAAAAGCATGAGATTTTTGCAATACATCACAGAATTCTTACACTGGTGACTTTTCAGTTATTTCTGAGACTTTCTGATCATGAAGTATCATGGGCAGGGGCATACTACACACAGGCTCTCTTGGTGTGTATTTGCTGTTGTAGATGAAAATTCAACAGCACTTTTGTACTATTGCCTCTTTCAGAGAGCCCTTTCATCTTCAGCCTCAATTCTGATATTTTCTGTTCCTGGCATATACCTGACACCCGTCTGGTGCACCTGAATCTTTTGTCAACAGTTTCTGTAGTGGGAAAATATTCAGCCAAGTAGATGGCTGGGTTTTCTGGGGTTTTCAAAACTCTGCATTCCCCTTGCCCAGGGTAAGTACAATAGAATATGACCAGGTTTGCCACTCAGTCCTCAGCTTCAAAAACAGCTTAAAAGTAACACTAGACTGTGACCTGCCCATCTGCAGTCAGCCCACGATAACTTTAAGATGTGAGTTGCTCTGGAGGGATTGGCTTGGGCTTGGGCTTGGCTTGGACTGAAAACTGATGGAAAGATGGAAACAGAACTAAACATATTCTGCTTTTCTACATAGCTTCATAAAGTCTATTAGTTCCAGTGAAATGGAAGTTAAATGACATGGGGAACATGTTCTAACCACTAGAACGACTTTAGCTTTTAAAAACACACATTCCTCTCCACAGAGTTCATTTAAACAAAGAGATAATAATTTTCAGCTTTTTTGTAAAATAAGGAAACAATTGTAGTGGGTCCCTCACAGGGTCACAAGTCCTGCCAGCAAACCTGTTCCAGCATGGTCTCCTCTCTCCATGGGTTTGCAGCTCCCTGCCAGGACCCTGCTCCAGCAGAGGCTTCCCAGGGGTTCACAGCCTCCTCTCAAGCATCCACCTGCTCTGGCTTGGGTCTCCTCTGCAAGCTGCAGGTGGATCTCAGCTCCAGTGCCTGGAGCATCTCCTCCCCTCCTTCTGCACTAACCTTGGTGTCTGCAGAGTTGTTCTTCTCACATATTCTCACCCTGCTCTTCTCTGACTGCACTTAGTCCTGTGCAATAACATTTTTCTCCTTTATGAAAGAAGTGCTGTGACCATTTCTGATTGGCTCAGCCCTGGCCAGCAGCACATCCATGCTGGAGCTGTCTGGCATTGGTTCTGCTGGATACGGGGGAAGCTTTTGGCAGCTTCTCACAGAAGCCACCACTGTAATCAAAATCAAGTCACATAAACCCAGCAAAACAATGAACTGGTGCAAGACAGTCATATAATCTTGGAAAATTATCTTCTGTATTTAGAATTATATATTTTGCCTTTATCTGTTTCTTAATGATATGAACAAATCAATGAGGCAGTACTGTAATTTTCAATGTGGCAATTTTTACATAGTGCTAAAAGTAATATGATTATTTGGCTATATAACTGAATGTATTTATTGTATTCAATATATTTAAACTGAGAAGTAGAGTTAATTATGATTATAATTTTTGGACAATCATTCTTCCTGGTTCACATTTCTACTTTCCAAACAGAAACTACTTTTGAAATGAGCTTTTAAGGGACCTTTCAGATACTTCTCTATAAGAAGAAACTTTGATAATTACAAAAATTCTTGCATTGTAGTCATTATTTAAGTATTAACAGCAAAATATTTGACTTAATATTCATTCATACAACTTTTTTAAATGGTATGTTATGAATATCAAGTGGAAATTTAAATAATTTTCTTTAATACCAATTCTACAAATTGTTTATCTTAAACTAAACCACAAAAGACAACACATTAAGAAATCTTCACACCCTGCAGTCACCCTTAGAGGACTGATTTATGAGGAAAAGTTAATTTCTTATAGCTTATAGGTATACTAAACTTGTCTAGCTTTTCCCATCATGCTTTCCCTATATTACCTGCTTGGTTTGGGAGTAAAATATACTGTAATATGTCTTGCCAACACCTGTTGCCCATCTCTCTGTCTCCTTTTCAATATTATATGAAATTTAAAATAAATTAAAATCTATCAGTGTCTTTAACAACAATGCTATGGATTCTCATGATTACAAAAAATAACAAAGTCAAAACAGAAACCAGAAGCATAAAGGAAAACCAAAATAAAATGCATAATTGTTGAATTTCAAACATCCATCTGTAGAATATCTGTTATGTGTTATCAATCCTTTCTTTTATTTCACATGTAAATTGATCAGAAGAGATCTACAGGTGCAAATGTTTCTCATACCAGTAACACAGAAGTGACACCCAGCTATCTGGGGTTTCTTTCTTTTACTGTAAATTTTGGCTGCTTAATTCTGTTCAGTCTTGAAAGAAATACAAATTAAAAAATGAGGATATATATTTTTCTAAAATTTAAAAAATGTAGTTAGTTAAGAGGAAAAAAATTAAAAAGTAGGATTTATAGCTAATTCTTTTATTAGAGAAATAATAATCTCTGTTGCTAATTACAAAAAATCCCTCCCGATCAAAAATATATAATAAAAAAAAACTTGTCAAAAATTATGTCTTCATGTAAAGTTCCTGATTTTAGTGAATTTTCCTTTCATTATCAAAGTATTTTCTGATTTACATTAACCACTCATGCCTATGAGTTCTGCAAATGACCTGGCAAACAGAAAAGATGACCCTGAAAACTTGAAGCGAGCAAATCATTACACTACTATTACACAATTTCAAGCCTAACCAGATCTTTGAAAAATGCATCGCAGTTGTGGGATATTTTGAAGATTGAACTGTTATTCTAAACTCCTAATGAAAATCCTTCAGAAGAAAAAAAGCCAACCTTAGCCAAACCCGATAATTTTTCTGTGTTAGACAGACACAAAAGCCATTTTTACTTCCACATGGATTAAAGCACATTGGGTGCAGACTCCCTCTCTACCCTGTGACTGCTGTTGTGAAATGTGGGGGAATGGCAACCTTTGCTATCAGTTATTTGCAAACTAATACTGATACAGTAATACATTCTTAAATTGTTTTAATAATGTATTAAACTTGAACCACTTGTCCCTCCTGGAAATCTTTTTTTCTTAAAATAATAATTACTGTAATGATATGGTGTTAGCATGCTTAGGGCTGGCAAGGCAACCTGTTTCTTTCATTAAAAAAAAAATCCTTGCTTCTGAAAGCTGAAAATGTTGTTCATTAATGGGGAAACATGAATATCACACAAGCCAGTAGTATTTGCAAACTATGTAGTGTTAAATGTAAATAGAGGCTTGGATAGCCAATAGCCCTACAGTCAGAACTCTCTCTAGATAAAACATACACTGACTTATGTCTCTGCTGTTCATAATTCAGAAGAGAAACAAGGCTGGGGGTTTCCTATCTCAATACTTTCACCATTTTGTATCATCAGTGATTGGGTCTTTTTCTCTGGAAAAATATAATTCCACTTTAACATGTATTCTTCCAATTATGTTTTGCAAGATGAACATTTTAAGTTAAAAGATACAATTGTAAATGTCTCTGCTGGTGTTAACACTATCTGGAGAGGCAATAACTGTTTTTAAATTCCATTTTATGAAAAAAACCCAGATTATATATGACCACTGAATTTAATAAGATGCATTCACTAACAACCATGTTATTCCAACACTAGATTAAGACACTCTTGGAAGGTTGTATGTTTCATTTCTCCACTGCTGTGGACTATTATTTCAGGACATAGCAGAACTTATCTACAACTTCTCTGTCTACAGGTTTAGAGTTTCATGTTTGCTTTGGTGCTCTGCTACTCTGTTCCTTTTTTTGTTCCCTATGATGGGGAATTTACAAAAGAAGGGTGGTGGGTTTTTAAGCATCAGACATAATTAGAAAAATGAGGAAAACAGAATGCAAATCCTGCTCTTAAACTTTGCTAAATTGACAACTGAAGTTCAACTTCAATAATTTGTCAACTTCCACAACGTGGTATAACACATCTAAACAATACAAGATTTCATTTGGTAGCTCTGTCCTTTACTCTTTGCAAGGGAGTGAGAAAGCCAAAGTCTTTTTGGCGCAAAGTCAATTTATGTTCATTTGGTCCAACAGTTATAGCAGCATGACTGCACCGCACAAACATTGCTCACTTGCTCATCTACTCAGGAAACAGAAATAATACAACATGACATGTCTTCAATCACTGAGTTTGAAGGGTGACTGCTGAATATCCAACACATGCTAAAACCTACTGAAAATTCTCAAAAGTAAGGAAATTTAAAGCAGTCAATACAATTTTCTGGTAGCACATTCAAGTAAATCTCTATCTACTCATTCTAGAAATTATGAAATGAGATGAAAGGTCTCATTCCCTAACCTCAACAGCTCATGTCTAGCCCTTTTGCCTCTCTTCGGTCCTGCTGAGGCTGAGCTAGTCTCAGAGTCTTTTAATACACTAAAATGTCTGCATGGACAAAAGATTTTAGGGAAGCTGTCATACTTTCTTTTCGGTAAGAAACTTCTTTCTTAATTATCCTTTAGCCAATGAAGAACTCTATTGTTTCAGTAATTTATTAATATAAAACTTCCACACCTGCAGTGTAAATCTTGCCAAAATATTTCAAATGGTAAAGTTTCAGCTTTCTCTCTTTAACTTAGAAGCTATAGTGCCTTTCTTTAGAAGGGGAAAAAAAGTCACCAATGCATAAATTTCTTTTTTTCTTAAACCCATATTTTCTGCTCATAATCAGCCTAAGTCGTTCAATGTATTGTCTCACTTGATCTCTTAAAATAGTTTCTAAGCCTTTTTCCGCAACTGATGTTCAACATAGCACACAGAAATAGCCTAGCGTTCACATAAGTCTTATCTTCAGTTAATTCTATACACTGGTGTTTTTTGAATTCTTAGGACACATTCCTATCAGTGAATACCTGCAAGAATTCCTCTTAAAACTTTTTCAATATTACTTTTCATGTGTATTTTTGTTCAAAGGCTATTTTCAAGAGATATAACTTTTTATTGTGGATTCATTCCATGGTCAATTAGCAACATTCATAGACCATAAAAGGAAAGACAGCGACTTTGAGCCCACACTGTTTATACCCTGGATAATTCTCCTCCCCTTTTCAGTACTTGATGGTATGCTTTTGCTATCCGTTCTCTTTTCTAAATTTTTTTCTTATCTTCATGACACAGTTGGCAATGGCCAACTGTGTCATAAAACTGTTAAGAGCCTCTGGATAAGAGTGAAGGGCCAACAAATAATGTGAATGACATCATAGGAGTCTGCTGTAGACTCTTAGTCAGGACAATGATACCGATAAATTATTTCTGTTTGAGGAGCTAAGGGAAGCTTCGAAGCCAATTGCCCTTGTCCTAATGAAGGGCCTCAACTTGGCGAAAATTAACTGGGAATATCACATAGCTGGTGCAAACCAGGCCAGAAGATTCCCAAAAACCTGGATAACAACTTTATAGAACAGGTCCTAAGGGAGCCATCTCAGAAAGATGTTCTTCTTGAGCTGCTGCTTGTCAACAGAGAGGATTTTGTGATTGTCATTTTGTCCACAGCGATCTCAAAGTAAGTGAGTTTAAAATCTGTGTTGACAGGAAAGTCAAGGAAAAACTTAATTCTGGACATGAGGAAAGCAGACTTCTCCTCATGTTTAAGCTAAATAAAGTCCCCAGGGAAAAAGTTTTTGCAGATGCTGGGATCCATTAGTACTGGTCACTTTTTAAGCATTACATTCCGGGGGAACAGAACCAAGGAACTCCCAAATGTCACAAGTCAGGCAGATGAGGCAGAAGGCTGCTCTGGCTGTGCCTCTCTTGGAAATAAGGCAAAAGAGGATGGTGTATGCCCAATGGAAGCCAGATCAGGTGACACAGGAAGAATACAGGGATGCTGCTTGCCACTGTAGGGAGAAAATTCATGCATCCGAAGCTCAGCTGGAGTTGAAGTTGGCCAGAATTCTGGTGGACTTAAATAAAAAGGAGTTTTTCAAGTATATTAATGGCAACAGGCAGTGTAAAAATAACATCAGCCCATTACAGGATGAGATAGATCACCTCACAAACACAGACAGGGACAAGGCAGAGGTAATTAATGCGTTCTTTACCCTTGCTGCAACACAGATGATGGACCAAAGGGGTCTCAGTACCCTGAACTGCAGGACCGTGACTGTGAGAATGACCAACTCCCAGCTGAACCTGAAACTGTGTGGGATCTGCTGTTTGAACTGGATCCCTAAAAATCTTTTAATTTCAACAAGGGAAAATGCTGAATTCTGCAGCTGGCATGCTGGATGTACCTGAATGTACAAGACAGACTGAGGAATGACATGCTGGAAAGCAGTGACATGGAAAGGGACCTGGGGGTCCTCATTGATGGCAAGATGAACATGAGTCAGCAGTGCCCTGGCAGCCAGGAGGAACAACCCTGTCCAGGGGGACATCAGGCCCAGCCTCACCAGCCAGGCAAGGGAAGGGATTGTCCTGCTCTGGTCTGCACTGGTACAGCCTCACCTCAAGTGCTGGGGCCAGTTTTGGGCACTACAGTGTAAGGTCATAAAGCTGTTAGAGTGGCCAAAGGAGGGCAGCAAAGATGGTGAAGGGCCTTGAGGGGAAGCTGTATGAGAAGTGGCTGAGGTCACTTGGTCTGTTTGGCCTGGAGAAGAGGACACTGAGAGGAAACAGCGCTGGAGTCTACAACTTCCTTGTGAGGGGAGGAGGAGGGGCAGACACTGATCTCCCTCCCCTTCTTGGTGACCAGTGATAGGACTTGAGGGTGCAGCCTGAAGTTGTGTCAGGGGAGATTTAGGTTGGGTATTAGGGAAAGGTTCTTCACCTAGAGGGTGTTTGGGCACTGGAACAGGCTCCCCTAGGAAGTGGCCACAGCACCAAGCTTGAGTGTTGGAGAAGTATTTGGACAATGCTCTCAGACACATGGTGTGACCCTTGGGGATGGTGGTATGCAGGAGTTGGACTTGCTGATCCTTGTGGATCCTTTCCAGTTAAGTTGATTCTGGGATTCTGGGATTCTCTGACATATTAGTATTTTACAGTTATAGAGTAATACTTCACTGGCAAAAAGGAAAACATTTTCTTCCAGCTCAACTTCAAACATTTTAAAAGCTGTTAATATATTATTTCTTATTACAAATATTCATCCAATATAGCTTTGAAAGAGTCATTTGGATACAGAACAAAAATAAGCTACAAGAAGTTAAATAGGTTCAAATAAATATTCGCATTTGGTATGCTTATCTAAATCAAACCTCCAAAGCCTTTCAAGTTTGCTCAACATAAATTTCACTCCACCTTGTAAACTGCTTCCTAAATAGGTCTTTAAATTGCTTCAGATAATTTTGGTCATTCAAGACATTCTGCACAGTGGAATAAAATAAAAATAGCAGAAAATATGAGACTGACATATCTACAAAATCCTATTTATGTGTTCAGTAATTCTTATTCCAGTCAGTCATTCTCACAGTAACTCCAATCTGTCAAAATCTATAATTTTTGTTACAGTTTATCAATATGTATTTTTCATTTGATTTCTCATCTTACATACATTTATGTGCTATTCCTCTCTTCCAGAAAGTGAGTTCAGAATCATAGCTGTCTTCATAGAACATGCCATTTTGTGGTCCATTTTTATTAAGCTTTTTATTTAGCTTTTTCTTTCTCATCTATGTTCAGTTCCAGTTACCTTTATTTAAGCTGTTTATATTTAGAGTTTTGGCAAGGTGAAGTCAAAATCTTCATGATGCTTTCCCTCAGTTATCTGCCTTAACATATACTTCCACTTTTTTCTTCCATTTAAATCAGCATTTAATCAGTGCTTGCAAACTTGATTAATCACAGGCCTTAAGGTCGCTGTACCATAGAGGTCTATGGCCTAAGTATCCTTATAAAAATCTAAACAGGTTTAAATAATGCAGGAAAATACAAACTGAAACCAGATTTTACCTCTGCACTATAGAGGAGTAGATTTTCTTGAACACCTGGGTTTTAAGAGAATGTCTCTGGGTCCATAACCCAGATGATAGTCTGGGATCATAACCATCGAACTAACTATCAGAGGCATGAATTCTGCTTGGAGATGAGTGTCTAGTAGTGTATCCTAGAGACCAGCACTGGGTCAAGTCCTGTTCCACATCTCATTAATGATCTGAATAATGGGGTAGAGCACACTATCAGCAGATTTGGGAACGACACAAAACTGGGATGAGTGGCTGATACACCAGAGGGACATGCTGCCTTGTCAGGCTGGAGAAATGGGCTGACAGAAACCTTTTGAAGTTCAGCAAAGGGAGGTGCAAATTCCTTCACCTGTGTACAAATAGCATCATGCATGGTACACACTGGGGACCAAGGAGCTAGAAAGTAGCTTGGCAAAATAGTTTAGGGGACCCTGGTAGACACAAAGTTTGACATGAGCCAGCTATGTGTCCTGCAAGTAAAGACAGTGAATGATATTCTGGGCTGCATAAGGAGGAATGTTGCCAACAGCTAGAGGGAGGATTTTCCTGCTTACAACTTAAAGCAGCTTTTGATAATAAGGGAATTGCTTTGGTGAATCCCATTCTTAAAAGTTTTGCTTGTCTTCCTGTATAGTGTATCAAGGGTATAGATTCCACCAGGACATACATATTTGAAAGTGCCTTTTTGAGATCTATTCTGTTTGATCATATTGTTTGTTTTCATTTCTGATCCCTTACAGTTATAATATCTTTGAAAAAACCAGTACTTTCCTTGAAATAAAATGAAAATGTCTTTGTAGTAAGTCTCCTTTCTAATGTGAGAGCCAGGAATTAAATTTTTTACATTTTGTGTTAAACTTGACAATTAACAAAGAGAATGAGTCACATACTAATAAATGAATTCTCTTATTAATCTGGAAGTCTAAATTAAAGGACTGTCTCTGACTATGTAATTTGTATTTCTACAAATACAAAATAAAATTTGTAGGTTTATTTTTCATGAAGAACAATTTATATGATTCAGATTTTCTCATATGATTTAGTCTTTTTAAATGGTAGTTTTTAATTAGATGTTCCAATTAATGCTTCAATGTTTTCAAGCATTTATCCTAGCACATACTGTGGTTCTTTTAAACTATCATTTTATTGTTCTGCTAGTGAACATCTTTCTCTCTAAAAAATATTTCTTTTTTTTTTTAACTCTTAAAGCTGTGGGAAATTATGAAAGGCACTTTCTACTTTCCATAGTTAGATTATAAAGAAATCTTATGTCAGGCTTTAGAATTTGTTAACCCTTTGTCATAGTCAGTGAATAATCTTGTATTGCCATGTCACTGAATATTTTGGAAAGATATTTCACAATCTCTTTCACAATGTTTTCATACCAATGAATTATTACCAGTAAGTATTTCAAAGCAAGTAATTTGATTCTTTTCTATCTTACAAAATGTTGTAAAAATAGAGAGGATATGGTGAAAAAACATTGCTGGACTCTGCTTGCACAATAAATCTTTAAAGTCACAACTGCAATGACAACATCTATTTTTATTTATTTTTAAAAATTACACATTGGGATTTTTTTTCAACTATTTTGCTGAAGCTGCAGCTGGTTCGGCATCTGTATCCTTTATTTGGTTTGCAAACCACAAAAAGTTATCTCAAAATACCTTTTAATTTTGCAGCAAAACATGGAGTTAAAAGGACACCAGAAACTGCAGGAATTTCTGGGTACAGAAGGACATCTCAGATCCATTGATTCAAGCCATTAATCTGACTGAAGAGAGCTCTACCCTAACATCAATTTCTCCTGTAAGAGTCACCTTCCTTGTCACTCCTCAGCTTCACCTTTATCCAGTTACTCAATGGAGTAACAGTGAAGTGAAAATACAATGTTAAGAGTGAGGGATAAACTCTTAACCTTTATATTTCTATAACTGCTCTAAAGGAAAACAACCCCAGGCCATTTTGCAAAGGGTGAGTTATTTGCACTGACTTTAAGGTTACTTAAATATTTAGTTTCATATTGTTCACCTACATGATATGAAAGTAAATAATGATTTACAAGTAGAAAGAGAAGTCCTGATTTCTTGTTGTAAAACTAAGTAGTAGTACAATAACAGAGAGCATCTATGCAAAATTAGCACAAATACTGGCTGTCTTGATATGTGAATTAAGATCAGCGTCCTGTTTCTATGGGCAGAAACAAGAAAAAGACAATCAATAGGTAAAAAGAAAATAAAATACATACTTAGGGTAGCAAGGACAGCCTTACAGGCTCCTTGCATACCCTGCTACAAATCAGTAGCATATATATGGTACACAGGCAAAAATACAGACAGAGACATTTTGTTCACCCCCTTTTATCGGTACTGTTGTCACAGAAAAACTGCTTGCCTGTTCACCTCTGCTGTAGGAATTCATGTGTATCTGAGAATGTAATACGCTTGTCAAGGTGACAACAATCTTGTATTTGGTGCTTCAACATCTGAACAAAAAGCTAGTGGAAAATGTGAGAAATGTGTTTAAAAAAGCCATTTGGATGTTAAAGAAAAATTCCCTCTGGGCTTTAAAAATAGCAGGTGGTCAGTAACTAAAAAGCTTTGATGTTTTAAGATTCTTGAATAATTGTTGGTAACATCAGATATGATCTATTGACCTGAATTTGATATTACAGCCTATATGCCAGCTAAATAATTTCCCTTTTTAACTAAAATTAAGTGCAATACTTGCTGCAAAGTAACAGTGCACGCTGCAAAGAGTTTTTCTTGTCAGACATACTGGTCCAAATCCTAACCAGATACAAATTAAAATAAGTGAAAATATGCCAATCATGCCAGTACTACTTGCCCACCATCTTTGTTTCATCATTGCCACGCAGTACTTAAGCAGAAGACTTTTTTTTAAAATGTTTTTATTTTCTTTTAATTTTTTTTACAGAAAGATTTATCAAATACTTTTCTTCGTATCTCTCCCAATAACACTTCCATCTGAGAGTTGGGATATATGCCCAGGACAGCTATAAATTGCTAAAACAAATGTCAACTGCAAAAATAATTAACTTGAAAGCAAGACATCCAAAGAAAAACCTGTTAAGTAGGGAATATGGAGCTGACACAAATACATGAGAATAGCTTGTTAGAAAGATCCAGTTGCTGTAGGTCTTCTGCCAACTGTGAACTGTAATGGCAGGAAGAGTCATTATAACCTTAGCTAAAATGATGATGGCTCTTTTGGGCCAACACAATACCAGCTATCATTAGCTTTTGGCAAGTAAAACTTTGTCAGCTACTAAGCCTGTGTAGGACACTGGGAACTGGAAGGAAATTGACTTAGAATAATTTTGTTGCTGCATCTTTTGACATTTCTCAGTAAGATATGAAAACAGTAGGTGGTTACAACATCCATATTACTCAAACAATTCATTAATCACTTTCTGTCTTACAGTAATTGGAAGGGTTTTGGGGTTTTTTTTAATAATGACTTCCATTTTCCTTCTGCAAAGTGCCTTTGGTTAAGTAGCTAGAACAATGTTCTCTAGCTTTGGGCCAAATGCTTTTCTTGTATAAATTCACTGATATGGTACAAAATCTCCTTGTTACAGGAGGAATATCATCCAAGTAATAAAATTCAGCACTCATGAAGGGATAGGAAAGTTAAGTCTGCTACATATTTCCCAGTATAGCATCAGGCTGTATTACTTCAATCTCCTATTTCAGTGGCAGGAACTATATTTTTATTCATCTGTTTCTGTGGTAAATATGAACCATATCACACAAGACTTATTAGTAATCTCCTGCCAGGAGATTAAGGTGTTCCATTTCGATTATTAACCACTAAAATTACAGAAAAGGGAAGGAAATTAATTGCAAAGGATGAGGTGAAATGCACTGGAGGTAAAGATATCATAGATTCCAATGTTTTGTGGATTTTTTCCTGCCAGTTTTCTGCTTGGATGGTATACAAAACTGGATGATGACCATGCTTTGCTGTGGACACTACGATTTGCATTGCTACCACTTTCATTTTAATTACACAGAGGGGTTTTTGTCCTGTACTCTCATTAGAGAGAAAAGCTATTGAAATTCTTTCCTTATTTTTGTTAATCATTTTAATATAAAGAACACTTTAGCTTTTGAATCTTCTGAAAATATAACCACTTCTCACTCTTTTTTTTGAAAGCTCTCAGTCTGCAAGCAGCACTACCATAAATATGCTGATAATAGAAAGAATAAGAAATAAAAGCAGATGCTGAAGGCTGTTATTAGAAGACTGAGCATTGCTGCTTCTTCTTCTTCTTCTTTGTGGAGCATTAGCTACAAAAAAAAAAAAAAAGCTTAACCCTTAGCATTCCATTCTTGTAGCCTACATAATATACTGATGAATTTGAAATTGAGTGGTCTGTCTTACTGCTCCAGTGAAAACTATTCAGCCATTAGCATAAGCATACTAGTAGATACAGAGGAATCTTCTTAGATCATGAATTAAAGTTTGCCCTTTTATTCTGCTACACTTGGACACAGAATTGGGATGACAACCACATGGACTACTTAAGTCAGAAGCAAGTGCCTGAACCTGGCCTCTATACTCCTAGTAGAACTACATGAACAAAGTCAGACAACTGAATTAACTGCTTTGCAATCTGAATTCCTTTTCAGATCTTAGTCTGCAGATGGTTTCTATCTGATAAGCATTTTTCCTACATGTTTCCAACTTTAGACACATTTTATATTCCTGGATGTTCCCCGGCATTCATCCATCCTGTCTCTTAAGCTATTGCAGAAATACAGGACAGCTACCTTGCTGTTACTTACAGAGAACCTTCTATTTGGAATATACATGACTCCAGTTTCTAGAGCTGGCAAAATAGAAAATTTAATAAGCAACACATTTAATCAGGGGCTTTGTTTTTAATAAATTCCACCTTCTGAAGTTTTTTTAAGCTTTGATCTTCACAATGTTGACTCACCAGGAATTAAAGAATTGTACTCATAACACAGGACTTCAATGGACTCTGGAGATTGATAGTCAAATTCTAAATTTCTTCTAATCCCAAAGAAATTTGTTTTATTAATGTATTTCCAAAAATTATAACAAGAAAAAAAAGTATATTTTTGCCCTTTAAAGAGAGCTGAGGTTGTTTCTGTGTCCTAGAATTGAATAAAATCTGACAAATTTAGCAAGGAAAGTTCTGAGTTTTCAATTGATCCACATACAACAGTTGATTGGTCTTCAGGAAGACATCCAATTACACTTCAGAATTTTCCTGCACCTCCATTGTTACAGCAGTTCAACATACAACCAGATGAACAAAATACAGAGGAAAAGTGGGAAGAAAGGGTAAATATTTATTTCAGGTTCATCTTAGAATATCATTGGACATATCTTACATGGTACAATAATGTATTTCAAAATTTTTTGGTAGGTGGGAAGCAACTAAAAACTAGCGACAGTTTGTGATCTTTACACATTTGATCTTTCAATCCTCTTATAAAGTGAAGCAAAGGTTTAGAGCAAATAAAGTGACTTTTTCCACTTGGCTGTAAACTACTAAATTCGCTGATAGATAATACTGACTAGGAAATGGAAAACTTGTGTATGTTATATTATCAGTAAATATATGTCCAGGAAACATATGAATCATAAGAAAGCATAGTGTATATAAAATTTAAAAATTTACTTCACAATAATATTGATCATAGATGAGGGCTAGATTTTGCAAATGATAACATATGTGTTTTGAGTGAATGTAAGTATCTGAGTAAGTGTTAGCATTTTCAGACATAAGCAGGATATAAATTTTGGACTGTCTCTCTAAACCAACTATCTAGTAAGTGTTGCTATTCTGAGCAGCAGGAGTTATCAAGTATTCTGAAGAGTGCAGCAGAGACTTGGTTTAACCATGAAAAACACTTGGGAATGAATCTGTAATCCCTTATTATCTGATCTAGCAAAATCAAACCTGAACAAGTGCTTCAGAAATAGGGAAATTAGCAGAGTCCCACACTGAAATTGAGAATTGTCCATTAAGATATAGGGAGCTTTCTGTCCTGCCAGTATTATTAAGTGAGGAAACCCACTAAATACTAAATTATTGTAAGGGATTCCTATAAGAATGACCTTAGTGAAGCTGATGCCTAATTAAATAGCCACTCATACAGTAGGGAGCTTTCTGTCCTGCCAGTATTAAGTGAGGAAACCCACTAAATACTAAATTATTGTAAGGGATTCCTATAAGAATGACCTTAGTGAAGCTGATGCCTAATTAAATAGCCACTCATAGCATCTTGTATTTTCCCACATGCCCAGAAAAACTTTTACTCTTTTATGCAAGAGAGTTTGTTTCAGTCCTTACTAATAGAATCACAGAATCAGAATTTGTGTTTGTGTTGGAAGCAACCTTGGAGATCTGGTTCCACCCACCCTGCCATGGGAAGGGTCACCTTCCACTAGACAAGGTTGATCCAAGCTCCATCCAACCGGGCCTTGAAAACATCCAGGGATGGGACATGCACATCTTCTCTGGGCAACATGATCTTGTGTCATACCACCCTCAGAGTAAAGAATTTCTCCCTAGAGGTGTAGAATTACCTCCCTCCAGCTGTCTCTACCGTGTTTCATTAAATGCAGTCCAGGATGTTGTGGGCTTTCTGGGCTGCAAGCAAACATTGCTGGGTCAATCATTCTAATATATCTATTAACTGTGTTTACACCTGATATCTGTTTGCATTGAATACACACACACACACAAAACTACTATTTCAGTTAGTCAGTAATGTGAAATAAAGATCACCTACTAAAATTTAAAATGTATTACTAGTCTGAGACTTGCCCTTCTAAAGCATTTTTTTGGTATTGCTTTTTAGCTGGAGGAAGTTCCAAAGCTCAGCAACTTGATATGCCTAAGATGTTTAATGGATTCACCATTACATGAAAATTTTATATCATACATTAGAAATTGACTTCTGGTCACTGTTTATATAAAATATTGAATTAATTGGGTATTCAATGGAATGCACCAATTGTATTCTCCCAGACCGATAAAATTTGCTGTTGCTGTTCTTAATGGTTCATTATATCTGCTACTTATATTTGAAAATGGGATTAAAATTTATTTCAAGAATATCTAATTTATACAGGGAAAAGTTTATGTAAAACAGCTGTATTATCTAAAGCCCTTTGAAGAACCTGATTCATTAATGACTTAGTACAAACCTATTCAACTTTCAGGTTGTCTGATTTTTCTCTTTCTAAGGATAACCCACCCAAACACATTTTAAAGATCTATATCCTTCTAATCAAAACCTGCCCTATTTTTCTTTGACATATTTTCTATCTTTTCTAACTTTCGAGAAGTTCTCCCTTAGAATCCAGCAACATTTTTTAATAGGGAAAAGGACAGACAAAGACAACTGCCATTACTAAGGAGCTAACAAAATAAAATGTACTAATTACCAACAAATCAGACCTCAAACCATTAAATCCTAGAGATGCATGATACAGGTAAGAGTTGAAGAGCAATGTTTTGTAGGCAACTATCCACTAACATACAATATACAGTCTATGATTCTGCCCTTAGAACAAGATAAATTGCATGCAGTGCATCTATTCAGTGATCATGAAAACTGCTGCCCATGGGATAGGATCACACTGGAGAACTTCACGGAGAACTGTCTCCTGTGGGAGGGTTCCCATGCTGGAGCAGGGGAAGGACACTTCTCCCTGAGCAGTGGAAGGAACATGAAATGAACTGACCATAATCCCCATTCCCTGTCTCCCTGTGCTGCTGTAGGAGAAGGTAGAGCTGGGAAGGAGGGAGCAATGGAGGTAAATTTTTTTTTTACCTTATTTTTCTTCTCATTATTCTGCTCTGATTTTGCTAGCAATAAACCACTATCTCTAATTTGAGTCCTTTTTGCCCATGACAGTATTTGATGACTTATCTTTCTCTGGCCTCATGTCTGCTCATGAAGTTTTTGTTATATTTTCTCTCCCCTATCCATCTGTGGCGTGGTAGAGAGTCATCCAGGCAAGGTCAGCCCTCTACAGATTGTGGTGCCCAAGAGAGTACACAGCACTCAGGGTGAAGCTACACCAATATAGGGCAGGACAGGTTGATCACCTGTCAAAACACTGTATTTTACACATGAGCACAAATGCTTTAAATTTAAATCTGATCAAATGTCTCCACCTACAGACTTGTCTCTTTGAACAAAAGGTATTATGCACAGTTGGGTTTTTTTTTTATTTCTTTGCAGCAAACCCACTTCTAAGTTAACATAATCATATCTGTCTCAAAATGAGAATTAAAAATGGAACATACATACTTAGACTTGCTTGACAGCACCTTATAAATTATAGTTTTCATTATGAATAGAAGCAACAGTACAGGTCATGATCTTTTATATTGCACCTTCACATGGAAGAGATCAAAAAGTATCACAAGAATTGCTAACTGTCTCCTGGCAGATCTCTTAGCAAATGACTATGTACTGTCCATATTTCACCTATGAAACACTGAAAAGTAATTTAAGGGTGGATGACATTTTAAAAAGCAGTGAGTAAGTGGAACACTGTGGTTTAGATCTTTACTGAGCAAGGGCTCTTGTGCTGATGTTCACACTTGGATTACAAATGTAGACTGAATAGAAGTCCTTTTACATGAGTCTACTATTTAAATTCTTTGGCAATTAAAGAAAGGAAAACACACTCCCATTTACTTCTTATTATTTCTTATATTGCTTTTTCATATGTTCTTGTGGTTTTGATCTCCAGATGGATAAAATGGAATCACAATCAATGAAAGAGGTGACCTCTGTACCACAAGAAAGTCAGGGCCAGAGTTATCAGTTATTAAGAAAAAATTTATTGATTTTTAATAAACACTCCTAATCTTCTGTATCATGAGAAAGTCTTCTATAAGCAACATCTCAACTGAATAGCATCATAAGATACTTTGTAACAAACAGGAATATAAATATACAGCAGTGATAATAAAATAATTTGAAATAATTTAATTTGACAATTACATCTATAATACTGTTTGCCTTCAAAAAGATGAGCTTTCATTAAACTGTGCTCATATTGTTACTCTTTTTTTGTAAGCATATTCTTCTTTCATCAGAATTTTCTGGATAAGGCCAGATAATGACTTTTGCTAAAGCAGAGGGGTTGAAACAAGATCTGTAATGTTCCTTCCAAACCAAACCATTCTACAATTCTGTAATTCATTCTATAATATATCAGGTGATGAATGATGACATTATAATATATATTCTCCTACTGGTATAACATTATAGACTACTGTGCTATACAATAATGAAATTTCATACTACTTAAATATACTGTCAAACCAATTTCTTGCCAAACTCATGTGATGGAATTTCTGTTTATGGAATATTCACCAGACACTTGGATAAGTAAAAATTATTTGATGTTATGTTTCTACTTTTACCTTCTGGCTGTTATGGGGTAAAAAATTACTAGTTTTTGGGTTTTAGGAAGAGAGGCAACTATGTACTTGTATTTTATCAGCTAATTATATCAGCTATATAAAAATATATAAATATTCTTTATAATTATAAATTATAAAGAAATGCAAAATCACAGTTGATCTGAAGGAACACTACAGAAAAGGCACCCACCTTTATCTCCATGTCTGCATGGTGCTTTTAAGTAAGTTCTCAGATTTTATATAAAAAACAATTGTGTGTTCTTGCTTTATTATGTTGCGAAACACTACAAGAAACAGTAGAAATGTCACTGTAAGTAGTAAATTTCTAGAAAGTATGTAGAAGTATGCCTGAATACACAAATACACAGAGACAAAATAAAATTATTTTTTATTTGGGAACAGTAATCTTTATCTGTGACATATTCAAAATTTTTCTAAAGGTACAAATGTTTAAAGTAGCTTTCCCTAGAAAAACTAATGTGACCCAATGCAACCTCCCAATTTGCCTGTAGAAATGGTGCCACTGCTGGCAATGGAAACTGAAACATTGTGGGTTAATTGACATGACAACAACATAATCAGCATGAAGGTGTTCATCTTTTTTATGACAGGATTCCTAGTTGGTTCAGAGCTTTGATTCCTACCTTCTGATCTGACTCAAACTCATCAGTTTGGGCTTATGAGTTCCGCACTCATTAGTTTGTTCGTTTTTATAATGAAAAATTATTTTCAAATGCTACCCTGATCTTCTTCAGAATAGTGCGAGCTTTAACAGAGCAAGACATTGAAACATGAGGTAACACCTATTATAATGATTCCATTCATGAAAGTTGCCAGGTGGCAGCTGCACAGCTGGTGTTCCAGAAACCAGGCATGATACATGCTAACACTACAAATGTAGAGAATATTCCTCCACCATGTCTCTCTCACCAGAGATCCAAGTGCTTTCAGACTTCAATATAGTCAATATTTGATCACTTAGTCTATAAAGAAAACAGTTGTGTTGATTTACCTCCTTTATGCTTTCCTTCCTACTCCTTGGGTGTGGGGTGGCTGCTTTCTTCTTTTTTTCCCAAAGGCTCAAAAATTTTCTAATGTTCTTGGCTTAAACTCTTCCTAAATTCCGTGAAATCTTCAATTCATATAAAAAAGTATAGCTCCAAATTATATCACGCCTGGAAATAAATTGTGTGGAGTAAAGCTAATTCAGTCTTTGGTTATCTACTAAATGTTTGTTTTTCCATGCAGTTGAATAAAATTATGCCCTTAAAATAATTTTACCAAGTTTTTTAAGTTACTCACTGGCACAGTTTCCAATTCTATATGAAATTTGTACAACTTCAAAATAAGAAGGAGATCAACAGGCAAAATGACATCTCCTTAAAGTCAATTAGACATTAAAAAAAAAAACAAAACCAACCTGTTGGATGCATTCAGTCTCTAACTAAATGGATAAATAAAATTTGGTTTTGTTCAAATATAAAACCAACAGTAAGCCAATAATTTAGGAGAGAAATAGAGAACATGTCATTTAGAATTTTCATTATCTTGCTACTTTTGGCCAGTACTTGAGGCATCCTTGGAAACTGTAGCTTTCTTGAAACATTTTAGTTGGTTTCTTCATTTTGTTGTTTGGAAGCTATGAAGAATGTCAGGCTTGAAAAAAAAGAAAAAATCTTACTGAGACAAAAATTCAGATTTATTCCATAATTTCCCAAGAATTATTTAGGGTTAACAGGAACCAGGCAAGTTATTTTATGCACATCTCAAAAGCTTTAATTGCATCTTTTATCATTCAAAAATTGAAGCTGGCAAAAAGGTATCAACATTAAGAGAATATACAGTTTCCCGTAGGAATTTTATTACCAGCATCATGGAACACCTGCCACACAGTGGTCAATGTCACCATAAGCATCTCAAGTATCTCCAAGCAACACAATAAAAAGTTTGCTTGGGGTAAAGAGTGAATTTCCCTTTTGTTATGTGAAGATTTGTTGTAGAGCACAAGTGCTGCACTAAACTTTTATGAAAGCTTGCCAAAGGAAAAGCTTTTATGAATATAAAGGTTTTAGACTATAATGAGGACTCAAATCACAGTTATTAGTTTAAGTAAGCATGCTTTTAAAGAAATATGCTGAAAGGAACAAAAGAAATAGAAAGAAAAAATAACAGTGGTATTCCAAATGCACTGTAAATGAGCCGAATCTTGCTAACCCTCTGGTAGGGCTGTAAGTGCTGTACTGTTGCTTCAGTAGTTTCTATAATCTCAATTCCAGCAAGGGGATGCAGTGAGGAATATGGGCATACATGATTTGTAGAGGAGTTTAGGGAATTTCTAACAAGGCACAATCTCAGAAACAAAGTTTTGGTCAGATGACTGACTTTGCTGGAGTAAATGGGCTTACACCCTATAGACAGAAAATTCTTTATAGTCATGGTGAATATGAAACACAGCACCATAAACCACCACAAATCATATAAAAGGAAAATGAAAATAATAAATCATGGACATGATAAAATTTTCTCTCTTGATTACTGTCTTTCCCTTCTGGTTTTTGGTTCGTTTTTTTGTTTGTTTGTTTGGGGTTTTTTTGGGTTTTTTTGTTTTGGTTTGGGTTTTTTTGGTTTTTTGGGGTTTTTTAATATATTAGATGCATTTCTCTTAATTAAAAAGGTGTTAGGAAAAGAATTAAGGTAATTTTTTCTTTTTAACTGATAGCTATAGCAGCTACGTATCATCTGATGCTAAGGCTTCCAAGTCACTTTAAATTCTTCTCTCCATTATAAAATTTTGTTAAATTTTTGCTCACTCCACTCAGTGGCTTTTTTTCCAAAACTGGAGAATCCTTACCTACTTAATGATGTGATTACACTAGCATATAGTACAGTGGAAAAAGAGAAGAAAATGATTGATGCCAAGGGCCTGACATCCTCAATTTTATTTTGTAGAATACATGAACATTTCAAATGCAGCAAGAGAAACTTATCAATCTCCTTCAACAATATCCACAACTTCTCTGTTTAGTAACAGAAATTATTATCTGCAAGGTCTTAGCTTGCTACCTCTGATACCAGATTTCTATTTTCACTTTAACAAAGAAATCTAATTTACGTTTTAACACCTATGTCATCCACAAGTTTTGTGACTTAAGATCAGCTGTCCTCAACATCGGCTTCCAGAAGCAGTGAGCAGAATTCTGCAGCCCCAAGACCTCAGAGAATGACAGGGTTCTGTGAAATTCACTGCAGGACTTGAAATGTCTGGAAATATTGCTGCATTTGAAGGAAGAAAATAAGGATATTGGAGCAAAATATGAACACTGCAGCCCAGCTGCTTTGGCTTACGAGACTTACAAGAGAAAGTGATGGTCATGTATTTTTTTTTCTATTCATAGTAACAACTGTATCCTTAACATTTTGAAATATTATCAAAATCCTACCAAAATATTATTTTGGTATATTGTCAGCCTCAGTAGCTGCAACACCATAGCTGAGAAGGCACTATTACTTACATCAGCACTGTAGTTCTGCAGATGAGAAAAGATTAAATGAAACCAAATGTCTCCTAGGAAAGAAAAGCTAAAGGGAAAAAGAAAACAAGCCCACAAACTTCAAGATTTTGCAAAGAAATAAAAGTCTATGGCAAAGTGGTGGGATATTGTCCAGAAGCTATGCATCAACCCTCTCATCTTTCCATGCAATGTGTGTCTCTTACAGAAGAATATTCTCAGCAAATACTGGGAGCTTTTTCAATGAGGTGTCTGATAGTCTGAGAAAATCTTCTGGTAAAGGGTGTCCACTGAGCCACTTTAGTTTACAGATAGTACAATACATAAGATCTGATTGAGGAATCTAGAGAGCTTTACATTTGCTGAGTACCTACAAATTATCTACCTTTCAAATCATTAGAAAACTATGGAGCCAGAGGTTTTAATGTTATTTAAAGCTGATACGTGAGAAGACTGAGTAGGAAAAAAAGAACAAAATCATAACAAAAGCCTGACTGTCAAGGTTCTTCTTCTTTTTTTCTCTTTTATAAAATTTATTTTATTTCATTTTGCTTTTCAGAATTCTTTAATCAGCTTGCCTAGAGAGCAAGCTCAAAGAAATGGAAAATATGAAAAGTGTCAAAGGAAAATTGGTAAATTTCAAATATTTTTTTTAATATAGAAATATTCAAATCTAAATTAATTGATATCTATGAGGTACTTTCATTGTTAAAAAAATATTCTCATACATTCCCAAGGTATCTTTTCCTTGTCTTATTTTTATCAGTATTTTCTGACAAAAATTATTTCTGAATGGTAAAACAGTGATCAATCTACATCATTCAGGATTTCACATAACACTGATAGGTGAATAAAAATCTATAACATATGCAATACAGATATTTTGTTTGTCCAACTAAAGAGAGTAGGAGTCTGTACTGAATACAGTGAGGTTGAAGATTATTCTGTAGATAATGTGCTTACAGTAGAAAAAGGCAAATTGCATGTCTGTGTAAATTACTGATAGCATCATCAAAATCTTTAAAATAATTAAAAGACCATTTCTTCTGACTCTGGCAAGTATTTAGATATGTCACAATTAATCCCAGCCTGAGTGTTCTAAGGTATTGTGTTCACTAGCCTCCATGCAATTATTAATTATCCATCATGAACATTCAGTTGTATAGATGGGTTTTTAAAATTATTTTGTATAGTGCTTGAAAGTCTGCAGCACCAAAATGTTAATTGAAAACACTTACAAGGTTACACTTAATTGTCCAATGGTTCTTCAAAGCATAAAATTTCAAAAATGCTGTGAGTTACTTGAAAAAAGTAAGAAGAGGTGTTTAACCCAATTATTTCTACTGAGATTACAGCATGTACTTTTTTCTTTTCCTTGAGATTCAACACATAGAGAAAAGAATGCACAGAGAAGAAAAAAAAATGACAGCACAGTTGTTCAGAAGATTATGTGATCAATCCCCTTCCTGTGCTTTTAAAAGTCACTGAGCTCAAGACTCTAAAAAGCCTTGTGCAGAAAAGAGTTCGAATAACTTTTTTAATTATGGAGCTGGGGACAAAGTCAAGCATTACTCAGTAAGCCAAAAATGACAGTGTATAACAGATATTCTTAAAGCTCTTTGTCATGTAATATTTTAGTTTAAGAATATTTGAGTTCATGCTAATTTAATTGTGTTCAGGTTTTCCAGTATAGAGGTCTACCTTACCAAATAAAACACAGGCACCACCAACTGCATATAGAAATACCAAATTTTTGAAGTAATGCTTTTTGTAAGATTTTTTTTTAAATTGATAAAAATGCATCTGCTTTAGGTTGCTTTTCAGTGTTTTTTATATATACAAATCTTCAACTCTGTCTTTATGTATAAAAACCAGAAAATTTTCATTTTTGCAAAATAAATATAAGGTGTTTTTTTGTACATATGAACATTATTTTTTGTTCTGCTAATGGCAAAGCATGTTTTTCTTCTAGTTTCTTTGTTTTACATGACCAGTGAATTAGTTTGCTATGTCTAAAGGAGCAGAACTGATATGTTGAGTACTTTTCTTTAACCTTTTGATGATATCTAAGCTACTCCCAGCTCTTCATATGGATTCAATATCATCAGGCTTTCCTAATATAAAAAAATGAGGGAATGACAACATTTTTCTTGGATTCAGCAAAAACTAGGACTCTTCATTCTTGCAGTAGAATTAGAAAAATTGCATTGGAAAATTAATACATTTCAAGATGAATCCTACCTTATATTTCTGCATCATAAAGTGCAGTACTATGTGGACACACCTCAGTGTCTGACAGCCTGAAAAGGCTTTTCTACAGTGGATTTTATGCTTCTTTGTGTATAATTAGAATAGCTTTGCGCTGCCAGTATCACTCATAGGATGAGGCATTCATAAATGGAGGTCTATAATGGGAGGTATGTCCAGCCTCACAAAACTCAGGGGTCACTTTCATTCTGAAGGTGTTGATAATAGGCTAAGATTTCATCTGGTCTTCTAAAAGAATGAGTACAAGTAAATAGTGAAGTTGTACTCTATTCTACACCCTTTTCCCTTCAGATAAGCAATGGGATATGCCAGTATATTTCCCAAACAAATCAATACTGCATGAGTCTGATCTAGGCTTTTGGTCTGCTGGCACATCTTTTTCTTTTTATAAATTTTCTCTAAGTCAGAAGTTATAATTTTTTGAGGAAAAATGAAAACTTTACTTAAAAATAAACAAAAATTTTAATATTGTTTTTACATAAGAATAGAGTACCCCAGGAGTCCAAAGGCTTCTGATGACCTTTGCACATAAAATTATGATTCATTAAATAAAACGACAAAAAATCATTACATAACAAGCTACAGAGAAGTTGTTTGTTAATGTGGCTCTGTAACCCTGTGGCTAAATCTCCTGTGTCCTTCCTGATTTATTTTTGAAGGTTATTCTTGATTAAAGCCATTATTTATCTTTCTGTTTAGAAAAATAAGTGTGTAATCACTCTAATTTTAGAGCACCTTTGATATCAAGAAGTTGTTTTGCAGTAAGCAGTGGGGCTTTTTATTCATGTGTTGATTACAAAGCACACATCTTACAGGTCATTTCATTACTAATCCACTGCCTGAAGATCATTCTAAGAGAAAATTGCATTCTTAACAAAAATCTCTTCTAGTTACAAGTACTAAAGCTGATATCCCTTAGTAGCATTGTTAAACAGTCCAGAAGAAAAACAATAAATTCTTACACAGGGAAGCAGTACTATGAAAGTATTCAGTATATTTACATTACATATTTAATGGAAAAAAATAAGTAAAAAATAAGGAAAACTCAGGAGCAAAATGGACCAACCACAACACAGACCAATATGTTTAAAATACATTTTAAAATATATTCTATTTAATTTAAATTAAATAAGTGCATATCACTCCTGTAGCTGTTGAATCTCAGGTTTTAAAGATAAAAATATATTTTTTTCAGGAACAAAATGAGGACAAATTTAGTGACTTTGGCCTGCAGAAGTGAGTTCAGATGAGGACCATGAACATGATCAAAGTGCTGGAGAACCATTCTAATGAAGATAGGCTGAGAAAGCTGGGATTGTTCAGCATGGACAACAGAATGTTCCTGGGAGACCTTCTAACAGCCTTCCACTACCTAAAGAGGACCTAAAATAAAGTTGGAGAGGGGCTTTTCCAAAGGGAATGAAGTGATAGGACAAGGGGGAATGGCTTCAAACTGAAATTCTGTTTTAAATTGGGTATTAGAAAAAGGGTGGTGAGGCACTAGAAGAGGTTGCCCATAAAAACTATGAATTCCCCATCCCTGGGGTGTACAAAGCCAAGGTGGATGGAGCTTTGAGAACCTGGTTTAGCAGAAAGCGTTCCTGCCCCCAGCACAGCAGGTGGAACTAAATGTTCTTTGATGTCCCTTCCCTCCCAAACCATTCTATGACTCTGTGAAAATACAGGCAATATTGTCTTCACTGAAGCTGGCACTGTAAAATCCAATCTTCTGAGCATTAAATTAGTCTTCTTGCAAAATCCTTAATCTTTTATTTTAAAAAATTTTCTACCACTGTATTTCAGTGTAAATAAAAAGACATAAACAAGCTCAAGTGGACTCAAAAGACCGAATATATATTCAATTTTAAACATTCTTGGTAAATTACTAGAATAATTAAATTGGTCTTTTTTATTCGGTGCTCTTAATAAAGTAGAAAAATTATTTCTAAGCCAGAGAAACAAACACCAATTAGTCATCAAACACTTGGTTTTAGATTTAAAGCAAATCTTTTTTTCACAAAATATTTTCTCACATACTTTGATAAAAACACACATCATAAGTCCCATCCCACTTTGGGCACCATGAAGCAGAATATGAAATATTTGTGTGCAAACGATCACATTTTTCTGATTCATTTTCAAGATCTGTGGTATTTACATATGACCTTTCCATTTTTATTAACAGTATATTGGATTTTTGCATTCTGGCCAGCAGAAGAGAAAGGTAATTTACACAGAGATTTGGCAGTTATACACACAGCTATAAACTTCAGTCCATTAACTTATTTCTCATGTAACCTTTATAAGACTACCCAGACACCCAAATAAGCACTATATCTTGTTTTTCTTTAATTTAAAAAGCCCTCATCTTAAGTCCCTACTTATAGAACATCAAGTGCAAGTAAAGCTGTGCACAGTCTTTTATCACAACTTCCTCTGCCTCTTAGTACATATAGATGTCAATTTAAGTTATATTACTCAAGATCAAGTTGTTTATGTACCGCTAAGGTTTGTGTCTTGAATTAGCAAAAGACAGCAACATTTTTATTCTTTTTTTTTAAATACAAGTGGTTACTCTGATTAAATTCTTGCACAGAAATTTAATAAATCACACAAAATTGAACAAATGTACAATTTTGCCTGTGAATGTCATCAGCTATTACACAAACACAGGTAAGCATGACATGCACACATAGTGTGGTCAGTCCAGATATGGCATAGAAGACATCGACATGCACACAGAAAGGGCAGCACAGAAATTCTAGTGTGGTCAGTCCAGATATGGCATAGAAGACATTCTACACAATTTTCTGACTTTATCTCCAGAATATGGATATCTGTCAGCAAAACATTCCTACAGATAAGTGTATCTTTGATGCACAATGTGATGATGTGAAAGACAAGTCATTGCTTACATCTTACCTGTTTCCAGGAAGTTTCCTTGCAACGTACTTAAAAATGTAAGGATGGAATCTATGACAAAAATGTTTCTTCCAGAAGATGAAAAATTTCTTACTATTTTACAGCCCAAAAATAAATTTATTTTTAAAAAGGAAAAAATTTCTTATCAGGCTCCTGTGGGGAGAATTTTCCTTTAACTTTATTGCCGAACTTTTTTTTTTCCTTAGCAATGGTAAATTCATATCTCACAAAGGTAAGTCAGATTACAAAGACAATTTTGACTGACTTTGAGGTGCCAAATCTTGGATATACACCAAATAACTTGGGTTGGCCCTAATAACCAGTTTAAATGAAGGCTGACATTTCTTTTAAATAGAAAATCCATTTCAAATACAAAGACACCAAGATATCAGAAATGCTCTATTTCCTAAACAAAATGTGAATCTCATTTTATGTTTAATGTAATTAATGCCAACATCTAACCATCACAGTCACTTCAGATCAGTCTTAGTCAAATATTAAAGTTTTCTTAAAATAGGTTTAAACAAGAACTATTTTACTGCTTCATGAATAAGCTGAACAGGTAGAGTTTTTAAACAAAACAAGAAAGAAAAATACTACATTTTTCCTGCTACTTGAATTCTGGGAAGTGAAGGCAAATGAATGAATGATTATTACAGAAAATTAAAATTTAACTCATGGAAAAAAAAATAATTTACTAACATAGCTGTAAGGTAAAAAATAAGTTTGTTTTTTAAATCTACTTTGTATTCATCCAGTCAGGAAACATATGCTAGATACTGTCATTATCAGGGAAAAAATTCTAAATTTTAAGATATTTCTAAAACACAGCAATGAATTTCAAAGAGAAAAATATAAAGAGATATATTCTGTTGTCTTTGCAGATTCCAACAGTAAAAGATTCATCCTTTATAAAGACCAGGAGTCTTTCAAAGGCAACTGAGATTCAAATCTTTTAATGATCACTTTGAACAGCATATGTACTTCCTTCTTGATTTAACTGATAAAGGTGACAAGTAACAGTTCTTTAATCCTCAGAGACTATGCAGGGCACAAGAGGGGTACAGTGGAGGCTGAGCAAATGTCCTGATTTGACTTGAAACTTTAAAGGCAATTCACTCTTCTGCAAATGTCCATCATCCAGAGAGTGTAAAATGAAATGACAGCTACCTATAGAGATTAGACATCTCCAACATTTCAGTTCACCCTTTTTGGTAATGCACATTGGGGTTCACTGTCCTCATTAAGCTAAAGTGGTGAAGTCACAGAGTGTGCCACCTGGGTGGATACAAGGAATAGACATGATTCATTAAAACAAAAAGCAGCAGTAGTGACTAATTTTAGCAGAATAATAATTTTAAGCAATGTTAAGCAAACCTTATCAAGTCTCTTTTTGAGTGATATAATCTAGCACCGTATAGAGAAGAGAATTTCAGTCAGGACTACAAGGAAAATTTGAGAAATCACTTTTAGATTATGTACATTTTTTGTTATTAAAGAACACATTTTTTGTTATTAAAGAAAACACTTTGGTCTACCCTCTGTTGTTGCCAGGGTTCTGTGAAGGCACAGTAAGAATAGAATGGCTCGTGTTATACTTTATCAAAATCTCAATAAATGTGCTTTGCCTTTGGAAAAACTGCTAAATTCATCTACAATAAATAAAAAAGGAAGAATAAAGAAAATCAATTTCTTTCAGAGGAAAACTCCTAGAAAGGATATTTGAATTCTGGGCAGTTCTAGGCTCAGGAGTGAAATAAATATTCCAAGGAGTGAATTCAAGTGCAGCCAAGGAGAAACCAAGATTCAGAATATTTTGTACTCTAAATTAGGTGGAGGTGGATACTATCTCATCATTACAGGTATACAAAAATTAAACTTCTGGATTTTGATGCTTAGGTTGCACCTCATCCACTGAGACCAAATACCTTAGATGGCTAATTCTTTTGAATACCTAACAATGCCTCTAAAACAGAGTAAGCTATTTATTTATTTTCTTTCTCTGTGAATAACAAGATAAATCTAACTATTTCTTCTGTATGCTTAATTTTTAGATGGTTAAAATTCTGAGCATTCTGCTAAATGAGATAAAATTTTTGAAGAAGCAGTGATTGCTGCCTTGTAAAACAAGATAAATAAAAATACAGCTGAAGTTGTTAAATAGTTAAAAAGAAAAAATAAACAAAAAAACAATCAAAAAGAAAAATAACTTTGAGCCACAAGGTAATGTAAATTGCTACTGTAAACTTACAGTAAAGTACTATTTATAGGAAAAGAGAATGATAATTGCATTAAACGTAAAAGGTACATAAAACACTGAGCTTGAATGTGAGTCTCCAAAGGAGTGGATACTCCTGCTAGCCTGAAATAACCTGGTATGGCACCAGTTTGGCCAGCAGAGTTACCAACCCAAGCACGAGGAACACTTTAGCCACACTCTGTTTCTCTTGATGGCTTAGTAAGAGCGTTGGATGTCTCTGTAAGGCACCAAATTGCACAAGAGAGACTTACCTGGAAGTTCACACATAAATTGTCCCAGTACTATTTTAAGTGCATTGCTGTCCAATCATGTGCTCCCCTGCTGTATTTAATACTGCTTGGTCACTACTCCATGCTGCTCACACAGAGGATTTTCAGATCAGTATAAAGTTGGCAGTATCCCTAACATCTCGTTCTTGCTCTCAAAGGACAGTGCCAATTTTATATCTTTATTTTTTAATATACTTCTCTTTTTTTCTGAAAAAACCCTGAATAATACGTGTCCTTGCCAGTGAAAAAAATGCACATGAAATCTGACTTATTCTCCTCTCTAATTCCCCAGTTACTTGAGTTTTATACACATTTATCGTCACTTATGAAAAATCATACTAGATATCCCACAATCAACCTTTCACTCTGTTGCAGCTGTTATATTGCTGGAAGAGGTAAGACCATAAGATAGAACCAGAATGTATGTCTAATGCACTGCAGAGCTAGCTTTTCTGGAGAGAAGCATGATGGATTTACTGTGGTAACGTACCTGCTGAAAAGTAAGCTAAAGGCAGGCCTAGTTCCTACCTCAGCTATGAAAAAACTAATTTCTAATCCTGTAAGACAAATATGAGAGAAATAATCGAGATGCTCAGAACTTGTACTGTTACTTCTCAACAATACTACAAAAATATCTATTTTAACCTATTTTGTTTGTTGAATTTTGAAGTTTGTTTATTTATTAATTTCAAATCCATTTTAAAGGCCTTTACATACCATAGCCTAAAGAGAGAGAAGGAAACAGTACTTAGGAAACCCTCTCAGCAATGATAATCTTGAAACTTTTCAACTTCCTCTGAATCAGTTATCAGTTATATCTGTAGTGTTAAATATATGTCCATTCCAATCTCCATGGAAATTGTTACGAGAAGGGAAAGATATTTTGTCTACAATAAAATGAACAATTAATGTAAGACAGGCAAAGGAAAACTCAGTGGGAAGGACCAAGCTGATGATGCTGAGCTTGTACCACCCCAGGATACTGTTGGTCATTTCGGCTGCCAGGACACACACTTGTTGATATTTATAACTAAATCTTTGCTATCTCTTTTGACCTTAAAATAGACTCCACCAATACTAACATCTTAAGAACTTGGAAAGAGACTGAGAAAAAATATAATTTTCAGAGGTATTTTGTTTTCTATGAAAATGTGACTGTAATAGCACAGTTGAATTCTGTAAGTTTGAGATACATAATAAAACTCTGTATGCTAAAGTAGTTTCACCTGAAGTTCAGCCAGCCAGTAAAGCCTGTCTGAGATAGAAGTCATCAAGTAAACACAGAAAAGTATAAATGATCACCAGGGGGAAGTGACTATGTAGAATGAGAGTTGAAAGAAATTTCACATATATTAATGGCAAAATGTCTGTTTCACAAAGTAAATTACATACCAGCACTAGAATGATTGACTGCCTTGGGAAAGTACAGAACAGTACATGGCAGAAAGGGGGAAATAACATTGAGAACTTCCTTCAGAATTAATGCAGGAAAGATAATTCAGAGTAAGAAACAAAGTAATATATTAGCCCAGATTTCATATGCCAATACTCTAAAAAGAATTGAGATAAATGCTGATTTAAAAATGGCAAAGTCTTTCTATCGTAATTTTATTTAGGTTAGGCATCCTTAAAAAACTTGAGAATAGCAGTTAAAAGCTTAAATTACCACCTAAATTAAAAATAATGCTACAGACTGCAAGGCAACTGCTGAGTAATATTAACCAAATCAGGTAGCTGTCTGCAAGGACCAGTAAACAGAGATGATTCCACAAACACTCTGAAAAATGGGAAATTCTTTTGAGAATTATACTACTTCAAAGCTTCATTTCATTTTATGTGCTCAAGACATCTATTTTTTCTGCTCTGTATGAATGAGCCAGATTGCCAAAATAAACAGCTGTCTTAACATCACCAAACTAAATACATGCAGCTGCTTCTGTAATCCAATATGGATTAGAAATAAAATTTAAAACATAACTAATCAAATTAAGCATTACAGAATATGGTAAAATTAATATGTACAATTGAAGCATCATATGGAATTTGGGGTTAATGATTAAGTAGAATGAATTTAGATGCCTTATGATGGATAACTTATGTCTAACCTGACCAAACTCAGAGTTTGGTCAGGTTAGACAGAAAATTCAGAACTAATGATCAGGGAGAGAGAATAAAAACAAAGCAGGAAAGATTTAGGCTGCATGAGTTCTCTTGAGATGCTGAAATCCAATAAAAGCTATAGAGGATACCATAAAAAAGGTTGAGAGAGAGAAAAGAAGCAGGTAATTTTCTATAGATTTCTCACTATAGTATAGTAACTAAAATTTTTTGCCATTACTATTAAAATGCCAGAGATGTTGCACTAACATGACAGTACAGGTTCCCTGGGCTTTGCTTGGCTTGGGTTTTTCTCAGTTTCTCTGAGCAGCAGGTTGGTGGCCAAGTGCCCACTGTCTCACCAACTTCTGCTGAAGCTCTGTCAATGAAAATCATGGCCAAGTCTGACCAGAAAACAGGTCCTGGCACAAGGAACAATTGTCCTTGCTGTCAGCTGTGGCTGGGGAGGCCCAGTGAAACTTTGAGTCTTGAGATGGACACCAAAGAGAAGGAAACAAATTGTGACAGAAAATCATAAGCAATCCGCAGAAGAACCAGAACTGAGGGAGAGGAAACACATGCTAAGAACATCAGCCTCCCAGTGAGACCTCTCGAGCTGTTGTCACAACTTATTGCAGACAGACACACACCCCTTTCTTCTTGAGGAAAATTGAATCTGTCAATCGTGGGATCAAGAAGTACATTGAGAAGATGAGGATAAAATCAGAGAAAAGGCTAGAAGCTAAAAAAGGAGGAGAGTGTGGCTGGGCTTTCATTTTATTAGTAACTCTTATTAATGGATCTTTTCTGCATTAATCAGACAAATTAGAGCATTAAACTGCTCCATTGGACTAAAAACAAATTCTTATCTTCATTTATAGTGTGTGTTCTTTTTCCCAGTTTAACTGTAAGATTTCTTCCAACATCTGAAAGCTCCAGAAGGTCAGCAAGTGGAATGAGTTTGACAGAGAGAAGCTGTAGAGGGTTATGAGCAGCACAAGCATGTCTCATGTCAACAAAGATTAGACTGGGTGATGGTGGCTCAGAACAAAGGAGAGTTTCAAAACTGTAAGGTGCTACCAAAAAAGACAGAAGTTCTAACGTTGTCCAAAATACTAAGCAAATAAACATTCCTTTCAGGGAGTTTCTTAATATTCAAAGAAAAAAGAAACACCAATATCAGAAACAAAAAGCTTCTAAATGGTTGTTTTGACCATGACATTTGTGTTGCTTGAAGAAGCAAGTAAGAAAGAAATGTCAGAAGAGACAATTTTGACAAAAACTACTCTAAGGCATTGCTAAATATTATATAAAGCATGTAAGTAGCTGATGAACAGAAATTAAGCAGGGGAAAACTTAGAGTAAACTTCAGAATGGACTATTTTTGAAGCATTATAAATTAATATTTGCAAAAATAAGAATCTAATTATTTTTCTCACCACATTCTGCTATATTCTGCTTTAATCTTCCTTCTTTGATCTTGTAGTCAAGTCAATATTTTTGTCAATATGCTGCTTCTTCTTATAGATGTCTAAGATAGCTAACTAAAACTGCAATGATAAGAAATCAAATTAAAAACAGCAGCTCTATTCTGAAACACTTTACAGAATAGAGCTGCTTCAGAAGAGATTGCTTGTTAAAATAGCTAACCCCCTTATAAAACTAACAGCCATTTGTGCAATGTCAGCAATCACTTTTTAGTGGATTTGTTTTTCTCAGCTTCCATTTAATTTCATTAAGGACAAATGTTGGTGATTTTGTGTGGTTTTAATTAGATACATGCCTATGGATTTTGGAACTGGGTCTTTAAATTTCACTTCTCAGATGTTTGGGTTTTATACTACAAAAGAAAATTAGTTAACAGTGAAAATAATCTTCAAAGGATTTAGTTATTTCTGCCTGTGTTTCTGCTTTTTTTTTTTTTCTTAATGTGTAATTGAATAGAGAACAGCTAATTACTTCATTGTATAGCTAAGAATGAGACAGGGACTTTTTGTTGAAATACAGAAACCAGTTTTCCATCTCAGCATTTTAAAAATTGGACTGTCTGTTGTGCTTTACTGTCTGTTAGACAAAAAAAGTGCATGACAAAACTCCAAAACTAGTGACTAAATCTTCTATTTCTTCCAGGATCATGCACAGCTTTAAACATATGCTAGTCTCCAGTCAGGGAAGTTTGGCTGGAAGAAGGCTGATAATGACTTTTTCTACTAAAAACTCTATAATTTATTTTTTCAGCATGATTTTTCTAGTCTTTCCCCATCACATGACTTCCATATTGAATGAAATAAAAAAAAATTAAAAATTATGGTAAAGTGATACTACCCCTAGCCATAATAAATCTTCTGTTTTCTAATCAAGTAATTTATAATGAGGTTTGTCTAGTTTGTTTTACATGTTTTATAATCCTATTTTAATGCATATTGTCTCAAATATCAGTGTCTTTAGATATCATCCATCATAGATCTATTAATATTTCCTCTTTGCTCTGCCCTTCTGAACATTTAATCCTTGCTGCAAATTTATTTATTTAGAATACAGTTTTCTAGCTTCTGAAATATTCCAAAAATATCCTTTGTTTTTTTCCCTCAAAAAAGAGAATTCATAAAATTTTAGAGGGATTTAAAGGATCGTCTAGCTCCACCCCCCTACCATGGACAGGGACACTTTTCACTGGAGCAGGTTGCTCAAAGCTCCATGCAACCCGGCCTTGGACACTTCCAGGGATTTGGCATCCACAGCTTCTCTGGGCAACCTATTCAAGTGCCTCACCACCCTGAATTTTTTTTTTTTTTTCCTAATGTCCAATCTAGACCTACGGTCTTCAGTTTGAAGTCATTTCCCCTTGTCCTGCCCCCCACTTTTTAACATGCCCTAGTAAAAAGTTGCTCTGCATTTTTCCTGTGGTCTCCCTTCAGGTACTGGAAGGCTGCAATTAGGTCACCTCAAGCCTTTTCTTTTCCAGGCTGAATAACCTTAATTCTCTCAGCCTTTCCTCACAGGACAGGTGCCCATCCCTCCAATCAGCTTGGTGGCCCTCCTCTAACAGGCCCATTTCCTTCCTGTGCTGGGCCCCAGAGCTGCTGCAGCCCTGCAGGTGGGGTCTCACCAGAGCAGAGCAGAGGGGTAGAATCCCCTCCTTCCACTGCTGCCCACAGTGCTCTGGATGCAGCCCAGGACACGTTTGGCTCTCTGGGCTGTGAGTGCCCATGGCTGGGTCATGTCCAGCCTCTCACCCACCAGCACCCCCAGGTTCTTCTTTTATTTTACAGAAATGAAGGCTACCACTACAAAATAGTTTACTTATATTTCTTTTCATATTTAATATTTTTATTAAAATCTGAATAAAAGAGAGAGGCTAGTCACTTGTTAACCGTGTATAATGTGACAGCCTTAATAAAGTTGGGAAATTTAATTTTTAAATATTTTTATGTTTCTTTCAATTTGAGATCATGTAACATTAACTCTAGTGGATCATCACAGACTATCAGAAAACATCCACTGAATAGTATGATCCACTGTAGATTTAAATTTCCAATGCATAAACCTATCATACAGATTCTTATTAGAAATACAGGAATAAAACCAGAAACTTTACCCATTGAATGTGGTGCAACATAAAATTGAAAAAAATAATTACTTTTACACTTTTGTCATTTGTTCTATGGAAAGCAATGTGTTGTTGTATGCAAAGCCTTTTCATACACAGTAACTATAAGTTTATAACTTTGTGATTTTATTACCATGAAATTTTACTGAATAAGGAAATATACTATTTTTATGGGCTTTTTCACCAGGGAGAACAGATTAAACCACTCATGCATACAATCAATCTGTTAAGGAAAAGAAGAGATTACTGTAACCAAGAGATTTTCCCATGTCTGCTAGTAAACTGATAAAAGTGCAGAGAACAGCTTATTCTGCATGTTCCAAACCATGCTCCCTATTAAATTTATATTGAAGTCTGCTTAAATTAAATGTGACTAAATAAATATCCTTTTCTCTCTGTGAAGTTTTCAGATCTATCACAAACAAGCTAGCTCACTGGAGATACGATGAAGCGCAGACCATCAGGAAGGCATCCAGCTACATGATAGGAATAGGTCCAGAAAAACTCCAGCTGTTTATGCAAATGGAGATACTGAGTGGCTGGCACCTTATCAAGGACCAGAGGATCAGTGGCATATTGGTGTACTCTTTTAATGTCTAATGGATGTTTACTGCATCAAACAGGATAAATAAACAAAAATTCCCAGCAAAGTTTAAAAGATTTGCTGAACTGGGACATTCAACAGTGCATCATCTAGTCGTAATCAATTAAATTTGCCCAGAGGTTATACTTCTCTATTGCAGTTCTGTATCTCTTCGGGCTCAAAGTATTTTCTTTTTGTCAAAGCAGTTTCTGAAATGCAGCCACTTATCAGGTGCATGCTGCCAACAGATCTCCCATTTCATTATGTTTTTTAATTCAATTTGGCATCTGAATATTTTTCCATGTATCTATGTTATGGTTTTATTTTGTTACTTCTGAAGAGAATGAATTATTCTATTTAATTAACTGAAAATTAATGCAATTTATTTTTGTAATATTAGCTTAGTTGTAAGAATAGATCTAAAAACATGTACATGAAACAATGAGTGTCTGGATCTAAAATGTTTCTAGCTCAAAAATTATCTCATAAAGCACTTAATCATTGTCCAAGCATTTAAAGTTCTCTCAAGCACATGGAAACCAAGACATTAAAATCTGTAGAATGAAAATGTGTTTTTCTATGCATCTCAGCTGTGCCTTGTCACACATACCAGGAGCAAACAATACTGACTAACTCACATAAGAATTTACAAAGGCTGCTGCTTTCATTTAAAGTCATAGTAGGAAATTAGAAGTGTTCAGGCAGATAACATTCCCTTGTTGCAGCTGTAAAGATGTATGAGGAATTTTATTTGCTGTAGAAATGAGGATCTTATTTTCCTTCCAAATGTCTTCTCCCTGTCCATGCCTGTGATGTACACTGAGATATGCATTCAGATCCCTTACTCAGCATGAAATTTTATCACAGCCTTTTGGGAACACGCTTTCACTAAATTTACTTATCCACAGTGGATATCTAAACACTGGTGAATCTCAAAAGGCTTCAGTATTTTTAAAAGTCTGGACACTAAAATATTTAAATTTTCAAGTCAAGTGATAAAATAGAATTAAAGAGCAGGATGGAAATTTCACACCAGGTGTTGCTTGTTCATCTGGTATAACTAGACTTCAGTTCCTCACCAAGACATCCAGTACAATACAGCATTCTTTTCATCTGGTAGAAAAACAAGGAAGAAAACAGAAGCATTTATTTTCATGTCAGTTTAAGACATTCTTGACTGGCCTTGTACATGATCAAAATCAAGCTTGTAACATGTTTTTCATCTTCCAGAAGAACCTGACAACATTTGCTTTTAAAGTTTCATTTTCCAAGAGAAAAATATACTACAAACAAAGGTCTCATGTTTCCTTCTGGGGTTATTTGGGTTTTCTTTAGTGTTGTCTTACTTGTGGTTCTTGCTTATTTTTTTCAAACTCTGTTTGTTTCTTTCACTTTATAGTGGTTACCTGACACATTATATGTGTCTGGAAATGACTGAGGGATATGGAAATTGTCGTTAGCTGCTCACTCATGTTCTTAGATGCATTACTTAGAGCTCTTACACGTTACAGTGGAGGCTTCTGGCTTTTTTGTGATACCCATGTCTTATAGACTTGCAGGTTGAAATTAACTAGGTGGTAATGGAAAGGACAAAGTTTTGGTCTCAACAGAGGACAGCTACCAGAATTCATGCACAATTATTCGTGATTTGGATGTGATCATGTAGTATCAATTCTCAGAGGGAAAGCACTTCTGCCTGCACTGGTACTGAGCACCATGGCCTTAGACTATTGACTGACAAATATATAACTATTGATATGAAGGAATAAAAATAATTTTTTTCTTGTGACACTCCTGTACCATCCCAAAAAGATTTATTAGTTACATATGATAATGTTCTCAGGAAGGGTAAAGCACTTTGATATGTGAAACTAAAAATGAAAAAAATTGCACACTACTAAAAGATTTCTCCCTTTTATCCCAACTTCCTGCTATATAATCACTGTGTGGGGGAAAAATTTGCAGTGTGCAACTTTTAGTCATATGACAACTGAATAAGGTTAGCAGCGCACAATGATGTAAAAATATGTATATAGAAGAGTTCTAAGTTCTTTCTGACTCTCCCTCAAGAAATGAACATTTTTTACAGTCTCAGTAAATTACCTTTGCTCTTTTAAGGCCTTCAGGGAGATATTGGCTTATCTCTCTGAGTTTTTGATTTCATGGCTGACTAGTTATGAATTTAATTTTAATATACAAAAAAAAAAAATCCCAATGTTTTCGCCTCCAAATCCCTCTCTGGTCCCTCATGCTCTGATTAATGTGTAAAGCAGTAATACTTAAAACTTGTAATCAGTCCATCACTTTCTGCTCAGATTTTTCATTGATATTTAACATCCAGGTCATACTATTTTCATTATATCCCTACAACATAGCCTTTCCTCTGCTCTCTGGTAAATCTTCGGCCTAAGCTTTTATTTTCCTGGATATCTACATGATTTAACACATGCAATATTTCTATTCCTAAAAGAGAGCAGTTAATGTACAAGTATTAAATCATCAGATAAATACATTTTCTAAAATATTTCATTCTCAAGTTTGTTTTAAATAACTGTCATGATTGGCCTTTAAAAAGCTGACAGTGTTAGTGAAGAGTATGAGATCCTCAAAAATTGCAAATTCTTACTGCTGTGTTAAAAACCTGACCAAAAAATAATGTGCTTCATTAGAACACAGTGCTACTTACACTGTGGATAAAGGGTAGTAAGGACGAATACTCATGCTAGGAACTTCTTTAGTTGTCACCTGATTTGAAGGTAGACAAGTGCATAGAAAGAGCTCAGAAAAGCACTAATTACTCACATACAAAGCTTATGAATACTCATGCTAGGAACTTCTTTAGCTGTCACCTGATTTGAAGGTAGACAAGGAGTGCATAGAAAGAGCTCAGAAAAGCACTAATTACTCACATACAAAGCTTAACTCTGAGTTCACTTGATTTGGGAGCCCACATGCCAGTTTTGCTAGTAAATTGTGTAAGATTAACTGGTAAACAAATCTTATTATTGCTCAAAAATAATAAAAAATAAAGAAAAATAAAGATGAACATAAAATTATCAAGATACAATTCTCCCTATACTTATTTTTATTAGATTATTGCAAAGAATACCAATGAAACAGTTATGTTAATAGAAGGACATTTTTGCCTAAAGTTAATGGAGATTAATAAAACCATAGATTTACAATTCACCCACCCATGATTGTGAATAAAACATTTTGTGTGGTTTAGAATAATTTGTCTTTAAAATTATTATTTCCACTGAGGAAAAATCAAGCTGGAATAACTTGTTCTTGTTTACAGATCTTCCTGCTCTTTCAATGTACTGACTTTATTTGAAGCTTCTTGACCCAAAGGAATCCCAGCTCACTGCTTAGACTTCTGATCCAAGTTGATTACAGATTCATAGGAGCTATGCAATTTTTGGTTTCGGTTGGTTTGGATATTTTGTCAGTATGTGATTCCATGAAACCAAGATTAAAAAAATATATATATATATCTATAAAGGGATTGAGTGTTGTTTGAGAGTGAGGAAAGGACAGGACTCGTTTTGTTTAGCTTCAATTCACAGTCTCATTTTCTTTTTTATACTTGTTCAGAGAAGTCCAGGAATTTAACTTTGAACAAGATTGATACTGTATAGAACTTTAAACTAATTCAGCATCTGACACAGTTTCAACATACAATTTTGCAAAGCCCAAGTGTGAAGTGAGTGTCTTAATTCCCTCAGATATTTGGGACATTTCTGTCTTATTTTTCCACTCCTGAAAACTTATGATTACAAGAACAAATTACATTTTCAAAAGTTAAAACTTTGTTGCAGGTAGAATATTTTGACATTAGGAACTGAAATCCATTACTGGCTCAGAGAAATATTTAAAGGTCAGCCATGGCTAGGAATTTCAAACGATTATTAGACTAAGCCTGTTGCACTTCTGCCACACCACAGAATGACAGAGCCCTGTTTAGTACTTGTGCTGGAGCAACAGAATGGTTTGACGTTTCAACAGATCAGACACTGACCTGCAACAAGCCTTGCGAACTACCTAAACTGTGTTCAAGTCTGGCCAAGAATTCTATCCCTGTTCCACATGATACATTTGATGCTTACGGAATATATAGTATATTTCTCTTTAGTTCTCTGGAACTAAAGGAAGTATTCAACAAAAGAAAACTTTCTTTATGTAAATCAGTGTTCCTAACGTTATTCTCTTTGTTTGCGTGATTTCTGTAAAATGGGGTGCTGGATCTTCTGTGGGTATAAGTGAAACAGCCATTAATGTAACTGGCATTTGTTTCTCTCCTTCTCTGCCTTAATATTTTTAAACTATTTAAAAGTGGTTTTAGACCACTTTTTTTATAGACAGTCTCTATTTTTATAGTGCTTATGTGGCTCAGCCTACAAAGCTGAAGCGAAAATGACACTGCTTTCCTCCTCTTAGAAACAATTATATTCTCTGACAGTGACACTTATGCACTGCTCTATGCAATTCTGTGATAAGAGTATGTATGTGTGCTTTCCTTAGTTTGAAACAAAATGCTCATTCATATGTTCATGAAGTCACTATGGAAACATGAAATACCCAACAGGCCCCTTGTTTAGAAACCCAAATTAAGAAAAGGGATTCACATACTGTTTTTCTTCATTCTATCCTAGAGAGTAATTTCCAGATTTTCATTAAGATGGGGCATCAAACTCTCCTTTAACAGTTCAGGACAAAACAAGGATTTGATACCCACTAATGTCTGAGAAAAGAGAGATACCAACCTTTTGTGTGCAAAATCCCTCTTTGCCTCTCCTCCCATTCTTTCCTTGTGAAGCAGGGAGGATTTCCCTTTCCATAGAGCTCACTTTCTTATGGATACATACAATGAAACATGGACTGCTCCTTTTCACTATTTCTTTCATTCATTTTGTATATGTTAGCCCTGTTAGTGACCAAGGACAAGAAAACAGTGAGAAAGATGGCATTTTTATGTTCATCAAGAAGGTGAATGAGCACGGAAAATGAGGGTTTACTAAGGACAACATCATTCTGAGCAACTTTATTACTCTCTATCCTATGGTGCTGCATACTCTCTCACAGTTTAGCATCAAACTAGCATTAAAGTTTGCAGACAACACCAATTTGAGTGAGGCAGTCAATATGCTGCACCTCAGGGCTGTTTTTCACAGGAACTTTGACAGAGTGGAGAAATAGACATACACTCACAGAGTTCAAAGAAAGGAAATAGAGAGTCCTGCATCTAGGATGAGAAAACCCCTTCCAAAAGCACAACCTGTGGACTCACTGTACAGGAAGCAGATCTTCAGACAAGCACCTAGAGATCTGGCTTGGCAACAAGCTGAATGTGAGTCAATAGTCTGCTCTTGCAGCAGAGAAGTCCAACAAAGAGCATAGCCAGCCAGTCCAGGAAAAGGGATGTTTCCTCTCTATCCAGCACTTGTGACAATGCAGCTGTAGCAATGTGTCCAATTGTGAGCTCTCCAGTAAAAGAAGGATTTTAATATGCAGGAAGGAATCAAAAGGATTGACACCAAGATGGTCAAGGACTGTAGCAGTGTGTGCATTGGAAGACAATGAGGGAACTGATCAGTTCAACAAGGAGAATAAAAGACTTTATTGCTGAGTACAAATACTTGACCAGGATTACAGTGGAGACAATCAGACCCTTCCCAAAGCATCAGACTCTTCTACAGCAACAGACTAGGAATCAAGGAACACAGTTGGGTATATGAAAAGAATTTTTCTTGTAGCATAAGGATGTTCAAATTTTGTAAAATGTTGCCAGGAGAGGCTGTGTAATCTCCGTCTTTGGAGGTGTTCAGGATTTGATCAAACAGGACTGAGTAACCTGATCTGCTTAAACCTATCTGAGACAGAGATTGGACTAGATGACCTCTAAACATCAAATCCAAACAAAATCATTCCTATCAGGAATCAGCTCACTAAAGGCAATGCAGATAATACACTTGGAAACCTGCAAAATAGACAAGCATGCAAGAACAGACTCAGTGTTTCCATGGCCACACCATTTAGAAAGAAAAAAAAAAAACACAACAACCCAACCCTTTAGATGCATTATTTTTATGCCCCAGTACTTTTGGTTCAAAGAAAGTCTAGGTTTAAGATCAAAGCCTGTAAGGTTGAGGTATTTTCCAAACAAATCAAAATGACTGCATTCATACTCAATTTAAAATCCCAATTTCATGTGACTAATTCAGGCAAATGCCTAGAATTTTTTTTGTTGTTATTTGAGTTTGTTGGTTGGGTGCTTTTTTGAAGAGGAGGTGATTTTGGGGTTTTTTTTTTCAGTTGGGTTTTAATTTTTTTTTTCTTTTTGAGCTTTGTTGCTATTTTAACCCATCTATTTTTCTACAGAGTTACAACCAATTTCCATAGAGGCACCTATGGTTCTTGTTTATTTCTGTATCTCTTACTTGTGGTTTTAAGGGATTATTTTCAGGAAAATTGTTGGTTAGCAAGTGTGTGCAACTCTTAAAAGACAGGCGTGCTTTTATTGCAGTCACACGTCTTTAGAAATGTGTTTTCATAAGCAAGAGTTGTAAGAAGGCTATTTAGTTTACCAAGTATGCATCAGAACAGAGTGCATTCCAGGAATTAACATACTGTAGTGCAGAAGGAAAGAAGGGAGCTAACTGCTTCAGTGATACCCACAGCAGCAGGCTATAACAACAATAGCAGTATCAGCAGCAAAATATCTTTTATTTTCTCTCCACTGTTTATAAATGAGATTGAGCATATGGATACGTAATTAGGGTTATTTCATTAGATCAGACTAGAGCTCTCCAAACAATCATAAAAAGGGTTCTCCATGCATAATGGTTTATACAGGCTTCTTGAAACACCTGCTAATACATTAAAGAGCACATATTCATCTTGGTGTAAAAAATCTTAGGCCCGCAGATTTTGCTGAGGATTTTTTTTTTTATGATCAGAGTGACTTCCATAATTTAATGTACAGCTGCATTATTTAATATCTATTCCTATTCTTCTGTTTTCTCCTGTTCTTTCCTCAATTTCTGAACAATTTACTAATTATTCCCTTTTAGGTATAATCTAATTTGGGTGATTCCCTTCCACTAAAGGTGTTTCATGAAGCCAATTTTCTTTTAGTTCACATATCAAAACACTTTGCCCAATTTTTCTTTTTCTACCCAGTTTCCAGGTTATGTCCTGTCTCCTAAGCAGACCTTTTAAACTTTCCTCCTTATCTTTTCAGTCAGTCTCCCAGGTGCCCAGTTAAACCAGTTCCAACTTGCCTCCTCTCATTTTACAGTCATTATCTTTCTGCAAAAATAGCTTTTCATCTCCCACATTTTGATATTTGTCAGCTCTATTATTTTCCCAGCTGTTCTGATAGATTCAGAAGCTTAGATACTTCCAAGACTAAGGTGACAAAGGAACTAAAATGAAAGTTTTATTTGTTTTTGTGTGCCAAGACAACTTTGAGTTCCATAAAGGTTCACAACTTTTATTGCATGTTGTCTTAAATTTTTAAACATTAGAAACATAGCTGCATGTCACTAGAGACAATAATATTTCAAAATCAAAATTCCACAGTGGGTGAAACAGGACATCCTTAAAACAATATAATAACTGAAGAATACACAGCAGGCTTGCTTTCTGAGAGGTTTTCTTTAGATTTTTAAAAGCTTTTCAATAGCTTATATCTTGCTATGGAAATCTGGAGTGGAATACTAATTATCAAAGATTATGAGAAACCATGTGTGGAATTATTTTCTTTTATTAATCTCAACATACTTAATTCTGTCCAGGAAAAGCTGAATGATCTATGTGCCATGTTACGTGTTTCAAGAATATACTGATGGAATTTCTAGAGGAGATATGAAGAATGCAATTTAATGTAATAAAATAATATAAGTGCACTAGTTATAAAGGGAAATGAAAAATGCGAATTTTATTTGAAGTACCCATATTTCTAATATGTGGACATTTGGAAATCATAAAAAAATTAATATATGGATTAACTGAAAAGACTGAATTAGCAAGGAGATAGCATTAATACCACAAAATAAGGATGAAGTAGAAAATATAATTGAGAGAAAGAAAGCATGAGAAGATAATATTATTTTAACTGAAGTTAGTTGTAAAAAAATAGATAAAAATAGATATGGTTGGAACCTAACACTCGAGGTGGGGTCTAAATATTCTGACTGAGGCTGCAGTTAACAGTCCTTAAAGGCTTCTAATTTCAGAGACAGGATCCTGATTATCAATTACCAAACCCAAGAAGCCTCAAAGCTGTGGAATCTCTGGGATTCTCTGGAAATCTAAAAAGCACTTTGTCTACATCAGGAATTCAAACACTAACCCATTTCCAGAAAAATGCTTTTACTTGAATACATGGAATTTTCAATTAAACATTGTTTTATCAAAAATTCAAACAGTTTTATAACAATATTTCTTCCTTTACTGTTTCCTTCAAAATAAAATCAACACTATAAAGTAAAAATTGGTAGGAATTCCATTTAACTTAATAAAGTGTCACCAAATTATTAAACACAGAGAAGAATTTGAATTTTCTCTATTAACTTCAGTTCTACAAAGCCTTAGGCAAATGCAACATGCCTACCATTACACATTTATGACCCATTATTGATTTCTTCATATGATTTCAGTAACTTTGAAGTGGCAGAAATTAGGCTTTTTGTAACATTCATTTCCATTGTAATTCAGTAATAAATTTGCTCTAAAGAACCCAGTACCTCCTATATTTTTTTTTTCTTTTTTACAAATGTTTTACTTCCTTATACCACAGGGGAATGAATAAGTCCCTTTGTTGGGGATTAATGTCCTCCTTGTTGTTCTAGATCTTCATAATAGAGCAGGGCAGGGTCAGACATGGCAGAAGGAAACTGAAATTACCTGTTCTTTCAGATGCATCCATGTTACCAACTTGGAACATTCCATTTTGGATGCATCTACATTATATGTTTTCCAAAGTGGAAAAACTGGCTGAAGAAAAATGTGTCTTTTCTGTAGGCTTTGGTTTTATGCATTGTTTATCATTTGTGCCAACACATGCTGGTATATGGTTAATTATCTGAACTAGGTCCACTGAAGTGATTTATGCAGAAAATAAGGACACATTATTTTAGATTAACTTCTACTTTTCAGTCTCTCCTGTAATTGAGATTATTACATGGTTTCATCAACAGTTGTCACTGTACAACTACATGAGAGGAAATACAAAATGCAATTCAGAAGCAATACAGGGTCTGAAATATTTTACGCTGTGTCTGTCAAAAAAACCCCAAACTTGTAATGTTATGCTTCAACATAGTTTGATGACTGGGAAGAAAACTGTTATGTAATTACAGAAAAGGAACAGGAAATGAGAGTGTCCCAGCTAAAATGGCAATGCCAATAAAAATAAAATTCTTATTTCAGGATATAAATAATATGACGTAACTATATACAGTACAAACCAAAAATAAATACTGCAGAAGAGAAGGGTGAAAACTTCCAAGGAAATTTTGTTGATATTTTACCATTCCAGCTACATGTCTTTTTTAATTGTCTTTGAATGTGTTATGTTAATTATCTTTATTTTATTATCTTTGAAAGAATGTTCTGTTAAAGTACATCATCCATATAGCTTTACAGATCAGCTGTAAATGTATTAATTTAAAGTATTTTGATTTTGTGAAAGCACCAACTTTGCCTAATTTCTTCTCATGAAGAAATAAGAAACAAATAAATAAGAAGCAATTCTGAAATGTATTTGAAGTCAAACTCAAGAAAGATTGAAGCAAAAACATAAAGCTCAACATTTGCTTTAAACTTCCTTCAAAAATACATAAAGTATTGGCTTTTTGTCACTTTTTAAGTTTTAAAAATAATCATGGCATCTCTATTCTTCTAGAAACAAAGATGTCTACTTGGATCAAATTTAATTCTGAAGAATATAAAGTACATAGTTTTACATACTATTTTATGAGGATTGTATTTTTTCTTCTTTGTCTCAATTATTAGGATTACAAATTAAAACCTGTATCCTAGAAACTGTTCCTTATAGAAAACTCTATGTGCATATTCCCAGCGTTTTAAATTTGCATGACAATACAGATATGCATGGGGACTCTAGTTTTTCCTATTTCAAAACTAGTAAATTGTTTGTTTCACCTCCACAGAGACGTAAAAGAAATGATAATGAAAAACTTCTGCCCCAGGAAATAAGCTGGTTTATTGCCTGGTTTATTCAAGGTAATCAGTCACTGACTCAGAATAATCTGTGATTCTGTAAAGGTGATAGTAGAAACTTCCTGTTTTCCCATCTCAAGGGATTATATTAACACATTTTCTTCTTTCTTATGCTTGAAAAATAGTGGAAACATGTACATAAATAAATGAGTTCTCTCCAAACACCATGATTCGTACAACTAATATACTTCTTGTGGTTTTACCGTCTCAATCTTTTCCAAATATAACACCTTATAATCAATAAAGTAAGAATATCTGTGGGTTGCTTTCTTAATTAACTGCTGAATTAATAAAATCAGAACTTACAACTGTTACTAAAATGGGGAAGATATTTGGAGTGAGATAAAATCTTGAATTTTACAATTCTTCCTCTCTATACTGTTTTTATTCAGTAATTTCCAAACAGACTGCTAGTCTGTAAAATATGATAATTTATTTCACCACCCAAGATTATATATATAGAACAGAGATTGTGGACAATGTGAAGGTTTTCCTTTAATAACTTTTTTTGTTAGTGAGCCACTTCCTTTTCCTAGATAAGGGATTATGTCTAGAAAGATTCTTCATATTGACACCAGATGACATGTCAGAGTCTCACAAGAATTAGTGGGAGAACATCTCTGTCTCCGAGGTTGCAGACGTTTAATCATTTCTTCACTATTCTGGGCAGCTGCACACTGACCTCATACCCATCACCTGCTTCTGGGCTGTCAGCCTCAGTACTTGGTAACAGAAGGGCTACTTTGCATGCTGCTTTACCAAGAAGAAATGCCACTAACTGTGACAACAATCCTAATTAGTTGTTAAAATACCATTGTGAAGATCTGTCACCAGTGATTACTCATCTCTTTAATGGTTCCTCCAAACAGAAGCTCTGTTTCAGCTATTTAGAAAATGGCCAATATCATTATCATTCCCTGAGGGGCTTATCTAAGCACTCTGAAGGATTACTGTCCAATTTTACTTTTAAGCAACGTTGCAAAACTCATGAAAATAGACAGTTTTCAGGGGAAAAATAAAACATCTTCACAGCAAGAATTTCAGCTGCAGGAGGTTGGGCACAGTTACATACCTCTAGGCAAATACAGCAATTATAAGGAAAGAATACTCTGAAGGACAGAGAGGGAACAAGATTTTAAAAGAATGAGATCACTAGGGGATGAGTAAGAAAAGTATTAGATCCAAAACTAGAAACCACACATTTGATTTCCAAAACTTCCCATTATTATCACGACTTCAAATTATACCACAAGGCAGATGTGGCCTGATTCATTGCAGGTCAGTAAGATAAAAGTCTGTTGTCACAGTAAAACCACAGACAGCTTTTTCTGTTAATAAATAATTGCTTAAAAAATGGATCATTAAAAATTTAGAATATATTATTATTAAATATTATATATTAGAGAGATATTCCCATGCCAAATATTTTTTTCCCAAATCTGTTTATTTTGTCAGACCTTCCACTCTGGTTCTATTCTGTAGCCCTCTTGATTCTTCTTTGTAATTCCCAAATTCTCACCTTGCTTCCAGTTCCTACCTTTACCTGCGTGATCTCTCTCCTTTTCACCTTGTCTCTCTCTCCTAGTCCACACTACCTGCCTGAAGTAACCTTCCTGACATCCCTCAAGTCAGCTTCCCCCTCCTCCCTACCTCCACAGTGGTTCATCCTCTTCCCTAACTTCTCTTTGTGTCCAGCACAGCAAATTTCCAGTTTTCCCCATCCCAAAACCTTGATCTTTTGGTCTCCATCCTCAACACTGTTCCTCAGGTTACTTCTTTAGCCAATCTCTAGTTATTCTTCCTAAAATCACAACCAGAGCCTTCTTGTGATCAGAGCATACAGGTATCAGCAAAGAGTTCATTGAAGACATGAGGTTTCTTTTGTGATTTAAATCTGGCCTGTAGCACTCATGTGTTGGAGTCACAGGGCAAGTAGTCCTGCCTTGCCACCAGGATTCATTCCTGCAGTAGGGAATGAGCAATGCATCCAAGCTCTGCTGTCTAAACCCTCTATATAAGATGTTTAAACTGAGGGTTTGACCAGATGTGGAAAAGCACAGCCCTGATTGTTCCTTTTAAGGATTTCAAGCTCTTCCTTAAAGCAAGAAAGTTATGCAGATCTTCAATAACTTACCCATGCTTAAATTAGAAACAGACAAAATAATGTATTTTCATGATATCCTGTTTTTAGAAAGAGAATCTCTATTCTCATTGAAATGTTTGCCTGAATCTTCTGCAAGGAATATTTGGGCATATCCTAAAGGATTATTCTCTAAGAAATGGTTAGAAAACCTGGAAAGGGGCTGCCCCTTATTCTCATGTCACTTCTTTTCTGAAAGCTAAAATATAGGAATATGCATCGGAATGTGATTTATATTGTAACATAAATTTAAATCATGACATCTAAGCCTGAAGTAAACAAAAAAACAATCCCAGTAAAAAAAACTTCATGTTAATACAAAATGTGTGGCTTCACCCACTTAAAGAACTAGGAGATTTAAAGAAAATTTGTCCAGCCCGTGATATCTGACACTAGCAAAGAGCTCTCCAGTTACAGGAATGAAGGAGGAAAAATGGATATTGACATAGCAGAAAGTACCAGCTGGGGAACTGCTAAGGACTGTTATCATGTAAGCCTACTGCCAAGAGTGATTGAAGTGTTATTTTCCAACTATCTAGTATATCACTAGTATCAACCCCTGTAAATTTATTATGTCTGGTAGTAGCTCACACTACATAAAAACATCCATTTCTGCAACAGTATCATTACATGAAAAAGATTAAAATATTATTGGAGTCCTATTCTGATATTTTTGGTTTGATGACCATGGTTTGTTCACTTATTTTCTTTCTAAGATTGTCCAGGCTAACTTGGGGTTCTCCCATAAAATGAGCTAGCAACACAGTGCCTCCTACAGAATATGCAGTAAATCCTGACAGATAAGAGGTCTAAGGCATTCCTATGACCAAGTTTGATGAGAAAATACTTCCCTGCAAAATACGCTAAGCCAAATAATACACCACCATATCAGGTCGATGAATGGCAAAGACAAACACTGACAAGCTTAAATCAACTCCCCATTTTTTATATGACAAGACTCCAGCAATAAAACTTGATCTAAAGTGCCACTTTATTAGTATTGTTTAAGCCATAAAAGTAACAACCCCACTTACTATTTAAAAAGGCAAATAAACCCTATAATTTTTCAGAATTCTTGCTACCTATAATGTTTTTCAATTTCATTGGCTGATACATGTAACATTTGATATTAATTTGTTTATGATTCTTATACTCCAAATATGTGACTTTACACAGGGCACACAGGACATTTTAGCTAATGGCCTTAAATACCTCTTTCTAATGTTTCTTCTTTCTCCATTAATTTCAGACAGTTCATGTATCTCTCTCATGAAACATTATGCATTACAAAATATATTTATTACAAAAATATAACCATTTTTAAGGAAAACAGTCCAATATAAATAATGTATAGATGTACTTGTGAAATAACTTGTATAACATATAAATTATTGATTTATTCAAGTTCTTGTGAAACATCCCCAAAGGAATTGTGAAGGAAATAAAATTTGACTTTTGAAAAGAAGCTTGAAGGATAAGGTGATATAAAATAGAATGAAATATCTACTCTTACACAGAGATCACATTCAGTAAGTAAAACCAGGAGAGATTCCTGTAGGGTTGAGATAACATATAGGAGGTTTCGATCAGATTAGCATTGAGTGAAGCACTGAAGGATCACAGCAGAGACATAAAGCCAACAAGAACAGGCAGGTAGCAGATCCTTTTTTAATAGCTGCTTGCCTCTCATTTCAAGATACCCAAATCACACAATTTGTAAATCCAGTTGTCAGGGCATGAAAATTTTGAGACTCCTGAAGCAGAAGTCACTTAGCCATCTGGCAGGCAGGAATGAATGCTGCAGAATAAAGCTCCCCTGTTTCATTTCAGCAGCATTACATAAAACAGGGACGCTGTGGCATATAAAGCAAGGAGTATATTAAAAAAAAAGTCATATAATTTAGCAAGTGTATGAGGAGCAGCTCTCCCAATGACAGCTACAACAAAAGAATAATCCTGTAATGGCTCTTTGACAGTTTATTTTCAGTGCATATGCTTAGGCACTACATACTGTTTATTCTCTAAGCAGCTTAGCAGATAGGAGGTAAGTAGGATGATGACTATAATTCAATATAAAATACATTTAAATAAAGTTGGGGGGTCTGACTTAAACCCTTAAAAGTCAAAATATATAAGATAAGTCTCCAGCAACATCCTTAGCTCAGCTGCTATCCTTATTTTCTAAATGTGGAACACTCTCTTATCACAGGCTGCCACACCGCTGGACAATGTAGAATTGGTATGAGGGAAGAATTAGTTCCAGTAGCTCCTGAAGAATGAGATTCCACACCACAGGCAATTTGACACAGCTTGTAAGATGCTGTTTTCCATGTTTGGGTTTTTTTTGGTCACAATTGAAAAAAATGTTTATACTTTTGTTTGTTTTTCAACTATCTATTCTCTCATATCTACCTGATCCAACTTATTAAAACTCAGGGGATAGGTATCTAAGTAAAATAGCATTATCTTTCATTTATATAGATTTGACACAGAAGAATTATGTAGTTTGTTTAATCTTACCTCAAATGTCAGTGCCACAATATGGCATCTTACCCGTCTTATGAATTCCAAGTAAACCCTTCCAATCACTTTAAGCTTTTTGGTGTTATCAAAAATTGCTGTTTCATAGAACAGATATAGAAACCTGCCACTAGAGAATTTAAAGGAAAGATGAAAAGAAAAAGATCCTCTCCAGAATTAAGTATTCCAGTTTATTATTCCATTTCCATTAAATTATAAGCTAATAAGGCATGCCACCATCAAGGAAAATACAGCATCATATTTCAGTTACAGAAGGTGGAAGCTGGGCTTTGGCAGATTTGATAAATTATGATGCTTGTTTGTGCGTCTGTCACTGCAAATATTAATTTAGGTACGAAATGTCTCAATTAGACATCCAAGAATTACATCATAAGTCTGCCACAATAGGAAAAAAAAGAGGCAGGTTAATTAATGCAATTCATTAATATTTTTTAAATTGATTTTAACAGTTTAGTTAGCCAAGGACCAGAATGCCTCCAGGTACAGACCTTAAAGATAGAAGGATGGGAGAAAGCATAAAAGCAGAATACAAAATAGAAAATGGGGGAAGACTGGATTTTGTTAGGCATATGTATGATGTGTTAAATAAATGACTATTTCCAAGAACCTGGAGTAAAAATAAGAGCTTATTAAAAAAAAATGAAAATCAATACCACATCCTCTGCCTGTCCATAGGTTGAACACTCCTAAGACATTCATTTAGAAAAGTAAGTGGAAGATCTGAGAAACTGAGGCTCAGGAAACACTGGAACTGCATATTTTTATCACTGAGAATGCACACCAATAAAATCTGTGTGCTTGCTTTACTCTTATGCTGTGGGCTTCTCTCTGCATCTATTGCTACACAGCATATTGGTCTTCATATGCATTTGATTTCTAACATGCTTCTTTTTACACTAAGTTCAGTGGTTAGAATAAAATTAGAAAAAAACATGAAGAAAAATGATGAATTTTTAACTCTGATCAATACACTCAGATCTCATCTGAAGGCCCTAATTTTAAGAAACCTATATTATAGGGAGGAAGGGGGGGTGCTGTTTTTTTGTGGTTGGTTTTGTTTGGTTGGGGTTTTTTTAAGAACCCACCAATTAGGACTTTTTTTAACAGCCTCCATTTTTTGTCTTGCTGCAAATTTTGTGGCAATATCTTGACCTAAAATTATGATTGTTATAAGCTCAAGATTCAGGATATCATATCACCTCATGTGCGTGACATCAGTATATGAGACTGAGATATGAATTGTTAGCGAAAGACACAAAATGCTACTCAGCATGAATAAATTCTCTGTAAAGAAAGGCTAGAAAATACAGTACCTCTCTAATACCTGACTGTTCTTGTAAGGTCCACTCAACAGTCCTGCTACAGAGTGTAATACTCAAATGAGATCATGAATAGCATCAAAATACTGTCTTAAACCCAAGCAAGATTCTTCCACTTCTGAACAATATATTTGATCTGACAAACAAACAGTCAAAATAAATTATATAGAATTCTTCTGCTTTCCAGTATTACACTAAATCTTTAAAGGTTCTCAAATTCACTTCCAGCAGCTAAATTATATTAATCCTAAATGGCTTTTCCCTGTTACAGTATTGTTGTTCTAAGTGCAAACAGATTTTTGTTTGCATTTTTTAATTCGTCTTTCCAAGTTTTAGGACTGCCTGAACTTACTGTTGCAATTGGGCATGGTAGCAGTCTAACTGCTGAAGTTCTCTCTGCTGTTCTCTCTGCTGGAGGCAAATTAATTTGTAAATAGAGAACTTTATTTTACATTTCATACCCCTGAACTCAGGGTAAGTTTCAATAGTCTGCTTTCCTCAAAAGATAATATGAGGAACTTTTTGCAAAGGGGTAAATATTCAGTGGGGAGAGTCCAATCAGTGAACAGCCATATTGAGATTTTTTGCAGATATCCTTGATATCTGCTGAATTTCACTTTAAATTAATTATTATATCTTAATATTTTTAACAATTCTCTCATTTTTAAGAACATTTGCTCATGGAAATGCAGGTCTTCCACACCATTAAGATTGTGATTAACTGTCCTGAATGTGGCAAAATACAAATGGTCAGGGTGATAGCTTCACTGATGTATTTCTTTTCAGAAGCATCTCTTTCCATCAGGTGAAAAATTATTACGGTGATGAGTACTTCTTTAAAATATATAGCTACAGAAAACATGTGCTACAAGGAACAGCTATGGGGAAGTTGCATGAGGGGGACATAGTGATTTACAGTTTCCTTTCCCTCCTTCTGATTATTTAGTATCTGTTACCCAAGATATTTCACCCAAGAAGAACATAAGCTAGAGCTTTCACTTACAGCAATGTAAAGTGACACAATCATGAAAGAGAATTGGAACAGTCATAACTTAGCTCAGCAAAAGCTTAAAACCTTGACTCCTTAATACACTTTAAATTAAATTTAGAGTATGTCAGGTATGCATTCAGGGAGAAATTCTTTTTCTCAGATAATTCAATGCAGAGAGGCTCACTAGCAAGTTTTTCCCACCTTTTCTGCCACTCCTTGCAGGACTATAGATTTATCCAACACAGACAGACCAAAGCTGACTTCACATGTATTTCCCAGAGCCAGGGTGTAACAGAGCACACTACAGAGTCTATCAAGCTGGCTAAACATCTGTTAACTGAGATCCTGAGGAACACCTAGCCCTGTAAGCCTAGGAACACTGATTGCTGAACTCTGCCTGATGATTAAGCTACCTGACATGACAACATGGTCTAGCTGTGCTTCATTTAGACATCAGTATTGAAAACAAAGGGTGCTCTCTTCTGCTGATAAACCTAACTGGAGTTTCTTGCTCAGGTGTCTTTATAGTACATTTCATTAGTTGTTTTGTTTCTGAAATAAAAATCCTGGTCTACTACAAGTCCCTTGTATAAATTTAGTTAAGACCAAAACAATTCTTCAGCTTTGATATACTCAGACTGAAATATATGTACTCTGAAGAAAACTGTCTGAGTGAAACTCTGACCTCCATTTTATGATTCAGAATAGAAGTGGAAGAGTGGCTGGCTGGCCATCCCATCCAGTCCCCTCCTGTCCCATCCTCACCCCCTCTGCCTCCCTCTTGTTCCCCATGATGCATTGAAAGCAGCCCTAATTCAGCATAGCAGCTCTGTAACCTTTGCTCCTGGTGCTTATATCCCTTACTTCCCTTTCACAGACACTTAACAGTGTCATGGTTCCATTTTCTACACAGCATCTAGCCAGAGCACACCATGCTTATAATACCATCCCAAGAGGGAGCTGGAAAGGGCATTCCTCAAACAGTGAAATTGATTCCCTGTCCTTAAGTATGGAAGCAATATGAAATGTGTTACGTTTTTGGGAAGGTTACAAACTATTTTTTTCAGTGTGATTTTTCAGTTAGTTCCCTGTTTTCAAATCCATGGCTTTTTATTTTATTCCTGAAATCCTTTCACATTTTCAAATCCTAGCAATCACAGGATCAAAAAAGGCATTAATTTCTTTTTTTTTTCCTTCTCTAAGGATTTGTAGTAGGTACACAGTGCCTAAGAAAGCAAATGCTCTTTCAGAATTTGGTTTATTTATAATAAAAGATTACTAATTAGACCAGAACACTCTTAGAAACAATAAAACTTTTCTTATAGTGGCTCCATAAATCCTAGTCATTGTCATCAGTTACCATATTAATTAAATAATAAAATCTTTTTATACTATCACCTTAGAAACCATAGCAGGGAAATTAATTTTCTAAAATTAAAAAGTTTTTATTAAGAAAATTGAAGTTTGACCACATTGTTTTTGTGAATTACTGAATTTTACCTTAATAGTAAAACCAGTTTTCCTCTGTGCAAGGGGAATTTATTGAACACCACTAGCTTTACTTCAAAAGCACTGCTAACTCAACTAAAGCTCAATGTTAATTGAAAGTGTCTTACTAAACCCAAACAACATTAATGCAAAGTTACATTTCACTTATCAGCAAATCCTATCACCTTACTCTCTCACCTTCAGTAACTTCTGAATAATATTCCTCAAAGAATAGCAGTCTTTGTGCAAGCAAGTAGAATGGAGAACACTTTCTGTCTACAGGCAGAGGACCCACCACAATCACTTCTATCAATTATAAGCCATAGGGAATCCAAGCAATCTGTCCAGTTAATTTGTCTGGGGGAGGGAGGAAGGTGAGGGTGAAATGTTGGTTTAAAAAAAAGGTTTATTTGAACAGAATTATATTTAATATTGTCATTTCTGTCATTATATCATTTTAGATACACAAAAACTAATTAGATAAAACTAGATATCTCCAGATAATGTTTGTCTTCACAGAAGATTGTGATAATTTTTTTATTGCTCTTAATCTGGATAAAAGCATGCCTAGATGAACCAGTTTTCTTTAATTTTCACTGAACTTATCTCTAACTTAACCTTAGTTGAGGAGAAATCCTCTTGATATGTGCTATTAAAAACATTACCCAAAACATTATTATCCAGCTATTGGAAAGATATGTAAATCCTGCTGTAAAGCATGAAATATAAGAGGTAGAGATACTCAGATGTTTGAGGAAATGTGGCTTGACAGAACCAGTTGTATTGCACATAAAAAGCTACAGTGGTACAGCCCCAGTACCAGGAGAAAACAGTGACTGCCAATAAGTAAATGGGCATGTATATGCAAAGAGGAATTTAGTTGCAAAAGAGATCTGTTAAGAGTATTACCTTTAAATACTTACACTAAACCACCTACAGTTCCAGAAGGACTTTCTCTTTTGCCTTGGAGTCCTTTGCATTTTTATTTAGATGAGGTTCTCTGTTGCCTGTAGTTAAACTACTTGGTTAAATGCAGGGTTACGCTGAAAACAAGCCATTAAAGAAAGCAAATCCTAAGCTGGTGCTGCAGCACTCATTTTTAAATTACATAAAATATAAAATACACAGCAGAAAGAATTGGGATTCTTCACTGACATCTCATACATGCAGCTGATCACAGGCCTTAGCATATTCTCACAAGGAATTTATCTCCTCAGTTGTATATAATTGTGGCCCCAGTATCTTGTCATATTTTATGACATTTAATTACACTCGTTTAAGAAATTAAACAGGTAGATTTTAGAACTACTTAGAATTTTAAAATTACTTTCAAGGGAGTATATACAATTTTTTCAAAAAGTTTTTATTGAGAATAGTAATTGGAAATTTCTGGTATTCTCTCTAATTCTTTTTTTCCCCATCAGTATTCCCCATTTAGTTTTGTCAAACACTCTGCTTAGTCATTTTGAAAAGTGAGGCATTGCCAAAAATGTTCAAAATTTATTTCCTAGCAGATGAAAGAATTGCATAATATTTAAAGGCACAATAACCAGTGACATTCACTGTCCTATTCCTCAGTGGTTAAAATATCCATAAACTACTTTTAAAAAAAGAATACAAAGTAATTTAAAAAATCAATTAAATAAGCTATATGTGGACACAGAATTGCACATATATATATATATATATATATATATATATACACACATCTATACCCGTGTGTGTGTATATATATATCATTTATAGAACTAGTTTATATTTCTGCATTGTGTGTTATTAAGGAAAATAATAGAAAAATATAGGTTATATCCATCTGTCAAGACAGAAAATAATTATTTAACAGAGAAGTAAAGAAGAAAGTATCCTTAGATATCAAGAGAGTTTTTAGAAGGAGAATGCCAATATTTTCAAATTTTGGTTCAGACAATATTCTGAGATAATGCGTTGTGGTATAAGACCTGCTTCTAATTGAGTAAAAGGATTTATTCAGAGAGAGTAAAAAGTACCTTCAAGTCTGGCTAGATCATGGAATAACACAGCAAAGAATAAAACTTTTATGGCTATCAATGTTGTTGTAACAAGCTCCTAGAGCTAGAATAAGCTAGAATTTGTAGCACCAGGAGAGGCCTTACCCTTTGCCACCCCTACTCTGAGCTGCTTTTTCCTACCACTGTGAATCTCTTCCTCTGAGTGCCACTGCCTGGTGTTTGCAAAGCTGCACGATGAACTGGAATAGCGTAATAACACACATTGAGAAATAACCTCTTCAAAAGAGTTTTAACCCAAATCTGTTCCCAGGGTAGTACATGGCTGAATGAAGACCTGTGTCAGCACAAGGGAGATGTCATCAGTGAAATGCTGGGAGGGAGTGAAAAGACCTGCAGTAGAATAAATTTATGCCCATTTAGGCTACAGTAGTATGATATCATTAATCACTAGTCCACTTGACAGAGATGGTAAGAGACTTATTTGATTGTCACGGAAATCTACAAAACCTTCCATTTATCTGTCCCTGTAATTTATTTATCTAATAGTGTTTATTTTATAAATCTGATCAAGAATTAAGATTTTATCTATGGATATGCTTATGACAAGGCTAAAAAACCCTCCAGCTTATGAAATGAGGATCATCTAAATCCCCACCACACCTTTGAGATGCTGATGTTATTTGTCTGTAGAACTTTATACACAAAACAGCCTTCAATTTCAGTGCAATTTCCTTACATTAAACTTGTATTTCCTGCTCTGTTCTGCAGGTTTACCGTATTCCAGAAACTATGCCAAGTTCAGCTGAATGAAAGGGAATACAGTCCCACTAACTTAGAGTTTTTGCCACAGGTGACCATGAACCTCGGTATTTCACTAAAGTGACTGCTTTCCCTTTTAAATAAATAAATAAATATACAACTAAATATATAGATAACTAGTACAGCTCCTTTCAACATATAAAGATCAGTTATGAACTAGGTAGAGAAATCAATGTCTTCACAGATGAAATATTAGGAACCATTCTCTAGGGAGAGTACATTTCAACTACTTATAATCCATTCAAAACAGCTGTCCAGATGAAAAGATTGTGAAATAAAACTACTACCAATGGATCACAATCTATGCACTTTCAGTAGTACCACAATACACTGCAGGTGTCTGGAAAAATTAAAACTATATTACTGAAAGCATCCTTTTTTTTTTATTTTTTTTTGCTATACAAAACCTACTTTTCATACTGTTCTTGATTACTTCTGTTGGAATGTATGCACTTAGCATATGGTCATTTAAAATGCAAATATTAAGGGTATGAAAAGGCACACACTGAATTTTGGATGCATCCCAGGAAAGAAAGCAGCTTGATAATAAGTAAAATCTTATTAGTTCCCAAGAACAAATTTGCCTTGGCCACCCAAATGAGGAAACACATTTGGCAAAATATTATGAAACATGAATGGGGACTTATGAGAAGGATTTTGGCCACTGTCCCTAGAAGAGGAAAGTGAATGAAGAATTGACAAGTTTTAAATGATTAATGGATTGACACAACAAAATTACTAATAGCATGTGACACTGATTACTTTTGAAAGCAAAAGGTAATAGAAATTTTCCAGAAAGTTTCTCTGGTCATGAATAATGTAGAATCATTTGACTCAACCAACCATCTTACATTTCAACAGATCTGAAAGAAATGGAAAAAAAATACAGAAAAAAAACGTAATTTTTTTTTCTGTGGAATTTGATGAATCAGAATACAAGAGAAATAAACTGAATAATGGAAAGTTGAGTGATAATAAACAAAATTGAGAACACTGAACACAATTGTTGTCATTGAAATCTCAAAGCAAAAACATCAGACCATGAATCTCTAAAATAGCCACACTCCTTGTTTATCTCAGGTTGCCCCAGGGCTGGGGAAGAATTACCTACCTGTGTCTGAGTTCCTGCTTCCAGCTCTGAGTTTCAAGGCCCTCACTTTTGTGAGCATTCCCTGCCTGTACCCAAAGTTCATGTGAAGTCCTTGGGGATGCACCAAGTACCTTTCATATCAAGACCCTTTTTCTTCAGTACCTTTCACGAGAACAAGAAGAGTCCTTTCACCATTTAAATTTTAACAATTTTGCACTTCTAGAATTATAGAAAAGGAAGAATGTTTGTTGATATCTTTCGTTTTACATTGTTTCGTTCTATTTTTTTCTCTACATCTTTAAAAAGCATCCTTTTCTCACTGATTGCTGTAATCATAATACACCTTTAAATGTATATTTCCATAAATATAAAGTCATCATCAACTGTAAACAGTTGAAAGGTTGATCCAGGTTTTAAAAATACTATTAGGTTTCTTAAGTTCTGACTTTTTAAATTTAGGTTTTGCTAAAAAAGTAATGTTATACAATGAAACACTAGAACATAATTACATTTTTTGCTCTGTCTTCCACATTACTTAGCTCTCACAGTCATGCACACACTATAAATCAAAGTAAGATTTCAATTTATTGCATTTCTGTTGGGCCTTTTTGTATGAAATTATTTAAAGTATATTTACAGCAGATAGAAGAACATTCCTTGATTGCAGGAAGACAGTTTCAACTCGAATATTGGAAAACCAAACATGTATTTTTTAAAAGACATGTATTTTCATGCATGTATGCTCATACACAAACAACACATGTATAAGTAAATGCAGAGATTTAATTTGGATTTATGGCACATTGGTGTTTATAATATCATGACTTCTATGTGCTTTCTGTGTTTTAATCTATTAAGATATATTCAAGTCATATTTTCACAAATTTCATAAATATATACAACAATTTTCTACCTGTTATCAATAATTAAGCTTTCTGTTTCAGGAATCTGAGACTTGAGAAAAACTTAAAACACAAAATTAATCTAGGATCTCAGGAATTAGAATATATTCAGAGAGAAATAGAAGCATGAGAAGAAGATACATCTCATTATACAAGCCTTCACAAGTTTTACATACTCTGTTGTATGAAACCTGGGAACTTGGCATAGGTGCGGATGTTGCAGGATGCTCTGCCCTGGACTGTGGTCAGAGAACTTGGACAAAGCCCTTTTTGCAAGGCTACCAGCAGCAGAATGACATGACAGGGGGCATCATATGCTGGGTTTGGTGTTAAATTGTACTAACATCAGTCTGCTCACTAACTCCAAATTAACATCCTGATACTGGGGCAATTTGACAGACTCTGAATCACTTTATGGTATAAAATTCAGTCTGCTCTTATAGGATTAGGTTCTTCTAGCGTATTCTTCCATGGAGTGTGTGGAGATTTCTCTCCTGGGGAGGGGGTAGCCCCCAAGGATGCTCCTCAAGGCTAAGTAAAAGAGATCTGCCCACTGCCATTGAAACTGTGGAGATAAAAGAAACTCTCTAACACCATCTTTTAAGTGTTAGAGAATCTCTTCATTCTGGCCAAGATGTGCAATGGAAATCATTGCAAGGATGTGCAGTAGAAAACATACATAGGTTTTTACCAGATTTTTTACATATTTATACATTAAGAAAACAACAACAAAAAATACCCCATTCATCAATTCCTAGTATTTGATCTCCAATTGGTTATTATCCCTTCACCTTCAATTAATGCTACTTTGGTCTTCAATGTTTGGTTCTGTTATCAATCTTTTCACAGGCTGGATATCTCTGACTCCTCAGCTGTCTTTGGTGTAACAGCATGTTACACCATGTTGCAGACTAATTCTACATATTTGCTGTGATCTGAAATAGTCAGGGACTAAGCTGTCTTGAATGATTTCTATTACTTTTGCTATGCCTTTCAAAATGATAAAGTTCAGCATGACCAGCATACGTGGACAGTTCTACTGGTTTGAGTAGTTCTGAATTTATATTTTCATAATCACTTTACTATATAATAAATACTATATGCTGTTCAGTTGTATGTCCTTAATTGCTAACAGAAATAGAATTTAAAGTCATTGATGGGGTTCTTTTACCAGTGTGTCATTAAAGGTATGTTTTTTCAGAAAGTGCAATTTCAGAGGGAAAAAGGAAGACGCACAAGTAAATTTTAGGAGTAGGTCAGAAGAGAATAGAAAAGGCCATGCAGAGCAGAGAGAAGAATAGGTGAAAGCTAAGGTTTCAGGTAAAATAATGCTGCTGCAGGCAAGAGTGACCAAGTGTCTGAATAAGCCTAGCTGTCTCCCAGACTTCTGTGGTGAAGACATCAGCTCTTACTGTTGATGGTGTTACTGACTCCTCTCAAGGACAGAGATGAGCTGTAATCTCCTTCAGTCACCCAGGAGTGTCCTGCCATGCTGACTGTTTAAGCAAGGTCATCTGAGTTACAGTGTAAAAGAAAACTTGAGGAATTCACCCTTTGTGTGTTTGCTAGAGAAAATTCATTCTCCCTCCCATCACTTTTCAAGTCCTCATGAGATAAGTGTCTCCTCTCACTTTCCCAGTTTTAAAACGTAGATGTATTTAAAGTATTAACTGCCTTACCTAGAAACTGAATTAACTTGTATATTTGCGTACTTCAGATAAGAACTGAGTCCAAAATATTCAATGCTGGGAGCCAATTAAGGCTTTAATTAGGAATAAAACAGGAAAGGAATAAGAGATTCACACATTATTGGTAGTTTCAAAGCTCAAAATTACATTTGCAGGGACATCTTTGTTCTACATGAAAGCAAAAGAACTATGCTGAAACATTTTTCTCACAGTGGGAGCCTTTTGTCAATTTGCTGAAGAAATTATGCTAAAAACTACACAAAAGCAAGTTTTCTTACTCTTCCACTTGTCTAAAAACCAAAACTAGACAGAATTAGATAGAACGAAAGGAAACTTTCACCTGAGAAAATCACTGACTTCCATTAAGGACCTCATCAATGCACATTATAGCAGATTAAAAAAATTCTGTTAGCCAGGGGGACAAAGAGACTACATACTAATTATTCCTTTTGATCTTCACTTGCTGGAAGACATCTGACAACTGTCAGAGATAAAGCTTACAATTAGGCAGCTTTTTTTAATAATTAAGTACAGGAACTGAAGCTTTCCCTAGACTTGCCTTTTTTTTCTTTTTTTTTACTACCTCTGGCTGTATTATTGCCAAGGCAGCTGAGAAGTCACATACAGCCATTTTCTCCCTTTGTCCACATACAATCAAATTGAAAATCTGTGAATGAAACTGCAGTTTACCTCAGTAACTAAGGTGACTGAGTTTCCGCCTCCATGCTAAGCAGTCATTTAGCAGAAATTAATAAGCACTGACCCTTTTAATGAGTCACTAAAAAAATTCACATTTTGTTTTCATTTCTGAAAGCTACACAGTCTGTCTATTCAAACCTTAAAATCTCTGCTAATACTATTTACAACTAGAAATAAAAAACTGAAACAACCATCAACAGCAAAAACTGAAGGGAAAATACAAAAAACTAAGATGACCTTGAGAAGGTGTTTTATTGCTCAATTAATCCCAGTACATAGTTCTTAGCTGTATTTGATCTGCTCTGCATACAATCCACATCTAATAAAATATTTCGCTTTAATCTATATAATAGAAACAAGCCAACAAGCACTAGAAGTTAAGTGGTGTCTATTTCAAGAGCAGTCTTAATGACATAAAGAGGACTTACAAAGTGTAGAGAGTGCTATAGCAGTGATTTGCTGTGCTGAAGAGCACCCCTAACTAACACTTTGCTTGTGCTCTCCAGATCTACTACGTCAATAGAAATCAAAGCTAATTATCTGCCAAATTTTTGATTTATCTGGAATATTACTCGTTTAAAAGATGCAGATGTAAAAATTGCATTATATATAGAAATATATATATATATATCTATATGCCTAAACATGTATTATTTTCTAAATATTGATTACATAATAAGTTTTCTTACATATAAATCTGCTTAAAGAAATATAACTTCCAGATGCTTACATTAATCATAATATGAAAAAAACCCCTCAGAAATTGTGAACCTCTTGCGGGTTCCCTATTGTGCAAAAATAGCATATATTTAACAAGAATTTACCTTCTGAATTAGTGAAGGAGTCCATTATGGGAATGTGAGGAGTCATCAACAGTAGGCAGCTATTTCAAGTAATTAGCTGTAACGTGTTATCACTTCTTTTTCTTGCTTTCCTGAACCAGATTTATTCAGCTTAAGATTGCAAGCCAATGATTCTAATAAAACTGATCTTCCACAAATTCATCTATCTAATCCAATCCAATCTAATCTGCTCAAATCTAATCTAATCTTTTACACCAGATGAAAATTGGGTTTATTCCAATATAACACCAATTGAAGTAATTGAACATTTTTTCCTGTTTTGAAAGTTTTGGATAAGATCCCATAAATACAATCTTATTGCAAAGATTTTGTAATATAAAAAACTAATTTAAAGGGCTTTAAAGTTCAGGGTTATGTTTACAGAAAACCCCAGACATACCAAATTATACTTTCCAGATTAATATCCAGGAAAACAGGATAGTAAACTGGCAATCAGGAATATTAAGAAATCTTATTATAATTGTGAGTACTATTTATTCCTTTCTTGATTTTATGTTGGGTTTGGCTTTACTGTCTGAGAGAAGTGGTTATTTGGTTGGTTGTCTACATTTTGAGAAAGATTCCAAAATCCTGACTTTAATAACAGTTAGTTTAGCTGAAGTGATTTATAAACCATTCAACTGCAAAATACTTCCTCTTTGAGTTTTATTGTTACAACAACAAAAGGCTTGGAAACAAGAAGGTGTTGCCAAGCACAAAACTACTTTTCTTCCAGTCATAATGAATTCTGAATATGGTACATGTCCTCTTCTTTTGTACTGAGGAAAGAGACTTGAACATATTTGAGAAGTAAGATTAAAAATGTCTAGTTAATTCCATGCTAGCAGACCAAATTTCCAGCTTCAAAGGGAACACTACTTTTCACTTGCAAAGATCAGTCCTATTTGGATACCTTGTCCATACTGTAAAAAAAATTAAAATAATCGTTTTATGAGAAGGAGCTGCATCTGATTTCTTTCTAACAGCTCAATTTCTCATTAAATCCCCCAAAGAAGTGCTGATGTTCTATTTCTCCAAAAATAATTTTTATGACACATTCTCTGGCCACAGGACAAGTGATACCGATTTCCTCATGCCTCAGCTTTCCACTTCCCAAAAGAAGGGATTAACAAGAAGTAGAAATAATCCCTTGCTGAGAATTAGGAATTCTCAGGAATCACTTGCAAAAAAATATGTCTGAACCTTGCTAGAAAGCAGGTCAAGAATCACATACCACTTTTCAAGCCTGTGCCATAGTCTGTTGTAAATCCATTAGTACAGACAGGAGCAAATCAGCTATATTGCAAGAACTGGGTTTTATAAATTTATTACATGAGTTATAATGACGCATTACCCAACTAGCCTCTGATTTTTTTTTGTTTTGTTTTGTTTAGTTTTGTTTCTTTTTTTGTTTCTTCTGGTGATTGAGAATTTTCAGGGATCTTGAAATAATAAGATATCTTTTAGAAGTTATTTTCTCCCAAGAAGAGCCCCTGAGGGAAAGGAATTGTGAACTGTGGTGCTTTTCCCACTGTGCCGTGTGCACTCTCCCTTGAAGGTGATATTTCAAAGTCAAATTTTTTTTATTCCTATGGTACATATTGTACCTTAATATATGCAAAAGAATACCAAATGTATTATCACCACTGCTATTCTCCTTCATGTTCTTTGGAGGTAGAAAAGAAAGAAAAGAAGTCAATCAGAGATTTCTGTGCTTAAGCAGCTCACAGGCTTTAGTTCAATAACTTGAATCAATTAATAACTTCGAAGAGATTCTTTTGGTTTTTTTTTTTTTTTGTCATGGGCTTTAGAAAGAAGACTTTGCAACTTGAACAAAAATAAAGTTTTCTTTTACAAGCTTAGCTTTATGAGTTTTATCACCGTTTGAAACAGCCACATTCAGTGCCTCAGGGAAAAAAAAAGTTATATAATTCCACAGAACAGGTAAAAGCTTTTGGATATTGTTTAGATGTCAGTGATTTTTCTCCCAAGCACATCGTTAATTGCTTAAGAAGGATTATTAATTGCTATTATAGACTGTTCAGCAACTTTAACGGCTTATTGATGAAATCTTATCTTCTTGAGGCTCTTGTTTTCATTTACCATGTTATCTCTATGGCTCATTCTTTATCATATCAATCTTAGCCCAATTTAATCAAATAATTTTTTCCTGTTTCATATTACACTCTTCCCTCTACAAACATAACATAGTACACCCATCTCTTTGTGCTTTTCAAAACATAAAGGTTTGTGCATTTGTTCCTGTCCTGAACTTAAAATTCATTGATATACAACAGTGCTTCTTTCAAGATTTGTTTACTTTGCTTTGTACCTTGTGCTAGGGAAAGTCCAGGTTGTCCAACCCTGCCTCAAGACTGCCCAGCTGCCTGTATACCTTAACTACATATGCTTCAGTATGTGAAGAATATTGCTGTGTTCAGACATACAAAGTACTACTGGCAGTAAAACCAGAAGAGGTCAGAAAAGATGTTACTCAGTTGAAGTGAAGGTAAAGCTGTGTAAGTAATTGCTAAGCACAGCCACAATACAAAAGGATCATGCTAGTAATATTTCCACTCCCTTTAAGCTCACAGCCTTTAGAATATTTCAATTACATCTAGAGAGTATGAAGTTTAGCTTGAGTAATGCAAGGACCAAAAAAGAATGCGATAACAAGAGCACAGAAAATTATCAAATCCGAAATATTTTAAGCAGAGTGAAGATTTGTCATTATCCTGCAGAAAGCTAGGATGCACAGATCAGTAATGTGTAAGGAAAATTTGTGACTGATTAATATAGTCACATCTCAGTGAAAAAATATGACATGTTTGTAATTTATTAAAAATAGATTTTAAAATAATAAATATGAATAAATAACATCTAATTAATGGATCAAGTAAAACTCCTTCAGATTTAAGATAAGATAAATTGAAGTTTGGAGACTAAAAATTTATTGGTTTTGGTTAAAGTCCATATATTAGCAATGTTATTAATCTTGTTCAGCTCTGAGATATGCTTCCTAGAGCAGTGCAATCTAGGATGGATACCAATGAACAAAACTACTGATTTGTTAAAAGACTGGCATCAAAATTATCATGCAAACTGTCAGTTTTTTTCAAATTAAATCTGAACCTTTAAAAGTAGAGAGTAGAGATAAAAAGGCAGGATTTAAGTTATAATGATGACTTCTAAATATCTGACACTTTGCAGTGGCACATTTGAACCTCCAAAATTGCTTAAAAGAAATTGTTGATAAGCCTAACACAATGGGATGAACTGATTGCCATGCAAATAATATGCACTTTTACCAGTCCCTCACTACCACCTATCCAGTTCTTTCATAGATGTTAAATTTAAAAGAATAATTTTAAATTACTTATACATTTAATAAAAATAAATAATCTCTTGGTATAGGCATGTTCAAGTAACAAAGTATGAGGCTAAAAACATCCAAGCCAAAACAAAAACTTGAAGAGGATATGTGGTGCTATAATGCTAACAAATATATTGTGGGGCATTTTACCCTATCCATCCTTATGTCTTAACCTCATTCACAGCTTTCAACAAAAAATACAACAAAATACAACGAAGGATCCATGTTCTGTGTAGAAAGTTGCCAAACTCCATGGAGATTCAAAAGAAATAACATGTCTAGAAAGGATGTCTGTGGGTTTTTTTCTATAACGAATATTTTTGCATTTGAGAGATTCATCCCTCATGTATTAAAAAGATAAGCATTTATAATCTGGTTACTAAAAAACAAAGGCAAAAACATCAGGGGCTTTCAAAATGATTGTACGTGAATTTGATCAGCCGAATGTTATTAACACTGCAAGATGAAAAACAAACAGGATGGAAACTTGCAGCATTTGGAGACATAATTATATTCTATTTTTGAAGAACAGAAGCAAATAAATATTTGTTTAAGATTCTGATCACGCTCAGCTCACAGATATTAAGTTAGAAAATTTTTAATTCCCTGCAAATACACAGGATAAAGGATTTGTTAGAGGAATATAAAGTTATAGAGTTCACTGCACTTGAATCATATATTTCATTTGGATTTGATAGAATTTTATATATGAGATTCTCACCTAACACAGGGAGCATTGCTAACTGTCTGACAGCAAAAACAAAAGATTTTGATAGTTTTGCACACATATGTTTCAGTTAGTGCTGCTACCTCTCTCACAAAAATATCTGCAGGAAAATTATTAGTCCTTCAGACATTCAATATTTTAAACCTTTTTAAGATTTCTCTGATGTGAAAACTTATGCTGAGCATTTACAGTTGCTAGGTGATATCCAAGCAGTGGTCAGTAATTGTGATTGAAGACATGGATTTCACGGCAAATTTCCATTTCATGATTGGTGTTCAAGAAATCTGAAAGGCAAATTTTGGTAGCAGCAGGGCAAGGTTTAGTCACCATCAACGGACGACAAAGATATAATGAATGTTCATGTTGTTATAATTCAGTATTGATTAGTTAAATCAAGCATAAAAAACAAGAAAGGCATCCTGTTGAAACAGATGAGTGAAATATTACATTTCAGTAAATATTTTCCAATAACTCCCTTGATATATTTCTCAGTTTTATACATTAATAATGTTCTATCTCTATGACCTCATTGTTAGAAGGATAATAATATTCTAAAACTAGTCTACACTCTATACATTTTGCACTCTTGTAAACGCAAACGTATTCTTGCAATCCTCCTTAAGCATGTGTACATATTTATGTTTGCAATTAAGCTACATAGTTTGAGAGTGAAACTCCTATCCAAGGTAGAAAAAACATTATATGAGACTATATGTTCTTGTTGAAATTTCCTGGCACTAATTTTTTTGTGCACAGAAAATGAAATATGGTTGATTTCCTTCAATCTCCCTCTCCTCTTGAACAAACCACTACCCTTTTCAAGATTTCTTTTAGGCAGAATGCATCCACGCTAAAAGGTGTTAAGAGTGACCTGGAGTTAGGGCTACATCTAACCACATGAAGCCTTTTGCAATTCTGCAGAAAACTACATTGCAGGAAGAAAACAGTATCAAGGTTTTGAGAAAATGAGAGATGCAAATAAATGCAAATCTTCAGTCCAGATTCATCAGCTGATTTGGACGAGCACCTTTCTGTATCCAATGATTGATCAGTAGATGGGAATTACTCCATCAGGAATGACAAAACAAACATTTCAGGAATGACACCCAATTACACAGAGTGCTTGAAATAGACAGAAAAAAAAAGTACAAACTTTCAGTGTTTTGCTGGTCAACTTTAAAAGGAAGAGTAATAGTCTGTGGTTTTACAATGAAAGGGAATAAGGTGTGATTAGAAAAGAGGGAAGCCGTAAACACAGGGACAAAAACCTCACAGACAAATGATAAGGCAGGCAATAAAGAGAACCAAGCCTGGTCAAGTCAAACTAATTGATGAAGGTACAGAGAAATCATTATTGTTTCTCTACTACCTGATCTAGGACATTGCCAAATGGGATACTAAGGAAAAGAGAAAAGCCATAAACAAAATACATGGTGACACAAACCTGACAGACAAACATAAATGAGACAATGATTCGAAACCAATATGGTCAAGTCACGCTAATTGATGCACTACCAAGGAACTGCAGGAAAATGAGGAGCTTGCTGCTGATAAGCATGCAAATCTGAAGGTCCAGAATCTTGCCAGGGTCTTGGAGCTATGCAAACAGAGGGTGGAATGTGCACTGGAAAGGGAACAGGGAGGAAGAAAGTTGGAATAGACACACGAGTGTGAAAGAGGTTAGTCACTTGTAAAACAGATGGTGAGTGTGCTTGTCTCACTGAGCTCTGCACCTCCTCACCACAGTCTCTTTTGTCTTCATGTAAAATCTCTTCTTGGCTATCTCTCTGCAATCTCCCATGCTCTCTCTCTCTCTCTCTCTCTGTGTGTGTGTGTGTGTGTGTGTGTGTGTGTGTGCGCTGCAGGCTCCAGGTGCTGCCAGGACCAGTGTGAATGGATGTGGGATCAGCCACTGGAGACAGGTCAGAGGTGCAGGCTGTGATCTGGTTGGGGGTGGACTGGACAGAAGGGGCCATGTCAGTACTCCAGGGGCTCACTGATGTGCATATCTGCATAAATCAAGAGTGTGCTGAGTGTGTGCTGTCAGTACTGAAATTCATCCTCTACCAGAGGAGGGGTGGAGTTGTCTGTGCAAGTGTTCGTGTCAGTCCTGCAAGCAGGTGATGTTGAAGGCAGCTCCTTGTCTGTGGCAGCCGCTGTCACCATCCTGTGTGTGTCTGTGCACATCCCTTTTAGTTTCAAGCACATAACAGGTTTCTTGTTATTTTCTCTGTTCATTGATTTCTTTTGATGGCTAATTTAGTGTTAGGTTATCTGACACCTGAAATATAATTGAGATACAACAAAGAAAACATGTTAATAAATTTTTCAAATTATCAGAGTTGTCTCAGTCACCTCACTGGAAAAGGCCATCTCTGCTCACACAATTGTTAACTTAAATCAGAAAGAGAACTGACAAAATCATTAAATACTTTCAACATACTGAATATCTAACTTGATTTCCCCAGGCTTAAAAAGTCAGAAATTTAGAGCTAACTGATTAATCATTAGCAAGATGGCCAGAAAGGTTAGCAATTATTCAATTCACAATTTATCAATAGTTTATTTGTCTTCTCATTACCACTCTCTGCTTCCAATTTGGATGTCAAATATGCTTTAATTTATGTCACTAACAAACAGCATCCCATTAAAATGGAGTGTCATGTATATACTTGCTTTTGGACGTTATAACAGCCTCCTGAAAACCATGTAGTTCTAGTCACAGTTTCACAGAACTTGACCTAAATTACTTACCACACTGTCACATTAGGAACCCAGGTGACCCTGTTAAGGGCTGTAAATGTTTTATGGCAGTGGTATTCTTCAGCTGCCTTACCTTGCAATCTACAGAAACCAACTGAAAAAAAAAATCAAATAAAATACCTCTTCGTAGTCTGAAACTTGGCAATTCAGTCAGTGGAATGCAAATAGAATATCCTTTTTTTTTTAACATGAAACTTGAAAAGGAGGAAGGGTGTAACAAAGTACTAGTTTTTCCCTAAGCTTAAAGACAAGTAAAAATGCAAGTAGTTAGTTTTGGGTTCTTTCAGTCAATAAAAGAAAAAAAAATAGAAAACTAATGTCATACCTGAATAAAACCTCTTAAAATTTCAGCTGGTTAGGTTTGGGATCTTTCAGTCACTAAAAGAAAAAAAAAATAGAAAACTAATGTCATACCTGAATAAAACCTCTTAAAATTTCAGTAGCACCATTAAGGAGCTGTAGCACAGTTACTGCTTATTACAGGTAAGAAGACTGAAGTATACTTTCTTCAAGGAAAAGAAGGAAAGAAAAGTAAACTTAGAATATTGATTGCGTTACCTTTTAATTTCCTACTGGGTAGAGAAATCCAAGTGAGAATTTGCAGGATTGACAACCTTTTATAAATTAACAAACAAGTACAGATCAATGAGGTTCAACTCTTTGTGTTAAACAGAAATAAAGAATGAACTTGCATTATCTTATATCAGTGTAATAATACATGAATGAAAAGGTACTGCAACTGCACAGGGATAAGCTGACTAATTCTCAAGGTCACCAGATGATTTAGATGTGAAATTTTATTTTTCAAGTGTAGCTGAGGAGACCAATTGGACAAATTTATGGGGAATTTATTTTTAAGTCACTCCTCCATTATCTTTAAAATAAGACCTAGAATACTTCGGAAACATCGGGTGACTTAAGAATGTGAAAATTAAAATACTGATCCTCTCAAAAATACAGACACCTAAACAAAACTACATCCTTAACAGGGAAGGAAAGGTAATCAAATTTATCAAATATATATATGTGTATGTATAAACATTTCCTGGAAGCCTTAAGAGGACCAGAGATCCTGATGATGCTATTCTCTTCATCTGCAACCTGGGCCTTTATAAACTATGCTGGAATAGATTTTGCTGATGGACATTTTAAAGATTAAAACAGTGGACAACATCTATAATTTTCACCACAATGGAAAGTTCATGGTCTCCAGCAGTAAAACAGTTCAGATGAACTGTAATAATAACCTCGCAAATCAATACATCTTTTAGACAGAGTATTTTGCAATGTTGACCTCTACCATCTGATGCTCTGAATGTATTTTTCTTTCCTGTTACAAATGAATCATTCTAGAATTCCATTAAGGCTGTTACTGTACAGAAAGTAACTATGGCACTAAGTTATTAGTCATCAGAATCTAAACAAATGTGATAAATTGCAACATAGATTTTGGCTTGGGTATGATTTCACTTTATACAAAATCCCTGAAAGCAATATGCCCTTGATTGATGGAATATGTTTGTTCTGTTCTAATAAAACAAGCTTGCTCTGTCCTTATGCTGAAAAACAGTTGATGAGCAACACAGTAATACTGCAATATTGCTGCCAAGAAAGTCATAACAGCCACATATTACCTGAAAGGCCACTGCAGTCCTTGAGATTACCTTGTTGGAGCATGGTGCTGAAAACACCAAGATTTGCTTTTTCCTCCTATGGTTTATTCACTTAAGAGTTGGATTCCATGGGTGTCCCTTCCAACTCAGATTGTCCTGGGATCCTGTAAAAATGTAGGACCATGACACCTGTTGCACATATATAGAAAGGAAATCTTACCCTCAAATTCTTGTCTTTTGACTTTTTTTTGTCCTTTTCTTTTCCAGAATTTCATGTCTGTAAATGTCGATCTTTAATTCCCATTTAAAGAATATTCAGGCACAGAAATTAATGGTGTTGACAAATCCAACCTTCTGAAAAGTTTCAAGTTGTTTTGGTGGAGAATGATTTTTTAGAGAGTGTCTGATTCCAGTTGGTTGTGTTTTGCTAGCAAACAAGTACCAGACAGAACGGAAGACATACAGAGCTGAATTTTCCCTATTGTATTATTCAGCGGGCTTTCCATGAGGACATGTTTTGTTAAAGATCTTATTGATTCAAGTGTTATGAAGTAGTACAAGTTCAGCCTCTAACACCTCACGCCATCTGTGAAGTTCTAAGTACAGGCTTATTGAATGATACATTTAGGACTAAAGACACAAACATCAGTGGCACAGGGAGCATGTTAGCAGGCGAGTAAGAAGACCTGCAGTGTCTCTTCACACACACACAAAGGAAAATAATTTAAAGCTTCCTTATGGGAAGAGATCTTGGAAATGGCACAATTTTTTCCCCCTAAACTATAAACAACACCTGAATTATGTGAGGATTTTCATCCTGATTAAATATCATTTATGGATTTTATATTACATTGCTGTAAAAAATAATGTCAGAAACTCAGGAATTCAGTTAAACAACCAACTTCAGATGAATACTGAAGTAAGCAAACCCCAGTATTACATATACTTTTCCTTTTTTATTTTTGTCTTTTTAATCTCCCTATCACTTTTCTCTTCTACTTTACATATAAACAGAAACTGAATAAGAAGGGGGCAGAAAGTCTCTGTTCAGGAAGGACACTAGATTTAGTTGGAAAAATACCCAATCATGGCTTCTGATGTGAATCTTCTATTAACTACAGTTAGGGTCATTCATGCAGATGTTCTGGATTACCATTATTTACAGTGAAATGCTTATCTTACCCCACATAATTTTTAAAAACATGTGACACATTTTTGAACTAGAATCTGTAACACATACATCCATCTGTTAGCCTCTCTTTTTGTCATTCCAAAGCCACAGTACACATAGCACATGCAATTCTCTAATTATTTTATATTTAAAATTGCTTCCTAAGGTACAGGGTTTGTTTTTTCTCCTTTACTTTAAAGGTTGTGAGACTTTCTGAACAATGCAAGTAGAAGTTTGCCACATTATATTAATTCTGTTCCCTAAAGGAGGGATAACAAAATTCAAGTATTTTACCTGAGTATTATTTCTCATTATTTTGCACAGAACAGCAGTCGTCCACCAAATGACTCATGATACAGTAGACATGGGATTACACAGATAACACAAGCTATTTTCAATCAGAGTACACATTATGAATGATTTACTTGCACAGCTTTATATCTGAATTAAACTTTTATACTTTAATAATTAAACAGTGTTGTCTTCACAGCCTTTTAATACTAGCATAGAAACATAGCAGTTTATATATTATACTTTCTCTCCAAGGTTATCAAGGTATATAGTGTCATAGTTATTTGATTTCATTATCACAGAGGCAAAAATTGATTTTACCACCCTTTTAATTCATTTTAAAAGCATGTCAAGGAATAAAATTTGTCAAGAAAGTGCATCAGTGTGACACAAATAACTTAGTTTGAAATTTGTAATAAAATATTAAGCATCTTTTAAATCACTGAGATGTAGTTTAACAAGCAGACTTTGCATTCACTCTTTTAAAGTTTGGGATCAATTCTCATTTATACCAAACTGTGGTTTGAATAAGAGGTAGCCTAACAAATATTCCTTTTTGCAATTCACATAAAAAGACAGTTGAATTAACAGTGAAAGACGGACACATTACTTCAGCATAATAAAGGTGCATTAGCTTAAATGAAAGGCAAAGCCTTTTATTTTACCGAATAGAACTAAAATATCAAGAAAGGAAATGTTAAAATTCAAATCCACCTGAATGCCCCATGTGACACTTGATGAGGTACAAAGCTTGAAAAAGTTAATATGTGAAGATACTGAAGTTAACAATGTGCTTCAGCAAGTTTCCATAACAGGATAAACTTTTTTTTTTTTTTAGACTTACAGAACCAATTAGGAATTTTCATCAATTGGGCAGCAAAACAATGTGCTTCAGCAAGTTTCCAGAACAGGAGATACTTTTTTTTTTTTTTTTTAGACTTACAGAACCAATTAGGAATTTTCATCAATTCAGCAGCATAAGACAAATAAAAAATATTTCTGTAGTTATTGTATTTCCCTGTTCTCTATGGCAGCTATCATAGCATCTCTGATATGTATAACTAGAACAAGTAGAACAAGTTTCCAGAATAAAAAAATCCATGGTAAATCAATTTCTTATAAATGAATATTTAAGGTAGATATTTGAAAATTACACTTGCGTTTCTAATATTGATCAGAGAGTTCAAAAATACATATTGAGTTTCTAACACTGCCACTTTCTGACTGACCCCTCCTCTAAGCAAGATTTTCATGAATACTGAAGCATAGCATTTTCTTAAAAACAAACAAATAACTAAAGGGGAAGAGATGTGTGAGAATGTCTGCAGTCAGCTGGAGACAAGAAGATAAGACCCTGAGAACTGTTAATTTTAGTGATCATTTTCTCGTTCTATAAAATCTTACAAAAGTCTTTATTACACTGATTTCCTAAAAATCATAATGAATGTTTGACATTTGGATACATTTTAGAAGGCTGAGAAAGATGCTTGCTTTTTATCTTCTGTTAATCTGGAATAGGCATGGACAAATGCAGAATAAAATTAATCAACAAAACTTTCCAGTTGAGCAAGCTCTATGGAAAAATATAGGTCACATACCCCTATAGAAAAAAAAAAAAAAAAGCTTTTAGTTACTTTCAGCTACAACTTGGCAGACTAAGAAAATAATTACTTACAAGATTATACACTTTATAAAATACTATACATATAAACTTTTACACAGAAACAATATTAAATTATTAGAGGGGAACAGAATTCTAATTATCATATTAGAAAAAAAATGGAATCTACCCTAGGAATGTAGCAGCATGATTAAAACCAAAATAAGCCTACCCTGTGAAAGCAATACTGCACTATTTCATCTTCCTGTGTATACTGGTTTAACAAATGTCTCCATTCATACTTCCACTTCTTAATAGGATCACCCTAACTACAGTGTGTTTGGTGCTGCAGTGTAATCCTTCTAACTCAAAATCACTCTGCAAAACAATCTTTTCTTACTGGCATTATATCATTTATTTTATCACCAGAGAGGACAGAGCTGTTTTATTAATTTTCAGCACTGCAGGTTCAAAAGTTCATTTCAAATTTTGATGGAATTTTCGTATCTGCTCATCAGAGACTGAGAGTTCTGGAGAGGACAGAAAATCATAATTGGAATAAATGTTATTTTTGATATTTTTGATAGACAGATGGATATTTTCTCATGCTTTTTCTTCCTCTGTAATCCAAAAGATGATTCTTTACCTAGAGATTTAAAGTTTCTTTTAAATATAATCTGCTTAGAAAGGAAAGTGAAAACAAAAAACCTTCAGACTAAGGGGAAAGAATCCATACATTAACACAAAAAAAAAAAAAAAATCAACCCTACCAGATAGTATCTGATTTGACTTTTCCATGAAGAACGAATTTTGAACTGCACAGGAGAGCCGATGCACAGGCTGTCTCCATCTGGTGATTAAACAAAGTGTGATTTATTTCAGATCCAGTAATGAGGGATTAGGAGGGGATGAGGCAGAGAATTTTCTGCCTCAGTGTATGATAAGACTTCTATATGCACAGGCATAACAAAGAATGGAACAGAGGAGAGAGAAAGACAGAAGAGCTCCAAACACAGCAAACTGTGAATACTCAGTGCAGCATTCCTCCAAACTAAGCATTTGGTGATGCATGTACACACAAATCAGTTAGGAAACACAAAAAAAATTACACTGGCCAGGAATATTTACCTTTATATAAATTATCTTATTATTATATATTATTATATTATTACATTTTTTACTATAGGAAAGAATAGGAAAACTGTTTATTTACTACTGTCATGAAGAACTGTTCCTGCATGCTCTCACCCTGATGGTGTCCTGCTGTCAGGTGGGCACTTGTTATATGTGTAAAAAGACTGGTCACCATGGGGGGCACCTGATACCTCTACTTTCATTGTAGCAGTGGCTTAATTGGTTTTCTCTGTCCCTTTGATCTCCTATGCCCCAGACCCACAAATATTTCTGTTACGTCACCTACGTTAAATTACCTCAGGCCATCCTTTGAGTGGGTGGAGATTCCAGTCATGTGAACAGGAATGATTAATCCAGAAAAATTAGCTTGTCAAATGTGTGGTAAAAATACATCTAGCAACTTTCAGTGTATCGCCATGCTTGGATATTATCACATTGGTAGACTAACAGAGACTTTAGAACAGAGGTCAGCAGGAAAGAAAATAGCTTTGCTCAATCCCCTTGTTTTGAGAAGTTTTAAATCCTTCTCAAACTTGAGGAAAAAAAAGGTTGGAGTAAAGCGAAACAAAACTGGTAAATTGTGTCCCATTTTCCTTAAAATCTGTGTTCAGAGGATTTGTGACAAAGATTTTTCTCCAAATCTCTGCTCTCTGTGCAGGTACTTTTTTCTAAACAGAGACAAACCACGCAACTTCTTTAAGCATCACCTGCCAGTCATGACAGGTACAACATCTTTTGCTGCTCATTCAAACTCATTATTATTTTCTAATTTGTTTCCCCCACTGTCAAAACAGTCTAACGTCTCTTTAACTGCTGTTTAATAACTAATAGCAGCTTCACATATTTTAAAGGACCAAGGAAGACTATTTTATTACTTCCTCAAAGATTAGCACAGTGAATAATCATGACTAAAGGTAATGAATATTATCAGAAATAGTGAGCTACATTTCTCCAGTTGCCCCCAACTCCTGGGATTCTCATTAAAATATCTGTAATTTTACTGTGAAAATAGGAGCAGTAACCTGTTGTATCATTTAAAAGACAAATGCGTACTCTTGCGATTAAAAGTCACACCACAAGTGTAAGTCTATTGACATAGTCTCCAATCTATTTCAAAGAAAATAATAAATCATCACAAGAGTCCTGGCAACTTCACATTCACTTTAACATCACCTAATGCCTTTTAAATTTGATTCTCTTAAAATGCAGTCATAGAATATCATAACTGAAGTCTTCTTGCAGGATTAAATCAACAACCCCATCCTGGTGTGGAAAAAAAAAAAATCTTTGTCTCACACATCAAAAAAAACAGCAACACAGAGCATTCTTTTTGTAGCATTGTCTCCAGTCACCTTCCCTCAGCTGCAATTTTCCAATTATAAGTCCTAGTCTATATTCTTCTAGAAATAAAAATTACTTTACATTTTAATTAGAAGCCTGGGAAAAAACTGTTAAGAATTGACTTTCTCTTTAAGAAAGTGACAAGAATCATAAGAATCTTTCTCTTAAGAAAGGTGACAAGAATCATAGCCTATAAGCTAGTCAGATATTATGCACATCTGCAATCCCTCTAATGTAAAATTACATTATCAAATTAAATTGGATATGTAGAGTAAGATTACTGCTTTTTCCTTCTAATAACTTTTAATAAGAGAACACATCAATAGTATCACAGTTCATATTGAATCTACTAAAAAAAAAGAAGAGAAAATCATGTTACAGAATGCCTAAAGAAATGTCACATATGTTGCATGCTGTAAGAAATGTCACCTCATGTAATTGCTGTGCAATTTTAGATAACTATTTCTGATGTTCTCTCCACACTTCATCTGCCGTGCCACTGAAGAAATCAGGAAATGTTAAATTAAATACACCTTTGAAAATCAGGGAACAGTCACAGTAGGCACCTCAGGCACCATCTTGGGACAGTAAAACTGTGGCCTTATTTGTCATAGCAGTACCAAAAGAAATAGAAAAAAAAATATTATCCTGTTGAGTCATGAACTTCCAGACACTGTTGCAACATCAGGACACTTAATTATTTGTGTGACAAGCCACTACCTGTTGTCCCATTGCATAGGCCTTTCTTATAATCTTTGAATCTAGGTGATACGATAGTGGTTTGTGAGCATTTAATTATTGAATACTCCTGTTCACACAATAGTATTCATGCACACATTTTTGTGACTGTAAGAATGTTGACATGAAGAAATATTAATAGTGGTTTGTGAGCATTTCATTATTGAACTCCTGTTCACACAATAGTATTCATGCTGTACATGCACACATTTTTGTGACTGTAAGAATGTTGACATGAAGAAATATTTATCAGAAAAATCAAGTTAATAAATCACATCACCAAATTTGTTGATTAATAAAACATCAAATGGTCACTTTCCTTCTTTAAAAAAGAAACTGGTATAGCAAATCTTCTTCATCCCAGAAAGCATTTTATAAAATAACAATGTTTGGTCACTATTGGAATGCTACCTTAAGCATTCAATTAAAACCATATTTAAAAACAACAGAAAAGAGAAGTGCTGAACAATTTTAATATAAACTAATTATTTTACCATCTTGTAAAGAGTATTTCCACCTTCCTCTTTTGCTCATAAGAAGATTTGAGTGTACCAGAGGTCCTTTCCAGCCAGAAATCCCATGACTACGCCTTACTGTATTTGCAGGGACCCTCGTGGCAGGGAGGAATAATGAATCTGACTCCATGTTCACAGAAGGCTAATTTATTACTTTATTATACTATATTTTATTAAAGAATACTATACTATACTATACTATGCTAAAGAATACAGAAAGGATACTTACTGAATGAAACAATCATCTGTGGGAAAACAATATCCAAACACATTCCATATATGACCACAACACAGGAGAAGCAAATGAGATAAGAACTGTTTTCCTTTTCTCTGAGACTTCTCAGCTTCCCAGGAGAAAAATCCTGTGTGAAGAGATTTTTTCAGAGAATGTGAATGCCACAAAGCCTTCTCCACCAAACACTTTCACATGTCTCACTGAAAACACAGGCATTCAGGGGCATAAAGCATATTTGCATTGGAGGGTTGAGGAAACAGACACACACAAGAGTTCTGCATAAATTTCCCTGTTTTCTTAAACCAAAGTCCATTCAGATGGTGAATGAGGAATGCCTTTGTCAGCTCCAGTTTCTTCAAGCAGTTGACTCCTTACAACACAAATATAGACACTCTACTTATACCAAGAGAGTAAATCAAAGATCTAGGATTACTACTTTCATACCCATGTAAATATCCACTTGTAGCATAAAAGGGAAGACATGTAAAAGTAGGCAACACTTAAGAGCAAAAAAAGTAGAGCAGAGATAATACTATTTTTGTGACTGATAACAATACATATGGCTAACTTCCTCATTATTAGAACAAATTAATTTCTCTTCACTTAGTATACAGAAACAAGGAGAATAGGACTGTCCTTTCCCTTTTAGTATATTTTTGAGTTTATTTTTTCTTGATATATGTGTTCGTCTACGTATAAAGGTCTTTCCCAACTCATATTAAGTGGACTATATTTTCTTCTCAGAACCTGCTAATCTGCTTGTTTGTCTGAAAGCCGTTTAATGGCTTTCTGCTTTCTTTAAGTTTTACTTGCTTGCTTGAAATAATAGGATTTTTCCCTACCATTCAATATATTGAACCAAAACAAACAAGATAAGGAAGATCTCAGAACTCGGTATACAGGTTAATACTAATTTCATTCGTGACATTTCATGCACAACTATTCAGTTACTACCAGAGATGTTAAAACACTTGTCAAATGTTAGTTGGCAACTATTAGTTGATTCAGTAGTTACTCACCAAAATACAGTACTTGGACTGTGAAATAACCAATGATAATCACTAAATAAGCTTATTAACTCATGAGGTTTTATGAGCTTCACTGGTACATTCACAGATTCCCAGAATATTCTGGGTTGGAAAGGACCCACAAGGATCGTTGAGTCCAACTCTTAAGTAAATGGCCCATATGGGGGTTGAACCCACACACTGGCATTATGAGCAGTATGGTCTGAACAATTGAGCTCATGGTAGGGTGATATAGTATTATTTGTGATGTCAGATCCATGTGCTTTGATTCTCCAAGCAACAAAACAAATGAAGAAAATCTGTAGTTTAATTTAGAATTCCTGAAAGAATAAAGTGTCTGGAGAAATTAAGCCTTTGTAGCCCAGAGGATATTTATGTCAAAGCATCAAAACTTCTATCACATTAAGTAAACAAGAAAATAGAAAAAAGACAGTTATTTCACCTGCTCTTTCTTCTGTTGGAAAGGAGTCATGATATAAGGATTCATACAAAGAGAACGAGTGGTATTGATGACTAGTACTGATGAAGTCTGATATCATATCTAAACAGCAGAAAAATAATTACAGCTCTACAAAAATTAAGATTCCCCTGGATTATGAACCGTGTGTTGCCTAAGAGCGAAAACAAAATTCTCTTTATATAAAAAACATAAAAAACCAATGGAAAACATTTACTGCACCTTCTGTAAGGTCTCAAGACTATTTTTCATTCACTAACTAGTAGAAGACAACAGTGATAGTAATGATGTCTGCACAGTAATTCTGTTTTTTCAAATGTATTTTCCAATATTCATGCAGTATTGACCTGTTGGTCCAGAAAAAAAGATTTTTGCTTCTTTGCTTACTATTCACCATCAAAGTAATGCAGAAACAGGCCTGTTACAGGAGTAAATCCTTCAGAACAAATGTCTATGGAGCCAAGAATTCCCCATGCTGGAAACTTCAAATCACTCTCTGTCATTTGTTTTAGTCAAACTTAGTGTTGAATACGGAGCTGCAGGGGCAGGCAGAACACAAAATTATTTCAGTGAGACTGAAAGCAAAATTAATGTTGAAACATGCCATGGACCAGACAATATAGTTCTTTTTATGTAGAAAAAGTTGATCATCCACACAACTCCTAAATTCATTATTTGATGAGACCTGTGGAAATTACAGAACTAATTTGGTTTTGATCCTTTTTTGGAAGAGAATAAAAAAGTGGAAAATAGTCTCCTTTGAATTTTTATGTTTTACTTTCTTTTTTTTTCCCCCTTTGCCCGCACCCATTAGAAATAAACCATTCAAGTGTGATGCTGTGAAAAGAATGAGGTGAGACCATAAGTAAACTGTCAGAAGAGGCTTCCTCTGTCTGGCAAATATTTTATATTAGTCAAGCATACAGTACATGCAGAAGAATGGCACATGATTTAAAAAAATGCAGGTATTACGAGCATACTTGTACTACAGGAATGTAGGATAAAGGAAGATAGAAACTGCAATTCATCGTACAGCTCTTCCATTTCATCTTCTTCGTAAAGCTAATGGGACTGCTCAGTAGAATAAAGGCAATAGATTGAGAAAGGAAAAAATGTGCTTTTTTTTCCATACAGGTATGGGGAGACAAGATTTCCACCAATATTGTAATTGCACAAAGAATGGGGAAAAATTTTTATCAGTGAAGGAAAAGAAATATGAAATATGAAGCTGTATATTGCTTCTTTATATTTATAGCACAAAGCTGCTGTAAGACCCCTTTTTAGTGAATGAAATGAATTCACATGGGATCTCTAATGCTGGATTGTAAGAGCTGGAGAGGACAGTTGTAAGAAGGGAATGGGGGAGCTGCAAGAAAGATTCAGATCGTTGTATCAACCATTAGCAAATTATTAACCAGCCATGTAATAAAATACACACGTCATCTTTACTCTCTGGATTTGCCTGATGTCCTTGTTTTTTTTCTTCAGTATCCTCTCTGCACAATTTCTATATTTTACTGGTCGTTATTTTACAAGGATATATATGCTGTGTCTACTGAGTTAACAATATTAGAGACATAAGATACAATATCTGAGACAAAGGTACATGCGGAAGACAAAACAAAATCTTTTCTGTCATGTTCCTAACCCAACGGATTAACAGCTGCCATTTAATTTCTTTTTTTTTTCCTGCCATATGGTACAGCACACTTTTGGAATTGTTGCTGTAAAGCACCAAATTAATGAAGCTCTCTGCATTTTTTTAATTTTCATGATCCATTAGTTAGGCATTATGGTTCTAGCCACAACTCCTAAAATCCAGTCTGGGAAATGATAACAAATATCAATGGAAATTTCAGTATAGATTTTCAGAAATGCAGTTTCAGTTATGATTCCTACCCATAGTGTATCAGCTAAGAAAAGTTTGCTAACATGCTATAGTTTCACTCTAAAATATGTGGACAATTGCTAGGAAAAATTAAACCACATTGTGCCTAAAACTGATTTTAATGTAATAATTACTATTATTTTAATGCAATACTTATACAATAAATCAATGAAATTTGGGCTGAGGGAACTAAAAATATATGACCTAATATAAAGGAGCTCGGATGACACTAATCATGTTAAAGGTCCAGACTAAAAAGATATTCAGTATTTAAAATTCAAGAGAGGCAAAATGCCCTCAGGCAGTTAGAAATAAACTTAGGATTCAAACATGGACAATTTAGTGCAAACTGCACTTTTTCTGTTTCTCAAATGTGAGTACACATGCATACACAGGTAGGTATGTTTGTCATTTTTTTAATCTAAAGTTATTGCCCAAGAAATTCATAAATCCATGTACAAAAGTAACTAAATGTTGGGTAAGGGGCATCATTTAACTTTAATCTCCTGTCAAGGGCCTACTTATCTATCACAGACAGGTGGAATACAAATTTAATTAAAAAGAAAGCAGCTCTGGGAAATATTATCATTTCTTCTTATCTCATAAGTGTGCTTCAGATCAGAATAAAATCTCACTGTCGACAGAATATGTATGTAAAAAAATGATTTAAAAAAATCACGTAAAAGGCCATTCCTATATGGAATGTATTCCTGTTTTCATTCCCAGATTTATTATCAAGCTATTTTTTCTTCAAAGAGCTCTGTAAACACATAGCTTGGTTCAATAAATTTTGGGTCAAGCTAAATTTTAGCTTGACTAAATAAGTTTTAAGCTCAAAGGCATATTTTGATATAATTTTATCTCCAGAAACTTTCACTATAATTATTATTTTAGTAACTAGGACAATGTTTTCAGTGAAGTGTTCCTAAGGGGAATTTTTTTTTTATTTAGTCAGTGTGTCTAGGCTCCATGCATTAATCACTTTCAAAGACAGACAAATCAGTTTAAAATAAATGGCTGAAAATGTAAATGGGATAGAAAAATCTTCAAAGTGTCTTTAAGACCATATTAGTGCAGCTATACCAAATATTTTTTAAAAATAAAAACCATTTTCTTAATCTAAAGTTTCTTCATTTTGTCTTAATCCTGACCTCAAATTAAATTAGGCTAATGGCATAGTTCTCTCCTTAAATCTGGCTGTTGTCTTGTGTTAAACTTGGTACCCATTAATTAATTTGAACATGAAGAATTTTTTGGCAACAATCTAGAACTCTCGGGGGCACTATATGCTAAAATAACCTTGCACAACCCATAGCTAAGGGTAGGTTTCTGTTTGCCATTATTTATTATAATACATGTTCTAATTTATATTCAAAGAGACATGAGCACAACTACTTTTCACTAACTGTGAATTTGCAAAAAATATACAGATTCTTACTGTATTCTGACTGCATAAACATGAGATAGTAAAAAGATTAATTTCATTTCTGCTGAAGTTATCCCTGCTATATTTTACAGAAAAATTAACTAATCTTTAGTTCAGCAGTTTCAGACTTTTTAAAAAATGACAAAAAAATCTCTTTCATCTTTCTTGAAAAAAGTAGATTTTTTTAAGTATTGTAGTTTTCAGCAGTTTAACTAGCATAAATTTGAATTATTAACATAATAGGCAGAAACAATTTCACAAAAATATGACAAACCCAACTATATACAACTTCCCATTCTGCTGCACTAGGTCTTACTGTTTGTGTAACTTCTATTTAGATGTTGAAATTGCCACTGAACACTGAATGTAGCAGGAATTTCTAAGTCAAATTTTAAAGGTATCATAGCAACCCTTTAATATCATTCTTCTCTTAAACTGTTTGGTTAATTCTTTTTAAATCTCTCTTTTTCATAGATGTTGCAATTTTAATGTGATAGAGAGAGCTGATGACTCCACTCTCTTATTTATACTGCTACATGTTTACAGTATATAAACAAGTATATATACAAGTTAAAAATATTAAATATGCTAGATATTCTTTTTCTAGAATTGACTTCAGAGGCATATATATATACTGCAGGAGACTTCTTCTGTCACTTTTTCCTGTGATTGTTTCTTAAATAGGTACATAAAGTGGAAGCCTGTGGTATGAGTAGGGTAGGCATATGTGCAGATGTGCTCAAATTTGTCATCTGACAAGGATTTGGGTTGGAGTATTAAGTTTTTAAGAGAACTAATCCTCAGAAAACTTTTTAGATTAAAGTAATGTAGAGCTGATTTTTTTGAAGAACAGAGAGGAAACAAAACATAAGCTTTATAAAGACCTTTTTTACTGTCCCATGAAAATAGTAAAAAGAAACCATTTACAGCACAATTTCTGTAAGAGTTCATACTAAATGTAATAATAAAACAAAAAAGAAGCTTACAGTGGATGTAAAAATAAGGAAAGGTAGCCTGGAAGAGAAAGAGAGAAATTGTCCAAGCAGCCAGGGATCAGGTTAGGAAAGCTAAAGACCTGGCAGAATTAAATCTGGCCAGGGACATAAAGGGAAACAACAAAAGCTTCTGTAGGCACATCAGTGATATAAGATCAGAAAAAATGTGGGTGCTCTCTGGAAGGAAATATGAGTCCTGGTAACAGAGTGAAAGCTGAAATAATTAATGGGTTTTTTTTGTCTCAGTCTCCACCAGCAAATGTTTCAACCACAGTGCCTGAGTTGTAGAAGGTAAATGTGGGGGGCTGGGAGAATGAAGAGGCTCCCACTGTAGGAGCAGTACAGGTTTGAGACAATTAAAGAAAACTGAAGGTGAGCAACTATATGGGACCTGATGAGACACATCTGCAGGTCCTGACAGAACTGGTGAAGGAAGTGGATAAGCCACTATCCATTGTGTTTGAGCAGTCATGGCAGTCCAGTGAAGTTCCCATGGACTGGAAAAGAGGACACATACATTTAAAAAACATTTTAAAAAAGGTAAAAAGGAAAGTCTTATCTCAGTACCTGAGAAGACAATGGAACAGACTTTCCTGGAAACTATGCTAGGACATGGAAAATGAGCAGGTGATTTGTGATAGCCAACACGGCTTCACTACGGGCAAATCATGCCTGAAAACTTCAGTGGCTCTGTGATGGAGTTACAGCATTGGTGGATAAAGGAAGAGCGACTGATGTCATCTACTTGGACTTGTGTAAGTAGATGTTGTCTCATACAACAACCTTCTCTAAACTAGAGAGGTGTGGATCTAACAGATGGACTACTTGATGGGAAAGGAATTACTTGGATGATTCCATCAAAGAACTATGGTCAAGGTCTTGATGCCTTGACCAGTGAATCTCTGGGTTTGGTATTGGGTCTGGCAGTCTTTAACATCTGTCAGTGCCATAGACAATAGGATAGAATGTACCCTCAGAAGTTTGCCAAACACACCAAAATATGTGGTGAAGTCCATATTCTGGAAGGAAGTGATGCTATCCAGATGGACCCTGACAGGCTTGACAGGTGTGCCAGTGCAATGCTCATGAATTTCAACTACACCATGTGTAAGAAACTGCACCTGAGTCAGAGTAATTCTAACAACAAATACAGGCTAGGTGGAAAATGGATTGAATGCAGCCCTGAGGAGATTACTTGGGGGTGCTGATGGATGAAAGGTTGGAAATGAGCAAGCAATATGCACTTGCAGCCAAGAAAGCTAATCCTGTTCTGGGCTCATCAAAAGAGTGACCAGCAGGTTGAGGGAGGTGATTCTGCCCCTCTGCTTTGCTCTCATCAGACCCACCTGGAGTGCTGTGTCCAGTTCTGGGGCACCCAACATAAGAAGGAGATGGACCCATTGAAGCAAGTTCGGAGGAAGACCACGAAGATGAGAAGAGGTCTGGAGCACCACTCCCATGAAGACAGGCTGGGAGAGTTGGGATTGATCAGCCTGGAGAAGAGAAGGCTCCGGGGGGACCTTTTAGCAGCCTTCCAGTAACTTAAAGACGCCTACAAGAAAGACAGAGAGGGACTTTTACAAGAGTATTATAGTGATAGAACGAGAGGGAGCGGCTATATACTGGAAGAAGGTAGGTTTAGATAAGATATTAGAAAGAAATTATTTACTGTAAAGGTAATGAGGTACTAGAGGAGGTTGCCAAAAGAAGTTATGGATGCCCCATCCCTGGAAGTTCAAGGCCACTTTGGATGGGACTCTGAACAACCCAGTCTAGTGAAAGATGTTCCTGTCCATGGTGGGGTGAGGGAGGGGGACAAAACAGGAGGACACCAGATGATCTTTCAAAGTCCTTTCCAACCCAAACCATTCTATGATTCTATGTACATTATTTGAAAAGAATGAAGAGGAGATAATTTTATGATCTTTGAGAAGGACTGATAAACACTACCTGTGAGACAGAACTTGAAGTTATATTAAAGTTATGCAACAAACAAACAAATAAACAAACAAAAACCCAAACTCAATGCAGATTAGCTAGGGAATAATGTGAAAGCATACCAAATTCGACAATAAAGAAATACATTAAAAATTGATTGAAGTAAAAGGAAAAATTACATTAGAGGTAAAAATGTGACAGAAACCATTTGAAAAAAAAAAGCTTCTTTTTAAGGCTTTTTATTTAATCTTTTATTGCTTTATTTTAGTTCAATACTTTTTCCACTTAATAATCTTTTTTATTCAAAATAAGAGTGGCGATATAGAAATTAAGAATATAGAAACTTTATAGTTTCTATATATATAAGGTTATATATATATAAACGATATATATATAAACTATATATATAGTTTATATATATATATAAACTCTCCTTTAGTATCAAAAATGGGAACCTTTTATTCTGTTTTGCTGTTTTAAAGTCAGTGCTGCTTTAAAGTACTTCTTAATATAAAGGTTATATATATATAAACTATATATATATAAACTATATATATATATATATATATAAACTCTCCTTTAGTATCAAAAATGGGAACCTTTTATTCTGTTTTGCTGTTTTAAAGTCAGTGCTGCTTTAAAGTACTTCTTAATATGCTTGGTTTACATTAATGTGAATTGGATGTAACCACATATAAGCAAGGCGTTCAAAATATTTTAAGATGAGTAGAGAGAGGGAAATCTAGTCTGCCAATTGAAAGATGAAAGTCAATGACACTTTCACATTACTGCAATGATACCACAATGCTACCTATGTCATTTTGCTTGACATATGATTAACTTTCATTATTTAACTGAAATATCCATTTTATTTGAGTATTTAAGAAAAGAACATATCCAGCCCTGCACACACAATCTGAGAGACCTCTGAGAATGTTCCCTTTAAAATTCTGACAGGGGCTGATGACCTTTCCAAACAGACTGGTAGTCCCAGTTCATCTTGGGTGAATTATTCATAGCACTGAAACCCAAAAAGAAAACCTCAAACAGCTTGGAGTTGGATTTAATTATTTTTAGAAGAAGCATGCATGCTGAAATGATCTCTGTCTTCAAATGCTGCTTTTCAGGATGTCAAGAGTTAGTGGAGAAAATACCTCTTTTACAGGAAAAACCTGAAGCTTTGGAGGTCAGGGCTCTTTACAGACTCAAAAAGCAGTGTATTTAAAGAAATACTACTTTCATTCACAACTGCCATTATGATTTTTTTCAGATGTTGAGATTCTGCTTTTAACAATGACCCTTACTGGTCAGAAGCTTCACTCAAAGGTGCCAAATGATGAGCGTGTCTCTTTCAAACAACACCTTGGCAAAGTTTTATTTTCTGAACAAGATATTAAACAAAAACATACAAGACTAATATTTCTTTGTTCACCATATTTTCCTGAACAGAAATTGAAAAAAAAAATCACATTTGGTAGAAATTATATCAAGTGTTAGTATGAAAATTATGTACACAAATATGATATTTAGTTTTAACTTTTCGTTATTAAAGTGAAGCACAAATTTATGCTGGTATTTACTGTTATTTATTTTGATTATTTAGAGAAGGCTTTTAATTCAAAGGCTCTTAATATAATTTTTTCAATTTCAATTTTTCCCAAATAGATGTAAAAATATTCAAAAGACTATCAATATGTAAACACCAAGCATGAAGTAGTTTCATCTCTTGATAAGGCATCCATTTAAATTCATTCAAAAAGCACATGAATTCACTGTTGATTCTAATGGGCCCCAGTTTGGCAAGATACTAAATTTAAGCACTATTAGACTACATGAAATGATCCGAGACAGCCGAATTTCATGATTATTCAGTGGAGCAATTCAGTAGTTGTTAATTGCTATCAGGGGATATGGAGACCATGCCTCTCAAATGGGCAAGCTCTCCTGGGGAGAAATACTGCTAGCATAAGGTCTTTTCTGCTCACACACTGATTAAATGAGCCAATTAATTAAGTACTCACATGTGAATTACCATGTGCCCAGAGTTTGGGGGAGCATTCAGTTAGAGTAGCAAATCGCGGAGGCAATTGCAAGTCAGGAAAAGAGCCATGGCAGGTGTCAGAGCCTTTCACCACCAGGAAAGCTAATTTCCTCCATCATATCCTTTTGCTCTGCTGACCAAAGTCAAAGTTAATGAGCCTGCTAGTCTCTGTATTACATACAAATAAGTAACAAGTAAGTACTCCTCTTCGAGTGGATTCATGGAAATAATCATCCTGTCATTGATAATTACTTAGTTACCAAGTCAGAAATAAACTCCTGCATCTGTCTTTAAACATCTATGCTTGTCTGAAAAACTATTCTTCAACCCTAACTCATTTATTTGTCTTGACCAGTATATTTAGCTCCAAAACAGCTTTTTTTTTCTCCCCATTTTTCCTTCACTCACCAGAAAATCTGAAAAAGTTAATCGTCAATTTGTCCAAAGTCTATTTATATGCCAGAACTGTTCTCTGAAACATTCCTCTTTAAATGTATCTTTCAGCTTCTCCTTTCTTCTGTGAAGATTTTTTTAAATCTATCTGTCTGTGTATGAATATGAAAATACTGATTTTCCATATTCTTGGTCAGTGAAGATCCTAGAGAGAGGTTGGGGCCAAATCCTTGGTCAATGTAATTTTTATACACAGAAATTAGGAATAAAAAATCCCAACCACCTCCTACCACAGACCTAGCTAAAAAGTTGTACTTCCATTACAGCACTAGATCTTACAGATAGCTGGATCTGAAAAAATCTGAAATTCATAAAGATTCACTTTATCTAGGTTATTTGTTTTGGTGACTTCTTTTGCTTATTTGAGCAGGCCAAACCAGAGCATCACAGCTCTGATTGCTTTTGGCCTTTAAAATGCCAAACAATTTCACCCAGAGACAGTTAATATGCATCTGTTCATACCCAAGCAAAACACATCGACTTAATGGCTAGTACTGATACTTACCTTCCTACATCTATTATAAATATAAATATTATACCTTCCATATAATCACCTTCCTAAAGTGATTATAAGGAATGAATCATACCTACTCTCAGAATTATTTTAAGGGTTAAGAGATGAGATATTTCAGTAATATCTCTTTGAACCTATTAACAAATAAATATGTGTATTTTGGAAACAAGATTATCAAAACAATTCTTAATATTACAATAAGGTTTCTGTACTGGTTTGTGGATTTCTTTGTCTCTTCTAGAAATATATTAGCTAACATATCCTTGGATTGCATTGCATTGGAGACCTATAGCCATCCTGTGATTGACTACTGCCCCTCAGCTGATCAGCTCCTACCTTATTGCAAAAATGATTGTTATTACCCCCTAGTGCATGACCTTTCATGCTGTGCTATTGAATTTCATCCCATTTCTATTACCAGAGTCTGTGGGGTCATCCACTATACCCCTTGGCTATTTCACTCAACTAATGATCCCAGACAAATACCTCTTTCATATTTTTCTCTTAGTTCCATTTTGTGACTTCCTTCTGTCCAGCACTTTCTGACTCAGAAGACTTCCTTTATAGTAAGGCTCAACTTTGTAATTCATATCTGTTTTTATGCTAGAAAATTTCCAGAATATATATTGATACCTCACCTACTTTTAGGAATTGGTAGGGGGGAATAGTGAAGAAAATGCATGTTACATGGAGACTAAATTTTTTATTGTTCTCAAAGAAACAGAATTTCAAAAACAGATGACAAGCTATTAGAGTGTGGCAAACCATTTGTCATTTTAAGTGCACTCACTGATGATAGCTAGATGATTAGTTTTCAATGCAACATTTTTTATTTAAGAGCAAAAATATGTTAAGAGTTTTACACTGGGAAGTCAAAGTCATACATACAAGACATACACAGATCAATAGTCTTACTTTTATTATCTGTCAGGAAACTAAGACAGTAAGACAGGTAACTAAGACAGTAAGAAGTTATGATTATTATGTTTCTTTGCCCAAAAAGAACTTAGGTAGGTAAATATTTGTGCATTGAATTTTCCTAATTCCAAACACAGCATATTCTTAGTTTGCCAGTGCTCAAATATTCCTAATTAGAAAATACTTATACAATTAAACAATTTAAAATAATCTGTTGTACTACTAAAAAGCTCCACAGTCTGTGATTGGCAACTAGGTCCTCCTCTCAACTAAGGACATTTCCTTTTTTTTCTTTCTTGTTCTGAAGAGACAGTCTTGTGAAATTTTAATAACATCACAAACCAGGTGCAATTCTCTACAAGACACAGAATCTGAAAACCATTCCAAAAACTGTGTCTAGCCCATGATACATCAATGAATTTAGAACACCCTTCTATGTTACTTCCTTTCTTACATATTATTTACAGTCATTGTGCAGGTATCCAAAGTATTCCTGCTAATGTAAAACAGTGAGAAATATGTGGAATCATAGGATAGAATAATTCAGATTGGGAAATACCTTAAGATAATGAAGTCATCAAGTCCAAACACTAACATAAACTACCAGGTCTACCATTAAACCATGTCCCAAAGTGCCACATATACAGGTATTTGAAATACCTCCGGGGTGATGGCTCAACCACTTCCCTAGGTTGAAGGGTCCATGCTTGACAACACTTCTGGTGAAGAAATTTTCCCTAATATCCAGTCTAAACCTCCCCTAGTACAACCTGAGTCCATTTCCTCTTGTCCTATTGCTTGTTACATGGGGAGAAGAGACCAACCCACAATTCGCTACTGTCTCCTCTCAAAAAACAATAAGATCTGCCCTGAGCCTCCTTTTCTCCAGGCTAAACCCACAGCTCCCTCAGTCACTCCTCATCAGACTTGTGCTCTAGCACAAGATCCTTCACTAGCTCTGTTACCCTTCTCTAGACTTGTTCCAGCACTTCAATGACTTTTTGTCGGGCAGTGCCCAAAACTGAAGTGTGGCCTCAACCACATGTGGGCATGATCACTGCCCTGATCCTGCTGACGACAAAGAGCATTCAAATATTATTTTTTTTTAGTGCATAGCACACCATTTAAATAGTTAGTGAGTAATCAGCTTAAGTGAAGTTCATGACATAAATTGCAACAAAAAGTAATAATTAAAGCCCAGTTAAAGATTAATACAGAGGCATCAATTCAGCTCTGTGTCAAAACACTCCCTATTTAAGATGAATTCCTTCACTGTATTAAATAAATTAGAATAGCTATAGTGCCTAGAGGTCTTGATCTCCTGTCAAAACTTACTGTTCTATGAATAAATATAATGAGAAAACAGTTGCTTTTACTTCAAGTTGCTATTGTTTTCTCTTGGGAGTAGAGATGGCTTCATGTTTTTGACACTACGTTCATAATTCATCCTAAATTTAATATTTTTCAAACAGACAAAGAATGAACTAGAAAAACTCTCTTTTCTAACATCATACAGGTCACAACAGTTTTTTCTTTGTTTCAGACTAAGTTTCTTTAGCAAAGTTGAACAATTTTGCCTCACCTAAACCTAGCTTCATGCTGTATTTCAAAATCATATGCATACCTTAACTCAGGAAACACATCCTAAATTTTAAAGCATGATGCCAGACAGTTTATGTAACCTTCCATAAATCTAAAAGAAGCTATGTTATCTAGCACATCTTACAGGTTGTCCAAACTAGATGATTTACCTACCAAAGTTCCTTTTTCCAACAAATGTGGGCATGCCAATCAGGTTAAGTGGGATGTAGCTTATAGATTTGCATTTTTTTTCCTCTTTGTCTCTCTGTCACACTTTATCTTATTTCTTTCTCCTTCCTTCTATCTCAAAAAATCTCAGTGAATTCTTATTCTTCTCATTCAAGAAATTACCAATTCCCAGAAGGGTTGCTTATTTTGAATGTAAATGTGAATATCACTTATTACAATGTACCTATCCAAAGTCTCACCAAGGAAAACATAATCTCCTTTGTATTTCTGAAAAAGACACACAAATAGTCTAGTTTGTCCAAGATTACATGCCACAAGCGCCTAAAAGAAGTAAAATTTAGCCTCATTCTGAGTGAGGAATCTGGTATTTTTAGGATTAGTAACTAACAAGACAGAATTTGAGTATGCTACAAATCACAAAGGGAAAAAAATGCATTTTATTAGAACAACCAACCTCTTTATTATAAACTCTCCTACAGTTTTCCTATATAAATTTTATTTCAAAAGACATGATAAATCTTCATCTTCTCAATGCCCTTGCTTTTAATCCTAGCTGGTTTGGGGGTTGTTTTTGGGTTTTATTTGAAATAGCTAAAAATATTAATGTACTACTACAAAGGAGTAAAGATCACTATAACCTTAACTACAACTACTTAAGCAGTCAGACTAGTTGACCTCCAGTGGTTCCTTCCAACCTTAGCCACTCTGTGAAGCATAAAAAGACTAGACACAGCTGGGTGACACTGCTGTCCCAGAGAAAAGCTTAGTCAATGAACTGGAAGGTAATGCTTCCCCCAGGTGCTTTGGAAAATGTCATGATCTCTTCAACATGATGAAGCTAACAGGATTACAGAGATCAGGGTAAAAGCCAGTTATGGAGTTAAAAGCTACAGCCATCACAGTTTGAACTTTTAATCTTGAAGAAGTTGCAATTTTCTCTCCTCGTGGCTGCCAAAGACACGTTTGAATTCAGCTTCATATTATTCAATTTAAACTAGTGAAGAAAACCTTAAGGTCACTTGATAACAAGCAGAACCATTTTACAAGCTGAGAAATCCAGCATTCAATGACTTCTGATGCAAGGGTCTAGGACTGTAAGTATTAGAGTTCTAAATATGCCAGGAGAAATCTCACCACCACAGAGGGGAGGGTGACTCTTGCTCAGTCTTCTGTATCACTACCAAGTGACAAATATTACAGTGCTACCACACCCAACCTCAGGTACATTCAAGGTATTTGTCTAAGATATCAGGGTAAAATTCCACATTTCTTCATGGCACAGATGAAACCACACCTGGATAAACTTATGATTTTGTTGTTGCTAAGCAGTGTTTACACTAAGTCAAAGAGTTCCTAGTTTCTTACATGATCCCACCAGCACACAGGCTGAGGGAACAAGAAGTTGAGAGGTCACACAAACAGAAACTAGCCAAAGGGATATTCCATACCATAGGGATCGTGCCCAGAATGTAATCTAGGGGGGAAGCTAGATGGGAGCCACTGCTTGGGAGCTGCCTGGACATTGGTCACCAGTTGGTGAGCAATTGCATTGTGAATCACGTGTATACTCTCTGTCCTTAAGATTATTATAATGGGGGAGTGGAGAGGGCATCTTCCCCATGGACTCTGAAGAGAAAAGGTAAAAGTTAGCATAACACTAAATCATGTTCATAGTTAAGGACTTTTTTGGATTGCTCTGTTCCTAATTCATTCTCTGTTGTTACTAGCTTTTTCAATTGTGCTCCAAGTCATAATTATCACAGCTGTCAAGTAGCCATAGACCCTTTTTCTTTAAAATGCTTACACCTAGACCTCCAGTGGACTGTGACCAGTACACAGACAAGATCCTCACAGACTATGTCTCCTTTCTTCCTCTTTCAATCTGAATTTTAAGAAAAAGACACCTATATCAGTTTACTTCCATGTTCACATTGACACTGTTGATATCTTACAGAAACAATAGTGTATAAGGTCAGGCTTTCTCTACAAAGAAACACATCAAACTGACAACAGTTCTGGGAAGTCAGGTCTCACCGAGCATTTTCTGTTTGCTTTAGATGTTACTTGAAATATCAGAAAGCATCAGTACTTTAGTATCAGGCACCACTACCATCATTCTGCAATTGAATTATACTAATCATGATCACATTCTTATGAAGGAGCATATTTCCCAGGTCAATTGTTTTGACAACTTCTTGCAATATTCCATGCAAGTCAGTACTGAAAATGAGCAAAAGATAAAATCCTATTTGATAGGTATGTGTTCTGTTGCTACACTATTAACTTACAGTATAGAGCTAAAAGGCAACTAGTAATTATCTTCAGACAAAGTATCTGTAATGGCTTGCATAATGGCTTGCATTATTAAAGTTTCACTGAAAAGTTTAGATTTATGCAATACATAGTGTTGTAAAGAAGTTTATGTAAAAATATAGCAGAAGCCTGGATTTGTTGTGTCTTGGAAAAGATAAATATACCTGGTAAAAAGAGTCTCACACTGGTGCTAAATCAAGTGTTGGAAATATAAAGTTAGTTACAAGGAAATGGAAGGTTAGCAGAGAGTGAATTCAACCACTGGAAGAGTAAGAAAGTAGAAAATAGTTGAATTAAAACTAAATACATGAAGTCTGACAACTGTGCAGCCATTTATCTTTATACTTACAAGCTAAGAAAGGTATAAAAATTGATATTCTGAGGTTGACACAGTATATAGCCTTGTGCAAATCAGTTAAGTGCTGTTAGTTCTCTAAGGAGGACAATGTGTCAGGCAACTACCTGGAGTAGCACATATCCTTGAGCAGGATTCCACTTCTCAAATCAAGCTGAGTATGTAAGAGGCCCACCCACCACCAACACTGGTCTTAGTCAGCTTTTCACTCTTCAGAAATATTACACCCATTCTGGATAAATATCTGCCCACAGAGATATATGTATGCTGATCATTTCCAGACTGCATGTTTTTTGAACAAATCTGCAATGCACACATAAATATTTCCATTTTCTGAAATTAATATAACACACACTCAGATCTATCTATCTATCTATCTATCTATCTATCTAGATATATGGACATGTACAAAAACACACACACACAGTAGTATATAAATATATTTTAGGTAGCATGTAAAAAAAATAGAAATTAAACAAGAACATTTAACAAAAAGCAAGTTACTTGCCTCTGAAGAGTTTTTTTAAACTTATTTTCTTCCCAAACTAGACAAGGTCTGATCATCGTGGGTCATTGGTGAAGCATGCATTCAATACAGGTAGCTATCCTGGAATAAATAGAACAAACAATGTCTATTTCTAAAACTTTTATATAAATGTATCATTATAATGGCGTTTTAAAAAGAAATTCTTTTTCTTCCTTCTCAGCACAAGTTTGCCACCATGTGTAGCTGTTCCTGATGAATACTTCCTCTAATATTTGGTACTTTCTGTCTCAAAGCCCTTTCTGATCTCCAGCTCTATGCACACATGTCTCAAATTCCCCGATGAGACATGGTGCTGACTCCAGAGCTCAGAAGTACTTTTACTTCTGAAATCGACTGATTTCAAGAAAAGTTCTATTTGAATTATTAATTAAAAGGGTTGAATCACAAATCACACACTGTAAAAAAGTAAATCAGCTAGTAGGCAGCAGTCCTATGTGCTAAAGAGAGTTTTAACTAAAATATTAATTGTTTTTAAGCGTTTTGCAGGGTTGAGGCCTAAATACATCCCCACTGAATTGATTGACCATGAACACAGGTCAGAGCTGGAGAAGGGAAAATAAAAATATTAAATTTGATTTATTTTATTCTTCCTCAATAGTATTTGTATATTAATTACTAGGTAGTTCAATTTGTGTGAAAGCAGTTTTAAGGCATTTAAAACTAGTTGGCATGTAAAAATCACACTAGTGAATTCATTTAGGGAAATTTTTAATGATGTGAGCTCAGATTTTGTCTAGTTTTCCTTAAAATTTAAAAAAAATACATTTATTTTGTAGCTTCATGGAATATCTGTCAGTTGGGAAACCAGGATATATGGCATGTTAAAATCACACTAGTCAATTCATTTAGGGGAATTTTTAATGATGTGAGCTCAGAGTTTGTCTAGTTCTCCTTAAAATTTAAAAAAATACATTTATTCTGTAGCTTCATGGAATATCTGTCAGTTGGGAAACCAGGATATATTAGTTTCTCCAAAAAAGTAAGCAAGGAATCAAAAATGCAGTATAGAATGGAATTTAATTCCCTCTTCCTAATTTAATGACTACAAAGATCCCAAATAAAATAGAAATGAAAGACCACATATGAAGTTGTTTATTATTATTATTTTTGGTTTCTGTGCATACACACACTCATATTCATAAATTTGTAAAAAAGTACTTGGAAAGTATTTTTACTTTTAAAAATTACGTAAAATTATGCATTTTATTTCCCTGGCTAATCCAAACCAAACAAGAAAAAAATGTTAACAATAAAGCCTATGTAAAAAGTCATATAAAGAATATACTGTATGTATTAGGTCTGTCTGAGATGGCCTTTTGCTTATGGAGGCACAAGTTTGGGTGTTGTTTTGTTTTGTTTTTTCTTCAATAAAGTTCCTTCTCTCAATCTACTGTTTCTTGATTATCTTATTTTCTTTCCTCTGTGCTGCTGGATTGGGAAGTGATAGAGAGGCCTGATGGGTCTCTGGTGTCGAGCCAAGGTCAAACCACTACACTATAGTACATGTGTTTAATTAATAAAATAGGGCATTCTGAGAGTACCTAGCCAGAAATACCCTCAGAGGCACTGTGTGGGGAGTAAGGAAATTACTTCCCTGCCAAAGAATAAAGTCTGATGTTGCTTCTTATTTGAAGTGTTACAGAAATTAGCAGATTATTAGAGTGAGAGAGAATAGAAAATTTTCTGTGAGGATAACTACATCTCTATGAGCCTTCCAGGACGCTGAGACAATTTTTTTGTGGAAGCAAGGATGGGGAAACTGTGTACTTCTTAGCCAGAACATCAGCACTTCCCACTGGATATACTTCACATCCTTTCCACATACTATTCTGTAGTTAAAAATAGAGTTTTCTCAGACATAACTTCTTCAGATATAACTTTAAGTTCTGATGAGTATGGTCAAGATACATGCAAGCATTGTCCAGGCTGAAGTTTAACTAACCAAACCAAAACTACAATTACCTTGCTGATTTTTGAGAGTATGTACACAACCAGCCAAAATCTTCAACTGAGTAAAAAGCCTGCTCATCTAAAAAGTGCCGACTCTAAATAAGTAAAAAAATTGAAATAGTATGCTGTTGACATCAGTTTTTGTAAATTTTATTTCATTTTAGTTGCTATTATCCTGAAGTACTTTAAATAAGTATTTCTTCAGGGCCTTTTGAGAACTATCATGGTGATTTAATATGTCAGATTATACCAGGTCTGCTCTTGAAATGATCTCTAGGTTTTGTAATTGGTTGTAAAATACTGCAATAATTTTACTTTCTCTACAGTCAATTTTTTCTTCCTAAAATATTTCCAGTATCATAACAATGAATTAATTTTATGAAAGCCTATCCTTTTTTACTTGTGTGGAGAAAAAAAGTGAAAATGAAGTGAAGTTACTGTAAAGGAAATATTTTTCTTTCTATTACATAAATTCTATAAGTTACCTGACATAGTTACCTTTTAAGTAACCCTTAATGCTTTAATCACACCTAAGATTATGAATGGCTAATCATCAATACAACTTTGCACAATGAGTTCTTCCTCGCTCCTTCCATTCATATTTAATTATTTTAATCATTTATTTCAGGGTTGATTTCTCTCAAGAAAAAAATGTAAAATTTCTCAAAAGGCTAAAAGTCTAACAGTCTAGACCTAAAGCTTCCTCTCCTCCATAGATGTTAAAACAATTCCCATGGAAATAAATAAATCTTGTGAAACCAGACAATTGCTTCCATTAGCTTTCATTACAACCAGATATTTGTGATATTAACTTACTCACTTTGTGATTGGATAAGGCAATAGAAAACTGGGCAAAAATTTTTCTGCTAGAGTGAAGGATAGCATGAGGGGAGGGGTAACAAAGAAGAAAAAGATTAGTTAAATAGGAGTGCGTGAAATTTCTCTGTTTAAGAAAGAAGAATTTATTAAATGACTGTTTAATGGAAGATGGAAATATAAGTACAGCTTAAAAGAATCTCACTTCTTTATCTTGTGTTTCAAGGCTATGCAATAGCACAACTTGAGCTAAAGAGTAAGTTGACACTATCCTAAAAGTTATTAAAAACAACCTAAAGCTTCTACTTTTTGTGTAATTCTATAGCCAGTGGAACATTTTATATAAAAAGTACATTTAGGAAAATGGAATGTTGTTCACAGTTATCTGAAGAAGTGGATTATTTGTATCAAATGAAAAGAAATGTCTGCCTGGAGTCCTAAGTCAGATGAAAGACTTCAGAGTGCACTTCAGAACCAAGCAAGTATTGACTAGATGTATGTAGTTCATATTTACAGTGAAGGGTTTTTCTAATATTATTTGAAGATACCTAACTCTTCTGATTTTATGAGACGTGAGATCTTTAGCATTTGTGTCAGAGCTCTATTTAGAAAACAAGAGACAGAAAGCTAAATTCAGCAGCACTTCTTTTTTATTCAGTTACAATTTCTAATCTCAGTAACATGGACATGTCGCAGAGCCACAGCATAGTTAAAGCAGTCTTTTAAATGCATTGTCCTTCCATTTTCACTCCAACATCTAGAAGCCTGGATTATTTATTTGCTCTTTGAACAAAGGTTGGGGTTGTATGAAAGGCTTGCATAGTATCCACTATTCAGAGCAAAAGAAAAAGCAGACATAAATAAACAGGGAGGAAAAACTTTAACAATTTAACAAGAAAAAAAACAAACAAATGTTATGCCAGGCAAGAGTATGAGGTTTTTTTGGAGACTTTGTTTTTCCATCTGAGTGAAAGAAAAATACAAATCCACCTTTTCACCTGTCAAAGTGAATTAGTTTTTCTTCCTGGACAAAGACAGCAAAAACTAACTAAAAGAGTAACTGATCTGTTCCACTAGTCTTTAATGTTCAAGCACAGTTTGTTTGAAGTGCTGCACAAATGAATTCCTAAGAGTAAATGAACCATTAACACAGAGGTGTAGTTTAGATCTTTCAGTTGATTACTCTAAATAAAAAAAACCACCCAGCTATTCAGTCTTTCCTCCCTTGTATATCACATTGTTCCTGAGAATACAGATAATAGCGAGTGTAGGTTGTAACTGCTCCTACATACTGACAAATACATTGACAGGCTGTTGTTGAAGTACACAAAGCTGTGATTCCTGTAAGAACAGAAATGTGGTTTCTGAATACTTGCAATGATAACATTACTCTGTCTTTTTGAGACTTTTCATTCCCCTGTATAAAGAAGAAATATTACCAATTTTTCACTCACATGACTGAGCACTGCATTTAAATAAACCATACTATAGGCTGTGCTCTGTCAGTTATCATTTTAACAGCCAAGCTTTGCCCTTTTCTGGGGAACATTTTTAACAGCTCAGTTCTGAAGATCTTGCGTGAAGGATTGATTTTTATATCCAGTATAGCCTTCTTTAATTAATAATGCCATCTGCAAATTATTCTTCCAATTTGTTATTACATTGCTTTTCTCTAATCTTGAACACATGGGGTTTACATTTGCCTTGAGGAAAAGATCTATCAGACAAGTGTTCTAAAAAGAAAAGTTGACAAATACTACATGAATGAGTCACAAATTATTTTTTTGCATTTTGAAAACTGTGAGACTGTTCTAAGCAAAGGATGGCAGTGAGCTGGAAGTGAACTGATTATTGCAAACTTGATGCGTTTTTCCAAATGGAGACAAATTTAAGAGGAGACAATGAGAATAGATGCCTGGGAAGTAGTCAAAATGCAAAGAGAATGACTGGAAGAATGGCAAAGAATGATGGACACTAAGTGATTGCCAAAATCTCAGGAATGATGTTTTCAGGAGAAGCCTGAGGCAGCATGTGTCAGAAAAAATATGTCTCTGAAATAACTCACTGAAGTTATTAGGTTGTTATTCAGCAGTGGTTGAGCAGATGAAAGACAGAAAATGCTTATGAAAGGTCTATAAGAGGGTCAACTTAAATGAAGTAATTTCTAGAGAACAAATTGACTTTCAGGGTTTTTTTGCTTACTCTTTAGTATTTTAATCTTCCCCCATGTAGTATGGGAATATAAACAATAAGGTATTTTGTTATGTATTCTTACCACTTTCTTATCTATGGCATAAGAGAAAAAAGAAAAACAATCTGAAAAGAAAAAAAGTAGATCAGTAGAAATGAAATAATTAATCCCATATTATTATTTTACCTCTCATAAATTAATCCATAGAAACCACTTCTCAATAAAGTCTCTCTACAGAAATTTTCAAGACCGATTACATACCTAACACTGTGTTTTCAAAGGTTCATTCCAAGAGTGCACTTCTAAAAGAATTAATCATTTAATATACCTCCATGACTGAACCTTTTGAAATAAGAAAGATTAAGAAAATACAAAGTTTTAACTGAGGAAAAGTTGTATGTATACAAGAATTCACACTTAAGTAGCTTCTAGTAAATTGAATTTAAATTGATTATGTCCCTATTGTCTGACCATATTTTTTCCCTTTCCTTTTGGTTGGCTGCATTTTCAGGCACCACATGCTACAAACTCAGTGCCAAAAGTTTCCTGTATTCTATGCTATAAATACCTACCCATCCTGTTTATCTTTTTTTACCTATTCTACGTTTATTTCTCTATTGCACTTGTAACTAATGTCAGTCTTTTTGTATATGTATGTTTATAAATACAGTCCAGTTCTCAAGTCAGTCTAAATCAGTACAGCTAAATTCATCCTAGCAAAGGATCAGTGCCCTAACAGCCTGCAGAACACTCCCCACATACTCTGTTAAATGTGTATATCCAATACAGATCCAGGTCTTTGCCTAGAGGAGAGGCCTGTTCGGTCATTTGCTGGACATATGACTTTTCCTTGTATTTTTAAGCTGTTCGGTGGTCCCCTATTCAACATCATTGCATGTAGTCTGCATTATGAAAAATCCTCCGTTGGTAAGTCACTTGATGACATATTTGGGCAGCTGTGTACTTCTGATTTCTCTGGTTTTCTGGGCAGGAGTTTAAAAAGATTTGAAAAGGGCAGAGTTGTGTTTGGCATGAGCTTTTATAGGTACAGCATGGCTACTGCTGTCCTGGAAAAAATAGAATGAAACATAAAGTGATAAACCTTTGAAAACAAACCTTTTCCCTGCTCCTCACTATTTCTTTATTTCCTCTTCAGCTCTTTATTAGCAGAACTAATAAGCGATAAAGTAATAAAGAACTGCAAATACCCATCTAGTGAATTAATAATAAATCCACCTTACCTCTTTCTTAGACAGATGTTTAAATCTGGAATTTGCTGCAGAATGCTTCAGGCAGATGCTCAGTCAGACTGCATGCTGTCATCCCAGAATTTCTTTTTCTGTGATATGTCTGGCTAATATTCAGCATATGTCAAAATAAAGTTATAATCTCCACTTCAAATTAATACCCTTATACCATATCAGTCTTCATGAGTGTTCTTTTTATTAACTGAAGTAATCCTAATTGCTTCAGACTGTGTCCAAACCAAATTTGACATACAATATGTTACTGGTTTGGTTTGGTTTTTTAAAAATTTTTATTTCTTCACAGCTCTTTAAATGTAAATTGTGAGTAGCCTCTGGATATCAGGAACAGTTTGGAAATCTGACTGTCTTTTTATATAAAGTGTGTCATTCGAGTAATGGCGGTACTATCCAGTGATTCAAAATACAGTGATATAATTTGTACCTCCGCTAGAAATAGTCCAGCAGTGAAGGCATTTTAGGAGATAGCTATCATTTCAGACAAAAATACTAGTAATTCTTAATAGTAAGAGACATAAAAAATACATTTCTTTTATTTCCTCATTTTATTTCTTATTTACAATCAAAAATTTAAATAAGTACCTCTAAATAAATCCACAGTGTTTGTCAGGTTTTTCTCCATGTAGGAAAATACCATTTCAGATGTCTCTCAGACAGTTGTAAACCTTCAAATAGCATACAAAATCCTTTCAAGAGATTCACATTAATTTTAGCTCACTGAAGTCTGAGTATTGTTATCAATATATAATGGAACCAGAACTTCCCATTTACCAAATGTTTCAGCTGTTGTGAACATACATTCTGAGATATCAAACTTAAAATGATCAGTTAATAAAAATAGGATTCAAATATATTATAATAGCCATTTTTTTCATGCATATTTGGAAAGTAACAGCAGAATGTAACTGTTGGTAAGAAATCTAAGGGTCTGTCTTTGTGGCAGAGGTAAGCGAGTAAACTAAAGAGAGAGAGAAAAAAAAAAAGTAAAGTATGTCCTGAGTTTAATTAATAGTGTTCTTGTATAATATAAACAACCAAACCAGGAACAAGCAGTTCATACAACACATCTGAAAGGAACAGTTCCTGCCAAAGGGAACTACAATTGTGTAATTGCATAATCTGCCTGTGTAAAAAGTCCCTCTCCTTTCTTGTAAGGCCCCTTTAAGGTACTAAAAGGCCTGAACAAGTCTCCCTGCAGCCTTCTCTTCTCCAGGCTGAAAAATCCCAGCTTTCTTAGCCTGACTTTGTAGGAGAGCTAGAGATCCAGCCTCTGATCATTTTCGTGGTCCTCCTCTGAACTTGCCTCGATGGGTCCTTCTTATGTCGGGAGACCCAGAGCTGGACACAGCATTGTCCAGATGGGGTCTCACAAGGGCAGATTAGAGGGGCAGAATCATCTCCCTCCACCTGCTGGCCATGCCACTCTGGATGTAGCCCAGGATGAGGTTGGCTGTCTGGGCTGCAAGCCCACATTCTTAGCTCATGTGCAGCAGCAGGGCTGCTCTCAATGACTTCTTTTCCCACTATGTACTCATGTCTGGGATTGCCCCTACCCAGGTGTAGCACCTTACACTTGTGAACTTGGTTAGGCTCACAGGCTTACTTCTCAAATTTGTCCAGGTCCCCCCAAATACATCCATCCTTCTGTCTTGTCAAGTGCACTGCTCAGCTTTTTGTCATTTGCAAACTTGCTGAGGGAGCATTTGATCCCACTGTCTGTGTCATTGATAAAGATATCAGTCTCAAGACAGAACCCTGCGGGCCACCTAGACATAGAGCCTCTGGCTCATTGACTCTCAATGTGTCACTGGTTTTGGGTTTAGGAATTGGCTGAAGAACTCTTTGGCTAATTCCTTACCCACAGAATAGTCCGCCCTTCAAAACCATTTCTTTCCAATGTGGAGATAAGGATGCTGTGTGAGAGCATTTCAAAAGCCTTACAGAAGTCTAGGTGGCATAGTTCAGTCTTCCCTCGTCTCCCCTTGCAGTTACTCAAATCCTCAAATTCTGAGTATAAACTTATGCAGGAAAGTAGTCAAGTGGAATTATTGGTGTATTTTAGCTCCAAAAGATAGACATGGTGGAGGCAATTTAATAAGCCAAATCTTCCCAAGGTATAGGGCTCATGTAACTCCAAGCTTTATTTGAACACCTGCCCAAAATTATAATGTGAAATTTGAAGTCCCATTTATGTTTGTTTTTTCATTAATACCAACCTCATTTACTAGATTCACTAATGCTTATGTCTCATTATTTGCAAATGCTGACACAACACTGATGGTAGCTGTGAAAGATATTCTTTGTATTTAAATCAGGAGCTTAAAGCAGATCACTACATCAAAAAATACCATCTTCCCAGGATCCATTTCCCAGATTTCCAGGGCATAATCACAACTTACTTACTTTCCTCATTAAATATCAGACTAACTTGTGAAGCAAATAGCATCAGGCAACTTCATTGTAGTAGTATGGCATGTAAGAGACTTTATTCAAATATATTTCTCTTTGCAAGGAGAAATCTACACCTACATTCCAGGCTGGTTACTTAAAGACCTTCAGATGAATAACTGTCTCATGTTTTGTGAGTGTAAGCAAAGGGATTTAAAAATGTTTATATAGAATCTGCACATCAAGTTTGCAAATATGCCAGAGTTTGCAAATACAAGGTTTGGGTTTATTAGGGACGTAATATGATTTTCTTTAAATCAGGTAGGCAACATTTGGGTCAAAAACTTCATAATTTTTACCTATATTATTTCATCTAAGTCCAGATATTTTTACAAGTTGCTATTAGAAATCTATTGATATTTTATAACTTTTAAAAACCTTAAATGAACTGTCTTTTCTTTCAAGTTATGATTGTGCATAGCAATATGTTAGACATAGATGAAAACTGAAAAGGATTCTGTGAAACCTACTGTGTCCATATGGCCTCAGAAATTTCTACATGAACAATGTTAGACTAAAAGCTCTCGGGACAGATAAGAGCCTTCAGAGGTTTTTCGAATTTCCAGATAAAAAAAGATGTATTTTATTTTTCCAACTCAAAAGAGAAGGAAGGACTAATTAGTCAACTAGCTTTAAAGCAATAAAACCAAAACAACACAATCAATAATATAAAAGATTTGCTATTTATACAAGGCAATAAAAAATATTTTCCAGTATTTTTCATAAAAGTTCTCACTATGGATAAAGAAGAATGACAAAATTGTAGATCCTGTTCCCATCCCATGTTTTCCCTTAATAATTCTCTCAATCATAATTCTTTTCCATATAAACTTTCTACTATTATTCACACCAGAAGGAACACCGAACACACAAAAAAACCCCCAAACAAATAAAATTAACTTACATGGACTGCTTCAAGAGCCTTAGTGATGCACACTTTTGTTATCAATCAGTCAGAACTAAACATTTAAGCATTGGTCAAAACTAGGTCAAAACATAAAATAAGGAAAAAATATTGAAATCATTGTAAGTAACTGAATTTTCATACATGCTCATTTTCACTTTGAAATAATTTTTTAAAACACATCCAGAATACTGAAGCAAAGGGAGGAAAAAAAGCCCCATTGTCATTTACAAGGCTTCTTATAAGTAATTTTCAGCACTTCAGAGGCAACCAAAACTATCATTCTAAAACAGAAAAAATATAGAGGAAATGGAAACTGGAAATAAACCTTTACAATATTTAAATACTTACTTTAAAAAAGCTTTTAAAGCTGGTTTTAAAGTTGCATTTTGGGACCCCTGTTGACTTCTTTTGTGAAAGCATTCACATAATTGAGAAAGCAGAAAACTCCCTGCTCTTTTTTTAGAAAAAGCCCAACTCTTTCTTTATTCTTTTGTTCAGATGAACACCTGGCCTATAAAATCCATGACAGAACTTTCCCTAGGGTGCCATTTTTGTAGAAAGCTAACAAAACTTTAAAAAGTATATATTTTTTGCCTCACTGGAGCTTACACAGCTTTATTTTACACTTTTTCCATCTGTTTCTCTGGCTCCACTGTGGGAACTACTGTGTTTAATGGAAGCTGTATCACTTGTCCAAGAGAAGCCAGAAGTCAGCAGGTTCCCGCCTACTTCTGGCTGGCAATCCAGCCAAAATATTCCAGGGAGATGAAGACAGGAGGGAAGGAAGGAAGAGATGGGAAGAGAAGAAAAGAAAGTTTCTCATTTCTTCTACAAAGACTGCACTTGTAAATATCTTCAGAGATTAACGGAAGGGAGTCTCTTACTGCTTGGTGGGGAGCCTGAATTAATTAATATGAAAATAACACCCAGGAATACTTATAATTTCTTTTTAGTTGGGATGACAGCTGGTCTAAGATCTTGTTCTGCCTTCCATCTACACCAGGTTCTGGTCTTTCCTCTCACCAACCTCATGCCTTGGTTATAGAAGACTAAAAAAGCAAAGAAAGAAGAATACATGCCAAAGAAGCCCTGGACTCCCTCAAAACTTTAAGGAGTGATAAATAATTTAAAATTATTTGCATCAGTGCTGCTTAAATTTAATTCTATTTCTTAAAATTGCATTATTGAAAATAAAGTGGAATTCAAATATTACCAAAGATTGAAGATATTTATGTTTTAAATTCAATAACTTGCATGTTGTAAAGTACTGCAGGAGTAGATGTGAAGAATGTAGATGAGTATTTCCTTTGGATTTTCTCTTAGCCATTACATGCCATATAATCAAGATTTATTAAAAAAAAAATATATATATATATATACACTCAGCATTTTGTGTCAATTAAAGAAGAAAATGGCAGATCTTAGATGCTAACTTTTATATACAGGCATAATACAACCACAGCAATGTGCATTTCCACACAACTTCCTAATAGCTCAGTGATAGGTTTCATTTTGTTTGGGATTTCGATGCCACCCTTTCCAGTGTCTGTCTGCACTGCATTAGACAAAACCAAACCCTAACAGCTGTCATGTGCAATTCATTCTCGCTCTCAGCGTGTCCCTGAGGGAAGAATTGTGTGCACTGGAGTGTTTTCTTTTTGATAGGCTTCTGCATCTTTTTTGAATGTACATGTTTTTCTCCATTTATATCACAGAAAAGAAAGCCAAGAGAATGTGCCTCCTACATGAAGAGAAGTAATGAATGTGGAAAGATTTAGGAAAGGTAAACAGACCTGACCATGCACAGACTTGATAGGCTGTACTAACCTATTGCTTTTAGTAAATGTGCATCCTACATCAGCACAGAAATATCCATAGCACCACATATGGGATTCATTCTATTTCATGGAAGATTTTTTTTAGAAACTAGTTAATGAAAAGAGCTATCTTTCCAGCTAAGTTGAAAGGACTGAGAATAAAGCAGTGTTCTCCTCTAGGTAACATAACAGTACTTGGTTCACCTAACATCTGTTACAGTTTCAGAGGCACGTCAAGAATAGGCTTCTACATTAGCCATAAACCAAACCAAAAAAGATCATGATTTTAGGAGGTTTTATCATTAATGTGTGTTCAGTGAAGAGAAAAATAAAGAACTCAGTCCAGTATTTTCCCCTTGGCCTGCTCTATGGAGTATGAATGATTTTACAGAGAGGTCAAGGTATCATCATTACACTAATTTCTCATAAGCATGTGACAAATATACAGGGAAATTCAAATGCAGAAGGATTTTCAGAATTCTGAAACATTTTAAGCTGGATATTTTTACCCTGAGCACATAATTTGAAAAGTTTATTTTAAGAAATAAGAATACACTACTCCTACCTAGTCAGACTAAGCTGAAGATAATTTCTACTTTAAAATTAAATTGTTTCATTACAAAACAATTAGTACAAATGCTTTGAGAATTGGCTTCAGCAATTCCCTCTATTCCCCAATTCCTTGTCTGCACAATAGAAATGTTTCCATTTGTTTTCTCCAGTATCTGCACTTCACAAGAACAGCTATTGTATATATCAGCTAAGTTGAAAGCTTTTTAAGCAAATTCCACTACTGTGTCATCTTCCCTTCTGCAGCAGTACCACGAGGCACATCAGATATATTGATTTTGTATATCAATTTTGCTTCTAGATGTTGTAATCTTTTCTGCTTTTTTTAGTACTTTGTCTGATCGAGGTTCAAAGCTGGTATTTTATCATGCTTCTTGCCAGACTGCAGAAGATTCTTAACAAGAATGTATTCAGCACTAAATATATTGAAAATATTAGTTTAGGCAGCAAAATAGTATTCAGGAAAAAATGAAGTGAAAAAGCATATTTCAGACTGTACTAGGTGGTTAAACCATAAATAGGAATGTATGCTCCACAGAGCTCCATTTTAGAGCCACTCTGCTTCAACATCTTCATAAGCTATTTGAATGCAGGACAAGAAGGTATACTGAATAAACTTGCTGACAACATCAAATTGGGAGGAACTGTTGACCTGCTTGAAGGCAGTGAGGCCCTGTAGAGAGAGCTTGACAAGTTACAGGGCTAGGCTATCACCAGCTGTATGAAGTTGCACAAGGGGAAGTGCCAGATCCTACAGGAGGAACAGGACAACCATGAATGTACATCCAGACTGAGGAACGAGGGGCTGGAGAGCAGACCTGCAGACAGAGATCTGTGTGTCCTGGTCAATGCAAAGCTGAACATGAGCCAGCAGTGCCCTGGCAGCCAAAGGCCCAGCTTATCACCAGCTGTATGAAGTTGAACAAGGAGGATCCTACAGGAGGAACAGGACAACCATGAATGTACATCCAGACTGAGGAACGAGGGGCTGGAGAGCAGACCTGCAGACAGAGATCTGTGTGTCCTGGTCAATGCAAAGCTGAACATGAGCCAGCAGTGCCCTGGCAGCCAAAGGCCCAGCTCTGTCCTGTGGGGCATCAGGCACAGCGTCACCAGCCTGGAAAGGGAGGGGATTGTCCCACTCTGCTCTGTGCTGGGATGGCCTCACCTTAAATATTGTGTGCAGTTTTGGGTGCCACAGTATAAGGAGATTATAGAGCTATTAGAAAGCATCCAAAGGAGGGCTAAAAAGTTGATTAATGGTCCAGAGGAGAAGCCATTCAAGGACTGCCTGAGATGACTCAGTCTCTTCAGCCTGGAAAAGAGGCTAAGGGGAAACAGCACTGCAGTCTACAGCTTCCTCATGAGGGAATCAGGGTGGGGGGACAATGATCTCCTCTGTGTTGACCAGTGACAGGACCTGAGGGAGTGACCTGCAGTTGTGTCAGGGAAGTTTATGTTGGATATTAGAGAAAGGTTCTTCACACAGAGTTTGGGCACTGGAACAGGCTCCCCAAGGAAGTTGTCACAGCTCCAACTCTGACAGAGTTCAAGAAGATTTTGGATGATACTCTCAGGCACATGGTGTGACTCTTGAGGTCATCCTGTGCTGGACTCAGTGACCCTTGTGGGTGTCTTCCAACTCTGGATATTCTATGATTGTGCTACCGCTGCTGCTATTAACTAAGTCCAGTTTCAGTTTTCATTGCTGTTGCATTCATGCTTCTAGTCAGATTGTAGATAATTCTATGTTAGGTAATTAATCAGAACAAAATATATTCTACAAAAAATGCAAGCTTTCCACTACCTTCCTCAGAAGTAGACTTAAAAAATTGAGAACATTTTTTCAATACAAAATCTAAAGTACAAAAACTAAAGTATCTTGACATTATGGGTTGAATGACTTGTCAAAACAGAAAAAAAGCACAACAAGGAAAAAACATAAGCCTCAAATGCATGGTGAGATTATCCATATGGAATATAAGGTATTCAATCCCTGTTTCAATCCCTTGCTTTGAAAAGTTTTATAACTCCATGCTACTACCTAGTTTATTCTACTGCTTTAAATTAATAAGTAAATATTTCTTCTAGTTAATGTGAAGACTTCTCAGTTTCATCCTAGTGAAAAAAAAAGAATAAAATTATTCTTGAATCTGTCAGAGTCACACTGCTGTTTTCCAGCTCTGACTAATAGGTACAGGTCATTGCCTTGGAATCTGTTTTCCTAATAAAAAACAACTGCTTTAACAGTGCTGCTTCTACAATGTGTCACAGAGTATTTACCTCATTCTCTTAAGTATGGCTTAAATAACAAGGTATTACTGACTTCTGGGGGAAGGAATGAACTTTCATCTTCATTTCTCTATATGGCATTCTTCATTCTACTTTTGAAGAAGTGGGAACAATACAGTTAAAAGCACATTTTTATCTTTACCTGTATCTCATCATCTGCACTATGGATTTACAGCTTTTATGAAAGGCCAGCATCTCCCACACATAATGCTTCTATCTCCTGCAAGGCTAATATTTACCACATTTCTCCAAGACTCAGAATATTCATTTCAGTCACTCAAAGAGCAGTAGGTCAAATGCATACAGGAGCATTAATATTATTTCCTAAGCCCAAGGAGCATTAATATTATTTCCTAAACCCAAGTCACAGATCTCAACAAGATGATATGTGGAAGTAACAAATATAAGAGGATGCCTAAAATGACTGCCTTATATGTTTTTTGCATTTTAGTGTCCTTTCCTAAGAATTGTCAGTCCGGAAGAAAATGCACAGTGAAACAAGTCTCCTAAGCACAGTGAAACAAGGCTTTCCATGAACTCCCTAAAATACTTCAGTACTGTTAGCACAAGGTGTATGACATATGCTTGAAGAGCTGCTTTTCTCCTCTTCTGTCCCCGAGTCTACCCAGATGAATTTCTATACTGCAGTTCTATGCTTTAAATATCCATTTTTTCTCCATAAAATGAGGATAACATTTTTAATGTTTTACAGTGGTCTCAAAAATTCACATTATTTAATTTTTTAATTAAAATAGCTAATTTTACCTGTTACAATTTTAGTCCTTTAAATTGTAAAATACTTTACAAACAAAGCCATAGTCTGTATTTTTCAATATAGGAAAATAAAAAGAAAACACCTTTCATTTTTATAATCCAAACCAGATACAGGAAACATCACAACTTAAAGAGACTGATTACAGATGAATTGTCAGAACTTCTTGTCTGCATTTGCTCTTTGTTAACAATAGTGATGTTTGTTGTCAACCTATTTATTGCAATAATGTACTTTTTTCTGGGTTTAAGTATTTATACAGATTATTTGCTTCCATTTTCCACAAAGCTAATCAGTATTATTGGGGGAAGGAGGGTGCCTGTGGGGGGAGAGAACTCATTCAAACCAGAACCAACAAACACTCAGTTGGCTGGGGCTGTAATAGTATATCTTAGATAAATGCACTGTCATCACTTTATGTCCATGCATGTTAGAGGTTTATATACAAGTGATGTTAAAATTTTGGTCCACACTCAGTTGTTAGAATTCTTCATATTATTGAAGGGGAAAAAAAGAAATAGAAAAAGAAAATTATGAAGAGTAGTTTTTTTGAGTTGCATGACTCTCAACTTGTTGCATCACTTCACAGACAATCTATATTTATATTGACTCAGGTGGGTTTTTGCAAAATATCAGCTGTTCTTTTAAAGGCATGTAAGAATTATCAACATACTTAATCAAATAAAATATCACACAGAAGCAAAGTAACACATCTTTGTCAGATTTATGGTAATGGTACACTTGAGGAAATTACAGCAGTTGCTCTATGTCATTTTTAACGTTCTGAAATGTGCAATGTAAAGTCTCATATGAATTTAACTACACATTCCTATTACACTATAAACACTTTCTGTAAGCACAGGGGATTATAGAATAATCAGTCCTCTTAGACTGACCTCAAATCAAGTAGTCCTACATCACAGAAGAAATGTGAATGAATAACAATACAAAAGAAAAAATCTAACTAAACAAAACACACAAAGAGTATAACCCTAAGCTGCTCATCTAACCAGAATAATATGGCTGAGCTATGCAAGTACAAAACTGCTAAACCACGAGCATCACCTTCAAATTCTTTTTAGAGTGGCAGGTCTGTTTTAGGTGACAATTTTAGCAGAATCTGGATACATGCTAGGATTTTAAGTAACAAGTAACTTAGTCTGCTCCTTTACAAGTAATATAATGGGATATTACCAAACATGAACGAAGTTCAGTCATGAGGAAAAAAACAGATTAAACAGAAAATTGCAAGTATTTATCCAAGCTAGCTCTCTCGTTGGCAAACATCTAATTGAGGAGGACCTCACAAAACAACAATTCCTGCAATATCTGTATGAAATTTTCTATAATTGCAGAGGACTATCCAGATGGCTAATATAAGAGGGTCTATAGATGTCTCCCAGCAGATTCTTCAAAGCAGGATGGAAAAAACCTTTTAGTGGCAGTTTAGTACTGTCTAAGAAAAACTTCCTGAAGCAGATGAGAAGTAAATAACTGTATTGATTTTTATACTTCAGCAATATCTACCTCACACATTTTATGCTCTATTTATTACAGTTAGATTAGTTTGATATATTTCATCAAATGTTGTTATATTAAAATCTTGTTAACATGCGTTTAGGATGATCACATTATAAATTGTAGAGCATTAATAGATCTGGAGAGCTCTATTCCCTATGCTGTTTAAGGTATCAGTGCAAATAAGACTGGAAGGGCCAGAGCTGCATGTTGGACTGAATCACTGCTGAGAAGACTAATCTAAGGAAAAGCACACACAAGTTAGAGGTCATTGGGTCCACTACCCTGCTCAAGTACAGTCACCTACATCTGGCTACACAAGACCATCTACAGATGTCTTTTGAATATATTCAAGGTTGCAAAATCCAAAAAACTCCCTGGACAACCTGTGGCAATGCTCAGTTACCTTCGCAGTAATTCCTGATGTTCATAGAGCATCTCATGTGCATGAGCTTGTGCCCTTTGCCTCTGGTCCTGTGACTGCACATGACTGAAAAGATCCTGGTATTCACATACACAGATCTCCTTGAGCTTTTTCTTCTCCAAGAGGAACAGCCCCAGCTCTCTCATAATGCCTTCATACAGAGGATGCTCCAATCCCTTCAGCATCTTAGTGAGTCTTTGCTGGACTCTCAGCAGTAGTTCTGAGTCTCTCTTGTACCAGGTAGCCCAGAAGTGGACACAATATTCCAGATATTTAGGATAAGTAACTGCATATAGGCCTGTATATCTATTTACAGATACATAGGATGTGTTGGATGATTAAAACTCAAGAAACTCAGAACTAGAAAGTTCCAAAATGTGTATTTGCCCAAGCCAATAAGCCCTGTTTTGAGGCAGGACTTATTAATGAAAGAACATGGTTGTTCTGATGTAACCATGACTATGTCTTTTGCATTTTAGTAGTCTTCTGCCCATCCCTCTGACGAGCAAACAGACAAAATTACATAGGGTTACAGGAGACCTGTCCATCTGTTTCTAATTATGTCTGTATATGGCTTCTTTTATGCAATACTTAACAGACTAATTTAATATTCAGTTATATTATGGAGCCTACAAATTTTTCTAGCAGAACTTGTTATGTTTAAGTCAACTTTTCTACCTAATTTCTGTGAAAATTTTTAGTGTAGATGTTTTAATAATCCAAGACAAAAAAATTAAGCAGTTCCAGTGCAATCAATGTTTAGTTCCCAGTAGAACACATACAAATTTCATTAGAATTTGTAGTTTTGGCACACATAGTATGTGACCAGTGTTATCTTCCCAGAAGAGAATTGTACTCAGCATTTCTGCTTACATATGAGATTCCATACTCCACATCATAACTTAAAAATTAATTTTAAAAACTCCACAAACAAATAAAAAGCAATTAAGGAAAGTAAAACAAAAGAAACACACCTAGGGAACCAGTAGAGAGTTTAAAGTGACCACAAAAAGAATTAACCATATGCTCTTCCCTTGCTGTACAACACTGCGGAAATCTTTCAAGGAATTTTTTTGCCTTTGTGACGTAGTTTTCTGCCTTTGTTTTGTTCTCTGCATGGAAGAATGCCAGCGAAACTTTAGAAAAAAGCAAGAAGGTTTTCCACATGTTTCTGTCTTTCCTCCACTTTTCCACCTTCCAAATATCAAGGTACAGTTAAGAAATACAGATAAGAGTTTGGGATGAGATATTCTAAAGTTGTCATGGAAATCTATCAAACATTGGACAATGTCTGATTTGGCTGTTATTAGACTAGATGCAATCTACATGGTCAAATTTGCCTGAGAATAGACTGGGTGTAAAAAGTTTTTATCATTACAGCGCTGAAATTTTTATGCATTTCAAATTGTAGGGGAAAAAAATGGGTCTTTTTCAGAAGCTATTAATTTAAAAATATGTAAACACTTCTGAGTTAGAATAGCATCATATTCTAACCTCATGTAATGTTTCATTTGCCATTGGACATGGAAACCTTAATTTTTCTGTTAGAGTTTCTCACATTTTTGATTGCCTATTATAATCCTTATTGAGGACTTTTTTTATACTCCGTAGAGGATTCTATAGACAAAAGAAAACTGATCTCTGTAAACTATCGTTTACTCATTACCATAAAAGTATCTGACAAAAGCATTAGGATAAATTCAAAAGCAACATTTTAAAATATACTTGCTTTATTAAACTTGCAGAAGATTTTAGCCTTCAGTGTGAAACTGCAGTTTTAAACATATGCATATTCTGCTTAGCTTTTGCTTTTACAGGCATTGAGAATTCAAATAGCCACATTTTAAAATGTGAACATATAGTTGCTTATGAATACCAACAAATTGAAACTGAAATTGTATAAATTCTACATTATTTTATCCCTATTTTGATATTTTTCACTCAAATTACTATTGATTGACTTGGGTGAAAGTTTAATAAACCCATATGTAGATTTGTGGTGAGATGACCTTGGCTGAATGCCAGTTGATCACCAAGCCACTCTTTCACTCCCCTCTTCAGCAGGACTAGGGTGAAGAACAGAAGATGAAAAAAAGGCCTCATAATTCAAGATAAAGATATTTTACTAAAGCAACAGCAAAGGTCGAGTTTAGACAAGCATACTAAACAAAGATTTATTCTATACTTTCCATCAGCAAGATATTTCCAGCCACTTCCCAGGAAGCAGAGCTTTAGCACTATAGTGGTTTCTCTAGAAGGCAAAAATTGTAAATAACAAATGCCCATTTATTTCCTCCTCCTTTTCTTAGTTTTTATATCTGATCTGACAACATGTGTTACGAAACACCTGTCTGCTCATTTTGGGCCAGGAGTCCTGGTTGTGCCCCTCACAAAACTTTGCCCAAGCCCAGTCTACTGGTTCAGGGGTGGAATTTTGGGGAGAGAGCACCAGTGCTGTGCTGGAGCTGCTCAGCAGTAGCCAAAATGCTAATACCAAACCTTTCCAACTACCAGTGCAGAGCATAGTGCTATGGCAGCTTCTGTGGGGGACAATTAACTCAAACTCAGCTAGACCTAACACAAAATCGTAACACAAGACTAAAAAGAAATATGCATGACTCAGCTGAAATTACCTAACTCAGCTCTTCATATTATAAGAAAAAAAAATAATTAAAAAACTACAGAAGAATATGAACCCTAACCTTCATTATGCAAAATTATGTAAGTAAAGCAAAGAAGTAAAGCAAAATCATTCTGCAAATATAGATCCCAAGTTATTATGAAGCAATTAAACTGCTACATAACCCTCAGTAAAAATGGGACATGAGATGATTAGAAATGCTAATGTTAAGAAAGTTTGGACTTCGTTCACATTTAAACTGTTAATTGCTGCAATTAAAAATGAGGATTTTGCTTTAATTTTTGTTATGGAAAGTTCAGAACTGAAACGTATTTTGAAGCTGTCACTGCTGAAAATGAATGCTGAACCATAAATCTGGATATGCAAAATACTCTCTTAGGTTCATTACTATTTGTTTTTCAAGGAGAAATCATACCCCTGGACAAAAAAAACCCCACTTCTTTTAATTGAAGAAATAAAATTTCAAATGACAAAGTCATTAAAGTTCACTATTACAATATTATATTATTCATATGGTGTTATTGTATGAGTGGGTCAAATACAAAATCAGAGTTAATCACTGCTGAATGGCAAATGGGACAGAGAGAGGCGCACAGTACAAAAAACCGACACAAAAACCCAGATAGATTAATCCAATAATCATGTACAGCTAGACTTCCCATCAATTTTATGAGACTTTGGGTATCTGATTAGTAGGAGTAAAGGGAGGGTAGAGCAAGTGCATTTCTAGAAGAGCCTCCATGCAGCACACACTACATACATGACTAAAAACCCAGTAATAAGTTACAGGTTATCAGGAGTTAGAGCACTGTTACCAATTCATTCACAATTCATGTTGTGACTACCAAAATAATTTCCATTTTTAACTAGCTTAGTAACATCCTATCACTAAAATTTTGAAAATACATTAAGAAACTAACCCAATTTTCTACATCTTCTATTACAAGGTTTAAAATTTGTGATTTAGAGAGTATTGTTTTAAAAAGTGTACACTGTAATTTTTCTTTCCTTTTAATGGGGCTAGACACAGAATATTATGTCACTGTAAAATTATTATCTGAAACTGTTTCAAGGAAAAAAAATCAACCTATAATATTGAAATGAAAGTAAAATGAGATACTATTTTGTTTGGTAGCTGAATTATTTGAAAAATAATTTTGAGATGTCACTTTGGTTTGTGGTATAATGGAGAAAAAAACAGGAAAAACAGGCGAAGTCAGCCCTAATTATTTTATTTTACTCAGAAATGAAAGTTTGTTTTAATTTTGCAGTAATTAGTCATCTTAAAAAAAAAGTTCAAACCCAGTAATTTAATTTGAAAATTAAAATGTTCAAAATTAACATACACATTTTCAAATCCAATGAATACTTTTAGGATAAGCATCCTAATAACAGCAGAAATAAAAAGCTGCCTTTAAAATAAATTGAAAGTAATGGAAAAACTTTTTAATTATTTCCTGTAGGTTTCTACTTCTGCATATTTATGCTTTGTTAATGAATTATCATAGTAACCAAATGTAATTCTGGAACCTGAACTGGCTGTTATTAACTACACACTTTGATAGTTCAAGTGAAATTAAGCTATCTGCAAGGCTTACTTTGTGACCGAAAAAATAGAATACTTTCAAAAAACATAACATAACAATAAATTACCAATAAATATACTATTTACATTATTGCAGATCAGATTGATTGAAATTGATGGTCTAATTTTAATCAAATAAATATCTGGATTTCAAACTATCTAGAAAGATAGTTATCTATTAACAGAGCAATAGCATAACTATGTTGAAATACTGTTTTTATTTAAGTCACACGTCGTTAGAAAAGCTAGCAATGTGCCCCAGTCTTCACTTACTTTTAAACCTTTCTCTCTCCCTTCCCTTAGAAAAGTCAAGCCTATCTATCCAAGAGAAACAATTGACATCCAAGGATTGTTTTTCCACTCAACAGCTCTAAGCTGCTTTTCATTGTTTGAAGGAATTATTGAAGAGACTCAACACAGAATTTCAATCAGATGCACAGTTTCTGGTTCATTGATTGGCTGATTCTTCTTTAGGTGAAGAAAGGTAACAAAAGTCCTTTTTAAATCTAGTGTTCTCAGAGAGGTTGCATTTGTGCTTTCTTTAAGCTACTCTTGATGCTGTGGTGTCAGTGAATTTCTACCCACCCACACACTCTGCTGTCCTGGACTGCAAACCAGTTTCTCTCAACTGTTCTTCAGACAAAGTCTGAAGTGTTCAACCTTCCTGGAAGTAAAGTTTAGCAGAGATGGAGTCTTGCAAATGTCTCAGGATCCCTAACTATGAGAGGTCAGACTGTCTCCAAAACTGATTCACTCTGTGAAAATGATCAATGATACAAATCTAACTTTGCAAGTGTTAGCTCCTTTGACCTCAGTAAATTTTGATCCTTTAGTTCTTACACATTTCAGTTCTGATCTTGTTTATTTGGTTCCTCCTAAGATACTTAAGCTGATGGATAAAGATTAAATCAATCTATGGTCTTCTTTTAGCTTGCAATCTCAGAGAACCTTAATATATATATATAAAATAAAAGTTTCAGCTTCCTATTTTTTTTATCCTGAGTGCTTTGTATCTAATGTAGATTTGAAATAACTTCTTAATTGAGTAATTTCTTCTCCCTGAACACATTACCAGAAGTGAAAACAGGAGCAAAGTTCTGGCACCATCATAATGCTAAATCTCTCCCACATACTGTGGGGACTAATGCTAGACAACTGCCAGGCATTTAAAACAGGCAGCCCTGTTCCTATTCTGTTATTATTGCTTCTTTCCCCTTCTGGAGTTTCTAGAGCAAAACCACAAGAATACTTTATTTTGGCATTACTGTCACAGTGTAAGTAAGCACTCATTACATTTATGACTCCACAAACAGAAGAGACATTTGATACTGAGCACCATGTTACAGCTGTGAGTTCAAAAATATAACAATTTTAGCAAAGAGAAAAAAATTGCTAAAGTATATTCAGCTGAATAAAAAATACAATCTGTGTAGCCAGCCAAGTTAGAAAATATTCAAATTATGCTAGAATACTTTTTAAGCAAATTTAATGAATGCTGACATAATTCACTCAAATTTTGATACAATGTTAACAGTATTTCCAGGGTCTTCAGCCTGAAGCACAAACCTTGTCATTTAATAGACACCCATGGGACTCTACTGTGGCAACTCAAAACAGAGCAGTCTCCAGGGAATCTCTGCATGGACTCCAGCTTGTAATGGGACTGAAGAACTGGGAATCTGACTGTGCCGAATTGGACCTCATCTCACATACTTTCAGGAGATATTAAGAAGTCACTCATCACTGTGTAGGTGTGATCTAAAATCCACTGGAGTTAAGCAGTTCTATTTTGGCAGTGTTTACTGACTTTAGCTCTGTTGTACTGTGTCTGGGTTTCAGCTGGGATAAAGTTGATTTTCTTTCTACTAGCTGCTACAGTGATATATTTGGATTTAGGATGAGAATAATGTTGATAACACACTAATGTTTCAGTTTTTGCTAACCACTGTTTACACTAAGTCAAAGACTTCTCAGTGTCTCACACCATCCTACCAGTAAGTTGGCTGGAGGGCACAAGAAGCAGGGAGCAGACACAGTTGGGACAGCTGCACCGAACTGGCCAAAGGGGTGTTCTTTACCATATGGTGTCACACTCAGTATTTAAACTAGGAGGAAAACTGGCTGGGAGCTGCTGCTCCAGAACTGGCTGGGCATCTGTTGGTGGGTGGGGAGAAATTCCATTGTGTATAATCTTTTTTGTGTATTTGAATTAGATTATTATTAATTATTATTATTATTATTATTATTATTATTATCCCTTCTTTTTTTGCCTTATTAATTTGTATGCATGTCAACCCATCCTTTTTTTTCCCCACAACTCTCTCCCCTATCTATATGAGGCAGAGAGTAGTGAGCAAGCTTCTGTGTGGTGTTAACTGCCTGTCACATTAAACTATGTCCTTTTTACAAACCAACATCAGGTTTGAAGGTTTGAGATAACAACAGAGTGGACTAGAGTGTATTAAAACAATTTTTTTATATGCATTAATTATATTAGTTTCGTAGTCACTGGTAACAATGTTGATTTATTTGCTCTCAGAGCTTTTGCACGTGTTCTTAGTTGTGTCATGTAACACATTTGTAGTATGTGTTCCCTGTTGCACTGTTCATCATCTCTGGGGGGGGCTGGGTTTAGGTTATCATGTTGTTGTACTTTGTAACACTGACTTATGAGATGATAAAACTGTTGGTCGTGACACTAATCTCATATTTGTACTCAGTATTGCCATCAACTCTGTACTTCAGGAGCCATCTATTGGGAACTATTAATAATTACACCTTTTACCTTTTCTCCTCAGAGAGCTAATCTATGGGGGAGATACCTTATCCATCTTCTCCTCCAAAATTAAAATAGTTCTTGAGAATTTCAAATATTGATAGGATTTTGAAACTATCATGTTCCTATTTCTATGGCTCCTGAATGTGCTTCTGGTCTTGTTTAAGGTGCAAGCAACTATATAAGAATAACATCCAGAGATCTACTCTGAGCCTGGATAGCTATGAGTGGCAGGGTGTGTGAGGTAGTATGGGCAAGAGCCTAGAACAGTTCCAGCCTTTTGGAATTGCCCTTGAATAAGTGCAGAATCTGAAAAACTACATAAATATTTGAAAAAATATACTGTCCATTTGCAAATCCAGAGACACAAATCACTGCAATGCGCTGAGGCCTGGCCCAGGCCTACTGAGTGCTGTTCTATTTAGTAACTTCAAGGGCAAGGGGAGGTCTCTGAACACAATGACAAAACAACATGTGGCTATTCCAACCCTGATGACAGGAAGCAGGTTATTCCAACCTCAGTGATAGGCATCGTGGCTGTGCAAATCTCAGGGAGAGGCACTGCAGATGAACCAAAGACCAATCCATGCCAGTATCAGTCCTCCCTTGTGGAGGTCCTGAAGGTTGAAGAATGGCTGCCAATCACTACCACAACGGTGCTGTGACAGCAGTAGCACACCAAGATTCCCTGATTCTCATCATATGATGCCTCCTGAACTGGAGATCTACAGAGTGATCAGCAAGACTCGCTCACCTTTCAACAGTCCCATATGATCAGTGCAAAAGGCCAACGGAGAGTGGAGACTAATCGTAGACTACTGTGGCCTGGATGAAGTCACACCACCCACAAGCACTGCTGTTTTGGACATGCTGGAACTTAAATACAAACTGCAGTCAAAGGAAGCCAAGCAATAAGCCAAAAATGATATTTCTAATGCAGTTTTGTCTGTTTCTTGGGCAGCAGGAGGATGCTGTTAGCTTCCATTTGGAAGGAAATCCAGAAGACCTGGAACTGACTGTCCAGGGGTGGAAGCACAGCCCTACCATCAAACATGGACTGATCCAGACTGCAACAGTGTGAAGCTATATTGATGCTGTCATTGTGTGTGACAATACAACAGAAGTTTTTGAGAAAGGGAAGAAAATAGACCAGATCCTTCTGAAAGCCAGTTTTTCCATAAAATAAAGTAAGGTCAAGGGACCCGAACAAGACATTCAGTTTTTAGGAATAAAAGAGCAAGACAGAAATTGTCAAATCCCAGTGGTTGTGATCAACAAAATAACAGCAATGTCTAAACCAATTAGCAAAAAATTACACATTGTGTAATTTTTTTATCTTTCTTGGACATTGTGGGTTTTTGTAGAATGTACATTCCAGATTACAGCCTGATTGTCAGCCCTCCCCATCAAGCAACACAGAAAAATTATTTCAAATAGGTTTCTGATTTATGACAAGCCATTGAACAAATCAAACAGGAGATAGTCCATGCAGTACGTCTCAGGCCACTCTAGAGATTCAAGCACATGCTCTACCCTGCTGCTAGGGAGAAAGGCCTTGCCTGGAGGCTCTTGCAGAAAGCACCAGAAAAGACTAGAGTTCAACCTCCAGGTTTTTGATGTCTGGTGTACAGAGCATCTGAAGCCCACTATACTCCAGTTGAAAAAGTGATACTGGCATCTTTTGAAGGGGTTTGAGCTGTTGTGGAAGTCACTGGTACTGAAGTATAGCTTCTTCTGGCATCCCATTTGCTGGTGCTAGCCTGGGCGTTCAGCAGGAGGATCTCCTCTATACATCATGCAACTCATGCTGCATGGAGTAAGTGGGTCACACTGAACTCACAATGGGCTCAAACAGGAAACCCAAGTCACACAGGAATTTTGGAAGTGATCATGGATTGAATAAAGAGAAAACTAAGGTTTCAGAATATTGCCAGAGAAGGACACACTATACAAAGACCTACGAGAAAAAGGGAAACAATATACCCTTTTCACTGATGGATTCTGTAGTAATATAGGAGAATCATTCAAGGTGGAATGCTGCTATGCAGAGCCCCCCACAACAAGTCACAGGAGCTGCTGAAAGTGAAGGTGAATTGAGTCAGTTTGCAGAGGAGAAAGTTATCCAACTGGATTTAGATTCTATAATAGCTGAATGAAAAAAATGGCCAATACTTTACTTCCATAGTGTCTCAAGGATAGTCGCCAATGCCTTGTGGATGTGGCCGCAGCAATGGAAGAAGACAAGCTGGCAGCAAAGAGGTAAAGCCACCTGGGCTGTTGAACTGCGGCATGATTTTAGCATCTGGGTGGAGAGAACCTCATAGATCATCACATGCAATACATCTAATTTGCAATTTGCACTGGGACGGTGGTACACAATCACCTATTTTCCCCCCAATGAATGTTTTATTTTATTAATTTCTTTTAAAAATGCTATTTACAAAATAGGCTATTAATTTAAAAACTAAGTCAAGTTATCTTAAAGTTAATATTTTAAAATGCATATCCAGCATAGAACAAGAGACACAGAATGGTTATTAATATGGAGAAAATATTTAACAGACAATATCAATATTCTTCCCTCTAGTTTTATTAGCATAGTGGTTTTGTAGAAAGGGAAATCCAATACTATTTGAAAAATAGCATGACATGTTGAAATTTTAAATAGAAATTAAAGCAGTTTTTCAAGCAGAGTCTGAAATGTTTTCCTAATTTCCTATTTTGTTGCATTTTCCATCTTCTGCAAGGTTGTGCAAACAATCGTGCAACTACAAACTCTGATCTCCAATGGTTTATCTCTAAAATCCATTGAGAATGACTGTGTTCTCATGCATAAAAGTTTGAAAGATTAGGGACAGAAACTCTAATTTTCAAATTCAATGTTTATGCTTTATAAGAATTTTTTGGCTTCATAAATTTCCAAAGAACAATGTGACCATGTGCTTCAGTTACAAAGGAGGAACTCTTTATGGCCTCCTGGGTCATGAGCTAGATTGAGTCTGTAACTGATGGAGGTGTCAATAAATATATAATCCTCTAAGCACAGCTAGGCTTGGAGCACTCTGCTGTACCCAGGAAGAAAAGGGAAATGATTTTAAGACTTAGTTTTCCTTTAGTTCACTTAATGGCATCTTTAAAATTAGACACTTCCTGCTTGAAAAAAATCCATGACAGATATCTAAATTAAAGGAATCACCAAAAGTCTGTACTAACTAGAAAACAGAGAGAGTCATTAATATTGCTTGTTTTTTTCTTTGAAATAAAGGCACAGATAATCCTCATGCAATTTTTTTTAAGATTATAGTCTTTTATACATCAAAGTTGTGTTGCAGTTTTATGTTATCATTCTGATGTAAATTAATTAATCTGATACAGTGATTTTTCTCTTACCTATGAGAAATGAGAAATTTCCAGATGTGCCTGTAAGAAAAAGTATGTTGAAAAATTTATCAGTCTGTGCTTCTTAGTGATGGAGTTAAATGACTTCATTAACTTTCTTGCCAATATGCCAAGTCTCAGTCTAACTATTTAGTTCTTTCAGGATATTTTTTCTTTCAGTTATCAAATACAACTAAGTATTTTTGACTTCTAGCTTCATTGTTCTTCTGGCATACTGCTCTGTGAATTTAAAAATGGCAACAAATGTGCAAGAGTTCCCAAGAATGCCAGATAAATGGAAACCTAAACATCAGACAGAGCAAGAATCAGGTAATTTGTTAGCTCAAAATAGCAGCTAATTTTCAGTTAGCTGCAAGTTTGTCATAACTACAGAATATGATCCAGATACTAAGATGGAAACCCTGTAGGTAGATTTGGTAAGTATATGTAGAAGCATGGATTTAGTTTTTAATGACTGGTTTGTCACTACAACATTCACTCACTCATAATAAACTAAATCCAAATAATTACTTTAAGTATAAGTTGTAGAATTAATGGGAATATTTTAGCTTTAAAATTTGTATTCACTAGTAATATTCTCTGTAAACATAAAAGATCAAAGAAAAACTTGTTATAAATTATGTAGGACAATCGCTTCCATTGAGAATTGAAGATAACCTAATCTTATTTAACTTTTCATCTCATTCAGGTCTTTTACTTTAAGTCAAAGTAATTTTCTAGGAGTTTGAAATTAAATGTAAACCTGTTTTTATTAGAGATATTTTACTAGGATAGGAATTATCCGTAAACCTTGATTTGTTTCCTTCCTTGTACCATATGTAACTTTGATTTTCTTGGGCAAATTCTCATTAAATGGCAAATATACTTCAAATGTCACATCATGAACATTTTCTGGACTTGCTTCAGCCTTCTATTCTTTCATTTAAGTGTAATTGTATCCTTATTTCTTCCAACAGGAAAGTTTAAATCTTCAATAATCCAGACTAATTAAAAACAGTTTCAGAAAGTGGTTACACCAAGGCTGGAAGAATAATAAATATTGTTCTGTGTCTTCCAGATGTAAATAGTCTATGTTTTGTTAGGTCTCTGACAAATACTTTCAAAATAATATGTACAAATGTCTAGGATACTTTAGGGAGCCCTAGGTAGACCTAGATACCTAAAAACAACAATCTACGACTACCTCTACGTACACTACATAGGTCAGGACATCTAACTGATAATGCTTCTCTCATTTATACCCCATTTCCATTTGTTACAGGAGCTAGCTTTATATTGACATCAACCTTTCAGAAGAAATGAAAGGTATTAAAAATTAAAGACTACAGAATATGCTTTTGGCATATTTTTTTTCTTTTCCTTTCATTTTCTTTTCCCCTTTCTTTTCTGCATTCCCTTCCTGCTTCAGTATTCAAAAACAACAGATATACTCTAGGCATCCACATGCTAACATATGTATTTTGGTCCTGACAGATTACTCAGAAGCCTAGGAAAGTGTTCATGAAGCAGATACTAGTGAAGAGAGCTAGAATATTGTTTTTTGTCCATTGATTCTAAACTGGAACTGCTGTAGGAAACCTCTTTCAAGACAGTTACTGAATACTTAGGTCTCAGACCCTGGATGATGTAATTGGGAATTACGACTGAGAAGAATTTCCATATTTGTTAGATTGGAAAGAGGCTACTTTGAGGCTATGGGAAAGGGCTTTGTTTGTAGGGCAGAGACAGCAGGAGTGGTGGGAGGTTATGGAAAGTCAGGAAAGGGCAGAGAGAAAAAAGAACAATGGCAGAAGGGTGTGAGTCTGCTCAGTTTCTTTGTCAGGTGTTCACCAGCTCTGCTGCCCAAGACATCACAGAAGCAGCCTGAGAGACTACTACAGGTTTAGGGTATCTGTGAGCCACCAGTTCCCTAGCAAAACTTAAAGTACAGGGGAAGATTCTAGGAGACAGAAAAAGTAACCATATTTTTCCAATACTTGGAGGAAATAAGAGAAAATCTTCAGGTTAGTGCAGCCTGCATTTTAGATATTCTATTCATTTAATTCTATCATAGAATTACTTGGTTGAGAACAACAAGATAAGCATATCATTAATGCCACTGAACAGGAGAACAAGAACAGCAAAGGTTCTCTAAAGAAACCTAATTTTAGAATGAATATAGACATAAGTGAAAGAAATTTCATATATTCATCAGTCACCAAAATGTAGATATAAAACAGTTGTGAAATTGTTGTTGATTTACAGCAAATTTAGAGAGGCACAGAATCTGAAGAGCTATTTGGCTGGCAGACAGAATGTTTCACCAAGGGCATTTGAAAAAAAATGTATTTTATTACCAAGTCTGAAGTACAGGTGCAGAAACAATGAACAGAAAGTTTTTGGGTTGTATCTAAATATTACAAAGCAGTAGAGAGATTTGGTTTAGTTTAGTCTTTGTGCAGGACAAATATCCTTTAAAATAGCTGTTTACAGGCTTCATAAGAAGCTAATCAAGACAAGGCAATGTATCAAATTCTGCATCCCTCTTCAGAATGTGCAGAGGGACATACCTACATTTTATTATCTGGTGGAGGCCTGTGGTCTGAAAAATCTACTGTCAAACAGCAGCTGTACACAAAATGAATGAGAAGTCACTTTAAATCATTCACTTTTCCAACTGCATTTTATTATTTCTCTACATAATTTATGGTTTATAAAGTCTAGCCACAATAGTATCCCTTTAGTTTAAACAAACTGATCACCGAAAGCCTTGGGAAAGTTCAACTGCAGTCAATTAGTATCACTGACACTAAAGGTAGCATTACTTTTCTGTCAAGAAAATTGTCCTACTTTTCCTTTTAAGTCTCGTGTGCTTTCAAACTTTCAAATAACTGTAAGTTTACGATCATATGTCAGTTTTTTGCTGCTAAAGGAATACACAAAAACAGACTTCAAAGCCATCTTTGTTCTGCACATGCATATCAAAGAAAACATCTATTTTATTTTGCTGCATCAAAGGCTATTAAGTACTATTTTAACATTTGGGAAATAACACAATTTGACATTCAATGAACTTAATGTTCATCAGTGTGCCTTCATTAATTCCTTTGCTAGATTTTAACTTTTGAAGTCACATCAAAAGTTCAGAAATTATATACACTAAAAATCATATATACACATACACACACATATGTATGTATTCATATACAAATATATATAAGCATGTTTTTATAATGGACCATTTTTATTTAGAAAAATATTAAAGCTTATGACTGTAATTTTGTTAGAATTTTGTAACAGACAATAATTCTATTAATTATTGGTTTGTTGTTAATTTATACAATCACCTCATAGCTGCTATGGTTTCCTGATTCTTTTCTGCTTTGATGCATTTATGGAAATTTTACATCTTCTTGAAAAGTTCCAACTCTGAAGTATTTTAAGCTCTTGTTAAGGTTAATCAAAGTCACTTAAAAGCAAACTGTAAAGCTCTTTTACTACATAACAAATGAAATTTTCTTCATAAATGCATTTTAGAATAGTGACATGGATTTAGAGTCTCAAAGTTTGACTCTGATGCTTATCAGTGGACAGAGAAGTTATACTTATGAAACTGCCTGTGGTTTTCAGGATAGAAAGTTTTATGTTTTAAAATAAACTTTTCTGCTTGACTGGTCTCTTCTAGTACTATGGAGCATTAGGAATTCCCGTTTATTTTTTGTTAATTTCTTTGTGCCATGGAATAGCTAAAGTTTGTATCATTTTGGTGTTTGGTTTTGTTGGTTGGTTTTTTCAACAACTTTGCTTACCAGGATCTGTGATAATGTAATATAAACAGTTCAATGTTCACACTTGGATATACAAAGTACAGCTAGAACTAATTATTGTTTAAGGCAGTCTCACCAGATGAAAGAAGATCAATTAGCCTGGAACTTATGACCCATTATTGAGTCATTTTATTCTTTGCTAAATAAAGTACAGCATTAAGCATAGATAATCAATGGCATTATAACCATTCTTGATTTTTTTCTGCAGATGTTCCAAAACTTCTATGTATTAAAATAACAAGGATTTTTAAAGAAAGAACAAACAAAGGCCAGAAAACAGAACTGGAGAATACTAAGATTATTCATTCAAGTAGAGCTAAGAAAAAACAAAGAAATTTGCAAAAGTAATGGTAAATTGAAATTTGTCCAATTTACCCCTGACAAGACCTCAGACTTACCTGATTTTTGTTTCAAAAATTTCTGCAATAAATATTTTGAAAAATGTTCAGCTGAAAGGAAAAGACTTTATCATGCTATGCCTTCATCTAGTGTTTCTTTGCTTATTTCTTTGCTTTCTTTGATTGCCATTCCTAAGTCTTCCCTCTTCCATCCCGTGTACAGGTTTCAGAGAATGATAGAATGATTTAGGACTGAAATTTAATCCAGAAATTAACTGTGCCAATTCTCTGGTCAAAGCAAGTCTACAGCAGACCAGGTTACTCACAGCCATGGCCAGTCAAATCTGGACACAACATACAAATTTTACAGCATCTGATCGTCACTATAATAAAAAAGATAAATATCACAGAATGTTCTGAGTTGGAAGGCACCCACAAGGATCATCAATTTCAGCACTGTGGTGACTGGCCCATATGAGTAACAAGCCTGCGACTTTGGTGTTTGTTATTCACACCATGCTCCAACCAACTATATTCCAGCATTTAATTAGAATTTCCTACATTCCCACTTAAATCCATTTCTTTTGTCCTATCACTGTACACCTCTGTGAGGAGTCTGGCATCAGCTCCTCTGGATCCTCCAGTGAGATACCAATAGGCAGCAACAAAGTCTACTGTGAGCCTTCTTTCCTCAATACTGAACAAATCCAGTTCTCCAACTCGTGCCTATACCCTCTGCTCCAGACCTCAGCCATCTTGGTGACTGTTACTGGAGTTAGTCCAAAACATAAATATCCTTCTTGCAGCAGGAGCCCAAAAGCTGAATGCAGTACTCCAAAAAAGGTCTTGTGAATGCCAAACAGAGCGAGCATGTCCTTGGTCCTGCTGACTACAGTCTTGCCAACACAGCCCAGGATGTATCTGGTCTCCTTGGCTGCAAGAGCATGCTCCCAACACACATTCAACTTGTCTGAGCAGCCAGGGTCAGGAAAGCTAAAGCCCTGGTAGAATTAAATCTGACTGGGGATGTCAAAGGCAACAAGAAAAGCTTCTATATGTACCTCAGTGATAAAAAGGAAGACTAGGGAAAATGTGGGCCCTCTTCAAAACAAAATGGGAGACCTGGTTGCCAGGACATGGAAAAGGCTGAGATGCTCAAGGACATTTTCATGTCAATCTTCATCAGCACAATGTTCCAGCCACACTTCCCAAGTCTCAGATGACAAAGGCAGGGACAGGGAAAATTAAGAACCTTCTGACACAGGAGCAGTACAAGTTTGAGACAATTTAAGGAACTTGAAGGTGAACAAGTACCTGAGACCTGATGGAGATGTGCAACCACGTGTCCTGATGGACCTGGCAGATGAAGTGGCTAATCCACTACCCATCATACTTGAAGAGTCCTGGTGGTCCAGTGACCCACTGACTCAAAAAGGAGCAATATAATGCCCACTTTTAAAAGTAGAAGCAAAGAAGACCTGGGGAAATACAGGCCAGTCAGTCTCACCTCTGGGCCCAGAAAGATCATAGAATCATAGAATCATTTAGGCTGAAAAAGGTCCCCAGGATAATCAAATCTAGCTGGGCTTTGATCTTCGTTATTTCATTTCTACATGAGTTGCCAATGTCTGTGTGTCCATTCCATGAAGACTGTTTCTGCTGCCACTACCTGTATATCTCCTTTTCATGTCTGAGCTCAATCAGAAACTCCATGTTTATCCACACTTGCTTTCTGCCTTGCCTCTTTGTGAGGAAGGGACAATTCTCATGCTCTGAAAAGGTATGCTTAAAGATGAGTCAGTTCCCCTGGACCCCTTTGAACTCCAGGACAGTTTCCCATGGGATATGCCACACAGCTACCAGAACAGGTTGAAATGTGCTCTTCTGAAGTCCAGAGAGGTAATTCTGGAATTGTCTTTCTCAATCCTCTCAGGACCTCATATTCCACAGCCTCTGCCATGCAAACTGCATACTTGTTTGTTTGCAGGCACTGCGTGCAGTGCTAAAGAGCAACGAAACTGCTAATAGCAATTGTATTCAGGGGCCTGCCACTTTGTGGTGAGGCATACTCCACCAGATCTCATTAAACTAAAACTTTACCAGAGCACCCCCCAATAAAAGTCACACACCTTGTGGCCAACCACATGCTCCTGACACCTGCTCTGCCTTTGCAGCAAGTGGAATTGTACACATGTATCTGCACAAGCACACAAAAAAGCACTGATTGCCACCTCTCACAGGAAAAGATGCTTAACCCTGTCTTTTTAATCAAAGCAGGGCTGAAGAAGTTTATTTTAGATTTCATGACAAGTAATCAGTTAATAAGATATTCAGGAGCAGGTCAGGGAAAGACAATGGGGTGTGTGTAGGTATCCCTAACTACTAAATTAGAGAAAACCACTGTAAGACAAAAAAATGTAATAAAAATGCCTAGTTTTTAGAAATTTTCTCCACTGAAATTCTCATACTTCCTTTTCCTTTCAAACCTACCCACAATATCTAAGTTAGGCACAAAATAAGAGGAATAAGTAAACTGCCAGTGGGTTAACTTGATAGGTAAAATAAATTCAAAGACATGAGCCTTCTCTAACTGCTTTGCAGTCCAACTCCTTTGGACTACATGAACTGTGAAGACCATTTCCAACACACAAGACTCTGTAATTCTAAATATATATTTAGATAGGACAGAAATATATAGTTTACAGACACAATCATATGGCAATTTGAATATTTCTTGTTGATTGCAGGTTTATTAAAACTATTTTTAAAGGATTAGATGTTCCTTGTGCCATAAATTACATTAATATTGAATTTATTTTCATAGCAATTATATTCTCCATATACCTAATTTACAGCTATTATATGTGGTTTCATTATCACTGCTTGTCACTACCAAATGCAGCTGAATTAATGTCTGTAGGATTAAGGTCCAAAGGATGCATTTGTATTAACTAACTAAATAAAGGTGTGGTGCAAAATCCCTGGAGTAAGAAAGTTGGCAGGCCTTAACTGAACAGCCCTCTAGAAGAGTTTAGGGAGAAAAAAAATCTTTTGTTACCTTTACTTAGATATGAATTCACAGGAAAATAGAACACATTAGAAGAAGACTTAGAAGTGATGTATTTCTGTGATTCGATTTGTTGTCTTTCTGCTATGCACCAGTTCACACTTCTGAATAGACTATCAGATCTGACTGGTCAGCAATGTGCATGGGATTAAGTTAATTCCTGCCTGAAATGTACAATAAATTCAAGTATTATTGCAGCATGAGCTGCTAATAGACTATGTTGACTGAAGAACTCTGGAACTCCATATGATTCTGAACCTATTTCATGCTTTAAATCAGCAGTTTCAGCTATGTCTAACCCTCCAGTGAAACCTGTGTGTATGGCATAGTAGCTACTCTGCTCTGAAGGAAAAGAAAGAGACATGAATTAGAGTGGGGGGGAGGGGGGAGAGGGGAAATCCTTGCTTATTATTCTTGAAGTGTAATTTACCATTTGAATCTGTGAATGTGAACACAGGTCTCTCCATTTAACTCAGTTCATACCTTAGATGAACATACCATACTTAAGACTAAGCCTTAGTACTCAAATATCCCAGAGAGACTCCTGCTGCTGAAGTGATTTGTAAATAATAGATAGTTCTAAAATAGATAAATCTTAGGGTAGCATTCAATAAACATCAACTTTTGCCTCTGTAACCAGAGTTCAAACAATTCTCCCACAATCAGGGATTAAAAGACCTTTTGGTTCTCTATTGGTCAATACTCAGATGAGTATTTAAACCTCTGATGAAATGATTCCATGGTTTATATCTTTAGATGAAATATAATTTATTCTTACAACTCCAAGACAGCAATCAATTTCCTATACTTCTAAAGATATAAAGAACTCATAGATCTCACTTTCTCAGACTCATACACAATAGCAAAATATTACCTCAAAGCAATTCTTAAAATCACATTGCCTCTAGTATGACACCAGACTACCTTCCAATAATAGTGTAGTCTTTAAACACTTAACTATACTTTATATAAATTCCAGATACAGTTTGATAATGTGATCTAGGGAATGTAACTGTGTGGTTTCTGTTTTTATATGAGTCTCTTAGAAAACATTTTTACCTGTTTAAAATTTTGAATTGGATTCAATATTTGTTTGTTGCATATGAAAAGACTGGATTAGAGAATGGCTCACCTTAAATTCATAACTGCTTTTTCTCTAGAGACTATAACTTCTTCAAAAAGAAATCAAACTATCTGCCAAACAATAAGCAGCTCATATCTAGTAGAAACTTAATAGCTTGAGACGAATGTATCAGTCACCCAAAGAACAGGTGGATGACGCAAATCTTAAACCAGTCTTAACTCTTGAGCAAAAAATTACTACAGTTCAAGAAAATTGTAATGTTTTGTGCAATTTTTACGTGACTAAATACCTTTATAAGCTTATTCTATAAACACAAATAGTTTATTATTCTCTGTACATCATATTGATTTGAAGAAGATACTGTAAATAGGTGTCAGAGACTGAAATGTTATCATTTAAGCCTTAAACATTTTCATGAAGGACCTTTGCCTATTAAAGCAAAACTGTATTACAAAAGCTGCAGAGAAGACCACCATGCTCTGAAGTATTCTTGATGGAGATGAGATAGTGACTCAGGTCTGGGCTGGGGGACAAAAATACACTCACAGAGGGATCAAGCTTAGCGCCTTCAGGATGGAGAGCACAGCCCCAGGGCTTTCAGCTGCCAGGCTCCTCAGACCCTCACACCACAGCTTGGGGGAGGAGAGGCTTTGGGTGTGTGGAGAAAAAGCCTCTGGTCTGGTGAGAGGCTCAGTAAGCGCCCATCCTGTGCTGAGCAGAGCTCAGCTGAGGGGCCCTTCACCCCAGAACAGCACAGGGGGTGACATGGCCCTCAAAGGCCCCCCAGGGGGTCCCCAGACTCTGCACCTGACCATGATGCAACAGATCCACAGTGTGGCAAGGGACAGTGTCAAACCTGGCCCCCTCAGGAGGCACCTGGACATTCCCACGTGGCCCAAAATGTATATTAATTCACTGGAGTCTGTACTTTCTGATGTGGTGCAGCAGCAGGAGACTCTCACCAGCAGACCAGATGGAGAGGAGCAATGAGATGGCATTGGGACCCTCAGATGGGTGGTTTGCTTCTACCTAATCTCTGTCCCCCTACCCCCATGCACACTTCTTTTTTTTATTTTCCCCTCTTTCTCTTTCTTTCTTTCTTTTATCTTTCTTTCCCTTTGCCTCTTTTACCATTAAATGAAATATAGCAATTTTTTTGGCACAAGCATACAAGTTTGTTTGGTTTAGTAATGTTTCTTGGGTGTATTTTCAACCTTTCTGTGTTCCGAACCATTTTATTCACAGAGGTGTAGCGTCCTTTGGTCTTCTATGTTAAACCAGTTCATAACAATAGAAAAGCTGAAATAAAGTACATGAAAGCTGAGAAAAACAAGTGTGATGAGACTGTCTTTACATAATACAGCTATATTTCTATTTATTAACATGTCACCCATAAAAAAAAATTAATACCAAGTAGTAAGAATAGGCAAGAAGAAGAAAGCAGTAGTTTAGGGAGCAGTTAAGTAGATAAGGTACTCAGTCTTACAGCTTGTATAGAGTGGGAGTCTTTATCAACTGCCTTTAGCAATTGGAGAAATGTTAATGATATTTGACATTTCAGAAAACAAATGTGGAAACATACTTCTCTTCTTTAAAAGGGAAGAAACCAAGTGTTTATATTTGTAGACTTTTTGACTGCAACGATAAAACTAGAATAAACTCCTTTAACTACATGGAGAAACAGAAAGAGATGAGAAGTCATCATGGATTTATCATGAATACATTCTGTCAACCATTTTAATCACCCTGTCTGACATGTTAGGAGACCCTAAAAAGAGAGGAAAAGCAGCAGATGCCATAACTTCCCTTTCCTAGGTCTTTTGATGTGACATTCTGATAAACAAGCTAGAAAAGCATGATGCAGATAAAAGGGGTGTAAACGAGCAGAAAAATTGTACTTGGAAAGTTGTTATAAGTGGTTCCCTGTCAGAATGAAGCACTCTATCAAGAGTTGTTTTGCAAGAGAATGATTTCTTTCTACTGTTACTTTTATGAATGATAGAAAAAAGGGAACATTTATGAAAGTGGCACATGAAATGAAGCCCTGGGGACCACTAGGAAAAAGGACTAGAATAAAGAGTCCAAGACAGATCAGACAGTGGAGTGGCAAGTAAGAAGGAAACACTGCAGAACTCCTGTACAACACACCATGCCTCAGAAAAATAAATGTGACATAAAGTGAGGAGTAACCAGCCAGGCAGCAATAGTTCAGAGGCAACCTGGGAATTTCATACATACAAACTGAGCAGAAGTTTAAATGTCATATTGCACAGGAGGGACATCTCATGCTGTTTGCAACATAAAAAGTAATCTTTTTCTCTCACATTAATAAGCCTTGTTTTGAGAGCTGCACTGAGTTTTGTGCATAAGCTGGAGGTAATCAGGGGACAGAAACATGAGTGATCGGAGGCTTAGAAAGACATCAGCATTGATAAAAGACTGAATGACTGATGTCTGCTAAGCTTGGGGTGAAGAATGAGGAAATATCATGATGAACTTTCAAGAGAAAGTGAATAAACTGCTTCCAAGCCCATGGAGAGACAAATAGGTTTAACAAAGGAACATAAAAGCACATAATCTCAGAGAAGCTATGATTTTCCAGAGCTATGTAAATCAATCCTAAAAAAACCTTATAATTTTTTCTAATCTGCACTGATGAAGATAGAATTGATTCTGCCTTAGGTAAGCAAATAATTTGAATAAGCTCTATTTTCCCTCCATTTATGTGCCTGGACACCTGAAAAAAAAATCTAATATCTTCATACATACATAATGGAGAAGGTAAAAAATATGTGCATTACTACTTCCAAGGAGTCTATGAATTCATTCCTTGCTAGTCAGTTGAAACATTCAGTTTATACTGATTAATTGTTTTCATTATGTGGAAAAAACTTGTGGAACTAATGATAATGCTAATTTTTGCATTTCAATGCTTTGAAATGACAATAGCATGGTAATTATGAGCCTCATTACTTTGTGCATTTTATACAAGCCATAGAACATGTACAAAACATTTTTCTGACACAAGTCAGCCAGAAAATAAAGTTACTCCCTGTGCAAACTACATGTTTTGGTCCATTTATGTCTGTCAGCCTGTTTTCACATTATTTGTGACAAATACAGAGTGAGATAACTTGATATAGTTAAAAATGTAAATTCATGTTTAACTCAGCACAAACTAATGAAGAACAACTAGATAACAGTCACACAGATGCTATTGATTAAGTTTTCTCTAATGATCATGGAAGTATCTGAATACGAATTCACAAATATACTCATGGATGGAGTGAATTTCCTTTTTTAGTGACAGGTGTGGTTTCCAAATATTTTCTTCTAGGACTACTAGATATGTGTCCAGACAGGGTTAAAAAAAATGTATCTAAAATGAATCAAAAAATGGTATCAGATTATCAGAACAGACCACTATGTTGTTCATTTAAAGAGAAAAAAACAAAGCAATAGTGTTTCTTGACATTAAAAGAACTAGTTTCATCTATTGTCACAATTTTTACGGCCCTCAGGTTCCCCTGGAGATCATGCATGCTTGCTTACTGTGCCAAGTCCTGCTTCACTTGGCAGATATGGTAACAACCTGAGGAGTTGCATGAAAAGATCTATTAACTTTTTTATTCAGTCTCTGGGTATTCAGGATACAAACAACATTTTAAGCATAACATGAAGAATGAAATATATCCTTCTATTTTCTCTTTCACTGCAGCCTAAAACATTTAACCTCTTCTTATTTCACAGAATAAAGTTGTGACAAATCAGTAGGTAATCCTGGTTGCTAAAGTAGTTTTATTTTTGATAAAAATGCCTGAATTACTCTGTGATTTAAAATCCCTGATCTCCTATACAAGAATCTATCTCATAATTTTGAAGTAGTCACTGTATACAGTTTTTTAAATGCTTTAAAATTCCACTTTTATTATTTCATTAATAGCAAAGGAACATAGTAAAAAAAAAAATTTATCATGATACCAACTGGGATTATATTTGCGTATTTATTGATAAAAGAAAAGTCATGAAGTACAGGCTTGTACTGTCAAGAACATTTGTGAATAGGTTGTACACAACAGCTGGCATACATGTCTACAAATGCTGTATGTGTTACTCTTTTATTGACAGTGTAAGAATTATGCTTTTTCTGGCTCTTAATAACAAATGTGAAGGATATATATCCTTCAGCACACTACTAATGACTTCATTCTTTAAACAGTGTGCCTGCCAGATGACATAATGCTGACTCTATCAATCAATAGCATTTTACTAGCAGATCTGCCAGCTATGTTCTTAAAAGCCATTGGAGAGTAGCTTTTGCCCCTGCCATACTGCAGCACTGGTTTTTATCAGCTCATGCTGATCAAAAGCAAGCATCTGATATACTGCAGCAATCATATCAGAACAGTACCTATTTCTGAAGTCATTAGAAGAGTTGTGCACGCTTGTAACCTAATTTCAGACTTGGACAGTATGTCCTGTGTTGGATTTTCTTTTTCCACAAATGCAATTTGATGTGCTTTAAAAACTAACACATTCTCCAATATATTTGTCAAGTTAGTCCTTAATTACAAAAGTTTGATATTTATTGTAGAGCACAAAGTATAGAAATATCAGAAAATAAGGAAAAGTGGAGCCATGAAAGCAGCTGGAATGAATCTCAGGTTCTAGTTCTCTGGTTCTGCTGCAATCACACTCTGAAATTATTGAAAAGCAAGATTTAAAATGAGTTAGCATTTTGAGAGGTTTTTCCTTTTTCTTCCTTGCCTTCCCCTAGCAAGACAGAATGACTTGAAAGATTCAGCATGAGGGAAAATATTGAATTACAGCTTTATTTACCCTATTTCTCTGGAATATTCCCCTTCACACTCACTTGCATAAATGGAAAGTGGTTGAACAGGATTGTTCTCTCTCAGAAGTGAGATTATTGCTGCTGAAAAGTCATATCACCTTCTGTAAAAACTGAGGTCTTTCAAGCTTTATAGACTAACCCCATCATGACAAGCCCTTTAAAAGTAGATTTTGCTCTTCTCTAAAGGCTGTCACCCTAATCAGCTATTTATTTTGGAAGTACCCTGAGTTTGATCTGTGTGCAGAAAAGTTTATTGAGATCATTACAACTGTCATTACCATTCTGACGACAGCCATCACCCTTTCAGCTCTTAAAGGGGACTTATATAATAATAGTGCTTTTTAAACTGACAGATAGTGTTGGGATAAAGTGGGAACAGATTTAAGCTAAAAGAGGAGAGCTTTAGCTTAGATTTGAGGAAGAAATTCCTTAGTCAGAGGGCAGTGAAGCACTTGAACGTGTTGCCCAGAGAATTTCAGTCATAGCAATGGTGAACATGGGAATCTCTGCAATTACTATCACTGTTAAATCAAGTCAGTAAGAACAAGATATTTTGCTTTTGTTAGAAGGATAATCACCTGTGAATGATGAACCAACATAAATATTAAGTTATAAATAATTAAAATTAAGTAAAAAATTCATATAATTTAATGGCCTATATTGACACTGTGCCCCTCCAATACATAATAGACTAGAATATTTTCTTTCTGATTCATCATGGGAAAGCACATCCAGAAACTCAGTGCCACTGGAAAAAAAATAAATTAAAAAAACCTAAAAAAAACAAAAAACCAAACAACAAAAAAAAGAAAACAACCCCAAAAAACCAAAAAAAGAAACTAAGGGTTTTTAAATCTTTAAGCATAAAATATTTTCTATTGCACTGCTTAGCCTCCAAAATTCTTCAACTCTTATACTATGCCAATAAAATTGTCTTATTGGATAGCTGATATTGAATACAAATCCTTCCTAATGGGAAAAATGCCATCATCTCTACTATAAAGAAATAGATTTTGCAAGATGCTAAGATATTATTACTTCAGTACTTCATAATACTATTAAAAGTCTACATGTCATCATTTACACCACTTCTCAAAATCAAATAAATTTCAAAACAACAAACTTATATACTCTTATGAATTAATATGATGAATAAAATATGCTTTGGTGAGGTAGCTGATTAAGAGAGAAAGAAATAAACATATTTTTAAATTTCACTCCAAGTGTCTCTTAAATATTCTTAATTATCTTTGTCCAGCAGCTGGGATACCAGGGTTACCAGTCATTGCAAAAATAGTGAAACAGTTCCCAGGGAGCTGATTAACCTTAGAATAGTAGTCAAATTTAAAGTACAATTACTAGCTACCTCCCTACTATACATATATTCTTGAAACCAAGCCTTGCTTCTTAATACTATTCTTAAATTTTGTATTGGCTGTAATTCATTTCTAAGGCAGGCAGGGCACCTGTGCTTTGTTCTAGTACCTTAGTAATTGTGAGACTTATCAATCATTACTTTCAAAGTCCATTGAGATACTTGGGTGAAAGGCAGTGTTGTCACAGAAATTTGTATTGCTCATTCTTATTCTCACATAATGTAGACAGAAGAATTAAGGAATTCACCAATGAAATAAATAAAAAAGTACCTGATTATGTCCTTATAGTAAAATTTTGTAGTGTTTTGGTGGCTCGATTCCTTCTTGTTCAGATTTTTTCCATAGTAATTGGAATCCCAGTGTAGAGTGAAGTAATTCTCATGAGTTTACTTAGCAGGATTTGTGTTCACAGCCACATATTGTAGTTTTCATTAAAAGGATAATGACAAAAGTCATATGTAATCTTGAGTTTTGAATATAATAGAGTGTCACAAATCCCATTACTCAAGCAATATCTACCCTTGGTCCCTTAATCAAAATCTCCCATATCATTCTCTTCCTGCAAATCTTCAAAGCACAGCAGCTTGTGACTGTTCTGGGGGAATAGAGTATTCCCTTAGGTAACCAGGTAATTTAAGACCCCTTCATAATCAATTAATTGCTAAATATCTGCTGTTTTGTTGTATGTGTCTCTCTTGAGACAAGAAGCTACATCAGGGCTCCCAAGCAGTAAGAGGTCACCAAAAAAGAAAGACAGTAAAGATAGAAAATACAAAACAACACGGATGATGTAAATGTCGTTTGCTTGCCAAATTATGAACCAAAGAACTGTCCAGGAGAATTAGCTAGTGCTGACTAAAAAGTATTCAAAATATTAGCTAGCAGCAGGCAAGCACCCAGAGGAAGGGGAGTTTGTAGGACTCCATTGGTTGGCAGATTCACACTAGTGGTGGTCAAAACCACAAAACATAACCAGAAATTAAAATAAATGCATAATGAAAGAAAACTCCATCTAATGTCTAGAATGCCTATGAGAGAATGAGGCAGTCTTTTACAGGGGATAAATAGATACTCCAGTTATGAATCATGAATACTGTCACAATTTTTTTGTTTCAGTAAAATGCCAACATTGAGCTCTGTTAAAGAATTTAAATGAACAATGATGAAATATTTTTAGTTAAGCAGTATATTTAGCATTCTAATACAATAGTAATTTTAATCTGGAGTAAGATGTCAATCTAAACATTTAGTTATGTTATCATAAAACATCTTGCCTGCCTTATCCCGCAGGGTTGTATATACAGACAATTTAATAAATGTTTTCTCAAATAGATGTGCAACCTAACCTAAGTAATATGAGTCGTAATGAAAATGAATGTGTGACTTTCAAATATGCTAACCATCAGAGTAAAATAATTCCAGAGAAATATAGTATATATACAATTGGCTAATATACATTAATGATGATAACACTCTATCCTCGCTGCTTGAACTTAAAATAATTGCATATTTACTGAGAAGACCCTTTTAAGCCCTGGTAGTGCTGAGTAACTGGCCAATATTATAGTCTAGTTTTAGTACAGTTTCTAGGGCTGCACAGTAAAAAAGCTTCACTCTGATCTCATTTAAATGTGATACTGTAATCCAGCCATAGTAAAATGCATAAAAGCATGGATGTATGCACATGTAAGTATGAACTGTGTTACGGCCATATATTGGGTCTGACTGAGATAGAGTTCGTTTTTCCTTAGAGGTGCTGTGCTTTGCACAGGTAGCTGGAAGAGTGATGACTGTCCCGTCCCGTAAAGGGGGAGTGGGGAGGATTGTTTTCGATAGATTTCTCGGGGAAAAAAAAATCGCAAACGCGGCAATATTATATCTGAGAAGTGTTTATTGAAAAGGAAGATAAGTGTTCCTACCAACTTATAGAGAGAGAAGGGAGCAAAGAGGAGAGAGACAGCAGAGCTGCGCGGAGTCTGCGCGGCTCCCGGGCCGGGCCGGGCGCGATCGCCGAGCAGCGGCGGCTGCGGGTCCCTCCTGCGGCCACAAAATCACCCCGGGCTGGGGCCCTGCCTCCGCTGGCTTTGTGTGCTGAAGCTCCTCGCACGGCCCGATTTCCCGGGCATTTCCCCCGGGCACAGGGATCTCCCCGCCGGCAAGGGGGGTCGCTGGCAGCCCGGCCGCGGCAGCTTTCTGTGCCCGCTCGGCTGCCAGGCGGAGCCTGCCCGGGACAGCGCTCCCAGCACGGGCACAGCCCTGCGGCCATTTGTCACCGCGCGTGTCACACGTGGGGAGGCGTAAAGAAAAATCAGACTGGTCCCCTTCAATGACACACAAGTGTTTTGGTTATTGCTGAGTAGTGCTGTCTCTCTAACATGCTTTCTCTCCTCCCTTACCAAGGGGCTTGGACTGCGCAAGATCCTGGACGGGACACGGCCAGGCCAGCTGTCCTAAATTAACCAAAGGGATATTCCATACCACATCGTGTAAGCTCAGATATAAAAACTAAGGGAGCCAGGATGAATTAGGGTATTTGTTTTTCTACGATATTCGGCTTCTGGAGCAACCACTGTGTGTGCTGAAGCCCTGCTTCCCTCTGAATGTTGCTTGACAATGAAACGTAAAGAGTAACTTTTCCCTTTGCTTATGTGCATGCAAACTTTTGCTTGTCGTTTTTTTTGGTTTAGCAAATTGCCTTAACTCAACCTACTAGTTATCTTTTCATCTTACATACTCCCCCGTCCCTCTGAGAGGGAAGTTGTAAATCAGCTTTGTAGGTGCCTGACACCAAGCTGAGTTTAAAACACTACAGGGTGGGGTTTTTTTCCTTTTTTTCTGCTCTGGAGAATAAAAAAGCTTTCACAATGAGTGAAACAGTGGAACAGGTTGTACAGAGTTGTCAAATCTCCATTCTTAGGGATATTCAAAAGTTCAAAAGCCCTCTATTCTACTGTAGGATCCCTACCTACAGTCCCTATACCTGTATGATGCTACCAGGGATGTTGCCTTCCATCCACTTCCATATAACCTAGTTTCAAACAGTTTGAGAATTATCCAGGAGCCGTTGATTCTGAGTGCTACTTTTTAAAGTCAAATTGTTCTTTATTATGGAATGCCAGATTAAATCCTGTTGGACTCTGCATTCCTTAGCACCAAATTTCAACTCTGCTCCCTGCTAATTCCTTGAAAAGAATGTGTTACTTTTTTCTGGATGAGTATGTGGATGTTCATGCAAATATATGTGTAGCTGTTCCATCTTAAATTGTTTTATCCTATATCTGTAATTGGATTTCTACTCTAAATCTGAAGTGCTGTATATGCACTATTTCTTATAAAAGTACCCCTCAATTAAGCTCTGTGTTCTCATATTCATCACTGTCTTGTTTTCAGATGTACTCTGTCATCATAGAGTGATGTGATCTAAAAGCTCAAATACTAATTTGCTTCTCTATTCTCCATTACAAGACAGTCTAACAGTTTGAGTTGATAATTTCCAAAGGTATTTTATAATCCCTGGTGTTCGAACATAATTATGTGTAATACCATAGTATTTTAGTAACATAGCATATGTATATTGGGGTTTTTTTTAATATAAAATGTATTAAATATTTTGAAATAAGAAAGATTTGCAAAAATGGATATGTTGAACATATGCTGGACTATATTTAATACAGTGTAATAAACCAGATTGGTATAATGCTATATTATAGTAGAGCTGTGAATTTCTGAAAATTCCTTGGCAATACCAAAACAAATTCTAAAAATATTTTTTAATTATATTTGAGAAATACAAACTTTAAAAAATCAACCATTCAAATGTTATATTGTATTTACAATATTTGGTTTAACAACATTCTTGCTGTTCATTTACATATAATTCTGTGGCTATTATTTTTTTGTTTTAGTTTAATTTGTTTGAATTATTCCATACCACTGTTTCCAGACTTCCACAGAATGAGTTTTCTCATCTCAAAAGAAACATAACCACTAATTAGAAGAATTAGAAGGCAAAGTCAATCAGTTCTATAGTAGGTTTTTATTCTAAAAATGGTGCAGATTTACACAGATATGCATGTAGAGACTAAAAGTAAAATCCTGTGGTTGATTTTGTTGTATCAAAACAATTCTGTTTCAGAACAAATCTGAAATACCCTCACCACCACTTAGTTTAACACATCTAGGACTGAACCCTCAATGAAGCAATTTGTTAAAATACAAAATATGATCCTCCACATTGGAAGACAGTTTTTTCATGAACAAAACAATTCCACAGCAGCAAGCTGTCTTGAAAATAGCTGCACCTCAGGGTCTCTTTCTTCATGCTTTTTCTCTTTTTCAGGCTAAAGATTACCCAAAGCCCTGATGTGATTTCTTTGACAGATGTACAGCTCTGGGTGGCAGTTGCACAAAACCTCAGCACTTTAGCTTCATTCCTGCTGAAAACCACACAGAAAACAACCACATGGCATTTTAGTTTATACTACAATTTGTACTTATTTTCCATAAATAATATTTAAAGATGATTGGAAATAATTTTTTTTTCAGTTAATTTTCATTGGCTATGAATAATGGAATTCCTAAGTGTGACTCAAATGAGCACATAAGCTTAAAGTACAAGAACATTCGTAAACATTGTTTCCAGCTCTATATTAACTATTTATGTCTACAGGAAAATTCAATGTGCTGCTACCATAGATGGAGCACCTAGATTTCAAAGGTATTGTGGAGTAACACTTCAGTATGATATATAGATTAAAAAGAGCAATTCAGTCTTTAATGGTGTGAATTAAGTATTGTAACAATGAATCCATGGTGACCATTCAAAATGAATTTCAAGAAAAAGAACAGTTTATTTGCTTCATAAAAACCTGTGAAGCATTCAGACTGAATAACGTAAGCAGAATCCTGAAATATAAATCTTCTTAATTTACATCCAGGGTTTCATTATGCATATTTTATAGCACTCCACAGAACTTTAATTTACAGATTTTTGGAACTTTACCAACCCCAAAGAAGTGCTAAACATGCCTGTTGGAGCATTTAACCAAAGTAAGTCACAGGAGATTTCCTTAATGAGTGCAGAATTATCATTTATTTGCATTCTTAGTAGATTTAGAGCAGTAAGGCCTATTAACAAGATAATGGTAAATGCTATTTGAATGTTAGTCTTCAGCAAACTATTCACTAAAATGAATAACTCAAAGTACAAATTTCATAGTATGTAACTAAATTGAGCCAGCATTTGCTCAGCTCATTTAGGTAGGTAATTTGACTCAAAATGGCCAGTTACTGAACAATGTGCAGCTGAACAGACTCGGGCAAATAACTCAAATAAACTCTAGAATGCATCTCTAGTCTTCGTTGACCTTTACTGTCAATTTTCCTAACTATCTAGCGATATATACAGAAAGAAATAATAACTTGTCATTACAATCTATATATAACTAGGAATATTTTTGCTACTTAAGATGTATCAGTGAATGTAATAATTCTTTTACAAAACTGCCCACTGAAAAGAATTGTAATCTAACCATGCATTGAAATTCTTTAGATTGGAAATACTCAGTTTTCATTTCAGGACTAGAAGCTATAATGTTTTTCAAGAGCCTGGGATAAAGAAAAAAATAAGAACATAAAAACTGATGTCTGTTGATGAGACAATAGTTATTTCTATGATAATATTTAATACAGCATATGTCTTAGTGAAATAAACAACTCTGAGCACATGGGCACTGGACTGACTAGTAGTATCTCTTATGCCACACATAGCTGTGTAAGTAATTTTTATTAGGAGCTAAAGAAATTTATCATAGCAAAACAGCAGTTTCTTAGAAAATCGTTACAACTAGAATTACTTGGACAGAATTAGCAAAGAATAATAGATGTTTGGGTTGGAAATTACCTTAAACCTTATCTAGTTCTAATGCTCAGCCATGGGCAGAAACATCCTCCCTAGAACAGATTGCTCAAAGCCCCATCCAACCTGGCACTGAACACTTCCAGGGATGGGCCATCCATAGCTTCTCTAGGCAATTGATCTAGTGTCTTAGCACTTTCATAGTACAGAATTGCTTCCTAATATACAATAACTAATTAATTAATGTTTCTTCCTTCTCAGAAGAGTGAGCTTTATATTATTCTGAAATTAGGAAGAACATCTAGCAGTCAGGTCCCAATGTGCTCCACAATACCATTGAAATGAAAATGTAAATAGTGTGGTTTGGATTTTAGTTGTTATTATGGTTTTTTGCCTTTTTTTTCAGACCTCAGCTTTTTGCTAAGAAGGGAAGACAAGGAGTAATCTATCCGGTAAGATTTTTGCAAGTTCATTTGTGTTAGTTTGATATTATTCCCTGCCAGTACTTCAAGACTGAAACAAATTGTTTAGCTTATTATGAACAACTTCTGTGTTCTCATTCCTAAATTATTGCAGTCACTAAATGTACTGAAACAATTGGCTTTCAGTCTCTCTACAGTGCAAATCTGGATGGCAAGTTTAAGGAACCCGGGAAATAGGGATTTAGTTCTTACTTTTCTACATGGCTTCAAAGCAGGCAATAAAGACCATACAGACCCCCTCACTAACAGAGTGATCATCAAATTTAGGAAGGATTATTTTGTGTTAATTTATCCTATTGCACTACAGCTTTGGATGTGAGGGGGCACAAGTTAAATTTGTACTCAACAACAGCTGTGGTCTCTGGTGTTTTAGTACCGCTTAATTATAAAACAAAACAACTCCTTTTCTATTTATACAACGAAAGATATCTTTCATGAAGGGGGAGAATTGTGAACATCTATGTTCTTCTCTTATATGCAGTTGGGATGACGCCAACATCTGGATATGAGGTTGCAAAAGGTCCCAGAAAATGTATGAGCTATTCAGTATATATCCAGTCACTGTACCAAACACTCAGGCCTCATGCCAATATTGAATCTGCTAAATTCCAAAACAAACATGATTTTTGAAAATTATATAACTCTACATCCATTATATATCTAAACATGGATACCTAAAACCCAGAAAAAGTAATGCAAGAAGATTTTCTTGCTGATTTAAGGGTATTTAGCATGTGGCATGTTTTAGCTTATTTTAAAAATAACTCATTTTGACAATGTAGATGAACTTGCACGTGATGATCCTTGGAAATTTTATCATGACATATTCTGCTGGACCAGGCTATGAAGCCATATCATGTAGAGGTTAGAATTTACATAAACATATAAATAGCTTTAAAAAACACCCCAAAAGCCAACAAGCATTAACAACTCGATCAGCTGCATTATATACTGAATGTGTGCAATTTATTTCTAAACTCTTGCTATCTGTAAACAGTGAGGAATTTATGAAATATTTATGCAGTATATAATGAGCGACCTCTAAAACTCCTGATTATCATTTTGTTGCTCAATAACCCTATTACTGTCTTCAAAGACAAATGCTGAAACATGATCACATGCTTAAAGCTTTATGACACATTTAGTTACAAGGATCATGAAGTTAAGTTGATACAGCAAATATAAAAGTTAGTGAATTGCATCTAACTTTCACTACTATGGACTGGACCAAATATATGCAATTTAAAAGTAAGCAAGGACATGGAATGAAAAAAAGTATGCAAACACAAAATTGTACCGCTAATAAAAGACCAGAAATATATGCAATTCCTTGTTCAAGTCTGTAATACTAATAGCTATGAATGAAATCTTAAAAATGTGACCAATAAAAATGAGAAAAAAGATGGAGATACCCTGTGAAGCCTGAATTCATTTCAGCAATGTGCTAACTCCAAACTTTTATACACATGTATATATTTTTCATCTTAAAAAATAGATAGATGTGCCAAAATGGTAACTGGCAATCAGTTATTCTGAGATGAAAATTAGGTTGTTCTTTTATTTTTTTTTTAAGATTTTGCCCCAAAAATATTAGTTTGTAATCCATATAATCTTCCATCTAACCTAGAAGATCAGAAAATAAAAGTATGTCTAGAAAAACAGCAGGAAGAGGAGGAATTATTTAAAAGAATAGAGTCTTGGGAGAATAACTGGCAAAATGAATGGGGAATGTTATTCCCATTACTTCTTTTATCTGTTTGGATATGTGACTGAATATGCATGAATATATATATTGCCTGTCTACCTCATGACATTTCTAGAGCTTTTTCATCTAGCATTGTAACAAGTTAACAAACATTTCTGCCCTGTATCAATCAATAGGACATTTCTCAGTTTCAAACAAAATTCACAGTGTTTTATGCTCCTCTACAAAGCAACTACTGATTTTCCTTCTTGCTGCTTTTGGAAGCTTAGGAATTCCAATACAATCAAGTCTCCAAATGACAAGCACCTTTGTATAAGGTGTTCAATTCTTTTGTAACATATACCATTGGACTTATATTGTCAGGGGCAGCAGCAGGCAATAAGTTTTACTCACCATTAAAAAGAATATATAAGATATTCTTATATAATCATGTAATAATAAGAATGCTTATTTTCTCTTTTTATCTGGCATTGTATTACCAGGAGAAATTATGTCAATATATGACTCCCAGGCCCAGAATAGCTGTAAGATGAATAAAACCATTCTATCAATAACTCTTGCACTGCTGCTGCTACAGACAGATTCAGACATATACACTGGTAGGTCCCAGAATCAGTATCAATAAATACTACAGCTTACCACACTTGGCTTCCAGACAGATAAGGTTTTAATTGTCTAACATCAATCACATACTGTACAGCACTGCTGTACTTAGGAGATCCACTAAGGTTACAGAAGAGAAGGCAATACAAGAACCCCAGGGACAGTGACAGTTGTTTAGACATTTGAAGACAATTTTCAGTCAAATGAAAGATTTTGTCACAACTTTCAAAAGGATCCATTGACATAGTGTATTTACTGACATAATGTCATATATGTCAGAGTGTCATATGTCCTTAAGGTGTAATCAGGACTATTCAGGAGAAAAATAGAAAACATGAATTGTTACCTTCTTATTCTGAAATTTTAGGTGCAACATAGGGTGTCATCCTTTGAATAAGGATGCGTTACACAACAGAGAGTTTCTTGGGTTTGTTGTTTTGCTGAAGAACTGCATGTCGTCTAATTCTCCTGAAAGAGATTTTCTTTTCATTTTGAAAGTCATAGTTTAACATAAAATTAACTTCCTGGGACTGTTATGTTTATGTAATTCTCCATTTCAGGCCAAGAGTGGTGGCACCCTGAAGAGTGTCTTTCTGCTTCTACCCATAGTTGCATTCTAGACCTCCAAAAGCATTTGTCTCTCATGTACAAGCTGTTAGAGAATATGTTGAGATTCAGGAAATTTCTAGGAAGACAATGGATACATTATAATGTTTTGAGAATATAGTTCTTTTTAATCTCCAATGGACTTGGTGGCAAATTAGAATTCTAATTTCTCCTTTTTTTTCCCCCCAAAATCCTTTTTGTACTTTCCCTATGGGGCAGCAGTTAAGCGCAGAATAAGAGTTACATAAATATATGTATTTTCCATATTTCTGACACACAGTGCTGCAGCCTTATTGTAGAGTTCATTAGCTTGTTAGAAAAATATCAGCAGAAGGGAAAGACATAAGAGGAAAAAAAGTGTGCTACAAAACTGAAACAGATAGAAGGTCCATCAGCAGTGGAATACAATCCATTTGGATAATTTTTCCCCTAAAGGTTATTTAGTGATAAGTATGGAGGGGAAAAAATAAATAGGGCATAACATTAAAAGTGTAGTAAAGAGTCCTTGATTTAGTAACTTAATCCTGAATTTGATTTGAGATAGAGTGCATTTATTCTTATAAAACTATCTGTAGTCTTACAGAATCAGACCCTGACGATCAGTTTTCTAGGACAGAGTATGAATTTAAGAATCAAGCCAGACCTTTGGTTTGCCACATGTTCACCTATGGCCTTTTCTACACACTATCTTTAAAAATTACTATATGCACATCCTCAGATGTTATAGATATTTTGGTGAGAGGAAAAATGTTTACTGCATTCTTGAGTCATTATCTGAGATAAGTATAAAAGCCTACAGCATCGTGGACTATACAAGCAAGGGTTTTTTTGGTAATAGTGAAACGCAACACAGCTACATAATTTTCTTTCACTTTCATTCTTGTTAGTATTTCGTAGGTAAATTTAGTAGAGATCTGTGTTTTGTTGAACATTTCAAGACTTTAGTTCTAATGGAGACATAATACTAAACCCCATTCACATTTTTTCTACTTTTCAAGTGTTCTAACTTTGAAGAAAAATTCCTGCTGCTTCTTCTTGATGGCCATAAAAAACCCAAAACTTCCTAATAATGGGAAGTAATAGGATCTGATTTGTTAGAATAATGCAAAGTTACTATTGAGGGTTTTCAGATAATTTTTTTGCAAAAAAATAAAAGGGATAAAATATATCTAGTCTCTGAAGTTACTAGAAAATTGCCACTCATGCACTCTTCTGCTATGACAATAATATATTTTCTAATTTTCCCTCTTGTGTTTTAATATATAAGCTTGTGGGTGATAGTGGAGAAGTATTGAGATAACAATTTAAGAATATTTTATTATTCAGAGGATGCAGACCTTTCTTTTTTTAACGTTTCTCTTTACCAAAGTATTCTCATTCAACTTTCCACGCCTGAAAATATTCCTGTCTTACTGTTGCAAATTATCATTAACTTAAGTATTTTAAAGACACTAATATTACAACATGCATATATTACAACTGATAACCTGAATTCTGTGTTGCTCTTTTCCAAATCCCTCATTACAATAGCTTGAGACACTAAAGGTTACTGCTAGAAGAGCTCTTAAAAAATAACAGGATATTTCACACAGCACCATCAACAGCAAAGTTCTGGACAGTTCTGCTACAGGAGATTATGGAGACAGAGAATATCAGTAAGTTCAGATGGAAGAAAATTTCTGCACAAAAATCCATAAATGTATATTAAAAGGACAAGCCATGAATAGGCAAGTAGGCCACAGAAATTATCTAGGCTCTCATGCTCATCCAAAACAGTATGTCTTCTAGGAACTCTTTCAGTCAGAATAACAAGCCACATGGATGACTGGTCTGACCTAGTAGGATATTTTATACTGTTTTATATTCTTACAAACAACAGCTTCTCATCTCTCATACTGTAAACACCTTTCCCTTTATATCTACATTTTGCCATTTCCATACATAGTTTTTGTGCTTCCTTACAAATACTGAATTCACTCTCAAAAGCAGCCCTTGTTTATGGTGACTCAGTTTATGGTGACTCAGGGTAGGTGACATTAAGAAAGACATTCCCACTGGTTTAGATTACTTGAGCCAAAGCAATTATCAATGCTAAAGGCAATTTCTCAAAATTTTGTAGCATGACAAACAGGTCACCACAGAGTTCAGAAGCTGAGTTTCTCTGCACTTTGCCATGAATGGCTAGCTTCCAAAGAGCCTGCTTTTTGTATATATGAGGGAAGATACTTCAGTCCTACGTAAAAACAAGGGATGAGTAACAAAAAGATTTCTGCCAGAACATAGGGAATGGTGCTTACCCTGGATCAAAGCATCACAAAACAATCCAGACAGAAGGGACCTCAGGACCTTTACAGACAAGCCTTCTGCTCAAAGCAGGAGTATGAAATCAGACCAGATTTCTCATGGCTTGGCAGAGTTCAATCTTTAAAACCTCCCAGGATACAGACTGTATCCAATGTCTAGGTCCCTCTGAATGACAGTTTTGCTCTCAAGCATGTCAACAGCTCAACCAACTCCTGTCCCCCCACCCCCAACACACAGTCTTTGATGTAATCTGCAATGTTGAGCATAGCACACACCATTCACCTCCTCCGGGAAGTGTTACTTGTGAAGATGGTAACCAGGACAAATCCCAGGATAGCGCTGCAGTACTCCTCTTTTTACATGCTTCCAGGTTGATCATAACCTGTTAGCCGCTGCCCTCCGAGGATGACCATCCAGCCGAATTTTTAATGTTGTGTAGCCACTTGCAACATAGTGTTGTGGCTTTTATGAAAATATACTGTGGGACATGCTGTTGAAAGCCTTGTTAGAGTTGATACAAATGATATCCACTGCTCTCCTGTCATCCACAAATCCATCATTTAATTACAGAAAGCAATCATGCTGGTCAGGCATGATTTGCCCTTGGTAAATCTATGCTGACTGTTCTAAATCATTTTCTTCTCCTTCATGTGCCCAAAAAAGTGTTCCAGGAGGACTCACTCCCTGATTTTCCCAGCTGTGTCAGCTAAACCAGGACATCTGGTCATTTCAACCTAATTCCACTTTCAAATTAAACTCATAGTACAGGTCATACAAGCCAAATATTCACCTTCAGACAACAGCATCTGTCCCACTAATCAAAGCAGGAGTGTGGATGTGCATGCATGTAAGTGATAATAAAATTATCTTTAATAACAAATAGCTACTCTTTGTAAGCAATTTCAGTGATTGGCAAAGGAGCAGGAACACTTATGAGAAGGTATAGACATCAGAAGGAGTGTATTACATTTCAGGTTTTATTGAGGAAAATGGCCTAAGTAGCTCTTTTAGACGTATGGCATTTTAAACTTCATTACTCTCTATCTATAATCACTTGTTGAAAGTGTACAGTTGTCATAAATGTCATTTAACTATCACTTCATGGTCATAAATTAGCGAGAGAGATATATACATTACCAGGGTGCAGCTGGAGGTAGTGCCAGTCCCCAGCATATAACACTTCCCTGGGGGTGGGCTAAAGCTGTGCCAGAGCACCAGCCTGCAGGTGGGGAAAGTTGACAGGAGCCAGGCTCAACATAGCCTTGGGGACAGTTGAGCAAGGCTGCCATGCATGGAGCCAGGCTGAGGCCAGGCCAGGACATCAGCCCCTGCAGGTCTGGGCTCTGACCAGGAGCAGTGGCTGTGCAGAGGGACTGTGGTTTACCAAGGACCAGGTGCCTGTGCCGTGGCTGAAACAGCCCCCATGGGCAGGGGTCAGCCCTGGCCATGCCTCCCCACAGCACTCCCAGGAGCCTCTCCCCACAGCCACCAGTTCTATGGGACTGCTTAAGGCCACACTGGTCCCCAGCTGCACTGGCCAAACCTCATAAGGGATCTTCTAGGGTTCTTACACATGCAAACCATAGTGAAAACTGCTGCTTCACTCTACTAAAAATTTTTATATGGAAAGTCAGCTGTTGCCTTCCTCTCAGGTGCTGTCTATATCCTTAGGGTTGGGATGGACCTCTGGAGATCATCCAGATCAACTCCCTGCCAAGGCAGGGTCACCCAGAGCCAGTTATACAGGAATGTATCCAGGTGGGTTTTGAGTGTCTCCAGAGAGGGAAACTTCATGACCTCCCTGACTAGCCTGTTCCAGTGCTCTGCCACCTTTTATGTAAAGAAGTATGTTCACCAGAAGTGTCTTCACCATTCTTCATTAGCAGTCTCAAGCACCCCTGCCTGAATTTTGCAAACACATTAAAAACCTTATGCAATTCACATTTACACAATTTGAAAACAGAAATTCAAGTGGGGTTTTAGCTTCCAAAATCAAGTATCACAACAGTATTGTACAATCAGTCATGCACTCTTTGTAATGCTTGAAAACTTGCCTAGAGAAACTATACTGACTTCTAGTGAAGAACAGACAGACAACTTCTGTGCAAGGAGTTGCCGACTCCTGCTCTCTATTTATACAGAGAAGGTTTTACATATGCAAGCAGTTTCTAAGGACACATAATGCATAATCATTACCTGGCCACTTCGTATTATAAGCAGCTGAATATCCATACAGCTGCGAAATTGCAGACCCTTGATTGGGTCAGTGGGATTTTTAAATAAGGAAGTGGGCATATGGGATGAAGAAAGCCGTCTTCCTCATGGTGAACTCTTTACCCATGGCCAGTTGGTGGGACTTTTGGACCTGCTGGTGACGGTCCAAGCCTCTCCTAACTTTGGTTTGATTTTTCTTAAGGCAAGGTATTTCTGTGGTCTCTGCTCCTTCACATTTGCTAGATCTATCCCTGTCACTCCTAGCTTTACTTTTCCTAATATCTTTGTTACTCTTTAACTAAGGTGATTCTTGCTAGCTTATCACTAACTTAGCTTAGCTTCCAACTCATTTTAAAATCTTAACTAAAATATGCAATCTTTTACTATCCCAATTATATTCCCAGCTGGCCCCTCAACTTATTAGTGTTTTCTTGTTCCTCATATTTTCATGCTTCTGCTATGAAGATCCTAGGAAGGGAAGACAAGGTTGGAATAATCTATCCAGTAAGATTTTTCCAAGTTCATTTGTGTTATTTTAATATTATATATTTCCTGCCAGTACTCCAAGACTGAAACAAATTGTTTAGCTTATTATGAAAGACTTCTGTGTTCTCAGTCGTAAATTATTGCAGTCACTAAATTGTTGGCAAGACACAAGTACAGTGACAGCCAGTCTCCTCTGTGGTTCCTTTGGAACAGAAGGATAATGAGTTGACAGTTCAGGTTTATAAGTTTTGTCTGTGATTATCACTCATTTCTGTTTTTAAGGAACTTTAACTGTAATATTATTTCAAGCAAATTTCCAGTGTATTTTTCTATTTTCTACTCATTAAAATCAACATAAAGAAACTTTCAGAAAAAGCCAACTGAAACATTCAAACACCCTGATATTAAGAGAGAAACTAATAGTTGATGTGTGTTTGTGTATCTTTGAATCACTCTGGATTTTTAGTAGCAAGGTACTAGTTTATCAGTCTACACAGCAACAGGCACAATATGTAAAATGTAAACTGCTCTGTTTCTAATGGATGAGTCAGGAACAGAGAAAAGGCTTAAAGAGGGAAAAAGAGAGGGAAATTTTAAACAAAAATAATATTTGGAATGGAATTAATAGCATTTGTGTAGGCTAATCTATAAGTTTGACATTTATAGCATAAATGGCTTCAAATCAGAATTTGTTAAGAGTGGACACTGCATATTTCAGAGTGCAAAGGTTTTCCCTAGTTCTTGCCTAGGATTTTGAAAGGTAAGCTTTGTGTAGCAACTTTATAACCACTGTTTTGTTCCTGTAGTATTTCTTGAGATTAAAAACACCGTTAGTCTCAATTTTGTAGCAAAATTTCATATTAACATAGAATGCATTTATGATCACTGTTCTGAAAGGCAGATTTATCATGTGTCTGAAACTGCACTGAATACTAATTTTTATTAATTCCTTTGTAAGCGGTCCCGATCTCTTCTTAATTCTCATATCGTAAATTTGTAAGGTAACTTATAGCTGGTCTGGAACTTGCATGAGGTAAGTGATGCGTTAAAAGAAAAGCTATATTAGACTGCAATATTGGAAAGTGCTAGGAGAGGATAGCAGTAAGCCCAATACAAACTACAAAAATTAATACACTGAAAACATAATTCTGCATATTAGTCTTTCTTGTTTGTTGTATGTCACATAGACCTACCAAAATACTTACCTGTTCTATAAGATTTCACCTGCTGAATCAGAAAGTTTTTTAAATGAGGAATATGTTGCATATTTGTCATTTATCTCTTTTTATGACAATCCATAAATGAAGTCAATAACTATGATAGTCTATCAAACTGCGTTAATAGCTGATGTATATAAAAGGAGATAGTGGAGTACAGTTCTCATTGGTTCATAATGGATGAGAAGGCCATAATTCCCTAATATGTGAAATATATAATTTTTTTGCTCCCAAGGACTTCTAGGGCACCAGTAAAAGACTTGTTTGATTTATATGGAAATTGTTATGTCAGTATAATTTGTTCTCAGAATTACAATCAAATAGGCTTGTTGCTATTGACTGCACATGCACAAACCTCTGGTGCTCTTTTTTGTATACTTATAACTGAAAACAATTTGTACCATTAGAAGAAATCTAAATATTTGAAACTCTGATCAACTTTTAATCCTTAATCCTTCCTTTTTTAACAATTAAGCAGGGCTTTAATGACTTGGTCTAAATAACATGATCATTGTAACCAGTAATGTTCTGGGTTCTGTAGTGGTTATATTTTTCTGAGAAGCAGAAACAGATTTTCATATCTCTCTCCTTTACAATGTGCATGTAAACCTGAAGAGGTCAAGCTTTAAGACTGCAGTTCTCTACCTCTGCTTACCATGTTTACATGCAGGAAATGATGAACTGAATGAGACTTTAATTTCACCCTCTTAGAATGTTGTCTTTTCCCTGTATCAAATACCTTCTTAGTTTATTTTTCAGACAAGGTTTACTAACAGTTTTTATGTGAAGTAAAAAGGTACGATGATCCTCATTGGAAAGGGAAGGCAGTATTTGAAACATGTCCTCAGTGAAGAGTTCTCATAATCACAGCTTCATTCAGGAGAATTTATTTGTGGAGCTGAGAGCTGAAATAAATAAAGGTTTATCACCTACCTGGTGATAAAAAAATTAATCCTTTTTAAAGGTGTTCCCATGTCATTAAGCTCTCCTTCCACAGTGCAGTGATGAAATTCAATTTCAATATGGATTATAGAACTACAGAGGTTTTGGTGAGACACCTTTAATCAGTTTTCCTATAATTACAATAACTGTATCTACTGCAAGAGGATACAGCGTTGATTTCAAATCAGAACAGTTCATAGAGTCCACAGTTCTAAATAGTGATCTGAAATCTCAGATTTGGCAGTGATTTGGAAATGGCTGAGATAACTACATATAGCAAATTATTTTTGTTCTCTGTATGCATAGCCAGACAAGGAGATGAGGATAACTGAAATGGGATGTTTGATGTCTCAGTAACTTTAGAGATATTTTAATAATGCAGTCCCTTTCATCCAAAGGAATAACTTTAAATTACTTCAAAGCACTTCATAAACACTGCAAAATAAGAAGAGATTGAGGACTTGAGAATGTAACGGATTAGATAAAAAGAATAATTAAAGGGAAATTGTTTGTAGCTTAACAAATGTATGAATAACAGCCACGGATTGCAAATATGACTAATGAATTTGGATATCTCTATTCTGTATGGCTAACATTAAACATGTTATTGAATCTGTTTTTAGAGCAAGTACAATCTGTGTTTTGGAAAAACATCTTTTTTTCTGACACCTAAACTTAAATACTTAGTCACATTAAAAAAAAATAACTTCTACCATGTCACTTTTAGCTGTGTTTCATTAATGAAAGGACATAATCCAACGTTCACTTACAGTAATTTGACAAAGGTGTGTTTTAATTCTTTGTATTAAAACATGGAAACTTTTTATATCTGTAAAAACGTAAAAATCTTTAAAAATTGCATATCAGTTTATATTCACATAAATTAATAACACTTCTACTTGTATTTACAATTTAAATATTTGTGGTTTTTTAGTCTATATTGAGGTTTGTATTATTTAGATCAATAAAAAACAATGATTTGCTGTATATCTATATATTTACAAGTCTCATGGGCAGCGTCTGAGTGAACTGGGTCTGGTTATCCCCAAGGAAAGGAGGCTCAAGGGGTACCTCATCACTCTGTAAACACTGGACTGTCACTGGTAAGTAGTGAAAGCATGAGGGTGTTTGCTGCCTACAGCTGCCTGAAAGGAAGTGGTAGTGAGGAGGAGCTCAGCCTCTTCTGCCAAGTAATAAGTAAGAGATCAAGAGGAAATGGCCTCAAATGGCACATGGGAAAGTTTAAATTGGACATTAGGAAAAATTTCTTCAACACAAGGATTCTTAGGCATTAGAAGAGGCTGCCTTGGATGAATCACCATTCTGATGATATTTAAAGATATGTAGATATAGTGCTTAGAGACATTATGTAGTGGTGGGTTAGGTAATGGTGTGTTGGACTCGACTATCTAAATAATCTTTTTCAACCTGAATGTTTCTATGATGGCTCATGTTTTCAAATGTAACAGTATTTTATTGTAGCACCCTACTATCAGAAGGAAAGTTTTAACATGAAGATACTTTGAAAATAAATGTTACAGTAAGTGCTTAAAAAGGGACACATCAGGATAACAAAATGCTGCAGCTATTTTTATAACTGAGATATGAGAAAGAGATTATTCTAAAACCAAAGTGTTTAGTATGTGGAGATATCTGACTTTGCATAGCATGACTTGGGTTAATAAAGAAACTGAAGATAATGATCTAAATTCAATCTTTTTCAGTTGCACATTAGACCTCTGAGACTAAACATTGCACAGACCATGACAAATATAATGTACTTCTTATTTGTGTTTTTCTCCCCAAATGACCTGCAAACCTAAATAGTTGCATGGACCTTGCTGGTTCTGGAAGTAACACTACAGTATGTGGTCTTTTCTCTGATGTACATGTCAATAAAAAAATTGTTTGGGTTTTTTGTTGTTGTTTGTTTGTTTTTTCTTTAAATTAAGATTTCTCTTGAATGCACAGAGAAGGCTTGAGGTAGATTTAAGAAGACTGAGAATGTACACAACCCTAAATTTAGATTGCTAGAAGATTGCACTGGACAGTCAATTAGCTGTTAAGCAGTTAGATGTGCATAAAACTGCACTTGAAATCTGATAACTGCTATGAGGTTTCCTAATTAAAATTAGAGCATGTTTACAAAAAGGATAATGTAAATATCTTTTCACGCTGTCCTGGACTATTGTAAAAATTTGTGGCAGTTTCAATTTTCTAGTTACCCACTTTTCCTGGCTTTTAATGAATTCCCTTATCAAAGCTGAAAGTATTTGCACGTCTTGCAGAATTCTTCAACACCGAATTTATCCCAGAGGTATTTCAGAATTAATTTTAATAGATTTTTTTTTTTTATGCTGGAGAAATCATTCTACATTTCAGCACTCTCCATGATGTGACAGTGCTGCATACAGACATTTTTAATATTCTCTCCAGGTATACCCCTGTGGCTACTGCTAACACTCCTTGCTCTACAACTGTTCCTGCTGGGGGAAAAGGTGTTGCTATAGCTGCAGGCTAATAGTAACTGCCACTGCTGATTTGATGCCATTTAGTCTGTGTCTGCAGAGTCAAGAAAAAAACTGTCTCATTGTCTACCCTTTGCATCTTTGGAGCTAATTGCTTTTGCTCATCAGTACCAAAATATTTACATGGTTTTGCCTGATGGAGTAGGAGCACAAAAATTCACTGCTCAAATTCAGGTGCTCACAATTATGTGTTATGTTAATGGTGACATTCAGACATACTTAAGGAAAAGCACAACAATATACTGAATTTCAAACTATTTAATTAACCTCTAAGATATGAATGAAATGAAACTATGAATACTTTGTTTAAAATGAAGTTTTTAAAGCTAAGAGAGGGAAAATGTCAAGTTAATGTACTTCACATTAAATAGTGACCCTTTTTTTCTAATTAATTCTGAAGTTTATAATAATGTGACTCATGGAATAGGATCAAATTCTCCATTAATAAGCCAAACCAAGGCCTAAGGCTTATGTATCATATTGTGCTATGTATTTTCTTTTTCTCTTGATCACTGCTCAAACTCCACTCCTTGTGCTGAAACTCAAAAATACTACTGTACACTGTCTTTTTGTGTCAGGACTCTGTAATAGTGCCCGGACAAGTTATGGATGCCACACCCCAGGAAGTGTTCAAGGACAGATTGGATTGGGCCCTGAGCAAGCTGATCTAGTGAAAAATGTCATTGACATGGTGGAAGGGTTAGAACTAGGTGATATTTAAGGTCCCTTTCCATCCAAATCATCCCATGAGTCTATGAATAGCTCAATGCAAATTACAGTTATTTTCAGTGTCTGACTGTTGTACAAGCTGCTCTTAAGCCCTTCCTTAATAATATTCATTTTTTCAGGCATAGCAATGTTTCCTGCACTTTCACCCTTCTCTTTCCCTCTGTTAAGAAAGCTCTTCTTCTTACCTTAGGATAACTACTACAAGCAATCATGAACTGTAATTTAATCAAGAAATATTTCAGTTTACTGTAAGGTAAGATCACTAAAATCAATTCCATTCTACCACCTGGAGTTCAGCTCAAAAAGTTCACTTCACCTTAAGAGCTGCACACATTTTCTTCAGTGTGGGCATGTTTCAGATGGTTTGTGGTTTTTTCTTCTCCATATATTTTGTTTCTTTGTGGTTTTACACTACTATTACTGATTTATGCTTAGATTGAAATGATAGCTTTTTTAGGAATGAAATCCTGAAGAGTCATAAAACTGACTCAGATCACCTGCAGCTTGGCTCACTGCCCCAGCACTGCAGTTGATAGCATTAGTGATATATGACAGCAGTGAGAAGAAATTTTGTAGATAATCCTGTATCATTTTGTGTTCGTATTTAATTTGCATTGTGCAACTTCAAAGGACTACCTTTATTTTGAAGACTTTGTGAAAATATCGGTACATCCACTAAATTAATAATTCTAGGCTGAGTACTGATTAAAATAATTTGTTATTGAAGTTTTAGTGAAACTTCAATTTCTCTCCTGTCTTTCATATAATACTGTGTACATATATAGCCAGAATTCTATCAGTATTTCCATTTTATGACTCTGTCTGACCATTTAATACATCAAAGGAACTGTGTTTCTCTGGCCCAGTGAGGTTAAACATAATTTTTACATGTAAGAAATTTCAGTTACAATGAACATATCTGAATTAGGATATGGACTATGAAGCAATGATCTCTAAACTGTTATTTCTGCACACATACAGAAATATTTTTCAAGCTTATAAGCTGTTAGTTATGATGTAGCAATCTGTTTCCTAGTGTTGGTCCTAGCTCATAAAGAGGCAGTTTAAATTTTTTTGCAATATACTCAGTTCTCACTTCAGTCCCACATCTATTTTACACAGAAATTATTTAGGATTTTAAATAGTGCTATTTGAGTTCTAGGATTAAAAACTGTAAATTTAACTCCGAGATTTGAAAGAACGTTCTTCTAAATACTTCAAATTAACTGAAGGTTTTATGCAGAGATTTCTTGGTGGTTTTTTTCTCATGTTTTTATTACAGAAGATAAAAATCTGACCTTTAACTGCTTAGTTGAGAAACTGCATGGTATTTATGAAAAAAGAGAGGAGAAAATAAAATGTTTTTTATGTTTTTTCTCAAAAACTTTTGTATCAGGGCTTTAGCAAAAGACACTGGATTAAAATAAATATAGAAAATATACAAACGTTCAACAGCCTCTCACAGATGTATGAAGGGGACTGCATGCCCTCTGTAAGTAGCTGGAGTTGCAACACAGCACTACAAAAGTATTTCTTAACTGGCATTAAATCCCTTGTTATTTACTGTTATGCAACACTTTTTTTAGTGCTTAAAGAAATAAAACTTTAAACTTTACTTAAATATTGGTAGTGAAACTATGAATCAAATAAAAATATTCCCCATAGCAGGTCCCATTCCAGAGATGCTAGAATCTTAATCAAAGACCTAAAGAAGCAAGAAACAAAGGAGAAAACAACATACAAAGAATTTCAGATACTAAAATATTTCAAAGGACCTCCTCATGGAAGTGATTTGGGTAAAACTGCAATCAATATTGTTCCTAGAAACAAATCTGAGGTAATTTACAGTCAAAGACAGAAGGTTTCTGAAGGCAGAGTGTCTTTCACAGAGGTTCTAAAGTAGAGGTACTGACAATATCCTAAGATGGAGTCCACGGGGTTGACCCTCTTGCGTCTATTTGCGGCTGTTGGCTCCTACCCTCCCTCTGTGGACCTCCATGAGGGATATGACTCTGCCTTCTTGGTGACCTGCTGGTAGGTACAGCAGCCTGTTATATCTCCTAAAACCCTTCTCTTCTTCAAGCCTAACAAGCCCAGTCCCCTCAGCTCCTCTCACAGCATCTTGTCCCTGACCAGCTTTGGAGTTGTGTTAAATTTAGTCTAGATAATATGTGTCTTTCCTTTATTGGAGAGCCCCAAAGTGGATCAGGATACTAAACCAAACAGATGCAGGATACTAAACGTGATCTCACAGAGCTGACAACAAGTGTATAGGTTGGAACACACATGGTTGTTCTCAGCCTGCCCTTTTGCCAGGACATGCTGCTGCCTCCTGTTTGGCTTCCCAGCTGCTGCACTCCCCAGGTTCCCAGCAGAGCAACTCTTCCCTGCCAGTCAGACTCCATCTTATGTTGTTGCAGGGGAATATAAGAAACCTTTGCATGTGTTGGTTGTATTTCAGAAGGTTAACAGTGTTCCACTCCTAAATACCATCTAGGTCACTAAGTGACAGCCCTGTCTTCAAGAGGTACAACTGCTACAGAGGTACTCACTGGTACAACTCTGCCCTACTTTGGTGTCACATGAAAAATACTACATGCTATTAAATCATATGAAGATGATTATAATCTAGATTTTTTCCCCCTTGAAATGTTTTAAAACCACCCTGGAATTCGTAGTGATTGCAAGGTCGTAAGTCCTTGCAGTTAAAAAAAAAACACTGTCTAAAGGATAACATTTTGTAAAATATCACCAGAGCTTAACATCAGCATTTTCTTTAACAGTTCAGCTAAAATCCTCACTAGTCTGCACCAAAAAAGACAGAGCAGATCACAAACTGTGCCATTTAAATGACACTAAACCATTACATAGATTGTCCTGACATCCTCACACATTACACTAATTCACCTGAATACTTCAAGGAATAAAGCTAAAAGGATCAGCATTGCTTAACAATACCCTGACATTCACTCTTCAAAATATATTCTTAGAACACAAATCTGGGACCACAATTAAGAAGTCCTCTGACAATATTACCAAGCTGCAACTAGAACAATGTTTTCAATTAAATTATTTCAGAAGAAACAACTGAGAGGATAACATATCGTCAGAGAAAGAAAGAAGTTATTCAGCCTGTTAAAGTTCATCCTTTCTTAGTACTTCCATCCCCTGTGGAAGGAATCTCATTTTTCTCATGTGACCCCTGTGTTTTTTGCCTGAGCAACTATGTCTGACAGCCTGTTTCACACATTTATCATTCTTTGCATGAAAAAAGTGTTCCTGACACCTGTGTTGAACGGGATTATTTTTCTTAAATCAGCATTGTTTTTCTTTATTTTTTTTATTCTGAAAATAAGCCATGTTGTTTCAGTTCTTTGTATTTTCCATGTTTTACATTTAAGCTTTTCTTTTCCTCATGTGGCAATTCTCTTTTCCTCATGTGGCAATTCCGAATTTTAGGTGGTCCATGTTTAGCTGCATTTTGTTGTTGGCTTTAATCATCAGAATCAATATGTTTGATATTATATTTTTCTATTCCTACAGTATTAGTGTCCTGCAAGACAATTCCTATTATTTTTTCTTTATATTGTCATTTTACATAAGAAATCTATACCGAGCTGCTGAAACTTTCTCTGGGTATGATGAAACACATCCATCAAACAAATTCACAACTGATGTGAGATTCAAATTTTCCTAAATTTCAGTTACGATGATATAGCTTAGCTCTGTCTCAAAAATATGTGGAAATCCAAGAAGTCTTTTTCTGATTTGTATGATTGCACACTTTCATTACATTTAACACATTTAAAATATTTCTGAAGTAAATTGTACTGATTCCATTGATCTCTTTAATTTTGACTTCACTTCTGTAGTTGTTATCCTAATGCACCTCTCTTGTCCAGGATATTTTTCAGCTTTTTAAAATTTTGTCTTGGTTGATCATTGGAGATGTCTGCTTATTTCAGGTGAGAGTTTCCTTATGCATGACAATGTCTTTTACAAAAGTCTAATCAGCACATAAAGTAAATTCCTGCAGACTGGGAAGTGTTATAAACCTTTTCCTTGTTATAAAAAAGATCAAAAAAGAGAAAAAAACTCCTCTGAGACCTGATTTCCTACTTCTTTTAAGATGGAACGAATGAGAGCAGAATCATAATTTTACCACTGGTAAAACAGATCTGTAATTTTTAGGTTCAGTTAATAAACATTTCCAGACATGAACGTATTGATCACTGCCGAGTAAAACTGTTCCTTAACAATATAAAACAAAGTACTCGCGCTCTGTTGTATATTTCTGATGCATAAAGTATAATATATCCTGTGATGTCTGTTTCACAAATTTTATGACAGCTGACACTTGGCAAATTTGCTTTACCCTAACAGTTTAATTTCTATTTGCTTTTTGCTGTGTTATATGATTGAACTATGTATTTAAAAGTGATTTACTTATTTTAATATGCAAATGTAGGACTTTAAACACAGTTTATCCTCTCACCTTTGATTAAAAACCAGTGGAATTTCTGGTGTAACTAGACTAATCAATAAGTTGATTAGTCAACTCTTGAGCTGTTGGAATTTATATTTATATAAAAGGAGTGAGTGAGATATTTATACCAAAGTGAGTTACAGTGCCTTTAGTCAATTGGGTTAAATTCCAATTTCTAGAAAAAGGGGCAGGTGTTCAGGCTTTCCAGTTTTAAAATTTCACTCAAGCCTCAGAAGAAGCACTTTTAAGTGTTAACTTGGGAAAACATTACAAAACCTTTTGAAGCAGAGAAAATACTCTTCTCTCTATTTTTGCAAGGAATTCTTGTTGAAAAAGAACTTCAAATTTACCCCATGGACTTACACGGAAAAGAATAAAACTTAAAAAAAAAACCCTTCACTGTTTACTGTTTTTCATCCTCTGCTTCAGTAATTCCCATGGTTGCTTATATACATGCTTTAATACTTCAGAAACATTTTCAAGGGCAACAATCCACCGTTAAAAGATTCTGCACTGCAGCCACTTTTCTGACAAGTTGACTAGTTAGGTTAAGGGTCCTCTTATTTACATTTGCTCTTGAGCTTTAGTACCTCAGATATTCTGCTTCCACAGCTGAGTCACTAAATCTAATATACCAGACTTTTGAGCAATCTTTTAATTCAAACACTTATTTAGTAAACAAAAATCCCATTTTGAAAATCAGCTTTTATATAATAGAAACACAAAAACTACAAAATACCATTCAAATTTTAACCATAAAAGCTAAGAAAAAAGTTCGGTCTACTGCAATGAACTGAATTCAACTCTCTCATGTTTTCCTTATTCTCTTATTTCCGCATGTATTTAAGTTAAAACAACTATAATCTAAGAAAAAAGTTCAGTCTACTGCAATGAACTGAACTCTCTCGTTTTCCTTATTCTCTTATTTCCGCATGTATTTAAGTTAAAACAACTATAATATGGTTTTAAGAAAAAAATATTATTTGAAGGAAAAATAAAAACAGACTTGGAAAAGCATATGTTGATTCTATCCAGTATCACTAGCTGAATGTAATCCTCAAAGATCTGTCATTCCTAAATTTAAAATGCTAATATTCTTCCAAGATTATATACTTTTAGTTATCTAATAAAGATTAAATCTGCTACACTATGTAACTTGTTTGTAGACAAGGCAGGTTGACTGATGCATCCAGAAAAAAAAGAGACCATTCCTCTCTCTTGTTTCTCTCTACCATCAGTCTGAATGAAGTCTGTCTTTGCAGCCTGAGACAGAATTTTAAAAAAAAAGTATTGTCAGTCATTTTAGGAAGCAGTAATAGAACAAATTATTCTGGCTCATTCTCTCTAGGGAAAGATAATAAGCAAAAAAGGCAGAATAGTCATATTAATTCCGAATGTTTCTATGGCTTTAAAAGGCCCCCCTCCTTTCCAGTGCTTATACAGATTTGTTCACTAATGGCAACAGCATATCTACAGCACTGAGTTCACTAAATTTGGCATTGTCTCCAATCTTTCAAAAGGTATTTTCTTAGAGGACAATTTGAAAATATTAATGTCTAGCATTAGTTTGTGCTAGTAATATTTTACTATCAGACATAATTCAAATCAATTTTCTTGATGTAGTAACTTGAAATGGAGGTTCCAGATAACACATCATTAACATAAGCAATCACCCAGTCAGCAACAAATTAAAGGTAACATCTTACCTGAAAATGTGGAAAGAGCTTCTGGTATAAAAGATGTCCCTTTTTAAATTCCTGCTGTCTCTCAGAGAACCACATCAATTGACCTGATTTGCTATTAGGGGGACACAATCATTCAATTAACCTCAATTGCCTTTAAAACAAAAGATTGATCTTATGATTTTTTAGACTGGTGGGACTTTGCTCTGATTCAGTAGACTTTTTTCATTGTGATCTGTAGGATTTTTTTCGTTACCACCTTGCCACTCTTTCCTATATCCTTGAGTATATAAGGAAATCCAAAGACCTTTCTCTAAAAAAAATAGTATTTAGAACCATAGAAAGATGTGAGTTTTCTATGATTCCTTCAGTTCTCTTTTCTGTGTTCTTAGAACAAGCCATTATCGGTCACAAAATTTTATGTTTTGTTTCAGTCCAGGAAAAAAAAATAAAATACAATACATAATTCAACTGTCCCAGCACCTCAAAAGCAGCTTTTTTGACCTCTTAGAAGATTCTCTTCAGTCAAAATACATCTTACAGAGCACCCTCACTCTCTTCACCACCATGATGATGGTATGATTGGCACCTGATGGCTTTTTCTGTGAGTTAGCATTCAGTTCAAGGTTTCACAGCTACTTGGATGAGATAGACTGAACTGTGGTCTGTTGCTGACTTTTGTCAGTTTACACACCTGTAAGAGGCACAATCCATCTAATATGAAACATTACGAAGAACAGAGAACATCAGCCCATACTGCTGCCCTCTAAGTTCAGTAAGTCTCTTACAGAGTGTGAAAGTTCAAATCATACTCTTGAGATGACATGAATTATGGATGTCTCCAATTTAATTCAAGTCAACACCTGGCTTGTATCCTGTCTTAAAATTATCTTTGTTTTCTTGATCCCTTATACATGGAACTATAACACAGATCATGATTTTTTTTCCCATGCTTTGCTATTGTGTTTTATATTTCTGTAAAATCGTATAAATAAATGTGTAGACAAGTAGGCTTACACTGTAGAAGGCATCTTTCCAGAAGGAAAAAAAAAAAAAAAAAAGAAAAAAGACAGCAAAGCAAGACTGATGAGTTGTAGAAGAAAAAAATAAGCAATGCAGAAGTGAACAGCAGAAAGGTCTTGAAACCACATAACAGAGATTCAGAATAATAAAGCACATTTACACAAGTAATTTCATCTTCAGTTTTAAGCAATGGCCTTATTGATTCTCTGCTTCTGAAGCGCAGTGAAGCCAACCTTAACTGTGTTCCCTGCTCCCAGGCTAGCTTCTTCATCCCTAATTTTAATTTTCTTTTCCTGCTTCTCTTCTGTTTTCTATTGATCGGATTCTTTATATTGCTCACACACACTTCTTCACAGATCCATTTAAAAAGCTTTTGCCTGTTTTCAGATGTGTAACATTTTTATCTCTGTGCCTTTTTATAGATGAAAATATAATTCTTTAATAAACCCAACAAAGCAAAAAACAGCATATCTGATACAAGTATTGTGTATCTCATGAACATTCAGTAAACCTGAAGATTTTATTGCTGTTGTAACAGTTAGGGGGCAAATATAAATTCATAGAATCATATAAATCTTAATTTATTTTAAAAATGCATTGCTTTCAGCATTTTCTTATGGATAAGTTAATTGAAACACTTTGTGATAACTGGCTCATTTAAACATAGAATTGCTGTTAAACTACATATTAAATTTAAATGTTGACATTTAGGGAAACTATATGTGGAGATTGTCCTCACTGGCACTGTAAGTTCTTTTAAACAACACTTTATGGGTCTGGAAGGCTAATCTGCTGTCATGCTGCATTTATCAAGGTCACGAGGCAAACAAAGTGTTATTTATAGTTTGTTGTGGTGGGTCCACCCTGGCTGGATGCCAGGTGCCCATCAAAGCCATTCTATCACTGCCCTCCTCAGCTGGACAGGGGATAGGAAATATTACAAAAGGCTCATGTGTCGAGGTAAAGAAAAGGGAGAGGCACTCACCAGTTACCATCACAGGCAAAGCTGACTCAGCTTGGGGAAAACTAATTTAATTTATAACTAATATCAGATTAGGATAATGAGAAATAAAATTTCATTCTTAAAATTTCCCTTGCTCGTCCCTTTCTCCTGGGTTTAACTTCACTCCTGATTTTCTCTGCCTTCTCCCATCAGTGGTTCAGGGGAACAAGTAGTTGCATTCAGTTCATCACCTGCTGTTTCTTCTGCTCCTTGCTCCTCAGAGGGATGACTCCTCACACTCTTCCCCTGATGCATCATGGAGTACCTTCTCCAGGAGACCATCCTCCATGAACTTCTCTCACATGAGTCCTTCCCACAGGCTGTTGTTCATGAACTGCTCCAGTGTGGGTCCCTTCCAGGGGTGCAGTCCTTCAGGAACAAGCTGCTCTGGTGTGGGTCCACCACGGGGACACAGCTCCTGCCAGTGAAGGCTTTCCACAGGGTCACAGCCTCCTTTGGACATCTGCTTGTTCCACCATGGGGTCCTCCCCAGAGGCTACAAGTGGATCTCTGCTAGAGATTTAATTTAAAAAAAAATCCCCTAATTTTTTCTGATTGAGGCTGAATATATAAGGATTAGTTAGAGTATATCACCATTACCATATGATTTCTTTCTCTGTCTAGCACTGTAGTTTTCTTGGAGTCTGCAATGAGGTGACTATTACTCTTAAATTATTTCAGACAAAGTTATGCACAGAAGTTTGAAACTCTAAGAAACTTGTATGCAAAATACCTTTTTTCCTGCTTTATGGAATAACCTGTTTTAATAGGAAATTTACTAGTGGTTTGATTGATTTACATATACATATATACATATATATACAAACACAACTGAAGTCTATAGACCTTTCCGTTAGCAAGCACCAAAATGTAGAAAAAGACTGCTCAGTTCAACAGTGCAGCTTTTCTGTTACAGCAGACCATTTTCCAACAGCCAGCTGTCTTCTGTTCATGACATTTCACTGTGAATTTGGAAAAGAGATTCCAAGGCTATCACATAAACATCAAAGTGTTTCTATAAATGTCTCTCCAATAGAGACACCTATCCAAGAAGAGCCTTCTGCTGTTGCTTAGAGAATTTTCACATTATTTGTGACAGTTCAAGGAACAGGAACAACAGGTAAGGCAGGTTTCCATCAGATAATGTTGGAAATTTTTTTATCTTCCTCCTTTTCTAAACCTTATTACTTTATACTTTGAATATGTTTGGGTTTGCTTCAGTGCAAAAGCAAAAATGAAAATTGAAATCTTTAAAGTTTAAATAGGTCAAGAAAATATTTCTGCCCAGGACTCTGTTGGAGACTGATATTCAGAAGAGACATTAATTGCCAAATTTCTTGTCATAGAAACATGGTTTTTAATAAAAGCACTAGTAGTTTCTTCTAAAGCTGGTCTAATGTCCAGCTTGTCAGCCAACAGCATTGTTTATAGAATATGACAGAATCACAGAATCAATTAGGTTGGAAAAGAACTCTGAGCTCATTGAGCCCAACCTGTGACTGAGCACCACCTCGTCAACCAGACCACATCCTCCTGGCTACACCCTCCTTCAGGCTGTAGAGAGTGACAAGGTCAACACTACCTTGTCAACCAGACCACGGCACTGAGTGCCACATCCTCCTGGCTACACCCTCCTTCAGGCTGTAGAGAGTGACAAGGTCACGCCCAAGCCTCCTTTCCTCCAGGCTAAACACCCCCAGCTCCTTCAGCTGCTTCTGACAGGACTTGTGATCCAGATGCTTCACCTGTTCTCCTGCCCTTCTCTGGACTCACTCCATCCCCTCTATGATCTTCCTGAACTGAGGGGCCCAGAACTCAACAGATTTTGAGGTGTGGCCTCGCCAGTGCCAAATACAGGGGAAGAATCACTATTCCACAAGTATGGTCTTGCTGGCCACACTGTTTTTCATATACAGGCATTAATTTCTAATTTGTAACTGAGACAAAAAATTTTTAAATGTCAATAATTTTTCATTTTTGTTTAAAAAACATTTTTACTTTAAATAAATAAATAAATATCTTTAAATATTTAAATAAATATTTAAGAAAAATAGAAGTCATTCTCCAAATACTGTCACAAGCAAAACAGGTTAGAATTAGAGAAATTGTTTGAATTTATTGCTAATAAAATCAGAGCAGGATAATGAGAAGTAAAATAAGACCTTAAAACCATTTTCCCTTACCCTCCCTCTTTCCCAGCTCTGCATCCTCCCTTTCAGCATCACAGGGAGACAGAGGATGGGGATTATGGTCAGTTCATTCCATGTTTCTCCCTCTGCTCAGGGAGAGGAGTCCTTCACTCACTCCAATATGGGGTCCCTCCCACAAGAGACAGTTCTCCATGGACTTCTCCAGAAGGAGTCCTTCACTCACTCCAGTGTGCGGTCCCTCCCACAAGAGACAGTTCTCCATGGACTTCTCCAGCATGAGACCATCCCATGGGCAACAGTTCACCAACTGCTGCGATGTTGGTCACTTTGCCGTGGGTGCAGTCTTTCAAGGACAGGCTGTTCTTGTGTGGGTCCCCAAGGGCTTGCAAGTCTTACCAAGAAAACCTGATCTGGCATGGGCTCCTTTCTCCATGGGTCTGCAGGTCCCTGCCAGGACCCTACTCCAGACAGGCCTCCCATGGGATCACAGCTTCATCTCAGGCATCCCCCTGCTCCAGTGTGCATCTCCTCCATGGGCTGCAGGTGGATCTCAGCATCCCCATGGTCCTCCACGGGCTGCAGGGGCACAGCTGCCTCACCATGGTCTGCACCAGGGGCTGCAGGGGAATCTCAGCTCCTGTGCCTGGAGCACCTCCTGCCCCTCCTTCTCTCCTGACCTGGGTGTTTGCACAGTTGTTCCCCTCACATGTTCTCACTCCTCTGTTCTCTGGCCACAATAATATCTGCACAGTACCCTTTTTCTTCTTCTTCCTAAATATGTTATCACAGTCATTACCACAATTTCTGATTGGCCCATCCTTGGCCAGTGGCACATTCATCTTTGGAGTGTCAGGGATTTGCTCTAACAGATATGGAGGAAGGTTCTCGCAGCTTCTCACAGCAGCCATCCCTGCTGAGAAAATATAGCCACATAAATCCAAAAAAGTATTTGATCTAGATTAAAACAATATTTCTGATTCTTAAAATGTTCATATAATTTACTTTTAAAGATCCAGCTTCATGAAGACATACTGATTTGACTACATTAATCTAAAATGTCAATACAAATAACACAAATTTGGCAATTATGGATGAACATAAAGGACATTTTAAATTGAGTGTATTAATATAAATCCCAGGATCTCAGACAGAATGTCTCACCTTAAGTTTTTCCTAACAAGAATTCTTTCCTTCTGCTGTCAGGTTCTGATAGCTGAAATTTCACTTATTGCACAAGGATGTAAACAATAATAGGAGCTCATTAAAATGACACTTTCTTCCCTCACAATGTTTTCTCTCAATGTGAATTTAATTGGCTGACTGACAGATGCAACAAACACTAGAATCCTAAGATATGTGAAAGCAAAGGCAGGAAAGCTCAACTGGTATGACAGTCAAACAACTCAACTAAAATTCTATTTAATCATATCATAGTATAGTAGCCTCATCACCTTACTTTTCTTTAGATAATTTTTTTTCATTTCTAGCAAAGTTTTCTGATTAAATATTATGGCAGTTTATTTAACCAGAACTAAATACGTCTGCAGCAAAAAAACCCCCACCAAATTTAAGGAAAATATGCAGGAATATGTAAATTCCTCAGAAAACAAGAAAATTCTGGTTTTCAGAAAAGGTTCCATTTATTCACTACAAGATCTTTTTCTTCTCTTTTTATGGACTCTGCACTCTAGAATATGAATGCACATGCCTGTGAGCAGTGATGAGGTTCATAGAAATGAATGATAGATAAGAGTACAGTGCTCTCAGTGGAGGGCATAAGCATCATTTTATCTTCCCACATGTGTAGTCATGTCTTTGCCCTTCGATAATGAGACTCTCAACATTTGCATCACAAACTTGAAATAGCAGATGATACTCAAAACCCATAAGGCTACTTCCATTTATGTCACTAAATCTCTGCCCCAGAGATGGCTTTCCCAGAGCTGTTGGCATATAAGCAGCTCAGATGCATGAACTAGAGTCTATATAGAATGGCAGAACAAGAAAACCCTTCCAATTTTTAATTATTTGTCATTATCAGGTAGCGCAGTTGCACATTACAAAGTAAAACCCCAGATATGTGTGACCTCTACTATATTTGACCAGTTCTGACTCATTAAATTAATGCAGTACAAGCTAGAAAGTAAATTAAAGAATAGATACATTTTGCTATGCAGCTTTTGCTGACTATTTACTCGTGCCTCACATTTGGAACGGGAAAACAGAACAGGATACAAAAATCATTACAAAAATCATTTGCTGACCTCCAGTACAAAGAATGCCAGTGAGACTAGCCTGGTGTCACACAAGCAGCCAAGACATTGCTAGCTTCTGCCAGTTGTCAACTTTAGAAAGTAATATATGGTTAAAAAAACTGTCCTCTGGCCATGTCCAAGATCTGCAGAAAGCTGAGCCAGGGGTGCAAGAGCTCTGTGTAGCAGTCCAGGCCACCAGCCAGGACCTAGGCATACTGAGCAGCTGGAGGAAATGTCCTGTTTCCTGAGTCCATGGTGCTGGTCAACACTGCACCAGAGGGGCTGGGGACATGATCGGCATGAGACTGCTGTGGAAGTGCCATGGGAGTCTTAGAAAAAGAATTCACAATCCACTACTCTATCTGTCTTTTATAGCTAATCAGTTTCAAATTATATATCACTGAGTTCTTCTATTCCAGCCTCTACCCTACCTAGGGGTTCTCCTGTGACACAATCATTCTTATTTCCTTTGAGCTTTTAGATCTGCAAATTGATACAGCAATAGGAGATGGTGGAAACAACCATGGTGAGAGATTATAAGAGGTCAAGTTTTCACTAATGAGGTAGAAGGTAGGAACGCCAAAGAAGAGGCTAAACTTCTGAAGCAAGAGGCTTCAGGAATTAGCACTCAGTTGAGCACAGAAGGAAGTTAAATATTCTTAGATCTTTCCTGTCACTAAGCCAGGGCTCATTATTGTTAGAACGTGCAATGGGTTTATTTTATCATGCTAGAAAATTGGTTTTAACAAGGTGGTGAAACTACAAGTTAAATTATATGCTGCACATTTAAACAGTTTGACAAAAGTCAATATAAATTTCAATAATCCAATTGTCAAATTCAGATAAGAAGTCAATCCTTTAAAATCAAAGAATATCCTTAGGCTGAGCTTAGAAAGATTGATTACCTTCTCTCTCTAATTAACTGAACTTTAATATTATGAGCTGCTTTTTAGGAAATCATAGCCAGCAGAATATAACTGTGTGATTAAAGAAGTACCACATAAGAAAGCTGAGTGGTAATTATTCCAGTCAATTAATTGGTAAAAAAAAAATCAAATGCTGCTATCTACTTAAATTCTCTTTATTCTACCAGCCATTAAATACATTAAGCCAGAAGACAATTGGCACTATATTCTGTGTCTTCCTTTTCAGGGAAGTCAAGCATATCATGACTCTAAGGTCACTTTTCATTTGAGTACTTAAAAAGCTGTTATTCTGGTTTACAAATTATCTGTTGTACTAAAGTCTTCGGTCAAGACTAAAAGATAAAAGCATATCTTGAAATGAGAAAAATATTTTCCATTTTTATTTTTTACATATTTATGAACTATGAAGTTGATTCTCACAAAGCTAAGTTTAGGAAGATTTTAGGTTTTTTTTCTCAGGTATTCTTTCTATTTTCTATCTATTATTTACTTTCCATTGTCTCCCCACCTCAATAGTTCTAACCATTATAAGCTATAATGTGAAAAATCACAAATTTTAAAAATTGTCCTAGTTTTGTCAAAAGTAAGTGCAACATAGATACCATTTGTTTTTAATAGTCATAGAGCAGAAGGATAAGGTGAGAAGTGAATCCTGTTTTTTGAGCCCTAGAGAAAATTCACATCTCTTAAGAATATATACTTATAACAATATATTCTGCATCTATATTTTAAATATTTTTTAAAAACTAAATTAATATCTAGGTTCTTAAAATCTCTGCAATACTTTCTGGTTTTGGTGTATTTTCAAAAGTTGAATTAACTTTTTTTCCCTTCTTTATTATAGCCTTGTGTATAATAAATACCAGTATTCAAACATCACTTGGTTTTCTAAGTTACATTCTTATAGTTTTTCACTATGGTCTAAAATACTAATATTTGTTCACTCTTTTATTTATTTTTACTTTCATCATATTTCAGCATAGATACATAATATCTATGCTATCTGTGTTATAAAATATATACTAAATCTAGATTATGTTTATGTATACTAAATACACTATACTGTAAACATACATATATACATAAAAAACTACTTTAAACATTGATTACATTTCTATCTATAATTTATTCAAAGCTGTTCTATAACATGTCTGTAAACAGCTTCTGTAGCGTTTGCAAATATTTTGTCCTTGTTCTTTAATTTTCTTTGGTCCTTAATTCTAATGTGCATATTTGGTTTTTTCCCTTTGTGTCTATTTTGACTTTTTAAAATTAGCTTCTTTTAAATTTAAAAAAAAATGGTTCAAACACATTTTCATTAGTGAAAGAGTACTCTATGTAGCTACAGTTGTTAAGTTACTCTTGTATATTAATGAAAAGTTTGATTTTAACGAAATCAACCTATATCACTACTGATAGTAAGTGTTACCAGATTTTGGCCTTTTTGCTTGACTTTCTCAAATTCTCTTTCTAAGTGTTTCATCATCCTTTTGCATATTTTAGCAATAATTGTCACTACTGAAATTCCAGCAAAGAATTTGAGATTTGTACATCTAGGGTATCAGATGAAAACTATTTCCTATTCTCACTACACAGGTGAATGTGAAGTGAGCATTAAATCAAATGTGCTCAACCACTAAAAAACCAGGGCTGCTAAAATGCATCCAGAAATAAAATTGTTGATATGTGGCAAATTGTAGTAGTTATGGTTACTAGGGCTTTTTTTGAAGTGCTGTAATATTAAAGTTAAAACAAAAATAAATATTAATTTGGAATAAGGCCCTTGAGCTTTAAAGTGTCACTCCATGACCTCAGTATCTATCAACTTCAAAGAACAATAAATTTTTATGACACTCATGCAGGATGAGGTCCTAAACCATTTACATGATAGTTGTGCTTCATTTCTGGATGCTCACTAGCCCTCATTTTATTATATAGAGTTGATTATTCTAAATATAAACATCAGTAAAAATTGACCTTGTATGGTAGATAGCTTCCATAATTATTGTTGTTTCCTTTTTGCTGAGGTATGTAGATGCAACTAAAACTCTGCTTCATTTCAGTAGCTCATAGAAAATTGTCAGTCTCTGTGGAAAAACTACCGGATATAGGGCAAAGTAAAACAACTGTGATGACTAAGGAGATGAAAAAAATCTCAGATGGAGACTAGGACCTTGTCCTTTTTTTAAAATTTTAGAAAGGAGAAGAATAAGAGGACACACAACAACTTTTAGCTCCTAGAGCTCAGGAGAGGCTCTTAATGGGGCTGTTTTACCCTAGATTTTTGCATTGCTAAGTACTTCAGATATTCTTACATGCAACCGTCCAGCTTTTCACATCAGTCAGTTCATAGCTGGAATATTGGACTTTAGGGACTACTTGACTTCTTCACACCTGGGTATCTAAATGAGCTTAGAGTGGTTTAGAAAAAAGGACTTCAATATTAATTTTTGCCAAATCTTCTCTCTCCATGGCAATAGTTACATTCTCTAAGCAGGTTTTGATCAGAGATGTACCTGCTAAAAGTTTGTAACACAGTGGCCATTATGAAAGTAATGGCTAGCAAGCCAAGAGTTACCAAATTTAAGATTTACAAACCAGAGAATCACAGAATACCAGAATAGTTAGGGTTGGAAGGGACCTCTGAAGATCCTGCAGTCCAAAGCCCCCACCAAGGCAGGGTCACCCAGAGCAAGTGACAGAGGATGGATATGATCCTGGACAAACAGCTCGGGGTAGCCCGGCTTGAGCAGAGGATCCAGATCCTTTCCAACATCAGCCATTCTGAGATTCACTTATTCAAGGCTTAGAGGAGCAGTGATATCCACAGAAAACACCTGAGTATGCAATCACATAAGGTAGTAAGTGCACCAAAGAAAAGAAATTCTGTGATTTTTATTATATGAAAAGAATGCTACTGACAATTATGAAAGCTAGAGCAAGGTATGTCAAAAATGAAACCTTGTGAAAATAAATATTATAAATTTCTGTAATATGAAGTTTCTTGTATCTTTCATAGTAGCTTCCTAAAATCATGACTAATAACTAATATTATGTGAATTAACTTCTCTTACCAAAGAATTTTGCTTTTTATTTGATCAATACAAAGAGCCAAGTAGACTGAATAGCAAAGTAAGCATTTAATCTATGCAGCATAAATAAAAGAATGTTTGAAAATTATTACTGATTATTTACTAAAGTAGATTCCCATGATATAATTTCTTTGCCCAGAAGAAGGAAAAATAGAATACCTGCAGTCTTCCAGTCTTCAATGGAACATGATGTGAATCCTGAACTTTGCATAGCTAGTACACCAGTTGTGCAATTTTACATTTGGATAAAGCACCTCCATCTTTTTACTGTATACGTAGAATAGGAGCTGGCAATTATTTAGCAGATTATGGTATCTTTATAAGAGAAAAGCATCACAAGATTATTTCAGCTATTGAGCAAGCAGCTCCTATACCAGATGAAACACAAAGAGGAAGCCTAGAGAGTGTGGAAGGAAGGATAGGTATCCTGGGAGGAGTCACAGAATAACAGAATGGTTTTGTTTGGAAGAGATCTCAGAGATCAACCTCACCTCTATGGAATACAGAGAAATTGTCTAAGCAGCCAGGGATCATGTTAGGAAAGCTAACACCCTGATAAATAGAATTCAATTTTATCTTTAATTAATATTAATTCTGTTTGCTGCAGATAAACTTGACCTTGATTTTTATTCACAACAATATTGAGTTTTCTGGGATTCTTCTGGTGCGTTCTGTAGTTACTATTTTTGTTTTTATCAAAACCACTTCCTTTTAAACAGCTCTTTAGAGATTATATTTATGGCTGCATGATATTACAAAAATATAATGATTTGCGCCTTTGGGGATTAATGTGCTTTTTCATCAATTTAATTGCTTTTTGTGAAGGAAAAAAGTTTGAGGAAAACTTGGGATCTGGTTATAAGTATTCTGATTACATTTTGTTAAGGGATTTGAGAAATGGCCATAGCCTCCAGCAGCTTTGAGTTGTTATTTGTATAAGATACTTTTCCCACTAGTCTCTGGAGGCCAGCCCAGAAAGCTGTGGACTTCCATCCCTCGTCAAGAGATGCAGCTGCTCCTTTCTCCTTTGCAAGTCCAACAGTGATGCTGAGTGTGTATTCCAAGCTCAGACATGCAGAGGACACCAGCACAGCCAGAGACACAGGCTGCCACAGCCAAGGGGCTGCCTTGAGCATCACCTTCACGCAGGACATGAGCACAGGCACGGGCATCAAGTGCCCTCCTCTCCTCAGCCAGCAGTCTGAAGCTCAGTACTGGCAGCACCACTCAGCACTCCCAGCTCACACTCACGTGCACTTTAGTGGATCCCTCAAATAGCATGAGCATGACTCTGCTCTCTGTCCAACACTCCTGAACAGTTCCCAGGCCCTTTTATCCTCACTGCCTGGTCTAGCTTTGGGCTCACCAGCAAACAGAGGGATGCTGTATTTTGCTTATCTCACAGGTACTGCACCCTCTGGCTTCCTCACCCAAATATCAACCTGATAAGCCTGCCCAGACTCACAGCCTCTTACTTGCTGGCTGATGACATGATAAGCTTTTGTTGCTTGTTGATTTTTATTTTTGTTTGTGACAAGTACTGTGTATCATTACTTACTATTCCAATTTAAATTTAAAAGTACTAAATCCTACTTTATTAACCATGTTCACTGATACCATAAATCAGTCACTGTAAGAACACAGTTGCTCAGTTCTGTGCATGCTGATACCTTTCACTAAATCTCAAGCTTTTACTTTTAAACTTATGCCCTTCATTACCTTGGAGCATATAGCTCTAAGAATATGTTGGAGTTTGTTTGAAACATGCTGTCTTAACTATAACATTGAAAACCAACCACTAATAGCTACTCTTTTCCAGGTAATACAGGTTTCAGGTGCAATGATGACTGGTTAAATAGTTCAATTTAATTTGTCATCTAGCTCAATACTGAAGGGGCAGAAAAGTTACTCAACTAAAATCGTGAAGGGAAAAAGCAAAATATACTACAAAGCACTTATGTTTCTGTACTCTTAAGACACTATTCTAACCAGGCAGCTGTTTCTAGGGTAGCACCCTGCATTATGGCACCGTCTGAATGGTTCTGAACACCTAGGAAAACAAACAATGATAGGGCAAGGATTGATGGCTATTTAACAATAATAGCTTCATTTAATTTGTGTCCAAATTTCACCATTTTTTTAAAGTAGCATAAATCCATAGCAGCAACTTCATAATTTATGAAGATATATTTTTGAGCTGAAAGAATGTGGTTTGAGGCATTTTAACAAAACAGGAATAAAAACATTTCGAAGCAGCAGTACCTACATTATCTACAACCCCTATATATAAAGCAATGTACTAAAATTGACTGATGATTCCAATATACTTAATTTTTTTCAAGATATCTTTGTATTTTGCTTTTTATACTTTCAAAATGTTACTTTTGAAAAAAAAATGCTTATCTAATCCTCAAACTAGAAATTCTATAGTTGGAGAAAGTAAGCCTGAGAGTAAAACAACTTCATGACTAGTGAATTAAAGATTTAATAAGAATAAAAATTATTTGGTTTTTTTAATAGCTTCTAATGTCATGCATTAAACATCCCTTGAGTCCTATGCCAACCAGTGGTATGAGCATCAGGACAATTTTTGGTTTGTTCAGTCTTGATTTCCCATAATCTTTGCACCAAATACTGCAGCTATAAGCATTACATTTGCATACTACAGACTCCATTTCTGAAGACAGTCTCTTATGTGAATCCCTTTACAAGGTCACATATATTTTCCTCACAGATGTTATAATATTAAGACAGGCATAAGACCTATGTTATGAGATTTATTATAGAAAGCATCCTTTAAGATATACTTATGGCTCTATGAAAGATTACCAAGGGAGTTTAAAATTGCTCCCAATTCAGTTTCATAATAGTTTGAAACTCATGAGACCTCTCTTATCCTTTCCCATATCAGGTTATCACTGTTTTAAGAAGCAAATTGAAAACACCTTAATAATTCTAAATTACATACTGAAATTTTATATGGAGAGTAAACAAAGCCAACTTCCCTAAGCTTTCCACAGGTAATAGATTCTTTCTTGATATTCTACTGATACTAAGCCTACAGTGCCCAAAATATTTGCTTTTCATTTCTATGACAGAAACAAAAACAAATTAACCAAAAAACCCCTTCGTCTTTTCCAAACATTAAGTTGAGCAAAGCACAGCCTGTAAAAAATTAACATTTCTCATGTTCACTGCCATCTTAACAAATACATGTAATCACTCTATAGCCTAAGTCTGCAATTACAGTCTTAAACATAAAAATAAAGTTAATGCAACAAATCTGAATGATTATATATGTACAGGACTGTCATCAATCTTGTATGGCCAGAACCTGAATTTCTGTAGTATCCTGTGCTGTCCTGCTCTCTAACATGTGGCTTCTCTCAGTCTTTGGACCTTCTAGCAAACGATGATAATTTATTTTACACAAGCCTAAGCAACAGAACAGAGATTTTCTACAAAGCAAATATAAATTTTAGAGAAGTTGAAAAAGAGGCTGTTACTAGCATGTGAAAAACCCCTGAAAACACCACTGCTGACGTCCTTCCACCAGTGAATATATGACAGCACCTTATGAGTTAATCAGACTATTAAATTGTGTATGCTTTGCATATCTAGGAAGCTAGGATACAAAGAAAACATTCTGCTGTTTACCATGCAGGGCATATTGCAGCCTATTTTAAGAAACCATCACAGCATACAATAATTTTGTTTCAATTGTAATGTCTTATAAAAAATCCACCAGAAATATTATCCCAGAAGGCATATGTTTCATATAAAGTTGATAAATGTGAGCAAATTAAAATATCGTACGGGCAAATTACAGAGAAAATTAAACTGTTTTCCAACATGCCTGAAGGGAGCAACAGATTTTTGATTCCAATAAATCAAGTCTGGATTGCTTCCTAGAAGGCATTTTTTCTGCAGACTAGAGGGTCAATGATGAAATCCTATGGCCTATGCTATCTCAGGAGTAAGATTAGATGACCATTTTCTTGTCATCTATGGACCTGTCAGCTATATTTAAATGAGTACTTTCTTCATATGATACATCTATAATTGGATGTGGGTGAGGATTGCCTTAGACTACCCAAGAGCAAGATCAGGTTATATTTAGATGAATACTTCCTTTATATGATCTGTCTATAATTGGATGTCATTGAAGGCTGCTTTAGACTCCTCCAAGAGAAAGACTAGGCTATATAAAAACAAATTTTAAAACCTTTATGGCAATAAGGAAGATGCCTCAAAGGCTGATACAGAATGAAACCAACAGAGCTAAGCAGATACTGCTCCTGCTATATGGCAAAAGCTACTGGTCTTCACGACAGACACCTGAGCTGGCATGAGTTACTGACAGTTTATTATATTTGTAATAAAATATTGATTGTTGACCTTCCAATTATATAGGAAAAAACAATTGCATGGTGTTTTTTTCATCAAAGAAAGGAAGAGGTGGCTATGCAAACAGAAGTAATTGGGTAAAAATGGCAAGAGAATTGGATCCTCCAAAATATCACAATTTACACTCATAAGTCAAGCAGACCTTCAAAACATTTTGGAATGTCATAAGATTTACTTTCCTCAATCAGAAAATGAGCAAAAATGTTGAATATTGGAATACACTACTCTTACACATATTAAAGATATCCTTTTCATTAAGCAATCCCATTAACACCATCACCTACCCCTAAAAAGTGGTACAATGCAGCTTACAACTCCAAAATAACACAGACTTATTATTTTATTGGAAAGGAAACGTGCATTTTTCTTCCTGAAGAAAGTTCAACTGACTATGTGTCTCAGGAAGAAGTTTACATTTCCATTTGTCAGTCATCAAGTTCTCATCTATATAAGTATCCAATGAAATGAAGATCATAAAAAAAAGTTCTGTTAGTGACAATACTCATCTGTCTCTAAAATGTTCTTAGTCATAAATAAATAATTTGCTGAAAGACTGTTTCTTTTTTCTTTGCCTTTCAAATATTTTAATTTAACAAAACTCAGTGACAGCTTTTGCTGTTAAAATCACAACATAGATATCAGATGTATCAACTGGAAATAACATATAAGATTCTACAAAAATAGCCTCCCTGGGATAGTAATAAATAAATTATTCTAAAAACCACTTGACAATTTTACCTGCAAATTTACCTTTACAAATTATTTGCATATAACCTAGACCCTGGAAATATTCTACTTTCTCAACAATGCAATTGAATGCTTTTTTCACAAAATACAGTGCAATATACCTCCTGTGAAAATAATATTTATCATGGATAATGATTTTGTATAAGATTAGCAAAATGTTCAAGACATGTGAAAGATCAAAAATTCATTAGCAATCTGAAAACAAAAGTCATTAATAGCTATTGATGTCAGAACTCAGTCTGATGCATCCTACAGTGGGACTGTGTGGTACTTTACCTTCTATGATGTAATACACTGTTGTAGAAAAGAGAAAACACTGGTATTTCTGTTTTTTAAATATCTAGTCAATGAATTACATGGAATAGCAACAGCAACATTTAACATATGCACTCTTGACTATAGCATGCCTTTGCTGAGGCATGACTCAAAAAATTATGCAGCCCACAGTGTCAATTTTCTGGGTCTCTTTCAATGTCTCCAGTTTCCCACATAAAAAATTTAATCTATCCACAGGGTCTATAAATTTTCATATCTGAGTGTTCTACCTTTTGATCTCTATGAATGTGGAAGAAATGTGACCTTAACATTAAGGAACTATCTGTTGATTAGTGAATTTTGCTTTGCACCTAAAATGGATTCATCTTAATTCATTTTAAAAGCAAGTCTGTAGTCTAAGCCAGTCATCAAGTCTTATTCTGCAGTAGGAACACAGCTAAGTATCTACAGCAGCCTATACACACCCACACACATTAAAAATGTATTTAAAATAAATGGGAAAATCGTCCATTCTTGTCATTCCTTAGTTATAAGGAGAGATCAGACTGGTTTCTTAAACTCAGGTCGGGTATTTATGTTACTGAAGTTAGGTGAGGTAAATTCATGTGGAGTTCATTTCTCATGTGGGACATCCAAATACTGTCACACACAAAACGTTAGCTACACAAAAAAATAGCAAAATTTTATCTTAACGCTAAGCTATAGAAGTTACAATTTTATTAACAAAAGGGAGCTGTAGACAAATCCCTACACACCAAACCTCACACCTCTTCACAATTTGTACTGTTTATATAATTCACACCTATAAAACATTCATATTTGCTTCCAGTATGTCACAGAAGAGCCTGCCTCACTCTTGCACCAAAAAGTCTGACTTATAAAGAAAAAAAGAAATGTTTGACAAGAAGAAATCAAATAATGCACTATTTCCAAGAGCAAAGTCAAATGCAGATCTGTCACAGAGATTTTCAGTAGATCCCCAAGCCAAAGTGTTTCAGATCCACACTGTGGACAAAGCACAGAAAGGCCAGAAAAGAAAACTGAAGTCTTCCTTCCTGTTCAACACTTCTCCAACCACACATTAAGCCAAGTATAGATGATCTGTGCAGGGAAGGGAATTTTTAAGACCATACCTTCAACTGAAATTTCACCCTCTCTGTACAAGAATATTTATCCACATAAAAAGTCTTACAAGCTTTGGTGGGACTAATTTTCCAAATCCCTGGTGGACTTTGCAGAATACAAACTTGAAGCTACCTTTAGAATTTCCCCACACTTTGTGAAATCCTTTCAATTTCACTTCTTTGCTGTTTCATTTAATTTGTGCATGTTTATAAGGACATGGGGAAGTTCTTCAAGAGAATTAATATAAAATTGAAACCATGAGTAGTGCTAGACAGTGCACATTTGCAGATATATTCAATATTTATGGATTGTGTGGGTTATGCTCATAGCTCTAAAGTTCCTCTTAAAGTTCATTTAATCTAATCCACCCAGATGTCTCAAGAGATAAAGTTCCTCGTTTAGTGTCATGTGAAAGATTAGTCCAGCCTTTGCAGTGTCACTCCTTTTGACATACTGCTGAGTTAGAACATTTGAATCCAGAGGCTGCCAAGTAGAAACATGTAATGTAAATGATTAATCAAATTATTGGGAGGGGGAGAGTAAGGACAGAAAAAAAAAAGATAAAAGAAAATCATTAATGGTCTTCCTTGAATGAGAACTAGAGCAAAACATCAAGGACTTGCTCATTTCTTCAGATGAATGGCTAAAGTCACAACACCATTTCTTGTCAAAGTATGCAAAAGAAGTATTGGCAATGTACTTTTAATATTTTATTATACATAATAACTGGTTTATGTATATATGAAATAATTTATAAACTTACATATTATCAGAAACAAATATGATTTTCTGCAGTCATTTGAAACTTGTAGTTCAAAGATAGAGGATTTCTGTTATTTATTTATGCAGATCCTAACACAATAAATCTATAAGCATGCTTTAAAATTGATGCCTATAATTTTTGTGTTCAGATTAATGTATCATGCTGAAAATATTTCTAAAAAGAAAAACAGGGCCTCCTTTTATGTTCTACTAAAAGAGAGGGAAGGGCTTATTCTCTGAAAAAAGTATACCACAAAATTTTATGCATTTGTTTGGCATGTGTAGAATATCAAATTAACAGAAAAATTTTGTCACTGATTATTAAAGGCTATTAGCATTTTTACACCTTACTTTCAGAACTTGTAATAAAGTTTAATGGATCTTCAGCTACTCTACTTAAATGGCTGGTCTACAATAATTGGTTCTTGAGTATGAATTTGCACAGTACCATGCCAGTACCATCCCACTATTTCACATGTGCATTTCCTCTGGGAGCTAATCTGTGTTTTACCAGAGACACTAAAAGATAATGCATTTTCCCACCATGCAGCTGCATGGTTTCAGATCAAGCTTGTCACCTTCAGACTGAGTCACTAATACAAGAAAAGACTCAGTGTAGGATGTTTTAACAATTATTAAAATTCTCTCACTTGGGAAGTACTCACAAAATTTCAATCTTCATCAACCCATTAGCACTTCTTGATCCAGCAAACAAAACTAATCTCTTTGGAATAACTGTGCCAAAAACCACTGATGGATTAATTTCTCACAACTAAAAATCATTAATTGCATTAATAGAAATATGTGGAGCATTTAAAAAAATATTAGAGATCCTTTGTCTTGAGACATTAATACTTAAGAAGTTGTTGGACCTGCCTACAGTTTAGGTCACTTCAATTGTTAGTTTTTATATATGTCATTAATTTTAGTTGACTGAGACAGCTCTCTGTAAGCTGATAGCAAAGGGATAGCTACTCTTTTGGTTCTGATATATCTTCTACTGAAAACTGAACCAGCTTACCTCCTAATAACCCCAAAAATGCTGTAAAAATATCTGTGAATGGACTTCCTTCTTTGTGAAACAATATACCAACAATACTCTGAACTTCTAAATGTGAAGACATGTAACAGCAAGCCAGTGCCCACCATCTTAGGCTCAATCTTTCAGAGATTTTCCCACTGGTATTCTCATATCAAGTAAACCAATAGTTCGTGACAACACTGGGCAACCTTTTGCAGTGAATACGCCAGGTTTCCTAACAAGGTCCAGAAGGTCCTTCACATACTGAAGGGTCAGCTATCTTTCTGAAATTCGGGTGTATGTATTTGTTCTGATTTTTTTCAAACAAAATGAGCATTACCTCTTGGTGATTGTAGCTCTGGGATGTTTCCTCTCTCTCAAATTGAAAGTACAACAAGCTGCTTTGCCATTATCCAGTCCCAATATGCATTCTACCCAAAACACAATGCTGTATCATGAAAAAATAAAGCAGAGAAGCCCATATCAACCCCAGGGCTCACTGGACATTTGCCATCTGCTTTTTAATAATGTGGGCCACAAGCTGATAGTCAAATACACAGAAATTAATTCAGCTGTTAGCTGACTTCTGATATATCATCACTGACATCAGAAAAGGAAGAGTTATGGTCCTCATAATTCGTGCTTCCACTCACCTCTGAGACCAAATGTTCCCCATAGGGAAAGATCATAAACAGTCTACTTTTATGTTCACACAGTGCTGCTCCAGCATCTTACACAGCACCCTGATGAGTCCAAGTGTGCCTTCAGTTCCTGCTTCCTATTGATCTCCAGCTGTCATAAGGAAATCGTGTTCTATCATGTGAGGAGGGAATGTCAAACCCCTAAATATTCCCCAGATCATAGACAGTCTACTTTTATGTTCACACAGTGCTGCTCCAGCATCTTACACAGCACCACCAACACGTGCCCCAGAACCTCCATTGTCATTTACTTGTCTACAGATCAGTCTGTGACTGTCTCTTGGACTGCTGGGAATCATCACACTTTAGTTCCCACAAAAAGTTTTTCTTTCTCTCTTTTTGCAATACCCACATTGCCACCTTGACTGTGTAGTTAAAAGATTAATGCTTTCCTCCATTCAAATTCTTTCTGAAACAAGAGGATGAGCCACTCAAGGAATCCTGATTTCTCACATAACATTCCAATTTCAGTAGTGAGCTGATTTTTTCTCTTATGCTTTGGTCTCTAAAACTGTAGAAGTGTTGAGTGAACAGAAGTCCAGCATAATAAATGCACTGCCTAGCACAAAGAAATACTGCTTCCAGAACGTAAAACCATAGAGAACTGCAGCATGAGCCTGAATAACAAAATAGAATTTAGCAAGCCACACATTAAAGCCAGAAATTCTAATTGCTTTCAGGGTAAGTATTGCACTGAATGTGGCTATGATTTTAACAGATGTTCCTGGAGAAAGAACAGGCAGTAAATTACCTGAAAGCCACCTGCCATCTTTTAGATTCTGAATAAAAATAGAATGATTCCTATTTTTTAAATTTATTGAAAAAATTAGCAACTTTCTGTATGGTCACTTTGCACATTATTTTTTCTTTGTAATTCAACCAGTTTCAGATTTCTACCAGTAAAATGGCTCATAGCTGCATCACATCACACTACAAAACAAGGAAAGAAGTATGCTATATACCTCTTCAATCACTGATTCATTAGTGTACTTCACTGAATGAAGCAGGCTGGGTTCTCCATAACAATCTGCTTTATGTTTCCATCAAGGGAAAGAATAATAATCTGAAGACTGCTTCCAGTCTTCAGAGCAGCTGTAAGGCTGGCTTGCTAAATATACTGTAGATGAGTCACTGTGCTCTGCACACACTTCTGTCACAGGTGCAACACAGGTGGTAAGCCATCCTGCTTACCACTGCTAGAAATGTCCAGTCTCCAAAGAGCAGGAGTACTGACTGCAGTCGAACACCCTGCATTGCCTCTGGTGTGTGCTAACCATGGTTTTGCTGATGGATCACCTCCAAAGAGGCAATGAGCATTTTTGACAGTGATTTGTTAGAGTGAGGGATTCTTTGAGAAATGCAAATAGTTTTCACTTTACCTCCAAAGAGGCAATGAGCATATTTGACAGTGATTTGTTAGAGATTCTTTGAGAAATGCAAATAGTTTTCACTTGCTTCTTCACATATAGTTATATCTTTTGCCAAATATATAGCAATCTGTGGCCATACTGCAGTGAAGTCATCCTGTTTTAGCTGTATTTGGTTGACCAATCTTTGTTTATATGAAAAGCAACAGAGAGATGGAACAAGAACTGTTTGAGGGGCAATATTATAGATTTTGTTATGATTTGGTAAGAAACCCTGTGAACTCGTGGAAAAAATATTCATAATGGCAAGTGAAAAGGGAGTGTTCTAAAAAACAAACGCTTGATTAATTAAAGATTTCCCAGCTATAAAGACAGTTTAAACCACACACCTGGTAAATTCAGTATCTCTTTATAAAAAAACTTGTGATTTGGCTGCAGTTTTTGTTAAAAACCATATACATTGTTTGGAAATGCAACCCCCTCTGCCCATGCATTTCTACATTAAATTAAAGAGAGAAAAACATAATCAGGAGGAATGGGTTAATCAACATCAGATTGCTTGCAGAAAATACAGCACATCATTTTTTTTCTCATTTTCTTTCTCAAAAGTAAAAGCAGCAAAAGCTTTGCTAAAATTCTATTGACAAAATATCACATTCAAGAAGTCACATTCGGTTTTGTAATTGCTAACCCTTCTCCACCCAGCAAAGAAATTGTAAAAAGGCTATTCAAATCCATGCAACCCCCAGCTGAAGGGTATTCTTTTAAATGAAAATGAACATTCAGAGAGACCTCATACTCCATGTGCTGGGTCCTATCTGCTCGAAGCAGAAACTCCCAGCTGGAATTGTGCAGCACTCTCCTGGACAGCAAACTGGCTGGCCATCTGCCTGCCTCTGTCTCTTCTATGCTATTTCCCAGTTCCCAAAAGTATGCACTGCAGCTTCAATTCACTTCTCTTTGCACTTGGCTGTACCGTGTTTATAAGTTATTTGGCTGGTATGGAGGCCTCATATTAAAGAAATATAAATCATTGAAAGTAGGTGAAGAAAATTACTTGATTAGAAGAAAATAATAATAAAAAAAAAAAAAAGAAAAAAAGAAAAACAAATCAAAAACAAAACAAAAACCCACCAAAACCAAACAAACAATCAAACAAAAACCAAACCAGAAAATAGCTAAGGATTAGAACACACCTCATTTGGCTGACCTAGAAGATTCAGCCACTGGCCCAGCAAGCTTCAGATTCTGCTGGCTGTTGAGGATTCAAACGAGAAACAGGAAGCAGACAGAGATAACCATCTGTTTTACTCAGTGTTGTATTACAAAGGAGAGAGATTTTCCTACGTTGTTAACATTTACGGCAGGGAAAATGTTATTTTCCCCCTACAAATAAGTTGTTCTACCTTTATTTGAGTGACCAAATGAACTAGTGGAAGACTATTTCCCACCTTCTGCCCACCCCTTCACTCTGCAGACTAGTGCAGCTAATGTATATAAGGAAATGTATATAATTACTGTGACATTACTGATTGAAATAAATTTTAGAAGATCTGTCTGCACTAGAAGAAAAAACATGCATTTTATGTGGTAAAATCCATAGCTCTCTGCTCTTAGAAACTATGATGACCCTGACCTAGATGAGAAGAAAACTAGAGCTAATAGGTTTGCAGAGATTTAATTAATCAGAATTTGCTTAGGTAACCCAAGTTAACTTCGACTTTCTTATTAGTGCCCCAGTTTATTGTAATTCAAATTCAAACTGTTGTTGAAACACTGCACCTTAACACTCAAACCCAGTCTAAATATTAGCCACATGAAAATTAACAGAAATCCAAACAAATCCCATCAGAAGACATATTTTTCATTATGCATGTATATGAGAAATACGAAGATAATATTTCTTCTGAATGCAACCCAGGAAAGATTATTAGACTGCCTAACCCTCCAAAAAGTTTTCAAAAAAATTGGAAAATGTTCAGACAAACCTCATAAGGCTGTCTCAAAGTCTGCAGTTTGAGATTCAAAAAGCTCTATTTACTTAACTTTTCAAAGGCAAGGGTTTTTAATCTACTAAACAAAGGCATAACAATATCCAGTGACTGCAGCTGAAATTGGATAAAATTTCAGCATAAATAAGGCATGATTTTTTTATAGTAGAGATAATTATCCATGAGAAACCTTCTAGTAAGTGATATGCTCTATTTTCCATCACTCAAAAGCTTTCAAATTAAGTCTGAATATATTTCTGAAAGACATATAAAGCTCAAAAAGAAGTTAGAAACTTGCTACCCGAGATTATGGACAAAATCCTGTTCTGTTTTGTTGTTATTGGGTTTTTGTTTTATTTGGTTTTGGTTTTTTTCCCCAGAAATTCAGGCTATTAAATATATTGCCTTCTTGTATTAAAATCTATAAATTTTAAACAAAATAAGTATTTTTGTTCCATTTTGGTGACATCATTTACATTGAGGAATAAAATGTTAGAGGAAATTAGTCATATTCCAAATATCTGACAAACCAATAAAAAGGCAAAGAAAATAAAAAAGTGGGGTCATGCTACCTGTCCCAAGATGTACATGACCTATATGTATGACAACCAGTGTCTATCAAATGAAAGATAAATCTTGTAAAATCAGTTATTTTCTTCCTCATACCCTCTATTCAGTTCAGTTACACTGAAAGAAATCCTAAATACAAGAGAAGAATTCCAGCACCACTTTATTTGTAAGTGGTTGGTTATTGGTACAGATATCCTAAGAATAAATAATTTCTTCACAGAAGATAAAAGAATCTGAGGCACGTTTTTCTATCAGCAGTCTAAGGTTTGTGGGCATATACTGAGCTCCTGACTCCCAAACCTCTGATCTCAATGGAGCCAGGAGCTGTCTCTCACAGTTAAGCTTTTGTTTTTAAATGAGACAAAGACATTCAGTCCCCACTGAGGTGTCAGTTTAGCAGAAGTATAGAAATGCAGAAAAACAAAATTTCGTACATTTCCTTCCCCCACCTACAAACTGCTAGCAACTAATTCAACTCTCATGAAGTTCACACAAGTGCAAACTCTCTTCACCAAGCTGTGAAATTTATTTCAAAATAAACTTTGTTCCTGTATTTGGCATTTTTATCTTACTGCAGTCAATAGCCACCTGGCTCAAAACTATTACTTAAAAGAACTTTCAACAGAGGCTGTTTAAACACTTTCTAGCCTGATTTAATGCAAACATAATTAAAATACTGACTTGAAAACTAAACCACTCATTTTATTTCTGCTAATAGGAAATTCTATTTAGTACATAACTGACTATCAGGAAATATCCCTGAATATATATCCCAAAATATACCTTCTTTCCAAAAATACACTGAATTTAACCAGCTTGGTACTTCTCTTTGACTGAGCTTGCATAGTTTTATATCATTCTCTACTGGGATAGCCAAAGACCAGTGGAAGGAAGGCCAGGTGTTTTCACTGAGGTGTTACTTTCAAGAGGTGCTAATGCCAGGACAGACTGGAGAATTTTGTTGTTTGTTTGTTTGTTTGTTTGGGTTTTTTGTGGGGGGTTTTTTGTGGTTCTTTTTTTTCTTTTCTGTTTTTGTTTTGGTTTGGGTTTTTTTTGTAAAATGACAGTAAGTTTTTCTGTTAGAATTGGAATTCTCCTCTGAAAGTTGGAACATGCATTGTAAAGATCCCCAGTCTGTATTACTTTATTACTGTTTGGGTTTCATAAGCAGTTGGACCAGCCCAAGAAAAATCTTCAGAAGAGTAGCTTGTGTATATTAAGACTGATTTTTCAGACTTCACATTTGTTGACAGCAGCAGCTGATTTAAAACACTGAAATCCTTATAAGGGATTTGGCTGGGTACTGCTTCATAGCTGTCCAAAAGGTGCTGTGTTTTGGATGTGTGGTTAACCCACAGCTGGTAACACTACAGCTGAACAGTGGCTGCACCAGCATCATGCTGTCTCTTTTCCCCAACTTCCCTGACTTGCAGCAAGAATACTCAGGGTGGATAAGAAACTGGGAGGCAACATAGCTGGCACAGATGACTCCAACAAGTTAAAGGGATATTCCATGCTCAATATTGAAAACTGAGGGCAGAGGAAGAAGGTGAGGACTTTTTGGCTTTCAAGGTAATTGCTGTCTGGAGATTAGCTGAGCATTGGTCTGATTGCAGGTGGTGGCATGTGACTGACTTTGCATTACTTGTGTTTTTCCTCTCTCCTGCACCTATTAAGCTGTCTTTACCTGAACCCACAGATTTCACACTCTTGTTTTTCCTGCTCTCTGTGCTTCTAGTGGGAGTAAAGTGGGGAGTGAGCAAGTGGCTGAGTGCTTAACTGCTGATCAGGGTCAATTCACAACATTCACACCCTCCTACTATACAAGCCCAAAACAGGACTAAAGCTTAGTAATTTTCTGGATTTTTTTTTCTTTTTTTTAAAATCAAATAGGAACACAAACATAACACATTTCTAGGCCACAAACATGAGTAACTATAAATTATATAAGTTGCTGTCATAGTAATATCTAAGGCTTAATATAGTTGTTTGCTCTATATATGCTAATACTCAAAAAAATGGCAGCGGCAAGTCTTTTTCTCTTTAACTTTTTTATTTTCCAAGGAAATGTGAGATTTCCATTTATTTCATTTTACCACTAGTATAAACTTGCTAGTTATTAACTGTTCATATTTTGCACTTAGATTGCAGAAACTCAGAATATGCCTATTAAAGGCAACATTAACTGTTCCCTAGGGTAGGAAGATGTACTTAACATTATACAGCTGTATTGGCAACAGATTTCTAATATCACCTTTTTGCATTCTAGCTCTCAAAAAAAAAATCACAAAATTGTGTAGAACAGAGAACTTCTCCTATTGTCCCATAGACAGAAGAGGACACTATGGTAATATTTTTAACAGTTAAAAACTACTTATTAGCACTTTGGATAGATTTAGGTGTATGAAAATATTCATTGTAGAATTTCACTGAGCTTTGCTTAGGTCTTTGTGTTCCCTCATGTGAGGGAACCACTTGCTTATTTTACTGTGTCATTCTCAGATTGCCATCTTCACGACTGTTCTCGTGAGAATAAAGAATCAGGAAACAGAATAAAGCTTACACTTTCCTTTCTCATAACATTCTGTTTCATGTGCCAGTGCACTAATTGTAAATTTCACTGATGTTTGAATCCTTCAGGTTTAATTAGAACCAATGTAACATTTTTATGTCTATCTTAAGACTGCACAGTTCAAGGAAGCCAAGACCTATAAAATATAGAGCCATTTACTCTGGTGATTTCTTTGACTTCCAGTGAGCACTCCACTCATGGAAAGATAAACTTTCGTGAAAATTCCATTTTATTACACAATCCCATTTACTCCTCCTAGTCATAAACAAATTAAATAACACCCATAGGCATTTTGACAGTGCTGAAGGATTTGCAGGTAATTTTAATGATGGAAAACATACTTCATCACACTTCTCAGAGTTCCAAATTGATCTTTGGCAGTGAGGCTGATAATTTGATTGTTCTGTAATGTACAAATGCGTAATTTCAAAAGCAGAAATCATTTTACAGGGAAACTAATTAAATGTAAATGAAGTCCTTGACCAGGATATTAATATGTAGTGATATATACAGACATAATTGAATAAGAATAATAAAGAATAGCTCATCTAAATATCCCATTAAAATGATTTTCACATCAAAACAAGTATCACAGTATGACATAGTCCTCTACATCTTAATTGGAAATGTAAGATATTAAATAGGTTCTTTGCTTCCTTCTTGCCATCTCTCTATTCCGTCCTAATTTTAGGATAAAACATATTTCAAATTTGCTGTGCTCAGTGGCACCCCTATTAAAACAGAATTAAGACACTGCCTGTCACATAGGTAGACTACATAAAAAAATTAGGTTCTGGACAGTAGGTTATAAAACTTATTTTAATTTTTTTCCTTCAAATTACCCGTGAATAAACTTAATATTCATTTTGCATTGTCTCTCATGGAACGTGGATTCCATATTTTCCCTGCAAGGGATGCATTCTTTGATGAGTGCTGTGCCTCAGGGCCACCCTGACAAGCAAACCCTGTGGGCAGACATGGGCAGGACCAGCCCCACCCCAGAGGTGCTGCAGGGACACGGGTTGAGCAAGCAGCTGGCAGTGTCAAGGCCTTGGGTGGATTAAGCCTAGCCCAAAAGACAGAACCCAAAATCCGTTCTACACCTCTGCTGACTACGCAGTAATCCTCCATGGAAATTCTTGAATAGTGCCTGGAGTTTGGAGAATAAATCACAGAATATTCTGAGTTGGAAAGGACCCAAAAGGATCATCAGTTCCAGCTCTTAAGTGAACAGCCCATATGGGGATCAAACCTAAAACCTTGGTGTTATGGGCACCATGCTCTATTTGACTTAGTCACCATTTTTATATCTGTGCCTGGCAATAAATGTGATTTTATTTGTTATTTTTTATTATCTCAGCATTTTGACTGTTACTAAGATTTTTTTTTCTCCTAGTTTTGTTCTCTCAGTGATCCAACATCCCACTTAAGGCATTAACTATGTGTAATTTGATTTTTTACTTTTGTTTACCATGAGAGGTTACAGAAATTCATTCTGATGGGAAAGATTGGTAGTTATCTTAGTACTCAAATAACCAAATCAGCGAAATGTTTAATAAAGGCAGCATGATTACAGTTAAGTGTAATCTGTAATCAAGTGTAATCCTGACTTAACTGATCAGGGAAAAAGAAAAAAAAAAAAACTGAATCAAGAAATAGTCAGTTACAGACCAGAGAGAATATTGAGCAATTTCCTGGCACATTTCTTTTACTGATTCAAAGTGCAAAAGATAGCTGAGGTTCTTCTGGATTAATTTAGACAGGATCAATCAACAAATGTTGTCTTCTCTTTTTTTCTGATTAATTGCAGTAAGCATCACATGCTTATTTAAGCAGAATCATCTGTATGGAGTTAATCTGTTTATTGATTAGCACAAAGCAACCATTCAGCTGAATCTCATTTGATATAACATGGTGGTCTAGTATCCAGAGATAGACTGCAAGAAGAAGAACCTCCCTTTATATTTTTTAAATGGTAATTCACATATTTGATAAGGATTTCTATATAAAGCTAATTTTATAGACTGCAAAACCTGTTCATTTATGACAAGATGGCCTTAATACCTGTTGTAAAGCGTAGTTTTTACTATGCCTTAGCATTATACTTATTACAAAAGTAAATTTTAGCCAACCACTTACACTAATCTGACAAAGATTAGTAGTATCTATTTTAATGACAAGTATTCAACAGTTAATTGTACTATAATTTTAAAGACATACATGTATTTCAAACATGTATTTACCTTTATTGTGTGAATCAAGAGTACTTATCCTAAATTTTATTTGTGTGGAATTGTATAGAACATTAAAAATATACTAATATATCAATTTCTCTGGGTCTGGATTGAAGGCACTTTCCCAGAGCAGAGAGAAAAATATTCCTAATTCCCTGTGTTTCCACATTAATAGATCAGCTAAGAACAAGAAAATATTCACGGACTATTCTGGTATAGATAACATAACAAATAGGAGTAACTGGAAATTTTTGTGGACTGTTGGATATATCTGTAATAATAACACCACATCTTAATTGTTTCTGTTCTGAAAAGTTGCTTAGGTAGAAAATTAATCCTGCTGAATATATTGAGAAGGGCTTTGAAAAGATGTGATTACTTGAAGACAGGGAATTTGCTAAGGAATACCAAGTATCCACCACTTGATTCTGACTCCTGGAAAACAACATGGAGATTACAAACTACAAAAAATTAACTCATATTTATCAAGTAATGCTAACTGTATTAATGTACAGAAATTATTCCTATACCAATACAGTAGAAGAAAAGATACACTTTGAAGCTGCAATGTGAAATCAAAGTCAGAGCAAATGAGAGTCATCATGACATCTCACAGGTGTCTTAAAAACAGGAGATGGTTACTGTGGCATTTAAAAAAAATAAACCTTAAAAATCAAAGGCAAACACAACAAAAACACTGACATTCAAAAGCAAGACGTCATTTTTTGTGACTGATTCATTCATGTCATAACCCTTCCTTCAGTCAAATAATGAATAATGTTGGGAAAAAATGTTCTAAGATAGTAAAATTTCACTTTATATCCTGGAATTATGCATATCACAGTTGAATGTGTTTTTAACTTGTTAGCATCTCTATTAATTTGCACAGGCCTTCTCATGTTAATATTCTAACTTTTTAGACAATCATCCTATTTTGACTTGCTTTTTTAGCTAACTGCCTCCATTCACGTCTTCAATGGGGAATTCAACTGGTAATTTAACAGCCTGGACTCTTCCCTAATCCTGTTGATGTATTCCCAGTAATTAACACTGTGAACAGCTGTATTGTTAGATGTCCAAATAGATTGCACCAAAAATGATCATTTGTATTTTGTGGGCTTAGTGGACAAAATGAAAAAGGATTCTTTATTGATAACCAGAGTTTTTTGTACAATTTTATGAGTTAATAGGGTTCAATTAAAATTGCCAAGTCTCAAGCTTCTTGCACATGTCTCTGGAGCTTTGAAAGAAGAAAGTTTAATGAATGGTTGAACAGTTATCCTGATACCCTAGTAATTAGAGAAAGGGTAATTAATGTGCATCTGTGGTAGACTCTGGGGTACTGTCAATGACCCTGCAGTGTGGCAGAAAAAGGAAATTATGAACTTGGCATGGGAATACAGCTTTTCCTATTTTCTTAAATTTTCAATCTACATCTGTGTTTAATTAAAAGAAGAAATGAATTACCATTAATACCATGAGGCAATGAGCTCTGATTGGTTACAGTCCACATGGATTTTGAAACTGATAGAAACTTGAGAGATCAGAAAAGATTTTTTGGAGATCCTTTCCAGAACTTTTCACAGAAGATAGCAAACATTTAGGAAAAAAGAAACTTAAAGGCTGGAAAGCATTATGGTGAAAGACATTTGTATTTCACTACAGCTTCTACTGTGACCAATTTTATTTTTAAATTAGAGTGCAGGTGCCCCAGTGCGGTGGGGGCTGTGGGGCATCTCTGTGAGGAGAAGCCATGGCTGCACATGGCCAGCTCCAGCCAGATACCGGGGGAACAACAGGGCATGGCTGAGCCCCTCAACCAAGGTGGTGCTGCCTCTAGGAAAGTGTGTTTAAGAAAGAGCAGAAACAGAGACGAAAACAATATTACGCGGAGGAGGAGGTCCATGGCACCAGAGAAAGCGTTCCCTGAAACCTGTGAAGCATTCATGTTGGATCAAAGGAAATGTGTGAGGAAAAAATAGTGCTGGAGACGAGCTAGGAGGGACTGGCTGCGGCTCCCTCACTCAGAGGTGCTGCAGGGACAGGATGAGGATGGGGCATGCAGCCAGATGAGCTAGGAGTGAAGTTAAGCCTGGAAAAAAGGATACTAATAGTGTTGCTTTAGTATTTCCTCTTTTATTTCCCTCTACTTGAACTAATAATTACATTTTTATTTTGACTGGCAATCTGTTAATTTTTCCCTAGTAAATGCTGTCTTGCTGATAATGGTAATTGATAAGCATTTTCCCTGTCTTTGACCCATAAGCTTGTTTCCTGCTGTTCCTATTTTCTCCCTTGTAGTTTTGCCCAGGGCTAACCCACCACAAGATTTTATAACTGTAAATACAGTGAAGTAAGATCTGCTCATAACAACTAAAATTTAGTCTTATTTATCTTTGGAAGAAATACAAAATTACTTTTTTTTATTAAATATTTCGTTTGTACAAGTCTTGTACAAATTAATAACACTGAAGTAAACTTATTGAAAAACAGTTCTCACAGATGTTAGATAACTAGGTAAGCTGATGCAGTACTTTCTAGAAGGATTCAGAGGAAAATTGCTTTTATGTCCTGAAGCAAAATAGCTTTCCATATTTCACATGATAATAAAACATATCCTCAGGGTAAGTAAGTTGTCTCTACTTTTAAAACAAAACACAATTCAATTTGTATGCAAAAGTAAAGTACTATTTTATGAGAACAAGTAACTCGCCCGAGCTTAGTGTTTTAGCAGATTCTAATACCTTTTGTAACAGTACACTAGTTCCAAATTAACGCTGGCTGGCCATAACCAATGAGATTTATAAGATTCATTGGAATGTTAGGCATCAACTCATAGTTAAATTACTAGAAGTAATTTAAGAAGTTCCAAGATGTGACTTTAAGATAGAAATGCCCTTCAATATATTTAAACTTTTGAGTTAAGTCAAAATCAGTATATGTATGTAAATAGGATAAGTTTAGTATATAAATAGGATATATAAATAGCAGGAGGAGAACTCTGCTTTTTAACCAAAACCTGGTATACCTCTAGAGCTAGTAAAACACTGAAAGGGACAAATTGTGCAAGTGAATGATATAGCAGGCCAGGGGCAGAGGAAGATCTCCAATCTAAACAATGATTTCCACAAAGCAGTGTGGAACTTTATGAAGTATATTGATTCTTTTCTTTTTTCCCCTCAATTTTTCAGAAGCCTTACAGTTTCCATTTTTTTCAATCTTACGAGTGAGAGATGAGAGAAAAGAGATTCTTAGTTAATTTAACCTGTGCCCATAGTACCACATAGAACTACAGTACCTTCAATAGCATCAGAGTAGAATGTTTCCAAAACACTTATAAACATCCTTATAAACTTACAAAGCAGTCATAAGTGGACAGAAGTGTGTCTCTGTGTGCTTCGGTTGAACATCCTGTTAAAAGGAATGGTTATTATCCAATTCAGTTCTAACATTCCAGATTAACTAAAGACTTTCAAAGAATAAGTGAAGAAAAATAAAAGGTCATGAAAAAAATTAGTTTAGAGGGATATAGACAAGTCAGTGGCACATAACTTTTCTTCAATAAGTTTGTTCAGATTTAAATTGCCATTAGGGAAAAAAGAAAGGAATTATTAATGTCATAAGGAAAATGAAGACAAACTGAACTATAACTCTGAAAAAGCCTACACTGGTCTCTGGCCTCACACACAAGTAGCCACATCCAGTAATGGTATTGAGAGTCTTCAAAGCATTATTTACTGGATGCTGGAATTAGCATCTCGGCATGATGTTGAAGTCATAAACCTGAAGCTGTCTAAGGCTTTCTGGAAGCCACAGGCAAATTTTTGCTATGTTGCAAAACTGATGCACAACACATGCACTAGAAGCAGGAAAACCCACACTGTAACAGAATGCTGAGAATAAACTCCACATGATTCTGGAATTTAGAAGCCTTAGCGACATAAGTGGTTCTATTTTGTGATTCTTCTAAAAATCTGGTCTTGAATGTTAAAGCTTAAAAATTTTGTTTTATACTTTTGTATAATTCAGTCACAGGTGATGGTGCTGCTTCCTTGAGGTAGCTGGAGTAGAACTTTTGTGTACCTAGCAAAGAAGATTGTATACAAAAAACTATTTTCTAGCAGTATCTCATTAACAGCCTACTCACAAAAACAGTTCCTGAAGAATTTCTGCCTTACATAGAAGACTTCCTCTGAATACTTCTGCAGGACAGAGTAACTGTTTTCTAAATCACCCTCCAGTATCACCAAGAGAAAGAGACCCACAAAGATGAGATGCACTGGAATCAGTCCAGATTAGTAGATCTGTTCACTGCTGATAAGACACTCAGACAACATCACATGCTAACATGTTCTCTAGTCAGACAGAGAAGTACTGGGCTGTATGATCCACCAGACCTAAGTGATGATTGGGGTAAGTAACAATGGAGGCATTGAAGTCTTAAGTCCAGAGCTTTTTCTTTTTAATTGACCTATCTTAAATTTGTGCTAGCCGTCTTGATAGGAATAAGGGCTTTCAAAAGATGTTGCTCAAACAATACCTTTGTCATTTGTCTTCTGGCCACTAACAAAATGCTTGAGAGTCAGTATTTAAGTGAATTCATGAGTTCAAACACACTATTTGAGCAGAACAGGAGCAGTGTTCACTAAGAATGCTCCTTCTACTGTCCTCTTAATTTTTTTCTAGTATTTCTCTCCATCAATCTTCAGGGTTCTGTACAAGTTCAGAAGATTGACATGATAACTTTACAGCAGTATTCAAGTTAAAACACAATTCATGCTGATGCCATGTTAATGGCTATTGTTAGGTGAGAAACAAGTCATTTGCTTGCTGAAATTTATAAGATTAATGACACTTCTATATTATCCTGCCAAGAGAATTTGGTTTAAATATGTATGAACTTACACTTCCATACAAAATGCAATAGCATGCTGTTCATAAAAAGAATGGAAATAAAGTATGCAAATAATGCTGTGTAAAAGCCTGGTGTTATATCCACCGTGCATTAAAATTCTTTGTCCAGCAGTGCATTTCACATTGAAATGGCTTATAAATAAATAAACAAATCAGCAAACAGGATTATTGTCTTTAAATATGCAAGGTTCCTGACAAAATATCTGACACAATGAATACTTCTCAATACATAAATTTTGTAATAGGTTATTTATAGTAACCTAAGTTATATTTTCATCCTCACATGTTCTGTATAGCATGTGTAGCATTTTGTTCCACCTTTTCCCTACAATTTTAATTTCTTAAAAATTAAATTAAGAAACTGTCAATATGTTTACCAACAGGATTTTTTTTTTATATTGGCCTTTCTCATAAGAAAGATGCTGTCTATTAAAAAATGAAAACAGAGTTTCAGACTAATTTAAGGGAAATTTCACTGCCACAGTAAATTTGTTCTTATTGCCTGCAAACTTATTTCATCTGTGCAAAGGTGTTGTGCACATTTGAGGCAGTAAGTGTCATCTGTGGAGATCTTTGAGTGTAGTGAAAGAGCTGAACAATAAGAATTAGCAGGTTCTCTGGAGTCAATATTCAGCACCATGAGAAAAAAAGGACTGATAATACAAAAAAATTCACCACTTTATTTTCAACCCAGAATGCAAATATCTCACTAAAGGTGTTACATATTGTTTTCAAAACTAGCTTTCTTTGTTTAAATTAAATGAAAATAAATTCAGTTTCTCAAAGTATCTTTTTAAGACCAAGTTAATGCTTATACATAAGAAAGAGCAAAAGAGTGAAGAAAAAATAGGGGGAAGGAATTAGAAAAAGAGTAGGAGACAATGAAATTAATGAAATAATCCTTTTGTTGATTAAATGTTGTTATGGATTGCTTCAGTCCCTGAAGTATCAGTTTTCAAACTATGCATTTAACCAGCATACTCTGTGTCATTTGTATTTATTTACACAGACCTTTTTATCACATAATGGTTTTCCTCTGAGATCAGCATATTACAAGTTCTTTGCATATGTGGCTGTGGCATTTAACTGTATTTAGATCTCTGAATTACATGATACTATTAGATCAAAAGGGGTCCACAAAATTCAGACGTGTTTGCAGTTGCTGCTGTTGCAGTTGCTGCTGTAGCACTACCAGGGTTTAGTATCCCAGTTTACAAATGTTTTTTTTCCACAAGATAGTGTTGTTGTGAGCTTTAAGAGCAGTAGTTGCCCTTAACTGAAGACAAATAACAACAGATTTAACATAAATACACAAGTTTAATATGTGAACCCTTCAAGCCTTTTTGATCCAATTAGTACAATCCAATTAGATCAGTTACAGAAAACTGCAGCTTCTTCAAGTTTTGGTCATAGAAAAGGATAGGATATTTTTTAAATTTTCGTCTTTGGGGAAGGCACATGCTCATGTCATATTCTACAATGAAGACCGTGGTCTAAAAATAAATAAATGAGTGCCTGAGATGAAATGCCAGCAAAATTGATTTTGACAATAAAGCAGATACAAACATATGAAGTATTATGAAACATTGTCTAGATGCAAATTAATTCTAATTATTCTCATATTCTGTCTAAAAGCTTGGTTTACAGAGTATTTTCACTGATTTCAACATTATTTTCCCAGAATTATACCACAATAAATGAGGGGAATTTGACCTTTGTTTATGGAGAACTTGCTACACTAGAATGTGGAACGTAATGGAAGTCTTAAGGTTAAGATCATGTGCAGCACAGAGTATTAAGAGTAAATCATGCAGAATTCAGAATGACTTTTGAAGAAATAGAATAACCTTTAACATAACCTTTTTTAAAAGAGAAATCAGCTTTCTAATCCTTTGTTACTTAAATGAAATAAGATTTCATTTAATCACCTGTAGATGTTGTGTTTTCATTACATCCATCAAGTTACTTAGTCAGATCTCTTATTTTCTTCCCTACCAGAAGAAAACCGATACCAGGAAAAATAAATGCCCCGAAACAACCAATCCATCCAATGACAGATTTTGTTGGAATTGTTTCTTTGTTTGAATTAAAAGAAAAAATGCTAAGAGAGATTAAATTTTTAAATCTGACTTTTTGTTTTACATGTCAAGTCACAAAAGAAAGGTAGTCATTACAGTGAAATGCCCTAGCATCTTATCTCCAACAATGAACAGTGCGCATTTTTAAAAATTATAAAATCTATGAAATTGAAAATTTGCATAATATGTTAAGAAAATGTATTCCTATTACCAGACAGGTCATATTTGTGTAATACCTTCATAGAATATTCCAGACCATTTAAAAAAATCATCCATACTTATGCATAACAGATTATTTTAGTATTCTCAAACTGGAATAAAAAATAGATTTTAAACAATGAAAAGATCTGTTACTCATGTCCAAATTAAAAAAAAAAGTCACAAAAGTCTTCCATATTATCAACACTTGTGGATTTTAAATAAACCTGACTCAATAAAATTGGATAATCTCCCCAGTGACTAAGGTAACATAAATATGTCTGTTATTCTAGAACATGCTCTGATGAACAATATTAACATCAAATGTTTCATAGAATCAACAGCACAATCTGTTTTGTTGTCATTCAGTTCCTTGTTTTCCTTCTTTCTTCATGTGGAGTTTTATTCTTGTACTTAGTTCATGGCAATATGTGTTTATGCATGTGTTTAATTTAATGTGTTTTTTAATTTAGTTGTTGATATTGCAGAGTTGCCATAGACCAGGAGTTTGATTGTTTTTTTAATTGAAGATTTGATATTTACATGGTGCCCAAGTGGTAGATACTTTCTTTCAGTATTTCTCATCCTGCATGCTCAGATGTTTTAATATTTTTTTTCTATAGCTGATTTTTGATGAATACTCAAAAAGTGTTCTTTGCATATTGTGTTATAATTTTTGAAATCTTAAATTAGTTGGCTTTTTAATGTTTTTAATTTTAGTGTTGAATAAATCATTTTTACATATGCATTTTTACATTTTCCCCTTCCATACATTTCTTGATGTTTCTCTGTAAGTCAGTTTTGTTAAATCAGACCTCACAATCTAAAGTAATACCTACTGATAAATAAGCTGAAATTCTTCTTGTCTACTGCATTATTTTAGAAATGTTATTTGAAGGTTATTCAGTTCTTATGTCTACATGTTTTTATGCAGTGTAAAGTTTAGTTGTATATATGGACTTTGATTCTATCTAAATAAAAGACTCATCTGACACAAAGCAAAATGAAGTCCTCATTTCTATTCTTATAGTCATTCTTGATCTTGGGCAAATGTTGCATAAGTTCTGTGTTTTCTATCAGTTTTAGAAAGAATTAAAATGCCCTTAAATTTTGCATATTTATTTTCTAGTGAGGTAGACTAAGTGTCGCACAATTTCCATCTTGACTGAATGGCATCAAAAGAGCAAGCTCAAGGACTAAGGAAATTTTTAGAGATATATAGCTAAGATTTTAGGTTTTCTAAAACCAATATCAAATCAAGAAATCAAATATCAAATACAGAAAATATCATTGTGGTAACACATTTTGCATGAAACAAAATTTACATTCGCACAAAATTGCAAAAAGGAATCACAGACAACACCTCCACAAAACTTTCTCACTGCATCTATTACTGAAAAGAAATACAATGACAGGTCCTTTACTATTTCCACAAAGTGATTTTCCATCCTCTGTGGTTGGGCACATTCCTATAACACTTATTGTGCAACAGCCACAGAGATACAGGTCTGTGGTTTTCCCCCATCTGTCTAATTAACATATAATCTATCTGAAGAAGTGTTGTTTGTCTAGAACACCAGGTTCTTGGCTCACTGGTTAAGTATTCTCATAAAGATGTTGGATTGTCCACAAGGGCCGGGGAACAGGCTTTGGCCACAGAAATGCCTGCAAGTTTAGCAGTGTCACATCAATTTAAAATACTGTTCATTCATCAGTGCACGTGGTTATTGAGAGACGCTCATACTTTGTCTGAAAGCAGCATGTGGTGTTACAATATGTGGTAAAATAAAGTAGGGTAAAGTAGGGTAGTAGTTTTGTGTGATTGTCCTTTTTTAAGGAGTTTTACTCTAATTGCTACTAGAATTCTAACTAGTAGGTGGTGATGTGTTTAGTGAAAAACACCTTCACTGTGATGAAATTCTAGCTGTATTATTCTATATCATCAGATGTTATACAATCCCCAATAATATTTCTATTAAAATTAAAAGCACTCAGTAAAATATAATAAATATTTGAAATTGCCATAATGTAACATTATATCATATATCAATGGTGAAACATTTACAGTAATGCAACATTGATATAATTAACTCTAGATATGGTGGCTATGGTAAAAGATTATTTAATATATCTTTAACAAACCAATACTTAGAAGCTATTTAAACTATATGAAATCAAAGTAGCTAACAGAGAACAGAGGAAAGATAGGGTGGGGGAAATCTGCTTGATATTATTTTTTTTAAACATTGCTTAATATATTCCTTTTCTTCCTTGCCCACTGTCACTGATTTTGTATATCTACAAAATACCAAAATACCAACTTGAGGGAAGTTGTGCAATTTTACAAATTCACCTGCTTTCTGACCTTTTAAGGCCAGTGTTGCACTTAGCAGAGGAATATGTCAAAGAGTTTTAAATACCAGAAGTTCATTAGAACAAACATAGTGCCCGAAAACCACATATAAAACATTTTGCTTACTTTGGCCCAGATCCTCACATCATGTAAACAAGGATAATTGAGAATTAATGTTTATAGCTGTCAGCTGCTATCAGAAATATTAAATAATTAGACTGATATCTATAACCTTGTGTGTGTCCACTTAACAACTGTTACATAACATATCTTGGAGTGATTGCTTGAATATTTATATTACATGGCAGAGTTCATAACACTGCAATCACGCATAAAGTTAACTTGAAACACTGTGACCCCCTTCAGTATTTTTCAAAATTAGCAAAAATTACCATAAAGTCCTGGATTATAATTTAAAATGTTATATTGACACATATGTGTACATTTGCTCATAAAATGCCATTAAAGTATTAATGAAGTTATTAAAATACTTAGAAAGTAGGTAAAATCAGGCTCTCTGAGCCCCATTTTAAAGACCTGACATTAAAAATTAGTCTGTTCCAGGAATTTTAGCAATTAAAGCAAAACCATCCATCACCTTTTTTCCTTTTTTTTTTTAGTTTATAGTTTAATGGCATACATGACATTAGTGGAGTTAGAATTGGAAAAGCTTCAGAGAATTTACAGCAGTACAAAAAGCCTAAAGAAAGTACCTTGGCCCCAAATGCTATTATCTCTCTCTATATCTATCAAGAGTATCCCAACATTACACTAAGAGTATACCTAAGAATTTCTTATGATTTTGGAATATTAAGAACATGGAGCAGGTTTTTCTTGGCCTGCATTCTCTGCATCTGTTCATCCTGAGCATGATGGCTTTCACACCACCCTTGCTGGGATGTATTAAGGAAGTGTGAATGCTGTAATCTCTTGTCAAAAGCTACTGTGTTTCTGCAAATTTTAGCAAGACTGGTAGAGAGACAGAAGTTGATAGCAGTTTTTATAGTCATTTGATAAAAATGACCAGCCTTTTTATTATAAATAATTCCATTTTTCATATCAGATTTAGCAAACAATCTTGATGAATGAGGGAGGTGGTGTTGCTCAGAAAAGCCTATGCAAAAGATTTGTTTGACTATTTCTTTTATAAACAATCTATTTTCTCCTTGATAGAGGTGGTTTAAGCTTGCCTTCTTTCTCCTTGTTTTATTCTTTTCCCCCCCTATTTTCTTTACCTGCATGAGTAGAATCTTCTTTTTAATTTCTCCTTCTCTACCTTTTTACTGGAAAATATTGCAACTAGTACTTTAAAGGGAGCCCAAGGATTTCAGCTGGATAAAATCATCTTTCTTTGCCTCAGTGGCAGTACTGAAGAGGATTGGTAGGGATTGAAAATCCATTCTGGCAGCTGGAATAAAATGTTTTGTCACTAAGGTAGAAATCATGATGATTTGAGCATTTGTGTTTGATACAATAGACTTAGATTGATTTTTGGTAAGTTTTATTTCTTCTAAACGAATATGCAAAATTATATTTTAGAAACCTGTCCTGGCTGTAAAGTAGAACTTTATGCCACAGCATAATGTTTTATACTCTGCATGAATAATGTTACTGGATAAAAGTTCAGAAACGTCTCCTTTGCTTTTATGACTCCAAGTCACAGGGATATTTTTCTTTATTTTCTTCTAGAAAATCCAGAGTTATTGTCTCATATTCTCCTCACCCTAAAGAAAAAAAATTATATTTTTCACTAGAAAATCCAGAGTTATTTTCTTGTATTCTCCTTACCCTAAAGAAAATAATAAATAATTTATAAATGTCACAATTTAAAATAAGAATGTAAAAGCACAATTTCACTTTTGAATCATAAGTCCTATGACACAAGACTCACCAATATGACATCAGCACTGAGGTGATGATTTGGCTTCAGGCTAAAGGAATATGCCCACCGTGTTTTGTTTAATTTTTTTAAGCATCAATCCACTTTCTGTAATGCCATCACATGTAAAGAATAATCTTCTCTTTCAAGACCAGGCCATGTGACCGTCCTTAAATTCCTGTGAAATAAAACTAAAATATTGTTAAAGAAGTTTTGAAAAATCCTTCATCATGGCCTAAAAATATGATGTGAAAATGTGAAGGCATCGAAATGTAATGACATGAATGAATGAATGAATGAATGAACATGGTTTTGGTCCACCAAAATAGGTTTTGCTTTTATATCTTAAGTTGTAGGGGTTTTCTTTCCTCTTACTATGTAAGATTCCTAAGATTTTATTCTCAAGTCATACTGAGGGAAAAAAAAAGTTTTCAAAACACCAGAATATTTATTTTCTCATATCCTAAAAAACTTAGGACCTGTCTTTTGAAATTATTAATTTCAAAATTAAAAAACCTAAGTACACCTGTAGATCTCCAGAAAAATCTGAATTTGTTGTTCTCTACATGTCTTTACATTCCTTTACACATAATGCATTCCCTCATATTTTCTTGAACATTTATAATAATGTTTCTTTTTTCTATTGACCATTATTTGTAAGAAACCATGTTCAATTATAAATGTGGCTCAATAGATGCTCTTTATTCCCTCCATCATTTTACTATACTAAATATGAGATAATGGTGGAATATGTTAAACTTGGTAGCACCTGAATACTATACAGCAGCTTTATAATCCAGGTAAAATTTTAACAAGCATTGGACATTTTAAAAAAAGACAATTTTTCTTCCTAATTAATGGAAAACACCATTAAAATTGTATTCGCTGAATATTCTTTAGGTAGAACTGTTAAATTTGTATCATATTCTAATTTGATAAACTGATGCATTATTTTCTGACCTTGGGATTTTGCATTTATTACACATGGAGAAACATGCAGAAATAAATATTTCAAGATACCTTAAAGTAGAACTGGTCAAAAAGATGGTAATTGGCCCATACTGGATGTTTCATAAACTTTACCAATTTCAGTTTCACTACATTGATTCTGTTTGCTGTTCAGTATCTTGAACTGTCTGGATCTGCAACTACAGATTTTCTTCTCCTTGTCTCTGCTGCAGGTGGGAAAAAGGTGTTCTATGTATTTTTTTTTATCCAAAATATAACCAAAATTGTGTCATTTCCCACTTTTCTAAGAATTTTCATGTCAAGTTCAATACGTTGCTGAAAGTTGTTTTAAGTTATTAAACTTAAATATCCATCCCTGATTTTTTTTATTATAAATATGGAAAAGTAAAAGTTAAGTTGAAATAATTTTAATACATCAGATGTCAAAAGATTTTTTTCATACTTTATTTAATTGTAAATATTTTTTTAATGACAGATGTTCCATATTTAGATGACCATGTTCAACATAGTTGTGCATAACAAAAAATAAAGCAACTTTAAAAAAAAAGAAAGTAAGTATGTATTGGAAACATAGATTACTTTCTTTACTTTTTTGTTGTTGTTGTTGTTGCTGTTGTAATATATGAAGCAGACTATTCCTTGCCTTTAAATTCAGGATTTTAGGTCAGTTCCACACTGTGTAATGTGTAATAAACACTGTTTCAATATTTACCTTCTAGACCAGACTTTTTTCTATTAACTTTTATAGATTAGATATGGTCCCTTGTCAATGTATAATAAAAAAATTTAATGACAATTCAAGAACAAAATCCGTCATTAACCACTGCCAAGTAATACATAAAAGCTTCAGGATAAAATAAATCAGGGATTTGTATATGATAATCTAGCATAATTTTAATTATTCTTTAGTCAATCTTATTTTCAGGAATTCTGAGAGCTAGATCACTCAATGACTCCAAAAGAAGTTCTCAATACTTAGTACTTCAGCAAAGTGCACGTGTCCTATTTTATTACTTGTTTGAGAGACATGATACTCCTTCAGGACATGTTCACTTTTCCAGTTTTGGTGACATTTACAGTCAGAAATTGTTTCCGGCTGCAAACAGATGGTGTTTTTTTCCTCTTATGTAATGTCCTTACCTGAAAGATGCAGAATGTGCTGCAGTTAAGTCTTCAGACACCACTTCTCTTCAAAGCCTGTATTAATTCCACCCAATTTCTCCTTGCAGAGAAAATTCTGCTCAGTTTCTATAACCTTTTATTAAAAAGAAATTGGCAGTACATTCAGCTTCATTGTGGTGTGCCATTTATTTCTCATTGTTAACATTTGAAAGAAATTAATGTCAGAAATTTGGCCCAAAAAATAGTCTCTTGTTTTGTCAGTATCCAGGTATGTATTTTTTCTTTCTGCCAAGTGAATAGTAATTCACTTTGAATAAAAGTTACTGTGTTAATTCAAAAGAGCCAGCAAAACACTGGTTTTTTGCTTCCAAATCTAAGATAAGTGATTGGAGCACATACAACTTCAAGATCAGTTTGCCATGTTTTTCCACTTTATATATCAGGCAGAAATATCACAGAACCTAAACTTAGTAATGCAGGAGTAAGTACTCTAATACTAATTTCTGCAGTATTTAATCAGAAAAAATCCCAAACCTGCTTAAAGGACACAGTTGGTTAGTTCGTCTAAAATTTGCTGAAAGGTCACAAAGAGCTTCTTTTTCTTAAAGTAAGGACTGCTATACATACTTTAACAAATATGCTAATGTTCCTAAATAATTAATTTTAAATTTCCCACAACCTAAAATTGTTAATGTGCAAATTTTGTGGTTTTTAAAGATTTAATGTGTGTCTGCAGTTAAGGGCTGTTTAACACATCTGTACCCAGGGGTTAGAATGATCATTCCTTCACAGACATTTATACCAGCAGTGCTAGTTGTAAAGAACATCCCAATCCATCTCTTTTGATTCCATTTGAAAAGAATTGTGCTATTGTATTAGCAACTATTTACATTTTTTCAAAGCTTTGTCACGAAAGAGAACTATTATCAACCCAGTTATAGATATCAGGGGGGAAAAAAGATAATATTTCAGACTCATAAACCCATCTCTCAAATTTCAAGCGAACTGCAAGCTTTTCCTTTAAAGGATACATAATTATGAAGATTAAATAAAAGAGGTTGGGGCTTGTGTGCCATAAGATTATATTACCATATAAATAGCTGATTTTTGTAAAAGTTGATTTTGAATGTAAGAAGGTTATGGCAAAAAGACTTGTGATTACACGTGCATCAATCAAGCTTCAGTTGCAATAGGTTTGAAATCCCATATTAAGCTGGGAACACCGATTACTTATATGAAAAAGAAATCTTTATTATTCAGTATTGACTTCAAGAACATTGTCAGTGTGATACCAAACTAGCATGCAAAATAGATTGAGAAGTAAGAAATAAAAAAAATCAAAACAGTTTGAAATACTTTTATAAGATGTAGGTGTCTGAAATTTTCCTGATCAATTTGCTAAGAAACTGTATCTACAAGAAAAAATAAAATGCAGAAAGGGTTTTCTTTGAAACAATTCCAATGTTTACCAAAAAGAAAAAAAAAAAAAGAACCAGCTGTGGAAAAAGAAAAAAATTCTAAAATGGAACTTTAATATTTATAATTTTTAAAAATTGTTTTAAATTGTTATCAATGTTTGCAAATATCGCAAGCATTTCATAGATATCTTCATGAACAGGCTTGTAAACCTGTGAGATTATCTAACAGCATAAAACTAGCATACTTAAAGTGGGTTTGGAGGTTGTAAGGTTTACATAATTTCAATATGGAATTAGATAAAATTCTGAAAAATGGAAATATTTATATTTCTGGAGAAATATTTGTGAACTTATTCACCAGAGGAAATAAAAAAAAGCTAATGTAAATACACACAGAAATATTTTTCTTGTGCCCTACAGAACCATGAAGGGACTTCCACAGAGGTTACCATGAGATGGAAATGTTGGATTTGTACCATGATTTTCTGTTACCTATACAGAGCTAGAAATTGTTAGATAGGCATTTTTCTACAAATTAAGATCAACAATTACATTTTTAGGGCCTACACAGACCCAAGGCCTTTTCTGCTTTTTTATTATCATGCTGGTGAGAAAGCTGGAGGTGCCTGGAAGGCTGGGAGGAGACACAGCCAGGACAGGTGACCCAAACTGACACAAAGGGATATCCAGACCATGTGCCATCATGCTCAGAATAAAGACTAGGGGGAAGAAGAAGGAAGGGAGGGACATTTTAAATGAAGGCATTTGTCTTCCCAAGCAACCTTGGACATGGGATGGGGATCTGATATCCTGGAGATGGTGAACACCTTCTTGCCCATGGGAAGTGGTGAATAGATTCATTCCTTGTTTTGCTTTGGTTTTGTGACTTTCACTTTCTCTGTTAAACCCACGAGTTTTCTTGCTTTTACCCTTTTGATTCTCTTGCTGATTGTTCTAGTGGAGGAGTGAGTGAGCAGCCGTGTGGGGCTTGGCAGTTGTCTGTCCTACTTAAGACCTTGAAATGTTTTAGCTGTGAGAAATATCACAACTGGATCCATGCAATTACAGATTCATCTCCTGGGCTCACTGCTACTTTAACAACAACCTAGAAGTAGTTATGCATTACCCCTCAGAACAAATCAGTTTTATTTTGTGTCTTTTCCCTCAATGTTGAACAAAATATTCATTATTCAACAGACTGGAAAACAAACTTCATGAAGGAATAAAAAAAAAAGTAAGAAAACTTCCTCAGATTTTCTGGAGGAGTTTCAGATCCTCTGAACTTAATGAAAGCTTTTTCCACTGACTTTAAAAATTCTTATCATTCAGTATATTCTTAATAGACTACAAAAAGCCCCCTTATTTTAACAGTTAAAAAGAAGAGAAAAAAAAAGAACTAAGGATTGAAAGCCAAGGCTGTATATATTCTAAATGAGAAAAGAAACATCATTTTTTAAAGGATGATTAACCTTTTGTGTAAATAATCAAAGTGGATTCTATCTACCTGCATAGCCTGTGTGACAAATTTTAACTAGATGTTATTTTGAAACTGTCTACAAGTGGAAATTAATGAGAAACAGGAATTTATTTACTTCACTGTTGCCATTCTTACAGTGCCTGTTTAGCAAAGAAAGTGTTGTACTAAGAAAACTTTAATGTATTGTATTCTAATGTTTCCAAAGCATGATAAAATCCATTTCACAGCAGCACTCTTACAGCAAAGGAGTGCTCTTCTGGAGAGTTACTGAGACAAGTTAGTGGCCTCTTTATTTAGTTAATTTCCCACTTATTTCCCCATGTAGACCCACTGGCCAAATTCAGCCTTTTTTCTTTCTTTCTTTTTTTTCTTTCTTTTTTTTTTTTTTTTTTTTTTTTTTCTGTATGGACAACTGTTCAATTATTGCAGCCTGTGACAAACTGACAAGGAGATAAATTGTAGCTTCTAACCTTGAGCTCCCTGAGTATATGCAATTCTTGGTAAACTGGTATTTTCCTGTGTTTTGCTGAATTGCAACAACATGCCTTGTTAATGCTGTTCCTGGAAATACAGATAAAGTAGTGCACTTTGCAAGACATTATAAGGAAAATGCTGTTTTGTTAACATTGTTCACACACTCACCAAGCAATTCTTTCAGTACTGACAACATTTTGTAACCACTGTCTTCATTACAGCACTGGTGTGAGTTCTGCTGTCTACCGATACTGGTGATATGATTTTTTGGAGATGTGTGCTTTGTTTTGTTTTGTTTTGCTTTGTTTTTATTGTATGCCCTCTGATACAGATCATTTTTCTACTCTGACACCTCTAGTCTGTGCTTTTGCATGGCATAACTCAAGTTTTTTATTTACTTTTGTGTGATATAGCCAGGGACTCTATGTCTTTTGAACCAACACTCAGGAACTTCTGACTGCTTAAGTAAATCCATTTGCAACGAATCCTTTAAAAAACATTTACACTATCTTGTAACTGGAAAATATCTAAATATCTTCATACCAAACTAGTAACTAATTTTACCCTCATAAAAGATCTGATCACTTCTATGTTTCATAAAACTCAGCTGCCTAAAGCCCTCTCTTTGTACAAAAATCTTGGGTTCCCAGTTTTTTTCCTTGAAAATCTAATTAACAGTATTCTTTTAAATAAGAAGATTACTTTCTGTGAGCAATTAACGGAAATTCAGTCTGCTTTAAACTTTTCAATATAGCAATGAATATTTATAAACTTAATAGAACTTCACCCTGGTAGGCAATCCCTTTAATCTTATTTGAAGCAGCGTGGGGCCCAAGTCTCACTGGATTAACATCATATTTTCTTTTGGCACACACACACAAAAAAATAATTTCCTTGAAATGAAATATTTGACCAACTCTTATCCAAATCTGTGACAGTTCAAAGTCTGTGTCAGTAAAACTAGAGTGTGTATATCCATATTATCTTTGGCTTCATGCTGTGATTCAACAATGTTCTCTCAAGATCATATGCACTTTTCTGCACCATTAGCACCTGCTGGCTTGCAAATATAAATCAGGGACTGAAAGGTAGAGTAACTGTGGTCTTAAAATGTAAGTCAAATAGGGTAAAGGTCTGCTACAGTGAAAAAAAAAATTAAAAAGCAGGTATCCAGCAAGCAACGATGTCAGCTGGAATAAAACCAAAGAAATATTTTCAGTGTTGGATTTCATCTCTAATTTTGCTTTATCTCTTCCATGTGAGTAGTTGTTACTATGAAATTGCTTTGGAAGTAAAATCTGGTTTACATTCTCAAAGAAAATGGATACTGAGAGCAATTTTCTAGTAATTTCTATATTATTGCCACGTATGCGAATATACCTGAGAGATTATTTTAGAGCTGGGGTTTTTTAGCTTTTCCTCTCATTAGCTCTTCCTTATGATTTGTGCTTGAAGAACTGTCTTGACTAATTTCACTGGTTTAGAATGTTTACTGGAGGAACTCTTCTTTTTGTCCTCCAACTCAGTGTTTCTCACTAGTCTGAGCCTATTCTTCAAGATTTTATTTTCCTATGTCCATTTATTCTACTGTCTTTGTTTTGTATTTTCACTGGGGCCAAAGTCATCTTTGTGAAAAATGTGTTCTCTTTAATGAACTCTCTTATTTTTGCAGGTGATTTGAGAGTAACTGTCTGTCAAGAATACAGATACGCTGAGGCTTGAATGTTCTAATGTAAAAAAAGAGAAAAAAAGTAGAATACAGATCTTTGGTATTTTATCGTAGTTATATTTTGTGTAAGAGGTGATTTCGATGCACAGGACTTTCCAAGAGTCACACAGAGCAAATTTAAGGTGCTCATTTATCTCTGTGAGAAGGGGTTGCTTTAGGTGATGCCTGTTCCCAATGGATCTGCACATATTCAGCAGGTCTGATGCATACAGAATAATGTCAGACTTTGTGCATCTGGTGTGGTTTCAGAGATACAGCAGAATCAGTTTTCTTGAAAACAGTTTGAAACTGAAAAATCTCAAATGGGTAATGAGGTGACACAGCCTTGGCCAAAACTTTTGCAAACTCAGAGCACACAGGGCAGAATATTATGCCAAAAATGTAGCTGATGAAGACAGGCTAACAGGGCTGGAAAGGGATGGATAAAAAACCGAGAATAATTCTAGTAAAATTAGAAATATGTAGTACTTGCACTCTATGGGTTCTCACACAGCATTTCTCATGAAAAGCAGACACCACTTGACCTCAATTAGGGACATATGTCTACCACCATAGTGCTGCACAAAACTGTATACACTATACTGGCAATCACCAGAAATACCTGATTGCATTAAACTGCAGATGTCAAGTGGAAGACAAGCTGTTTTTTTGTTTTGGGATTCTAGTGGATTTTATGACAAGCTTCTGTCAAGAGTATATATTCTTTTTCAGTTAATACTGTGCAGCTCTAAAGATTTCTGTTCTCATAGAAAACAAACTGACTGAAATGTAGGACATTTGATACGTTCTGTTGAAAAGCTACATCCTCTTCTGAAAGCCTGAAATCAGTAGAGTTTCAACAATTCCTGAAGGAAGAGTTCATGCAAGTAGAATTACACTGCTACTATCTTTGCAACTCTCAAATGGTAGTCAGTGTTAACACCATAAGGTACAAATTTTCCATTATGCAACAAATACTAAATTTTAATTTTAGTTTGTGAAATACAAACTCTAGAAGGATTTTTTTGCTTCCTGATGTACTTTGGCATATGATGCCCACCTCACCAGGGCCAGAAGTCAGACTCAGTGGTCCTCATGGGTCCTTTCCAATTCAGGATACTCTATGATTCTATCTCAGAATGTAGTTGAGTAGAGATGTTTAAGAAACTGATTTTAAGTCTGTACAGCTTTTGTAACATTGCATATGATGTCATTTCTTCCTGTATCTCATCTTCCAGGTAGGAGGTGTTTGGTTAAAGGTTTTTTTCCTTACTCTTTCATCCTTCCCTCTTGTTGCAGGTCACAAGAAGGGAGAAAAAGAAATGATGCATGGGAACATCACATGTTACCCAAGATGTCTTTTGTGGCCTCTGCATTATAAAGAAATCTCTCTAAATCACAGTCCTTGGTTGCCTGGTTGCCATCAAGAATATACTGGTTCTAATTTGGTGATAAAGGTGATGGAAAGTAAAAAAACAGCTGGATATATAAAATTAGATTATAACCACAAATGGATTTGTGACATTGCATCGGATATCATTATTTTCATTCTAACGTGAAGCAACATTTTTGCCCACACTCACTATTTAGTTAATTCATTATTATTTAATTCAATACCAAAGCTTTTTTTTCTCTGACAGATCAAGTATTAAAGGTAAAATATTATAATATATGGAATTTTTCTTTCAGATACACTAGTAAAAAAATTTTTAGCTAACTTCTTTATACTAGTACAATATGGATTTCTCTGATGCATAGGAGATTTCCTCTACTGTTAAAGTGAAGAGCTATGACTTTTCAGATTTTGACTTGTAAAGAAAGAACTTTCCTTCCCACCAGATGTTTTATTCCCATGCCATTTTTTTCCTTAGAAATGACACCTCTTTTCTAAACAAAAAAAAATAAATAAATAATTTTAAAAAATTAATTGATACATGTTTATTTGGCAATTATTTTAAATGTCTTCTTTTCCCATCCCTGCTTCTGAGTAAAAGCAATGGCTCTCACACCATCTCTTCAGACCACCTGAAGAGACTTTTGGCGTAAAAGGTCATTGGTCTTCAAGATCTTTAAATGCAGCATTTCAGCTTTCAGAAATTTGATTTTGATAACAAGATTAAAATGAATTTGAGAAAAACTAACCAGTGCCTCTAGCTGGAATTATTGTCAAATGATTTATAGACTATGTCTTGAGAGATATGGTTCCTGATGTGTTGTCTCAGCACACAGTCAGAATTTTACCAAAAGGGTAGCTGTCATTAAATTCACACTACATGTCACCCAAACCTAAAGAGAATCTCAGAAAAAAAAACTTGTGCATTTTATTTTATTACTTCACATTTGTGTCCAGGCCAGATTTCAAAAACTTGCTTTAAATATTGAAGGTGTAAAGCTTTTCATAATTTAAAAAGTACTTAAAAAATTTAAAAGGCATACTATGATGTGTCATTCCTACAAGCCACCATAAAGTTGCTCTGCTGTCCTCTGGGTCTAGGGTAGTTCTCTTTGCAGCCCTATTGAAGAGGGCAGTAAGAATTATCCTTCAATCTTCCTAATATCTGTAAAGTTCAGAGTCTCATTTGTAATGAGCAAGTGACATGAACCAATAATTAGAACGCCCTCAAACACTCCCAAAGAGGTGTTGAGAAAAACCTTCCTTTAGAAAAGTTTGACTGTTTGCCATTTTTCAGATAAACCAGAGTTTTGGTTGATTATGAAGTGATAATTTCTGGATTGGGTAAGAATGTGTATATCTACATTCTTTCTCCAGATAAAAAGTAGATTACAGAAAATGGCCATTATCTGATGAAATTACTTCTTATTTACCATGATTACAATCAAACTTTTTGATTCTAGCCTGAAAATTTTTAGTTTCCTAAGAAAGAAAATACCCTGTTCAAATAAATCTCTTATTATATGTCCTGATAAAGCAAAATTCTGTCTGGTTACTGTGTTCTGTTTCTTTCCTTTATCCCATACCATCAAATGTACTAGCTAATACTAAAAAATTAGGTAAGTTGATAATACAACAAACTTCCATTACTAATTCCAGTGTTTTTTACATGGCTACATATGAAAACTGTTCTATTCAAATAATTTTCTTGTTTTCAAGAAGAAAGAGGATACATGTTATTTTTAGTACCCTTTAATGTAATACTTCTATTACTGAATTGTTTAGAACTGATTGCATAGACAAAGTTCTTTGAGATCTGCATTTTTTCACCTTTAATCCATGTGTGTTGTCTTCAGTAGTCCTTGTCCAATTTAAACTGATTGCCTAGACAAAGTTCTTTGAGATCTCCTTTTTTCACCTTTAATCCATGTGTGTTGTCTTCAGTAGTCCTTGTCCAATTCTTGTGATAATTCTGACAAGACTATTTCTTTGACTGATGTTTGATTTTGATAGCAAGCAGCAAGTCATTTTCTTATCAAAAATTTGTACGTTTTATTTCTTACCATTTCTCTAGTGATGTTCACTAACTTATTTCAGATGGTACAGTGTTTTAAAACTGCTCAGAGGGATGACTATCCTGATTTTCAATTGTCTCTTAAGAGGAAAAACAATTAAATATGGAATAACTGTTAGCTCAATGTAATTCATTTCCTATTTTTTCACATGAGGTACACCAAACAAATATATAATTTAAAGATAATTCTGAGAATCTTATAATTGCATTACGTAGATCCTAGAGATATAATTGATCATTATTCTGCTTGTAGTTGCCAAGGTATTTCAGTCAAACTCTTTTTAAAATTTTTATTTATGACATTTATTTTAATTGTTGGTCCATGAATAAGACTAAATGCATAATTTCATCTTTTTATCTACACTATTATAAAAGTTTCTTGGGATTTTCTACTGACAGCTAATTATAGTGTGCATTGTGTTAAAAATGCACTTATTAATTAAGAACAGTTTCATAATACTAATAGTTTTCTGAAATGCTATCTAAATTAGAAGCACTAATGTTGTTATGATTCTTGCTTTGAAAAGTGTCATAAAGCAGTGTTTAAAAACCTGAAAAATTTTTTGCTCTTCGCTCACTTACCAGTAAATACAGCTCTAGGCATCCTGAGAAAAAGTTTGGAGGGAGATAAGAGTGTATCAAGGACAGGACAGAAAGTTAAAAAACCTGAATCCTTTTTGTACTTGATAAAAAAAGTCACACAACAGCAAATCATGTAATTGCTCTTTATAAGAACAATTCTCTTGTCTCTCTGAGAAGTCTAGAACAAAAAGTGTATTAAAATCAAATCCTAATTTTGGAATATTTTATAAAATCAGACAGTATTTTGACAATCTTTACAGGAAATAATAAGGAAATATTAAGAAAGAACATATACAGTTGTTCCTGAATGGCATTTTCATGTGCCTTCTGATTTCTACTTTTTAACATTTCCATAACATGTTAATATTTAAACACTGATTTTTTTATTTTTCTTTTTTTTCTTTTTAACAGGCAACTAATAGCCCAGTTATGCATCTATGACTTTTTTTGGAGTGGCCTCAAGGCAAGAGCTGTTTTAGGGTTCCTGTCAAAGGAATTCAAAGGAGGGCAACTTCAGCAAATAGTTTGAGGACTTAAGTGCTATATGGAAGACCATCAACAGGAAGAAGAGTTGAAACCCCACGTACACTCCCCAATTACAAGTCCTTCTGTTCTGTAGATCCCTCCCTTGTTAAAAGGAGAATTTTAAATTCCACTAGTTTCTACATGAAAGATATAAATAATCTAACAGTTCGTAATTAAATTTCTCCATTATTATTACAGTCAGTAGTGACCAGGAAAGTACAACGTAGAAAATCTCTCAGATGGGCCACCTGAAGTGTCTAATAAGGAGTTTATGTATCATTAGCCTTTCTTCAGCTATTTAGATTTCCATATACTTTCAAATTTTTATTTTACAAGTCCATTGCATCTACTTATGACTTGTTGGTTTTTTACTTTAAACAGATTACCTTTATCAGATTTTCACAGAACTAGGCATTTTTACCTTGATACTATTTTTCTGCAGGTTAGTGAAAAGAAAATTAGTTATAATTTTAGCAGAGCCCTGGGATTTTTTACATTTAAACTCAAGTGAGAGCACAAAAATAATTATTTCAGTGAGGCACTATTATATATCAATTTCCAACTTATTTATTTTAATTTTATAAATTGTATTCTCTTTGCTAATGGCACTGATACACTAGGAAGTACATTTCTGCCTGAGAAGCCTATTTAGAGGTGTAGTTAGACTTCTATTACTCCTGGGCATAAATCCAAGAAATGGCATAGGCTTTACTTTCCAAGTGCACTTAAAACCATATACAGTTCTGAAGTGTGACATTTTTTGTGGATATCATAAATATTCTCACTCCTGAGTAAGTGAATCACAGAATCAGAGATTTGCTGAGATTGGAAAGCACCTCTGACCCCTGGAGGTTATCTGGAAAAACAGATAGAACAAATTGCTTAGGAATGTGTCCAGTTAGGTTTTAGAGCTTAGGTTTTGAGCAAATCTAAGGACAGAGAATCCACATCTCTTTGCAAGTAATTCCAGTGTTCAACTGCCCTCAGTGTATTTTCTATCAGAATTTCCACTCTTCAAATTTGTACCCAGGGCTTTGTGTCATGTCATCAGGTACTACTGAGAAGAGCCTGGCATCATATTCTTTACTCATTCTATCAGATATTCTTTGCAAATTGCATCATAATAGCCCAGATAAAGTGCTAGAAGTTGAGAGCACACACTAGGTAAAAAAATACTTTCATATTTTTTCACTTTCTGTTCTTCGTTTCCTAAATAACTCTGTCAGTTCTGGCCTCTATTATGGATGGAAGAATGAGGAGAGAACCATTATTCAGTAGAAATTCTTTTATGAATCTATATGTAAGCTACTCTGGGAAATAAAAATACTGCAATGTTATAGATAAAAGCTCAATCCTCTGAACTAAAAGATTGCTTTCTAGTTATGCATTCGAGAGACCAAGTTTTCTGTCTAGAAAGAATGAATGTGGTCTGATATTCTTAGGGAAATAAAGGTATATACTGGGATTAGTACTTTCATACTGAAAATCAATGAGACATATCTATCTAAGTAATTAAATGTTTTTTCCACATTCATTCTCTCATTTCAACATTTAATTTTGAATAGTATGATGGTTTGGTTCAGTGTATTCAATATCTTCAGTAGTAGTGGCAATGAAGACAAAAATGTTCAAGTTTGAGGAAAGATGTTAGAAAGTTTTGTCTGAACCAGTCAAGTTTGCATTAGTCCCCAAGTGGCAAAGATACATGTTTTCTTTTGAGAAACATAGAAGGAGGAAGGTAAAAACCACTCAGTCTGTCAAATTTCTCTTTCAGATGATATTTTACTCTGACCAGTATAATGGTATGAAATGGAAAGAAATAACAATGGCTACATATTAATTAACTATAAAGAAAACATCACAATTCTTTCTGTAAAAGATCAGATGGAGGATTAAATTAATATAAAATTTGTTCTGCAGTCTAGAGCTAATTGTTCGCTTTACAGTCTCAATGCTGTGAGAGGGTCATAGGATCATAGAATCACAGAATGACCTGGTTTAAGAGGAACCTTAAATATAATTTAGTTCCAACCCTGCCTGCCATGAACAGGAACACCTTTCTCTAGACCAGGTTGCTCAGGGCTCCATCCAGCCTGGCCTGGAGCACCTTCTGGGATGGGGCATCCACAATTTCTTTGGGCAACCTGTTCCAGTGCCTCACCACCCTCACAGCAAGTCAGTTCCTCCTAATTTCTAATATCTCTCTTTTACTTTGAATTAATTCCCCAAATTCCTGTCACTACATGCTCTTGTAAAAAAATTCATCTCCTTCTTTCTTGACCAAGCAATGAATAAATGTCTGTAAAAACATTCCTAAATAGGCCTAAGTAATGGAAACATGCACAAAAATCATGCTGATAGTGACATGGCTGTATGTGAATTAAATATGTATACACACTTTGTCTATTTTCATAGCCATCCCTGACTTCATAGTTGTACAGGAAAAAGTGTGTGCCTAATAAGGAAATATTTGAAATAACTGAAATATCCTTCAATAAAATTTTCTATTCAAGGATTTTTTTTTCCCCCAACAGAATAAAGCTGTAAGTCTTTTTTCCTTTCTCCATTTAACTGCAACACTAGAAAGGCAAATATGTTTTTTGACCCTTCTTATGTATTGGCACATTGTAGTATGTGTTTCAGCAGTATTAAAGACATTATTGTTATTCTGTTTATCAGAACCATTTTTAAAATCAGGTTTCTGGCTCTGACTAATTTTTTATTTTCTTAGTAATATCTTTGTAATTATTCTCTCATATTAGTCAGCATTCTTTCAAATTCACTTGTACCTCTCAATTGTAAAACAATATTCTGTAATTTAGAATGTTTTTTAAAGTAATTACTTTTGTTCAGTATTAGTTGTCAATAAATCATCATTCTGTACAGAAAATGTTTCTTTCAGGCATACTAGCAATGCAATGCCATAGTTTTGATGAAATGTTGCATATTTGCTTTGCTCTTGGGAGTTATTTATTCAGCTAAAGTGATCTAATAGCCTCTGGTTGTAGGATTATTTTTTACCTCAGACTGTTTCATATTTATGTGCTGCTGAGAATACACGTTCTTTTGTAACCTGTATAATACATTTAAAGTACTCTGTGTCCTTCCTCCTTCAAGAAATAAAATAATCTGGCTAGTTTGCCATGAAGTATGTTGGTCTACCTTCCAGCTGATAACATGCACATTTACAGTGCAAGTTCCTGAGACATTTAAAGTGGTTACTGTTATCCAATGTCCTTGTCCTTCATGATTAAATTTTGAAAGTCACATTTGTTTCATCTTTTCTGATGAAAAGTGTTATCAGCAAAATGAGATTGGTACACAACTTAAACATCTCTTTCTAGTACCCCTACAGGGATGTGATAGATGTCATTAAGTGGATCTGAAATGTGCATTCTCTGCATTTTTCCCTGATACTTCTATGGACTGCTGTTAATAGTAAAATGTACTTCATAAGTCCTGCTGGGTTTCCAATTGCTAGGTAAATTCTAAGCTGTTTGACATAATAACTCCAGTACTTTTTAATTATGATAGTTAATACTTATCTGTCATCAAGTTATTTCCTTAGATGTGTTTCTTTACTTGTATATGGTTCATTTATCACTTTATTTAGGATCTTTTTATCCATGTCCTATTATTTTAGATTTTTATTAGACTGAAGAATATTCCTGTTATACTAATATATTTTTCCATTGCTGATTTAGCTGCTGTCAGTAAAATCAACTGTTTCATTTTTAATATATCTATAAAATAGAATTAATATTTAAGTAGTGCCTTCTTTGCAGCAAATGTTGGTATCCAATTACTGTCAATTTTTTCAACACAAATGTCAGATTTGCTGAGATTGGTGTGATCTTGTTATTTTCTAATAATAAGTGAATTATTTTTAAAGTGACATGCAGATAATCAGTTTACTGCAATGGCCTTATTCATCACTAGCAGCACTTATCTCACACAGAGTCACCTTGACTTCCCTAAGGCTTCACATAGTATAAGCCAAGTACGTTAAAATGCCTCACAACCTGGCAGTCATACTGGATTTGACATTCCATCCAGGAGCCAAAGCAGCAGCTGCTTTCCTTACCTGCTGTGTGATACTCAGTGTCTGGCTGGGGCTGAACCAGAACAGTCCTCAGCTGGGGACTGGACTGATCTGAGATACGAATGTACCTAACAGTCTCTGAGCAAATGGCTCGGGCTGTGAATGCCAACATGCAACATAGGTCAGGAAGACTTCTTGTTGTTACACACTAATAAATTTGTACCTGAGTACATCAAATATCCTGCCATATCTCCAAGAGTTACAGAGCTTAGGTGAATTGCATAAATCACTAATTGCTTTCTCTGATTTCCCTTAAAATTTGCGTTCCACTATAATTTTTCTTCTTCTAGAAAATAAGTGTTTCTGATATCCTCAGAAAAACTAACTGATCAGATTTCTCATGTTTTTCTCTCTGTCTTATCATTCCACTATAATTTTTCTTTGTCTAGAAAATGTTTCTGATATTCTCAGAAAAACTAACTGATCAGATTTCTCATGTTTTTCTCTCTGTCTTATCAGTATAACACCATGATGCTTTCTTAATATTACATTACATTCTCAACATTACATGCATTTCTCAATATTACACTTCCTGCTTCTTATCTTCTTCTTCTTCTTTAGATTTTCTTTCAAACTGGTGTATGTACATATAAAATAATGTCATAGCTTTGTACCTTTAACTCTAGCCCCTGACCTAAAACAAAACAAATAGAAGGCATATAATATATTCTGAACTCATCTGCCCTTCTTTCCCAAATCTGTTTTACTGTGATGTGACTTTTAGAACTGGATTCCTCCCACTCAGTTCCTGTTCTCTTCATCATCTTAGAAGCAAGCAGTTATAGATTTTTTTTTTCTGATAAAATTCCTCAATTCTTCATAAAGGTTTCCAGTTTTATCCAGAATGTGCTTGAAATACCAGTGACCCCTCCTTGTTCTTGCAATTTTTTAGCAGTCTTGAAAGATCAAGTCTTCCCTCCACCTTTTCTTCTTTACAGTGATTTTGATGTAGATGATTATTAGGCCTTACATCAGGTTCAGGTATTTTTACAGTTCAGTGCAGAGCAAAGAAAGATCTTAAATACATCAGCTCCATGGTATCATAAAACACAAGACTGCGTGTCTCATGTTTATCTCACCAAAATGAAATTAGCTTTCTCTGACAAAAATAAATTCACAACAAAATTAAAATATACTTATAATGGTTTAAGTGCAGATACTTCTCAGGATTTAAATGTTTCAACCTGATCAGTAGACTAGAGCTTTCATCTTTAGCCATGCCTTTCATATGAGAACACAATTGTAAATAAAGTGTGCTACATCTTCATCAAGTAAAAAGCCATTTTGTCTAGTTCTCAGACTAATGGAATAAGAGGCTTGTTTTTCAAGTAATTCATTTTTTCCAAGGTGTTTCACAATGGAACCTATGGCGCACAATTATGTAAATTAGTTCTTTGTAACAAAAAGGTGATTGAATTGGGATTCATATTCATGAAAAGATGAACAAATTCATAGATGCACAAAGAAAGACATAGACATATGCAATGTATCAGGTTCAAACTTCATTAGAATCAAAGATTTCTCAGCTTTATTCTGGTGACATTGACAATTTTTACTACTATATTTAACCCCATATACATTGGAGAAACAGCATGAAAGAAAAGCAAAATTGCTTTTAAAAAATAATCTCACTTGTGAATTACATATACTTCTTGTGCAGTGTCCCCAAAGTGTCTACATTAATCCTATAATACAAAAATGTCTAATTAGAACAAATTTGATAAGCAGTTATCTGTATTAAACATATGTGTCACCATTCTTTGTACAAGCAAATCTATTATTTCTAAATGAAATCAGAGCACTAGATCAGAAAGCCTTACTGAAACAGAACTTTCTTCATTACTAAGCAAAATTGGGGATTTCTGTTTCAGAAGGGAGCCCTCATAATTTCAAAGTAAATGACAGTAATAGACATAATTAGCACTATAAAGTGTTCAAGAGTCTTGAGGAAATTAGTAGTGTGGAGTCTGAATGGACAAGATTACTTCTTAGGTATTGCAAATATGTATTAAGTATATAAGCGTTTTAAACAGAAATAGACAGCATAAGAAGCAACACTCTGGGAAATGAATCTGAATAGACAGCAAAACTCTTTATGTGATTAGACTGCTCCAAATTTTCTTTCGTCCCTGGATCTTTATGTAGTTGTGAAACATTATCAGTCATGGAAGGATCTGTAAGACAGGGCTCAGTGACATTGTTGTTAAATGGATTTTTATATAGCACTCATTATGTGTGACAGAAACAGTTTAACAGTTGAAAAAAGGGGCCTTTATTTGCCACTTTTCATTCTTCTTTGTGACTGCTAGATTTTGGATATCTACATGTCTTTAGTTCTATTTCCATAGACAATAAGGAATAATCCTATTTCATCAAACCTGTGTTGGTTCCTGTTTAGTGATTCAATATTTGTCCAGCCATTTTGTGAGAATATTAACCAGCTTAAGCAGATAAATTATATGCTTGTCATTTTTTTTGAGTAACTATATTATCTTTCAAGTAATATTCATATATTTGATAAAGTCAGATGACAAAGCTTGGAATTCATCAAAACCTTACCTGCAATTCTTTTTAATGAGACAATAACAGAGGGGCAAACTAAAGCAAAGTAAGGGTGATTATGAATTTTTCCAGATGTACATTTAGGTTTAACCAATTGCATGCTTTGTGCTGGTCTCTTGGGTCCTGTCAGTGGTCACTAGAAAAAAGAGACTGCCCCTGCTCTTACCTTTGTGAGAAGTTGTAGACTGCTATTTTTCCCCTCAGTCTTCCTTTCTCCAGGATGAACAAACTAAATTAACTCAGTCTCATACAGCTTCCTCTCTAGATCCTTCACTTATCTCCGTGGACTCTTTTGGATGTTCTCCAATTGCTTTAAATCCTTCTTATATTGTGGTGCCAAAACTGCCCCCAGCACTCGAGGTGAGGCCATCCCAGTTCAGAGTGGGACAGTCCCCTCCCTTGTCTGGCTGGTGATGCTGTGCCTGATGCCCCCAGGACAGGGTTGGCCCTCCTGGCTGCCAGGGCACTGCTGATTCAACTTGCCATCAACCATGAGCCCCTAGAATGCTCTCCTCCCTAGACCTTTAGCCTCATTTCTCACAGCTTTTCTCAGACTGAAACAATACTTTATTACACACAAAAAAATAATTCATTTTCCTCCCTCACGTCTATGCTCAATAAAGTTACTGTTTTCATTTCTGGATTCTGCTTTATTTTTGTTAGGATAATCTGAAAAAAAAAATATTGTTTTCCTATAGAAGGAGAAAAAATAGACAAAAACCAAAATAAAACACAAAATACACCGCAAACAAAAACCCCCAAACAAAATCCAAGTAAAGCTGAGTGATTTTGGAGTGTGCTTTAGTAGAAAAAATTAAACCCCAAATATCTGATATTGTTTCATGTATGCAGAGTAGATTAGGAAAAAAAAAAACTTAACCTTATTATTCATTCTGTCTAACTATTGTACTTAAAGTTTGAAGAGTTTTTTTTTTTCTGCAGTAAGTGAACAGTATGTTTGGAAAACCCCAAGAGTGTCATGCATGTACCTACATACATGTACATACAGGTACATACATGTACCTGTCTAGGATCAGGTCTTGATATAATTTTTCAAGAGATGTATTAGAGTAAATGAATGTATCAATTGTTGTGAATATTTACCTCCTCAGATATTTAATCCATGTACCTTAAATTCTCAGCTCTGCCTTATTGAAAATTTAATTCCTGCTTCCTTTCTATGCATTTTTGAACAAAATCTGTTGCAACATATTATTTTGGCTTCGGCATATTTTCATGACTGTTTACAGTATTGTGAGCAGGGGTACTTGGTGAGAAATAGCCTTATGCTTTCATTTTCACATATATTTTGCACAGGTTGCAAATATTTCCAGGATGGATTTGCATGATGTCACTTTAAGCATCTTGGTATAATTGTGCTGCTAAGTACATTCAGCTACAGTGCCTCCTTATTTAGTTATTTTGTTCATTAATTTTGCATAGCAGAATATAGTAGCAGAATTTATGGCAATTGAGATTAGTTGTCTTGATTTCAATTTAGTTTGCTAGAAAACAAAGTATGCACAAATTACACCAAAGAAAATTATGTTTAGTGTTTAGTCCCCTAAGTTTCTACATATTGGTTTGCTCTTTTCATAGCTCTAAACACACTAAAACCCAATGCACTTGCTCTTCTATGAACTATGGGCTATTCCCATTCCACAAAATTCCCCTTTTTATACCTTCTTTAGTTTTAATTGCAGATTTTTTTTTTGTCTGGATTTATTTATCAATAATAATTCCATTGGACCTATACCTCTTATATTCATAAGTTTCTTAAAAGCACAGGACAGTATCATCCTCTAGTTTTGTAAGTTCTTGAACAATATAGCAAGTATCTACAAAGTCCTCTGCCACATGGAATAGGAAATTTCCTCAACATTTATTGTCTAATTTGACTGTCAGCACCCCAGGAGAGCTGAGACCCTTGTGCCCAACCAGTCTGTCAGCATCCTGTTGGGAGAACCTTCACTGAGCAGTCCTGCTGGAGTGGAGAGCACTTAGACTGACTTATTCAGGGACGCACCTGAGCATAAAGGAGATCCCTCAGCAGGTCTTCCCATTTTAGGACCTCTCAGTGGATTTTCCACTTTATTTAAGTATGTTGCCTGCTGCTAGTGACTGCCAGCGCCCATGAAGGACTTATACCAACACAATGGCCCTCCTTTTTAATATAAAATGTGGCAGGTTAAGGTTCAAGGACTGGCAGTGATAGCATCTGACTGCAAAAACGCATTGAAAGCAATACACAGACAAGTTCTAATCCCCAATTAAAGTATTCAGTGTGCAAAAAGTATGATTCTTACCCAATAGGTGTCTCCACAGGGGAGAAGACAAGTTCAGCCTGTTAACTGATCCCAGTACTATGATAGAGTCTTACCTAACTCTTCCCCATTCTCAGCTTACTTTTATACTATTTCTTTATGTTAGCTGGAACTTGAGTTACTCTAGTCATTTATATCTTTGTTACTGATGGGTGCACAGTCAATAAAATGTGCACAGAGCACATGCCCAGTGAGGGTTGGTTGCACCTTGGAGGCACAGTTTGCACCTATGGGATGCAGGTGTGCATCAATATTATAATTAGATTATAAAAAAGCAAGTTCCATTGAGGACAGCAATTTTGACCAGTCACTCAGCAAGAAGGCATCTTCTCCTCTCTCCCCTGACTGACAGGGGTTACATGGATTCTCAGCTGCAAAGTACCACTGAGTTCCCTCCCTGCAAGGATTTCAACTGAGCCTGGCGGTGTTCCCACTCTTCTTCACCCTCCATTGCATCCCCCTTAGCAGGGGCTGATGCTTGCAGATTGGGTGTATGGGGAATCATTGTAGAATAGGTTTTGAGCATGCCAGCAACATTCCATTCAGGAAGTAGCAAACCCACCATTTCCGTGCCATTGTAACTTCTGTTATGATGTGAATATAACTTCCCAGTTTCCTCTATTTTTATCCCCAGCCATTTTTCCTCAATCTCACCACACAGTATTATAACTGATGGAAAATTGGTGTACTCATTCAAAAGTTCAAACTACTTTCACATATAACTTCAACACAGTAGAAGGGAACAGTGAAATATTATTAGAAAGAAAATCCTTAAAGAAGTTTTCTTATAAAAGAGTAAATCATCATCCTCAAAATGATTCAATTTTGACTATATGGCTATTTTGACTTCATTATCTACTGCATCCTCCAGTTCTGTTCACTGGAATTTTCAGCAGAACTTCACTTCTGTACCAGTTTAAAAAAAAATGATCTAAATTGGTCCCCAGTCTGATCACTGAGAAACTTTGATACTGATAGCCCAGTAACAGTGTTCCAGTTTGTTTTCCCCCCTATTCATTTGCTTCCTCTGACAAAGTTGTAACTTTTCATGCCAAAATATTTACGGGAGGAATGACACAGCTACAGTGCTTTCCCAGCCTCAACATATGCTTGGCTTTTAATAATGAATACTACTTCTGTTTTGCTATTGTTATTCTAATGAATAAATTAGCCTGTTAATACACCAGTTGACATTTATTTACATTTCATAGAAATTCTTATTACAGACCATCTTTTGCAATTAAACTAAGGTCAAAGTTACAACTACTGTGCAGTTGCTAACACAACAGCAATACCTAAATCCAAGTCCTCAGAGAATCCTCTGAGTATCTAGGCTCTTGTTCCTAATTCAATCTTTAGCCAACAATTGAAACTGTAGGATTAGAAAATGAATTTCAGAGCAATTACATTTGAGAAACTGTTATTATAAAGACATTGGTGAATAGAGGTCTCCGAAGTGTCAGTGAGTTTTGCTCTTTCCACAATTTGACTGAAATGTATTAAATAATAATCTCTGCATATTGAGAGATGAACAATTAGAATAACACTCTTCTAAAATACAGTAATGTTAGGAATGAGCAGTCTTTAGAAACTCCATGACAATGGCAATTTTTAGTGACCTAACAAAAATGAAATAAAGCTTTACTGTTAATTTAAAAATTTTCTTTCTATTCAGTGCTGATTAAAGAAGACTAAGAAGTTTACATAACTTCAGTGGCTACTCTTAATACATCATCACTAGAAGAACCAACATTTATCAACAGATACTACTAGAATCTAGCAATAGCCATGAGCCAACAATCCTGCTACTTCATAAGGATTAGCCATACAATACTTGAAAATATATTCTTATTTTAGACTAATGTAGGTGTGCAGCAGTTAATATGACAGAATAATTTCTTTACAGACATTTGTAACATTGGAAGATTATTTTTTAAAGTGTTTTCTGAGTGTCTTTGTGTTTGAATATAACATTCAAGAGTCAAAAAAATATTCTGTTTGAACATTGGTTTGTCTTAATTTTGTTTTACAGAACTGACTAGGAACAGACTTCTTCACTGGAATTGTAAAAAATTACTTTTTTACTATTTCTCTAGCAAAGATCATTCTTCAAAATTATGAAAGACAAATAGAGATCTAATGCACAAAATGTGTTTTTTCCTATACTGTAGAATGTTTGATTCATCTAAATAGAGCAGCTTTCAAGATATTAATATTACTGAAGAGGTACTTCAGAAGCTTCCCTGTCAGCCTTCTTTCACACTTCACTACTCAATGTCCTTTGAATTGCCACTCAGTGGCTGCCTAACCTCAAACCACCATAGGCCACATATATCTCTGTATTTCCAATGAAAACCCTCCATCCATAGCTTCACTTGGCACCGTGCTAATTCAGTGGCCCTGCAAGTGAGAAGAATTACCTAGAATTCTGTTTATTTCCATCTTATGTCATATATGGACTCCAAAAAGTAAATGGCATTATATGACTGCTCAATTTTAAACAGCTCTTTACTATTCAACAAGATAAATTAAATGTCCAGAATGCATTATAGATAATGTTTAATGTACTATTCTATATTGTAAGGGCAAATACTCAGGATTTTCAAGCAAGCAATAATTTGAACTCCCATACCCTCTCCTGTTGATGCAAGTCCCATGGTGCTATTTCACCTACATCTTTTCTGAGGTCTAATCCAGCAGGGCAGTTCTAATTACAGAGGATATATACAGAGTACCACAGAATCATTAAGGCTGCAGAAAGACTTTTAAAATCATTGACTCTAACCCCTAGCCTAGCACTGCCATCATCACCACAAAACCCTGTCTCTGATGTAAACCTCCCTTGGCACAATGGAGTGTTCCCTCTCATTCTGTTACCTGTTAAGTGGGAGAAAAGACCACCTCCCCCGTCCAAAACCTCCTTTCAAGCAGTCACAGAGAGCAATAAGGTTCCCCCTGATCTTTCCTTTCTCAGGCTAAACACCCCCAGCTTCTCCACCTGCTCCTCAAAGCACTTTTGCTCCAGACCCTTCACCAGCTCCATTGACCTTCTCTGGACATGCTCCAGCTCCTCAATGTCTTTCTTGAAATGAGGCGCCCAGAACACAGTATTTGAGGTGTGGCCTCCCCGGTGCTGAGTACAGGGGGACAATCACTGCCCTGCTCCTGCTGGCCACATTATTTCTGACACAGGCCAGGATGGCATTGGCTTTCTTGTACACCTGCGCATAAGCTAGCTCACACTCAGCCATCTGTCTATGAGCACCTCCAGGTCCTTTTCCACCAGGCAGCTTTCCAACCACTCTGCTCCAGCCTGTAGCACTGCCTGGGGTTGTTGTGACTCAAGTGCAGGACTCAGCACTTTGTCATTTTGAACCCCACACAATTTTCCTGGCATCAATCAAGCCTGTCCAGGTTCCTCTGCAGAGCCTTGCAGCAGATTAACATTCCCATCACCCACGCTGCTGCACCTGAAACTCACTGAGGGTGCTCTCAATCAGATAGTGAAGATATTTGACAGAACTGGCCCTAGGGGTCCTGGGACAAGCCACTAGTGACTGGTTTTTTTGGATGTAACTACATCCACCACCACTTTCTGGGGCTGGCCATCCAGTTAATTTTTAACCCAGCTACAAGTTCACCTGTCCAAGCCATGGGAAGCTAGTTTCTCAGGAGAATGGTGTAGGATGCCTTTAGAATAGACATGAAACAAATTTCAATAGGACATTTGTAATCCATCTTTCTGTCTAATGCCAGATCAACACAACTATATTTTTTCTGGGATGTTATGTGAAATCTGCTATTCTAATAGATCAAACCTGCAAATGAGAGGGACTCAACTATGGACCATAACAAGTGAAAGAAATTAGTGGTATAGCACAAAGTAGCAAAAGTCAGTGTCACAACACTAGGAAAGTTGTACCCAGAGATTCTAGTAGACAACTGATGTGTTAATGACATAGAGACAACTCCCATGATTTTGAAGCCTAAATGAGTCACAAGTTGTACTTAAATGCTAAAGAAATGCCCTGTTTTCTTCTGTCACTAAAGTTGCTTTAGACACGCAGCTTCCTGGCTTCAAACAAGCTTTATTAAAAGGTTTAACTACAGCTTTATGCTTTCATTCAGATACCTGGAAATCTGCAGTGGATACAACTGATTCAATCTGTGCACAACCTCCTTCATAGCCATCCTGACATCACTTGGTCAACGGGTTCAAGTGATGAAATTAAGACAACGATCCAAACTTTGTTAAAAGCTATTGTGTATGTCTAAAACTGAAGTGAAGTAACAACGTTTACATATTTGTGTGGCCTTAGCTGTCTTCACAGAGAGCAGCAGGCAGAAGTTCCCAAGGGTTTTTCCTGGAGAAGCAGAGAGAAGAGAAAAGAATTCTTATCTCTAGTCTCTGCTCCTGTTGTTTTTGCACATGTGGAATGTGTTAGGAAGATTGTTTACCTGAAGAGATTTTTCAGTTGGATTCTACTGAAAATTGTTTTGTTTCCAAATGGGAATTGTTTTGGCCAAATGTTGGCCAAATGGGTCAAACCTGTGTCAGACAGTCACAGGTTTTCCTTTACTACTCTTTAGTATCTCTTTTAATATAGTATAGTATAATGTAATATAATATCGTTTTAATAAAGCAATTGTTCAGCATTCTGAATCATGGAGTCAGATGCAAATCATTCCCAGAAGTTAGTGTCACCCTGAACACAAAACATTTGAACAACAACTCTTGGAAAGTGCTGTTGTACAACCTGACCATTAAGCCCTGCAAATGCTTAAGCAGTCATAGAGATCTCTTGAAATACACAAGTTAACTTTACCAGCAAAGTTTAAAATCTTTGCCTGTCTGCCATGGGTGGCTCCAGAATTAAAAGACAAATAAACAAGTGTTTTGAGGACTTGCATATTAAATTGATATGCTTATTACTGGTGCTTGAGGACTAGCATCTCTTGTAGTTTTAGTCATTGATCTTGAAGCACACACAACTAAATTAATCTCTAAGTTCAGCAACAGCAACTCTATTGGAATTACAGAAGAGAAATGTATTTGCTAGATGTATTTGGCACATAATCATTAATGTTCAGAGCTATATGGAGTACAAGTGCTTACTTTTTTACTGAGAATGGGTATTCCTCTCAAAACTTATGTAAATAGACCAATTTAATAGCAAATTGCACTTTTCTTTCATGAAACATATCAAAGCTTTATTTAGAAAAACTATTGAAGTAAATCTAAATTGCCTAACCTGAAATTGTGATACAGCTGATAGTTTTCTTTCAATTTTATTCAGCTTTTATTTTCCATGAATATATTCACTAAAGATAAGCCATTATATATTCAAGCTCATGATTTTATGAAAAGACTTTCTTACTGAAGACAGTATTTCTCCATTGAAATCAGTTATTACCTGTGCTCAGACTGGTATTAATGCATCTTCTCTTTGCTCTTAGGAAGGTTTCATCCTGTTAATTAAATCAATAATACTCAGTTATCTAAATTTCAGTTGACATATTCACATTTTAATGAAAAAGCATCACCTTTTTTTTTCTTGACCTTATGCTAAAAAAAGGAAAATGCCATATGTAATTCTTTTAATTGCTACTGATTACGTTAAGCAGGAGTTTTTAATTTAGAAAAAAATTACAAAGCAACAAACCAAACCCTAAGGTGCCAGCTGACAAATTACAGGTAATTAATAAAGGTCAGTCTCTGAGTATTAGACTCTTTTGTTATATAATGGGACTGTAAATTCTGAAATTGTTATATTTGCCATGAAAGACCAAACTAACAGGAATAAATGTCCATCACTATGCATTATAAGAAAGCAAGATCAAAAGGTTAGGAAAAAAAATATAGACATTGAAGCCATATTTTGATGCTAAAATAATTTATGACCAGAATTTCTTCTGGATCTAAAGCTATAGATCATATACCCAGGTGTGACAATCAAGAGGCTTTCCTTTTATTAAAAACCAACACAGATCACAATTAGCCTTAAAAGAATCATCTTCTACTTTTATATTTTTCTCTTTAAATCCAATAATAGCATAAAATGTAGATTTTTGTAGATCATAACACTTTCTTACTACCAAGTAAATGCTTAGAAATGCATCCTGAAATTTTGAGTGAATTTCAAGTTCCTAGTTCCACTTCCCTGAGTACATGGCGGAACTAAAAGAAAGAGCAACAATCTGGTCAGACACAGACTTGTCAGTATACAAGATAAAGGATTTAAGACTATTAATTTAAATAACAAAACCCTATTTATTTCAATCAAATTCAAATCCTAGGATTTTCATATGTATAACGAAGCACTTCTATTATTGTTTAAGGAAACCATTATACATGCAAATGAAAGCATTTATTCACTATTCAGTTGTATTTGGTTGTTGAAATGTGCTGAACTGATAGGAATTTCAATTTCAGTTCATGAAATTAAAATTCAGCAGCACTTTTTTTCCTGTTTTAAAAGTTTGTTTTAGCATTAGAAAGTATTTCACATATGTTGGTAACTAGTCACCAAAACATGAGAAAATAGCAAAAAATGTAATCAAATTGAATAAATATAATTCAAAGTATTTTGTATCAATTTATACAAATCATTTTATCATCAGCAATTAACAGCCAACCAACTTGATCCAGAGCCATTTTATTATTCAAGACAGATTGAAAAGAACACATTGACTTTTCAATGAACTTTAAAGAAATATCATTGGGTTACAGACCATTGTGTAAATTGAAAATGGAGTTCCTTAAGTATTGACGTCTTCAAAATCGACCTAGATTTCAAAATAAATTTAACTTCTGCCACTAAAAATATGTGAAAAATGGAAGTGAACAACTTTCATTGAAATTTGTGCTTAATTTTTTTATGTAGGTAGCAATAAGCTCAATAGATACTTATGCACATTCTCTCTATTAAAATTTGCATATTCATGAATTTAAATATTACTCAATAGGGGAAAAGTTCTAATATTATTGCTGAAAGAATTAAAAAAATATTTTACATAAACATATTGAATAGACAAGGGAATATGCCATAATTAATCACACAGTTTTACTTTCCTATGGCAATGGTTGTCCCTGTATGCTACTTATCTTTTAAGCTCTCCAATTAGCAGCAACAGTATTCAGAATATGGTGTTTTGGTCAGAGGTTAAAAATGCAAAATAATTCATTGGATCTTTGATCTGTTTCTAAGCACTTGTTCTAAGTTTATTGTGCCCTTGAGGTTGAGCCATAGCAGAGCACACCCAGCAAACATTCTCAAATCAGTTGCAACTTCCTGGGCTTATTTCATGAGTAAAAACCAGAACAGATGTTAGAAGGGTTTATTGTTTTCCCCCAAGTTCCCCTAGATATTGTTTTCCTTTTGCTGACAAAACATTTAAAAATTGGAAAGTGCATTGTTTTGGAAAACAGGGACTGTCATTAACCTTTTAATTTCCCATGATGGAATGCGTAATGCATAACCACTATGACATTTACATGGCCTGATATTTCAGTCCTAGCTTTTCACACATCTAGTTCTACAGTTTCTGTCATGTCAGACAAGACAGCCCCAGGTCGATGTCAGTCATAAAATTAATCTTCTGTTCAAACACACAGATTCTATTTCTTGAAGCCAGCTGTATCTGACAAAAACTTCTTCCTGGTCTTCTCATCTGTTACATTACTTTTCCCTCCTACCAGAATCATAGGTTACCAATGGATATGTGAAGGAGCAAAAGAACTTCATCTGGTAAATCAAGTGAGATAATAATATTTAGTTTAAAAAAACCCCACATGATTATTTAATGTTGGGATGCATTCTAGAGGTTTTATGATTTTTCTGTTTGTCCTTTCTCTCTTTCTATCTGTATTCTATCACATTCAGGAATGTAATGAGTGTCAGGTAAATTCAATGGAAGCCGGAAAAACTCAACTTATTATTTCGTAAAATCAGCCTTACAGGTCAAACATTAGAAGTTCCAGTATGCTTATTTTGATTATTTTTGAAGATACAAGGGTTCATTGATCTCTAGATCTTAAACTTCATTCAAAATCAGATTACTTGAAAAATTTTCTTTATAATCTTTGCAACTTTCAGCATGTTTATTGATACATTTACTGCATTTTTCATGGAAATAAAATGCTTACATCTAAATGAATATCAATATTGGGTTTTTTATCTTCTTCATTTTCTTAGCTTTTATGACTGGAAAAAAAAAACAGAAAAGAAAATTCTGCAGAAAAATACAGACTGAAAATAAATATTTTTTTTCTCCTTATGAATTCATGTGTAATATTTTTAGAATTTTGAGTAGCTATATACCCATACATCTGTTCCTCTCATCCTCAGAGATAACTGTGCTCCCCCTTTACCCTTTGTGCATTTGTTCTTAGTCTTTCCCATACATATTTCTTCCATTTACTATTCTTCAATTAAGATATCCTTTGTCTGCTGATGACTCGCCAGGGAACACACCTCTTCCACTGACACTGTCCCCTGTGCAAAAATACTCTGGCGATATTTTTATGTGAAAAGATGAGTAACTTCTCAGATATATGCTATTCTATGTTGTACTTTATCATCTAAGATTATGTAATACAATAAATATTATTAATTTGATCAAATTCAAATTATAACAATCTTTGTTCTTAAGAGATTTACTGCTTGTAACAGCCAGGTAGATAGATATGAATAGTTTTTATAAAATTAATTTCAATGCAAAGATGGCCCTTAGCAAAGAGTTTCAGGATTTTCCAGACTTTTCTTGGCTCCTGTTTATGTGTCTTTGTACATTGGAAAATGGTAACACATGAATTGCTGCATCTTTAGGAAGCAATCAACACTGCATTCATCAAGGCAGAAACCAGAATGTGCATAACCTGAGCATGCTTCTTCATTTCTTATGATCTCCACAGCTGTCTTCCTGAATTAAGACAGAAACTGATTAATAACTAGCAAATTATCTCTGTAAGATTTAATCCTTACTTTTTGAAGGTGACATCTGTTTAACAAAACTCATTGTTTTGTATGCATTCATTCCAAATGGAAGGCTCCAAGCCTGTTTCAGAAAAGAAAGAATGTACCCTAGCATCTATAATTTACAGTAATGTATGTATTTACTTATGTGTATCTAGTAAGTATTTAGCAAGTATATGGTTCACTTACAGCTAGCAAATGTACACACTTTTGGGATCTGACTTTCAGAAATGTTACAATGTATTTCAATACTCCCATTAAGCAATTTTTTTGCTATTCTATTTGCTACTTGCAGTTAAAGAATCAACAAGCTTAGAGGATCCTTTTTTCTCTGGTTTTTGTTTGTACTTTCAGCACTGCAAAATTTACTGTGGAATCAAATTATACCTCTATTTATTTCAGACACCATATTAATTTTCTAGGAGTCTTGATAGAAAACTAAAATTTATTTGGAAAATCTTATGCCATGTGGTTAAAAAATCAGTAAAGATCCTAACAAATGCACTTCTTAAGCCTCTCTTCTTTATTATTAGCATATTCTTATACCTTTCTTCTTTTCCCCACAGTGCAAGGGGGTAGCTGCTTAGTCTGTTAGGAGTTCTTTTGTAAACATATATGCCTATATATGCATAAGTCAGTAGGCAGTTTTCAGAATAAAAATTCCATTAAGAACCACTTTTGCAGTAGTATTTTATTCAGTATTGCAGTGGTATTTTTAAAAAATGTCTAAAAGACATACTGTGTTGTTAAAGACCATCAACATTGACTGGTATTTCATAACTGGTTTAGCACATCAGATTTTCATTGCAAATTGTTAAAACTCAAAGCCCTTCATATCCTGCTAAACACTACATGTTAATCACCTCACTGGCGTGTTACAAAATTCTCTCAAAATAAGAGAACCTTTACTCTGAAGAGCGTTTCTTTACTGGTGAATAATAGTAACATTTTTAGGCTTTTAACACTGTAAAATTCTTGTAACCTTCCAAACAATTTTTTCTTTTGTAGTCTGGCAAAGAGAGGCATTTGCTCCCCGCATGCCTGATCCAATAGCCCAACCTGCTGCCATTTGATCCAAATATCCTCACACTGTGAGGGTTAATCCCCTCCTCAGCAGCTCAACCGCACCTGCAGGCAGTAGCACCCTCTGTGGAGAGGTAAAAAGACTCTTCCTCCTTCCTCACCTCCCTGGGACTCTTGGCACACTGAGTTCACACAGATGATGTGATGCAGACAAACTCAGTGACAGGCTTCCCACTGCTTTCAGCTTTGCTTTTCCTCCTTTCCTCATACATAGAAATAACAGCTTTGATGAACTCTGCTGAAGCATCAGATGACTGGGGAAATGTTCCCACAGCCAGACAACAATGTAGCTGTATGCAGACCTGATGCCTTGCACCCTACAGTGGCATAAATTTGTGAACAGAGTTGGGACTGTATACTGTGCACAAATTCAGGCTCGTCTCCCCAGCTGCTGTCATCACAGTATAACGTTTAACCTTTTGGAACTCCAGAAACATTCACATACATTTGCTCTAGTGGTTTTGCATAATATAGTAATCAACTCCTTTGCCAAGAAATCAGCACAACTCAGTTTTACTAAACTAATTCATATGTGTTTGAAATCTGAGTATTTCAAAATACGAGGTGGAGATTTTAGTATTTATGAGCCTATTCATGATCACAGTGACATCTTGCGATTTTTTTTCTCTGACAAAATAACTGACAGAGGTCAGCTTCAGTCAAAGCACTGCTTTTCTGTCTTGTTTTTACTGGCAGCAGTTGCTTGTCAAGACAAACAAATTCATGATCTGTAAATCTTCCTTACTGTTAACATTCCAACAGCACTTAGGGTATTTTCCACTTCGGGTATTTTCTTACTGGACTTTAGGCTTGTTACTTGTATGGATTCAAGATTTGCTTAGAACTGTGATGGAGATTTCATTGATTTGGTATCTGAGTTTAAATAGTGTGACACTGAATAACACCACAGTCCTACCTCATTCATGCAAGAAATGCTTAAAAATGCAATTCCTTTGTAGGCAGAGTTAGAATTTCTTTCAGTATGTACTGTGCACACACATTCATTTACAAGATAACCTTCACATCAAAGAGTTTTAAAACTTTCAAGAAAGCCTAAATATAAACAGTATGGTTGCTACTGACTGTTGTAGAATTATTTTTTAAACATGAAATCCTTAACAATTTTAGAAAATTAAGGAGAAACTTTTTAAGCCCCCATTTTTCCTCCAAAACATAATTTTTTTCCAAAAAACTGATTCTCTAGTTATGCATGAAGTGAATACAGATATATTTTCAAAGATGTTCCAGGAGTGTGTTGTCAATAAAATTACAAAAAGGTTTTTAAGAATTCACACCTACAATTCCCACATATCTCCTTGAAAAGGAGTCCTTTGAAGAACCCTCCCTGTTATTAAGGTAGAAAGAAAAAGAACACGTTTGCAATTAGTGTTAAATAGACGAGTGGAAACAGGACAGATGTGGGTATGAGCTTCCCTACCTCATGGCTCTGGTCTCCTCCAACCCATACAAATACTTGGGAAACACCACAGAGGCCAGGTGCATTCCCAGATCAGATGTATAATGGGGTTGCCCTATTCACCATGAACACCAGGAGATCAGTGCAGCATTGCTTCAGGAGGTGGCTTCTTAGCAGCTGGGGATATTAGCTTCACTCAGTTCTCCATAGGGGTTCAGGAGAATCTAATGGATGGCTTTAGGGCATGGGAAGTTTATGTTCTGACAGTGCTTTCTGGGTTCTGACTTAAAATATGCTTCCCTGGAAATATCTGGCTTAGAAATCTTGAGTACACAATAAAAAGACTTACAAATATTTTCTGAAGGTAAAAAGGCCACAGTGTGAATGAATTAGGCTGAGGACGAGGGTAGTGAGAATGCAGAGCACTCATGCCTCTTCTTAGTCACATGTACTGTGCTAAGCAATAATAAAAATGCCTTTTTAGCTTCTCCCTGCCCCATAAATTTGTATCCAGTAACATTGGAAATACTGAGTGTTCAGCAGTTGTCAAACAAAAAAATCTAACATATTTGGAATCACTGCTAAGAGAGTTAGAGCGAGAAACTCTGACTAGAATGAATCCTTATGTTTCACTACTAACAAATATAGGTATCAAAAAAGCAGCTAAACATTGTCTCCACTTCATTACACCTGGCTGCTTCACATCTTTCTCCAAGTCTGGCATCAGCATTTTGATTCTGAGTACAGCTCAATAGTATCTGCAGTAACATTTTTTTTTTAACTTTCAACATTTTTGTAACACTTTCAAACTCTTTTTTAACATTTTTGTTTGTCTGCATACTGACAATTATTGTATGGAAAGATTAATTGTGTGACAGTTTAGGATGATGGTTACTGAATACAATATTTTCCTAGGCTAAGCAGAGAAAAGTAACTAATAAGTTCTGCTGGAGTCATCTGTCACATAGTTCTGGAAATCAGGAATTTGGCTCTGCCAACTGAATATGGATTAGGGCACACAACCCTATACAGAATAGCTGCTGTTTCTATCACACGATATGCACCTAGGATGGCATTTCCAGGAATGCTATCCCACCCATCTGAACATACATTTATATGGAAGTCAGATTAATTTCTCTAGAAAATCCTTCCTATCTTTACTGTTTATATAATTTAGTGTGCTTACAAGACTGGCTTGAAATGTATGCTTGATTTCTTGATTTAGTTCACTTCAGCTAAACATGGTTGTCTGTAGGACTAAACAACATTTATCTCGGTTGCTTAGTGAATGGTGCTCATAACACCAAGGTGGAGGGTTTGATCCACACATGGCCCATTCACTTTACAGTGTGACTGCATGATACCAACTCAGAGTATTCTGTGATTCTGTAATTAAGAAGAAATTAAATGCTGGCACAGTTAACAGGCAAAATCCTATGACATGAAAATAATTTAACAAGTTTGCCAGAGATTTCATGGGTTTTCATAGAGAGACTTTAAAGGCTTTATTTTGTTAAACAGTTAATCCCTAAAAAAAATAATCTGACAAACTAACCTACACCTCATATTTGCAGAAATTAATTAATTTGTTTCAAATAGAATGAACAGAAAACAAACCTGCAGATATGAATGTAAAATGAGTGAAGAATGTAGACAAACCAAAAAGTCCCAGAAAAACACTAGTGAACACTGGAATATCTCCTGACAAAAACAGGCTTATTGAACCTGACATTAAATGTAGAAAGCAAACAAACGTACTCAAAGATAAAGAAGGTGTTACAGAAGCATGTACTGCTTAGCAATACACTGGCTTATGAAACTTTAACTGCACAGAGTGTGAGACTGGAAAACCAAATTATAGCAGAACGAACATACAGAACAACCAATATTTCTGTCTGTGAGGAGTATCTTATAATTGTGAGGGCCACTTTTTAAAGAGATGTTTGAATGGAAACACTCCAGTAAGGCTACTACTGGCTTCATAAATGAATTAAACTGATTTTTACTGTTCCACCAAAAAAAGGACAATATAGGCTGTAACTTTTAAAAAAAAATCTTAGGCTGCATTTAGGGTTTTTTTACAATTACAAGATACATGATCCTCCTTTCAATTGCTACCCAAATTCTAGTCCCACAGACTGTTTAAAGATAATGGAAGAAATTGATTTTTCAACTGTTTTTAGGATCATGCATTTTTTTTCACAGATTCTTATCCAATTAAGATAGAGAAAATTTATCTTAATCCCTACATATTAATTCTAATGAAGAAACTGATACAGCTTAACAGCAACACTTAGATATGGCCTAAGTTTTATTTTTCCCTCTGGTCAAATGGGTAATGTCCAGCATTATTAAGGGAACCTTAGACAATTGAAATGTAAAGCAGTATTATATCCTTTTCCTTTAATTCTAGTCATGAGTAAAGAAAAGAAAATCTCAAGAATATGAATTTATACATAAATATTAAATCAAGACATTAATTTGTACATGCTTTGGTACAGGCTGCAATGCTCCAGTGCTCCAGAAAGCTCTATATATTTATCACATTCAGCTACCATTTGGGAATATGTCCTAAAACGAAGACTTCTGAGATACAGCTTTTAGAGACAACACAAATGTCAATACAGGAGTGCTCTGGGAGAACAGACTGACCTTGACTTAGAGCATTGCTTACTTAAACACAGATATTTTCTTTCCTGGCTGGTTGTTCAGATGAGGTTTCCAGACCTCATCTTGTAGTTGCAATCTTGCAGTGCCTTTGCAGAACAACTTGGTTCAGATGTATTTCCTTTGGAGAGAAAAAATAATGTGAAGGCTTTCTCCTGCCATTTTATGTTCTGCCAAAATTTACATAACAAAGCTAATAGTTAGACAGTACTAGGGGTATGAAACTTAGTGCTTCAAACTCAGAAACACACACAAGAGTAGAGTCGAGCCACAGAATTCAAATATGCTTTCTTATCTTATGTCTATTTAGTTAATATCCCACTTACACTAGAGATTATGCAGTATAGTAATAATGATTGTAATACACACTCCAAATCTTTCTTTGTCCTGCTTTCCAGGCAAATATCTATTTCCTTTCATTTTTTAACAAATATGTAAGGTGTTTTATGTAGTCCAGTTGAGAAACTTTTAGAAAATACCAAAGACTAATAGACACTAAGAAAAACAATTTAAGATTACCTATGACACATATTCACCCCTTGAATTATGTGTTTCAATATCTATAGCAACACCAAGACAGAGATAGTTTGCCCAATTAACTAATTAACAACAAAAAAAAAAAGCTTTCAAAACTCGAAGTCAGAATTATGTAATTATTTACATACACTTTTAAATTCTCACCATTTTTTCCATACTGGTAGTGAATAATTCACATTTTAGAAGCACAAGCATTATACAACCGTCCCACAGAAAATAAGTCTGAAGTAATATGCACATAAAAAGATCAAACCTGAGCTTTCAGATGTTTCACAGAATATTTTTCCTTGAAACTGAGCTGCTTTTAAAGTTCAGAGTTTCATGAAAGGCAATCTTTGGCTAAAATCAATGTACCAGCAAGATAAAAGGTTCAACAATATGACTGCAGTGATCAAAGCCTTTCAAAAGAATAATCCACTCTTTTAAAACCACATCCCAGGCAAGAAGTCCTTGTTGACTTGTACCAAAGGTAGAAAGGCTGAAACTCTGTAAATCCACAAGAAATACAGCACTTACATTTTACTACATTGGGTGCTTTAGAAGTGACAATGACTTGACAAAAAGTAAGTTATTTTATATACACTGTAAAAAACTCTGGCAATATTAAGTACAGCTAGTAGTAAAAATAACTTAAGGAAACAGGGCTGTTGCTAAGTCCTGTGCATAAATTTCACAGCCTTCTGCTGTTGTGGAAAAAATTTCAACTAAGTAGGTTGATATGCTCACTTGTGAGAAAGAAACGTTTGCCTCTTTCTTGAGTAGCAAAACCACAAAGTTGACATACAACTGCAGGAAAAGCAGGATTGTGAAACACCTCATTTAAACTCATGTGCCATAAAGAGTAGAAAAGAAGGCAGAAGATGACTGGTTAAGTGCTGCAATTTTTGTGCAAATATTTTTACTAACCTTGTATTTACCTCACATGTCAGTAGCAACTCAGACTTCATAATCCGATAAATTCTTCTGGGATCCACATGAGATAATGTGGTGGCATCAACCCCTTTCTTTGTGGAATCTATACCTAAGAAAGCTCATCAGAATTAACATTAATTAGCCTCTGTCAGTAGGGTCAGTTATGAGAAGAATAATAAATGACACAATTTAAAGAAAGGGAAACACTGATTCCTATAACTGGTTTCCAAGCAAAAGAACCAAGCAAAATAAGTAGCAAAGTTTTCCAACATTTCTATTCATATTTGAATAGAAATGTTGGAAAATTTTGCTACTTCTAATTAAGACATCTAATGATTTAGACAGCAAAATTACTTTCGAATTCAGAGATCCATATTTCAGAATCTAAAGTGGAACAACCCTCTTCCTCACATGCTGCAATTGGTCCAGCTGGAATTCTCCTCCAGTGCAGAGGGGTTGGAAACATCCCAGCTTTCTCATGACTGAAGGGCCAGGCTGGCTATGTTCTTCAGGGTCTAATTCTTCAGGGATTAGTAAATCAAAGCTTTTCATGGCTGATGAAAAAAAGTGTGAGGAGGAGGAAGGGGATATCATCCTTAGACTGCGAAATAAAGTTTTATCCGTATCAACTTGGTGAAGTCATGGGAAATACTAAATCAAAACAAGATTAGCTAATGTTTGTGTATCTTGGACAGACCAAACAGCTAGCTCTAGAAGAAGGACATCAAAAACATCATTACAGATTGGATTACATTCACATCTCCTTAGTGAACAAAATGAAAAGCAGACAGACAATATTAGGAAATATTACTTGATGATTTGGTCTAAAGAACACCTTGACTCTGCTGAAAACTCCCAGCCAGTCAAGCAGCATCAGGAACAGCAGGTAAGAGAAGTAAGAGGCCAGTCCTCAGCATCAGAAAGCATTCTGTACTGCAGGGTAAGCCCAAGGCTTAGGAAAATCCATACCTATAATTTGATTCCACTGATATATTAACTGGTTGCAGTGTATTAACACATATATTCAAATACAGACCATATTGCATGATGGTTGGAGAAAGCATACAACTTTCCCTCAGCATGTCATTTTAATATTAATTTAATGTTAAAGGCTCAGGGTTTAGATCAAAGTTCTGATTCATTTTAAGAGCACTGACATCAAACATTCCTAGATTCGCTTACTGCTTCTCCAGGGCCTATTAGTACCAGACAAGAATGTGATGAATATGTGAATAGCTCCTCCAACCAGCTTACAAACTCATAGACAATGCTTCTCAATGATTTTGAAAAGGAAAAAAAAAATCCCAAACCATTAATTTTAAAGTGTATTGATGTTGCTTGTTCAAGGAGAATGAATGACAGCTTTCTGAGACGAATACCATTGTGCTTTTGTGGTTTTCTGTTTTATTTTTTCCTAGCAACCTGATAATACATAACCTTGAGAACAAAAAAGAGGCATTTGGAGTTGTAGCCACAGGTTATTTGCAGGAAATAGCAAAATTGTACTCTGAAATGCATCCACAGAAATCTGAGATTATATTTATGCAACCCTCAATAAAATAAGACAAAGTCTTCTTTCAAATGGACTTCACCAACACACCTTGAGCTCCTTGCAGTTTACTACTAAAACATAGTAATCCCTCACAGCTGTTACACTCATTCATTTTCTGCTCTACATTTGTATCTTGCATACTTTAAATACATTAGGAAGGGTTGAAAATGGACACATTTAGTGATGTGATCAGAGAAGGAATCAATTGATTTAGTATCTCTGAACTCTCCTATGAAGGTAAAGGCTTACACAAGATGTTACAGAACAAGGGGCTAAATTATTTTAGAAACTGATCAAGAACCCGTGCACTGCTCAGTCATCACTCTGAGGGCATTAATTTTAGAATCTCCTCTCTCCTCAAAGAACATTCCAACTTTCTTCAACTTCTGCTAAAGCTTCAGCTATGGCAAAGAAATATTCAACAAGCCAAATGAACGGAGAATTTCTGTATATATCAGAGGTTACAAGATGCTCTAAACTGGGAATTCTGGCAGTCTGGATGGTAAGAGAAAACAAGAGGACACTCCCTGACTTTTGCAATAAGGCAGCAAAAGGGACATTTCTGATTGAGAAAATGAACTCATGGGATGAGCCTATTGAGAGAATAAAAGCTCTAGCCATCATTACAGGGTCACTTGAGCTTTTTATCTCTAGAGCACAAAGTTGAAAGGAATATCAACTGTGCAATGGTATTCTCTAAATAAGGATTCACTTAGAACTTTCCCGTTTTATTAGGGAAGAAAAATGTGGAAGAAATAAAGTTTTCTTTGGCCACCACTGTTTATTTCTGCTGACCCAGATTCCAGTCAATGTACTGTGGTTTACCCCAGCTTTCAGTGTGTAGTAACAGGAAAAAAAATAATCAGCAGTCTAAGAAATAATGAAGGCAAGTTAACTGCTAAAAATATTTCATAAACACAAAGTATATTTGAGTTTAACTGATGAATAATGAAGAAAATTCACAAAATGCAAATATGTTTGAAATTTAGGGCATTTATACATAACTGATGCTGTTTTAAGATTAAATTTTTCATTAATAACCATAAACTGAAAACATTAGGATGCACTGTTTTGAACCAGAGAGGCATATGTCTGATTTTTATTTTTTTATTTTTTTATTTGAATTTTTTTTTAGACTTTGAAAGAAGATATTTTTAAAACATATCCTCTAACAGCAGGCTTTTGTTGCAACCATTCTTCTTTTCTTTCTCCTTGGGATGAACTACTTTACTTTTTCTTTCTTCTCTCACAACACTTTTGAGGAGGCCTAATTTTTTCAGCCTACTGGGATTTTCAATAATCCCCCTGTGAGATTATCAAAAAGCCCACAGTCCTGCTCTGTGGAGGCTGTCTGTGGATTCATTCTTAAGCAGTGCTTATCATATATATCTCCCACCCCAAAAATAAGAGCTTATTGTATTTTATTGTATTTTTTACCTGAAGGTTTTGTTTTGTCATATCTCAAAGAAATTTTTCTGTTGCTACCAGCTCATAATTAATAAATTTACTCCTATGCTGAAAAATGTAAAATATTTCTATGATTTAAATTATATTATATTACATATTTTTCAGCTCTGAAAAATAGAAAGTATTCAAGTTATGGAATTCTCCTTTTGAAAAGACTCAATTATGATGTGTTATTTATTTCTAATCCCTATCCAAAAATTCAGACTTGAACCCACTTTGGATAGGATTTCTTTTTCATATAAATTATTAGCATTGGTTATGCTGAAGTATGAATCATTGTGTCTATGAAGTTTTGTATGTTAAATTAATTCATCTCAAGACTTCTTTCTATGTAATTTTATTGTGTCTTTTTATCTCTGCCTCATACATATTTAGTTCCTAAAACAAGTCCAATGTTAAGCAATTTGGTCTTGGAGAATAAAGACTGGTTTAAATGTTCTTTTCTTTTCACTCATCAAATTACATCCTATTTTCCTTCTTATGGGTTTTGTTATCAAAACTCTCCATCAAAACTTAAATTTTACACTACATGATGAAAACTGAATGTTCAGTAAACACTGTTTAAATAAAGATTTTTTTAAATTAGTTTAATTCTGAAAAAAAGGTAAAAACCCCATATTATTCAACAAAGCCCAGTTCAATACGTATCTTTTAAACTTTTTATATAGGCAACAGTGGGAAAAATAGCTACCTGTGGAAATTTCCAGGTAATGTACAATTAATTCATTCAACATGTAATGCTTTTATACACAGAGATTATTTGGATCCATGATTCAGCATTTCTGATATTACAAATCTGTATCAAACTGATAGGTTTTTTTCTGTTTTGTAAACAGTTTTAAAAGGCAGCATGACAGTGAAACATTGTTAAGCATATGCAGAGTGATAAGAGTGCTCTCATCACATTACTTCAAGCTGCTATGGTTTATCACTTTGCCTCAGAAAGCTTGCAAAATACAGCAAATCAAATCTATTTTAAAATGCTTGTCTACCTCTAATTTGTTCCACAATTCAGGGCAAAATTCTTCTTGACATGTTGTATTGCAAGATTGCAGGCATGGTGCCAAGACAAAAAATAACATGTATGGCCGGTGACACTTTGTGGTAGATAAGTCAGGACCTTTTAGGTGAAATTAAAAGGGAACAATTATTATGTTATTGATCTGACCTGTTCAAATTCAATATATACACTATATAAAAGACTTAATTATCTTAAATAATGGCATTATTGAAAAGACAGTCTGTCTAGTGTTTGTCCATATCCAGTCTGTCCAGTGTGTCTCCATTAGACAAAAAAGCTGAACCACAGACGTTAAATTTAGCTTGACAAAAATGTAAGAATGATCCTGTCAGGGTTGAACTTTTTCTTCTTTTTTCCATGCAGGCAAATAGGAAATCTACCTAAGATCAAAGACTTATTTGCAGTTTGGTGGGGAAAAAAGAGAAAAAAGCAAAAAAAAAGCATCACCATATACATCCTTATACTGTTAATTTCCACATTGAAACGAAATTAATATTTTATCCTTTATCAATATGGGCGTGAAAGCTTTTTAAATCAATTCCTTAAGAATATTTAAATAGTTAGCAGGAGGTTAACAAGGAAACAGATCAGACTCCTTACATTAGTGCATGCTGAGAGGATGAGAGATGATGGAAAATGAAGCAAGAGAGTACATGACTGGATAGAAGGAAAAGCTTTGTGGACTGAAGATTTCATACAAGGCAAAACTGGGTAGTTGAAAAGGCTGCTCAGGAAACCAGCACTGGAGGTTTCTATGACCAAAGTGGATTAAACCCTAAATGATCTAGTCTGACTTTGTAGGTAGCCCAGCTCATGCTACAGCCCTCCTAAGAAGACTTCCATTTTGAATTGTCCTATAATCTTATGGAGTTTTTAGACACAGTCACTGTCTTTGAAGAATATGGCCTCAAATTGATCATAGACTATTTGCATATTCTTAGCAATCCTGTTTTCATTGAAAACTCACAGTCTATTGAAATGCACAAGAAATCACTTTCTGTTGAGGATCCTTTGTGGCCCCTGAAAAGCAAAATATTTTTTCAGGGATGTTGTATCTCTACATTGGCAACCTGATTCACAAAATTATACCAATTAGGATTAAATACCTAATTGAATGCCCATACCAGAGGCTTTTCTCTCTCCTATGCACTCTCCCTAAGTGCAAGACCCTGGCAGAAGTGCTGCTTGACAAATCAAGCCAGAATCTGGTGACTGCACTGTAAGTCACAGTTATTTAAGGATCTGGTAAAGAACCAGGTAAAGATATCTGGTTGCTTAGATTCTCTAACACAAATACAAACCACTTTTAAAATAGTTGCAACGCTTTGAAAGTCCTTATGTATAAAGACAACGTAAAAAAATGTGTAAGAACCAAGTGGAAAAGGGATAAGTGAGAAAAAAACAAAGAAAAATCTAGAGTATTTCACATGGCTAGACAAGAAAACAGTGTTAGGTGTAATGAAGACAACAAAGAATAAGTTAGTAAACAGAAAAAATGACCACAAATGGAGGGAAATAACAAAAAAGCCAACACCACCTTCCGGCCTTCAAAGGACTTGAAGCACACCGTACTCCTCCTCCACTAAGATGGACACATAGACATCAGACTGAAATCAGTGCCCTTAGGAGTCAGAAAGGCAGTAGCAGCATGAGCATAGCACCAGGACCCAGAAAGTTTATATGTAACTTAACTGGATTGCTATTACTTAGACTTTTCCATTCCACCTCTTTATTATTTTCAATAATTAGTGGACTAGTAATAATCACTTGAGTAGATCAATTATAGAAATAATAAATTCTAGGTTTTATGTATGTAATTTTTCTTTTTGCCCCCAACATGATTTTGAGCACAATGTGTTGTATGAGTATCTGTAGAGTTCTTAGTAGTAGTAAAACCAGAAGGAGCTAAGTTATTCTGTATGCAAAGCAAATTCAGTGCAATGATTAGTACAGCTTTCATCTTATTCCAATACCTCTGAAGCACAGATAAAAAAAACATATCCCACTTGAAGGAATAGTTTTGTTCCTCCAATTCCTCTGCAGATATATGTGATTTTATGCAGCTGACCTCCAATGTTTCTGCAATGGGATTGTGGTTGCTATGATGCACATGGCATTTTAACTTGCTGTGAAAAGGAGCCAGTAAATAGCTAGACTGTCATTCATCCAGGTCTTCATCACTGTACTAGAGAGAATTCAGTCAGTTACTAGAAATAACATGGAACCCATCACTGTATTTTATGATTGTGAAAAAAGCTTATTGTACATATGACTAATGGTGTCATCAATGAAAATGAACCATGATAAATAACAAATACTTTAGAAGCTTTTTGTTTTGGATTATGAATGTGATTTGAATAAAATAAAACATGCATGTAGTCATTTTTCAACAGTGAAATTATAATCAAGAGGAATAATATATAGCTCCTAACTTCAAATCTTTTTTCCTTTTTTTTAAGGTATATTTATAACTGAACCATTAGCTGAGGAAGTTTACAGTCGCCTGAACTTATGACTTAATTTGCTGCACTGAAGTTCTACTTTCCATTGCTTCTGTGATAGGCAAGAAGAAACACATCTTTTTTCACTAACATTTAAGATAGAATTTAATGCACAGAATTTTTTCTAGGAACAGCTAAAAGTTCTGTGGAAAATAGTCATGAAATCCACATCAATGACATCAATCCACAAACTAGGAGATGACAACTGTCTATAAATCCAGTAAACATTTGGCAAAAAGGTCTCTGAAGATGTCTCATATGAAGCATGACAAGAGCAGGTGGTTTTAGATGCCAACACACCTTATACCTGGTCTCTAAAAAAAAAAAAAAATCTGTATTTTGTTTTCACTCCTACCTTATGTACTAGGATTTTTTAAAAATATCCACATTTATTTAAAAGGAAAGTAATTTGAAAAGTTAAGATCTCCTCTGAGGATGTCATTCCCAGCAAAGGGAAATTCATAATGAATGTTCATTAATGTTCTTTATCAGTTCATTAAAGCTGCTTGTGCACTATGTTTATGAACATCTTTGATAAACATTTGGATTTGTTGTGCATGAACTGCTGATGAATAGTCATTAAACTGTCCCTAAGTTTATTCATTATGAGTGCTTATTAATTTCTCATGAATTATTATAAAATCCAAGCTGCTCTAGCAGTCATCTATAAAAAAGAACAATTATTCACAGTATGTATTACTTATTAGAAATAAATTTAAAATATAACCTTATTTCAAAAGACTAATGCAAAGAAAATATACTTTTGGCAGTAACTTTATCAAAACTAAAGCAATTTCAGAAAAAACTATTGGAAATAATGTTATAATTTGGAGACATACTTTCACTTATGAATCATTTGACAGCCAAATTGAATCCATATTGCTGCAGAGCAGCACTTACTTCTTGAATATGAGTTTAAAGATGTCCAGATCTTTCCAGATCTTATATATACTGCTAATATTAAGGAAATACTATCTGCTGGAATATAGGTAGGGTACACACACTCTTCACAGACACAGCTTAACTAAACATTAAGTAACATAAAAACTTGTACTTGAAAGAAAATGCAAACACATCATAACTACAGAAACCTACAACTCTTTAATTTTTCTTGTCCTAAGCATAGCTGTCATTACCCAGTCACATTTTTCCTTATGAAGTTCCATAGCCTTCAGGTTCAAGTGATTCTTTAGTAGTTTGACCATAGGACAGATCAGAAATTTCTGACCTAGATTTATAAAGTTCAGATTACATGCTAGTAATAATTTAGGAGGCCTTGCCATCTCTATGCTACTATAGATACATCAGTGCTTAACATCTGGATAGCTTAGATATAGACAAATTAAAGCAAGGCAGGTCTACACTCTGGTTAGCCATCTGTAGTCATATCCGTTGCACTCACACATTTTACAAATCTATTCTCAATGGATTTTTTTTTGTTGTTGTTGTTGTTTGAGTAAAAATATTGTTACTAAGCAAACTATTAATATTTAAGATTTATCCAAGTTTTGGTTAATAAACCTTGATGTTATGATTTTGGGATTCAACTAGTTATTGGACTAGAGAGAATTTTTCACAAGTATCAGAAACTTAAACCTTCTGTTTCTATTAAAGGAAAGAAAAAAGTAAAACAGGGTGCAAGTAAAAACGTAGTAAGTCACTGTATCACAGTCACAGCAATTGGTTCAATTGGAAAAAACTCAGGCAGGCTATCATGATAGAATGTGATAGAAGGTTAAAAAGATACTAGCAAATGCCAGAAATGTTCACACAGGGTAGTTTCTAAAAAAAACTGGACAGATGTGAAAGAAAATAATTCCAGCAGAAAGAACACAATCACCATAAAAGGATCATAATACAAACAGTTAATGTGGTTTTGTTTTGAAAAGCTCAAGTTTGACAGAAATCCCTGTAACAAAATTCAAACTGAGATGAGATCCTTTGGGCCTCATCATCAGTATATTAGTTTCACAGTATGGTATCTCCACAGACTTCAATCAAAGCTTGTAATCTCCAGCAATACATTTGTATAAATATACACTGTCTACACTAATAAATATTCAGCCATTAAGTAACTTCATTGTTTTCTATTTCTCAGTGGACTGCTCAGAAGTAATTTAAAACAAATTAGACAGAAAACATGAACTTATTTCTCCTTTATAAAAATGGTAGTTAGTACTTCCTTTCCCTGCTTCAGGTACCTGATTTATTCACATGGGGAGGACAAACAGCATGACCAGCTTTTCCTCTACTGAGGCCCATTGAGGGCCACACATCTCAAATCTGATGCAAAGAATGTCTGTTAATCACACAGCCATTCAAAATCACTTTTAAATAAGAACATCCATTCCAATTGTAGTAGATTTCCATTAATGCTAGTGAGAAGAAAATCTATATAGGGGAGAATTCAATCTAATTACTTCTCTTTCCTTTATCTTCTCTTTTGTAGCCTTTTAAAATTACCTTCTCTCTTGTTACTGGAGTCACAATTATACTCTCTATTTTCCCCACATAGTTATTCCACCCTTTTTCACATATTTTCCAAAACCTAAATCATAAAGAAACTCAATGTTTTGTTTGAATTCACTCCTTCAAATGATATAAGACCAAGCTTTAACAAAATACTGCAATAATTATTATCCTAAACACTAAGACCATACTTGGAAATTTAGGTGGGCATATGAAAACCAATAAGTTTATCAGCAATATTCTATCTGTAAAGAAAGAACTTCTGAATTCCCAATTTGTATTCAGTTGCAAGAGCCATGAGCAGGGAGAGGAAAGCAAGGACCTGCCAAGCAACAAAGCAGTTGGCAGGGAGCACCCTTTAACACCCTACTTCAGTGCCAGGGACATCAGATTCCAGTACTCCTTTCTCACAGAGAGCTTGCAAGCAGCCCACGAAGGGGGAAATCTCAGCTCACATCTTCTCCCAGTAATATAACAAAACAAAAAGACTATTAGAATCCTTTTACTGAAAATTCAGTTTTAATATCAAGTATATTTATGTGAATACAGATTAAAAAAATTGAAACTGCAGTTAGCAAAATCTCCTCTAGTAATCAAAAATTGTTATAGCATTTTGCTATCAAAGATAAAAAATAATAAATAAAAAATGGGCATTTCAGTTTTTGAAGCAAAATCTGTGTTAATGAAATTAAATCATACATCAAAAGGCACTATGAGCAAAAGCTACTTAATTTAATAATTAAGCACTTTTGTCAGTAATTTTCTAAGAGTAACCAAAAGTGATAATTTTTGCATTTGCATAGATAAGTAATTCAAGGAATAAGGCTGATTGAGGAAGACTACCTCATAGATTCTTTTTCTGGATTAAGCTAATTTGATAAGTATCATTTGGGACAGCAAATCATTACAACGTACACATGAGGAAGTGGTAGCTGTAAATTGAAGTACAAAAAAGACATAAGCAACCAGAAAATAGATAAGGAAATAATATTTCTTAACAATTAACAGGCTGATAGAAACATCACAGTCCTTTCACACATTGGCTCTTTTTTACCTATATTAGAAAGTAATCTTTGCCTGGTTTTTTTTTGCTTACATGGTTAAAGACAGAAAGGTAGATTTTACACATTTATCTAATGTGCAAAATGCTTTTTTCATGTGCTGAGGGCTTTTTCCAAAGGCTAGACTTACTGGCATGTGGGGGTTTTGTTTGACAGAGAATAGAAATTAGAAGAGCTGAAACCCCTTCCACACTTGTTTTTGTTAAGCATTAGAAGCTGACCATTCCTCAAATTCTGGTGAAACGTAAGTTATTTCCTTTTCCATGCTCCATGTAATACTCCACCCTAAAGGACACTGTGCCCTACACATAATTCTAAATCATGCAATGCTAAACTAAGTTTTAGAAGGAAGTCCTGCTAGGACACCATTGAAAAACATCCAGAGCTCCACATCGACTCACCCTTCTTGCCCTCTGCTCTGGAGTCCATAAAACATAATAGCAGTATATAGGACTTTGCACAGACAAAGAACCATTCTTGATCTCAGATTACAGTTATCTCTTAATGACATATTTAGGTAATTTCCAGTTCAAAATTAGCTTTTCAATGCTCGCCTTCAAATTTCCGAAGTATTCTGCAGAAGAGTGAATGACAGTTTTGGCCATATCCCAGCAACTGACAGCAGGGAAATATCCAGAAAATTATCTAGGTGGTAAAAATTATAATTATTTTGTGGGGTTTTTTTCCATTTCTGAGCTAAATATTATCAGAGTAACTAAATCATCTACACCAGTAAGAACGTGTTCAGACACTGCTGTAACTTTAGAAAAACAGTTGAATCACCTCAGACAACAGGTCATCCAGCTGATACAAGAATACACCACAGCTGAAGGCTAACCTCCATCTCAAATGTAAGTGGATTCATGCACAGTGAGTGAAGTCTCCCTTTTGCCCCCCATCCTCAGTGCTGGTTTGATTGATGAAAAAATACAACTCTGAACTCAGATCACCTTAGCTCTTGAGGACTGAATTAATTTGTATAAAACCTATCAAATCAATAGGCTTATGAGATAGTAGTTTAAAATTTATATCTTTTAAGGTTTAAACAGTAGGACTTTTCTCTTTATTCATTGTTCATTATAATGAAACACTGAGCACTCCTCAAATTCTGCACTGTCCAACTGAGAATTTGTCATCTGTCTATATTCAATCACCTCAGTTCTTTATAACTGCCCAGTTTTCCATAAAATTAAAATCCTTTTCAGTCTAATCATCCTGATGCTTATCATAATAGCAAAAATATTACTTACACGTCTCTAGACTTAAGATTTTCAAGTCACTCCTTATTCAACTAGATATTATCTTAACAAGCCAGGAGAAGACTTTTGGTAGAAATCTCTTCTCTTTGGGAGCAAATCCTTCTGCTGGTGCCAAAGGTTTATGCAGATCTAGAAGCACATGGCAGAAAAGAAAGACCATTACAAAACTGATCCCTTCAGAAATCTTGGAGATCCAGAAATGCCTTTGGAAGTTAGGAACTCAAATTCCATTTGAAAAAATGAATGAACTTCTAAAGCCTAGAGCTTTCCTAAATCTATCTTTAAAAAGCAAAGAACAGACACTGAGGCTTTTTGAAAATGTTGCTCTTTAAGCCTCTAAATTCATCTGTCTCTAATGACTGTAGCAACTGGGCACACATTAGTGCATCCTCTACACTAAAAATGTTAAGTTAAAAAAGACATTTCTTTTTTAAACTATGAGTCATAAAGACAGAGAGACAAAGTAATTAGCACAAGGTCATCCTGTATCTGAACTCAGAACCAAAGCTGTATCATTCAGGTTCTAGCTCTCACCCAGCAACCCATCCTACACAGTAAAATAAATGTAAACTCCTATTTCCATCCCAACTGAGGCTTCTGTATTAAAAAATCCAATGGATTCCTAACAATTGATATACCTTTTGCATTACAGACTGTTCTGGTTTTGGGTTTTTGGTGGGGTTTTTTTGGGGGGGATGGGGTTTGTTGTTTTTTGGTTTTGTTTTTGTTTGTGGGGTTTTGGGGTTTTTGGTTTTTCGGGTTTTTTTTGATTGTGTTGGTGGTGGTGGTGGTTGGTTGGGTTTTTGTTTGTTTTTGGTTTTTGGGTTTGAGGTTTTTTTGCCACTCAGGTATTATTAGTCAAATTGCTTTCTATTTCTATTCTATAAAAGCATGTGAGTTACAAACATCAGGTTTGTGTCCAACCCTCAAAAAAAACCCTTGCCTGAATATGCCTTAGGACAAGCACAAATGAGTAAGAACCACTTTTTCTTAGGTACTGAAATCCTCAGATTAATACAAGCTTCTCTCTTTCATCCCCTACATTTAAACCAAAAGCCTCTTGCTTTATAGATCAAGAAGGAAAAAAATGGCATCATAGTTTCTGGTTTGATGTTATTTACTGAGGTGCCAGATGTGATAGTGGAATTGTTGAGGTGGACTGAACCAGGGTTCCTAAAACAGCCATGCCAAATGCTAGAGTCAGATAAGGCCATATGATTATGAAATCCTGCACCAGAAGCATCTTCTGCTTTCTGTCCCACCCTCAGCATGCTGTTCCCAAAACCTATGTGCTCCCATTATATACAGTCTATTTCACATTCTTGAGAGACCTTCAGTTCTGCACCCACAGCTTGTATTTCAGTATGGTTGCTTGCTTTATTTGTCCCAAATATTTCTGGTTTGTTTGTTCAAAATCAGGCTGTGGCCAGTTAAGCTGAGTGCTGGAAGAATCACATAGTTTCACAGAAGGTGCCATCTTCACAGAGGTCATCACAGAGCCTTTAAAGGATCTCTAAACCTGGAAAAAAACCCACTGTTGAGTTTCAGCCTTCAAATCTCTGCAGTCAGATCATGTATCTTAGAGAAATAATCACACATCTCATGCTGATCCTTCACACTGCTGTGGTGCTACAGATCAGATGAAAGAATACCACTGGTTTATTTTTTCTTACTCCATTTGATGCAAGCACAGATGTTCACAATTACAAACCTGAAAATGCCACACGGGAGAAGCATTCCTTCATCCCAGCATAGAGGAATACACATTTCTTCTCTTCAACTGAATCTGCACTGAAATGCAAGGCTTGTCTCAGTCTGTGTCAAATTTTAAATCAGTTTTAGAAAATGGTGCATTTAAGATACTGGTACCAGTTCCTAGACCTACTGAGAGTAATGTTACGTATGTTTGAGAGGCCAAATACAATTTCTAAGCCAGTATTTTCCATGTCTGTCATTTCCTCCCAGGTGTACTCTTGGATGTATCATTTTCAGGCTTTCCAGGTTCAGTATTTATTTCCAAATACTACCAAGTTCCAGTGACAGTTGCCTAATATGTCCTTAGTCTTTTTGAGCTCCCAGTTTCCACTTGTGCAAGAAAATGGTCACTTAGACTACAGATATGACAAAAATAAACATCTATGCATTTATTTCTTTAATGCAGAGGATTTAATTTAGGGGATCTAGTTGTATCTTAAATTTATAAGCAGGAAAGGTCATAATGTTTTGTGCAGAGCACTTAACAAGAATTGCAATTTGGTCATAGAATCACGGAATGTTAAGGGGTTGGAATGGACCTTAAAGATCATCTAATCCCAAGCCCCCTGCCACAGACAGGAACACCTTCCTTCAACCAGGTTGCTCCTAAACAACCTGGCTTTTAACAATGACAGGGCTGGAGCATCCCCCTCCCTGGTGTCACCAAAACCAGGAAATAAACTCTCCAACCAGTTTGTTAGGTTAGAAAGCTGACATTCAGTGCTGAGGTACATGGCAGTCACAGATCCCCAACCAGAATCACCTTCTACCTACTTGGAACTGATTTCACAATTATTATGTTGGTTTTATTAGTTTCTTCTTTGTCTTGGGAATCCTGCCAAATATCCTTGTTGTCTATAAATTCTGCATTCTTTGTGTCCATTGTCCATGGGCATCCTTCTTCCCAAGCTATGTTAACTCCCTACCACCAGGTCTGAGATCTCTGAAGCATATCAAGCCTTAAACTTTAATTTGTTTTTCTAACATATGGACATGGCTTAGATCTTGCTTGCCAGCTACTATCTGTTTCACAGATTAAATCTCACTTCTTGCTGATTAGGTCTCAACATTTTCCTCCACTGCTGCATAGACTCCTTCTGAAAGAAATATAACCTGTTCAGTAGTAATAAGCAACTTGTTTCAGTGTCTAAATACCCTCACAGTAAAAAATTTCTTCCTAGTATCTAACCTAAATTTCCCTTCTTTCAATTTTGTCTCCATTACTCCTTGTCCTATTATGGTATTTTCTGACAAATAGTCCCTCTCCAGCTTCCCTGTAGGCCTGAAACAAATACAAATAATCCTTTGTTTTCCACAGACATTTTAGGGAAACATAAGTTTCTTTTCTATTTTTCCTTCAGTTGATAAAGTAGAATTCATTATATTATTTCTAAGTTTTCATCAAAGTGCGCTTGTAGATTTGAGTTACCTTACTTGCTGACTTGTGACAGCCTGCATGTCTGAGCCTTAAGCCTTTCTCTTTTATTCTGCAAGTCTTCTTCCACTTTTTAGCATAATTCATGGTATGATCAGGCCTCCAGTTCCCATCTGGCAAGTAAAAGAAACCCTCTTGTAGGCATTTAGGCTGACCTACTTCACTGTGTGTAAGTCATGGGGATCTCATGGGTTCCTGATACTTTCAGAGCTCATCATTATCATCCGTTCAGAAAATCCCTCATTGGATTATTGTTCCCTACAGCTCTGAGCTGGTCCTGTAAAAAATGCAGGTGAGTGCACTTTGGGAAAAAACTGAAATGGCAAAATATTAAAGGTGTAGTATAGACCAATCATTATCACTGCAACAAGTCAAAAGGGACATTCCTGTTATTTCCTTGCTGCCTTAGAGATAAAAGCTTTCATCCAGGCTCTGAGTGGTCCCAGATGGAAACCTTATGCTGGAACAGTTGCCTGGATGTATATACCTGGACCATATTCCCAGATCCAGCTCTTTTGGCAAGATGTGCAGGAACTATAACAATGTAAACATGCCTTTGATCTGCTCCTTTTTAGGCTCTCTCTCTGCCTTCAGCTCCAGATGCATATCAGCCCCACTGCCTAGTGGAAGCAGAGTTCTCTGAACCACTGTCACTGCTTCTTCATGATGACACTTTCCTCTTGTAGAATTACTTCTTCACTCTGCTATCTTTTGTTCAGGTTTCTATAGAACTATAGAGAAGCATTTCTAGGTGACAAGCAAAATTTACCCACTAAAAGTTACCCGAATAACCATAACTGAGCTTAAACTGTGGACACATACAGATTTTCCCAGGTTGAAACAAAACAGGAATCCAAGGTCTGAAAAACCTGCTGACACTGAGTGTCTTGACATTTTGCCATGCCTCTACAGAAGGGCTAATGACTACATTAAAATGAGTCCTACTTTTCTCAGAAATTAATGACAGTGTCCTGCCACTCTGTAAGTTCCCTTGTCTATGTCACTCTCCTCCCACATTTCAGAGCTAACCTTGACACTGGTCTTCATCATTATATTAAAATATACTTAACTAACTTTCCAGCAACAGCATTCAACTTTTAACAGTTCATGTGGTAGGTATGATTTTCTTCCACACTCTAGGTTAATCAGAAATTGATGACTTGTAGTATAGAATACCTGATAAATATCAATCAAATCTACTCTTGTACCTCTTGAGTCAGCAGCAGCAGGAAAGTATTGATGGACTAGCAAGGGCAAAACAAACATAGGCACATCAAGAAGTGTCACCTGAATGAGTCAAAAAGAACTAAGTAAAAACAATTATAAAATTTGCTGCTACTTGCTAGAGGAAAAAAAATCACAACCAGGCTCTGAAACAGTGTTCATTGAAAATTACTTATCTAGAATTTCTGTCTTTCTTGGGTGTAATCCAGACACAAAAGAGGTGATAATCCTTAAGAAGAGCAGTTGAAAAAAGTGTTTTGCAACTGTTGTTTGCATTCTCATCCAGCTAGCCTAAGAAACAGGGTTTGGGGCTCAGTCCTGCTCCAGAGAGTGAGGCTATGTAGCAGTTATCAGCTGATGCTATGAAGTACACTGAAGAACCAGGACACCTACAGCATCTGCAAGTTATCTCCATCAGAACATGTGAAACATTCTTGCAAATTAATATATAGATATAAATATAGTTAAAACATTAGAGATTAATGTGATGGGAGGAACACATGAAACCACTTTTGAATTTTCAAGGTAAGCCTTACAAAATTCAGCACAACAAGCAGGTTTATTGCTGAAGGCCAGCCCTTACACAACTTTAAGTGCCACTACTAGGAAAACAAGTCTGCGTCTGCCCTGCCTGTGGACAGCTCAGTGGGGAGAGCCATGTCCTTCCCTCTCCTATTCTCTTCTTGCTGTCCTCATGTACTCCCAACCTTTCCCAGCTGGCACTACCTCCCTTCCTCCCAGGGCTGCATCTCCACCCTGCCCACCCGTCCGGTGAAACACTGACTTTTATGTGCCTCATATCCATAAAGCTACTGTCTCTTATGTATAGAGAAAAAGTATGCAGCTACAAATTAAAATAAACTGTCCCAGAGTCACATCACACAGCACCTCACATTCTGAAAGAGCAAGAGCTGTTCTGGCAAAGCCAAGTCTCTCTGACTCATGTTTCATACCAAATTTACTTATTTCAAGACAATTGATGTTTCATGGCATTGTGAGAAATGACTGCTCACTTTTGAAAATTTTAAAGGTTTATTAAACCTAAACAAAAAATACAACAAAAGGACTAAATAAGGAAAAATTACTGCACTGGGAGCCCCTGTGACTACCAGCCATGTGCTTACCTATAAAATGGATCTTTAACTCTTTAGCCCCCCCAAAGTTTTGTCAGTCAACTCCTTCTCTGCTGTCCATTGGTGGTTATGGATTGATTGGAGGTTGATTGGAGGTCAGGTGTTGCTACACTGTGCCTCTTGGTAGTAAGCCAGCCCCCCTCCAAATGTCCAGATTACTAAGGTGTTAAAAGGGATAGGCAAAAGACGTCTATGGGGGGACATATTACAATAACATCGCTATGTATCTTAACATACACGTAATATCTATCTCTTAATTGTGAGAGCCAACTATTACATTACTCATCTATAAGTATGTCTGATTTAGCAGAGTGATACAAAATATGCAACTAGAAATGTAAGTTAGCAAAAACATACACTTAGCAAAACATACAGAGACCTCAAAACACAGCTCAGTCACACTATCGACCAGAGTCCCATTACCAGTCTTTATAAGGTGCTGGAGGTTGCCAGAAAGAAATATGTGGGCTGAAACAAGCTCAAGATTGTTGCTCTCTTCTAAACAGACATTTGTATGGAAAATCACTGGCTATGAAAAGCCAGTGTCCAAAAAAGAGACAGAAGAGTCTCAACTTTATTTGAACTTTATTGACGTAATGTATATATTCATGAGAGGGTTTTGTGACAAAATTTCATTAAAAAATCATCCTTCTCTGAAAAAATGTGCTTCCAAATGCACCCCCATGGACAAATTTGGAATAAAAATGTAACTATGCCTAAAATGCAGAAAAAAAATTGTATATATATATAGCTTTGATATTTTGTTGGTTTTTATTTTGTGGGTTTGTTTGCTTGTTAGTTGTTTTTGTAAGGTTTTTGGTTTTTTGGGGTTTTTTTGAGGGCAAGAGACTCATCACTTATTTTTATTTCTGTTAAGCAGAGAGCTGTGCTAGCTTGGAGAGAAAACAGATGTGAGCTTATTTTCTGTTTTTCAGAAAGAATAGATTCCCTGCTGTCATTTCCAAGCTAAAGATTAATTAGACTTAGAGAGGTATTTCCAGGAAGATGAACATAAAATGTAGGGACCTGATCTTGGGAAACACAAAAAATTTGGAATGATAGTGAAACCAATGTCATTAACAGGTGATTTCCTCTGAGCTCAGTTTCATCTTCCATATAATGAGCCCAATGTTCAGCAACTAGAATAAAAGTTTAAATATAATCTGTTAAATATCGGCAATTTTAAGGCAGGTTATATACTTTGCTTTGCAGGCATATGGACTTTTTCTTTTTTCACAAAACAAAATTGATCCAAACACAGAAAACAGTTATTTTATGTTCTATGAATTAGGATTGACATATTCCATCTACAAGATAGAAACTATCAAATTGTATTAAATTTCTGGCAGAAAGACTTTTCATCCTTTTTCTTTTCCTTTTGTTCCAAGCAAAAAAAGCTAGTGTTTGAGATTCTGTTGATATTGCTATAGTCTTAAAGACTTTTCAGAAAATCAAAAATCAAGGTTTAAATATACCAAGGCATTTCAGAGAAGGATTACATAGGTGAATTACCACAGAAATTTGGAAGGGACTATTAAGTTATCTAAACTAATCTAACATAACCTAACCTCCCATTCCAACACACCACTACTTTTCCTGTATTTATATATTGTGCCTTTGCTGGTAAACTTTCCCCAAAATGCATCTTTCAGAAAGGTCTCATCCTCGAGTCCTGCTGTGGGTTTTCACTAGTTTGTCACAGTGGTTAACATCTCGTTGACACCTTGGCGTTATTTCCAGTCTAGTTTCTAGAGAGGGATTTTTTTTTATTATGTTTACCCAACTAAGGGTAGTTTCAGAATTAGCATTTTCTGTACAAGTGCTTTTTGTCCTCAACCAAATATTCAAGATGTTTTTAAATTTCTTTGAAATAGAAGCCTAAACCTTTCAAATATCTTACTAGAACATGGCTTTTAGAGCATAAATTTTTCAGCTTTTCTATACTTCCTCATATATTTCAATATCCTGTCAGAAACTGCATGTTTTATTCACATAATAGCAAAATGCATAGTATTCATACAAAATAGGGTTGGGATGATACTAGGCAAATTTGCCCAATTTATCCACTACTTCAGAGCAGGATCAGCTGTACCCATTCTTGATCTGGGTTTATGTGATTTGTTGTTAGAAACTTTCACCACCCAAGAGTCTACACTTTCTAGGCAGTCTATTCCAACCCTTTTCTGTCTTTACTACTAGAAAGTAAATCTTCTAACTAAAATACTTCAAATAAGGTCTTTATAATGTGAAGTAGCATGTAAGGATTTCTTCACAATCTTATCTGTTATAGTAACATACTTGATTTTACAACAGCACAGTCCTTCATTCATTTACAGTAGGTTCCAAAGCTCTTTTCTGCAAAAGTAATACCCATCCAGTAGTTGTATTTTTCCTTGTATTTTTCAGTTGTCTATCCTGATATTGTTCTCTCCAACCCTGTACAGAGGTACAATTACTCCATTCATATTCACTACTGCCTCTTTTATACATTTCTAGGTTTCATCAGCTCCTTGAGGTTACAGCACTTAAACTGAGTTACTTTCTTTGTGATTCACCAGCTCTCCCTAGTGATTCAGTTTCTCAACAATATATGTAATCTTTCAATAAGGCATATATTACTCCTGGAGATGCAAACTAGCATTCCATAGTGGGCAGCTGTCAAATCTAGTCAATGGTACTTCGTCTTAAATGCTGCCATTATTTAGCATTTAGGTGCATTGTTCAGAATTACTGTGTATGTACCTTGGTTAGACTTCTCACATACTCAGATTTCTCACATTTGGATGCCTTATTGAGATCGTAAAATCTTTCCTGATGAAAGGTACCTACAGCCTTTCAAAGAGAAAGAATGCATTTAGCAAGACATTTACATACATAATGTAGTTGGTTTTTTTTTATACCAACAGAGCAGTGTAACTGGGAAGGAGTTATGAGTGCATTTTTGGAATATCAAAAAAAGAAATTGAAGGCTGATGATAAAAATAAATTGTCATGAAGAATCCACTCTGATTATTTCATAAGGTAATTTATGGTGTCAGGTGCCAAGTTAACGCATGGAAGAATCATATCTGGTTTCTGTATAATACAGCAACATTCCTACAAGAGTATCAGCTAAGGTTGTTGTTCTTAAAAGAGGGATTCATCACCCAGTGTGCAATAAGCCAGTCTCGCACACAGAGCCCAGGTATTTATTTATTTTGTATTTGTCCAAAAATGGTTACTAGGTGATAAATTCACAAAGTTAGCATGCTAATTTGTGCTCCATACATTCTAGCAAAGAAAAGAAAAGAAATCACAGTTCATTAGATACAAAGTTATCTAGTTTTCTTATTAATTAATGTTCTACTTTCTACTGGTTGAATGATCCTCTCTCTTCTCATGCTAATTAGTTCCATGCTCAGCCTTTCTCTTCCTTTGAGTGGTTGAGTTTCTTGAGTCAGTGGTTGCAATATTCTTCTGCTGGAATTACCCATTACCCAGAGAACAGGGAGCAGCTCCAGCAGGAGCTGCACAAGATCTCTGGATGCTGAAGCCCCAGGTGGGAGGCCTTGGACTGCCAATTCTTTGCATAACAAAGGGCACGGACCCTTGTCCAGCCAGGGGGATGGCAGAGCAGGGAATTGTCAGGAAGTATTTTGTATCTCTAAGTATCCTCCATGAAAGTGAGAAAACAGTCAGGATGGAAATAAACTTGGTTTACAGGTATATGCTGTGTATTAAAGTTAGGCATTGTAGAAAAATTCAAAGCCCAAAAGAGATTTAACTTAGACTTAACACAGAAAATTAAAATGAAAAGCAAAAAGGTGGGTTTTGCCCATAAAGGCGAATGTGCTGTTACAGACTCGCTGGTATTGCATATTAAAGGCAAATCTTTTGTTTCAATTTAGTTTAAAGACTGATAGGAACTTAATGGCAAAATACCTAATGAAAATATAGGAGAAAAGAAAATTGTAAAAACTTTTACTGCCTACTGTGAAAAAGATTAGGGACCCTCGAACCTTTCATACTGAATTACTGTATAGAACACGACGTGAATGGAAGATACCACTAATAAGTACAAACATAAGCTTTTGTAAGTGCAGTGGTCTACATTTACCTAAATGCTTGTTTACAACCTTAAATGATTGCAATGGAAATGCTTTACTTTTCCAAATTATGAATAAATAAAAAAATAGCACAAAAGTAGTGTTCCCATCCTTGATAGTGGGCACATTTGATGAGAACTATCATAAATATCATTATCTTATTCATCATCACCTAAAGGCAATATTGCTCTTTACTAGATTATGCGACACTAATGTTGTACTATATTCCCACCTTAGAAGATCACATGGCAAGTGCCTGCCGTGGATTCCAAAAGTCACACTGATTAGGCATGTCCATAAAGAAGGGAATGATTGAGGTTTTCTTAACCCAAAGAGTGCCCAAATCACACATGCTTCCTGCAATTCAAACAACTGGCAACTAGAAGAGAACCTTGCTCCTTTCTGAACACCCACTATGTACTCTTCTCTGAACACCCACTTTTGGTTGTATCAGTGACAGGATGCTTGACTAGACCAATGACCTAACATAGCATTACCTCCTGTATGTCATAGATACAGCAACAACTTGTCAAGAGGGATAAGGTTTCCTTGGTTTCTGTTGCAAGATTTATCAAGGAGACAAATTTTTGTATACCTATCTAACAATCTTAGTGTCATCTATATTCCAGCAATATTAGGCCTGAGTTATCAGGGATGTTTTCCTTCTAGAAAGTCTGTAGAGCTTTTCGGTTTTGTTTTTTAATTTCTTTTCTTTTTTTGAAACAAAAGTTTCTTTAAAAATGAGCTTGAGCAGTCACTGCTGAAACTCTTTTCCTTTGAGAAACTGGCAGAGATTAAGAAACCTTTTGTTTGAGTATAATTTCTGTCAGAAAGCTTTCTTTTAATGTAAGGGGAAACTGTTGAACATATAGGTTTTTGGCAGGTGTTGAGTTTAAGGTTTCTGGAATTGTGTAGAATTCTTTTCTTTAGCTCTTAAAAATAACCAAAAAATTATCTTTCATTATGTGGGTTGTAACTTCAGAAACCTTTTCTATAAAACAATCCCCCTCAAATATTCAGCATTACATATGCATTTTACTGATAATTGTGGTGGATTAAAAAAAAACCCAAAAAACACCTTATTGAAAATTTCTGATTTCTGTATTACTTTTAAGTGCCTCTGACATGAGTATTATTCAATGCCACACCTTTTCAATAGAGAGCTGTAAAATTGGTTCTTCATGTATTGTCAGAGCAGCATTAACCATTTAATGTTTCTTGTCCATGCTAAATGATAGTTTATATCCCAGTGACTGCTGTAGCAAATGCATTTATGTGAACAAACATTTCAAAGGAATGAATATGCATTATTATTCTGCCTTCTAGTGTGTAATGCTGTAACTTGTGTATGTAGCCACAACCCTAGCTCCATATTGACATGAACACTAAAATTTATACATCATAAATTACCATTGGACTCCAAAAGACTATTCACAGTGAGAAAGCTGAAGGTTCAAATCCTGTAAATTCCTAGTTTTCCACTTGGTTATTAACCCTTCAATGATAATTCCCACAAGACAAAATAAGAGATGAAAACTGAGAATTCATCCCTGTCACCCAATATTTAAAAACTTTCAGACAAATTTTGAAAAATTTTCAAATTTTTCAAAAGAAAAACTGATTGGCCAATAATAAATTGTATTACTAGTAAAAAGTTAAAAACTAGTAAAAGTAGTAAAACTAGAAAAACTAGTAAAATTAGTAAAAGGTCTAGTATGAGCACTTCTCATTTTGAGGGAATTATCAGATATTAACAGATATACTTTTACATTGTCTGATTGGCCTAATAGGATAATAGGCATGCCACTTATTGAGGAAAATACTGTCACTGAGGCAAGGACAACCAAATCCTATAGGGAAAGGATTATTTCGTCTTTGTTTTGTCAAAAGAATGGTTAAAATGAAAAAAAAAAAAAATTTGTGTGTAGGCAGATTTTTAGACCAGCTCAGTCATATTTTAAAGTGTGATAGAATTTTTTTTCAGTAAACTTCACAGTCTATTGAGGGCTGTTACAAAGCAATATCAGGGAATTACACAAGAAAGAGTGAAGAACTGCCCAGTAGTTTCTACTGGCAGCAGATCAGGAAAGCCTGGAATTGCTTCAGTAAAGTAGTAGGGGAGTGTAAATGCATGTTAGGTAGAGTGAAATATTTCTTCATTCCTTTTACCACTTAAAAATAAATAAAATAACTTTTATTAAATTGCAAAAAATTGCATAGGTTCAAGTGGAAATGGTTTAAGTCAGTGAGAATTGAAATATATCCTGAAGTTTCTAACACTTCTTGCTTTTCTGCTGCTAAACAACCTTGTTACTGTGAGCTCCGGAGTTGATATTCTAGTGATATTGATATTCTATCATATTGCATGATACTGCAAGTAACAGAAATGTAGAGACAACAGTGAAATTTAATGAAAGAATGAAAGTGGGACAAGAATGAAAGTGGGACGTCCAATGATGCAATTTTGCCCTGGTCAGTAAGAATTCAATAAAAATACAGTTAAAGAATAATTCTAAAAATACATATATGTAGACAATGCTTCCATCTGGTGAAGTTAGTAAGGACAATCATATTATGTTACATTACATAATACTGGCTCTCAAATTCATGTACAGATACTACATTGGGAATTATATTATCAGATATTTTATGAACTGGCTTTTGAGTCATGTACTGATTTTAATAATAAAAGTATATGACAGTCTGGATGCTATATTTTAATTTCTTATGTAAACATGTATTATTATTAACAAAACCTATTGTAGCAGAAGACAAGTGCTCTAATTTACACTTATATCCAGTCTCTGAGAAAAAGAATTTTTAAATAAACCATATTTACGATAGAGCAATATAATAATGCTGCATCTAATTGGAGTTTAACGAATGGTCTCATTAAATTAGTTGCATTCAGAATGTTCAATTTGTGGCATTCATAATTTCTCATCTCATCTTGTTCAGCAGATATTTATGAATTTTATTCTAGTTAAAAGTTATTTTTGTAAATGCTAAAAAAACCAAAAAAACCTCTCTAGTGCTTATTTTAGTCTTGTTCTACTTAAAAAATATTTTCTTGCAGAACCATTAAATTGGATAGTTTCTTTTCCCTTTCCACATATGATCATCACTGATATTAACAAGTGCTCAAGTGATGCACTTGATATACAATGATCAACATTGCAAGCTTTAACATTGCCATTTGTTAATTAACATTATTTTGTGGTTGTTCCAACAGAGAAGAGGAATTTATTCCTAGATCTTAAAATAAAGAGCATGAAGAAACTCTTCATTATTATATGGATTTGAAAACCAATGCCAATTTTTTACCAGAAACGCACTGAAGAAAATGGCTGCTAAAAACCCAACCTTTCTTACTCAAATTGCATAGAAAGGTAACCAAGGAGTTGTAGAATCCCACAGTGATAACCTTTCAGTAGTATAAGTCTCTATAAGGATATGAAGTCATGCATGAGGGTTATGGAAGTCATCAGGTTTCTCTAACTTGACCACAGTCTAGAGCAAACACCTGTGCCAGTGACTGGACTATACACAGTAGACAAAATTCACTTCTTGGGATTGTGACTCACCAAAGGTTTGTCTACAATCCTCTGGCTTTCTTTCCTGCCTATAGACCTACCATGGTAGGACTTTCTGCAGGGATTGGCAGAGTATTACTGATTGGATGTTTTAGTTGTGGCTTTAGTTGCCATAGATAGATCTTCTAGGCGCATTTAAAGTAAAATACACAAAGTGATATCTCGTTCATTTTCTAAGTCATGCCTGATGTTAAATTGAAGAAAGGATATTTTATTTTCAGAGATGTTTCTGTGAAGAGCATTTAATGAGGAGGTTCTTTTATTGTTTTATTCAATGTTGTTAACTACCTTCAAATCAATCAAGTGGCTCATCTAAAAACTCCCAGGTGAGTGGAAGATTTTATTTATTCCTGACCTAGTAGATGACAAATATGGGACTCCAACTTCTTTCATTGTTCCAGGGAATTATGGAATGGATGAGCCATTAACATCAGGAAGCTGGAGCAAGAAATGTTAAAGGGGAAACAATGCTTTTTACTCATCATACAAAACATCTGTCATGATATATGCTGCATAATGAAAACCTCTTGCCAATTTTCTTATTAATAAATATAGTAGACAAAATTATTCTGACTGCATATTCAGCCTTTTGGAGTCAGACTTTTTAGACAGCATGTAGACAGCTTTAAAAAGCTCAGAATCTGTCACACCCTCTAAGCTTGCCAATGATGCCAAGCACATATGTTGATGATGGCAGTACAAAAAAACCAACAACTGGTCTGTTCTGTAACATGCTGTGGAATGATCATGTTCTTACTGTCAAATATACAATATATATTATTCTAACTGAATAGTCTGAAAGTGTAAGCTGGAACTTGAAATGTTGGGTTAGGTAAGTATTATGAGTTTTGCTGATTCTCATTCTGATCTGTAAAATTTCTCATATCCCTCAAGTTTGCCATATCAGTTTATCTAATAAATGTCATGTTTTGTATTTTAATCCAGCAAAAAAACAATTGTGAGCCCTGACTCACAGGATATATATTTAAAATTGTGTAGTTTTTATAAGGATTTATCACACTGTCCTTTCTGAAACAAAGCTATAGTGGTTTGCAAAATCATTTTCTCCAGGGTGAACAGAGTATGAAACATTGTAATTGCAATTACATGACCAAAAACATTACCACACAGTATAAGGATACAGTGGTCATCAGTGTCAGTTACCATCTTTCAGCATGCATTCACTTCTATGTGAGTGCACGTTAATCTCTTGAGCATTTTTGTAGCTCAATAAGGACAGACTTTCTAATGGTTCACACTCTGCTACTCATCCAGCATTCAAGAGAGACCCTTAGTATTCAATCATGTTAATTCCTGCTCCCTCTGCTCCCTCACTATTTTTTTTTATGTTAAGCTGATATAAAGTTAATATTCTGCCTGTATGCTAATACAGCTCCTTATCCTTGAAATTTTTTAACTTGTTTAATGCCTTTCCCACTGTTTGAAAATAATTAATTTCTTTCTGAGTTAAAAAATCTAAGAAATGAAAAAGCTTACAGACTTTACCTTTGAGTTCTGATTTCCCCTTTTATCCCTTTTTTTTTTTTTTTTAATGACCCTTTCAGGAAGATGGTAATATCTTCAGAAGGTTGTTTTGACTTTATAAACTTTTTCATGCTTGCATTCTTTTTGTAACTACTGGACTAGTTCACCTAACAGATTTTTTATTATTATTAAAAAGTAGAATCAAAGAATCTCAAAATTCTCATCATCTAAGTTTATCTTCACTAAATTGCATACATCAAACCTGTTCAATGTATCTTTTGAATTGCCTCTATTTTTATATATGGCAGTTATTGTCCTTAGAATTTAATTACATCCTCTGCCTGTTTTCATTAGGAAGGAAAGTATGAGCAGTATGATAATCTAGTCCAGCCCAAACATTTAGGGGCAGGACATCACACTTTTTTTTGGAGGGTGAGATTATGGGTAGTAATCCCTAATTTAATATGCCTCTTGTATACATTCCTGTCTTCCATTCCTCCCACATTTGGAGAATAAATAGGACAGATAAAATGGACTGTAACTAGTACACTAGAGATCTACTTGAAACTTGTTTTCCCTAACACAAGGGTAAAAGAAAAGTCTCTATGACCTTCTGGAAATAGGAGTTTGTGATATTTAGAAGTGTTGTCTGTACCATGCTGCTTACAAAATTGAGAAAAAATGAGCATCAACTAACAGCGGTCACTGCTTGGTTTCTATCTCACAATTCTCACTAAGGTTATTACAAAATTACTCAGGTTTCTTTAATCATTCACTGAAAAGTAAATATGATATTTTGGGTGTTTTTTAAATGAAAGCATGCCCTACACTTCTTTGAGAGTCAAAGGAGAAGCATAACTTTAGGAATATTTTTAAGAGGTATTCAATAAAATTAACTTTAAATCTAATCCATTATTTTCTAAGTATCTGTCTTATTTGTTCCTGCATGAAAACATTATTTTCTCTATTAGAACACATTTTTAAAAATTACTTCAATACACATTGTCACATAACATTATTCTTATATTTCATCAATAACCATTATTTTTGACCAATATTTCAACTAAGAAAAAAAAAATTCATAAATAAGCAAGATCATTGCAAGCTCTTTGGATAATAATTGCCTACAAACAGGCAATTTGCTAGTTTAAGCCTTACTTCCCACTAGTATTTCACCAATATCCCTGACACCCTTAGGCTGGTATAGCTTAATAAGTGTACTAAATCCTCATTCCTTACCTAGGTTCAGCAAAGTTCACAAGACATTAATTTCAGAAATGGAAGCAATATCAGGAGACTGCTGGGGCAACTCTCGGTATCAGCACAGGCTGAGGGATGCATAGATCCAAAGCAGCTTTGCCAAGGAGGATTTGGGAGTGCTGGTGGCTGAGAGGCTGGACATGACCCAGCCCCGAGAGCCAAATGTGTCCCTGTGGGCAGCAGGGGAGGGAGGGGATTCTGTCCCTCTGCTCTGCTCTGCTCTGGTGAGACCCCACCTGCAGGGCTGCAGCAACTCTGGGGTCCCAGCACAGGAAGGACAGGGACCTAACAGACAAGTCCAAAAGAGGCCACCAAGCTGATTACAGGGATGGAGCACCTCTTATGAAGAAAGGCTGAGAGTGTTGGGGTTGTTCTGCCTGGAAAAGAGAAGGCTTTTGAGCAAGCTAATTGCAGATTTCCAGTACCAAAAGGAAGCCCAAAAAGAAGATGAAGAGAGACTATTTACAAGAGCATGTAGTGACAGAACGAGGAATGGATTCAAACTGAGAGTAGATTTGGATTCTATATTAGGAATAAATTCTTTACTGTGGCAATGGTGTGGCACTGGAAGAGGTTGCTCAGAGAATTTGTGGATAACCCCTCTCTGGAAGTGTCCAAGGCCATATTTGATGGAGCTTTGAGCAACTTAGTGTAGTGAAAGGTGTCTCTGGCCATGGCAGGGGGGTTGATTTGTAAGTAGATGGTTTTTAATGTCCATTGTAACACAGGCCATTCTAGGATAGATTCTATTCTATGAATATGTGCATGCCTTGACTCATAGTGATTTAGATGAAGTAACATATGTTGTTACTTATTTATAGCTTATTCTTCTATTCTGTCTTGCACATTCCTAATGATATACTCTACAGGTCAATAGAAAGCTTGCCCTGAATATACTTCTTTTGCTTGGCGAGGGTCTCCATAGAGACATGATTACAGCTCTGTGGATAGGAAATTTCTTCTGAGCTCATTAGTCTTTTACAAAAGTGGGAAAGAGAATGGGTTGTAGTCTCTCAGCTTTGCTGAGAGAAAGCAGAATGAACTCTTTCTTTTTGATGCTAGCTAGTGACACCAAGTAGTTTCTCGTGGCCTCCACTTTAGAAGTATAATTTAGCACAGTATAATTATATCTCAACATTTAAATTTAACTTACAGCTAGAGTGCCTAATATACCCAGAGTTCACACTGTAATGTATAGCTCTTTTTCTAATCTTAGTTCTCTTTTCTATAACATGAATTAATGTGCCATGAGTCAACAGTCATTGTAATATTCCGGGGGAGAAAATGTGCTTAAATCCATACTGTCTTTCTTTCCAACCCATTTATTACACATCAAACCCTGAAGATGTTTTTAATTAGTTGATAAGAATGGTAAATAATAAACTTCATGAACATTTTATTACAGTGTGTTTGAGTATTAATTGTTGCCAATTCATCAACCCCAAAGCATATTAGTTCACGAGAGATTTATTTTATCTGTTCTATATTTATGAGCACAATCTCATCTTCAAAATATTAGTAAACAAAAATATCTTTTGAATATAAATTTCAGCACTGGTATTCTCCTATCTGAAGCTGACTTTAAATGCTATCCAAGGAAATAGGGCTCCATCCTCAGACCAGTTCTTTTCAACATTTTCATTAATGACTTGTATACAGGACTTGAACAAATACTAAGTTTGCAAAGGATAACAAATTGTGAGGAGCTGCCAACTCCCTTGACTGAAGAGAGGCCCCACAGAGAGACCTTGACAAATAAGAGATGGGCAATCACCAACTGTATGAAGTTTAACAAAGGCAAGTGCTACATCTACATCCAGGGTTTCCCCATCCCCATCTACACCTGGGATGGGGAAACCCTGGATGTATTTACAGACTAGGGAACGAAAGGCTGGAAAGCAGCACTGCAGAAAGGGAGCTTGGGGTGCTGGTCAGTGGAAATTTGAACATGAGCCAGCAGTGCCCTGGCAGCCAGGAGGGACAACCCTGTCCTGGGGGCCATCAGGCACAGGCAAGGGAGAGGATTGTCCTGGTCTGCGGCGGCCTCACCTCGAGTGCTGGGGGCAGTTTTGGGCACCACAGTGTTAGAAGGATCTAAAGCTGTTAGAGAGTGTCCAAAGGAGGGCAACAAAGATGGTGAAGGGCCTTGAGAGGAAGCTGTGTGAGGAGTGGCTGAGGTCACTCAGCCTGAAGGAGACTGAGAGGAGACCTCATTCCAGTCTGCAGCTTCCTTGTGAGGGAAAGAGGAGGGGCAAGTACTGATCTCTTCACTCTCATGACCAGTGATGGGACTGACAGAACTAGAGGAAACTGCATCAGTCTGAGTCAGAGGAGGTTTAGGCTGGATATCAGGAAAAGGTTCTTTACCCAGAGGATGGCTGGGCACTAGAAAAGGCTCCCCTGGGAAGTGGCCACAGCACCAGCCTAATGCAGTTCATTAAGGATTTGGTGATCCTTGGGGATGGTGCTGTCAGGAGAGGAAGAGGGATGGGGAGAAACAAAAATTGATAGTGCCTGTGCTACTTTTGGCCTTGGCAATAATGGCATATTCACACATTAATAAACCAGTATTAAGCTAAAGGATTTTCTCTCTGAGACAGAACTGTTAAAAACCCCTAACTCAGGAGTTCAAATATGATGATGCAATACAACATATAGCACAATGCTCTCAGGCACATGATGTGACTCTAGTGGTGTCCTGTGCAGGGCAAGGATTTGGTCTCAGTCTTGAAGGGTTCCTTCAAATTCAGTATATTCTATGATTCTGTGCAATACTTTGTTCATTAGGAATCAAGTAAAACTTATATCCACGTGGTTTAGCTTGCTCTTGGCCTGATTAATTACTGTACTAGTAATTCCTTGGGTTTTGATATTCTTCCTTATCTGGTTCATTTACCAGTGCTCTAGATACTTGTGCTCAGTTCGTGATGAAAATCTAGATATTTACAGCAGCATAAAATGAGAGTCTCAGTGACATTTATGGAAGGAATTAGTTATAGGTGTAAATACATAGCAGAACATAAATACTACCTAGAACGAATTATGAAATATGGTAATTCTAGCATAATAGATTGTTGGAGGAAGCATTTTCTTTAACTTGAATCATTCACTGTACAAGGGAAATTTGTATATAGCAGAAAAATTTCTAAAGCATAATCCTGTTCACTTTTGGCTACAACCCAGGCCACAATCAGTGGTATTATATCCTCTTGACAGCAAAGCAGAGGACAAGTTCAGCAGAGACAATAATGTTCTTAAGCTCTTGTTTATGTCAGGTCAAGAGGATGTAAAAATAGATTTTTCCAGAAAAATAAATCAGTTGTCTTATTTTTTTGGAATTCCTAGTTTTTCAACAGTATATGCTCTTGCACAGCATGTGTGGAGTGCCAAGGTCAGTTATCCTCTATAACGATGAGTTATTGGCACTTTGCTTAGATATTAAAGAAAAAAAACCAGTCAGTTTTATGCTAATAGGAGTTGCAGATATTATGTAGTTCATAAAAGTGTTTCAAATTAAAACAAAAAGGGGTAAAAGAAAGATATTTTAAAATAAGCATGCTAAGCTGATGTCTCCTGGATGTACTGGTACTTTAGTTCCATTCAGTTACCTCTCTGGTGAACTCAATAAATACTGTGACAAAACTGGCTGTTATTTTATTTTTGTTTTTCTGGGAAGCAACATTTCTTAGCCTATTGGCTGTCACAGACTTTTGACAGGGCATCTGCTGTCAAATGGGAAAATAATACTTGTCAGCAGTAAATTAGAAAGCATCTGAACTTGCAACCTGGCATGTGAAACAGCATTTAGCCCCTTTCTACAAAGTTATGAGTGCTCATCCTGGGAGTGCAATAAGATTAAAGTAGCAAGGGCAGAGAAAGCAACACTCTAAGGCTGACTGAATAAAATTTGAAGAATATTTTTGAGAAGAGAAGAGGTTGTCTGCTTTACTGAATGATGATATTCCAAAATACAGAAAAATGTAAGGGAAAATCTAAGTTATTGCAAATGGTGATTCAGAAATGTCAGAGAAGTTGAAATGGTATGATCTACCACTCTAGTGAGGTTAAACCTGGAACACATCATTCACCTACCACCATTCAACAGGCTACCTCCCAAAGTAATCTACATGCAATGTGCTGTCCAAAAGTAATCTAGATGGGCCATGCTGTACTTCAGCTGTTTTGTGATCTGGATGGGGACTGGCATTGTAGCATGTGCTTATCTCTATCTGTAAGCCTTGATGCAATCAGAAATATTTTCTTTGGACCTAGAGCCAAACCTTACAGAACAATGAGATGGCACTGGGCAAAAAGCAGACTGTAAGAAGACTGCACATCCAGAAAGGCAAGGAGACAGAAGGTTGTTCTATATCTCTGAAGGCCTGAAATCTATGTCGGGCAATAATTAAAGATGTCAAAATCTGGACCATTAAAAATGGGGTGACAATCTCTGTCACACTATTTAAAGTATTTTTTAATTTACGTGACATTTCCATGCTTTTTAAATGTGAAAAAAAATTACTCTGACCAAAAATATAATGATTTTAATAATATTTTCTTTTACTTTTTAAATCTTTTCTAGAACCTTCAAATAAGTTGTTGCTTGTAAAATCACTTATTTCAAAAGGTGGGGTTTGGGCCATGGGGCATTACAGAAAAGAAAGAAGATGGAAACCAACTCTCACCATGATTTTATTTCTGCTCCAGGGGATGTTGAATGACAGTCTTTAAAGAAACAGAATGATTTTTTTTTTTCTGCATGAACATTTATATACATTTATAGAAAACTCAGCTCTAAAGTATCTTTTTATTTTTGCTTGTAGTATTTTCAAACCATTCACACTGTGCACGGAGTCCAGGACATGCTTTGTCACACCAGCCTAGACTATGTTGTATTCTTCCCAGATGATTTCTCAGTTCAGATTTTATAATGGCAAAGACTTTCTGACTTCTAACCTTGATCTTTGTAATGCTTCTTAAAGTAGCAGGGAAAGTTAGCAACACAAATATTTGTTGTCCTCTTATATGAAGACCGTTACTACATTTTTCCATAAGACAACAGTACTTTCACAACAAGGTAATTTTCTTGAAGTTTATTTACCAAGGAACTGGGTTAATGCCTAACAAAGCAACTTTTTGTTGAATAAACATGGTGTTTCCAAAATAACTTTCATATAGTCATCAAAATAGCTACATTTCAAATATAACCAATCCCTTTTTGATAGCCTTGCTGTTTTAACTGCTTATACAGCTGCTATTAATGCTACATTTACCCTTGAAATACCTTTCTAACATAATGCAATTTTTAAATGTTTGCACTCTCATGATCTTCCTTGAGTGAATGGTATTTGCAACCCAGCTCTATACCTCAGTCCTCTTTGTCTTTGAAGGTCATGTGCTTTTCAATTACATCAGTGAAAGAGGCTGGGAGCAGAAAGGTCTGATGGCTTCTTGCCCCTCTTTCCTTTAGCAGTGCAAGTGGAAGCACTGCAGAAGTTATTCTCCCTGTTGTGCTGTCACACAATGAAAATACAAAGAGTAATAAAAAGTTATCAAGTGTTCTTCCTTCTCTAATCTCATTCATATGCCATTATAAGGGCAGGTCATGGTCTCTCCAGTTCTGGAGAACTCCTGACCATAATTTATCACATCTGAAAGTATTGTTTCATATTAAGCCCACAGAGGCTGTTCACAGGCTTCTCTATCACTATGTGTCAGTCCAAGCCCTAGCTTTTGTTTCTGTTAGCAATTTCCCTGGCAAGCTATACTAAAAAAAAAAATCTACTAAGACAATATTTTCTTCTGGGTAATTCTAACTAATATACAAGATATCTAGTAACAAATGATAAAAACACAACTATCTTTGCAAATAGCAGTTTGGACTAGGATATATTTCAAAGTCATCAGAATCAGTGCCCAGTAAATGCTCTTTTATGTTTGAATGAAAAATTAGTTATAACAATGGGTGGTATTTTAAGACAGCCATAATCCTTCTAACTTGTGCACAAGCCATTTAATGATTCCCACATATCTCTCTTTCTGCTAACATCATATAAATTCAATTATATCAACATATTAATGTGTTTTTCACTATATTTTCTAAACAGTTCTTATGATAAAAATCTGTCACAGATTACAAAACAGTGAACAGGAATGTCTCAGTGCACTACCTCATCTGCATAACAGTAGATAGATTACATATTAACAAGGTCCTTGAAGGCTGGGATAATGATTTTGCATACTAAACAGAAATGCCTTGTGTACACTGCTATTCTGTTCTCATTAGCTATGTCATAAACTAAGTGTAATCTAAGGTAGGTAAAGTTTCTTTAACTTAAAAGACTAATGAGAAAATAAAAACAAATAGAATCTCCAGTTACCTGATTCTTTTGCATAAAGGTCATCTTACGGAGTACAGAAGATCACACAGGGGTTTTGCTTCAGTACAGTGAAAAGTACAAATGAGGTATGAATTCCTCCACCAAAGAGACTAACTATCACTTACCAAACTTGCTGGTTAATAAGCAGATTTCTTAGAGAAGTAGTATAGTTTATTGGACCAATTGCAATAGCTGGGAAAAAGGAAGGAATTCTTAGTAGGTGTCTAAAATGTACTCAGTTCCAAATAAAGTACATTGGAACAAACACTTTCAATTCAATTTCATTAAGTAAACAGATACTTTCGGAAGATAGGCTAGTTAATGCAGGAGAATAGTGGCAAGAGATGATAAAATCCCAGACATTTTGAGAAAGAGGTAGAAACAGGCAGTTATTCACTCTGAGACCAAAGTATTTTATGGCCGTTTTTCCTCAAAAAATCTATTTCCCCATCATTTTATTAAAGATATTATCTCCCTCTGGAAATTTACGTCACTTATATCCCTAGACTATTACAGGTCCAACAGCACTGCACTTCTGATTGATGGCTTAGTACAGAGAAGACATATCTGTCATTTGCTCTTTGGCAGATATTAAAAACCAGCAAAACCATAGAAATATCCTCCTGAAGGTGGGCACCAGATAAAACCTAATATAAATCACAGCTCAGAACCCGAGATATTCCCAAGCATTACAACTTCCTGCTGGAATAATCCTACTGTTCTTCAGCTTCAGGGAAAATAAAACATGCCCAGATATTAAACCAGGAGTTATTATCTCAGAACAAAATATGCTAAGTAGAAGTTTTGGCATACATTGTATGACTATCTGAAATTAGTCCCTAAGGAACTGAATCAGTAAAGAAATTCATTACCTAAGATATCTGGGACACATTCCTATATTTGATGTCTGGTTATTTATTGATCTCAACAATTGCTAGTTAGTGCTATGAAACCTTTCCCCTCTTACTTCACCCCTACAAATTGCCTTTCATTGGTATAATTTTCTATTCATATGAAGACTTACAGAAGATTATCAATCTATAAAAAGTAGCATGCTTTATTCTTTTAGTACATATTTTAAAACAGAGCTTCTATAATGAAAGTTCAAGGGTTTTTTTTTAAGCCTTTAGAGATTTGATGCTTTGCTCATTCAAGGCAGCAAGTTCTATTGATTTTTTTACAGCCCAAGAATAATATGCTAACTCACTATTTGCATCTCCAGTATTGGTATAGATTTTGAATAAGATATTAGCAGCAGAGAAAAAAGAATGATCTACTAATGCAAGCCATTTATGTTACATTGCTATTAGGTTACATTCCTATTTCCACTGTCCCATTGAAGACCATGCCAAAAATTTATTCATGGGTTCAGGGGACTTAAATGTAAATTACAGCCACTCTTATTCATGGCCCTTGGACATCATGCAAACACACAAGAATTAGAAGACAGAGCTATATGAATAATAAAAGTAAGCACTCCAAGTAACCAAACAGAAAAACAGCGATGCTAAGTTATTCCAGGACCAGATGGAATATAACATTACCTTGCTAGATGAGATATTAGAAGTCATAGAACTCTATCCAGTATACTGCTGTATTGTGACAAAAGCACATTATCCAAAAGGTATCCAGCTTTCGCTTCCTGAGACTCTCCCCATCTCTCAATACTTGGTTATAAAGGCAATTTACATTTCCCAGAAGCAGATAAGCTAACAACAACAGGAAGAACAAAAACACATGAAAGATTTTTGGGGTTTATTTCATCTTAACAAACATATATGCCTCATTATGAGTATCACCCCCTCTATTGAAATGTTCAAAAGCTTCAGGTTCTGCCATGAAGCAGCTGAGCTTTACAGAAACCAGAGGAATATTGGAATTCTTTTCAGCTGGTGTTGATTCTGCAGATTATTCCAGACTAGTGATATCTGATACAGTCAATCAGTCAAGCTGATTGAACAATCTGCTCCATTCCATCAGTGCCATATTTTGTCTATTCCACTGTCATCAGTGAAGATATTTGCTGCCTTCTCAGTATAGCTCAAAATGATAATGACTATCATGATTAATTTTAAAATACTTACCATATTTTGCACAGTTTGAGTGCATATGTTGATCCTGAACATGTTGCAATATGATAGACATCATCTATATGAAGAGTTTATGATAAGCTAGAAGGTAGTTTTGCTTCAGTCATTTTCCATGCAGATTCGTACAAATTTCAAACTGCACATAAACATATATGGATATTTCTAAATTTAACAAACACAGCAAAAAAGTCTGATGAAATTTTTATATTCCTAGACATTTCTGTACAGAACTCGAGATGATTTAAGGTATTGTCTATCTCTATCCAACATACACTGTTGAGAGAAATATAATCTTTCTCATATTCTTCTGCTATGATGGTACTCAGATTTTTTTTATAAAGTTGGTGAAGGAATAGTAAAGAAAAGAAGATTAGAAATTTGATGAGTAACCCAGTTCAGTATGAAACTTTTTACTCTGAAAAAGTAAAAGCAACTGAAGCAGGATTTTAAGGTCAAAACATAAGTCAAATACTTTGACTAGTAAAAAAGTCACCATCAAATAACCTATTCTGATAATAAAGAGCAGGTGACACTGCATAGTTATGTTCACAATCTTGTGTTTATAAAATAATTTCATGCAGCTTAAGAAATAATATCAGAGGCAATGCAAACACCTATATTTGTGATTTAAAAAATGAACTTCCATCCATACAATTGTCACAGAAAAGCCATGTAATGTGAATAGCAATGGTATAATAAAAATCCACAGACCGTTCCTTTCCAACTGCTAGATATAAGTACCTACTCTAAGTTGGTTCATAGTTAATATATTAAAAATTAAAATACTAAAATAGAAATTTTTATGTATTAAAATATAATATAAAGAATTAGCTTACTGAATATTCTGTCATTCTAGAATTATTAGATCTACCTTTATTAATAAATAGTTATTAAAATAATAGGATTAAATGTTTTAAATAAGTTAGTGAATAGATTGAATGCTTTTCTAAAATCTTGTCTTACAGCTGTTGATAGGAGCAAATTCACCTGTCAATTTCATTTTTTATAAATCTGACATCAATTTTATGTGATATATTTCAGCATTATTAGCTGCAGCTTTGCTGATTAGAAATTACTGTCTACTATTTCCATAAATTACACATCATTAACAGTGACAGGCAGGCACAAGGAGCTCCTCTATTAAAACACAGGTCTCACATAGGTCTTGTGCTATAAACCAGTGAGGAACTTTCTTTGTAGAAAGCTGTATGGCCTTTGATCCCTCTGACATTAAGAGTTTAAATAAATTATAACTCATAATTACCACATCCAAATTTTCAGAAGAGGTGCTAAGGTGAGAGTAATTTAGAGATGCACTACACTATTAAAAAAAAAGGCATTTGTAATATATGCTGGAAAACATCATTTCACCCACCCAAGAAATGCTATCAATAACCTTGTATCCTATGAGGATAACAGAACCAAGTCCTATATTTTGAAGTTAATAAAGGTGATGATGTTTCATAACGTATATTTGTAGCATTACCCTACTTGTTTGACATAGCTTATCATCTATTACACATGATAGACCTATAATCTAAATTATAGAATTACAGCTCATTTTGAGAAAGCATCATAAAAAAATTGATATATGCAAAAAATCTCATATCTATTCCTTTCCCTAGTATGTGGGGAACTGTGAAATGCATGACAGAACTGGGGATAACCACAGCCTAAAATATAATCCAAGTTTGCTCCACTGTCTAAAATTTGTCTCTGAAGGGAGAGGCAGCATACTCCTACAGCTCTTTTTCTGGAACACGGAGAAGTAGGTCTTGGTGTTTTCTATAAAAAACCTAAATTGTCTAAGGTGTGTTCACCCTTAACAAATCAAATATGTTAGGGAATATATATGAAAAGCAGTTAGTTTAAGGCAACTTGATTACAAGTTATCAAAGCCAAAGTAGTTAGCCAGCTGAAAAAAATCTTTGAGATACGAAAGTCTAATGGAAATAAAATGAAGTTTTAAGTTACTTGGAAGTTCTTAAAAGAATGGAGAACAGTTATCGCAGTTGCATTCTTGGTTGTTGTTGATTGCATGAAGATTGTTAATTTAAGAATTCAATCTTCTGTTTGGATTTTGTAGCATTTTGTATTTACTTTCTAGTCACTGCTGTAAAGGGGCATATTATAAACACTTCTCTTACCTGTGGACTATTTCATCAGAGTAATTTACTGCTCTCTATTTTAATTTAAACTTAAATAGAATTTCTTTCTATTTCTAATTAATTTTACAAGAATATTTATGCAATGATAAATTTAAGAAATTAAGGTCATATTCTTTCCTATGGTACTAAATTTTAGCAGAGTGATTTTAGAATTGTATTTCTGGACTATATGTAAAAAAATCTGGGACTTTGAAGGATACATTTGTACTTGTAACATTGGACCTAGGAGCTTTAGCAACATTTGTAAAGATAAACAATCCAGTATGAAAAGAGTACTCATTCCTGGTTCTTTCATTTCCTCTCTTTTTGTCTCTTACTGCTTCTGGTTTGGAAGATGATCAATAGTTTTTCATCATAATTTCCTAAATTTATCCCTGTAATAAACAGATAAATATATACTTTCTTGTTTTCCAAATTAGAAAATGTAAGAATAATGTAAAAAAGATTATTAAAAAATTCATTAAAGTTTTAATTAATTGCGGGAGTTGACTAGAATCATAGTGGTTTATGGTATTGAAAAAGAAAAGCATGAATTGAACCATACCTACAGGTAAAGTTTTGCAGTTTTGCATTCAATTCAGAAATACTGTAGGGACTTAGGGAGTTTTATGTGGGGGGAAATAAAGCTGTTTTCACCAATAAAACACATTCAATGGCTTTATACCTCAGAGTAAAATTTGGTTAATATACAAAAATTTGCATTGCCTGCAACATTTCCTCTATGGACTTCAAATTTAAATTAGTTTTTTTTCTGTTTTTTAATTTGTTGATGTACCTCTAAGATACATAAAACTGTTCTGAAAAATATGTTGTGGTGTTTATATGTTACATGATCTTTCTGACCTTTGGCTGAAGCATAAACAGAACAGTTCAGCATTCTGCCCCATCAGCCAATTTTCTGAATTACAAGTAGCTTTTTGTTGAGTTGTGACTCTTGAGGACTCAAGTACATTGTGATAAATGTTGAAAGTTGTTTCCCATAAGGACATTAATGTGTGTGGTCAGTGGTCTCTTTGGACATTACATCTTAATAAAAAGCAATTTACTTAAATTACTTTACTCACTCCTTGTATTAATATTGCAAAATTACAAGAAGGAAAAGGGGAAGCTTTTAACTCTGCTTTGCAGGAAGTAGAATTAAATTTGTTCACTTAGGATCTAGAGTAATTGATTGACTCACAGAAAGCCTTCCTAGACTAACTGTAACACTAAGGAGAGCTGGCCAATTACAGTTTTTTCACATTTTTCAAAGATGCCAGCTAAACGTTAAAGGGGGGAGTATGTGATAATGAATTATTACAATACCATGGCAAAGTAGATGCAGATACATTTTTATGCCCTACACTAGCAAAGAGGTATCAGTCTAACATTCACCATTTCCACAATGGAGTTATTTCAGGTTAAAAAGTCATTCTTCTCAAACAAGAACCAAAATTAATTTTAACATAATTCTCACTTCTCAAAAAATCATGAAAGAATTTTGTGGATTTTATCAGTGACTAAGCATCCTTCAAAAGGGTCTGCCTGGATCATTAATAATTAAGAACTTGTCAGAATAGCAGGCTGCTATTTTTCACATAAACAACTTTTACTTTGTTCTCTTGGATAAAAAACACCCAGTTTTACTGTAAAAACAACTTTGTTTTTGAAGATTGAAACTGATTACATTTTAACAATTGAAAGTAAATAACTAAATATGAAGCAAAACTTTTAATACCTGATGGAACAACTCAACGATTGTGGGTTTTTTACTCTCAATTTACTTTTTATATAGACTTTATATGAGAAATTATTTCCATATCTTGAAAACTTGAAGTCAGAAATAGTGTTTCCACCCTGACCAGCTACTCTTTGTTCTAGGCAATTATTCCATGCCAACGTGACTGGCACAAACTGAAATAGCATTCATGTATTTTACATCCACTGAAAGAGTGCGTATCTTCTAGAAAAGTTCAATAGCACTCTAAATTAGAAAAAATTAGTTTCACAGTATTTTGTTCCAATATGGCAAGATTATATAGGATTAGGTTTACTACAGATTTCTGTGTATGTGGTGCCTGCAAAAGTTAGGATGAAAATTTATCTTCTTCTTTTATAATTCAAAAGTCCATACAAAAACTTGTTTTAGTCACAACTTCTACAGCTGTACATGCAAAAACCAGCAACATGGGCAAGAAGATGAGTTTGATCTTGTATAAATACCCAGATCAGAATTAGTCTGATCAGAAATCTTATGTAACATCAAAAAATCCCATTTTTTAAGAGTCCGGTCCATAAGGAAATAAAAAAATCAGAAAGTTGTGATCATGATGAAAGTGGATTTCTGTGAAGACATCACAAAAGCATTTCCTTTACTGTGAAGGGTTTAATGGTTTCCTATGGCACACCCAAATGTTGGGACATCATTATCCAGCAAATCTCACAGGTAATTTTTCTAACTTGATGTGATGACACAGAATACAATTTTGCTGCTATAATTTTTCAATACTGGATACTAAAAGCTACCTTTTTTTTCAAGCCACAATAGCTGCTTTCAATGCAATACCACAAAACTGACCTTAATTATACAAACTAGCATGAACACAGAAAATGTAGGTGTTTACTTGACTCTGGAGAGTGATAAACTAACAATTAAATTTTAATTATCTTGTGTCATCGTGTGTGTGACTCAAAATAATGCATATAGTGCACTAAATACCTTCCAAATTACTCTGTCAAGATTTGACCTTAACTTGTAATGAAACTCTGATCAATACATGGCACTACATGCAGACATGTGCAAGAGAATATTCATCCATATTCTATTAAAAGAACACTTGAATTTCTTATCAGTTCTTCTCAATGTGGAATCTTTACAACTAATGGATTTACAAATTTACAGAGCTGAAATAAATGCTATTAAAATCACAATTTGAATGGCCATGATTAATGGCATGGCCAGAAAATGCAAGTCAGAAGAGAACTATTAGATAAACAATTAAAGCAATTTTTTTGGTAACAAAGCTAAACATAACAGTCAGCAACGTAGTTTAATTTTCCATTACCTTGACTATTTACACCTGTCACTGAGACCCTTTTATCTTCTTATACAGGTAACAAATGTACAAACTAACTTTTATATGCTTACAAAATATTTAAGACTTTTTAAAAATCTAGTCATAATTGCACTTCGTTACCCTCAGTGGTGAGGCTTCACCTCATACAAGGTGAGAGGAAGCAAATTCTGTAACGCTGATGCAAAGCTAACTGAAATCAATAAAAACTGTGTGTTAATGATGGTGAGCCTGATCTGATTCTGTAATACCAGGCACTTTCTGTAGGTCAACACTTGCACTTTTGCTTAAGGTCAAAGGAAATGCAGATCATTGCTGTTGTGAGGTATTTGATATTATCATGATTAGGGAAGTAACAACAGAATTGTGTTCATTTTTTATCCAATTTCTTCATTTCTAGCAAACTTGTAATTCTAGATACATTTTTAGTAAGAAATAATTAAGACAGAATAGTTAGGCTAAAAAATTAAGGAAGGCAACAACACAAAAATTTGTGTGATTACTTTCTTTATTTGGTACGATCAAAACTCCTATGCAGCTACTCTTGTTTGTGACTGGAGCAATTTAAGAAATTCAGAGCAGTTCAAGATGTTTGCAACTAGGTTTTTGGTCTCAGACTGGATTTTGCCAACTGTCAGCTGCCTGTAGAAAATGTGTGTCATTATTTCCATTTCTTTTGATGCGAAAAAGAATACATTCTTTTAAAGTTGTAAAGAAGGCTATTCCATCCATCATAAAAATTGAGAAAGAACATTCTTTTACTAGGAAAATATACCTTAGGATAGAATGCAAAAATCACCCCCTAAAAGAGGTGGCTTAACCAAATAAAATATAATGAAAAATACCCATTTGAACACATCCTTCTTTGATTTACCATAGTAGAACACAGGCATATTCATGATATATGTAGCTGAGTGGAAATAAGCATTCTCCAAGTTACATGGTTCCATTGGGGATTTTGTTTGTTTTTCTCTTCTCCACAGTAAATTACATTTTTTACAGGTATCACCTAAGCAAAAGTTAGACCACATGGATACCAAATGTCCCATTGTCTGCTGTCAGCACAAATTATATTTCATATGAACTAAAGATTTATGGCTAAAAATTATAATGTATCATAGTAGTCATAAATAAAGCGAGACTTTTCAGTGTTTTAGTTTTATCCCTTCTTATGGTTCTAAGTTTTCTCTTGATTTGAAGCAAAAAGAAAAATAAAGTCACACAGAAATTTTGATTTCTCCTTAGCCCTGCTAAATTAACTTTGTTCGAGGCGACTGAAAGTTTTTTTTTTCTTTCAGATGTTTTATTCCTAAGAACAAACTCAGATGAACTACCTTACAAACAACCATTTTGCTTATTCTAGGATTTGGAAAAGATTGAACAAATGAGCTTTAAAGTAATGTTTGCCATGCCTTGGGGAATATGTGAGTTTTCTGTTCAAGTAATGTATCTGCTTTACATATATTTCCTTTATTTTCTTTGTTTTTGTGTGCAAAGCTTCTGCTTTCTGTAATTTCAAAGAATTGTTTGTGAATTCATCCATATGACTACTTCTCAAATCTGGCAAAGATTTATTTAAACCCTACACAATACTTTGCTAAATTAAAGGTATGAATTTTGAGAAGGATCTCTTTAAAGCACACTTCCAGGCAGAAATGTTTATTACTTTAGCTGACGGCACTGAAACTCAGAATTACAGATGAGATGAAAACTAACTACAGGCTGGTTTTTGAAGACAAAATACAAAAAGAACTTAATTTCATTCAAGGAAAATACAGATCATCTGAAAAGAAGTTGTGCAGTACATAAACACTAGGTGAATATGAAACATATAAACTTCCTATCCTACTCAGCATCATTGCTGACAATTATTTTCTGAGCTTGAAACACCAGTAATGCTGACTCCTTTAAAAGCAATGAAGCCTGCTGTTTTTCCCATTTTTATATATCACTCAGTGTAGTAATCCCTATGTTTTGGAGGGGGAATAAGCTAATATGAAATTAGAGAACTCTCTTAGGAAATTCTTCATTTTGGTATAATAATAAGATCCTTCATGCTGCTTCACTGAACATATCTGTAATAGAAAATTAAATATAAAGACACTTTTTTCTATCTCCTCTCACTGTAAGTTTTTTCTATGCATTCTGCATTCATGAAATCTAATGACAGGTATTTAAATAGGGAAAGCATTTTTGAAGAATATTTCTTGTACAGACTAGAAATATGACAGCAGTATTGTCAATTTAATTTAGATTATTAAAGATATAAAGTGTAAGTGTGACCTGGAGAACAACATGTTTTCTGAAAAAGACTTAGTAATAACAGATATGAAAGGGTCAGCAGGCATCGTGAAGAAAAATGGTGAGCATGATTCCTATTCTTCCTTGGACAAAGATTCCAGGGAAAGGTTCTATTTCCAAAAGCTTTTTATGTATTCTGTCTCGCAGCAATGCTAATTAGCCATATAAATTTTCCACTGGTCAGGCTGGACATCATAGCTCTAACAGCCAGGTTTTTGATTTGTTGAAGATGGGGCCTTGCAGGTAAGATACTTGGTTTAGAAGTATCCTGTCTCCCACCTTTAAGGCAAGTGCTCAATGGAGAAGATGTTTTCTCAGTGCTGTGTGTATAGTTCAGAAAGAGCAGAAAGGAATCCAGGGTCAGGCAAAATTGAAGATACTTTCTACTTATAACTTTCTCTGGGAATCACTGCAATTGGCTTCTTGCTCAGAGCTTTAATCCTGCACTTTCTGAGATTTAACATTCCCTAAGCACTGCATTGTCAATGATTTCAGAGGTTATAGATTCTGTTTCATTTGGTCTTTATTGATTGGCACTGAAACACTTTACTGTTGATTGCAACATGAATTACAATGCTTAATTTATCCTAAGTATGGTCTTGTGAGCTAAGCAGGGAAATGTTACTTTCTCTTTTACAGATGGGGACTGAATTGGAGTCCATATGAAGTCCACTTCTTCAAACATACTTGGGGGAATTTATCCACCATGGATGTACTGAATTTCCGCACAGACTGTCATATCTTGAACCTTAGGCATCTTGGTGTCATGCAGCATTGAAGATTTTTCTAGTTGATCAGAAATCACTAAATTGCAAGCCACATGGAATGCAACTGCAGTCTGCCGGGGTGTCTGTCCCCTGCATGGCAATTGACAGAGAAATAGTGAAAGTTTCTTCTCCAAATCATGCAGAGCTTGGCTTGGGAGGTAAATCCCATATATCATAGCCATTATAGCTGTTCAGGGAGTAGCACCTGCTCTGCTCTGCTCTGGCTTCACACATGGCAGAGACAAGTGCCGACTCAGAAAACCAGGATGGTACACAGATGGAGGCTTCTAACTGGCCATGAGCAGATGCCTTCCTCTCTCCACTCAGTCTCTTAAATCTCCCTGATTCTTTTATTTTTAATGAATACTTGGCTAAGTGACAGTTTCCTATCACCCTGAAGGCTATGCTTCCCTTTGGTGGAACATTAACTAAGTATGATGGGGAACCCAGGGGAACCCAGGCATTCAACTCAGAAGGAAGAATTTCAGTAGAGCATTTTCTTTTCCCTTCTCCCATATCTCTTCCTTCAGTTCTCAGCAATAAAAATAGTAACAAATGATTCCTGGCTCTGAACCTTTCCTTCTGCAGATACGAAGATGATGTTTATTTTTTATCCCACAAAATTCAGCGAAGGGATAAAGAAAAGGCAAAGGGAAGCAATGTCTTTGTGCATCTCTACCTTCTTCAAAAGTTGTAATATTTGAGATAGCACATGCCTTTTCACAGAAATTGAAATTTGTGTGCTTATTTATAAAGAGATCCAGTAGCCAAAATGAGTACAAAAAGATCTAATAAATAAATGCTTCTTATTCTGATCCAAAGGTTCTGTTCCAACCATGTCATTCTCACTAATTTTGGAATCATATAGTCTCTGTAAAATATATGCTGAGGCACATGTAATATGCCTCATGTAATATGGGTTAGGAAGCTATGGAAAGTCTAGTTAATTCTTCATATTTTTAATGTCAGTGTTTCCAGATAAGCCTGAGAGAGGCCACAGATCTTGTGGGATTTTTTTACCTTTTAAATAGGCTAAGTTGTGTGAAGCATACAGTACAGATTAATGCTACAAAATGATCAGAATCAAACTATTGCGTCACTTAATGCAAGTGCTTAGGATTCACTAAATAGTTTCTGAATTTAGGCAAACACCAGTTCCCAAAGTCATATATTTCCTGTATCTTTCAGTTTCAGATACTGAAACAGTTAGCATACTGATTGCCCTCATTGCAGTGAGGAGAACTGAATCTTCTGTTTTTAATGTTTTAAAAACCATAGAATTACTAATTAAATGTGGTTTGTTAAATTGAATATTATGTCACTAGGGAAATAAATCATTATGGCAACAAAGTAACTTATCTGGAGAACTTCACATTTGCAAATAAAATTGATTCTTTTAACTGGTATGATTTAAAAGAGAAGCAATGAGTTTGTATGCAAAATAGGGTAAATGGACTTTACTTGCTTCAAACAACATATTGACATCTTAGAATGTGTAATTTAGTACCAAAAGTAATACGTTTCTAACACTTTCTCCAACATGATATTATGTCTGCAGTGAAAGGAATTTTCATCATTTATTGCACCACTTAGATATCAACCATGAACATAGATATCTAAAAGAAGCTACATTAATTTCTGTCTTGCACTCAGCACTCTGAAGTACTGACTTTAAATGACATTTTCTTCAGCTCCTTTCAGAGATGACAAACACTCTCACTATTAGACGAAGGCTTAGTAAGTTGCCTAAGAGTAAGTCTTAGGGCCACGGGTCATTCAGCAATCCTGCTGTTGTAAATGATGATATCTCTTGTATTAGTTGAATTCCTTGCTTGTCAGAAATTATTCTTGTCACTCGGCTAAGATGCAGTTGGAATGAAAGTGATAGTATAACATATGGTCTATGCTCTAGCATGGCAGACAAATATTCACTCTCTCAGAGTCGATTAATCAGCTCTTGATGCAGTGCCCTTAACTTGCTAACCTCACTTCTGCATTTTGCAGTAGACAAATCATTCAACCATAGTCTCGAAAAAAAGTTGCACATTTTGTTGTGCATTTCATGGAAGCACATTGTCCTACAGCTTCTAATTTTAGCTTATTTTGAGGGGCTAACCATCATCTGGTGACCACAAGAATATAATACTTGAACTAAGATTATATCAGGGGTGGATATTTCGGTAATAATTGATTTTGTATAATGAACTTTCCTAAGAACAATTTTGCTATATATATGCTATAAAAGGGAGACAGACCAAGAATATGCAGGAGATATGTTCCTTCAATCTTGTTATTTATCTTAGTAGTTATTTGATAGACCTTTATTATCGATCTTAGAAGGTCATATCAACAAATAGCACTATTACTTGGACACAGCCTGTGTCCAAATATATGCCTGTAGGCATACTAAATATATATGTACTGCAAATGTATTAAAATAAATATAAACTATTTAAGACAATATTTTTATTTTATTGTTCTAAAAATAAAAATTCTGAGTCTGATTAAATAAGCAGGAAAAAATCTCTCAGAGTTAAAAATGAGATTTACTCTGTCCATGAAAAAAGACAAAAAATATGCTGTCTAATCTGTACAATAATAAATTATACCCAACCTTTTACAGCTATATTAAAAATTTAATGAAATCAAAGTGAATCCTGTGGAAGGATACATATTCTGAAAACCACAATATAAGAGCCAGATTTCTGTAGGTTCATTACCTCACAAAACAACACTAGCTAACAAAAGTCACCTTACAAATCCAGCCTGCTTCAACGAATGTGCAAAATCATTTCTCAGTCAGTGGTTCTTGTTGAGATTTTATAGTGTATTTAGCCATTGGATTTGATTTGGTACAGCCCTGGAGTGTGTAGTAATTCTAGAAAGAAAGTAAGTAATAGAAGAAAACCAAGTGCTCATATTTGCCTTAATTTTGGGTAGACAGTCAACCAATACATATGTTTACACCTGGATAATTTACTGGCATGAAGAATTTTGTTCTTGTTTTCTACTGGATTATTTCCTTCAATAAGGAGTCAAAAGCTTTTCTGATGTATTTGTCTGAGGAGATATTTTGTTTTTATTTTACAAAAGCAAGTAAACTCATTTTTATGTCTTCATAGCTGAAGATAACCATACCCATAATTCCTTTTAAGACTGCACCTGTGTAAAAACAGTAATTTAGTATTGGATGTGGAAAAACATATAAGCACCGTACTACATCCACATTCCTTACAGAACCCTCTTACAGTATTCTGTGCTATTATACAGAAGATGTTTGTAGTAAATTTGAGGACTATCCTGAGTAGCACTTTATTAATTTCCAAATCATTTTCCAGAATATAAGCTCAACATAGAAACGTAATTTTATGTATGAAGTTGTCATTTTTATAATAATTGTCATTGATAATTATAACAACAACAATAACAACAATGTCATATTGTGGTATAGCCCCTATTTCACATTTTAATTATCATTAGTAGGCAGAGAGCATAGTTTGATTTAAAAAAATAAAATCTGCCATAGGTGCAGTTGAAGAAAAGATTGGGGTTTCAGGTTGTGACCTTGGAAATCCCTGCTAAATTGTCTGTGGTTTAGGCAAAGCTGTTAACACACCATAAGGTTGAGCCAGAGCTAGTAAAAAAGATTGCACTAAAGGCTGTTGTGATCAATCAAAGAATGGCTTTGGCCATTAAAGATCATCTAGTTCTATCCCCGGTGCCTGTGGCAGGGACGCTTTCCACAGACCCTGTTGCTCAAAGCCCCATCCAGCCTGGACTTGAATACTACCAGGGCTGGCACATCCACAGGTTCTCTGGGCAAAGTGTTTCTGTTTCATTTCAAAGAGAGCCACAAGCTCGAGTTGCCTTCAGCCACCCTCACAGTAATTTTGTTTTCCTAATATCTAACTGAAATCTACATTTTTTTCAGTATCAGGGCTGGCACATCCACAGCTTCTCTGGGCAAAGTGTTTCTGTTTCATTTCAAAGAGAGCCACAAGCTCGAGTTGCCTTCAGCCACCCTCACAGTAATTTTGTTTTCCTAATATCTAACTGAAATCTACATTTTTTTCAGTGTTAAGAGATTCCTCATTGTCCTATCACTCTACCGACAGGCTCACTGAGTAAAAGTAAGTAGAAGTAAAAAGTAAACTAATTAACTGATAGGGTGAAACAGTAATAACGATTCAGGTGTGGCAAAATGGAAAGGACATGATACACAAGACAGGAGCAATGCATACTGCAGGTCAGGGAGTACACCTAGTTATTTTTTACTGAAGGTCCTGGGAAGGACTCAACACCATGGACATCTTCTCTTTTGGTTGTCCAAAAATTGAATATTCTATAGCATTTTCCTTTCAGGCATGTAATATTTCCCTGAAGTCCTTTTAGTAGTGCAGGAGTCCATAAGTGCAGATCAGATGACTGAATTCTTATAATGCATGGTATAAAGTTATGGCTTAATAAATGCCTGAAAGCCAGAGCCAGGGGAGAAGGAGGGATTGGCCAGTTGCTGAATTTATGCACAGCTGGGAGATGCCTAAATGATGCAGCAGGATATGCTCCTATAACATTAATCATATGGAAATACATTTAACTTTTATGAAGTAGAGGGTAGCTGGTGGCAGGCAACAGGCATCAGCATAGTGACACCAAGATGCTCATTATTTCCAGATGTAAACCTGCTATTAAGAGGCAACAGCACCCCAGCACTTCCACCCCAGTGCTCCTGACTAAAAAAAAAGCAAGTTTAGCTCTCATAGTTTATTGACTGTTTCAGCCACAAAAACTAAGCACAAGGTTGCCTAACTAACCTTGTGACAAACTTGTGACAAACCCTGGCCACAAAATTTGGATTATCTGGGTGTTGTTCTTCACATTCATTTATCTTTCATTCTCAGTGCCAGTCTTCTCCCGAACAACCTATCTCTAATTACTTGTCCCTACTGGTCCTGGATTTATGATACCCATATCCACACACAGTATCACGACATAGTAACAGCCACATATGGTATTCATGTTACAGATACACAGTGCTATTGGTGTTACAATGCTATGCTCCCCTCAAGGTTCTCAATGCTACCCTCCAACAGCCCATGGAACATAACTGCTTCTCATGTAATTCCTTTACAGCCTTTGAGATCCACCCACCTTTCCTCAAGTTATCTGTAACTTTTGTCAGCAATTTCTCATGTCATATCTAGTAATTTTCCACAGTTAGCTTAACCTCAAGGCAGGGTATAGTTAATGGCCCACTCATTTGCCTGTGGCTCTAACATTAACTCCAGAGGTCAGGAAAGTACCTTTTCCAGTGAACAATCACTGTCAAAATAATTTCTCAAATGCAGTGTAATAACCAGAATTTTCCTTTAAATGGTGTAACAGGGAGGGAGCGGCAGCAGGACCCCAGTAACACAGTGACTGTGCTGTAGCTTCTCAGTATGCAGAAGTTTTGCATGAAGACAGCCACACAAGATTCACCCTCCTCAGTCATGCTTTCACTACAAAATTATGTGTTATTTTGCTGTCCTCAATCCTTTCTGTTGAGTCCCTTTATATACTTAAATATTGCTACTTAAATTTTCATTGGCCCAGTTACTGGAGCCCAAGTCTCACTAATGGGTAAATGAGTTAACACTGGACATTTTTCTCTCTTTCTTCAGTGCAAAACATAACTTGTGAATCTCAGTGGGCCTACTGTGAATAGTTAACACTGGACACTTTTCTCTCTTTCTTTCTTCAGTGCAAAACATAACTTGTGAATCTCAGTGGGCCTACTGTGAACAAAGCAACTTTTCACTAAGGTTTTTTCAGGTAATGTTATAGATGCAGTGATATAAATACATTTAGAAAGTATGAGATAGTAGATAAAATATTTTAGCTACAGAAAGACACTTTGCATCAAGACCAAGATGTAGTTCTCATTATTGGGTGATTATACAGTTAAAAGATGCAGCACAGAAAGGGCTTACTCTGGATTAAACATCAAGAGACAAGTGTTGCTGAAGATATTCAGAGTATTTAGAGAAATTCAGACAGTTTCTAATTCAACCTTTTTCCCTCTTCCTTTTAAATATTTCCCTCTAAGAGCCTCATCTGACAGTAATTAGGCTACTCAGGTTAATTAATCTCAGAAAATTCAGTAGCATAATCCAAGTGACCAGAGAAGTTGACATAAACTTAATCATCTCCATTGTCAAGTTGCTCTAGCATGACACACAATGAACTGCAAACACTATACACTGAGTTATGATTTGCTTCATAATTTACATGTATTAATATGTAAATCATGCCTATGAACAACACTTTATCTTTTTAATATTACTCTGTATAAGGGAAGTCTAGATTGAAGTAATCACTTGCATACCTTTTTGGAGAAAATCACTACCATTGATGCATTACAAAAAATTTTTAAAAGCAGTCTCTTACATATTTCTCTTGTGTTTCTTTCCCCTTTTTCTTTATTTCTAAGCCGGTCAACATTTTTTTACTATACTATTTATACCTTTATGAAGTTCCAGGTTTTTTTACTACTCTTTTCTTCTCACAAGATCTCAATTATGAATAAATAAATGAGTTTATCTTAAAATTAAATTAAATATTGACATGAATGAAAAAGAAAACATACAGAAAACATTTAGAAAAGAACAAACATAACTACCACTCCTGGTAGTGCTCCAGCAGTACTGAGCTGATGGAAATTCCAAGAGGAGGTAACCTCAAGACATGTGCTCCCCTTGTTTTCCACTTTAAAGACCCCTTGGCCCTCCTGGGCCCATCCCCCATGTGGGACTTGTAGTCATCTCGCCTCTGAGGAGCTGGGCTGTGCAGCATTGCCTCCAGTGTGCTGATGAATTGAGCTGGCAATCCTTCCAGTCTCTCACAGTATAGGACAGATTGCATAGCACTGCTCAAGAGTACTAATCATTTCCTTACCACCAGCAGTAAAGGGGTGTTTTGGGATGTGTCTCCAAAAATGTCTCCATGATATAGTTATAATCAACATATCAGTATAAGCCTATGGCCAAACCACCCTGAGAATGCCTGATTTAATCTGATCTCAGAAGTTTAGCTGGGTTGAACCCAGTTAGTATTTGGATGAGAGACCGCCTGAAAATACTGGGTGCTATAGGTTATTTTCAACTTTACTTCTTGTGAGCGACTTTAACCTGCCAGACATCTGTTGGGAACTTGGCACAGCGGAGAAGAGGCAGTCTAGGAAGTTCTTAGAGTGTGTGTAGGAGAGCTTCTTGTCATACCTACCAGGGAGGGGCTCCACTAGACCTCCTGTTTACAAACAAAGAAGGGATGGTGGGAGATGAGGTGGGGGGAGGTACTCTAGGGCACCATGACCACACAATAGAGTTCTCAATATTCAGTGAAACAAGGAAGGGCATCAAGAAAATTTCTGCTCTGGACTTTTGGAAAGCAGAGGACAGCCAGATGGTGGGAGATGAGGTGGTGGGAGGTACTCTAGGGTACCATGACCCACAATAGAGTTCTTAATATTCAGTGAAACAAGGAGGGGCATCAACAAAATTTCTGCTCTGGACTTTTGGAAAGCAGAGGACAGCCCATCCAGGATGCTGATTCAGAGAGTACCTTGGAGGGCATCAAGAAAATTTCTGCTCTGGACTTTTGGAAAGCAGAGGACAGCCCATCCAGGATGCTGATTCAGAGAGTACCTTGGGAAAGAGCCCTTAAGTACAAAGAGGTCAAGGAAGGACGGACAGCAAAACCATGTGGTGCATCAAACACTTCTTCCAGTTTTGTACCATCAGCAAACTTTCCCGAGTATGCACTTTGCACCCATCATCCAGGTTATAAATAAGGAGGTCAAACTGTACTGGACCCAGTGCAAACTTTTGTGGTATACCACTGGTGACTGGTCTCCAGGTGGCCTTTGTCCTGTTGTTCACACTGTTTCAGTCTGCTAACACATTCATTCAGTATTTGACTCATCTAACTGTTCACTAGCCCATTTTTTAATTAACTTATCTGTGAGAGTGTTGTGGGAGAGAGCATCAAAAGCTATAGTCAGGATAAGCAACATCTATTGCTTTGCCCTTATATGCCAAGCCAGCCATCTTGTCAGAGAAGCCTACATCCTTGCATTCTAATATATTTATTCATTTTATTATGAGCATTCAGAGGATAAGAAGAATAACTTTGGTAAACAGCAGCAGACTTAAAATTATGGCTACTAATTCATGCATTATCTGGTATTTTTTACATCTTTCTGAATCTCACATTTTGCATTTTCAGGTTTCAGAGACAAATCATAACATCTGGTGACAAAACCAAATAAAATACACCAGTTAGAAGGTCATACTATCTTGGATACAAGCATATGACAAGATAAGCTCACCATCTAAATGTATGACTCCTTGTGTATTTCTGAGCACTTAACATACCTTCAACCAATTAGCAAACAGAAGTAGCAGGTATTGTCTCAAACTCATTCTTACACTGCCAAGTGTTCTAATAAGAGATAATATTTTACTACATGAAAATCTTAAAAACTATTTTCAAATTTGTAATATGATGATGCTGAGTTTAACACATACTTTGATGCTTTATTTCTCTCTGGCACATTTGGAAAGACATATAAAAATATTTTTTGCTTGTTTTCTCATATTGTGGACAAGTATGGCATGTCAAATTGAAACGGTCTTTTCACAGTTATTTATTTTTAAAAAAGAAGACTTATTTTTTAAATCACTAAACTCAGAATAGGACTTAATTGCCATTGATAAAATAGAGATCTTCCTGTATGCCTTAGCATTTAATGATTAAGTACTTGCTGGGCTGCTGAAACCTCAGATTTTACTAATGTCTTGCTCAGAACTGTCACTGAGCTGGAGACTTTCAGTTGCATAAAGAGTATCCTGATCAGTTACTGATAAACTACTATAAGCTAAGACTTTTCCTTCCTTGCAAGGCCTACACGCCAGATGGATTGTCAAATAAAAACCATACAACCAACCTGCATAAGGTTATTCTTATGTACCAAGTCAATGAGTACTCATTTATAAAAAATGGAACAGCTGCACCAGGGCAGCCAGTTTCCCATCAAATTCATCTGCATGATAGAAATTATTTTCACATAAGGTGGTGGAAAGGAGTTACAGAAAGAAAAGAGACACATTTTAAGGTAAGCATTTTTCCCCCTGTTATCTTTTAGTGCTCAACAATCCCTTACAGTATTGTAAACACTCTAATAAACACTAATCTGTTTACATTAGGCCAGTGCTTAGCTTCCACTTAGCTGCAAGTGGCTCCTACAAGCTGAAGATTCTTTCAAAATAAACCACTCTCTTGCAGACTTGAGGAGTGCAACACCAGTTTAACCCAAATAGAAGTGTACTGAAAGTGGCACCCACCAGGGTGAGCAGCCCTCCTCAACACCCCCAGCACATTTGTGTCTACCTACAAAGACATACCTGTATATTTATGTACATATACATTCACCTGTAACTATTTTAAACCCTTCCCTGATTTATTCATCCTGTTGTATTTTTTTTTCCTGCTTTCTAAAAACATGTTCATCCCTCAATCCCTCTGCCCATGAAAGCACATGAAGATCCAAGCTTAAATCTGGTACACTTTTGTGTAAGATTATATCTTACTTTCCTATTGGAAATATTAGCATGTGGAATTACACTTAGCAAACATCCAAAATCGGTATGAACTTTAATATTGTTTAACATCTTTTTATTATCTTTTTTTGAAGAGTCGCTGTAAATTCAACAAAGGAAGAATGTAAATTGAATATCTTGCATACTATTATGAAATTGTTCTTGTTGATCTATCTGTTAAAACTAGGGCTATTAAAAAAAAACCTTAGCAAATTTTAATATTTCAAAATATAATTGTCAGTTCAGAGTAACTGCAGTTTTATAACATGCTGCTATATAATGAATTTTTCCCCTTTAGGTACAATATACCCAAGAGTATTTTTCAGTGCAATAACTGAAGAACATCCCGTCTATTTTGGTACAAAGAAAAGTGGGAATATTGAATCACTAGCTAATGAAAAATTACAGAACCATGCCAGCAATATAATGTATCAGTTGCTAGAAAGCTATGCTGCAAATTGTGCCAACAGTAGCTTTATGGAAGAAAATTAAGTTCACAGAATCCATTTGAGGACTTTTAGAGTTGCAAATATTGATTGTTATGCTTCAGATTGTCTCCAAGGTCCTGATTTTGCCTCCAGTGTAAACCAGGAGAACACAAATTTAGTTACAGTGAATTAAATCTGAGTGCTAAGGCATGATATTCAAGTGCAGAATATCCAAAGTATTGCTGTCAGAGTATTTGCCCTCTACTATGATTAATTTTAATTTTTTTCCTTTACCATCTTTATAGGCCTAATTTCAAATAAAAAAGTCAAACAAAAAAGTGTTCATGGTTCTGTCAAGCAAAAAAGCAAACGAAAATGACTCAATGGCTGTGACACAAAAAATGAGTGCAGTGTAGAATGCACTCTCTGCTTCTCTGCACTCTGCAGTGAAGATATTCAAAGTTCAAATTTTGTGGTTACAGTGGTGGTGGTGAGTGCTGGTGTTAGCTTGTGGAAGTCTCCACCTAGAGTACACAAGGACAATTTGGTATCAGGAAAAGCAATCCATAAAGGTGGCATTACCCACTATGGTTTTTTTGACATGAATGAACTCAACTATAAGGACCAGATATTATTGTATAAGCCACTTTCTTCAACCTTCTGTGTTTAGTTTACAGAACTCATCTGGTAATTCAAAGGAATAAGTATGGATGAAAGGAATCTGCTTTTCCTCAATTACATAGTTTTTCTGTTATTTTTCAAAATGTGTAGATAGTAAGTGCTTAGGTTTCAAGACTGTATTTCTCAATACTAATTGTTACAATGCCACTATAGAGCATTGTACTGTGGCTGTGAAAATTTATTATATAATTTGCATATATAATTCCCAATATAATTCACTGGTGGGAAAATTTATTATATAAACACACACACATATATGGATAATTATTCTCAAGCAAGACACCAGAAACTAAGTGAAAGGTAAAAGCAAGGATTTTTATGGTACTGAATATCTGTATGCAAAATTATGTAAAAGAGCTGCTAGAAAAAATCACCTTCTATCATCTATATCCTCCTGTTTGTTCATAGGGAGTTTAATTCTTCCAAATAAGGATCCTGCAATGGATTTATCCAGTGGCTCAATGAGCTTCCTTTGGTGGACCCTCTAATACTTGTGGGGGTTTTATGTCAGCTGAACTACTAATTTACTAGTTTATCTTCATGCTTTGGAATGCAAGTTTTACCTGGGAAAGAGTTAATTCTCTTCCTAGTAGCTGGTACAGTGCTGTGTTTTTTGGGTTTAGTATGAGAATAAGGTTGTTAACACACTGATGTTGCTGGGCAGTGCTTACTTAAGCCAAGGACTTTCCAGTTTCCCATGCTCTGCCAGCAAGGAGGTGCACAAGAAGCCAGGAGGATGCATGGCCAGGACAGCTGACCCAAACAGGCCAAAGGGATGTTCCATCCCACAGAATATCACGCTCAGTATAGAATCTGGGGAAGAGGTTGGCCACCAATCCCTGCTCAGGGATAGGCATCAGTCAGCATGTGCTGAACAACTGAAAGGTATATCATTTTTTTTTTCTTGTGTTTTTATTCTTCTTTCTCCTTTCCATTATCATTACACTTAGAAATAGTAGTAATTATTGTTATGCTTTAATTTCCTGTAATTATTAGACTGTTCCTATCTCAACACACAAAGTTTACTTTTTCCTTCTGATTCTCCTCCCCTCAGGGGAGCAAGGTGGGCTGTGAGGGAGGGGCTGCATGGTGCTTAGTGCCCAGCTGGGGTTAAACCACAACATGACTGTATCAGTTTTTTGTATTTCTTGCTCCCTGTATTTTGCCACTTTGCTGGAAGTTGATGCTAGCATTGTATATTGGTTTCACCCACACTCCTCAGTGAATTAGAAATCATTCATAGACTACAAAGGTTGTTGCTACCACAAGACCTACAACTGTGGTATTTAGGAAAAGCCTACATTGTTGAAAATGGTCACTATGGTCTTTCTAAGACATATGTGTTCCCTAAGAGAGACCTTTTAGGATTCTGTTTCTCTTGAAGATAATTTCTTATATAAAAGGTATTAAAATATGGTAAGCTAGGTGTTATGTGTACATTTACTAAAATGCTGAATATTGAGATTTTGTGATACAATCTTTTCCCACCTACTATTCTGAGTTGTTCTTGTGAGTAAGGTTTAATGGGTTTCTCCTTTTTTAATTTTTTTATTTTATTTGTTCTGTACCTAGTTCATGGCTCAGAAATTTAGTCTGAAATTTAAGCTAACCAGGAAATGGGAGCTTTAGGTATTGAACCAAATCACAGGGCAGAAATTCCATATATATGACTTTCTGTATTTCTTTAGTCATGCCTTTAGTTAGGTAACTGGCTAGAGGCTTTTTAAATAGAGTATACAGGTTCTTTGAACCAGCAGATACCATTAAAATGTGCTAAGCACAGATGGCTCAATGATCTTTAGTTACCTATAACCCTGTAAAATATTGGTAAACCCCAACTGATTACATGAGTCATAAAAACATCTGTTGTTCAAATAGGTGGACCCAGCTGGAACTCTATGTTTTTAAAAATGTGTCTTGCCTTCTACAAAGCAGCACAGTCAAAAGAAGTCACTTACTGAGGGGCAAGCCAAACTGCTCTACATCCATTTACCAGTACAGACCTCTGGGTGGACTGACACCTTGAACAGCTTCACTCTCATACTTTTATGACTTACCAAGTCAAGCATGGGTTTCCAGCAGCTTACATAGTTACAGGTAACTCCTGCTCACTGAACCAGTTTATTCCATCTGCACTTAAAAGATTTCAAATTATGAAGAGCAATCCTTGTCAGACTCATTTAACCAACAGGGAACCACAGCGTCATTTACAGAGGTGCCAGGCAGAACTTCTTGCACTTCTAAGGGACAATTCTACAGCAGGACAGCAACAAAGCACCATTTGTTGTTATTATGTCTAATATCAAGAATAGTCTTCTGTTGAAGTTCAGCTCATTATTTCAAGAAAAATAGTGTTATCCTGCCATGCCTAAAAAATTCAAGTGGAGTGCACAACATAAAAATTAGTATCTAAAGAAAATATACACAACATAGTGAAAGACAAGAAAAGAGTTATATTTATGTGTGTACCTTAAGTATTTCCTCTGGGAAAAGAATCCCTAGCAAGGATTTTCCTATATAGAAGTTGAATCATGCTAAATTCTCTGCTGCATCTCTCCAGCTGTACGCCATAGCGCATGTCAGGAGCATACAGGAGAAAATAACCCTGTCCCTTCAGGGTCAGCAAATCATCATCTATATTCAGGGAGGCAAGGAATAATAAGGAATTCAAAGGAAAAAAATATTTTCTGGTATCTACATTTTCTCTCAAGCTAGGCCCTATCTGACCTTCAGCTGAAATATTATCCCCAAACATACAGAAGGAGAAAGAAATCTTAGAAATGTATGCTGCCAGGAGTTGACATTTCTTGAATCAAATTTCACTGAATTTTTTTTGTAATCATAATTCAGTTTTATTTATTTTAAACATTTCTGTTTGTTTTACAAAAAAATGTGTCTTTATCTGTCGATCTTTGTAATTACTTATAAATCTTTCTGAAATTTCCCCTGCTGCAAATGTCCATTCCTGTGCCTTGCTGGTGCATTGTACACCACCATCTATTTCACATAAATGGAATGACAGAATGATGTACTGAATCAGCATGCAAGTATGTTATGAAGCAATTATGTTTGATGCTGCAGATGTGTTCAAATTAAGTTTTTTTCTCTGACTCCAGAAAATCTGCATCAGAGATTTAAGGTAGCATTTCTCATATTATTAAAAATAAGTTAATAAGCAAAACAGGGCAGAGATTGATCCCTCTCTAACAGTTTAGAGCAGTGAAAGGGAAACCAAGGCTACTTCCCACAGTTAACAATTTATTACGCTCTGGTTTTGGCCCTGGACTGCATTTCAAAAGCAGAAGTGTTTTAAAGTAATACATGCCAGTCCCTGAAATGTTTACTATTTCAAGAATGAGATTTTTTTTTTCTCCTCCTAGATGTCTGCAATGATTACTTTGAAAAGCTTGAGCCATGTACAATAAGGCATCATGTGCTGAAGTGGTAATCTTGAACCAGAAAGTACCAGAAAAAAACTGATGTCATGACTTTTTGGTTTTTGTTAATACTAGCACTAAAACCTGTGCTAAAGAAGAGAACAAACTTGACTCTTAAAGAGCTTGACTCTTAGAAGACATCAATATACTCTCTGAAAACCCTTTAATAGATCCAGTAGTCTTATTAAATCTGCATTTATTTACTTTTCTGTAAAATGAATCAGACTAAATTTAGCTCTTCAGTATATTTTCATTTAAAAAGAAAATATGCTACGGTGACTTTTTGCATAGTTTGTTCAAGCACAGTTTGCTCAAATCAATATATGTAAGGTCATAAGCAGAGTCACCTCAAGCCAAATAACTTAGTCTTCAAACATGTATAGAAATAATAACTCCCATTTGAGTTTGGAATTTATTCCCTTTGACGTGTACTGATCACAAAGCACCTAATCTTACTTATAATGAAATCAATAAAAAAGCTCCTTCTGCACTCACTGCAATCAGAAGTACTACATTTTCTTTGTGTAATTTTTTTTTAAATTTGGATTGGCTGTTAGGTCACTTGATTTTAGTGCCTAAAGCAAAAGCATTCAGAAGTGACTGGAGATTAATTTTGCAAAGAAGATCCTTAAGGAAGGATAATTCCAATATTTTTAATTCGCTGCATACCTGAAAGTAAGTACCCTATATTAGCTTCCTGAAGGATATATACGTGCATGCCATCAAAGACAAGCTGTCAAAACAAGATCAAGTGCTGCTTAGGTTCACTTAAAAGCCAAACTTTCATTCAAAAGTGATGTACTTCTTGAAGGTGAAGAGTGTGGAATCACATACATCGCTGTTGCAGTTCTGATTTTGCTTGTTAGTAAATGCCATGAATATTCTGTTAATTAGCTAAGGTTAGATAGACTTCACAAGTTCAAAGTACATTTTAAAAGAAGCCCTGGAGATTGTATATTCTTCAAGGGTTAATTAGGTATGGTCAAATACAAAGCAGACAAACAAACAAGTGTGTAGAACAAATCATTAATTCTCTTGTGAGAATATTATCAGCGCTCTAGGTCAAAACACATCATTATGCACATATTGTTCTCATATTTTAAAATGTTACATTAAATGTATTTTCTATATTCAAAGAAAATTTGAATGTCCAGAAAATTAAAAATATTATTAGGAAAAAAGTCAAGAAGAGATTCAGATATATAAACATACTTAGAAGATAATTTTCTTTGTCAAACTCACTTACTTGAAACAGCATGTTCTATGGATAATTCCAGTGAAATAAATGGAACTTCTACATTCAATGAACATAAATTCTGGTTTACCAAAATGCTTCATAATGGAAACATATTTTTAAGTGAGAAATGTGTATTCCTTTATGTAATAACAGACCTTGTTGCAGGGAGCATTTATTATGAATATAACCAATTATTGGAATAATGCACAAGTTTTGGCCTCTTGCTCTTTCTTTTCTAATAGATATTTCTTGCCTGTGATTAGGCCATGATTACTTGTAGCTAATGCTGTCAGCAAATTATGTATCTTTTTCAATACACAACTGTTGCTTACTTTCCATAATGTGGCTTTCATATTATCCCTGGGTAGTGTTGGTTCCAATACAGCCAAAATGAGTTTTATTCTCGACATCAGATGGGCAGGATTTTGCCTTTTCTACTTTTATTTTTTGCTCCATTATTTTAGCAATACAAAACTGCACCTGTTTCTGGTGGGAAGCATAAGATTTCTTCATTAAAGATTATAAAGTCTCAGATACTTATTCTCAAAATTCTGCACCTAATTTTCAAGTATTCAACTCAGATGTTTGTGGAAAAAATGCATGTTTTCACAGATATCTGTTACTTGCAAAGATGTTTATGAAGAATGAGCTATTTAGTTATTAATGAATGAAAGCAAATTAAATTATGCATTTGTCATAATTTTACACAGTGGGTGGTTTTCAAATTATGTAATCTGGACTGATGTAGTCCTTTAGGTTTTTAAGCCTGATATCCATTCTGCCTGCACCGACATAATCAAATTCCTAAGACACAGTTAAATAGGGATTTGTTTCGTTAGTCTTTTTTCTGGCCTCCCCCTACAGATTGCATAATTTTACAATATTACTATATTCCATTTCTTTCTTGTTAAGGAAATTTTAAGGATTGTCTAGGCTTTGGTGGCCAAAGTGTCATTTTACAAAAGTATTTTTTCTTTTTTTTATTTTAAGATATTGAAACCTCATCTGTGTTTACCAGTGGTGCAAGAACTAATTTTTAATTATTCTAAAAACTGTGCCCCAATAAGAGTATCAACCTGCTGAAGCTTTACTTTCCCTTAAAAAAGGGATACATCAGGCATTTGCTTAATGCATGACTTAAAACCCAGTTCCATCCATATCAGAGAAAACCAATTATGAAATGGTATGATTACCTTCCCTTTTCAGCACCTCATGTATAATCATGCTCATAAGTGTGACACCAAGTGAGTACATTTTCAAAGTGATAATTGAGGATTTAACCATGTGGATGATGTTACTGGAGGTAGTAGAACCTAATTCTGGGACTTAGTTTTGAAAACCCTCATCCTGCAGGAGGCTGAATAAATTTCACTTGGTTACTTAACTACTCATGATGAATGGGAAGAGAGACAAACTTCTTTAGAAAACACTGGTGTGACAATAACATCTGTAAAAATGTCCCTAATGCAATTCATGCTTGTCAGGCACTTTTACTATAATAGCAGTATCTCTGTCCCATTAACAACTGCAGTTTCATTTATTTTTAAACTCTAAATAAAAAGGGTATCTATGCTCAATTCATATGCTCCTGAAAAAAAAAATCTGTTTACTCTGTATCCTTCATTTAACTTGAAGATTTTGGAAAATTGGTCTGCAGTTCCCTTATTTCATCTGTAGGGGAGAAAGCAGACTGGACTTTTGCATTTTAGACTTTTACATGTTTTTTGTTTGTTTTAATTTTCACTGTTGGCTCTCCTGCTGCATTATACAGCTACCGCTAATCTATGGCCCCTTCACCATCCTAAGAACCTTTTCTCTGAAGAAGCAGCAAACTGATTCCCTAAATATAACCAAATTTCACAACAGTAAAAAATCCCCTTGAGGGAGAAGGCACTGCAATATTTCTTAGCAGAAGAAAGACAATGCATTGGGGAAATGCTTTGTTTGGAAAAAAAAAAAAAAAGTGGATAAAGACAAAAAAGGAAATGAGTCTAATGGAAAAAAAAGTATAGTCAGAGGTGATAAAGAGCCAGTCACTACATCTCAGTTCTCAAGCTGATGAGGCAAAGGCAGAGTAATATAAATGCTGCAGTTAAAGTCAAAGGCAGTCGAGAATAGGGTGTAATGTACTCACCTCCCATTGCATCCCTCACCATCTGCTTTAGCTGACATAGTAATATATCACAGAATGAAGTGTGAAGTGCAAGGTCAAGAGCCGAGATATTTCTTTCATCGAGGAACTCCAGATAGAAAGTCTTTATTGATCAGTCAGAGCTACCTTACAGCACCTCTACAACTCTAATTGGTGCTGAATGATCTTGTGTTTTTATAACATTAAGGCTGTCATGATATCTAGCCTGGCAAGGACATGCAAAAGTTATAGTATCTTACAAGCTGAATTAGTATCAGAAGGCAAGGTAGAGCTCAAGGAAAGAAGTTAGGTGATATCTTAGCATGATTTATTCTTCAACCTGGGAGATGAGGTGGCTAAGCAAGTAGAAACTTATATCAGTTATGAGATTGATTATAAGGAAGTGAATGTGTTAATGGTTTCCTTTATAAAATTGGCTTTTCAAATGACAAAAATTACAACAAACGTAGATTGCTTCCTTGGGTGTCATACTTGCACACAGAATTAATCAGTGACTCAATAACTCCTGTATTAACATAACAGGCTAGTTAGGCTAATTCATGGAAAAGTAGAAGTAGCGAATATTTTAACATATCATAGTTGTGGGTGAGGGTATCTTACTAAGTGAAAGGAATTATATTAAATCCTAGGTAAAAGTTATTATTAATCTAATCCTTTTGTCTAGAGGTAGCCAGTCTCAATCCAAAGGAATATGAATGATTAATAAATGAATAGGGTCTGCCATCACAAAATCATGTGATGTGATCCTCACCAATGCAAAACTGAATTTTCCTGTCTCTCACCAAGTATTTAAAATAATTTCCACCATGCTTTTTTGGAACACAATTGTCCACAGCTAGGCAAACAAGTAAGCATAGAAATAGAATGCTCCATCAACTCAAAGAAAATTAATATTCATTTATTCATATTAGTTCTTTCAGTCCTCGGAAAATATGGTCCATTTGAAAAGAAAACTGTTTTACCAAACTGCACAAAGTAGCACACACATAAGATATCAATACATCAGGGAAGATTTCCATGTCAAAATATGCTCATTTTCCATCTCCCTGTAGTCACTGGCTCTGAATGGAGTGTGTTATTGGTTGTTTATATCACAGATGGTACCTTTAGGCCCTGGTGAGACTATAATCCTACCTCCACAGACAGTTCGTGCTGCCAAAGGTTTACAATCAAAATAAACAAGATTACTACAAACACTGTGAAGATGAGTCAAGACTGATACTTCTGGGCAAATTACATCCCATTTGGGAATGAGACCTGAATGTTCTGGTATAGGGATTTTGCATATGAGATTGTCTATTCATACCTACAGTGGAAGGACAGAGCAGGACTGTGTATATGTATACCCTCGTGCTTTTCTCAAATATCTCCAATTCTTAAAGTTGTTAAATAGCTTCAGGTTGATATTATTATATTTATGTTCTGTGTCAAATGGCACAATACATTTTTCCCCTGTATTTCCATCTTTTTTTTTTTTAACGGCATGAAAATATTACAAGTCCAGCCACATAGCATCATCATTTTTTCTAATGAATTGGAACAAGGCATCGGATTACTCAGGTATGATGAGCTTAGTGAAGTCTAAATTTACTGCATGGGGTGCAAAAAGAATTTCCCCTTACTATTGCAATATGAAAGGGATATAACCTGATCTGAAACAGAAGTCTAAAATCATAAGGCAGCTGGGTCAGTCTTGAGTTATATCCCAAAGGATAATGTTGTGACCTATGGAAACTCCATTTGTCAGCTAAGCTGGAGCACATGCTGTGGGATTTCATGTGAAATGTGTTAAAAATTCTTCCCCAAAGACATAAACAAATGTGGTTATGAAAACCAAAACCTTTACTATTGATGCTTTTCATAACAAAAGAGAATTGTGACAATCTAGCAAATTAAGGTGATCATTTCTCATCCCACAAAAAAATGAAACAGATGTGGTTTCTCTTGCCAAAAATCTAATTACAATTTGCAATTGTCCTGTTCCTGCATTCTGTGTTTCTCATAAGAACAAAAACTGATGCAATATTAAACTGTGAAACAAACCAAACACAGATCAGGTTCCAATAAAATTGCAAGTGTATCACACGCATCAAATAACACTGTAAGAAATCATGCCTATTTTTATCAAGTAACCTCAAAAATCACTCAGCTGCATAGGCTTGTAAAGGGGACCATTGCAGTATGCTATTTTTTCTCTCTCTATTCCTACCTCAGGCAGCTGCTGACCCATGTTACTTTTGTAGTTTTCCAATGGTTTTGCATAGGTCCAAGCTGCTTAGAGAATAAAAATCAGTGCACTGAACATTATGCTATTTTGTGTGCTTACCACCAGAAAAAGGTATGAACCTGTGGTCAATGTAATTTTCCTCTAGTATAGGTATTAGCTGAAATGACACAAGTCCAATATGAATGTTCAGTCTGACCAGCTATGAAAACAGTAATTGTATCACCAGAGAATACACAGACTAAGAAACAGCTGGAACAATGACATAAAAATAAATCTGAACTAAGCAGAATTCATTTTAATGGGAAAGTAAGGATCAGAACCATGATGAAAAGTAACTGATTTCTGTATCCTTATTACATGCTTCATGTACTTTCAGTGGTTTCTGTTTCATCCCTGGGAAAAAAGGGTTTTTGCAGCCATTGAAGTTGAATTCAACTTTTGGTAGTGAGTAGCAGATGATGTTTTATTTCTGAAATAATTCTTAGTATCATTTCTTTCAAGCATCTCCATTATGATGGGTCATATGATAGTAAAGCAGGTGCCTTAAATGCATTGTCTAGTCAAAAGAGTATCAGCCTGCCAGAGTCTGAATTCAATTGTAGTAGAACATATTTCAAAATGGAGCTTCCTGAGAATAAATGTTCTATTGCACCTGTATACTGGATACATCAAAGGAAGTTCCTATGTCTCCATGACATGGCCTTTTGAGATATAGGTGCTCTTAGGTTTTACAAACCTAAGGTAGCAGGGAATAAATTTTTATTCAAACTCCAGGATTTTTTCCTTGGAGGTTTAGGCAGATTTCTTTCCCCATATGAGCCTTTCTCTCTGCCTGCTACTGCACAGAGTGGCAGCATCACACACTAAGAATTGGTGATATGTAAACCTAGGATGAATTTCTGTTCAGACTCAGATTTTTACAGAAAGGTTTTTGGATATCTTTTGTTTGTACAATCAAATTTTATTCAGCTTGTTTTTATTATTGCAAAATTCCTACAAAAGTGGATGACCAACCTTGTGTGATAACAAAATTTAAGAACAAGATGCTGAAATGGAAATCCAGGGCTGTAAGGGTCAGCATTAGCCCTCAGTAGACCTACATAAGAAAATAACTTATAAAGAAACACAGAGCAGTGGAAGTTGGAAGGGATCTCTTAAGATCATCTAGTCCAGCTTCCCTGCTCAATGGAGTCACCGACAGTAGGTTGCCCAGGGCAGTGCACAGATGGCTTTTGCAGATCTTCAAGGGTGGAGACAGCACATCTTTGGGCAGCCATCTGGTACATCAACCACTTCTCCCAGGCTGTATCATCACCAAACTCCTCAACTGAGGGTAAGTCTTCCTTTCTCCAGACTCCACCTCCAGTTTCAGGGGCCTCAAGACCAGACATACTGATAAAAGACTGAGGACAAGGTGACACTAGAAAACTTGTCCTTTTCCATCTACTTTGTCATCAAAGACAGATCCTGTGTCCCACTGAACAGCAGAACTACATTTTTCATATATTTTCTTGTTGCTGATACACCTATAGAAGTTTTACTTCTTGTCTTTCACCTCAGCATCAACTCCAGATGGGCCTTAACTTTCCTCATCCCACCCCTCCATGCTCTGGCAGTATCTTTGGGTTTTTTTCTGCATCATTTGTTCTTGCTTCCTTTTCATGTCTGTGTTTAGACAGGAACTCCCTCTTCAACTGAGCACACAGGAGGTGATCCTTGAAAATCATCCAACTCTTCTGGATCTCCTCTTTTTTCAAAGACTATATTCTGTACAGTTATTGGAAATGCCACATGACCAAAACCGTATCCCAGTCTTGAACTGTAACCTCCCAGATGATTCATGATCCACCCAAAGACAGAACCCCAGTCAACCCCACTGGTCTCTCACATCACGAGTAGATCCCCCTCCTCACCATCCTGCCCAATCCTTCCTGGTGAGCTTATATCCATCTCTCACACACCCTGGTCATTTGAGCAATCCCATCACATCCCCACAACCTCAATAAGGTCATGGGGTCATTGTTCCCCATGCCCCATGAATTTATGTACAGGAATTGATTGGTGTACAGTAATTTTCTGCCATATCTGAGGGAACAAATGGTTGGTTACAATACTTAGAAAGAGAACTGTCTGCCTTGAATCCCTCAGAATGCCATTGGGAAGAACATTGCTCAAATTTTTGCAAAAATACACATATATTTGGACGGATGATGTAGTTAGATATATAGAGGAATACTCAGTGCTGTTTAATAAACACTACTCAAATGCTAATGAAATTAAAATGAAAATTTCACCTCCAGGAAAATCATCTTGTCTTATTTTAATACTTCTGAGCAAAAATTTGTGTTAGTTCCTGTGACATCAAGATGAGGTATCACGTCATGGAACATGTTAATCAAACTCAATTTCTAATCAAATTAATTAAAAATAGAATATACCCTAATAGCAAAATTGAAAATTCTCTTGACTTCATTTTGCATAGAGATGCTGAGTGCAGTATGATTAGATTCATTTACCATTCTATTTTCAGCTTGACTTTTATGGTCAAGGTATTTCCCTCCTTCCTCACCCCACATGCTAATGTTTTGCGTTAAACTACAGCCAATGGTGACAGTGTGCCATTATCTTCTAATATGACTTGTGAGATTGCATGACTGGAAATGAGTCCAGTTAATTTTACTGCAGCCTAAATCAACAAATATTAAATAATTTCAGTCTCCTAATTCTCACCCAAACCAGGACTTTAATTAACAGATAGTATGCCAATGCAAAAATTTATATATCATTTATGTTAACATCCTAACCTGTGGCTCAGGTTGATGGACTTAGAATTACATTGCCAAAGTTTTTCTTGGCCAGTCCTATCAGCACTCTGTAATAAGATATCCATTCAAAATCAGTATTTATACAAAAGAAAACATCCAGATTATTTTCCTATAGAACATTAATAAAGCTAATGGAGATATACATAGGGCAACTTGACCTAACAGCACAATAGTAACTACAGTTCAAATAATGCTCTAGCTTATGCACCAGGATGAGCTAATATGCAAAGACTCTTTTCTTTGTAACTGCTATTGAAACTAACATTAAAACTACAGACACAACAATCTTTTGTGTGCAGAATCAGAGACATCTCAGAACACTTACTTTGCTAGCAATTTAAATAGAACCAAAAAAGTTTTAAAACCTGTACTGTGATTTCCTTAACAATATCCAAACCACAAACAATCCACACATCCTAGTTCATAGCAAAGGTTCCTACAGCACTTCTATTAATTCCATGTTTCCTAAGAGACACTAGGAGAGGACTATAACAACACCTGGGTTGTGTGATGAAAACTATCTATATAACTTAAAAACAAGAGTCCTTATACAGAATTACAGAATTTTTTGGGTTGGGAGGGATCTTTAGGGAGAGGTATCTTGTCCAACCCCTCTGCTGTGGGTATCTTTCAGTAGATGAGGTGCTCAAAGCCACATCTAGCCCCATCTGACCTTGAACACAGGTCATGGCTTAGCTACATGAACAGTTTATCACATACCAGTTTACAAATGGTAACTTTTAAGGTATGTATTAGCAGTCCAGCACAAAAAAACACCCCAAAGTAATTGGAAGTATTCTATCTACTGTGAAAGATTAAAAGAAACTTGAATTGCCTACAGTTATCATCACACATTAGCAAATCCATATTTTCATGGCCTAGCTGCTGTGCAGCATCTTTTATCCAAAATAACTTCTTTTCATAATATTTCAAAAATTTATACAAATTGGAAAATATATCTGTTTCTCCAGATGACAAACCATGAAAAAACTTTTTCATACTTTTAGACATTTTGTATTGCTTATAAGGTACTGAGTGCATTCTCTCCTAAAAGTTTATAGTGTTTCAGAAACAAAAAAACCATGTCCTTACCTAATGGTGAGCAAGAAAGGATGAGTTAGATTGGCATATTTAAAAGCTTTAATTACACATATGTGAGCAATACTATACTGCAATGATTTCAGTAATTTATTTTAAAATATACAGACTGTTCAGAGTGTAGGCACAATTATTTTATTGCATTCATTCTTACTAAGAAATATTTTTAAAATAGATACTTAGAAAAGTTTGTGAGTTTTTGCAAGATGAAATTAATTTGCAGAATGAAGGATTCATCATCTGGGGCTTTCTGTTTGTAGTTTCTATTTGCCAGTGCATAGAGTATGAACTCCCCACAAGAGTAACGTATAAAGTTTTAAATCATTCTCAAACCAAGTGACACAATTAATCCTCAACTATGATTTCAAGTTGGTTTATCACCACATAGTCTCTGTATTTCAGATTTATCCTATTTTTTGTGAAGGTGTCCTTAGACATCCTGATCCACTAACATCTAAAGAAAAACCAGCTGTAAAAGTATGAAGGAACTCCAAAGGAATTTATTAGAAGACAATAAACAAAAGAAAAAACATAGATGGTACCCCCTCATGGAATAAATGCTAACATATATTTGGTGATTTTTAATCTACTTTAATAATGAAGTGCATATTTCAAAATACTTGTTTTTCCAGAATCTGTTGTGGGAGATGGCATAATTATTAGAAATTTAGACCCATTTTAGCTAAGAATAGCTTAAAACCTTATTTTGCTCATTTAGGAATAAATGGCAAGAGTCATTGTGAGATGAGACTCCAAGCTGGATAACAAAATACAAATTAAATCTTTTCCTTCATTTCCAAAATATGTCACATATAGATAACCAAGATATATATTTTATTCAGACAATTGTGTTAAAAATTCAGAAATTAATAGCACCATAATAACACTTTTGTTCTTTGAATTCTCTGTCATCCTTCAACATACACACCATCCCCCCCCTCTCTTCCTCTCTCCCTTCCACTTGTTAAGACCTCTATGCAGTATAAATAAAATATATATGTATAATACTACAATATATACATTGCACATATATTGTAAAATAATAAGATTCAGTGGAAAAAAAAGTAAAGTCATTAACCTAACTTCTAAGAACTTGAAGAAAGCTGTTAATAATAATAATAATAATAATAATAATAATAATAATAATAATAATAATAAAAGTAGTAGTAGTAGTAGTAGTAGTAGTAGTAGTAAATAATATGTCATGGCTCAGTAAGTACCAATGAACAAGAACTTTGTAAAAAGCAGATTTCATCTTCCTCCTTAGATCACTTTATTTCCTCAGAGAGTAATGCCTTTCATCACATACACAATAGACCTCCTGCACAGCATAGGTTAATTTCCTTGGTGATTTGTTACTACTTCTGGGGATAATTAAACACTGAATCAAATGACTTTGGGATATGATGGTTGCCCTTCAGTTTAAGTTTTCAAAGCCAAAGTTGTTGTCTTTTTAAAGGATATGACTTAATACAACGTGTCAAGTAATGAATGTCAGTGAAATATCATAGCTCAGGATATGCAAAAGAAATAAGGCTACACGAGTAAAACTTTTCTGAAAAATGACAGGCATCAATTGCAGCTTTAAAGTTTCTTGAAGAGTACCATGCACAGAATAAATACAGACCACTTACTATGACCTTGCAGACTACTCACTAGCACACAGACCACATTTACAGAATCAACAATAAAGGTAACTTTAGCCCTCTGCATCACAAAATCTGTCTGTGCCAATGGCAACTGACAGATCAATGCAAATGCCCTTCCTAATTAACAAATTAAATTATATACCTCTGTGAAAATAAATTTCAGCTATATTTGCAGCATGTATCAGCACAGTTCCTTTGGACTTGGCAATTTAGTGCCCAACACCTGGTCTTTCTTGTTAATTTATATCACTTAAGATTTCTCCCCTAATTTGCATAAAGCCATAAAGATTAAACTCTATATAATTATTGATATTTCCTCTGGGTATGCCTTTTTTTTTAGAAAAATACACATTTGATTGTCTTTTTTATCTTTCCTCTTATTTAATTCTCCTGATTTTTCTGTTTATTACTGTTTAGTTGTTTTTTGGGGTTTTTTTAATGTTAATGAAGATATAATTATCTCTGGATCCTCTACACTGATTTTGCTTCACACATAAGAATGAAGTAAGACAGGAAAGGAAACAAGATATACTATAGGAACAAAGAAAAAGAAAGGCAGCCCATGATAAAGGTGAAACAATAGCTCCCTTCCAGCTAAAATTTGACAATTTTAACACGAGTTTAGAATGTGAGTCACCATTATTTAAATCATATTAATAATTTATAGACTTAAATGTTACAGAATGGTTTCCCACCGTTTTTCCCTCAACACCATGCTTTTGATTCTGACATAAAGTATAGCAGACTAAGACTAGTATTATTTTAGAACTTGCTTGCTGATTTTTTACATTTATGTCTGAAATCATAATATCACTTTTTGCAGATGTAAGACTTTGCAGATTAGAAAAAAATATAAAGGAGGAATTTTCTGTGCAGCTTATACCATGATCTTCTGTAGTTGAGAACCATGTTTCTTCCTGACAGTAATGGGAGTTGCAAGTTTTATTAAACACTGAACACTCTGGTAAATTTATCTTGGTTTCTAGGTAATTGGGAATATATACATGTTAAAAACAAACAAAAGAAAAACCCACAGCGTTTGATATCCCACTGGGGTAAATCAGTTCAATTCCACAATTTGAAATTCTAATCTGATACTTTTCCTATCCTAGAACATTTAATATATGTTCAAAAGAATGCATCTTTGAAATGATTTTTCATGGACAGGAGTGCTGCTCATGAACAGCTTGCAGTGCTCCATATGGCAGACGGTATTGCCGGGCTCTTATATCACACAAGCAGTTGTGGGGTATAGGAACAACACTCACTGTGGGCTATATTTAAGAGCATGAATCTGTGAAAGCAGCAGTCAAAGGAGTATAACAGCTGTAAGAGCATGAGGATACCTTGTGGAACTGACATATTCAAAAGAGGTGGAGAGTCAATGAAGGAATACCAGTATTTTGCAAACTGCAGCTATGTCGAGAAAGAAGTTATACAAGCAATACAGAGATGAAAACCTGAACCACCTGCACCAGTTTAGCACATTACTGGTACAAGTAACTGCTTTGTTGAAAAAGAAACGTACACATAAACAGGAGACTGTTGTCAAACTAATAATTAATTTTAAAGCAGTTTTGTGGAATCAAGAAAAGGTATTATTTAACAAAGAGCATTTTTTGCCTTTTTTTTTTTTAGACAAGGCAGAATTAACTCCCCTAGTTTTTATTAAAATCATGACAGAAGTTTTCCCATCTGCTTTTAACACATGTGGAATACTAGCTTCACGTATTTCCCATATGTGAAATATTCCCATAATATTAGCTTCACAAATTTCACATATTATAATATGAAGAGGCACACAAACAGTTCCCACTGAAATTACTAGTGGAGGCATACTCTTTACAGAAATAGAAGTCACCTTATCTAAAAGCAGTAGCATCAAGGAAAACCTTGCATATTACATTACAAATTATAATTCAGTTTTAAGCTGTTGATGGTGCAGGACAGATAGAGCTGAAGGATCTTGTTTCAGTTCAAAGCCAGGATCTAGTTAATACTAGGAATTATCACTACCTTGTAGTTTCATTTATCCACGACTGGCAACTATGACATTTCTCCTGAGATGTGAAGATGACTAGTCACCTTTGTCTGGCAGAAAAATAGTGAAATCATCATCTGGTGGAAACAAGCAAAAGGCGAAGTTTCACAGAGTAAATTTACTGTCTTTGACCAGAGTAATTGGTCAAAGCTCAGGGCACTGTGTATTGATTCTGTGAGGAGGAAGGTGGTGATGGAGTCAGATGTCTTTGATGTCATCTGTTTACTATCAAAGAATGAGCAAGCTTCTGAACCACTGCAGAAAGCAAACAACAGTTTCCTTGATCATTTCACCAAAAATCTTTCAAGCTGGCACCCAGAGCAAATTTTCTTTCCTAGATGTAAACATTTATCAGGTAGAAAAGGATAAATAACTCAACAGCCTTTCTGGTTCTAATTTCTGTGATTTTACAGCTCTCAGTGCCATTCTCCTTTACAATATTTTATATCATGTTTCCTCTCTTAGGCACTTGGTTTTCCCTAAATTCAAACCTTCATATGAATAAAGGATATGTATTCATCAGCCCAAGAATGTTCAGTTGAATACTGAAGGTGAAGCTAGTATTTTTTCAGATAAGTAGTCTGTCAAAGAAGCTTGAATAATTTCTCATAACTACTGTAAGTCAAGGATGGTAGTTACATCTCCTTTCTGAAAGACTACGTTGAATTCCTAACACTTATTACTGTGTGCTAACACACAGGAAACTACTATGTTTAAATGCTAAGGGAATACGTGCGTTAATCAATCAGTTTTCAGTTCTGATGCTAAATCAAAAAAGAGCACTGCAATCACTCTGGGATCAGAGACAGCACTCACCTCCATTTGTTACTACCTAGCATCCAGCAAGCATTCGTGTTCTCTGCTCTGAGTGTGGTACACCAGCAGGTACTCTAAGACTGACTTTTTGATTTGTGCACGGCAAGATGGTATGGAACCAGTGTCGTAGATCTCTGCTTTCTTGGCACCACCTCAGTGGGGTACAGAGTTTCAAGTGGATAATTAGCCTTCACTAGGCAGTGAAGCTGCAAAATTTAATCAGAAATCCACAAGCAGATGTACTGACACTGCATTTGCGTAGCTGAAGACAAGTAAAGGGAAGGTAGATTGGATAAAATCTTTATTTTTATATTAATCTGCATTGTTACATATCAGCACTCACATACATTCTGAGCCGAACTTATTTTACTGATCTGAATACATAAACTTGTGCAGAGCTGCTTGAGAGCCGTGGTTGTTTAATGTCCATTCTTTGCAACACAGTGTATGTTTGAACAAACCATGAAAATCTGAATCATACAAAATTCAGACTGGAATATGCCACACTGTATATCTGCTGCTTATGCTGTATCTTACAGCAGCGAGGCAAACTTGGAAGAAAATTAAGACTCCTGGCATGGAGAAAAAATGGGGAAAAAAAAGAATATTGCCACAAATTTTGTATCCTGATGATCTCCTACTGTTTCATGGTCACCAGGAAATTTGTGATGCTATTTGTGAACTGAATAAATGCACTGTTGTTTGAAGAAACAGAATATCTGGATTGGCAATTTATTTTCAGGGGTGCAATTGCGAGTTGTTTGCAAATGCAATGCCTCTTTGGGAGGCTGTGTACTTACAAAAAAGGTTGGTTTTGTTTGTTTGGTTGTTTTTTTTAAGGGTTGTAGTATAGCAGCTTCTTTGTCAATCATACTAATTCAGGTTCTGCACAGGATTTGCTTTTTACATTAACAAAGTCTTAAGACAGAAAGCAACCTGAATGATACACTCACTCAAATGGCACTATAAAAAAGACATAATTTTGTGGTCTCATCAGAAAAGAAGGCACTCCACTGCCAAAATAAAATATGACATTATTTTTAAAATCAATATATAAATAAATCAAGAGACAAAGTCAATTTTTGTCTTTGTCCTGTGGTTCCAGAAAATCTTGCACCATTTAATGGCGGTAGCTACAGTAAAAGCCTTGAATTTAATTCTACCACTTAAATTGCATCAGGCATGAGCGCTGGGAGGACAAGAAAGCTGCAATAACCTCGAGGGCTGATTCTGCAAAGAGAAAGATTTCAGAGTGCTTTTCCCCCCCCCCCCCCCTCCACTGCTGCCAGTGTGAGGAGTCAAGAGGGCTCTGCGTGTGTCTGTGTGTCTGTATGTCTGTCTACATGTGTTTGTGTGCCTGTGTCCGTGTGTCTGTGTCCATGTGTCTGTATGTCTGTGTACGTGTGTTTGTGTGCCTCTGTCTGTGTGTCTGTCCGTGTGACTGTGTGTCTGTGTCCATGTGTCTGTCCATGTGTCTGTGTGTCTGTATATCTGTGTACGCGTGTTTGTGTGCCTCTGTGTGTCTGTGTGACTGTGTGTCTGTCTTTGTGTCCATGTGTCTGTATGTACGTCTATGTATGTGTATCTGTGTGCCTGTGTCTGTCTGTGTGTCTGTGTCTGTGTGTCTGTGTCTGTGTGTCTGTGTCTGTGTGACTGTGTGTCTGTCTACATGTGGTGTCTGTGTGTCCGTGTGTCCGTGTGTCCGTGCGGGCGCTGTCCGGAGCAGCGGGCCGCTGCCGGGGCCGGGCCGCGCCTCACGCGCGGGGCTGCAGCGCCCCCTGGCGCCCGCCGGGCCCGGGCTGAGCGGGCCCGAGGCCTTCCCGGGGGGACGGCGAGAAGCTGCTCGCACGGCTTTAATTGCCCGTTTGTTATTTTAAAAAGGGAACTGGGTTTCTTGAACGTGTGCTTTTGAGACATGGACTTGGCTCCCTGACCTCCCTCTGCGTGGATTCTGTGATTGCTGACCAGCTCCTGGGAATGGGCCAATTATAAGCTTTAGAAAGTCACCCAGGGCAGCACGTTAATGCTTTTAGGGGGCACTGAGGAAAAGAAAAACTTTCCATCTTTTAGAAGTCGTGAATGAACAAACTGCTGACAATTTTTTTAATACCCAAACCCTGTTTTAAAGACCACCACATCTGTAAATACATTAAATATATATCTGATATTTATAGGGTGAGTGATATTGTTTGATTGCTATCACAGGCATAGCTCTTAGGAAACATTTTCTTAGAATTTTAAAGTGTTAGACTGTTACACTCTGTTTATTACATGTAAACTATCCTTTTTCTGCAAAAAAAATATTTTCTCTAGTTCTTTAAATCTAAAATGACACTGCAGACACTTCACTTTAAATCTAAGATACAACTTTTGAAAATTCGAAGGCGTATTTTATCTGTCTTGAAAAGTACTCTCCTTAGACTTCAAATTTTCTGTATTTTTTTTTAATTTTTTTTTCTTCAGCAGAAAAACAATTTTTCTTTATCCACCTGTGATTTTGAGTGTGTACTTCCTTGGTTTATCATTTGATCTCCTTCCTGCCTGTTCTCTGTCTCTGTCATAGGCTAATAGGCTCAAAGCAACATTGGTGAGTTCTGTTGGAAATGAAACATTTCTCTGATGCTTACACTCACTTTATTGATTTATAGAAGCCATATAATTATGAATTTGTTCAGTATATTTTGAACCGTATCATTTCCAGCTCTACCATTATTACTGCATTAAATGAGACATGATCAAAGCAGTGTCCAGGTTGGATGGGACCCCAGGAAGTCTCCAGGTCAATCTCCTTCTCACAGCATGTCCAGCTCTCAGGTCAGACCAGATTGCTCAGGGCAATCTCAAAAACTGCCAGCCTATCTGGGCAGTCTGTTATGCAGCTTGGCTGTCCTCTGGAAGGACCACATTTTCCTTGCATCTGACCTGAGTTTCTCTCTTTACAATTTTTGTCTTTGACTTTCAGCTTTCCCCTATTCCCTGCTGCATTTTTCACTAGCTCTCCAGCTTTCAGCACCTAAGGAAAGGAAACTTCTGCAAGCAGTACTGTGCTGGCTTTGTCTGGGGTAGAGTTAACTTTCTTCACAGTATCTCTTTCTGTTTTCTTGATCACCATATGTAGATGCTGAAGGGCTGCTTTTAAGTCCCCCTGAAACTCCCTTCCATGCTGGACAAGCCCAGCTGCTTCATCAGCTGGTAGGACAACTTCTCCAGCCCCTGGCCAGCTTGGGATCCTCTACTGAATTCACTTCAGTGAGCACTTACCCTGTATTGGAAGCACCAGGTTGGGATGCAGTATTTCCAGAATCCCTGAGAGTTCAGCCGACCCCTGCTTTCTTGAGCAATATCTCCATTTCTAGTTTGATTTTATGTGTTCTTTCTTGAAAGGAATCTCTCAGGTCTTTTGTCTTTCCTACACCACGGTTTTGCATCAAGAATTCCTGATATATAATAAAATACCACAACATAAACTCAGACAATATTCTGTGACTCCTGAAGATACTGCCAAGAAGATTTTATTTGCCTTGCTAACGAATTTTTTCAGTTCTATTGCACAAATCAACATATTTTTTTAACCTTCATTATTCAGAAACTTTCTTGGACTTCTGCATTTTGTATAAATTTGTATTTGGTACACCTCATTCAAAACTAACTCCATCTCTAAACAAGATGCCGTCTCACAAAATCCAAGGAATTCCTTAAGCTACTACTGTGTTTCATTCCAAGCACTTAGAAGTGAAAGGGGAGTATAACAGATATTTTATTTAGTCTTTTCTAATACTTAAAGTAACCCATAGTTAACTTGCGCTGAAATGAGATCAATTCAACATCACAACAGAGCAGAGCAGCAGACTGCTTTTTTGTCATGCCTAAAATCTTGCCGAGGTGCAGCAGGCATGGGGCTGTTCCATGAGGGAATATGAGCCTGGAGGTGAGGTCAGGGCAGCAGAGGCAACGCTCAGCTCAGTGTGGGGCTGAGCAGAGTGGGCAGAGCACCGTGCCAAGGTCTGCTGACAGGCTCAGGCTTCCCCCAGCGAGACAGAGCTGGGCTCTGGATCCTTCTAGGGCCTCCAGACCAGTACCAGCAGGAGACAGGACTACACCAGGGGTCTGAGGAGAGGACGGGGCAGAAAAAGACTGGAGACTGGGTAAAGGACAAGAATGCCTGTGGCAGAGCTCAGGAAGGAACTGGGTGCAGGGGTGCAGATGGGGACCCCAGGTGGGGCTAGTCAGCTGAAAAGGCCTTAGTGGAATTGAGGCCCCAACAGCATGTTAATTGGGACCCCAATGCAAGTTAATTGTTGTTTAATTAAGCTGAGAAAAATTAAATAGAAAAGTGATCCTTGGGAATATTATACTGTTGAAGGAAGAAAGGTATAATATATGCTGACTTGCATATTTTTTCTCAAGTAGAGTAATTAAAATATTTTTAGTTTTTCGTTTGTGTATAGGAATATGAGTGAAATAAAACATTTAAAATATATTGAAAGTTAAAAATATTTTTATTAGGGTAACTTTGATGTGCTATGTCAGGAACCTGGAAAACTTAAATAAAAATTTCTCTTTCTCTAGGCTGCTGGAATAATTCCCACTGTTCACCAAAGACTGATATTTCAAATAAGTTGTTCAACTACCTCCAGAGTCATATGTGGGGATGTATCAAAGACTACATACCTGTCAAGTCTCTGAGATACTGAGAGTGATGCAAGCTCTGGGACTCCTTTACATAGACCTGTGGCCATTGTCGTCATCACTGACCAACCTGACAACTATCAGTTTTGACCACAAAAAGCTATGATTCACCAGTATAATTCCTCTTCACTGCCCATTTTTCATTGCTTCATCTTTCTGTTGAGTTAACCATTTTCATATAGAGCACTCTACCTTCCCAAAGGATACGTACTTCTTCGTAATAGTACAAAAAACCCAGGGTTTTGACAGGACTGTAAATATCTTAGTCATAAAGTCAAATCCTATTCTTCCAGCTAATGCATTCTGAGATACAGGGACGACTGCAGTAAGTGCACTGAATCACAGCAAGCAGTGTCTGCAGAGGGGGGGCCCATCTCTGCACAACCAGCTGCCAAGGGTTACAGCCCGTTCATACAGTGCTAGAGCCTTCCCTGTGTTTACCTGCTGGATACTGCCAAAACACAGGTTTCTCCTCACAGTACTCAGGCAGGCTCTGATCTAACCCACATTGCTGTTCAGAAACCTCACAGCCTTCTGAATGGTATTATTGAGACCACTTTGTAAATAGGACATGTTTATTTTTTTACTCTTCACCTTTTATTCCTTATTTAGCCATTTGATTATTTTAAAATATTTAGCTGTTTACCAGTTATCTGGTCATATGTTTGGAAATGTTCAAATATGTTTCCCTTCTAGCAGTGACCTATGTCCCCTTCATGGTCACATTTCAGTTCTCATTCAGGAGTAGACACATTCCTGACAATAATCTCTCTGCTGTGTCCTGAGGTATTTTTCTTCTGTCTCCTCTCTTTTTATCTCATGCAATTCTGTTTAGCTCAGGTTTTCTGTCAAGTAAGAAGGAGGAGGTAGGAATATGTATTTTTCCCAGCTCTGCTGTTTATCTCTCTTTGCAACTCTTTTGTCCTGGCAATTCTCTCATTTGACACCTATACACGGTCCAAGTGTGGGAATCGACACCACCAGTAAAGAACTGGGAGGTAAGCAGTTTTCCTATGAACTCTTCACAGAGAGCGTGCCTTTGTACACATCCTAGCACGTGTGCATCTTCATGTCCAGAGATTCACATTTTAAACAACTGACTCCAAATGCCGTGGTAGCAGTAAACGGAATCTAGTCACACTTCTGTGGCTGACTGTATGAAAAGGAGGTAAGTTCTTCTGAGAGAACAAACTTCTGAGACAGCAATTAAACTGTGTCTCTTCGGGAATATTTCCAGTGAATTTATTGTGATGCCCTGTCTCCTCATCTTTTCCACCAACTGATCTGCTGCTGTGGCATTATGCCATCCACAGAAGGTCTGTAGTCAAACCTGGAAGAGGCTACTACCAAACTTGAAATATACCATATAGTTTAATGAGACTTTTCCATACTCATTCTCCCTAAAATGTCAGAATTTATGCACAGTTAAGTCATTCTGATTTGACATTTCATCTATGCAGAATGAAGAATAAATGAAACATTTCAAATTCAATTATGTGGTAACTGTCAAAATATACTGAATTTTAAGAGTTGACCAGTGTGCCCAGTTACTCAGCTTTCCAAAATTGAGTTAATGTTAGTGTTACCAGAAGAATGATTGCATTTGTTGAATTTTATAGCCTAAGGCTCAAAATCTCTACCAACTACTATTATAGTTTATACTAAATGTAGCCAATACATATAATAATTTTGCATAGAATTTTCTACATAATGACCTCATCTGCTTGTAGAAATAGACTTGCAATGAGATGCAGCATCACAGTTATGAATTTTCTGGGTAAACTATATTGAATAAGTATGCAAATACTTCTGTCTACTCCAGTGGAAAATTATATTTAAAAATAAAAAGGTGTTGTGTTGAAGATTCTGTTTTCTAAAAAAAAACAAACCAAAACCAAAAAAAAAGCCCAACTGAAACAAAACATAATTGATTTCATTATGTACATATGCACATACAAAAAAATAAAGCTGAGTTGTACAATTTTCATGTTAATTAAGTTCCATATTACAGATGTGATATATTTTCCTTCAGAAATTCACATATGCAGGCTTGAGAGGTAAAACTACCCAGAGCAATCTTTGCAAAGGTTCTTGCATATTTAAATTGGGCACTGAAAATGCAAATTTTGCTGCATCCTCTGAGTGCAGAGGAGTTGTGGAAAAACAATCTTCAAATCAATGATTGTCAAGTGCCAATTTTGAGGAATCATGGTAGATGATGGGAGGCATGGCTGCGGGGCTCCCATGTCTTCCATGGCTGCATTTGTTTCTCTGAGATCATGCAGCAAATGCCACTTAGCACTTCTTTTCTGAATGACAAATACAGGAGAGTTCTGTAGGCTTGTGAAGGGGACAGTAAGTCCCACTTGCAATTGTTCATTAACCAGGTTTTGTAAGGCGTGCAATTTTTCAGGTTTCAGGGGCCACTGACCTAGCCATAGCAGTTCATTAATTTTCCAGGTCAATTTCAGGGTAGTGCGCAAATCAGTGACCCCTATGAAAAATCAGACCAAATTCTGAGTCCCATCTCTGAGAGCATGTCATGGCCCCATAATACCATGGGGGTTTGCAAAACAAGAGGTTTAATAGTAGCAGGACCTACAGGACCTTCAGGACCTACAATTTGGATGAAATATTTGCTTTGAAAGCTAGTACTGCTCCCCCCAATACCAGTGAGTGCTTGGGGAACTGCAGCAGGTGGCCATCTGGGGGCCACTTACCTTGTGAGATGACCATGACATCCCTTACCCTCCTTTACTGAAAAACTACCATCTCACTCATTGTACCAAATAGTTTTTAGGACTCTTGATCTATATGCTAGTGTTCCTACTAACAGCTTTAGGGGTTTGTTTTTCTTGTATAACCTGAAGATAGAACCTAGTATTTCAGATCATCCTAAGTTCTTGCTAACTAATAAACCGCTGTATAACTTATGGTGAATATATATGCCAAGACCATGGCTGGCTAGTTTTATGCCAGAAGATTTCAAAGACTTTCAGTGACACATCGTTGTGCATTGTGGAAAGATTGTATGACTATATGCAATGCAGATAATGAAAATACATAAAAATAACTGTTCTGCCAAAATTACAGCCATTTTTACTCAAAATAAGTATATAAATTTTTGTAGCATTGTGCTAGTATAGCTGACTGTAATAGGTGTGTGCGAGGGAGAGACATGTCCCATTGCCCATTTAATCCACAGAGAACTGATTCAGTTGTGTGAGAATCTAATCTGCCTTCATCAGTTTTAAGGCAGAAATAGCATTTGGAATGTATGGAATGGTGGCAGACATGCTGATGTAATCGTGTAACTGATAGCAAAGCATGGAGTACAAGGTGAATAAAGAATGAAATGCTTTTTGTTATCTGCTGCTGATATTCTCTTGTAGTTTGAGCTTAAAGCCTGTGGTGTATGACAATACCAAAAATAGGCCATATAATGCCTGAAAGAAAGATATAAATCTTGTCCATTTTTTTGTGTTCTATAGGTTTTGGGTACTCCATATCTTCAGACAGTTTATGTTCCACTTTCTACTTTCTTGCTGCATGTCATCTTCAGACGTCCTTTCTCCTATTCTGTCACCCCAGGCAGCTGACAAATGTTTTTTCACAATAAAAATAATTAGCATACCAATTAAGGAAGTCATCCTTATGATATGTCTTGATTTGGAAAATTACCAGCATGTCCTTTCCATACACTTCCCTCTGTTCTCCCCAGGCAAATAAATGCATTATCCTCTGGGAAAAGAAAGAAATCTGTGACATCAGTGAAATAAACTGTCTTTTAGGAGGTAAATTGGCCACAAAACAAGAGAGGCATTTTTATTTTTATAATCTGGCAGTAACTAAATTAAGTTCTTTGTACAGAGGCAAAAATCTTTCCCAGGGTGGCTGATGTGATGCATCATTGCTACGACATATTGGAAAGAAGCACTTTTAGCAGCTTGTCCTGATTTTACCAGTTTGTGTGTGGGGGCAGGTTTCCCACTGAAGCAACTGTAAAATCTGATGAAGTTCCTCATGCTATAAACAGTACGTATTAAATCTATATGCTACTTGTCATAACCTAAGAGGAGATCGGTGGTTTTAATTCCTACCCATTTTCAAATTCAAGAGGGGGATTTTATTTATTTTTTGAGCTGTTACCTTTTCCTAATGAATTGTATTGTCCTGAGTGTGAATATAAGCTAGAAAAAGTGCATTCAAATCAAAATTAATAAAGCCAATAAATTTATCTTTTAAAAAAAATTATTATTAATAAGTTAATTTATAGCCTTTTCTCAAAGCTACATTTTTTTACAAAAATGTCATTACATCTCCTTTTTACTATTGCCCATCTTTTTCTTTTGCATCTGTACCATATTTTGGGGAAACAACCAAAATAAAACAAGCAAACTAACAAAAACAAGCACACAAACAAACAAGCGCACAAAAAAAGCTAAACCCAAACAAAAGAAGCAAATAAAAAAAAAATTCTGACAATATTCAAATAAAAAGGCCATTAAAATTGTGAAAAATGCATAATTCAGAAAAATGTAAGCCACAAAGGCATATATAGGGAAACTTTGGGAAAACATTTGAATTGCCCTCCCGTGACACTGGTAGGTGGCATGAGCCACACCTCTTTCTTCTGGTTAAGGGCAGGACTAAGCACATCTAAGTTCTTTCGGTACTGCTTGACCTTCTCTCCTGCACAAACATTTTACTTTTTTTTCTCACAGTGTATAACATGAAGATTGTGTTTGCTGTTATAACCATTGCCCATTTAAGGATCTGCCTTTCAAGTAATGAAGTAGTTAATGAAATTTATTCCAAGATAACATATGAGGAATTAATCTTGACTGTAATTCCATCCTGATCCATCAGACTGAGTACTTGATTTTTTTATTTTTTTTAATGTTTAAGTAGCACATCATGAGACTGAAAAAACAGCATGAAGTAAAGATATTTTCAACTGTTGGTGAGGATTTTTTTCATATACTATAAAGGACTCCCTGTCATGGTTCTCAGAGGAGATACTGCTTTTAAAACAACCTGCAAGACACAAGATAATGGCAAAGTGCAAAAAAAAAGAAAAAAAAAGAAATAAATTTTAAAAAAAGATGGAATGAGATGCAGCTGAGATGAAGCTGAGAATGGAAATAAACACTATTTTGGTAATTTGGCTTTTGAGGATTTTTACTTTCAATTTATCTAATGCTTGAGTTGAAGGATAAAAAGTTCTATTGCATCGAATATGTTTGCTTTGGAAAAAAAAAGGAAATATTTCATGTGCTGCCAGAGGATCCTAAACGTAGGAGAAATAGATAACAAATTGGTGACAGCAGGTTACAAATTGGTGACAGCAGGTATGCTATCCTAACAGTGCAGATTTAACAAATCACATTTTATGTTCACTTTTCTGAAGTAAGTGCTGCCACTGTAAAAGAAATAAGTGAACCTTGCTTTTGTCCCATAGATTTTAAATTGAGTTGTGTACCTTGGAAATAATCCATTCCCAGTACATACTTTTTTCTGGTCAGTGGGACTCAAATCATGTTTCATCTTGTCTTTTACAATTCTAGCATGAATACTGGAGTGTAAGTTTACAAACTATCTGCCTTGTAAAAATTACTGGTATGAACACATGATGACGTCATTTACTAGGAAGCAAGTTTTAAACTGTGTTTGCTTTAAAAATCCTTTAAATTAGGTACATAAATATCATTTGATATATATTTTAATTCATAATTATTATAAGAGTTGTTTTATTGCTTGTGCAGATAAATAGGCTAAAAGCAGTTGAAAAATTAAATCTTATCTACAGACTATATATAGCTCGAATTTCCTTAAAATTATTCTTCAGACTATTGATGTAGAAACAAAATTAGTAATGTGACATGTGATTTTATCTTGTTTATATAGAAAGATTTTTTTAATATGCATTATCATCTGCAAAAAATTAAGGAATGTACTTTTTACTAAGTGCTTAATCTTTATACACCTAATGAGATATATTCCTGATTGTAGTATGATTAGTATAATCTTACTGATGAACCAGTCACAGTTTTTACCTCTATATGCATTGCACAAATAAAACTTTCAATAATTTTTTTATCAGGTGGTATTTTAAAATAATAGATGCTCCATTTTCTCTATTTTCTGAAAATAGAAAAAGATATAAATGACAAATATAAACAAATCAATGCAGGATTCATCTTTAGATGAAAAAAATCCATTTTATGAGCCACTTAAAAAAAAAATTCTATAACAAATTGTTTGGTCTTAGAATAATAGATTAGTTTCAGTTGAAATAACCTTTTAAAGGTTATCTAGTCCAAACCCTCTGCGATGAGCAGGAACATGTTCAATTAGATCAGGTTTTTTAGACCTTCATTCTACCTGACCTTGAATGCTTCCAGTGGATGTGGATAAGGCATCCACAACCTGTCTGGACAACCTGTTCCAGTGTCTTACCACACTAATTGTAAAACAAACAAACAACACCCCCCCTCAAAACACCAAAACCCAAAAAACCCTAAATTGACCTTCTTTTACATTAAAACCATTGTCCCTTGTCTTATCACAACAGGGCCTGATAAAAAACTGTTCCCATCTTACTTATAGACCCTCTCAAAGTGCTGAAAGGCCACAGTAGGGTCTTCCCCGAGTCTTCTCTCCTCAAGGCTACAGCCCCAAGTCTCTCATATTTTCCTCATACAAGAGTTGCTCCATTCTAGGATCAACAAGGCTTATTACAGCTGTTCCAGAATACAGGGCAGCTTTTGACTGGGGAGAGTTTTCTCTCGTCTTTTTCTTAGGGTAATATGCAGAGCAGTCCAGAGATGGGACTCAGTGAGGGTTATCCCAGCAGGCACAGCAGGAAGCCAGTACACCAATGGAACCTCTTGTTCAGAGCTGTTAGAACAGCACTGAAACTGGTGTTTGTTTGCAAACCTATCTGTAAAATGTCAATTGTCTGGGGACAGGGTCATTTCTTACATCACCTCTTGTGTATTTACACTGAGAACAGCAGGTCTTGATGTCATTTGGAACCACAGTGAAGTAGAACTGACAAATATTTGCAGTTGAGCTGATGCATTTACCTAAGTATTTCTGTTTCAGATTTGTCTTCACATTGCTTACAAAGATAAAGAAAAAGGGAAATTGTATGTACCTTTCCCATCCATTACATTGTACTGTCAGACCCAATAAACTTCTGGAGATTTCAGGATTTAGAAAAGGATCTTCTAGTACAGGTAGAAGTTATGAAATCAACTGTGCTTTTTAGGAGTTGCTGAGATCCTTTATGCACTTTTTAAGATAATTATCAGCTGGTTTAACTATAGCTTCTTGTTGCAGTGCATTTAATCAATTAATCACTATTAGCCTTGGAAACATAGGATGGTTTAACTAATGGTCTTACAAGTAAGTAAAATGGAGAAATGCATGATTATTCTGTGACTGGTTTGATCTCAGCTTCCATAAACATTTAAAACTTTCAAGCTGCCTTCAAATAGTACATATGTTAGTACTTAAATGATTATGTAAGGGGACTTTTTTGTTTACTAGTTTCCAAGATATTCGGAAAATGGATTCCAAAGGGAAAAGTACTCATTTTTGTACATATTATACACCTACTATTCTCTATATTTGGTGCCTATCTACTTGTCAGACCAAATAAATCTAATTCCCTAACGCACATGTAAAAAACTATGTAAGTGCTTTGTAACATTTTTAAAAGCATCATTAAAGTTAATCTATATCTGTGCTTCTTCTGCCATGTGAATCATGCTAAAAATGGTCTTCCTAGTTTGCAATTTCACACTAATGTGTGCTAATATCTATGGCAGACTAGTTTTGTAAGAGTTGTCGAAACTTATGGTAGAAATACTTCCATGTAACACAGAATTTACCCTCCCCTTTGGCATTCCTTGGACTTGTTCTCAAACGCAGCATACCATATTCTGTACTCTTACTGTGTATTAGCATCTTGAATGTTAATGCTAAAGTATACACCTTCAAAACTTTTCTAAGGAGTTATGCTGAAAAAAACTGTCTCAATATCTTTCCTCTAGTGAGGGGCCAAAACTGAACACCAGATTTGAGTTGTGGCTTCATCAGTGCCAATTGCAGGGGAATCACTGCCCTGGTCCTGCTGTCCACACTTGCTGAGACAGACCAGCATGCCACTGGCCTCCTTGGCCACCTGGGCACACACTGGCTCCTGTTCAGCTGCCTGTGGAGCAGCACTCCCAGGTCCTTTCTTGCTGGGCAGCTTTCCAAGCACCCTGCCCCAGCCTGTGGCACTGCCTGGGCTTGGTGTGACCCAGGTGCAGGACCTGGCAGAGGGTCTTATTAAACCTCATAGCATCAGCCTTGGCCCACCAGTTTGTCCTGTCCAAGTCCTTCTGCAGAGCCTCTGTGTCCTCCAGAAGATCAACACTCCCAACCAACTGAGTGTCATCTGAATTTCCTGAGGGTACACCAAATCCCCTTGTCCAGATCATTCATAAAGGTATTAAACTACACCCAATACTGAGCCCTTGGATATTGCTGAGTTTATGGACCCACTAACTGCAATACTGAACACTTCCTATATACAAACAGTATAATTAGATGGAAGAAATTATTTTTAAATGCAATTCCAACATTTTTTGTAATTTTTGTCAATAAAACAAGCAGGATTAGATTCCTTAAAATGATCTTAAATTCAAAATGAAGCCACTTAGTCTTGTTTACCGATTGGGTTAACAGGGCACATTGCACATTTCAGAGAGAAGAGAAAGAAAAGAGATAGTTTTCAACCATTAAAAAAGATCTAACATTATGGAAACACTAAAGATAGGGGAAAGTGACATGGCAAAATTGTAAAGTAATACATAATAGTTTTTAGTCTTCACAATGAGAAATTACAACCAGTGATTATAAGAATAGGTAACTGAAGAATGAAATGACAGATTTAATTTTATATAGACCACAGCACTGCAAAACACACTTGGAGGATTTTGCCCTTCAAAACATATCTTTCTGAAGTTAGGCCATTCAGGACAAAAAATCCCTACAGAGACTGTTGACAAAAGCTTAAAAAATACACTGAAAATACATTAGCTGTCTAAATAAAGACACATAATTGAAAATTAAATGCTGAAAATATTAAGTTAAACATGAAAAATATTATGTTCTCAAGTTTTTTGTTTATCTATGTTAAATGTACATATATCTGTGTACTGATAGCCATGTAATGAAAAAACCAAAATAATAAACCACAGAAATATGTCATTTGGGGGGACAAGCATGAAAATTCTTACAAGCATGGAATACCAGAAGCTCTAGAACACAGAGCAGATTCACATGACAAAACCCAGGGTTTTTTCATGTCTTACCTCCACTTACATATCCTGTCTCCCTAATAACTGAGAACAGGGGTGTCATCATACTTTTATATGCTGTAAACAACCAGTAAATTGTTTTCATACATTTGACAAAATAAAATTAAACATTTGGAAACCAACTCTAACTGCATTTTAAAATGACCATAGAAAGTCTACTAAATTGTGGGAAGTACAGGACCTACAACAAAATTTCACCATGTTTTGTGCATATATTTTAGAACTGGTTAAAAAAACCCCAAACCAACAACATTGCAGAGCTTCAAACTTGTTTAATATTAGATTGGGGAAAAAATTTCCAAATCTTCAGTCCAATTTTTTCTTTCTTCTAAACTCCATAAAATAAGAAAAGTGTATGCTTTGTTACTTTAAGTGTGTTTTGTTGCTTTATGTAATTTAATAACTATTTGTTGATGCTTCCATTTATTTAATTTCAGGTCTAATTTTGCAATGAAGAACAAAAATTTCACCTAGTTAAAAGAACATCAAAATGTCCAAATGGTACACTAGAGAGATACTGAAGACAGACTCATTAAATGGTGGGTCTTTATTTTTCCCCTTCAGCTGGTGAGTTAGTAGGTAAATGTCTCTGTCAGCTTCTGTTGTGAGGAAGAACAAAACATACAGTAAATCTGCAGAGGGAATTTAATGATAGCCAGCTTATGCTATGTTGCCTTTGCTGTTTTTTTTCATTGTCATCACTGCTGCATCTAGGTGTCAAAACACTCTGCACGCCTTCTGCATCCTACTTTTGTCAAAGGCAAGGATCAAGTGTTATTGAATACAATTTTCTGCTTTGACAGCAACCCCCAGTAACTAGGCCTGTTGGCATCCAATCAGCTTTATATTCTCTTAACAGTTACCATGTTTCCCTAGATTGCTAATGAGGATAGCACTGTGATTGTGACAAAGGCTTAGTTAAGTCATGTTAGATGCCTTCTCATCCTTCCCCTCTATCGTAAAAGATTGAATAAGCCATTATACACATGCAAAGTCAGCATCTGACATATGCTTTGCACGATTCTACTGATGCAAAGTAGGACCCAGTGAGGGCTTAGGTGTGTTAAATTCATTCTGTGGAAATATGCATGTGCTTAGATAGCTGCTGTGCCAATTTTGCAAACATCAGTACTGTACATATCTGCATCCCACTGCTCTCTATCTGAATGCCCTACATTCTTCTGAGAGTTACCATTTTAGAGCTCTTTCAATCTCTCAAAGAGAAGTGTTCTCTGATTCACACTATTGGCAAAATACCTTTCCTTTCACCACTCACATGTGCCTTACACTGAGTATCAACATTTTGCCTTTCGTAGCATAGCATCCTGGTCAGCATCCCTAGAAGGTCTGTTAGAGACAGATATTGTTTACCATATCTTCCTCACACATCTTCACCCCGTTTGAGTAAAGCTCCTACAGAGTATCCCCTACAAAGCTGGTCAAATAATCTCACCAACAAACAGCAGATAAAATCCAGGCTCCACCTCTTGCTGAACCCATTTGTGTGACTGGTAACACATGTCAGATATGGTCATTGTCTTCAAATGAGTTAGAGAGAAGGTGCAGGCAAGATCAAAAGCAAATGGCTTGGAAGGAAGAGCTGTAGGTATTATTAACTGTGAGCAGGAAGGGCTGCTTCAGAAGGAGGAATTCTAAGGAAAGGGTTGTTTTGCAGCTGCATGCGAAGGACTCGGAAACTAGACCAAAAAAATTATTATGGTGAAAAAAGTATCAGAGTAAAGAGAAGGGGAAGGCATAAGAGAAAGATAAAGACATGAAAGAGAAGTATAGTTTACCACAAAATTAGCATGGAGTAATTTCAGTGGTGGAAATTGTTATAGTATTTTTGTCCATTTGTTTTTACAGTCACAGAAATTAGCTCAGTAGTTTATTGTTAATTTCTTTAGCTTGCAGCTTTTGTTTTATAGTATCTGAAATTTACTGGTTCAGAGACATATTAAAATTTAGCTTTTCAATAATCCTACCAAATAAAATTCTTCAGTGTCCTATTTCAGTATCTCCAGACCTGTACAATAGGGTTTTCCCTTTTTTTATTAGTATTTTTTCCTAGACATGTCCTTTATCCAGTTATATAAGCTGGCTCCCAAAAAGAAAACCTCTTTATAAAGTAAGCAGTCCATTATGATTAAAAAAATATATAATTCCCATCTTTCTAACCAGTTTTTCACTGGTCTCTCAAAAAATCTTTTGTGAAGGGTGTTAATTTCACATAGCTTGATTTATCAATTTCTACATATTTTGCTTGGAGTATAAATCAAAATATATAATTCATAAAAACTTAAGCTCTGTTGTAATTGATGAGTCATTGACCATTCCAATGTTTTAACTTTCCAATCCTCTCCAATTCTCTGATTAAAACAAAAGTGTCAAAGTTGTCTTAGTAAAAAATCTGGTGTTCACCTGTTTATCAAGTGATAACATGAAACTGCACTATATTTTAAAGAATAAGCCTTTGTGAGTGCTCTAGCAGTGCAACAAGACAATACCATCTTATCTATATTACTGGGTTAGCAATTGTTTGAAATTACTGTGAATTTACCTTTGAAAAATTTAATTATGGTTGATCAGCAATATGCAAGAAAGACATACAGGAGAAAAATTAATTCAGAAGTGAAATTCAGTAGAAGAAAACTTGTTAGCATGATCTCTCCAGTCCTTTGAGATAGTTACTATAAATTGTCCTTATTCGAAATATTTATTTCTATTGATACTATTTCTTCCTTGAGTAATCTCTTTCAATGTAAGATACTATCTGAACAAATAAAATTATAAAGAAATACTTTCGTATTTTTCTTTCACTCACTTTTGTTGCTTCTTGTCTTCAGCTGAAGTTGAGAGCATCTCTATGTATCACTTTTTCCAATCCTGTGCAGTAATTTAAAAAAAAAAATCATTGAAATGCAGAAACAGAAGGAGCTTTTTCATTCAGAATTACTCTGTTTTCCAGATATCCTACTACTCTTGTTTCTTCATTCCTCCTCTCTCCATGCAATGACAGCTACCTGTGATCAGGTAGATTGTAAAGAGTCTATGAATAGCCTTTCCCTAACAGAGAACAATAATGGAGAAGGAAAATAGGTTGAAAAAATCCTGGATTATGAATTCTAACTGACATGAGGTATCTGCAAAAATGACCTCAGATCTCAACAGAAATGTGAGGAAAAAAAAAGTGTGGATCAGAAAGCTAATGAGTCATTTTTCCTCTAATAATAATGAACACAGAAATGTTTTGTTCTGTTTTTTCCCTTCTGTTTGTTTCTGTGTTGGCCCTAAGCATCTATCAGGACACCAAGTTATTTCACCCTTCCTAAGGGAAAAATGATTCAGGAGGTGATTGATGGAGTTAATGGAATCTCACTTCTCCTCAGATGCCTGAAAACAAGTTATCCTCAAAATTGATTTACTGTTTCTTGTAGCCATAGATCACACACTGAAAGTATCACACACTGAAACAGAGTATTGCATAAATTCTTAAACTAGTCAAAATCTGAAATGGTTAATCAGATGCATGCAGAGGTTGCCATCACAGTTTAAATTCAGTCTAATCTTGTAAGTGAAAAGAAAGGTATTTAAGTCTTTCTAAAATCAACTTAGTAAGGCAAATTATGTTCATGGTGAGCTGAAAAATTGTTGTATACCATTTACATAGATCTTGGCTATCTCAGTTATCTCTGCACCATACACTATTACAGACTAGAGATACATCCAGTGTGAGCAGCAGCTTCAGGAGAAATCAAATCTTGCTTCTTAGCGACAAAATTCACAGGATGTCTGTAGTGTAAGGCAGGAAGGAAGAGAGACTGGGGTGGGAAATGCTTACAGAAGAAGAGCTGTAAATGTTTTTCAAAAATCTGATGATTCAGGGTTTTATTAAGCTCATAAAACAGCTGTAGATCTTTCATTATTTTAAATCAGTCAAAAACATTCTATTAATATTTCCTGTTAAACTTCTCTTTTGTATTCCTAGGGTTTGTTATCTTCTGGAAGGTCTTTCTATAGCTGTTGCCTGGTGCCTTTCAGCTGCTTTAGGATTTCTGCCTCTAAACTGCCCTGCATTCTGTTGTTCCTCTTCCTCAAAGACAAGAAGACCTAAAAGAGAAAGAAATAACTCATGGCCATATTGAAGTGATGTCTAATGTGTTTGCCTTGCTGGCCTTGAAAATTTAAGTTAGAATTTTTGTACATTATAATATCTATTTAGAAATAAATACATTTATTAGAGCTATTACCTGCATTCCATCTGACAGTATAATCCTGAGATTAAATATTACACTTCAAAGATTTTCTGAAGCAATATTATGAATTTACATCATGTCCTTCTTCCTTTAGTTTGTATCCTTTCTCTTTGTGAAGATGAGAGATATTCATGAAGCCATTTAGCTTGTATCTAGTCCACCCAGTTCACAAAGGAGGGGTGGAAATTTGAGTAATCTGCACATTAGAAATAAAGAGATAATCCAAGACTGACTCAGAACCATGGTGTTCTTATTCAGTAGATCCCTCCTTGCTGAATCACACACAATGTCACACACAACAGTGACTTATCACATGCTCTTATATTAGGTTCATGGAGTTATTAGAACAAATCACAAATTTTCTTACACATAAGCAAAAAAACCCCAAAAAACCTGCAAAGAAATAGCATTACATATACAGAATAAACTGTCTCATTAGCTAACTAATGAGGAATGAATTCTGCATACCCCATGACAACTGTTGCATTGCGCTTTCCTTTTCCTGCACTCTTTACTAGCCATTTTCACAAAGACCTCTTTCTGACTTTGAGTCTTCTTTCCAACAAGCAAGATACTCCCCAAGATTTCTGCCTCTAAAACAAAAATATTTTCTGTGGTTGTGCACACACTTTGCTTAGCAACTTTTTAAACTGCATCCTATGCCTACTCTTTCTCTAATAAATGTAAAAGCATTTTGCTTTGCACCAGTATCAAAGTTTTGCCTAGTAGCTACACTGATCTGTACCAAGCTGTTTCTCAGAAAATATTCAAACAAATGGAAGGACAAAAAGTAGGTTGTATAGGAAAAACTGCTAAATTAGAAGAGGAAACAAAGATTTATTAGCTGATGACTCCAAGGGAGAAAAAAAAGAAAAAAAAATATAGTCATTTGGGCATAGCCAAGTTGCTTTGACATGTTTGTGTCTGAGAAAGAGATGGGGGGAAAAAATGAGTCAAAAATCTGACACTGGGTTTTTTATGAATTCAGTTATTTAACACATGTCACACGAAGAATGTTGTTCAACCAAAATACCTCAACTAACTGATAAGTGTGAATTCTAAGGGACTCCTCCTAAGTATTCATAAAGCAGAATCGCCAAAATAAGTTAGTTACTCATTTGGGAGAAAAAAAAAGCTTGAATAAGAGCCAGCTGGGACATAAATATCAAAGCTACTGAATCCTCAGTGGAAAACTGTGTGTGTGCAATTGTTATGAATGCTATATCATGGCAGCAGGCATTTATCATTGATAATGCTTTTCATTTGGGAGTATGAAACTAGATGCTAGCCTTACCTCTAAATCCAGACACGGAAAATTTATCCTTCATTAGCACAACCCACCAACTGAAAGAAATCCTACATAAAATTCAGGGAATGCTTTTCATACCCTCCTATGACTTTATTGTGGATTTTTTATTTTCTCTTATTTTTCCCCACTAGCTCCTCTTTCAGTTACCAGCAGCCACAGTAACAGCACAGCTTGAATGAAATCAACAGCCAGAGGACCTCAGGATCAGAACAATAGATATCACTGACTTGTCAGTGCTTCTATATACAAAACAAACAGTGCCTACTCCCATTTACATTTACAGGCTAAAAGTGTTCACACTTTGTTTCATTTTCAAGGAGGGGGTTACTCAAGCAAGTAGAGCAATACAGAGATAGAAAGTTTCTCCAGCTTTCTTATTCTTCTTGTGTAAAAAGTGGTGTCATTCTTAGTAAAAAGATTCTTGAAGTTTAATTTTTTCCATTCATTAGACTGAAGTACTGTCTCCTGTACCCTACAGGGAAACCAATTCATTAGTAGAAACACAAGTTTGCCCTCTTTAACTGCACCTCCAGGCACCTTGCAAATAATTTATGAGGTAGTGATAAGTTTGACAATCAAAAAAGAATGGAAATTCACAAGGCAGACTCCTAGAAAATCTTAGTAAATGTATTTCCATTCTATTAGGGCTTAAAAATAATGTCAGAATTCCTCACTCAGCAATGAAGAAGCATTTTTCAGTGATGTTTGAGAGATTTTTGTAACATGAAAATTTTTGGCTTCACTAAGCCAACTTTATCTTTGTCTCACCACTTGATATCACAGCTAGACAAGTATGATGGTACACAGATAACTTGAAAATATTAATTTTTCTCTTTTATGTAATGCTTTAGAAATCCAGAAGCATTTCTTTAGACTTTGGTGAGCAGAAAATCCTTACATGAGAGAACCACAATACTCAATTTCCAAAATTCTGAAATACGAAAAAGCCTGAGTGGAATACAAAAATCTCCTTAAAAATTAAAATAAGATGTCCAGCATATAAACCAGAAGTCTTTCTCTTTGTGCTCCAACTGTTTAGAAAATCACTTTCTGTAGTGCCTGGGAGAAAGGATTTCATATACATGTATGAGTCAGTTGTTCAGAAAATACCTTTCCATCAATTCAGGAAGAAGAGACAGTTCTGCAGAAAATGCTCAGTTCCAGCACAATAGCTGAAGATTTTATTTTTTTTCTTCATGGATCTTTCTCCTCATAATATCTCCAGAAAGACCATCTCTTTTTCAGGCACAATTATAATAGTATTCCCCTGTGGGAAAAGTCACCTATACGGTGCCTCCCCAGAGGGCAACAACAAAATTGTCAAAGTGTAGCTCCAAGTGAAATAATGACAATGAGGTAGCAATGGAAGACAGGGAAATTATTCTTGTTGAGACTTTTCTTCATGTTCTCACAAATTATTAGGAAATTAAACTTAGGAACAAACATAAACACAGGTTATCAAGAAAACAATATTATCTCTCATTAATTTAATAAAGCATCTAAAGAAGATAAGTGAACCTTTACCTTCCTATAATTCTTATCAAGTCTTAAAAGAATATTAAATTCTTTTATGAGATGCCGTATATATGTCATTGCACAAACAAAAACTTATTCTTTATAATCAGGAAGCTTTTTTGATTGGGCAAAAACCATCTTAGATTGCCAGTTAAAAATCCCTAGCCTCTTATTTAAAAAGTACTGCTGCATGTATCAATCAAATAAAAGAACTCACAGATGTTATACATGGATACAAGAATGACAGACTTTTCATTCTGGCAAGTCTTAGCTATGTTGGGAGAGAAAAATCTCACAAAAATTTCTTCAGAGAACAAGAACTATGGTCTGCTACATCCCTGTCACACTTCAACCTTAAACCAGAAAGAAGTTCTGACATGATGACTTAGTCGTTCCCTGAGTCCAGGTGACCGTCAGGATGTGCAGAGATAATTGTCACTTACAGTAAAATTTTTCAAAGTTTGTTGAAGGAAATGTAGCTGAATCAACTTTCAGCTACACTGAAAGCTACCTTTCATTCTTCCTTCCTTCTTGTATCTTCTTCTCCAATATGTTCTTTGATTTGATAAAATAGAAAAGTTAAATCAAAATATCAATTATAATAATTTTTCTATTTTAAGTCAGGAGGACAGGAATATATTTCACTGGCCATTGAGTACATCCATAAAGGAAATATCTAATTGTAGTTATCTCTGCAGGCCCACTTGCCAGATTGTATGGATCAGGATGTTTCTTACCATAGTTAATTTGGATGTTTCTGATTAGGAATAGGAATACCTACACTGTAATATTCAGTGAGGCAAATGAATATCTTTTAATTTAGTGATTGCTTATAAATATAAGTATGCTTTAATTAATGGTAAAATATGTAAGTGTATATCCAGAGAAAGAAAATCTTTCTTATATCTCTGTGCTTTGTTCTCTCTCCCTTTTTTTCTGATTAGTTTTCATATTCTGTTGTACTAAATATGCATCAGCTTTTAAAAGTAATTGAGTATTTAGAAGCTGTGAGGCTTAGATCAGCCCTGGGGCTCCTGCAGATATCAGGAGATTGGAAGCAGCACATATTTTTTCTACTTTATATTACCCACTTTAAAAAAATCATATTTCTTGAGCATAATGGATAGACTGCAATGATTTACAAGGAAATAATTTCACTGAGGGACTTTGGGTTAGTAGTATCATATAACACAAGAACAAAAGTCTGATTGGTTTATGATTTCACTGGGAAACTGAAAGGAAATTAATTCTATTTAACTCACTGCTTGTCAACTCCTTTGTTGTTGTTGTTTTTTGTAATATATGTACCTAACACTGTGTTTTATGTCTGGAGATATTTCAAGCTGCTAAAACATTTATTAGTTTAATAATAATGTTAGAAATGATTGAAATGCTATAAATGTTTAAAATGGCATACAGAAACTTCTGGATTTGGTGTTCAAACTAAAACCATTTTCACTGCAGTTTCTAAAAGAGCCAGGTAACCTGAAGCATGTTAGCCAAGATAACCTGCTATATGCTAAGGTTTTGTTTATAGGTCTGGACCTTCTGAAATCAGAAAGATAGGTTAAAATACAGTATTAAACAAGGATTATAATAAGGTTGATGTACTATCTCTGCCCAGCTATTATCCTTCTTCTGCACATTTGCACAAAACAGAAATCTGATAACAAGGGGGAAATGGCTTTGGGGAGCTTAGGACAAGAAAACAGTGAAAGCTGGGTGGCTCACCCAAGTAATTGCCTACTGTATCTATACATCACATAATCATGGTGGGTCAAGTATTTCTGATTACTTTCTTAACCTCATGCCCTCTAGACTTGAGAGGGAGTAGGATTTAATGACTTACACAAGCATGCCTTGTTCCCTGATCAGCATCACCATTCCCAGGTGAGTAGCTACTCTTTCTCTACCCTGCCCTACACTAACAGCTGACCTTCTCTCCAGGTGGCTCAGTTTAGCTTGCACTTCCCAGGGTGATCAGCATCACCATTCCCAGGTGAATAGCTATAGCTACTCTTTCTCTACCCTGCCCTTACACTAAAAGCTGACCTTCTCTCCAGGTGGCTCAGTTTAGCTTGCACTTCCCAGGAAGACATTTGCAGTTTCCTTAGATCAAAACATTAGTTTGTAAACAGATTTTAAGGCCTTTGTTGTCACAAGAAAGGAGTAGATGCTGTGGCTCTGATGGAAATGCATCTTTTGGATAAGGATGTGCATCCCAACAGCTTAACTGGAGCATTTGAGAAGACATTAATCATAGTACATGCAAATATCTAGGGGCTGATAAGCCTGCAGATTATAGCAATTCTATGAATGATCACAACACTTGTGTCACAGCATCACTTTTAATTTTCTCAAAAATTCTCCTTCCAACAAATGCCACCATCTTCCACTTCTTTCTCATAAGATTTTTTTTTTTTTTTTGGTTGATAGTCTTGTATTTTTGACTTGTCTCAGGCACACCAGAAATTTCTCTCCTGACTGTAAGCATATTAATACAGTGGACACTGGTGCAGAAACTATTTTAACATTTGTGAGAAGACATCACTGTTTTGTGAACAATATGAGTGGCACTTACTGCTGCCACTGATTAAAAATAGCAGTAACATTTTGGTCACTCTTTAGGCTCCCAAACAGGTCTGCTTAAGCACTCATACTTCTTGACTAAATCAAGAACAATTCAGTTTCCAGTATTTGATTCCTCTCTGTTGCCTGCACAGGGAAGGGGGTGTTGATGTCTGACAGTGGGCAGGCTGGCAATTAACATGCTCAGCCAGTGACCTCCCCAACTCTGCATTGTCTCCTCCTGCAGACATTCAACAAAGTTATGATGACAAGTATGGGGGGTGCAACAGATGGGGAAAGAGAAAGACCCTCCCACTGGTTGGATTAGTAATTGCATTTTCACTGTTACTGCCTGATTCTGGTGTATGAGAGAAGGGAAAATAGTTAGATATGAGCTGAAGTACGCTGAAAAGAGGCATCTCTTCCTGGTATTTGAACTAGGTGAAAAAAGAGGCAAAACCAAAAAGATAACTTAAATACTTTCAACTTAATCCTCTCCCTTCTCATATTTCTTATTGTTTTTTCGCATTAAAACAAATATGTCACCAAACAGGAGAAAAAGGGTAAATTAAGCATACTTTTGCCTCTATGAGACAAAAGTATTTTAAAATTCTGAAGATTATGAAAATGTTATTTTATTTAATGTTTCTCACCACAGGATGCATTTTTAAAATTTCTACTGAGCTGAAAGTAAAGGATATTTTTATATAATATGGAAATGTTGCGGTGATATTTCAATAACACTTGGTAGCAATAAAGCAAACAGGTACAAGTTCACATGCAGCAAAGTTACACAAGTATTTTATGGCTCACTCTTCCTCTAGTCACTGCAGAACTGACCATCCAGACTTCTGAAACTGGCTTTTAAATGTTTTACATGCAAAAATTTCCTGCATTTTTTTATTTCCACTTTGTGAGAATGATCACCTTCTCACACCAGTAAAAGCCTGTTTTATCCAACATATATTTAAATCTTATCCTTCTAAATATTTAAAATGCCATTACTGCAAAGCCATCTAGTGGGAGCTCTGCAAGCTTTATCATCTGAAAATTGATACTCCAAAATAGTAGTGAAATGAAATAATATGACAGTCCAGATTGTGTATTCCTTGAAAGATCTGAATGTTTCTTCAGTTATTCAACAGAAAATTAGATTTAAAAATATTTTCAGTGCTGAGTTTATATTTTGAAGTATTCATTTGTACTATTTCAGATTGAGCCAGACTGAGATTCTGCCAGCTCTTCATTCAATGATAGTTATCAATAAACTAGGCAGAGACGGAAGAGAGCACTTCTCTGAACTGGGAAAAACTGCCATCCAGAGTGATTCATCATATGCATAAAAGTCATAAAAAGACTGAATGATCTTTCTAAATGGCATAATACATTATACAAGTATTGAATAACAGAGAAGCTGAGATAAGAACCTTGTGACACAGCAAAAAGTAATGGAAGAGACTTAGACACAAAGTATGCTCACTGCAAAAACCCACAAATTTCTATAGTGAAGTAAAAAAAAGTAAAATTCTAAATTAACTTGAAAGACAGAAGGAGTGGCCTCAGAACCAGAAAAAAAAATCTTATGTATGAAGTGTAAAGCCATTCTATGGTTAAACATGTGGGATTGTCAGTTCTGACTGATGCAGCTATGCCCATGTATTTCAGGGATGAGAATGATGAACAGCAAAAATTTTCTATTGTCACTAAATTCTGGCACTGGTATTTGGCAAAGCATTCCTTTTTTGCCTTTACAAATAATCAAATTTCATCAATCCATAGTCTTATCTCAGAAAACTAATTTCAGTAGTTACATCATGTCAAAGTAGCCCTGCCACTCAAAGGTAATTGAATCCTTTTGAGATGTTGCAGGAAAACTGTAATTGGACCTTTGAGATGGCAGCAGAAACTGTAATCTGGGCTTAAATATGCAGATATAATATGTCTGGGACAACTTTGTACTTTTTTTGTCTCTCTGGCATCCTCTCTCTCAAGATTTCTCTTTTCTAAGTGATTCTACAATATTGGAATTTTTTTTCCTTAAAATCTTTGGTTTGCAGAACTAATGCTTTTTTAAAATCAAACACAGACTCCCTTTGCAAATATTTTCAATTTGAATCCAACTCTAGACAAGAATATCTAGATAGACTTAGGCCAATTGATATCTGTATTTATATATATTTCTTTTTCATTGAAATTTTGTGAGATAATAATATAAAAATATTTCTTTATAACATCTGTTTTGTTCTGACAGTGCAAGTATGTTCAAACTAAATGTAACTGAAGGGGGCTGAACAACAGTCACTCTCATGAAAGCCACAGAGCTGTCCCCACAAACTCTTATGGAACAAACTGTTCAGATTTTTCAGTGCTTTATGCTGTAACAGCAAAATAAAATGCCCAGAAATGAGCAGTGCAGGATAAGAACTGAGTAAAGTTGATATGGAAAAATACTTGCCTAAAGATAAATAGCAGAAGAAAAGCTATTTTTTTCACTGGCTGGGCAAAACCTTAGGGAAGTCAACTGGTTGCATAGAATGAAAAAAGCAGAGAGGGCAAAGCAGAGCTGATAAAGTGCTGCTTTCAACAGAAGATAAATGACCATGATGGCCTGGCTTCCACATTTATGAGGAGAGTCTTTTTTATCTTAACAAGTAATGCAGACTTTACATTTCTGTTTTCAGCTTTATTTTTATGGAATCTGATTTTCCCATTGAGCAATTTAGATTTAGATGAAATGATTCTTTTCTAGAAGTCTCCTCTTTTTTTTTTTTACAGTGTTCCACAGCACATCATATTGAGTAATATTTAATTAGACCGTTTATATTCAGTATAATATTCCAAATTCCACAGAGTAAAAGATTTGAAGTTATTTTTTCTTGTAGCCACCTATCATATTGATTTGCAGAACCACTTTTAGAAAAGATGGTTGAAAAAAGTACCAAAAGTATTCAATGGACCCAAAGTATACAATGTTTTCCAGCAAGGAACAAATAACAAGAAAGAAGTTTAGAATTAATGAAAAGAGTTAGATACATAGTTCACATCTCAAGGCTGACATTGCATAACAACCACTTCCATTTCTGTAGTAGCTTCCACTTTATCACATTATTAAGAGTGTTTCTGTTACCCCAGGCTCCATTTCACACTCATTAACACCTCCCTCCAGCCATCATTAGGATTCATTACAGAAGAGTTTAAACTTATTCAGAATTTTTCTGTGTTGAAATGATCCATGCTGACTTGGTAGCTTCATTCCAGAAGACACAATCTGTCTGGACAGCCCCAATAGACCCGGAACATATTATAAGAAAGTTAAAGGATTTGTCTGAATTTGCTCTTCATTGTCTTCTTTGGGCAGACTCCCTTCCCTTTTTCAAACCACATCTCTTTTACCATGTGTCCTAAAACCCCTTCTTAGCTGCTGCCAAATGCACAATGTACTTTGGTTTTGTTTTCTTGGGTTTTGCTCAGGATAAGTCTGGCTCCTCAGTTAGATGAGCACTGTGAGATGTTCACTTGAGTTCTGTCTCCTAACTGTGATTGATGTTTTTCTGGCCACAAATCCTGACTCCCAGAAGTGCTGTGTCTGAATTACAAGCTTTCCCCTGTGTATCCTTTTCTTTTCTTATTTTTTCTTATTTTTTTCCCGTGTTCCCTGAACTCACACATGTTGCAGTCCTTTTTATCTGAACTGACTTACCAAAAGGTCTAGAAACCTGAAATAGATTAGACTGTAATGCAAGTTTGTCTCAACAGAGCAAGACCAGGTTCATGGATGATTGGGTTCCTAGCTTGAAAAATGCATAAAAGATGATTGCTCTTTTTTAGTTTCCAAGGGAAATCCAGACCCCTATATTACCTTCACATACTGACCATTTTTATAATTTTTAAATGAGTTAAATATACAAGGTTAAATATTTACCGAGTTAACAGAAGAGCAAAATAGAATTTTGAATTTTGTATTTAGATAAAGAAGGACATTTTTATTGTAATTACTCCTAGGTAACAGAATATACTGGGTTTTAGGGAAATAAAGGTACATAGTAACATATAGTTAGGATCACTTCGTTGTAGTAATGTTAACAAGGTCACCTCAGGGCAGAGCTGTCTTTGCATATTAAATTTCTCTGTCGTCAAAACACTTCAAAAATAAAAAGACAGTGTTTGAAGTGTTATTATTTTGCCACACCTCTGTGTTTCAGAGAAAAGTGTTTGAATAGGTGTAGCCATCAAATGAGGGGAAAAAATATAATAGGACAAATTAAGACAATAAGTACCCAAATGCCCACTCCACTGGACTAATAGCTGAATCCTGAGTAGTAATAGAAATAATTATCTTTACGAAGTCCAGGGTTGCATTGTTGCCACTGTTGTACTATAGCTACAGTTGAAGGAATTAGTGTACTGCAGTAAAAATTTAAGTGGATTATGGTAGATAACTACAACATTTGCAAGCACCATGGTTACAAAATGTTACAATACTTTCTACACTTCATACTCCGCACATGCATTGCTGAAGGTAATAGACACTGGCAGAAAAAATAGTGAAGGGAAACATTGCACATGAGGAATGCACATGGCTGCGTAGAAAATTTATGCTAAGATGGAAGCAAGAGAGAGGATTTTTTTCAGCTTTGTAGCAGTAGATTTCTTTCCTCTTAAAAAGAAAAAAATAAACCAAACACAAAAGAATAGACAACAAACGTTACTTTATTTCTCCCAGAAGGAAAAAAAATCTTTCTCTTAGAAAGATTATGTTTGTGTGTATAAGCAAGGCTGTTTGCAGATTAAACTTTGTTCTTCAGGCTGGGTTCTGAACTTTCATGTTTCTCTCTTTAGCTGGTATGGCGTAAGAATATCCAATACTCCTTTTGGCATCTCTAAGCTCAAAAAAAGCTTCATGTTCCTCTCTAGGATAGAATAGTTAATCTTCTCACTTTTAGGTCTTCTGTAATTAAATGTAGATCTCACCCAATTCACTTCTATCTAGTTGGACTAGATAGTGAATTGTTCCCTAGTCTGTTCTTCTTCCATAAAAATGGCTTGAAATAAGGTTGTGATTTATCTACAGTAGATACCTATAGGCATCTTCCAAGTACTTGCCTTCACATAGAAGATGTCTTTATATCAATCATGATGACATTACCATTATGAAGTAACCCCCTTCAGTTAGCACACTGAAGGGGCTGCCCGCATGACCTGACATTTGCTGATGTACTGCCTTCAGGGCAAGGATGCCTGTCAAGATAGTAAGCAATACATACACTGTCTCAAAAGCAGAATGAATAGGGAAGAAGTACTTGACTTACCCACAGGCTTCTGTACATTACCTTGTTTGGGAAATCTTTCTTTGTCAGCAGCATAGTGTCCCTAAGCAACTTGTCACAGGGAAAAAAAAAAGTAAGAAGCAGATAGGTATGATCCATCTAGCACAGAATGCTTTTAATGAAAGTATTGGGCCTCTAAATGGGTGCTATCCATTACCACGTTTTAAAAAGGATGAAAAATCATGCTCCTCTCACCCAATATGTGCCAAACAAAGGCACAATAAAAATGGCATTGAAATATATGAGCTCTTTGACAATAATATTAGTCACATCTTATAACCTGACCTTTCTGCTGGCAGGGACATTCACTAGGGTGTTCTAAGAGGGCAAGAATTTTCACTAGTATGAAAATTCATTATAACAGTCATGCAATAAAGAAACATCATTCTTTCCTGACTGACAATTTTTCTTCTCCACACATTATCTTCAGTGTTTATATCTGCTCCCAAATGTTAAAAAATATCCCATAAAATTTCTACAGTACTAAAGAAATTGCTGGGATATACACAAACTGGTAAGTAATCCACCATGGCTTACTGCTGGCCTTAGGACCATGGGTCAGTACTTACAGAGAGTGCTTATAAGTATCCCTAATCAAGATGAAATTTAAAAGCTCTATCACACATGTCATAGTTTTAAGAGACAATGAATTTAAGAAATGTTATTCAGGAAAAGCACGGCCATGGAAAGGGACCTGGGGATCCTGGTCAATGCAAAGTTGAATATAAGTCAGCAGTGTGCCTTGACAGCCAGTCAAGGGAGGGGATTGTCCCTCTCTGCTCTGTATTGGTACAGCCTCACCTTGAATATTGTGTGTAGTTTTGGGTGCCACTATAAATCTGTTAGAGAGCATCCAAAGGAGGGCAATGAATGGTGAAGAGCCTTGAGGGGAGGCCATATGAGGAGCAGCTGAGATCACTTGGTCTCTTCAGTCTGGAGGAGACTGAGGGGAGACCTCACTGCAGTCTACACCATCATGTGGGGAAGTCGGGGGGCAGACTTTGGTGACCAATGACAGGATGCAAGGCCTGAAGTTGTGTCACGGGAGGTTTAGGTTGGATATTAGAAAAAGACTCTTCATCTGAGGGTAGTTAGAGTCTGGAATTGGCTCCCCAGAGGAATGATTACAGCACCAATCTGACAGAATTTTGGAAGTGTTTGGACAATACCCTCAGGCACACGATGTGATTCTTGGGGATGGTGCTGTTCAGGGTCAGGAGTTGGACTCCTTGTGGGTCTCTTCCAGCTTAGCTTATTCTGTGATTTTGTGATTCTGTGAATACAAACTAGTGTGATACAAATTCAAAAAATTTTGAATAGGGACGTGATTGCTTCCCAGGACTCAGCACTGGTGAGGCCTTACCTCAAGTACTGGTTGTCCAGTTCTGGGCCCCTCAACTCAGAAAAGACATTGAGATGATGGAATTAGTCCAGAGGAGGACAGCAGAGCTGGTGAAGGGTCTAGAAAGTCTTACGAGGAGTGGCTGTGGGAGCTGGGGTTGTTTAGCCTAGAATAAAGGAGGGGTGGACCCTATCACTCTCTATGACTTCCTGAAAGGAGATTGTAGCCACATGGGGAATGGCCTTTTCTGTTAGGCAACCCTAATAGTGCATAAGGAAATGTACTTGTACGGTTGGTGACAGTACAAGAGGAAATGGCCTCAAGCTGTGCCAAGGGAGGTTCAGGTTGGATATCTGGAAGAATTTCTTCACTAAAGGAGTTGTCAAAATTTGGAATAAGCTGCCCAGGGAGTCATGCAGTTACGATCTCTGGAAGAGTTCAAGGAAAAGCTAGAACTGGCAGTTAGAGCTGTGTTTTTATTGACATGCTGGTGATCAAAGGTTGGACTTGATGACCTTGAAGATATTTTCCAACTTTAATGATTCTATGATTTTAAACCTCTTTCTGCTGCTGAGATAACTGCAATTTTTTATTTACCTGTATTACTTCTAGATAACATTTCCTAAATTAACTTAATGGATTTACTGCTTCAAAAAATCCAGCCAATCTAGCCAAGCCATGGTGATCCATAAAAAAGGAAAAAGAGTAGTATGGCATCGTCCACCTCTTCTTGCTTCTTTAATAGGACATTAATATGTCTTCTGCAAATTCTCACACCCGGTGCTGTAGGTCCGCATTGCATTTGCATATATGTACATGTGAATTTGCAAACAGAAAGGGAAAATTGAAGCATGGGGTGCATATTCTCCTATATGAAATATAGAAAATGTATCCTCAGTGGTCAGGGGTAATGATTGAAGACAATGTTCCAGACCGTGTTTTCTGTCATCAGAATCACTACATTCAGGACAACGCTTTTCCACAATGTACAAAAAACTGAATGGCCCAGGGATTAGATTCTTTTCACCTGATTCTCCAAATGTATCTTAAAATGTCCTTAACATTGTGACTCCAGTTTAGTTGATAGGGGACTCTAATCAGTTAATCACATTTTCCTATCTAGCTTTGTTTTGGCTTATTAACCTTGTAACAAAGTGGTCACTCTTTCAGAAACAAAGTAGAAAAGGGATTTGATGAGCTCTTGCTCAAAAATCAAAATCCTCTCCTGATTTCATTAACTAGAGATAAAGAGAAGATGGTCCCACTCATCACTGCTATTTCAAAGAGATGATTTTTGGAAAATAAAGAAAATCACTAATCAATTTGTTGGAAAGTAAATATTAATGTGAATAGACACAGGAGATGTTTTTTATTACAAAGAAAGAAGAAAACTGTAAGTAAAAGTTCAGTCTGAGGAAGAAATGAAATGACAGCAATAATAACTATTTTTAGCAGACAGCCAGTCTGCTAAAAATAAGTGGGTGGTACCAAATGAAGAAATGGAAGTTCCTAAGTGTATGAAGTTTCTGGGTATGTAAAAGATTACTTTGGGAATTAAGAAAAAAGACTGGCATCATTAGAATTCTGCAAATGAGTTTATGCATATAAAAAAATTAATCTAAAAATAGCTCTTAAAAACAGATATTAAAATTATTCATACTAATGGAGAATAAAAGGCTTACGGGACATGATTTCATTTATGCCATTGCTGTTACGTTTTCTAAACCATGCAGATAAGACACTAAACACAGTAAAGGGCATGCTGTTTCCTATAGCAGACTTTCACAACTTAAACTTCTGTTAGAGTATGCTAATTTATTTGAATGCTAAACTCACAGGAGTCAATTTTTAGTTCAATAAAGATGGCAATGAAATTATGGAATAATTGATGGATACAGAAATTACAGGCAATGTATGCCAAGAAAAAGGAGAGGGCAAAGAATTAGAAGATAAGGGTATAGATAAGAATATATTTTCAGTTCTGTTCCTGGCCATAGCAACACCTGCAAAGGCCGATGCTTTGTATCAAACAAGCCAACCCAGCCACATCATAGCAATATTAAGGGTTGAGTTGCTCTTCTTCAATGTTGTACCAGTGTTCAGAAGAAATGTAAATAAAGGGAAAATTATATTAGTTCTAAGTAGCATATTGCTACCAATTCAAACTACTGTTTCTCTGTCAGCTGACAATCAACTACTACAAAGAAAATAAGCCTTGTCAAAAAAAGTCTAATTTTCTTCTTAGAAGATATTAAGGGGCCTTTAGTTGTGCAGTGGGTAATTTCAATATCAGTCATGGTGTTTGGTGACAGTATATTTCCTAGGTAGCATGTGGAAACCCAGGGCGCTGGGAATATTTTTCTCTCTGCTCTGGGGTGTCCTGACCCCCAGGGGAGCACTGACTTTGACCCTCATTTGTGGAGAACATTTCCTAGACTTCAAGATAGACTAGAATCCACAAAAGTGTGAAATAGATTATAGAGAATAGTGTAGGTGTATGACATGGTGAGAAATTTAGGTTGTGGGATTTTTAGTATATTGTAGATGGAAGCAAGATGGAGGGCACAGGGTGTTGTCTTGGGTTTTTTCTTCACACTTCTTCTTCTTCTTCTTCCTGGGTTTGGGTGGCATTTTGTAATTGGGCAGAAAAGTCCTCATTGCAGGCTCTTTGGGATCAGTTATTGGGTTAAAAGGGAAAATAATCTGGGTGTCAGTTCCTAATTGGATAGTTTAGTCTTAAAAGGCCTTGTAAAAAGAGATCGTTAGCCTTTTTGTGCCTTCTAATGAAAAGCTGCCAAACTCACAGTAGTGAGAGTGTTTTACTGATAAGAAATAATAAACACCTGAGTCTGAACATGAACTACCATCTCAAGTGCTTTCAGTCCAGACCCAGAGAAACTGACAACTGATACCCCCACAGCAGCAAATCTCTGTGTAAACTTGAACACTGTTAGCTGTAATTACCAGCTGGATGTGCAGGTGAGCATAACATTATGTAAATAAAATACAAATATAAAATTTAAAGAATTTACTACATTAACAGCTTGATTAATGAAAATCAGAATGTCAGAGACCTACTAGGAAACAAAAGTCATCAGTCACCTCATGTCAGGCAATATTTTGCAGTTCTCCCAGAGGTTCATTGTGAACACTACTTACATAAGTGGATAAACAATTAATTGAACACATTTAAAACAATACATTAAAATTAACTTCCAGTAAAATACAAAGGAGGCTGATAAAAGTGTGCAATGTTAGACTCAAAGAATTCATAACGTCTTTGTAGAATGGAAGATGGCCTATTAAGGTAGGTAGGCACCGAAGAGTGGTTGTCAGTATGCAGATATTTCCCCTACATACTAAAAATCCATCCAGAGAGCATATTTCTTTTCATAGTAACTCCACTGCAACCTTCCATAGGAGATTTTGGGTTGGTCATAATTTCAAGTAGCAACACCAGGAACGAAGTGCTCTTCAAATTGTCTTCTTCCATGAAAGATCCAAGTGAACCAGTTAATCTTGAGTGTGTCTCCAATATAGTGCAGGCTTCTCAGTTTTGAGGAAATTTATTGCTGTTTCTGGTGGTTAGTTACAACAATTCTATGGGAAATATCACTATATGTCATTACAAAATGTAACACAATTAAGATCAGTTGTTCTTACAATTTTTTTCCCTCCGCATTTTTCTACTTAATTCAGATTTAACTGGCATCAGTGCATATATACACATCATGTATACTGTTACATACACATGTTAAAATCATCTCAAACATTAGTCAAAAATAGAGTATGCACTGAGAAATACTGAGTCTTTTGAGAAAGACTTTAAAATGACCAAAAAGTGACTTGAGTGCAAGCACTGTACGACTTCCTCAAACATAAATTAAAAATAACATCAAAAACTCTTTTGTGCTATTTTAAATCCTTATAGTTTTGTCTTTTACCCATCTAACCATCCAATGACAGAAAACACTGACATATTATGTGACATTTTAAAACTAAAAATAAGTCTCGTAGCCACCATAAAATATGAGCTTAAAATCACCATGCCTGTAGCCTAGAGTCTAAGCAATTGATCTAAAAACTATTATCTTCCAGCAGCAGTAGAATTACAGCTTCTCTGAGGTAGGGATAGCATCTAATTCTCCAGTATTAACCCACACATCCTTTACACTGCACAGATTACGCAGAGCTGTCAGGACTGGAGCGAAACTAGAGCAGGTCAGATTTATGCCATGCTAAGTTGTAAACAGAGTGTTTGAACTTTCATATATCTCTTTGAATGCCCACCTGTGCACTGGTTTTGCCTGCAAATAAGTCCCTTTGTATAGGAAATAAATGTTCTAGGTGGTATATCCATGTCTTAAATCAACAGTCCTACAATGTAAGTTAGAAAAGTTGCATTAAGTTTTGTCAGATTTTTCAGAAATTCATCATCCTAAACTGAAAAGACTTTAACTGATAAATATAACATGCTTCACATCTCGAAGACCAGCAAAGGATCAGAAATTCCAGCCAGCCCCAAGTTCACAAAAAAGCAATTTTGCTTTTTTCACACTGTATTCTCCCTGCCTGTCTGTATTTTAGAATCTGATGGTTGTCTCTTCAAGTTTTGGACCAGGTGGAACATTACCTGATTATGAGCTGATCACTGTGATAATAATAATAATAATGCTTACAGATATATGCAGGTATATATACATGTGTGAAAATAAACTATATAAAAATTTTCCATCAAAAATAAAACAGGAAAATACAGATTTCTTAAAAATTTGCTGAGTTCTGGTCTTTATGATGAGAGATAATTAATAACCATTTCCAACCTATCTTCAAATACTTTGTTACCATTAGAACCATAACATGAAAATAATTAACACAGAAGACACTAAACTCAAAAATATGTAATGCATATTGTTAGCACTATTATTTACCAGTCAGCTTCTAGATTCCTTTCATGACACAAAAAATTCCATGACACAGTCCACTTTAGTTACTATGAGAACAAGAGATATATGAATACAAGAATGTTCTTTTCCTCCTCACACAGAATATTCTTCCCATAATTATTAAAAAGTAAAGCAACTTAGTACACTGACACTGATTCAGGTAAAAATCCCTAGAACACAGTTTGTAGAATATTTCTAGAAACAGGAACAAATTCCTTAAGAAGCTCAAATGCATGCTGATGAAGAGAGACAGCATTCAAGATTTTATTTCCATGTGCAATTACATATGCAAATCACAGAATTATAAAGAGTGCACCTGTCAAAGCCCTGTGCTGCCAGCTTTTCCAGGGGAATACCATGGGAGATGGTGTCAAAAGCTTTACTGAAATCCAAGTATACTCATCCACTAGATGGGTCACCTGGTCATGAAAAAAGATCAGCTGGTATAGGCAGAAGCTGCCTTTCCTAAACCCACTGTGTGGGGCTAATCCCCTGCTTGTCCTGTATGTACTGTGTGAATGCACTCAAGCTGATCTTCTCCATAACTTTCTTTTGGGACCACAGTCAGGCTGACTGGCCTGCAGTTCCCCAGACCCTCCTTCCATCCCTTCTTGTGGATGGGCATCACTTTAGTCAACCTCAAGTAATCTAGGACCTCCCTGATTAGCAGGGCTGATAATAAATGATGAAGACCTGCTTAGTGAGCTCTTCTGGCAGCCCCCAGAATACCCTCAGGGGAATCCCATCCAGCCCCATATGGCACACATACATCCTTTTCAGAAACCAGAGGGAGTATGCAAAAAAAAAAAAAAAAAAAAAAACCCACAAAAAAAAAAACTTCAGAGAAAGGAGGGGCATTGGTGGTCAAGTTGTTTCAGTGAATGTGAGAAAAATGTATTACAGCATATATTTCTCAGTGGTCGTTTTATACTTGTCTCACCCCATATGAAGCAAGAGGTATGTTCCTGAGGTCATATAAACGTGCTAGAAATTGTAATGTCCTAAAGTAAAAAAAAAGGGGTTTTCGTTTATTAACACAATTTTTGGAAAATATGTTGCATAATAGAATTTCCATGAGTTTCTCCTTCAACAGCCATCCCAACACTCATTATCTTAATCAAGATGTGCAGTTCTTAAATCCCTGTCTTCATGTATCAACTGCCTCCACGAAAACCTAAGAGAAAAAGGGAAGTATTCTGAGTTGCAGAATGCTGTAACATGTTAAACAAGTTTCCTCTGGTATAACTGCAGAGCTGTTAGTTTGAACTTATAATTTTTAATATAATGAACATCCAAGCTCCATGATGCTTATATCATGATACAAACTCTGAAATCCTGCAGACAGCATCAAAGTTCACATATGAGCATAATCTTCCAAAGTTAAAGGTCATAGGAAGAAGAAAGGCAGAAAACCTCAATTTATCAGTTAAGAACATAATGAAGTGTTCAAGATAGACAATATCAACTATTTGAGAATTTGAGAAAGCCCCATCTTCTTTAAAGAAAGAAAATTGACTTTCCCTGTAAGATAATACTATTACAATGTATAACACACAAAAAAGGAGGATTTAAAAGCCAGCTGATGTTTAAGAAGAACAGTGACAAACACCAGGCATACCTAGTCAGATTCATTACGGGCAGCTGAAAACAGCATGACCTTAAAACCCTTTGAAAGCAAAAGTGGAAAAGAGGGAAATGACAGTTTGTTACAAATTTATCTGAAAGTGAATAAAATGAAACTTGAGAGTGAGAGTATAGCAATATTTTTCCATTAAAGGAAAACACTTCAGGACTCTTTCATTTTCAGATAATTTGCCAAGACCAGTATGCAGCAGTAACACTATTAGTGCTTGAGACTGATCTCAGTGGGTCTCACAGAGAGAATCTCACAGTCTCCATTGCCTTACAATAACAGAAGAGATAAACACAGCTTCCTCAAATGCTTCATCTATGTTTCATCTTCACTGTTCTGTTGGGAAAACATTTTGACCTTTCCTTTGCACAATTTGTTCCAGAGTTTATGCCAGTTACAGACTGTACTTTTGCAGCATTGCTGAGAGTTTTATTCTGCCATTACATATACAGTGTTTGCCTCTCACATTTTCTCAAATAAGAAATTTTTGTAAAATCTCTCTGTTGCATTTAAACAGCCCTGTGATTTCTTTTTCTTAACATTGGCTGAAGGATAACAGCCATATCATCAGAAAGAGCAAAGGTCAGATGCAGAGAGCCGGAAGGGACTCTTGAATCTACATTGGTGATTTTATTTTCCCGGTCAGAATTTCAGGCTCACCAAAGGCCACGTACAAACAATTTCACTGGCCAAGATTCCTGGAGCTGTATAACTTAATTTGAACAACTTCAGTAGATGAACTTAAGGGTCACTTATTGATTTCCACTAATACTAATGATTGAACTCCATACCAACAGCTGGTTCTGAATATCCTCAGAGAAGAGGTAGGGGGAGGAATCATTGTCCCTTTTCTCAGACAAATCTTTGTATTAAGTAGTGACACTAGTCCACCAGTTCTACCTGTGTCACAGGTAGATATTTTCAGAGTTTGATGAAAATAGATGTTCTCTATAAAAAGCAGCAACTGCCATAATATTCTATTCAATCCAGGAAAAAAAAATGATGGCAAGACAGGAGCCAGTCATATTTCAGAGCAGATAATAGCAAGTTAGTGGTGTTGGTATTATCTAAGTTTAATATTATTCTAGTGCATAATCTAATATATGGTTTTGCAAATTTCAGTATCAACATAACAATGATTTTTTCCCAGAATAACCTTTTTTTTTCCTTCACAATTTTTCAAGATAGACAGAAACATCAAAAAAGCCCAACCAAACCAAACCCAAACTTTAGCCCAGTATGCTAGACTTTTGTACACTCATGTATACACTATTAATCACGACTGAGAATACTCACACCTTGATTCAAAAGAGAATAGCATATTTGCAGAATTAATATACAGCACATAATCTGGCATATCTGGACCTTACAAGTTAGATCCTTGCACTACATCCAAGAAAGGTGACATACAGCCAGCTCAAGCATACGAGACAGTATATGTGCATTAAAGTAATGCTACATCAAATTGATGAGTATTGCTTCCAGCAGCTATTTAACACAGTAATATTATTACAGTACACTTTACAAAGGAGAACATTCCTACTGCATGCTCTGTTACACAGTGAAGAAAAGCTCAAAAAGGCTCTTGCTCCTGTAATAATGAACACATTTCTCTAACAAATATAGATGTGCTCAAAACCTTTATATGAAGCAAGAGGTACGGTGGGATAGAGCATGGAATACATTTGCCCTAACAGTGAAAACTGAAGATAAGGCAAAGTAGAATACGTACAAAGAATACCTATAAGCCATACATTTAAAAGATCTCTGCACATGCCCAGGCCTTCCTCTCACAGAGGGAAGGACAGCTTACAAAATGCTTGCTAACTTTAAAGCAAAGCAATGGCCAAATGTAGTTGACATGTACTCTTCCTAAAGAATAAGTGGGAAATTGAAAACATTTCTTCACATATTTAAGTCCTGCAGGAAGAAAAAAGTGTCTGAGAGGTTGTGCTGTTTGGTTTGTATAGCTACAAGTAAGGGCTTTACAGTTATGGACATGCAACGTCACAATTTGATTGACAGATCTTTTGAATTAGTAATTTCACTCCAGTCTGATATATAAACTTTATACTTACAATCTATAGACATATCAGAAAACCTCTGAATCGTGTTGTACCAAGCTGAGGATGTGTTACCACATTATACACAAAATTTTATTTGCAAAGCTTGCAAAAAGACTTAGTAGCCTTCAAAAAAGATTTTTTACTAGACCTGCAGTGCTAAGAGAAAGTTAATATTCAGAAATAGAGTATAATAGTTGAATTACTTTGTCTGGATATATTTTAAGGAATTATATCTAACCAAATTACATAATGAAAGAGTTGCTTATAGTAAACTAAGACCTGCACTGTCATAGTTCTTAATATGAGTATTTGTATTTCTTTGGCTCATATAGGCCTATAACAGAAAGCTTGTCTCTAGTCTAGACACCTTCCATGTCTTGTTCAGCTATGTATCAATCTTAACTACTGTCTTGAAGAAATAATGTAGCCAACTCTCCCCTTATTTGCTGATAAACAGGAAGATGTTAATGAGGTTTTTGTCAGTCTACTTTAGTGTAGGAGCCTTGAGAAAACTTGCAAGTTAAAGCTTTTTCCTTTCAGCTTGACAGTAGAACCCCTGTCAGTCTAGACAATGGGAATAGAATTTCATGTCAGACAATAGAAGTAGCTCTGAGATAATTCAAAAGTCATGCAGAATGCACTTGTTTGAGGTCTGGTCAGATTCTGGCTTTGATAACACAGTTCTCACCATCTGGGTATCTGGGTCAGAAAATTGGCTACTGCAGGCCTGAGTTCTGCAAAACCTTTTACAATTTAGGTAGTAACTATGTATTGGATAATGGAAATGAATCTTCATTTTACTAGCTTAGTTGTGTGCCATTACCAAACTATGCAGAGCATTCAGTAAGTCAAAAAGATAAAAGCTATTAAGATAAAACCTCTCATACTTAGTGACACCCTGGCTGTGTGTTATCTTCGGGTGTTTGACACCAAATTCCAGTTTATATCATACAAAACAGGGATAGGAAATTTGAAATTCTAGGATATTGTCTACATGCTGGAGGAATACCTCAGACCAGAATATTTGGTCTAATAAAGTCTCTCTCCTTTTCTTGAAAATGCCTTCAGTCTACATTAATTCAGAATAGCAATTTTGCTGTCTCTAAATTTTTCCCAGTACTTAGGAAACCCCTTCTGAAGCACATCTGTTTCTGAGAAGGATTCTAGATGAGCAATAAAACAGCTAGTTCTCTAAGCTGTTACTTGGTAGTCCTAGCAAACAGCTTGCAATCTATTGATTTGGATACTTATTTATACCTTTTTTTTTTCCTCCTGAGGGGATTGGGGATTTTCCCCTGAACTCTTCCTACCTACAATTTTCTGTTATTGAAAACAAAAAAACAAAATAACAACTGCATTTTTTATCCATACTCTCTAATTCTAAGACATAACGGAATGCTGAGGTGATAAGTAAGAAGATTCTTTTGCATGTATTCCTGTCTACAGATCTTCATGTTATATTTTTCTTTATTGTAAACCTTTCCAGTAGTTCACTTGAGAGATACTGTTTCTGTTTTCTTCAATTTCAATGTGTTTTCAGTGTTAGAACATTTTTTTTTTCTGTAGAATACCTCTTGATTTACACAAGTGTAAGATAAGCAACTCTATAAAACAAGCTTTACCATCGAAAAAGAATTTATCTATCACTTAGTGATGTTAACATGGAAGTGTCTTGCAACACTCTAAAGTATGATCAATTCATGCTGTTATAATTGAGCATTGCTAGAAGTTATACCTTGAGTTCCATAAATTTATTGATCATAGAAAACCAGAGTATTATTTTCTTTACAATCACCTATTCACTTTTAGTTATTTTCAATTGATATTTGTTTCACAACAAAAGGATGTCTACGATTATAAGTACTTTAAAAATAGTCCAAATAAAAACAAGTATTCTCATTTAAAAAACACTAAAATATAATTTCTGTATGGCATATATCCTATGTTTTATGCATTAAATTTATACTTACGATTATCACCAAAAATATTATCTGATTTCTGCATGTTCCAGACCTTGAATTAAATTTCTGTGCAAGACAGTTTTTTCAACAGAGTCACTATCAGTTTTCACTTGATATTCATGACATAATTCAGAGGAGTCTGCTTCATAGGCAGCTAGATCTTTCTGAATCTAAATATAGACAATATTATTTAAGCTCCCTTAATAGTATTTTGTTTTAGTGCAAGACTAGCCTTGCAAGCTGCAAGTGAGGCATATTGGGTTTTAATGTAATGTACGTGTGCTCATCTAGACAGCTAATGAGAAATTTGAGTTCATGTATGTCAAAAATATGTGAATTCTTTGGGGTTTACTAAAAACTGCTTATGGAGGTGCAGCCATTACCTAAATATGGGAACATAAACTGATGAAACCATGTAAAGGATCAGGGCAATTGTTCATGTTCTTTTCCTCAACAACCTGTACATGGCTCTAATTACTTTATGACTTTATATTTGATCTTCAATCATTTTGTATAGTTAGAATGCTTAAACATGACAATTGAGTATATATTTCTGTTCATTAACTCAATTATGTCTAAAGAGTTTTGCTTCGTTGGGTTTTTTGTTTGGTTTAGTAGTCAGTTTGGGTTTTTTTAAGTCAAGGGGGGGTAATAGAAACAACAGACTATGAAGTGCTATGCACATATTATATGTTGGTTCCAAATATTCTCCTTGTTTTCAACTTAGTCAACATATAAATATTTATTTAAATACTTACCTAAAAAATCAAATATTTACCTAATTTTTTATCAGTATTAGTTGCTATGTTCTAATGCAGAATAATCTTTAAAGCAGAATCAAGTACTTTAGAATAACATAATCAGAAAATAAAAATGAAGGAATGTTTAAATTTCTGAACTCTGCCCAACTTCATTAAATAGTCACCTTCATCCAGGATCGATGAGACCTACCTGCAATGCACAGTGGAACATTAAGCAGAGAGCAAAAACTGTTGAAGACCACAAGAATGAAAAAGCTTCCATTAAAAACTACTGGGCTCAAACAAGCACAAATGGTAACAGCCTGGCTGCAGAGTTGGAGATGTTGCTTTCAGGACAGCAGTTAATATTGCTGCAGAGTGCTGCATTTGCAAAAGCACCATCTTTGCTCAGCATTGATTCTGATAACTTAATGTGGCTCCTGTATGCAGCAATATCCCAGCTGTGGATGGAATGTTCATGACAGAATCCTTTATCAACATTAGCATTATTGAGTTCTTCTGCAGCATTCCCCCAGACATATTTAATAAGGCAGATCTTTCATAGTGAATATATGCCACTCTTCAAGTAATAAGAGTTCACTACACTGTAAATAAGGAAAAAGACCCAACACTTCTAATATATACCAAGAAGTATTAGTAAGGTGGGTACCTCCTTAACCTTCATTTTAACATAAAATGAATAATTTTATTTTGTGCAACGCTGCTTCATCTAGGTTGAGGTGTATTCTCTCCTTTAAATTTTTTCCAAGATCACTGTGGTAGGCAACAAATTTTATTCTTCTCAATGCCTTCTACTTGCCTTGTTTTTTGCAGTTTGCCTCACCCTGTATTTCAACAATCTCCTAAGAGTAACTGTACACTCACCTTCTGCATTCTCTCCTTCAGTCATTACAGTCCTTCACAGTACCAGGCTTTACAATTTACATCTCTGCCACAGCTAATTAATCATTTCTCTTGCTTTTTAGGCTGTTTTGAGGGCATATAAAAGGTATTGAATATGTTAGTCATCATACTAAAATGAGAATGATTTAGATATGATTTCATCTAGTGAAGCCATTGTAAATATTGATAATGAAAGCCATGAGCAATTGTTTGCATTTCTGTATTTAACAGTCTCTGGAATGTGATTTTATGTCACACAGGCAGTTTTCTGTTAGAAATTAAAAGGGAATGTAATGAATTATTTATTCTACTGTAAGTCACTTTTGGGTAGTGGTAACTGACTTCAGAAATATCAATTTTTCTTTCTGTATCTGGTCAGCTATGAATCAAAACTGGTTCAAATCAAACTTTCAGATTACACAAACCTGAAACAAATAGAGAAGAAAAGAAAAACAGAATCTTGCTGCTTCATTTAAGCTAGATGTACATTTAAAAGCAAGAAAACAAACAAGAAAAGATCAGTGACGCCCTCATCAAAAATATTTTTTAAATGTTAATTCACTTCTAATATTTAAATGGAGTAATGTCAAATAAAGTAGTTTAAAATGTTTGCAATCTCTCCAACATCACTTTTTTCTTCTTTTAGTTCCCTTTACTTACTGTTATAACTATATTTACATTAAAATATCATACATTTACAAAAGCCAGTGATGGATTTCCAAAATTGTAAGGGTAGAAATTACTTTCCCATTTGACTGTCACAACACCAAAAAGGACCTTATAATATCCAGCTATTAAATGGGTCATCCAGGCAATAGTGCAGCATGGCAGGAAGCGATTGGTTATTGTGTTGTGGGGCCAGTTTCAGAAGCAATCTGCGGACGATTTCTGTCGAGGACAAGGTTTCAGATTTTGAACTCTGCTGGTTATACACAGTTACTGCTGTGAGTCTTTATTAAGGTTGAACGAGTTGAATCTGCTGATCTGCCAGTTGTTCCAAAAGATTGTGCTCCCGTTGTGAGAATACTTCACCTCTTTATGCATGACTGACCTTCTAGTGGGATCCTACTGCGAGATGTGAATGTGGCCATTGCAAATAGTCTGCCAGCACAACTCTGAGCAATGGATACAGTAGCCAAGCTTTTGCAGTTATGGGCAGAAATACTGAATTATATAGTCTGCTTTAAAATTACTGCACTGTTTCAAAAAACCTACAACTGATTACTTGGTTTCCTAGCTAATTTCTATTATTGTAGACATCAGTAAACTTTAATTGGCCAAATTTATTTATGGGAAGGTTTTTATGTGTTTCAGACAAAAAACCATATATAGTCATTGCACTAATTATTTCCCTCTAGATTTTTTTTTCTGTGAAACCTATAGCTGACAATAAGAATGCTGTATTGCAAACACATTTATTTAGAGTCCATTATAGGAAATTTTTACATCTGGCCGGTTTTTTCTCTATGAGATGGTGAAAACTTCTTCTTGGTAATTTTTATTGCAGATAACCCTCCAAAAATAACCACCAATTTGAATAAGAATTAACACTCTTTTATGCATTTCTCCAGTGATGACTCCTTTGCTGTAGTCCCTAGAGACCATAGTTCTGTTTCTGGAAGACTTGAATGTTGTAGATTGTTGGTTGTACAGAATGAGGAATACCTTCCAGCTTCTTCCTTGGCAGAGCAAATGATGGTGACAGTTTACACTTGCAGAGTGTTCCTGCATAGAAAATTATATTCTCAGTTATGTGCATCTCAATTCTTCATTATTGCTGCAAAATGCCGGTAACTTGAGAAGAATTACTGAATTTGGCAAATTATACACACTTTGCCAACCTATAACATACAATTTTATATGTGAAAAAAACAAGAACTTCTATTTGGTTCGGTTTTTTTCATTCACATATATTTTTCTTTTATTTAAAGTGGAAAAATACATCTTGGACATATATAATTCTTTACTTAAAGTGAGAAATAGAACCCTTTTGTAGAAATAAGACAGATACCTGAAAAAAACCAAGTTTGTAAAGGATAAGAAATACCAGCATAATTTTACGAAGTAATAAACACATCTTTGCTTGTGTGACTCCATGTATCTCTCCTGAATACAGTGCTAACTGTTTTCCAGGGACAAGGGCACACGATCAGCAACTTAATTGCTTGAGGGGTGGATATGCAGATCTAAATCTGCTTTTAAAACTTGTAAGTAAGAGACACTCTCATATTACCTGTGTATTTTAAATAGTACAGGAGGGTGTCATGGTCTGGGACAATATGTTTCTGATTTTTGACATATTCCCTCATTTTTTGTTTTATTTCACATCAGTGGTCTGTCACCATTATTCAGCACCAGGATTTGGTGAGAAAGATTTTCTCTGATTAATCTGTTTTTAAACAAAGTTTCTGTAACATGTATCGGAAACATCATTTGTGGGAGGTAATTTTGACATACAGAATGGAGATTTCAATGTAAATCATGACACGACTATTTAGCTGACTTCTCTATTTCATTTAATTATGGATCTTTATTTAATGAGATTTCCAATTTTAAACCATGCATTTTCCCTTTACTTTTTTATCTTCATCTTGTTTTTAAAATATCTCAGACTTCAAGTAGGTCCTTATCTGAATTATCCTATATTCTATCATTAAGTCACCACAAAAATTCAATACAATTATCCATTTCTCTCTGTTTCATACTTTTTTTTACATAAAAATCTTTATTTGTGCTGATAACATGACTGCGCCTGTTTCTCGTGCATGTGACATTTATATCCCTGAGAAGATTTGAGGGGCCTGCTTGCCTCTCAGTTTTGCTATAAGCAGTAGAATAGAATTGAAGTGTATCTCAAGTGTTGGAAGTTTTACTGTAATGGAGCTTAAGGTCAGAATTAGAAAAGAATTGTAGAAGAGCTGGAGGAAAGATCTAACCTTCCTTATAGTTTTGTGAGGCATAATGCAATTGTGTTCATTTAATCAATTTTAACTATCTCACCTAAATTTCTGCAGTAATCACCTCCTGTACTCAGCTGCTAAGATCTGTTCACATTCTGAAGAGAGCTGCACTTTTTAGGAGCACAAGTTTGGACACTTGATTTCTGAAATCAGCTTTCCCTGATTTAAATAAAATGGACTATAAGAATTATATATTTTTTTTCAATTTTATTTATGTGTATTTTATGGGTGTTAATAATAATTAATAGATTTTATGGGTGGTTTTTATGGCTTAATTTTTGTATTATTCTTTCTGATTCAGAGTTGCATTTCATGCTCTTACCAAATTTCAGGATTCATTATGAGGATGCCACTTGTTGATGATGGAGTATTCTAAACCTGTAACATAATTTGATTGTTATTAGAAGAGAATTCTATATGTATAACATAATTTGATTGTTAATAGACTCTGAGATCACTAAGTTACTTGCAGGATTACTGATAAAAAATGTGTTTATATTTCCCTCTCTTCTGGCCTACTAAAATTAGGAGAATAACCATCATCTTTAGAAAGGAGTATCTAAAGTGTGTTTGTTATATATTGACAGTTTATTGATGCAACAGTCCAAATTGTTGTATATTCTGTTTATTGTTGCCTTGTGAATCCTAAATTTTTAAATTAATTCTCTCGAATCAAGATTATCAGGGTGGTACTGACACCTTTGGTTTTCAGTGCCCATTTCTTCCTGTTAAATTAATAGAAGAGGTATAGTCCTTCCAGCTCCCATGGTAGAGCTTTGAGCTTGTTTAATGAGAACCTGTATAATGACATCCTTTAAAGAGCAAAATTACAGTGAAGTAATTTTCTCTTTCAGGTATATTATTGCAATCTCCTGAGTTTGGGCGGCACTGTCATTAAATATGCAGATACGTTACTCTGGTGCCACCTTGTCTTTCAAATTGAGTTTCAGGGATAACTGAAAAACTTTTAAAGCTTCAATATTGTTTCATTCAATTTCAGAAGTGAAAATTGCAAAGGAATTAAAAAATTACTATCAAAATCTTCTGAACTTAAACAGAGTTTCATCAAGGTACATTTAATTCAATAATTATTTTTTTTTACACTAACTCTATTTTCTTCCTTTAATTTATAGTTTATCACTGTCATTCGCTATGTGTATATCTCTGTGCTGGAAGCTTCTTCTAATTAATTCAATGCATCTATCATTACGTATTTCTCTTATGAAGCCAAGGAACGTGTTAATGAGTCTTCTAGAGCAATGTGTCAGTTTTTAAAGTCCATTAACTTTCTATGACTTTTTGCACACTAACACTCATTATGAAATTATTTCCCTGATCTTGAAATCCAATTTAAATTCCAACCGTGAATTTTCAGTGATGGAACATGTTTTTTAATTGCTCTATTTTTCTATGCTCTGCACAGAACTGAGATGAGAAGTTGCATGTTATATTTTTAAGGTCTCTTCCACACATTTTCAATGACAAATGATCAATGTGAGAAAAAATTCATAGTTATGAGACTCAAAGCTTTCAGAAAATAAAGGTTCCTCTCGAATTTGTTATTATTTCAGATGTATTGTTACTGATATTTTCTTACAATTATTTTGTTAAAACTTTCTTAGTTCCAAAGACTATGAGTACAAATCCCAGCAGATCTTCCAAAATTATTCCCTATATCATGTCTCTCTCTGGTCCACACAGAAGAAATATCATATTCCTTTGCTAGCTCTCTTGAAGAATGTCACTTTTATTCTTGTCATGTCAGAACTGCATGAGCATGTAATGAGATTTATCATGAAAAGGACAGGAAGAAAATCTAAATTAGCTTTAAATCCTCATTTCCTTGTTTACTTGATGGCTTTGATAAGCTTCAGTCTCTCTGTGAAGCCCTGATCTGACAACAGAACCACTCTCTTCTAGGTTTTTGACCAGAAAGAAAACCAAAAATGTGATCCAAATAAGAGCAGAAGTGTGACAGTGTGTCCTCCAGTCTATTTTAGCTGATTACCAGAATTACAGGATGTACACAACATGCACTTGCAGGTGAGTTTAAATGCAAAAGTGCATAACTGGCACATAAATTACACAGAAGTTCTAATATTCAATACAACCCCAAACATTTCACTGGACATTTGAAGAAAGCACCGAACAAAACCCACATAACTACAGGAAATAACCAGACCATGTGGAAGACTTAGTCCCAGGGTTTTTAATCATAGCAGAACCGAGTTATTCCCAGAATTTTGAGCAACAAATTTGATATTTATCTTTATTTCTTGAGGAAAAGTCACTGCAACTTGGTAAGATTTCAAAATTTAGCAGCAGATGCTTTACTTTAAATTGAGTGATCGTGGAACTGAAACAATTTTCATACTGAAACCGCACTCTACACTGAAGATGTAGTCTGTCAAAATCTGCATTTTTGTTTGTTTGTTTTTAGTAAAAATAAATTTTTCAGTTACTTCGAAAAAAATATTAATTGAGATGGATGTAAATGTAGTCATAGGGAGATATCACTGATATGTGGGTTCCACTATGTTCAGGAACTTTATTTTGTTAAAGAATGAACCTTAGGCAACAGTAGATACAACTTTGACACTAGTGGAAAAGCCAAAGATCCCCCTTGAATTTCCCCTTTGGGGAAAGCCACACGATGGTGGCCACTTATTCCTTTCTGCTCTGCTTTAAACCATGTGATTGTCACTATGAGCCAAAGTCATATACCTTGGAGTAGCAGTAAGAAGTTCTCCATTTTTCCAGGCATGGAGGGAATTAGGTATAATCTTCATCATAGCTTCACATCAAGGAATGTGGTAGTGTCATGAGAGTTAAAAAAAGATAATTGAAATGGGAAAATTCCCATTTCTCTAGCAAAACAGTTTCTGTTACATTCACTATCCAATCATCTCTAAATCAAGTGCAGAGCTGCTGCTCAAGTTGTCTCCTGTTTCATTAAGATCTAGTTTTATTATACTGATGTGCCAGGAGCAATAGTAACTGCCAAAATAGTGTTGGTAGTTAAATCTGTTCTTGAACTACAGTTGCCCTGAAATTAAAACTGGAAAACAAAAACAACCCTGTAATTAATATCTCAGCTCTTATTACATCCTGAAAACTGGCTATACTTCACTCCAAGGTTAGCAAAAATGATGAGCATTATCTGTATGCAGTTAAACACCCATGACACTTGTTCCTTATATGGTTTCCATATAACAATATTTTTCCCTTTTTGCCAGGGGTATAAACAGGGCAGCAAATCAGATTTCACAGAGTATTTAACTGGTCTTGTACACACTTTTTTTTTTGTAAAACCTCCATTCCATTTACCTCATTGCCTTCAATCACAGTTTATATTATTTGTCTCTATTTAGAAGTAAAAATTTGGATTTCCCTTTGATTGTGCATCAAATCTACAGCTTCTATAGTAAAAGTGAGAGCAGCAGTGCAGACTGCTTAGGTCTATTAGTAGTACCCTTGATTGACTATTTGAATGATCAGCTGCCTTTATTTGCTTTCAGATAGACAATTGGATTTTCTTCTGAATATTATTTTAGTGTATTGGTACTGCTACTACTTCCTCAAAACATGCCATCACTTTTTAAAATTGCAATAGCTTCACCTTTCATGGTGTATTAGTTATAAAAATATCCCCATCAGAATCTGAAGAGGGCCTCTGCACTCTTTGCTGCTCCATGTCAGGTCTCTGAGGGACACCACCAGAGCATCTCAGGGCATCCTGTCAATATCTCTGAAGAAAACTGTCCATCTGGTCTTCACATCAGGGATCCCTTAGTTACAATTAGTTTCTGATTTTCTCTTTTAAATCATTCTATACCACACTACTTCAAGTAAAGTTTTTCAATTTAATGGACCTGAGAGGAAGTTCTGTTAACCATGGAGTCAATGCAGAAGAAATGTATCTTCCAATTCCACTTAGAAGGGGAGAAGTTGTTCCCCTCTCAAGGGAAACAAAACCTCTTCTTCAATATATGGTAACAATTCTACTAAAAATTTGCAAAGAACTCCAGTCACATGCAAGAAATCCTTTACAAAGAGGAATAACCTACATGACAGTAGGGCTTTTATATACTGTAGATCAAAACAGACAATGATAACTTGTATAAAATCTGTTGCTACCTTCATGTATGTTAGCTTTTTATAGGAGTTGAACTAGTTTATTTATTATCCTAAGCATTTTCTAAAAATTAACTAAGACCTTATATTAATAAAATTATTTGTTTCATGTTCAATTTTCAAAGCTCATCTGACTTCACAAATTAGTAAACAATTTGTCTTTAACATGATTACTAGAGTGACTCTGATTTATTAGAGGTACTTGCTTGGTAGGACTGAATGGGTTCACTTATCCAATTTTAGAGCTTTCTTCTATATGAACTCAATAAAAGATTTTACTTAAAATATCTACACTGCTACCCAGTTTGATGACAAATATGTAAGGTTATGCTAAAATAAAATGTATTTTACATATATGTGAGACCTATAAGGAAATAGTGTGTATATTAAGACAACATATTTTACAGACACTTAGAACAACAAAAGAATGTTAAACTTCAAGTTTTAGTCAGAAAAAAAGAAGTTCTAATGATGTAAAGAGGTATTAGAGTAATTTTGCTTAAATTAAAGACTAAAATATGTTCTTAATAAGGTTGTTTTCAATCTCCAGCATCCATAACTCTAGGTGTCAAAAACTGGAGACTTTTAAATATCTTAAGAAAAGTTATTTAAAAAACCAAAAAAAACCCACTTAAAAATGGAACACATAAACTCACAAAAAAGTAATATTTTATAAACTGAATCAATTAACATTTTCTGATCCTACATTTAATTAGATCAAATCTGATATTCTAAGCTATGATTCTGAAGCACTTACTACTGCCATTTAACTAGTAAAGAAGAGTTGAACACGAGTGCAGTGCTGAGTCGAGCAGTGCCCTGGCAGCCCGCAGGGCCAACCCTGTCCTGGGGGCATCCGTCAAAGCATCACCAGCTGGGCAAGGGAGGGGACTGTCCTGCTCTGCTCTGTGCTGGGGCAGCCTCACCTCGAGTGCTGGGGACAGTTTTGGGCTCCACAGTGTAAGAAAGATTAAACTACTGGGGAGTGTTCAAAGGAGGCCTACCAAGATGGTGAAGGGCCATGAGGGGAAGCCATGTGAGGAGAGGCTGAAGGCACTTGGTCTGTTCAGCCTGGAGGAGACTGAGGAGAGACCTCACTGCAGTTTACAAATTCCCCATGAAGGGAAGAGGAGGGGCAGACACTGATCCTTTTCTGTGATAATGAGTGACAGCATCCAAGGCAATGGCCTGCAGCTGTGTTGGGGAAGGTCTAGGTTGGATATTAAAAGTTTCTTTACCCAGAAAGTGGCTGGACACTAGAGTTTTGATGGCTCCCTAGTTTGGTCTACCTAGTTCTCAGCTAGCCAGTGACCTAGATAATTCATATGAAATAGTGGAAGATCTAGATATTTTAAATTTACCAGCTAGCATCTTGCAAAAAGCTTACAAATTACCAGGGTTTTCTTGTTTTTTTTTTCTGAGAATGAAAATTTATTTTCTGGAATGAGTCAAAACCAACAAACAGATGATTTCTTCTTACTTTGGTAAACTTGTGATAAGCTCTGGACAAAAGCCTAGCCTGATTTTTCCTGCAATAATAAACTCATCTATCTTAGCTATATGAAATAACCCTACTGTAGGGAAGCTACAGTAACTTACATGATATCAGGACAACCGGACCATTATAAAACTACTTTCATCTTGAACAATTTCTATTAGGAAGTTCTATATCTTGTTAAGTTCTTGGGTCTCATAAATCAAAGGCTAGATTTTCTGTCAAGTCACACTTTCCCTTAACAGGAGGTTAGTTTCCTACTTGAGATGTGTAACTCGCAGATCAGTGAAGTGAAAGGCTCACCTCAGCTGGAAATGATATTTCACTCCCAAAAAGTTGTTCTGGGATACGATGTGACAAGGCATGCCCTTCACTTCACTGACATGCACACCATATGGCACAAAATGCCACAACCTGTTCAAGTTTAGGATGTGCAATGCACACAGCTGCATAACTGTATTTTTTTCTTTTTCCTTTTCACATAAGCATTACGGTGAAACTGTGAAGCAGGAGGGAACTAATAGGAAAGTGTTTCAGTCAAGTGATTCCTACCTATAAACATAATTTGAAGACCTAAACCAAACTACTTATATGTCTCTGTTCCCAAGAGCCTGCAATGGTGTGAATAGAAAGATGCATTAAAGTGGATGTTATCTCTGTATGTACCTGTCCTGGGGTAGGAATTAATTTGAATTAGCTAAAAACTGTTTCAGGCATTTTTCTGTAGTTCACAAGTCAGAAGAGGTGCACATCATTATGTATTCTACCTTCTCCTGGGCCAGTCAGTTTCTACTAGGTGGTCTGTGCTTCACACAGCCTTTTGAGTAGTAGGATGTGGGAGTGATATGGAGTATGGATTTATTGAATTTAAACATGGCTCTGTGGAGCTGCCTTTATTAAACCAACCTAAATTTTTTTTCAGTTAAGGTGAACTAGGCACAGTCAAGGGTTTATATTTAGATTAATGTAGTGACTGAATATATTCCAAACTGAATATACAATATAATTTTTCAATGTTTAAAAATGTTTTCATGTAAGTGTAATAAAAAATTAACAGTGTTAATTTCAATTTATGTTTAAGTGTGGTGATTCTGAAGGGTTTTGAGTTCTTTCCAGAATTTGCACAAGTATCCACTTACAGGTTTCCCAGTATATATATATGTATATATATATACACATACACACACACTAATGTAAAAGGAAAAAACCAAACAAACCCCCGCAATGAGTGAGGTATACAATGCATAAGTTCCATGGTTGAATTTTGAGGGAAAAAATATGACACCTGTAAATTAATTGAAGGATGAAGACTAAGTTCACTAATTCAGTCTTTAAGGAAGGTATCTATTTCTACTCTTCTGGCCTGTAAAAGTTACCAAGAATTTCAGGAAAAAAAAAAAAAAGCTTTCTTAAAGGAGTGGTCATTATTCCTACTTTCTTCATGCCAAAATATTATAATAGTCATTCTGAAAATCTTTTCCTTAGTTTCAATGGACACTATGCAGGTGTGAGTATTAAAGATAAGAATTTTTTTTCCTTTGGGGTGACTCAACAACAGTGGAAGAGGTTACTTAGAGCAATGCAGAGTTTCCATCCGTGGAGACTTTAAAAAGATACATGGCCACGATCTTGAACAACCATCTGTGCAGGAGGCCTGGCCTAGACAGTCTCCAGAGCCATGCCAACCTCAGCTGCCCTGAGAGTCAATGGGTCTGTGTCATGGGACTCACATCCCAGAAGGGTCTCCAGCATAACCCTGATACCTTTGGTGGTAGTGGAAATGCCAACTGCTAAAATAAAAGAAAAAAGCCTAGTTCATTGATGGTTTAAAACCTTCTACATTCAATTCACATTGAGAACAAAACGTGTAATGTTTATTTTCTGCTTGTTTTTAACCAAACCTTTACACACGAAATAACAAGTGTTTTAGGCATTTTCTGTGTGTGAGAGAAAAGTCATCAGAATTTTCCTCTATTTATAACTTTTTTGGATACTCTTAAGAGCAAAATTATTTTCTCTGAGCATAGGCAAGTACATTCACATGTAATCCTGTGAAAGTGGAAACAGCTCTACCATAATATGGAAATTCTCCTAGGGTCAAACAAAGTTGCAGTTTCTCTGGATTTTTCAGAGACCATAAATCTGAGGGCTCCCCCACCTCCAGTATCAGAGTGGTAGGTCTTGGAATAACCATAAAAAACACTAATTGGACTTCCACTTTTCACTTGGACATCAACTTTCTTGTACCAAATCTTTTCAGAAAAAAGGAATTATGTTTTAAACAACTTCACATTTTTTAAGTGTGGTGATTCTGAAGGGTTTTGAGTTCTTTCCAGAATTTGCACAAGTATCCACTTACAGGTTTCCCAGTATATATATATGTATATATATATATATACAAATACACACACACTAATGTAAAAAGGAAAAAACCAAACAAACCACCCCAATGAGTGAGGTATACAATGCATAAGTTCCATGGTTGAATTTTGAGGGAAAAAATATGACACCTGTAAATTAATTGAAGGATGAAGACCAAGTTCACTAATTCAGTCTTTAAGGGAGGTATCTATTTCTACTCTTCTGGCCTGTAAAAGTTACCAAGAATTTCAGGAAAAAAAAAAAAAAGCTTTCTTAAAGGAGTGGTCATTATTCCTACTTTCTTCATGCCAAAATATTATAATAGTCATTCTGAAAATCTTTTCCTTAGTTTCAATGGACACTATGCAGGTGTGAGTATTAAAGATAAGAATTTTTTTTCCTTTGGGGTGACTCAACAACAGTGGAAGAGGTTACTTAGAGCAATGCAGAGTTTCCATCCGTGGAGACTTTAAAAAGATACATGGCCACGATCTTGAACAACCATCTGTGCAGGAGGCCTGGCCTAGACAGTCTCCAGAGCCATGCCAACCTCAGCTGCCCTGAGAGTCAATGGGTCTGTGCCATGGGACTCACATCCCAGAAGGGTCTCCAGCATAACCCTGATACCTTTGGTGGTAGTGGAAATGCCAACTGCTAAAATAAAAGAAAAAAGCCTAGTTCATTGATGGTTTAAAACCTTCTACATTCAATTCACATTGAGAACAAAACGTGTAATGTTTATTTTCTGCTTGTTTTTAACCAAACCTTTACACACGAAATAACAAGTGTTTTAGGCATTTTCTGTGTGTGAGAGAAAAGTCATCAGAATTTTCCTCTATTTATAACTTTTTTGGATACTCTTAAGAGCAAAATTATTTTCTCTGAGCATAGGCAAGTACATTCACATGTAATCCTGTGAAAGTGGAAACAGCTCTACCATAATATGGAAATTCTCCTAGGGTCAAACAAAGTTGCAGTTTCTCTGGATTTTTCAGAGACCATAAATCTGAGGGCTCCCCCACCTCCAGTATCAGAGTGGTAGGTCTTGGAATAACCATAAAAAACACTAATTGGACTTCCACTTTTCACTTGGACATCAACTTTCTTGTACCAAATCTTTTCAGAAAAAAGGAATTATGTTTTAAACAACTTCACATTTCTTTACAGCAGTCTCATTAAAAAAGAAGAAAAGAGAGGTGGTACTTAAATCTGGGGTAAAACTATCAATTATTGAAATTCATTAATTAAGCAAAATATTTCTGAAAGTTGCTGCACACCTCTCTGAGTTTGAAGATTTTTCTATCAAAACACAGTCTCATTAAAATTTTACATGCTAATCAGTATGTTTACAATTTCATTTTATGAGTCTACAATTTTTCACTGAGGTTTTGAATTCTTTTCATTATAATTTTATGCCAATTAACTCAGAGGGGAAAAATATAATTTACAGGTTTGCATAATTGCCCAGATGTTAAGATGCAGCACAAGTTGAAAACAGAAACAAAGACTTTTTAAGCTTATAATTTTAAAAAGAAAATAGCTTACTTTAGTTTGTTTTTGGCTGCAAGTTTTGCAAATCTGTTTTTGGAGTTAACATACAGTATTTTGACTTTGATTAAAATCTAGAGGTTGTTTTAGTGTTCTAGTTTTCAGTACATCACCTTTGAAAAGAAGAGTTGATACAAGCATGGAAATCTGCGTTTTTAAAAAAACCCACATCACGTATTTGTCTTTATATCAAAGATAAACAGGATTTACATTCAGTGAGAACCTGGAAGGATAAAATAATTCTTCATTCACAAACTTTTGGTTAACTCCTTATGCTATGTAATTAACTTTGCTTTTTAAAATTCCTTTTTGAGTATATTTATAATGTATTTTTTTTCATTTTCTACACTTTTCTACCAGGTTCTCTATTCTTACAAAAATTTTGAGAAAAAAATCTAGTTTATTATATTCACTATGCATTGTATATGCTTTCAGGGCTTTATGGAAGAGACTGGCAGTGAAGAAAAATAGCCCACAGTGTGCATTAGGATGACTGATGGATATCTGTGAATATTCTGCCTTAAAGAATTGCATATATACAATCTGAAGATTTACAGAACTCCACTTAGCACAGGAGCTGAACCATCCTGGTAAAGGCATCTGTTTAGATTACACATAATTTAAAAAAATTCCAAACTTCCCATCAGTTTTGTGTACTATTCCTCCTTCTGTTTCATTAAAAAAAAAAAAAGTAAAAATTTAATGTAGAATTATATGGACTGTTTTCTCTCAGCTGGACAGGATAAGTTATTACTACTTTGTTATGCAGGTATTCTTTGCTGTAGGGTATTTATAAAATCAGTACAAAAATTAATTATAGAATGGCTAAAAATCTCACACTTTAGGTTTCAAAGCAGGTTTTCTTCAGTAATCCATGAGGAACTATGACCTTTTCTAGAGCATGTTTTGGAGAAGAGGCAGCAGATCCCTTTAAAGTTTCTGTGTTTTCACCATTCTTGAAGACAACATTTTGGAATACATTGATCACCATCATGGAGACTCTGATAAGGGTCAGAAGAGTGAGAAAAATTGCATTAGAGTACAGATAAGAGTGGAGGAAAGAGAATGACAAAAACGTTTTCCAAAAAAAGCCAACAGCACTTTACATGCAACTGATATAAAAAGGAAGTTGTGACTTGTACCAGAAGAATTTTAGTTTAGGGGAAAAAAGTCTTTTTAAATCAATTGCCAAATAAGTGGGTATTTTCTGAAAAGTACATTTTTCTCTTACCTAGCCTCATATAGGGTACAAAAACTTTTGTAAGGGAAGGTAGATAATATTTCATTTACATTTCCTCTGCTACACTCACATGCACAAAAGAAAGAAAAAAAAAAAGCCCCACAATGGGTTTATCTATTTTCCCTTACTTCAGCTTTTTTATAAAAGCTAAAATACACATCTGAATTGTTGCAATTTTTCCTCTGGATTATCAGGTCTGCTATTACCTCCTGCTGATGCACTCCTAGCTTCCAAAATGGACAGCCCACAATCATAATTGAAAGAATCACTACTGTTTCTGTACCACTTAAGCATTATTCATAGAACTTTTAAAGATCCTTCAGCATTCAATGAACATTTCACTTATATAATAAAGATGTTAAGCTGTTTTCTTGATGAAGCTTATAAAATACAGTAAAAACATGAAGACAAACTAAATTTGACAATGTGTTTGAATAGGCAGGGAAAAAAATAATGAAGATATAGAGGTGTGCATTTTAATTCTCATGAGATGCTATCCTCTCTAGTGTATTAATAGGAATTATGTAGGTTCTAACTTTTATTTATTGATACAGGTATGTGAAAACCTATTTGTGAAGGAGTTTACTAATATGAAAATATATATTTGCAGGTCACCTTATGGTAAATCTTTGAAAACAAAAGCTGCAATGTCATAATCCTTGAAAAAGTTTATCAGCTTCTCTAGTATACTCATGTTTTCCTATTAAAGCCATTATATATGGACTTCTTCTCTTAAAGAACAAGATGAGCACAGACACTAGAGGCTCGTGAGTCCTGTACTACAGCAGCTAAAAGTCTCTCAAAATACTTCAGAGAGACAAGCAGAAGAGTTTAGTATCTGGGTTTTGGGTTTTTTTTCAAGTTTCAGAATGAACAAAAATATGGGCTTTTTAAGCTTCAGTTGTTCATATAAGTTTAAATATGGGGTAAAAGCAAGGGCATATATTTCAATTATAATGCTCAATTTAAATGTAAATATTAATAAAAGCATTAATGAGAAGCATGGACTCCTAGTCTTCAGTGTATAATTCATTTTGTTATAAAAGCAAGTCTACCCACAGTAGAAGTCATACAGTTAACAACAAAAAACTAATATCTGCTTGCAAATCACATTTACTTCCATTGTTTACCTAACATTTTCAGATACAAAAGCACAGATTACTACAAATATGAAAAAAAAAACAACTTATGCTTTTCAACTGTCTTTTGTCATTCATCTGGCAGCACCCTGTTGGAGTTTGCTTCTCTGGTTTCTGTCATGCAATCAAATTTCCTCTCCCCCACTGTTTGTGTAATTCTTTCATAGACAAAAAGGAAAAATTGAAGAAGGAATGTTTTAAGCTAAATCAGTAGTCCCCACTTTTCATAATTTCTGAGGAAACCATTCCACTTGATTGATTCACTAGGATAAGTATGATTACATATGCACTAATAGAATACTATTATCCTTGGATCTCCATGTATGCTGCAAAAGAGAGCTGAGGGAATGGTACATTTGTAGCAGTAGAATGAAGTGAAATGATGTCTCAGAATCCCTGGAGAGGATAGATTTGAACAGAAATAATGCAATAATGCAAGGGTCCAGCAAGAATAGGAAGAGATCACCAGGAAAACAACAATGTAGAAGTGAAGCAAAAAAAAGTGGAAGCAATGACCTAGGACAAGAGAAGAAAGATCCACTGGGTAAGTAATAAAGTGAGTCACACATGGCAGGAAAAGGAACTCAGCTGAACTGAGATGAGTTGAAATTATAGATTCAGCCAGCAAGGCAGCAAGAAAAAAAGTAGGTCTGTGAAAAATGATGGTGAATGAAAAGTATTCATCCATACCATGTAGGTACTAAATAAGCCTAGTGATGGGCAGAGTGTCTCTGACAATTACTTGATATGAAAAAGAAATAGCTCTGCACATACTCGCTTCTACATTCACAGCAGCCCTTAAAGTATTTCTCTGAAGGGGGCTCAGGATTCCCGTAAACCCTGATTTTACGGAGATTCCAAAAGGGTAGTGTATGCCCAAACTAATTCTTCACAACTAAATGAGTTGACATTATTTTTTTCAAAGCAGAAAGGGAGAAATCCCTCCTTTATGAGAGATAAGTACGGGGGGGGATAATTTTGTGAAGAGAGTTGACAAGAGGGAAATAGGAAGTGAATTAGATTGGCACTATTTTTGCAAATAAAAAGTTAAAAAAATAAACCACCAATGTCTTTATTCTGGGGTGTACATGGGTATTTATTCCATGGTGACAATGTCTAGAATCTGCAATGTAAGAAGCTTCTTTACAAAACAAGAAATTATGAAAAATTTTTCTTTCACTGAAGGAGTTTTTAAGGTGATTGTCGCTGTGTTTTTTATTCTCAGTAGTCCTTAAGTCAAAACAGAGTGTCTCTACAGCTATACCTAGGGCTGTATTTATCATAAACATATTAGTGAGGTTCCTCTTTCTAATTTTTACTATTATTTCACAGATAAAGCTCACTGAGGAATTCTTTGGATTTGTGACATTGACACGAAAGAAAATGAGGTGGAAAACATTATAAAACAATAGCTCTAGTCTGATCTAATGATGAACTGTGAACTGACAGTTCTCACTCTTGGAGTCTATATGACTGTTTTGATATGACGAAACATGGTAAAGAGGTAAAGTCAAATGAAGTAATTTAACTAAAAATATTATTTGAAATTGATTCTCCTAATCTGTCAGCCAAATATAAACAATGTAGGTTTTTTTATTGTCCTACAGAGTAGCAATGCAGGTATTAAATTTAACTCAATGAGTTTGTCTATCTTTCAGAAAATGTGTTTTCCCTGTCTTTCAGCACCTTTAACTGCCTTTTTCCTCCACCCAAGTTAGTATTTTTTTAATGAACATATTAGTGAAAAGATCCAGTTGGTACATTATCACAGGCTCTGAGAAAATTTGGACTACCTTAGATCAAAAACTTATTCAGATAAAAGTAATCTGCCACAGAGGTGGATTTAGGATGGGTACTGGGAAGTTCAAAATATATTCTCCAGACTCATAATTCTGTTTGTTCTACCTGATCCATATGTTATTCTCCTCCTACTCCAGCACAAAAGTACATTCTGAGTGTCTTGCAGAAATGTTAATGTCATTAATATTTTGGTTAATTTTTTACTTTTTATCACAATTTTTTTCATTATTAAAAAAAGAGAAGATTAAAACCATATTCTGAAAAGTTTTTTTTTTTTTGTTCCACCCAAAATAATTTCAGTTTATTGGAAACACTCCTTAAATCCTTTTTTTCTTAATATTGGTTCCATTTCTAAAAGTCCCTAAAACTATATTCAAGCAAGATTTTTAAAAGTACCTTTAGAACAATATCTCTAATTAGCCATGTAGAATTCACACATTTCTGTTCTCCCTCCCAAACTATGGGAATATATCATATACAAAAATGATTCCACAAATAAGGCCACTTATGAAAATGACAGTTTAGGACATTGCTTTTGTAGCTAGTTTCTTATATATACTTCAATTTTGTTTAGATTTCATTCCTTTGGACTTGGATGACCAATGAAGATGCTTTTCTACTGATGAAATTCACATCTTCATAAAATAATTTTTTCAGAAACTAACCAAGTGGAGTGGCACAAAACAAGTCAGAATATGAATTTATATCAGCTGCAAGGCATAAAAAATTGATTTAATCTTTGGTATTCTAGATTCCAAGTTCTGTTGAAAATTATTAAATAAACTATTATTGAGATAAATCTCCTGTTTGCCCCCCGCCTTAAAGCATAATCATTTAATACTTCCACAGTGAAAGAAAATTGTGGAGTTCTGTTAACAAAATTTGTACTGGTTGATCACTTTTAATTCATGTTTATTCCAAAGAAACAAGGCAAAAATCTTTTCTGTGTAACGCTCTAGTCTGTTTGTTGGGGTTTTTTTCCCCCCATAGAGGACACAAATTGAAAATCACCACGTGTGACTGCGTAAATTATTTTAAGTGCACCAAAATATGTAGGGAATATTTACTCTTCTATTGCTGCATGAAGTTTCAAATTTATTAGAAACTGCAGATTTATAATCATCACAGAACTGAACAGATAAAGAGAACTCCATCTGATTTGTTTTTACAACAAACTTTTCCTTAATGAAGATTTTGGTAAACCTTTTTACAAATGTATTGAACTGTAATGGCCAATTATTTATTTGTGAGTTGTCTAACTACTTTATAATTAAAACAACAGAAGTTCTTTCTTCTGAATTATAAATATTTTGTTAGATCTGTCAAATTATTTGAAAATACTTTAACAAAAAAAGCAGATGTGTCTGATGACAGATGGATCAGACAAACTTATTTAAATTACAAGCTGGAGCCATTTTAACAGTCAGAACCAAACAACGGGAGGATATTGTTTGAAAAAAGTTGGTGATTTCAGCCTTTTTTGAGTAAATTATAGACTACATCATATGATTATTAACAAGAACTCTCAGTTAAATCTATGAGGCAACATGATTAGAAACAGGTGTCTGTTTTAGCCCTGGAAATGATCCTTCAAATAGACACAGAGTGATTGTACTCTTTAACCCAATTTGCCATCAAGAATGTATTTTATCCTTAGTTTTATTGACTGTTAGACACCATTAACTTTTTTTTCAAATTAGTCTTCATGAACATTTTTACTCCCTTTTAGACTTGGTTTACCTCTGTACTTTCATCTCTCTTCCTGTTAACAGAGGAAACTATTTCTAGGTCTGAAAAAGAGAACTAAGACAACTTTATAAGTTCCTTTATCTAGAACATGTGCCCTAGTTTATGCCAACTCAATATCAGACTAAGAGAAGGGTACAGGATACACACCAAAATCTATCCTCTTTGGAAAGAAAACATAAGTACACACCCTAGACAGAAATAAGGTCAAGCCCTTAATTTACTGATTGCAAATATATGATATATTCTTAGAGGTGCATACCTGTTATTTACACAGGCCTCAACTGTGATTATCTAACTGTGAAGAACTTTAATTAGAATATTTATCTTGGCAATAATATTCTATTTATAACATTCTTAAAATCATAAAAATAGTGTGCTATGTGCTGGACTAGATATTTTCCTTAAAAATTCTATTGAATACAGTATTTTTTCAATAAAGTAAGTCACTTTAAATACAGACATATTTGCTGTATTTCAATTAGTTATTGAGAATACCATGATCTCTCAATAAAGAAGTTGATCTAAATATTCGATGGTAAGCATGGTGTACTTTTGGATCCTTATCAATTAGCCCACTTCTCTCATCTGCTTGAATGTGCACCTATAAAAAAATACTTGACATCTCACAGCAGTAAAATTTACCTTTGGCAAGTAATAACTGAACCTTGGATATATATTTTCCAGCTCCAGTCTTATAGATTTTATTTCTAAAAAACTGAGAATTAATACCTTGTAAAAAAGTTTTAAATTTTGTAAGTGCATGAGTTTTAGATCATTCTAACAAAACATGTAAGAGAGAAAATATAATAAACATATCAAATTAATGAAAAACTTCAATAAACTGTGTAATATTCTACTGAAAAGCAATTGGAAAATAATATATTTTAAAGTGTTTGCAAGCCCCCAAAACCTTGTATTAAGGCCAAGATCCCTGGAATTACAGCCTTAACCACCTTCATTAAGTTTTAGCTCAAAAACAGAAAAATAAACAAACTTATAAGTACATGTATAATAAAAAACTGGGCAGTTATCAGCACCTTGGAAGCACTAACGTATCAAACTAACCTCAGCTATGACAGCAGATTTAGGATGGGAAGAAGCAGCCAAAAGGTAAATCTTGACTAGGAGACAATAAAATTAGCTTCTTATGAGTTTATCATCTAATGCACAGAAACATGATCATGATATTGCAAGATAATATAAGACTAATTGATCAGTTACACACAAATAACCATTATCGTCTAATACATTTCCATTTGCACCAAATGATGTATGGAATATTCTCATTAACATATTCATCAATTAAATACTTAATGAAGACATGATGGAAAATAAATTATTTCTATGTCCAAACAGACTGAACCAATAGGGAAGGGCACTCTTTGACTAAATAACAAGAAATCAGAATTGCAACTGTTAAGATGATTAATCATGAGACTAAATTGGAAGTAAATGTAGTAGTACATGCAGCATCAAAGAAACAATTGCCAGTAAAGGTGAAGGTATATTTCCTTGTATTAGTCAAAGGAAATGAACTAGATGCCCTGATGGGGATCCTTTTAGTCCATAATTCTATTAGAGAATTTCAGACAAACTCTGGGAGAATAATTACTAACATTCATATTTTTAAATATAACATTATTCTTACTAGTTCTACTTCTTTTCTTGTTCTTTTGTGCCACCAATTCTTCATATTCTTGCTTTTACAGCAACTAAAATTAATGCTCATAAGGGTACATCCCCAGTCATCCTTTTAGTTCTTTTAGTTCCCATCTCCGAACACTTTGTCCCAGAATGTGTATAATCTCTTTTTGAGCCTGCTAATATTTTCTGTCTCCACAGCCTGCTCTGGCAGTATGTTGCTGTCCTGCTGCAAAGGTTTCACACCTTCTTGGAGATTTCTCATGAGCAGCTCCTCACAGCACTGACTCTTTCTTCTTCTCAGCACAGCCAACAAACTCCATCTCTCCTCTCACCCAGCCAACCTGCTCTTTTATAATACCCCTCTAACTGGATCCAGCTGTGGCCTATTAAGAGCAGGCTTGTTCTTAATGCTTGATAATTAGCACAGCTGTAACTCCTTAGGGGCCAGATTACCTTCACCACTATCTCTATTCTCCTACCTTTTACCTAACCACAGCAGTACCTTTCAGATCAGTACCTGCTGAGTATATCATGGAGGCTGTTTTGAGCTATTCTCCTGTAAACTTCATTGTATGCCCTTGGTTTTGATATTGTAGTATTTAGTGAACCTTTAGTGAAGGATCTGTCTTCAGGTAATCCTCTGATTGCATGGTTTTGCAAACACAGGCACATCCTGTCAGCCTTTTTCTTACCAAATGGGCGCACCAAGCCAATGTTTTCAGAGAGCTGGGAATGAGGGTTTCAAGATCTGCTTCATATCTGTCAGTTCCAAGTTCAGTATGGTTGAGGTTGAGTTGGTTTTCCTTAATGATTCCTTATGTTCACTTTTATGAAGGTGATCTGCCACCTTTCTACCTTCTGTCTCAGTTTGATGAGGTTCATCTGAGTTCTTTGATCCTGATACTTTTGGCAGCCTAAAAAAGCCCACAGAAGGATCTATGACTGTTCTTCAGGTTGCTGGTGAAGTCATTGAACAAAATTAATACTGACAGTTCTCCTGAAGGAACCACCCTAGAGAGAGATAATTATGTCCTAACCCTTTGCATCTCATCCTTTAACCATCTTGAATCCACTGAAGGATCGTTCTCGCATCCCCTGACATATTTTTTTCCCTTTTGTAACTTTTGATATGGGATTTTCTGAAATGCTTTTAAAAATAATTTATGCCCACTGAATCCCCTTCTTAAACTTTGGCTCCACAACTCTACGTACTGATTCTCAAGCTTTAGTTTATCATGGATTCTTCAGTCAAACCAGTGGCAAAAGTCAATTGCTGATTGCCGTGGCAGTGTTGGTGGCAGGAGTGTCACAACCTTCCCAAAGAAACGCCTTGATAAAGATGTCTCAGGGGCACAGGCACAATCCCAGCAGTCGAGTGATTTCTCAGCTCAGCAGTGATGCCAGAGAAAGAGGGATGGGAGCCCTGTTTGGCATATTCCACAGAGTGGAGGCCTTTATTAAGAGCAGGGCCACCAATTCACACTTCACAGGGAAAACACGGGGTTTATGTAGTGAACAAGAGGGATGGGGCGGGGCGGGGGGAACTGGTAATGAATAGGATACAAGTAACTTGGTGGAGTGACAGGGAAAGAACCAATGGGATACAACAAATCAACATAAGACTGCAAAGGACTGTGGGCAGGAGGGTTTTCTCACCCTTACTTTAGTGTGCCTCATTCAAGGATTGGCTCTCCAGGGGAGAGCAGCCACTCCATTGCTGGCTGGTTCTTTGGCCCCCACAGCTGATCTCTACTTTACAGAATCCCATCCTTGGCAGCTTTTTTAGAGTTAATGATGCCAATTTCAAAGTCCTCTGGTGGTGGCTGTTCGCAATGCTAGGTCATACACTTTGTCTAGACGAACAGCTGCTTCACATTTGAGATATTTCAGAGCTCTTGACTGAATGCCATCTGTTTTTGTTGGTTTCTTGACATCTGACTTATGTCTAGATGACATAATAGTTCCTGTATATTTACTTCAATCTGATCCAGCTTCTCTGACCTCTCTGCTTCAAAGAAAGTAAAGGTCAGTTTTTGGTTCTGATCAACACCTTCAGCCAAGATTAAGTCTGAAATAATGAATTTATTAATAGTTTTAGTTACGGCCTTATCAACTGGCAAATATGCTTTACACCAAGTATCATCACCAATTCCCTATGTAGTTTCCTGCTTTTGATGTGTTTAAAGGTTTGTTTTGCTGTCAATTTGACAATACTTTGCAAAGTTTTAGTTCTAGCCTTTCTAGATTAGGTCTCTAAATTATCTCTTTACATTTGACCTATTGTTTTTATATGTATTTCTCTTTTCCTTACTTGACCAACCTCTCCAACTTTTTAGAGGTCAAACTGTTAGCTGGAACAGCCTCCTTAACTTTCCCAGGGAGATGAGCGAGGAAGTTTTGGACCAGTTTGGTTTCTTTCTGAATTATGGCACACAGTCTTACTGGTCTTCTAACAGAGTATTTATAGCAGCCTTCATGTTGTATGCGGGCATTTTGATCAACTTCATTCTGTCTTTGAAAATTTCTCATCCTTTACAGCTCTATTTCTTGAAATCAAGTATCAATTTGTGTGATTTATCTCTCTCCCACTGCACTCTTAAAAATAATTACACTGTGGTTTTATTAGAGACCAGCACCCCCCTCTGATTCTGCTTGGCTCAGATCCTTTGCATCTCTCAGGTAAAAAACTCCAAATAGTCTCTTATTCCTTGAGCTCTAAGAATTGATGTTGCAATAATCATTTATTGAGTCTGATTTTTTAAACTCTGCATCACAGCCTCATAATGCATAGATTGAGTCTACTGAAATGGCTGCAGCCATCAGGACAAGGCACATCCATACAACATCCACTACTGGTCATTACTTGAGCAGAGTTATAGGAAATAAAGCTTCAGTTGCAGAGAAGGGCACACTGTGTCAACCATTAGCATTTGGAAACAAAACAAAATCAAATGTAAATATAAAGAATTTTGTAAACAGTGTAAAGTAAAAGATAACAGTATACATTTTGTGGATGAAAGGAACATGCAGGAATTTGTGAAGAACACTGCACATTCCAAAACTCTGCTGGAAAAATAAACTCTCAAATCAGAAAATCATTTTGTTAATTTTTTTCAGGAAACGTCTATAATTTATTTAAAGTACTATTGTTAACACTAACCTGATATTACAATTAAGTGAAATACTTTCAAAAGTGCTAAAAGACTTACCAGTAGCTATGAATTAGGTAAATTTTTCAATGTAATGAGATGTATTTTTAAGAAACTGTACACTGAGACCAATCCAGAACTGGATTACATCCATATTTTTAAGATAATGTATTATGCTATAAAAGCAGGTAGATGGGACAAGAATAGTGTTCACAGTTATATGCAACTTTACCATTGTTGAGTTTTTATCTTCTGAGAGGTGAAGACATGCTTAATTATTAAAAGTAATGATTTTTAAGAAAATAAAAACTAAAAAGATCATTTTTCAAGGTGTCTGGAAAAGTTTTGTCTTTTTTAAAGTCCGGATCAATATTGCCCTTCTCTTGATGCCAACTTTATTACTCTTTTTCACTTTATAACTTCTATTTATACTGAGTCCTTTGGGTCCTAAACTTCTTTTTCTGCATGTCTAGCTGCTTGTTATAAAACCTTTCTCTTTCAGTACTTTGACAGCACATCAACCAACAAATCTCACTTGTGACAAACTCTAATGATTGAAGCACATATCTTGATTCCTCTCAGTACCTCAACACATTTCTGATTCAATACAGACTTTACTGTTATTAGCTCATCTTGCCTTTTACTGTCTCTTTTCATCCATCAAGCATAAAATACGTGTCACTTCTACAATCATCAGATTGGAAAATCTGGAGAGGAGGATGCATGGGGCAAGAAGAACAATATTATCTTTAGTTTCTATCCTACCTTTTCAGTATGCTAGCTTAGCATTTTTTTAATTGGTCAGCCTTTCACCAGAAAATCTTCATGCTAATTTTATTATTACTTATGAAAACTATTAAATGAAAATGCCGTTGTTAAATGACCTACTATTAGACCTCTGTCTTAACTAAATATTGGAACAGCTAGCATAGCAATTCTGTACTTATGAATGTCCTTATACACCTTTTCTGCTAGATTTTACAGCTCATCAGGGTCAACATTTCTTTTACAGTACAGTTGCATCAAACATGACAGTTACAACAGCCCCAGCTTTAAAGAAGGTCATAAGCAGAATGATTTCAGTGCAAGCAATTACACTGGACATTTAGCCATTTTATTATCGGTTTGGGCTTTTTTCTTCTCTGTCTTAATATTGTATTGACACTGAACTATATGCAGCCATGTCAGTTCTGTTCTGTACTTGCATATAAGCACTGAACTTACATTGAACATGGTTTGAAAGGGCAGAATATTTCCATATGAATGTTTCAAGGAAGGAAGAGGTGCTGAAGGATGTTTGACAGTTTAAGTTTTTAATAGCTATTCTCAATGTGTGTTTGATAAGAAGAGTTGAGCTGGACAAAAGTCCACGAGTCTACCAGGACAAACCCGGCAAACTATAAATATTTTTGTTAAAAACTGAACCTAAGAGAAAGAACAAAAGGCAAGGGACACATCATTCAGAGTTTTTGACTTAAAGACCAAGTGAGGACTGGGTAGATGGTTGGAAACCATGATCCACATCACCCAATTATATTAAAAAATTAATGAAATTTGTACACTCATTCTCTGTAGATCAATTATTCACAGAAAATGCAAACTGAAAAACATGGATGTAATGTTTAGAGACAAATAATTTTATTAAACTACTTAATAATTAACTTTGTCTTCTATTTATTTTTTTCAAAGTTAAAAAAATAGAGTCTTCATTCACAGTTATAGATTTTGTTAACTATAGTGACTTTTTTTAACAATATGGCCTTGTGGCAAAGCAGACCAACAACCTCCCAGACTACATTAGGAAAAGTAATGCCAGCAGGGTGTTCTTGCCAGAAGGGTGTTCCTTCCCTCTAGTCAGTATTGGTGAGACACAAGAATAAGCTGAGAAAGTTGGAATTGTTTCATGAACAAAAGGTTCAGGAGGATCTTCCCTTTGTGTATAAACAACTGAGCAAGTTGTCCTACCTGATGTGACCTCAAAGAGGGGAGTTGGACTAGGTGATATTCAGGGACTCACCCCAAACTCAATCATTGTATAGATGCTATCTTCCAAATACAGTTGTGAGTTAAAAATGTATTTGCAATTGCTTTATAAAGTGGACTTGAAGAAAATTTTGTGTATACAGTGAGATAAAAGTGGACATCACAGAATTCTTTGAATATATTTCCCAAGAGACACAAAATATATTAATTGTATGTATGTATATATATATGTGTGTGTGTGTGTGTGTGTGTGTATGTCATTCATTATATGCAAGTGGATGAGTAGAAAACAAAATATTAGCAGTGCTATTTGTCACTAGACCTCCTGTGTATAAAACAAATGGGCAGTCAGATATTGCTATTACCATTAAGTTCACATTCAAAAGAAAAGCAAATTAAATAACATATTTTTAAGGCAGAGCAGGTCACTAAGACACCACAGACTAATTTTATTTTTTGCTTGCAAAGTTCAAGATCAACATCATAATTTATTTGTCTGACCTCCCAGTAGAGTTTTTGTTGGAGGAATTCTTCAAGATAATGCATTATGTGCACTCTAAACCAATGTCTGCAATACAGTTTTCTGAGATAGACCCCTGTATTCTGCATAATAGTAGTATCCATTAACATCAGTGGTATGCTGCAGACATGCAGAGTTCTACTGAAGAATGAAATACTGAAGAATGAAATACTGGACTAGTGCCATGAGGTTTCTTATTTATGGTTTTTAGAGAAGACCCTGTGTATTTTAAGTGTGGGCTATTTAATCTACTCTTCTGGAAACTAAAAACAACTTGAAGGATTTTTGGAGAAAAAGTAATCTAAATCTTACTCTAAAACAGAAAGGTATAGAGGAAATTTCTTTAAAGAAACATTGCTCAACTTCTCTGATTGCAGAAGGATATAAACAACCCCAAATGCAGAAGAAGATCAGACTTCCTAAACATGGGAACTCTTGTTAAAAGTAGACTAAGCTTCTTTATTTAGGCTTTCTCTTTCTCTCCGTTTATAAGCTAGTAGCAGATTAATCCTGCCTTGTTCATGTGCATGCTTTCTTTTATTTTATCATCTGTTATCATTGTGCCCCACACTGGGCTGTTGAAACCTGCACGCTGAGACTGGACCAGGGTGGTGGCATGAAATCATTTACAGATTCTTCTTAAGGTTTGGTTACCTACTCTGAAGACCAAGTAGCTTATACGATAAGACATTTTGTTTATTAAAAATATATCTTTTCTTTATCATCAGTGTATTGCTTTTATACGCTATCATAGCCACTAATAAATTGCTAATAAATTAATGAAACTTAGATTTATGTTGACCAAAAAAAAAAAAAAAAAAATACTCAGGAACAATATTGAATTAATTTCAAAACCAATATTCACACAATTTCTACTTGGTTAGTCAAATTGGTCAGCCCATCAATCAAATTTCTAATACAGCTGATACTTGCTAGAAGTTTATCCCATTGTCTCCACTTTATGTGTTTACATGTCTAGCTGCAAAATCTGCATTTCAAACTGGCTTACACATTAGTTACAGCTAATTTTAAGAAATATTTTTGGTCCCTTCAGGGTGAAAGCTGCCAATTAATAAGTTTTTGGGGTTTTTCGGGTTTTGGGGTTTTTTAATGTGTATGACAATGGGCCTTTGGGATTTGTAATTTAATATTCATGTAACAAAGTGTGTTAATACATATTTCCCAAAGAGATTTTAATAACATTGAACAAGTTCCAACACTAAAATGTTCCAACATCTCAGGTATATATACATCTTAAAGAATTCCACTGAAGATTTACAAATTGCCTGTGAAAGGAGATTTGGAAGAACTGTATTTAAGTAACATGAAAATTCTTTCTCACACTAAAAAATTAAAGATTGAGCTATGCTGCATGTCTAAATTATGTTGTAGAATAGATCTCTTGTTATTTTTTTAATTATTCAAACCATGGATTAAGTATAATTTATTTTAAATGGCTTTTAGTGATTCATACCTAAACCCTTAAAGCTGTTCATACATTTATAATACATGTGCAGAAGATTAGAAAGAGTTTAGAGCTTAGGTCCATGGGCTTTGTTGTATTAAAGAAGGGGAACATTTTATCTGGAGCAAAATGGCAGTGTACAGCAGTATTAATTCAGCTTCAGTGACAAAAAAGTATTGATCTACCTGGAAGCAAACCACTGCTTCTTCTGCAGTTCACCTCTGACAGAACTGTCCAGAATTCAAGTAGTCTTCTTTTTTTTTTCATAATAATCAATTTATCAAGGATCAGGCTGAAAACACATATATAAATAAAGCATGCATACTCTGTTTTGTATCTACGCCACTGAATGAATACTTTAGGATTAATGTTTCCTTCACCTGGGAGCTTGACTGTCAAGAGCAAGCTTGCAGCAGAGCACATTGTAAAAGAGGATTGAAATATGTCTGGAGTGAAGTTGTTCAAAATCTCCATCAAAATCAGGAAAGTTTGAAGTTTGTGACATTAAATCAGTGCTTCCCAAGAGAAAGTAATGGACAAAGGCAAAAGGCAGATTGAGTTTACTCAGGAAGAAGCACATTGAGAAAGCCGTTTCCACTGAGTCACTGTGCTTCCAAAAGCCATGTGCCAGAACACAGAGCCAAACATCATCTATGCAGAAAAGGGCCAGGAAAAATAATCTATAATTAGTTCCCAAACACAATGCAGATCATAGTTAACCATTTCTGAAATCAACTGACTGTTCCACACTATTTCAAAAGGATTTTTGATGAAGATCTGAAACAAAAAAGACAGACAGGTAGAAAGAAAGATTCTGATCTATGGTAGCAGCTGGTATCATGAAGGTTATCTTAAACTGTAACAGAAAGTGGGACTTTGTCCTTTTTATTTGTTGCCCTGGATGCATTCGTCCCTGAGGGAAACAGGAATACATTCATGCCAAATCTGAAGGCAAAGCATGCTTGTGCATAAAACATGAGCCAAACAATTCAACAAGAGGACAACCTTTTTGCCAGCTTTTTCAAGTCATGTTGGCAGGGTCATGATCTGCAGAATGTAAGTTATTGCTTTTATTTTACTTTGCGTTATTAATCTGCAAGCAGATTTAAAATATATTGTGTACTTTCTCATATGTTTCATGGCAACAATTTTAAATTTTAAAAATGTATGAGACTATTTTATTTGTGATATCAACATTGTCATCTTTATCTTATTTTCTTCCCAATATAAATATAAGCTGTAAAAAGAAGGAGTTTTATTTTTTACATATCTACTGCTTCTGTTCTAATGCACCTATCTGAGCCTTTTGTGCACAAGCTCTGAAATCATCAGAGAATACAGATAGATACATCATTTAAAGAAATTTGCTCAAGAAGTAATTTTGGTGAGGTGTTGGGGAGCAACAAAGGAGATTAATAATTTATTTTTATGCTATGAGATAATTTATTTTTCTCATAGGGACGTAGGTTTTCTTCTGTTTCCTGTAAATAATAACATTTTAATCAACATCTATACAGCTAAAACCTTTCATTATAAATAGAAAATAATGTGTTTATGTGTGTATTTATATACAGATACATGGGAGAAAGATATCTCATCCTTCTACTAAACTAAATAGAAATCAGTATGATCACCAGTATGATCACCGTGTCCCTTCTTCACACAGGAACCTTAATGATCTTGAAGTGTGCACCTTTGCCAGATAAGAGGGGGAAGAATGATCATACTGCTGCTGTTGTTTATGTGGCTCTTTCAATGCATGGCCTAGAGCTCATTTGTTAATGACCATGCAAATATGCAGCACATTTGTAAAGAATTAAATTATTTTTCCTCATGCATATTTATGTATGCATGTGTATTTTGGAGCTCATTAAAGCAGTTTACAAAAGATTCAGTAACAAGCATCCCACTTTCAGCATTGTCTTGGAAATACAAAAATTTGGTAAGGGCAAAACTCAGGAATATACTTACACATTCCTGGCTTTAAACATCTAAACAATCACTTTCATTTCCAATCACACATCTGGAATAACGTCCTCAAAATCAGAGTTAGGGATCCAGACTTCTGGATTCTTGCACAGAGAAAACCAAGTTCTACCACTTCATAAAACTGAAGCTGCATATTACAAAAATGTACATAAAGCATTGTGAGTTAACCCTTACCTAGGCACCCACATTGCTGCTCACTCAACCACTGCAACCCCAGTGGGATGGAGGACAAAACAAGAAGAGTAATCATGAGAAAAGTTTAGTTGAGATAAAAACAGATTAATAAGCAAAGAGAAGGAAGGAAAGAGGAAAAAAAACAACAGGTGATGCAAAGACAAGCACTCACCACCTCCTGCAGATTGATACCCTGCCAATCTTTGAAAAAGGGCCACCTTGGAAGCCAAAACTCCCCTGTCCTTCCTCACTTCGTTCTTATTGCTGAGAATGACTTTATAGGGTGTGGTATATTCCTTCATCCAGCAGGAGTCAGCTGTCCCAGTTGTGTGTGCTCTCAGCTTCTTGCCCATCCCCAGCCTACTCACAGTGGGGAAAGTAGGGTGCAGAGTGGGAAAATGACACACATTAGTGTTATCAACACTGTTTAGCCACAAACCCAAAGCACAGCACCATGTGGGGCTGCTGTGAAGATGATTAACTCCACTCCAGCCACAGCTAGTACATAGAGTAACTGTCTGCATTTTACTTTTTTAAAAAAGTTTGACTATAAAAAGCAATATCAGCATGCATTACTGTGTAAGAATTAGTCATAAATACAGTGACAAACAGCTTATGTGGTAAAGTATTTTTACTTTCTCTGGTAAACTACTTCCTCTGAAAGCAAGATTTTCTGAGGTTTCTGAACCTTTTTACAGTGAAACCACCATTTTGTTGACTTACTTTGCCCAGAAATAGGATAGAGTGGGTGGAACTTTTGGTTTTTTATATCGAACTTACTCTGTAGTGAGTCTAAGCAGTGGCTGAAAAAACAGCTGGCAAATGGAAAACAAGAATGTAGGAGAAATTCTGTTAAGAAATATTCATGATATATAAACGAAATATGTAGTCCTTCCATGTCAGTTTTTTGAAGAGAGTAATTTATTATTATATATTAATACATATACAATATATACATATATCACATATATCAAGACATCATTGTCAGTTTCAGTGTCATCACAGCTCATGCTTCTGCAGAATCTCCAGGTTAAGCTGGTGCTGTCAGACACCAGAGAGCTTTGCAGTTCTTGTGTGCATATCTACTTGGCAACATCATGTCAGGGTGATGTATAAAATATGGTTTCCACGAACCGCCAAGGAACAAAAACTCCATTGTTTCCCCCAGCATGTTCCATCAGGTAAGTAAAAAAACCATGCAAAAAGGAATTTCTTAAGTATTCTGTTTAAAAAAAATAAAAATATATATATATATTTAAAATGAGTACAGAAGAAACTGAACCTATCCTATAATGCAGGGAAGAGTAAGCCATTGAGACATAATTGTCTGTTTCTTTCTTTTCACAGACATTTTGTAAAGCCAAGCATCTCATACAAAAGTGATAAGGAATTCAACAAGGGCAGGACAGTAAAAAAGTGTGTGAAAGAGAAAGGATGGGATGTTTTTGACATTGGAAAAATGGATGAAAGGTGGAGAAGAAAGTTATGAAGATACCATCTGTTACTTTTTTAGCATAAGAAACACTTTAGGGTAGTCTCAATAGAATACTATTTTATGTTCCTACTCTGGGAACATAAAAAAGAGTTGTTTTTTGTTTGGTTTTCAAAAAAAAATTATTTTATTCTTTGTTTTGTGTTTTTGTTTGTTTGTTTCCCTCCCTCCCCACCATTCTTCTTCTGAAACCTTTGTAAAAATAAGTGAAAAAATTAGGGTGAAGTGAGTACTCGGAAACCACCTCTGCTTCCCATCACTACATTTTTTTAAATTCCATGTTAACTGTTTTAATCAATCTTGATAAAGATCTTTTTTCATTTTTCCACTTCTTCAAATATATGTTTAATATCTATTAATATATCAAATATCTATTTCTGAGACATCTAAAATTTCTGAATAGCAGTCTGTGTCTTTATAAAAATACAATATAAAATGAGGGAGCAACTGTAACATATGTTCAGATTTAGAAAAGAAATATTAAAATTAATTCTGCTTTTGTTCATATTTGCAATTTAATATTTCACAGTTATTGAATGTAGTATTAGTCAGGGTAGATAGAACACATAAAGGAAATTATGAAATGCAAGAAATATCGAAGATGAAAAGTATTTTGATATTTGGGCCTATATTCCTGTATGTGAATAGAGAAGAATATTGTGGTCATAGATGTAAGTACCTAGTTTGGTATCATAAATGAAAGAAAAAAGAAAAAGAGGGAAAAAAAAGGAGAGTCTTGAGAAAAGCTGAAGTGAAAAGAAAGGGAAGAGAAATTATATAAAGTAATAGCTGAGAGGACTAAGATACATATAAAAATTCACTCCTTAAGAAACAAGTAGCTTAAAAGCAAGGGATGCTAATGCAAACTGAGGAATGAAATGACATAGTAAATTTACATTGGATAATGATTCAAACACTGAATTGTGTGATGGAAGATCACATGTCTAGCTCAAAAATAAAGTGCTATGCAGCATGATCCACAGGGTAGTGATAAATTGCACATAAAAGACAGCACAGAAAAATTTAGTGCATTTCAAAGGTCAGCTTTCAGCGCTATTCTCCACAAAGCCCTTGCTAAAATACAGAAACATTTGCAAAGCAAGCTGTGTGATTTCCAGCAGCCTTAGGAAGAAATTCACAGCAACCTTACATTTCATTCGCAAAATATTTCAGAACCAAGGAATATCTACTAAAACTGGTTATCTGACACAGGGCTACAGTAATACAATCCTGCAGTTGGATCTCAACTCTTTTTCCAAAATGTTTTGTAAAAATTATAAATCCTTAAGATGAATTGTCTTTTGAGTCCTCAAATATGTAGTCCTTCACAGTAATTTTTGCAAAGATATTAACTGAAATTGTCTTTCACAAATTATGAATTAGAATGCCATTAGTGATGAGTTATAATGGTGTCTCAACCACATGCCGATGAAAATATTTTCTTCTATTCTTTCCAAATCATCTCCTGATTTAGAGCAGACATTTATATTATTTTTGTTATAATGCAATACTTTATCTCTTATACTAATAATATTTGCTTTCACTATTTCTGTATAATATTCTTGCACATTTGTAGGATGCCACACATTTTTGCATCAACAGATTCATTGTCACATTCCTGCTTTTAATACAAATGCCACAATAATGGAAAGATTCATTCTCCAAAGACACAAAAATTTTATGGTGAATATTGCAACATACTTATTACTACTCTTTGTTTCTCATTTGCAATTCAATTGAGATTTTTTTTATCAAAAACATACAAAATCTTAGAAAAAATCATAATTCACTAAAGTTCATCAAGTTGCACAATTTTTTTAAATGATGCTTTATTACTACAAGTTTAAATAGCTTTTAAAAAAGTATCTCTGCTACATTGCTTTTGAGACTTGTCTCACTTTCAAATCCATTTTGAAGGTTAAAGTAATATTTTGCATCATTATAAAAAAATGGATGAGTCATTAAATGTTTCTCATTAGTCTAAATATTCTGAAAGATTATTTCTAATGATGTTAAAACATAAAAATGGAGAAAAAATGTTAATAGAAATAGCTAGGCTCTCTTAAGTTACTGATAAATTCAAAAGAAACAAAAATATTTCCAATTAATATTCAACTACTTTTCAAGAAAAAAGTATGGTACAGCTGGTCTCTAAGGATCAGTCTGGTTTACTTGCATTATTGCATAAAAATAAATGAAACAAATGAAACGAAATCAGCCTTTGCTGTTAGCTTAGACAGCATCTTCCCTCAGCCTATTTAAATAAAAATAATATGCACAAAGAGAAAGATAATTAAGATAAACTACCCTACAGTTAACAACACCTTCCAGATGTTTAAAACTTTCCATTACCTTGAAACAAACAACTTAATCGATCAGATCCTTTAGAACCTCTCTTATTAAAAGACTCTCATCAAAACTTACATATTCCCATTAATACTCATGGTAGCAAAGGGACCTGATAAATATCACAGAATCACAGAATGGCTCAGGCTGGAAGGGATCACAGTGGGATATCTGGTCCAGGCTCCCTGCCCAGCCAGGGTCATCCCAGAGCACATGGCACAGGACTGGGTCCAGGTGGTTCTTGAATATCTCCAGCGAGGGAGACTCCACAGCCTCTCTGGCCAGTCTGTTCCACTGCTTGGTCACCTGCACATTTAGGTAGCACTTCCTATGTAACAGTTTCTGCCCGTTGCTTCTAATCCTACTGCTTTGGTACCACTGAGCCTGGCTCCATCCTCTTGACACCTTCCCTTCAGATACTGACAGACAATGATGAAGTTTCTTCTCTCATACCTTCCTGAGACTGAGCAGACACAATTTTCATCTTTAAGGATGTATTTTTATTTTGAAATGCCTTATTATATTTTTTCCTTTTCAACTCCATTGGAAGCATAGTTCAAAAACTACTGCAAAATTGAAGTACTGAATTTCTCTTTATAACAACAGATATGATAAAAGTGCCAAAATCATAAATACACCACATTTCTCAGTAGTCTAACATTCAGTGTCAGTGTGATTGTATTTTGTCTGACAGAAAGAAAGGCAGCTCAGATCTCAAGTTTCACTCTCCAAAATATCCCATGCTGAGCTTCACTTCATTCAGGGCAAGCACTGTTTTCTTAGATCAGTATTGCTCCTCTTGTTGACTTCTTGTTTCAGTTTATGCCTGTTGTGTTTCGCCCTGACAACATTCACCACTATGAAGTGCCTTGCCTGAACTTGCTGTAGTTCATAAGAATTTGCCATCTGTCAGAGGACCTAAAATAGATCCCTGTCACTAGATGAAGTTTTACTGAAGGCAAGGAACATTCATTTCTCTGGACCTCCTACATGTGCTCCTGTTTTTACACATCAGGAGGTTGTTGGACTGCTTTGCTGGCACAACAAGATCCTGACTTATTCCCAGCTTGCCATCTACCAGCAACCCCAAGTTCTTCTCAGCAGAGATGCCCCCTGCCAGTCAGGGACCAGTCTGTGTCATTATTAGAAATGTTTCAGTGCTGTGACCACATGCAGACCTCTAATTCTTCCTGTTTATTTCCCAGGTGTGAGAGACTGGAGAAAATTATTACTGGCTCAAACCAACAGAAGTGAGGGTGAGGGGTTGTGAGGGAAGGCAGTGCAAATTCTGTGAAACGTGGGATGTGCTCCATCCCTCACCTCCTGGAGCCTCCAGTGCAGCCCAGAATGGCTGTCAGTCACTGGCACACCTGAAGCCCCACCTGGAGGGGAGGACCTGGGGGACCAAAGCAGATAAAAGCGGTTTCACAAACACACGTGTGGTCATAGCCCATTGATTTGGATTCTATAGGAACTGAGAACATGCTGGATTTCAAACAGTAGACAATAATTTTTGTCTATATCTGCTGTGGTCAGAGCCAGGAGCCCTGCCCTGTGCCATATCACTTTCATGGCTGAGCACACTGCCTTTATCAGGGTTTCCAACCCTCTCCAGGCACCTGTTCTCCAGGCCTGTGCCCATCTAACCTGCTCCCTACCACCAGCTCCCAGCCACTACCAGGCATCAGCTGAAAGCAAAAGTTTGAAGCACCCTTTTTCTCAGGAGTAGCTGAAAGTTGTCATTCAAAACTAGAATTTTTGAGAAGTAAAAGCCTGTGAAATCTTCCCTTCTCCAGCAGCAGCAGGCAGCCCCCCTTTTCCCCAAGTTTCCTAGAAGTCCCATTCCCTATGTGCCTTGCCCTTGTGTAGGTTATCTTGCTGTGTGATTTTTATTTTTTTTTAGATGAAATTTTTCTTTTGACCAGGTTTTAGGGTCTAAATACAGATTCTCTGATCTTTGCTTCTCTTTACTTGAAAGGAAACCTGCTGGGTGACAAAAACTTTCAGTGTAAAACACTACAGTCCATCTGTGGTTAACATAGCCCCAGCAGGAATTGCACCACCAGAAATCTCACTGCACATTGTTTTGTTGTGGCTTTCATTACAAACTGACATTTCCTATGAAAATAAATGCCTTTTTCTAATTGAATTAAGAAGTATAGATAAAAAAAATACAATTATGCCAATTCTGTAGAAAATCAACACTTAAAAGACAGTGAAAAATGAAACTTAAGTTACATAGCAGTTTTATTGAGGGAAAAACAAAGTGACAGAGGTTCTTACCAAAACATTGCAACAGCACAATGCTTGGAGACTTTCACCAAAGAATCCCTAAACCTGTCCAGTCCTGTCTGGTTCATCATTTTGTAAAAAAATCTGAAGGGATGTGGGAGAATTAGGAAGGAGGCCTCAGTGAAGCATAAATTGCAAATTCCTTTCTAAGTAGGAAAATCTAATTCCATTAAGTAACAGCACAGTTTTATGTACCAGCAGTGACCTGAAATGTGAGGTAGTACTTCATTTTGGGAAATGCACTTGACAGAAATGTGTGCAATTACAGGCAAGGAAAACATAATGAACAACCATAAAACTGGGCAAAACAAAGGGTCTCAATGGAAAAATTGAACACTACACCAGAAGGGACTTAAAACTGTAAGAAACCACTGAAGAACACATACACTTAATCAGTCTGAAAAATAAATGTAAGTTAATGAAGATACAAATTTGCACTAAGAAAAAAAATTAGCCATTGTGATAAGAAGTAATGCTTGAAATATTACACCAGGGAAAAAATATTAATTAATGTAATTCCAGAGAAAAGTGACTGTAGAGAGATTTAAACCAAAATTACATTCCTAAGCTAAGATTCTGTCAGCCAACACACCTTCAGAGATATTCAAAAATACTTTAATACAATCATGCATATTCTTTAAGATGGATAAATTTGAGACTTTGTTCTAGAAACTATGTTAGTCACACCAGGAAACTTTTATTTCTTAGGAATTCAACACAGATACTAAGAAAATAAATAATTTATATTGTTGGGATGAGACTGTCATATGAAAAGTGGTAAACAGATCCAAGAAAATTAAGAAAAATTAAGGAAAAAAAAGTGTGTTCACATTTCTTTTCAGTAATGATCTATAGGCCTGTTTTGAAAATAAATGCAATAAATATATCAGATAATATATATCTCATATCTGAAGATAGCTGTAAGCTTTGGATCCTAAAAAAATTATTAGGATGGAAGTTAAATTAAAGTCAAGGAAGTTTCTTTTCAACTAATTTAAGGTCATGCCCTGAAGTGATCTGCAGGGGATAAAAATAGGTAAAGTTTCATTAAATAGTATTCAGAACCTCATTCCATTAGTAAAATAGTATAACATAACAGTCAAAAATACCTATTTTGGCACAAAAGCAGAACTTAATATGTTGCAGTAGACTATTCTCTTTCAAGAGTATTCCTCGGGAAATAGAAATAGTTTTAGAGTATCATGTTGCTACACTACTTTTCAGAACAAATATTTATGTAAAATCTAGTGGGAGAAATACACTTTATACTCTACGGTCAGAATGTAGTGAAGTTGCTGAGTGCATATACAAAACATTTGAGAAATAATGATCTTGATAAACACTTTTCTTGCAAAATCTCAGTGGAACTAATTTTCAATAGTAAATTTACTAAAATTAAGTTTTTTCTAAGTATCAAAACAAACATTTCTTTTCACCCATTCTATGATATTTTATTGAGAAAGTCAGAAGTGCTTAGTCATGATTACCCAATATGAATTTAATATCTTATTCCCTTTTTCATTTATAACAATTTTAATAAGGACTTTTAATAATGACTTGTGTAGAAAAGTCAATTTATTGTATGAAATACTTCATTACAGAGCAAGAAGAAATGCCATAAAAGGAAATTTAAAAATACAATAAGAGCAGCAAGTCAGAGAGGCTGGAATTGCAGTTTTACTTTTCAGTGTTCTTGATATAAGTAGATGGTTTTTTAAAGCATTTTTTCCCACTGTCTTGAAGCAAGATTTTATGAGAAACCAAGCTTTATAAACAACACATAACAGTGAGAATACATTTATTTCAGCTGACTATGGAGTCGCAATACTAACTACCTTTTAAGAAGACTTTTATTTAATGTTCTTGATTCTAATCACTATTAAGTAATAAAACTATTTTCAACATTGTACTGAAATGTGTGTGCAGCTGAGTTGAACTCAAAAAGCTTCACATGGGTTGATAAATTTTGCAAATCAAAATATTGAGAAACTGATATTTAAATGGATTTGATTTTAATTTAGACTCAGGAAAACTTTCAGTTTAGGTCAGCATAAAATCAAAGGTAGAAGCCCAGTGTAAGGTCTGGGATAATTTGTAATCATGATATTTCTTATAGTTAAATCAGTGAAACAAAATAATAATATGTATGTCTTCAAAAACAACAATGTTTTTCCTTGTGAGAGACTGTTACAAGATAATGGCTCAGTCAGTCTTTCATGAGGGTACACCTACACATTCAAACAGAAATGGAATCTAGGCTTAATGGACTGAATCTAGATTAAAGTTATTTCTTCCTTATTTTCAAAGTACATGTTTTCTAATGTTTATAAGCAAGAAGAAAAAAAAATCAAGTCACACAAATGAGGGAAAAGATTAATATATTTAATAATCTAAATTCAACATTTATCTGAACTTGGTATCTTCCCCTGTTCAAAAACCCTTGGGATAGAAAAAGAAAAATGACAATATTCTTTTAGCTTTAAATTTTTTTCTCCATAGTTGGACTATCAGACACCTAATGCAGCTATTTTTAATATGTTTTAATCTTACTATAGGAGAATAAGTGCCTCTAAAAAGTGATACTAACAAACTACATTCCTGTAGCAATTTATTCTGCTACATGTCAGAGAACTAAAGTATGCAAATTAAAAAGTAATCAAATTGTATTGCAAGTAGAATTCAGGTTCTCAAACTAGAAGAAATGTACCAAAAACAAAAGCTGAAAATTACAGAGAAGAAATAAGACAAGGAAAACAAAATTATTTGTCATCACTGTACTTTTATCAGGTTTCAGAACTGAGTATTTAAAATAGCAATTAAAAAAATGAAAAAAGGCATGTTATATATTATTGCTACATGGTTATTAAAGACTTTTTTTTTTAAACCTTCATGTTGGTAAAAATTAGGAAAGTGCCTTTGGACTGCTTCATATATAAGTATGTAGTAGATTAAATTGTGGCATTTCCACACCACAAGTGTTCCGAAATTCATATCCTGTGCTGGAAAATGTTGACTCAGGAATGATTTACCACTTTCTTTATAATTTTTATAGATGAGGATATATAGAACCTACTCTGTGTTGCTACTCCAGTATTTCTGTTATTGATACCTGATGGAAATTGAGGCTATCAATGTTTCTCAGTACTTCATAGTCATGGGGATTTTTTGAATCAGGTTACCAAAGTGGTTCAGTGCTAATACATGTGGAATGTCTGACCTTCAAAATCTGGCCTGTTTTTGCATACATGAGACATCCATAAATAGAGAAAATATATTATAAATTATAAAATGTGCATAACTCCCTAATGTTCTCATTACAGTGATATGAAAATGCTCAGTATCTTCCAAGAGGGTCAAGAATTTAATTTTATGAGAAAGCATATTCATTCCTCCTACAGATATTGGCACATAATAGGTTCACTCAGCACATCTGGGAACTACTGAAAGAATTTCATCCTACCAAGCATGTATGTTGATGTTTCAGCACCTACTGAATTCAGATAGATTAAGCTAGGGGCTAGAATTAAAACATGTCATCATATAATTTTATAAAAGTGCTAACTATATGATTCTTATTTTTCATATCTTTCACCTTTTGTATTTCTAGAAAACAGGAAATTATTTAATGCTCTGATATGTATAACTGATTGACTGCTTTCCCTGTTTAACTGTGCATATATCCAGCTGTTTGTGTCCATTCATTCAGTGAGTACTGCACTAGAGACACCTGACCAAGTAATAAGCTTTTGTTGTTAATGTGACAGGCAAGGAACCACCATCTACATGTTATGTACTGCCAAATACCCAGCACATATATATTTACAGCACCATAGTTGTACTGTGTGCACATGTTGTCAGAAAAATAGTTCAAATATTTGCAATGTATGGACTATTTTGCATCATGGCTGCATCATGACTACATTGTTGTTTTATTTTTAAAAAAATCTGGTATTGTAACTCATCATTAAGCTGAAAAAATTCTTACTGTCTCAAGTTATATTTTTATATTTTGAAATGTCTTAAACAGGTATTTTTTATCCATTCTTATACCTGCATGCAATTAAAAATAGGAATTTTCATCCTAATTCCACCCTCAAAGTGATAACTGCCATTTGAGTTCAAATCTATATTTAAAAAAAACATCAAAAGGGACTTCTTGCATTCTCATTCTCTAAAAGTAAGGGAAGCTTTGGAAGGTGCCTCTAAGGAAAAAAAAATGCTGTTTCTTCTTTTTTGTGCAGTTTAACCCTATTGAATAAATCCTCTGATGGTTACTTACTTTAATTCATGTTAGAATAAATGTAGTATCACTTCAATTAAGTTGAACTGAATGATACTAAATTTTTAAAGGGATAAAAAGTAGGTTTTTCACTTCAAGTATATCTGAAATAGTGGTAGGTCTTTGTCTCCTATCTATCGAATATTTTCCATGAAATTATGTTTAAAACAGGTTGTCTCCATCAGCTTTAGTGTAGTTGCTAACCTAACTGAATTCAGTGTAGGATTAAATATCAAGTGAAAATTAAGGATGTGAATACATGCTTTCTAGGACAGAATTCAAATGGGGAATAATTAAGTTCCCATGCGATTAAGCACTTTTTTCTTAAAAACAAGTAGAAAGTGTCAATAATCCCACCCATGCAGAATTATCTAGCCAAACTTGAAACTTTCAATTCTGACCTTACGTTAAGGTCACTTCATTTGACAAAACTACAGATTTTAGAAGACCAAAGTCTTTCTTTTTCATGTTCAACATACTGACCTTTTCACAAGACTCTACAGAGGCATCACTAATTCCATAAAAGTTTTTATGACTGCTCGGGGCACAGGGGTGACTGTCAGATCCTAATATCTGAAATATTATAATTAAAAATATTTTTAAATACTCTAAGAATTAAAAAGACAAGCTTATTTTTGTGAAAGAAATAGATTATTTGAGCTATGTCATATCATTTTCATACATCAGATACCTAAGACAGAAATTGCAGTGATAGACAGCAGATATATTGCATATTGCTCCTTCTTTGCAGCAAGACAGAAGAACCCCAGAAATAAAATTCCTGAAATATAGCACAGAACTTTGTCATTGTATCCATCAGAGGATAATTAATTCCCTAAAGGAGTCTGCCAAGCTTCCTAACAAAAATATCCATACAATTTATGCTTCAATCACGGCCAAATTCTTTCAATTACATGAAGACTAACTGGAACATCAGCAGCCTCTCCAGTGGGCTATTCCAATTTCATTACTTTTATGCCAGTAGATGACAGCTTGTTGTTGAAATTGATCTCTCTTATAAGGTTTATAACATACTCTTCAAATTACTGTGCATCTTCAGATTTTCTTCTTTTCTCAAAGGTCTCAAGAAAGGTTAATAATATCAACAATACAGTCTTGGTTAAAGTAGCACTACTTAAAAGAATGGCTTCCACTAAATTATGGTTTTGGTCTTATCTTATCCACTGACAAGGTCAGATTCTGTCATCCTTCCTTTTCTGCTTATTTACCTACATGATCAGTGATTCCAATTATCTTTTAGAAAAAAAACTCAAAAAACAAGATATTGCTTAGCTGTAAATAAACCTGACAAAACTCTGAACAGTTGCATATCTAAATGGTCAAAACTTCTCAAGGTCTGTCTGGTCCTATGCTTGGACTGCTGCTGGTCCTTCAATTTCAGCTAATGATTGTTCTTTCAGCTAATAGACGTTAAATCTAATAGGGATTTTTCTACACTATGGCTGCAGTCACTATAGATGTACTTCAAACATTTTAAAGCTCTTTTAAAATACACATACATATACTTTCAAATGAAACCTGTTGGTTTATAAAACTTTGCTTAATATCTTCATAGGTAGAGTGAATGGAATTCTTAAATGAAAAAAATTCTGAATAATAATAACAATATAAACATAAATATAAACAATAAAGTTTCTGAAAAGCAAAATTCCCATCAATACCATCTGGAAGCAAGCTAGTAGTCAAATTTATTGAGAATGCTTTTAAAGCTGCTTCAAACATTGCCAACTTTTAGCATTTGTGCAGGAATTTTTCATGGCTGGTGTTGGCCTAGGGTGTGTGTTTTGGGAAAGCTTCAGTGGAAATTGTTCAACTATCTTTGACATGTGAGTTAAGGGAAAAGGCAACATTTGGTCAATGTAATATAGCTGGCAATCTTTTCCTTGTAAAACATCAATGCCTCCAATCTTTGGAGCAGCAGCTGACATTTGGAATGGTAGTTTCTATATTATTTATCTTTCTTCTTTTGTCTTCATGAACTTGACCAAACTATGACCAAATGATAAGAAGCCAAACTACTAAAGACTGCCCAGTCATCAGTTATTTCACTGAATTTTTCTACTGCTGTTCCTACATGATCATTTAATATGTCCAAGCTTCTCACAGGTCACAGCACTGACTAAAATGTCATTTAGTATACTGTGCTTCTACTTTCTTCAAAAAGCTATTGGACATGCTCCAGCCCTAAACTGAAAGTAATAAGAATCTGAATTTGTTAAAGAGAACTTTAAATGCCCTGGCTTGGCACAAGGTCTGAGTCTGACGCAAGGTCTGAGTCTGACACCTGATTGGCTTCTCTTCTTGATGAAGCAAAAGAAATTTCATAGTGATACAGAGCAGTCAGACAGACATGAGGAAAAAATTTTGGAGTGCATCAGCTAAGAGAGAATATGAGAATGAGAAACAATATCTGTTAAAGTAAGACGACAGGATTAGGGAAACAAATGGGGACATGTTGGACATGAAAAATGAATTATGAGCTGCTGGGACAAAGAGCACAAGCTAAGAAAAGCACTAAGTCCAGACATAGATTAGCACAAGACCTGTTTAAGAATGGCTGGAAAAAGGGAGAGGAACTATGAATACACTAAAAACACATTTATGATAGCACTCATTTTCAACTAAGATGTAGAAAGTAATATTGTGTTAGTTTATATAATATGTAGGGATATGAACACTTGCTTTTAAAGCAAAAAATTCATATTTATCGTTCTATTCTATGATTTCTTTTTTTAAATGAATATGGTCCTCTATCAACAGGTTATCTGATATGTAAGTGATTTCCAATCACATCGGCTTGGAAGAAGTTAACACAGACTTGATGCTTCCACGATTGCATGCTCTACTTTAGAGATCATGAAGTTGTCCTTTGGCTAATTGCAGAATGTCTTTGATGTTTTGCAGTTTCCTGTATTTGTTACTCAGCAGATGTCCAGCTCATTGTAGTCACCCTTGAGCAAATTATCTTGTTGTCCTGAGTTTTAATACTTGCCCAGTAGTGTTTTTGTTTGCTTTCCTGTTGCTATCTTCAGTCCTCAGGGTCTGCAGCAGATGCTTATTATAGTTTCTCTTTTGTCTTCACTATTATTCTGTCTGTATGTGGAATATTTTGCTGACATTTCACACTTTTGAAAGTTCTGAAGAATTCTGGATGAAAAAAATTAGGAAAAGAGATCTGGGAAAAAGTAGTCATTAACATCTGCCCAGCTAGTGAAGATTAGAAAAGACACACAAACTGCCCTGAAGAGAAAAAATATACTATTTCCTTCAGCTCAGAAGGCATCACTGGCATATTTTCCTCACCAGACACTTTTTCTTTATTGTGGAAAAATAGCCTCTTCTTTGAAGTTTATTTTATACCTGATTCTTTTGTGTTTATACTTATCAACTACTAAACAATAGTAGCATGCCCATAGTGACTATTAATCTATGGGGATGGTATCTGTTAAACTGCACACCTGCTGCTCAGTAAATGAAAAGGTCTCACTAATAATACTCTTGAATATGCCAAAACTCACCTGCAGTTTGAATAACTATAATGATAGGACGAGACTTTCCCTCCTGGGTCATTTTCAGTCCTTGGAAATGAGTTTTCCCTAATCTAGTTCCTGAAAAAAATCTAATTGTATTTATAACAATTTTATTGACCAACTTAACCAAGTAATGAGATGCTTCATTCTCCTAATGCTTAGTGTAACACACATCCTAGGAGACACCTCAGTCTAAATTGAACCTTGTAAAAAAAAAGGAGCCAAGCACAGCAGTACCTTCTCTTCTTCCCTGTTTTTATGGGCTTCCACTACCCAAAACTAGCACAGACTTAATGCAGTCTCCTAGGTTTTATCCAAGGACGGACAGATTTACCTTTTGGTATCAATAACAGGGAGTATGAATACAGTATTCTTGTGTAGGTCTTCTGGCACTCTTAACTCCAAATCTCAGCAGGGATTTGCAAAAGAACGGAATGATGCTGAGCACATATATTGGACTAAATACTTTTGTTCAATTCTCAGTCCATACATCCCTTCACCAAAGACATGAAGACAATATTCTAAATCTTACAATTAAGTGAAAATAGAGGTTGAAAACTTTTTAATTTCTTCCTAAATCATGTAACCTTAGTCATCACACAAAGATTTTCTTGTACTACAAACGTAAAATGTTCTTTCAGTCTGTCAGTGAACATATGTAGTACAAAATGGTACTAATTCAAAGTGCAATCCTCATTTCAGAATTATACACCTAGACTTCAGAATACCTTTGACATTTCATAATAGTGCAGAGGAGAGCAATATATTTTTTACACATCTAGGTATCTATGCTGGTCAGAAAATATGTGGTAATCATCTTGATTATCTTTAATTTTTCTTAGCCTCTCAAAACTGCATCTCTTCAAAGGAAGAGAGCATGCCTGATAAAAGCATTTAGTAATCTGCCTTATATTTAGAGGGGATGTAGGTAAAGTAGTAAAAAAAATCCTTAGTCCAACATGTTGGTGTACTATTGAGAAACTAAAAGCTATTTACATCACCAGCTTCTCCTCAGTATTTTGCCTTATTTTTAATTTTTTTTAAGAGGAAAGTTAAACTACACCTTGAGGAATGATGCAGGCATTTTTGTCAAAGCAAATTTGACACAGCAGAGCCGAAGAAGGTCCAGAAGTGGCCAACAAGTCATCAAACTGAACTGACAAGATCACCCAGCAGTGGTCTTATTACCTTGAGCGTATAGCCAAGTTTATTCAATATCAGTATTTCATGCACAGAAATTATGGCTGTTCCTGCACCGACAGATTATATATGTTTATACAAACCACAGAACATTCAGTAACACCTAGGCTTTTCAGTAGAGAGCTCAGCTTTGAGAACATGGCTTTGATTGAATCTCAAATGGGGGATTTATATCATGTAACTTTAGCTATTTAAAAGACCTTTCACTTAGATATGCAAAACATCAGCATCAGGGAGATAGGCATGTCACAATGTAAATTAATTCCATTTATCAATCTTTTTCAAGGGGGGTGATTACATAGCTGCCTGTTTCTCTTGGCTTGTCACTAGATGACAATTTACTCTAGTCATCTACCTTCTAAATGGCTGGTTAGGATAAATGCATCATTCCACCACCATAAGATTTCATAAATCGTATTTAAAACCTAAAATGTAACACACAGACTTTACATACTGGGAAGCAGTTAGGCACGGTGGATCTACACTTATTTTTTTTCTTAAACTAGGCTTTTTGAATGGTATCTCTTTTTACTCTCCTAGGAAAAACTATGCAAAGAAACTACTGTAAATACTGGTTTTGATGAACAAGCTTTTCCACTACAAAGACAAAAAAAGTAGGACCATATTTCACTCCTTGAAAAGGTTAGCAAACTATTTCGTAAAGTGGTTTCCTTGGGGCTCTCCAAAACAACTGGGCCAGTTCTATGCAGAAACAATGCACAGAAGATATAAGGGGACTGGAATCTTTTGAACCAGCAGCTGTGCTACCTGCGGCTCTCCATAACAAGCCGACCAATTCCTTGTGGAAACAGAATGAGCACAAGATATAAAAAGATCAAAATTGTTTGAACCAGCAGCTGTGCTACCTGCAGCAGTTAATCTTTTCTGGCAATCTGTTAGAGACACACATTCCTCAGGCTAAGAGGACTAAGAGGCTTTTGCTGACTGCTGTTCCTCTGAGAGAAGCTAAGTCCAATTTTCCCTTCGTATTACTGGAACAGTTAAATAGTGGACTCATATATGTATTAGGGGGAAAAAAGTCACTTTCATTTCCTTTCTTGGAAAGGACATTTTTGCTCAGTTGCTTTGAATAAGCAACTTTGAACTGGCAGCTCATTTCTTAAACCAATTTTACTTAAATTAAATGGTAATATCTTTTACTATGAAGAAGCTAAAATCATATAAGTTGAAAGGTATTAAATAATAGTCAGGTATGGGCAGAAAAGTATTCTTTGCGGTGGACCCAATATCTTCAGTGAAGACAAAATTCATTTTTGTACTATTACATATAAATAAAACCTTAAGTTTATCTGGCTTTTAAAATACTGTGATATTCTTGGGCTTTTTTGATTTTTTTTTTCTTCTCCTGTTAAGTACTGTCTCTCTTTTACTCTCATTGGATAAATAATTTAAATAGAACAGCCTTATGGCCCTACAATACTTGCCCTCTTTTTTCCTAAGACTTATTTCTCCATATATTCTCTTTCTAAATTTAAGATGCGTCTTTTGCATTATGGATAATGATCTAATGCTTTAGAACAGTTTCAATTTCTAGCTTTCCTTTATCACAGTTACACAATTTTATTAAATATTTTGTTGGTTAGAAGAGGAATATTTTATATTTGATTTACATTCCAGACACAATTTGTTCAGTCACAGAACAAAGTAGCTGTCTGGCCACATTTCTTTCAACAACTATCGAGAAATAGAATAAGGGAAAAGGGACCCTTTTCTACAATGCTAAAAAAAAAAAAAGAAAAAAAAAAAGGAAAAAAAGTAATTTTGCATTTGTAATTTTCCAAACACAGAAAAAAATATATAGACCTAGGGCTTTGGGAGCAAGCATAGAGTTAATTAATTATAATACATTTCTAGGCTTTCAATCTTCAGGCAGCCCTCAACCACACTGGGAAGATCTGCTGCTGTCTTCCTTTAATATTCCTCCCAAAAAGGGAGTAAATGAGTCACAAAATAGTGTAACAGTAAGCAATGTATTTTTGTGTGTGCAAATTAAACATTCTGCCCATGTTTTTGTACCTATCTTTATGCCTGATTCTGAACAACAGTAAGAATGTAGAGATGTCTTCATGCATTAGGGAGCCCATGTAAGATGTATTTTCAACTACCTTAGCAGGTTTCCTGTAGTATGGTCAGGCAGGAAGGCAAAAACAAAGATGAATATTTTTTTCTTCATGCTTGATATTTCAAAATATGTGAAAGCTGTTCTGGAAAGGTAATGCTCAGGAGGAATGAAAAGGAGCAGCATATCCTATTCTAATCATTCTATGATTACGGCATATTAATTTACTTTCAAGTTCAAAACCAGTTTTTAGGAAGAACCATATAGCTCTTCTTGACAAGAAGAAAGCATAAAGTTGTTACAAAAGTGGACCATCAACTAGTCTTTGATGACATAAAAAATGCTTTATTTCTGATTACCTTAATATCCCATATTTCACTTTCTTCACATACTAGTGTTGAAGGCTTTCACAATGCTACAAAACCAAATAAATTAATTGACTTAGCACACAAAAAACACCATACCTTGTCCTAGGTTCTCTTAAATGCACATCTTTTGTCATATTTCAGTTTCAAAGAGTAGAATTGTAGCAGTTACCCTGTGTAAGCTACAAGGGTATGCAACTGGACTCTCTGGAATCAGGCCCAAGGGTGGTAAGCCTGAGTTAGGGGTGAAATCAGCAGCCCAGCTGAGGTACATGTACATTATAGCACACAACATGGGTAACAAACAAGAGCTCAAAGCCGTGGTGCAACAGCCAAGCTCTGATGTGGTCACCATCATGGTAACGTGGTGGGACAACCCACACAGCTGGAGTGCTGCACTGGATGGCTACAAGCTCTTCAGAAGAGACAGGAAAGGGAGAAGAGGTGGAGGGATGACCCTTTATATTAGGGAGGCTTTTGATGCCATGGGTATTGAAACTAATGATGATGAAGTTGAGTCCCTATGGGTAAGAATTAAGGGGAAGGCCAACAAGGCTGGCATCCTTGGAGTCTGTTATCATCCAACCAACCAGGAAGAAGTAGAGCACAACTTTGTAAACAGCTGGAGAATGTTTCAGGATCACCAGCCCTTGTTCTTGTAGGTGACTCTAACCTACCAGACATCTGCTGGGAACTTCATACAGCAGAAAAGAGGCAGTCCAGGAAGTTTTTAAAGTGTGTACAGCTTTTTGTCACAGCTGGTGAGTGAGCCCACCAGGGGAGGGACTATATTAGATCTGTTGTTTGCAAATTGAGATGGGCTGGTGAGAGAGGTGGTGGTTGGAGGCCACTTGTTGCCTCACATCATTAATGAAGACAAAGATTTCAGCCCTTTCAATCCAATAAAATCTGTGTTCATTTTGGACTTGACAGTGCTCTAAATTATGCTAGCCTAAATTAAACTATTACACAGCCTGTTTTTCCTGGAGCATGAAGCTCAGACATGCTCTATATACTGAAAAAAGCCAGAAGAAATACTAGGGGGTTGTGCCATCTGGAAGTATACCAAAGGCTGTTTCAGGTAATTTTTCTCTCTTGTGATGAAAATAGAGATCTATATTTGGTATTTAGAAGTCAAGTTCTAGATGGATAATAACTTTCTCATTGAAGGACTTTTGCGATATTTTCACTGAGGTAGATTAAGGATAAAAATGGAAAAAGTTATTGATAAGATTCAACGAAACAACATACATTTTCAAATACCATCCAGTTCTCAAGAATTCAGATGAATCCTCACATCTTGTGACAACTCTTATGAAACATAGTAAAAATATCTCAGAATCTGTATCTTTTTGCAGAAGATCATGTACCCCATTTCTCAGTTTACATTAACATTCTCTGCAAATACATCAAATCCTCAGTAATTACCACAAAGGGAAACCCAATCCTCCTCGGGACTAACAAACTAACATGTACCAAAGTAATATGATATAATTCTTGTTTCAAATCAATTTTGAAAATATGTGCTAATGAACATAGTTATTCTTCACTGAGAAGAAACAGACATTTTTATGTCAAAGAACTTGGTTTAAAACTCAAAAATAACACTGTTTCTTGGAGAAACAAGCCATGAATGAAGATTTCCTAAATGTATTATTTATGTATTCTGGACTTGAATAATGCTCTGAGCAATCTGATCAAGTTGAAGATGCCCCTTCAGGGCAAGGGTCTTGGAATAGGTGATCTTTAAAAAGTTCTTTCAAACTCATACTACTATATGTCTTTATATTGCATACCATGTTTTATATTCCATACAGGGGAAGGCTGAGTAATAATAGTAATAATGTAGGATTCTTAAGTCTAAAGAGATGACTGGGGCTTTAGGAGAGAGTGAGAAACATCTCTAAAATATAAACTGTTAAAACCTGACTCATTTGCCTTCTCATCAGTTTAAAAAGATATCTTGTATGAAATATGGCAGATTCAAAACAAAAACAATCAAAAAGTAAAGTGACTCATACAGCTTCTAGTTCTATGCTTATCCTATCCACACGTAGCATACTGTGGATGATAAAACTTCAGATGTATTCAAAGCAAGACTAGTGGATGGGAAATTCATTAAAGGTTACTAAACCTACAGGAAAACTAGAACACCAAGTCATCTTGCTAAGAAATGGTTACAGTCTTGAACAATGTATTTCTCAAAAATCCCCACCTCTAATGATAATAGCATCCTCGCACCAATAAATTTTTTGTTTAACATGGAAGTCCTAGTTGTAACATGCAGTTTCTAGGGAAAAGTTCAGAATTCTTGTAAAAATATCAGAACACAGAGTTGTAGAAGGCTTCAGATGTGACAAAAATATTCAGTAGCAATGCTGTTAAGTACAGCTTGTGTTGTGGTCCCAACGCAAGTAGAACAAAAAGGCCCTGGGTATTCTAGAGGACCACAGGCTGTACATAAGCCAGCTGTGTGGTGTGGCAGAGGACAAAAAGCATTCTGGATGCATTAGGTAGAGCATTGTCAGCAGTTTAAAGAAGATGACCCTTCATCTCTACTGAGCCACATTTGGAGTACTGGGTCCAGACATGGGGTCCCCAAGAAAGTGAGACATGGATTTACTAGAATAAGCTCAGCAAAGTACCATGATTAAGGAACTACAGAATCTGGCATATGAGGAGAGGCTGTGAGTGCTGGGAATGTTTAACCTAGAGAAGAGAAAACACAGGAAGATCTTATTAATGGAAGGAGGCAAAGATGGACTCAGAGTTTTCTCAGTGGCTCTACTACAGAACAAGAGGAAATGGTCAAATTTTTTACCATTTTGACAAAATTTTTGACCAAAACAGAGCACTGTTTTTACCATGAGCACGGTCAAATTTTGGAAGAGGTTGTTCAAAGTGGTTGTAAAATCTCAATCCCCATACATATTCAAAACCCAAACAGACATAGACATGAGCAGACCTTGATCTGAGCAGTAGATTTGGACTAAACAATCTCCAGAGATCCCTTCCAACTCAACCATTCTGTGAATCTAGGGTTACAATCTATTAGTAAAAGCAAATCAGTTCTTAAGAAATTTTATTAAAACACACAGACACAAAATCCAAGTATAGAGAATAAAAATATTAACAAACCTTTCATTAGTTTTTGGGGTTTTTTTCTTTCTAATGACTTCACTGGTAGGATATGTACCACAATTTAGATACTATTTTGGTTCCTATAGAACAGAAATAACAAATTAGGCCATCTGACCCAAGATAACATATCTGGCAAGGAAAATTAACAACATGTGGGATGAACTATGATGATAATGCTGAGCTATTTTTTTCTTCCTTAGTGAAAAAAGATTACACAAGACTTACCTATGCAAACCAAATGAAAGTGAGAGGAGTGACAAAAATATACAGATTTATTTTTCAGACAAAAATTTATATACATCTTATGAATGTGTAAGACTGTTATATCTTGTGTTTAATAAAAAGGTTCCATATTAGGATGAAAAACATCCAAACATCTGCAATTTTCCAGGTAAGTCTGATTGAAATGATAATTAAAAATTCATAGATCTAATCAAGTTCATAATTTCAGAGGAAAGATCAAACCTTAGTTCTGTCCACACACAACAAAAGTACGGTATTCACTCTGACAAATTTTTCCAGTCATACATTTTTTTCTGTTTCCCAAATGCCAAGAATTCTCAATATGCTCATAACATGATATTTTGCAAATTTACAAGGCTCTGATCTTTGTGTTTTGGATCAGACATCAAATCATCATTTAGATGAAACATTAGCCGTTTTCTGGAGAAATCATAAGCATTTATTTTGTGTATTCAGTGTCCTGGGAATGGAGACTGGTCTGTTTTGGAGTCAATTTTTGTTTTATATCAATGTAGCTTTGCAAGGTTGGCGTGCTAAAAGAGCATGCTGTTATTTCTTTACAACAAAGTAAGCACCAATACTCCTGAGGAAGCCCAAAGTGAGAGTGTTTACTGAGCACAGTGCTCTGTTTTATTTAATTATGGAGTAACAGAATCACAGAATTGCTAAGGTAGGCACCTATGTAGGTCACCTTGCCCAACTGGCCTGCACAAGCAGGACCATGTAGAGCTGGTCACTCAACACCAAATCCAAATGGCTTTTGAACCCCTTCAAAGATGGAGACTCCATAACCTTCCTGAAAAATCTGTTTCTGTGCTTTACTGCCCTAGCAGTAATTTTTTTCTTTAATTGGAATTTTATAAAATTTACTGGAATATCTTTACTACCCCCCATCAGGTATTTAAATATATTGAAAACTTCCCCTCAGCCTTCACTTTTCCAGTATAAACAAGTCCTACTCTCTGAACCTATTCACGCATGCTTCAAATCCATATCTGAAAGTATGAGAGATTTGCTGTACATTTATACCTACTAAGCTGAAATAATTCAAACAATTTTGCTCACGTTTCCACATACTAATATAATTAATGTAGGAATCAAAGACAGTATGGTCTCACTGCCACCACTATCACTGAACACATTACAAAGGCTGAGAGAACTTTCTCCTCTGTTTGAAATAAGAGATAGACCCATCTACTTTGAGAAGATAATTTCAGGACATTTATTTCACCCTGGCCAGATAATTTCATCTAGATGAAAATTGTTTGTCTAAACTTAAAGGGGCTGGAAATTTCAGGCAGACTTCTTTTTTTTGGGCTCCTGGTGTTTAGTTCTTCATAGTTCAAAGAGCTAAATAATCACTCTACTCACACACTACAAGGAATACAATTTCTGCCGTAAGAATCTGAATTCTGCTTTAGGGTTGAGACACCTCGAAGTTAAATGCTGCATTAATCACTTAACAAATAATTAAGTCCTGAGACCTCTAACACCCTTAGAGTCTAAAAAATCTGAAGAAAAAAGTGAAGTGACTATTTTACTGAAAAGATGCACAATTTGCCACTAAGTGAATTTGCAGAAAATAAAGTATATTTACAATATTCCATGTTTAAAAGAAAACAAACACAACCCCTTACACCATGAAAGAGTTAAAAGACATGTTACTACCTATAAATATTGACTGAGACAATCAATTTCATTTTTATCTTGGATAAATAAGATTGAATTTTCCTTACATCCCATATTCAATATTTTCAGTGAAAAAATGCATTTTTTATACAAGTTCTTTATCAATCTATATTCCAACATACTAGGGGAGTATTTTATTAATCTTGCAAAAGTCAGTCATTTCAATAGGAAGAATATATTAAGTTCAAAAGAATAAGCTTTCTTTAGTATGAGAACAAAGCCTTCATCCTCACAGACTTAGAGATACTCACTAGAGATACATGCATTTGCTTCAGCATTTTGTTTGACAAAATCATGCTTCATCATTTGCATTAGATTCACTTAAAACTTTCAACACACTTCTCCTTTATCTTTCAGCTACTTTTATGTTTCCATTAGCTTTATATGTTCTTATTTGGGATGGAGAATGGGAAGCAAAACACTTATGAGATGAAACTCAGCAATCAACTAAGCTGGGTCTTACATTTTTTTAGATAATCTCTTTATCTCTCGCATACAGCAGCTACACTAGACTCTGCTTCAGCTTTTACCTTGTGCTGAACAAGATGCTGAAAGTTTTGAGACTCAGTGGAACTTGCTATGAAGGAGGAGCACCAGGTTTTTACAGAAAATATTCAAGGTATAAAATGGAATATTACTTTAAGGAAAAACTGAACCAACAGTACTTAGAAAAAGCTATTAAAAATATTTGTTTAAAAAAATTAACTTTATTTCCCCTTATTTCTTACTTCTATCTGTGATTAAAGGTGAAAAAACAAAATTACATACAGCATCCAATATGATTTTGACAATTTGTATCAAATAACAAGGTACTAAAATTACTATTGTTAGATTAAATTTAACTTTGTAAATATTTGTGGTGGTTTGGCACAAACTATTAATTAAACTCCTTGTAAAATAAGCTCTGCCCCTTCCTGCAATGAGGACATTAGCCTCTCCTTATACTTTACTATTTATGTCATGGCCAGATCCTTTACCTTTCAACTACTTGCACATATATAGACATACAGGTATATGTGGCACATCTCCAATCATCCAGCGGTTGTTTCCACCATTATAAGCAAATAGCACTTGCCTTTGCAAGTTTGCAGGTTTGCAGAGTGTGATGTAATCAATCTGCCAGGCCTCCCCACATTTATATTTCAACCATTGCTCCCCAGAACACAGGGACTTTACCCACTTGTCCTTGCTTCTCATGGTACATGTTGCATGACTGTGGATAAGCACATATTCCTCTAGACAGTCCAAATCCACCAAAGCAAGTCATCTTCTGTGATTCTTTATGAATATTGAACCTCTTCAGTACCTTGGTTTATTGCTGTCTTGCTCTCTTTTTCCTAACAGATACTCTATTGTACATGAGACAGTATTATGACTTTTGGAAAAATGTTGACAATTCAGTAGAAGACAGGAATCAAACTGAAGTTCAGTGAAACTCAGACTCCATGGAGAAGAAAAAGTCAGAGTGCAATGGATTGTAAAAACTTGAGTTATTACTTTGAGCAATTTAATTTCTGAGAGGCACTGCAGTGTTTTAAGAATCACTTAAAATCCTTTTTAAAAGGATTTAAGAATTCCTCTATCATTTACTTTGATTAACACTCATTACTTCTTTAGATGCTATCACTGAATTGTTACCATTACTATTAAACTAAAACCAGGATTAATATATTTCACTTTATTGTAGTAAAATGATAACATAACTATTTCAAGAATGAAACATTTTCTTTTAGCCTCTTTAAAAAGACTCATGTGATTATGCCCATGCAGATTTAAAAAAAATTACTGTATTTAATTTATACATAATTTCTTACACAAAAAAACTCCCTAGAAAACACAGTTACTTCTGTTTTACCAAAATTTTTTTCTAGTCCACAGTTCTACAAGATGAACCTGGAAAATATGCTAAGTGCTTTAAAATTTTTATAGGTATAGATATCTTATTTAAATCAGTGAAATTGGACATTTAAGTCACCTTCAGTTTTAGAATTCATAATGCCACATAACCCATTTCTCAGCTTTTACATAATTTTATGATAAGCAAATCTCCCATGGAAATGATAAGTTTTCCTTATGGAAGCTCTCAAGCTGGGCCTACACTAGAAATCCAGTAATGGGGTGTATGGTGGGCAGTTGTTGAGTTAGACAAAGCAGAGGTATTCACTGGGGAGGGAGCTATTTTACATCATCATTTAGAGTCACTTGAATGAAATTATGCCATACCATTATCTCATCAGTAAAACCATGTCAACCTTCCAGATATTCTCACATCATACCTTTAACTTTGCAGAGTTTTGAAATCATATCTGTGCCTGATAGTATGTGTTACAGAAAAAGTAATGCAAATAATAAACAAAAAAGTAATGCAAATAACAAATACAAAAGTAACACAAATAACAAATACAAAAGTAACACAAGTAACAAATACAAAAAATATTCTCATAATGATAATTTAAGTGATAACTTAAATAGATTTTCATTGTTCTCTCCTTTCTAAATGACCTCCAAATAAGGAATTAGCCATGCTTTGTTTGGCATTAACCAATTTTTGACTGAAACAGTAAAATTCTAATGTAATAGACATTCTAGCCAGTAGTTTAAAATACATGTGTACAAAATTAAGAAAAAAATAAAAAAAGTGGAAATAAAACTTGTTTCATGTAGATCTGAGACATAATGATGTACTCCTCAGTTTGAGATACAATTATCCATATAGATTTTTAGACAAAAAACATTTGTCCCATAACTTCAGTAACCTCTCTTCTAGCTGTAAAATGTGCATTCTTTCATTATGTCCTGTTTTGCCTTCATTTAGCTGACAGCATGTATCAATGGGGACACTTGGGCAGTGATAAAAGCCCATTAGCCACAAGAAGAGGAAGATGGGATAGATACAATTATTATTAATGAAGCAAATGCCACCTAGAATTTCTAAGCATTGTTCACTTTCTAAATGAAGAGTTTGAACTAATCTCCAGTTTATAAAAATATTGACTTTTAGTCTGAGCTGTCAATTTATCCCTGATTTTTCAATTAATCATGCTAATATATGGTCTTCTCTAAATTTCTATAAAAAAAGGGGGCCATGTGGGAAAGACATCTGAGGTTTCCAAAACCAGTTCAAAGCTGTGTGGCTGATGCTATTAGGAATTTTTTTTGCTTTTGGATTATTTTTTCTATGCCATTGAATGTCATCAAGAGGCTTCTTAGGGTAGAATAAAACCATGCTCATATTCATGTAAACAAATACACAAGCAGTGTACTAAGACACCAGTGTATTATTCTTTCTTTTTTACATGGTGAGACACAAAATACTTGACAGCATTCACCTCAGCAATGAAGCAAAGAAGAATAAACTAAAGGACAACTGAGGAAAAAAATGTCCAAGGAAGCAACAAAGAAAAGTAAGGCATCTGTGCAAAGACAATAACACATACACTATGAATGAAAAGTTCATTTTTGAAGGTAATTTTCTAACATAAGTAATGTGAAAGGAGTTTAAAGTTGAGCAAGAGCATAAAGTATGTGTTGTGAGATTGTTGCTACTCATTATGTGTAATAACACAACACATACATTTTCAGTATAAAGAAAATGTTCATATGGTAAAACCATTTAACTGTGAGCTGTTGCCTTTCTCACCACATAAAAAGATCGTTTTTTTGTTGTTTTGATTACCAAAAAGTAATTTTCCTTATGATTGAGGATAATGTGCTTCATATGTTTTTCATTACAATTATCAGCCGAGAATACTCCAAACATAAGTAAAATTACAACCTTGATGGCACTGCTATTGACAAAGTAACTGTTTAAAATTGAACTGCACTAGAAGCAGAGAGCAATGGCCAAAATGCAGAAAAACAGATGGCTTGTAAGAATTTTACCATGCTCATAAGAATTTTCAGAGATACAGCAGCAGGAATCCGTCTTATGACCAAATAAAGTGCCATTCATAGTATCCCTGGAACAGCAGCACTGGTGATTCCTTTTCTATTTTCAAAAATTCCCACAATTATCTAAATAACTAGCAATCAATTTGCTGCAAGCACATTACTAACAAAACCAACATCTAATCTCTTTCTTAACCCAATGATTTAGGTATGTTAATTTTCTTTACTTTGCAAGCCATTATTTTCACAAATCACTTCTCGCAGCTGGCAATGACTGATTTGTAAGGTATTATTTAAAGTGGAATAATATACTTTTGTCATATTCTGAAATATTTATTAATAAATTTATAAAACATGTAGTAGCTCATCATCAGTATCTTTCTGTATTTCTCTTTGCCATATAAACCTAGACGGGAGGATTTTTAATAGCAGTATCTGTTCATAAATTGTGCATTCCCATGTTCTAATCCTAAGTTAACATACAGTGTCCAAATATCTACAAAACCTAGACAGGGTCTTCAGATCTGATCCAACTTTTACAGAACAGTCTCCTAAAATTCAGTGTGTAAGCAGACATTCTACCTGAATCTTTTTATACATCTAGCACTATGTACAGAAGTGTCTGCAGAAGGTGACTGCAGCGGCGAGCAGATGATTTCAGCTGATCTATCCTTATGAGAAAAACAAGTTAAAATGGATGATAGCTATCTTACTGTTAAGCTCATTTTTCAGGCTGGCAGTCATCCTGTCCCTGTTAAGAAAGATAAATTTTATTGCCTTTTTCAAGATTATACCTTAAAAATATGATGACTGTTTTTGGTTCATTGAATTGTTTTAGGCTCTGAAATCTCTTTTAGGTTATTTTATGTCATATACGTTGGCATTTACCTACTCTTTTTTTATTGCTGATATACTTAAATAATCTAAATATTGTAAGGCCCATTATTGCAGGTACTGCACAAAGATACTAAAAAGCTGCCTTCCAAATTTCTGACACATGAAAAAAACATTAGAAATCCTGAACATGCAGGTTAGGAGAAAGTAAAGAAAGATATGACAACAGACATAATGAGATAAACCAGAGGCAGAAACGAGTGGAGGTTGTTTACCACATATTTTTTACATTAAAACATGTTGATTCATTAAAACTGGCATTGCTATCAGAACAAGATAGATTTAGACCAATACAGAAACTCAGTAATTTTTATTTGGAAAAAACAGAATTGAAATTGTAGTCATTAAGCATTTAATATTTTGATGTACAAGACATTTAAAAAAATGACAATATTTTCCCATATAGCATTGTTCAGTACCAATGACCACAGTGCATTTTGTGCATGTAAGTTATTTGGCTGAATTTTCTGCATTTCATAATTGAAAAGGTATGTGAAGCAGAAGAAGGCTGTCACAAGGATAGGATATTAAAGGTAAAGAAACCCAGGATAAGATTAAGGTCAGCTTCATTTGCCAGAATGGTTCACAAAAATGTCCTTTCTGTATGATCAGATGAAAAGGGTACAGGTCAAATGTGTATGCCTCTGAAAGTAAAAAAAAATAGTTATGGAATGGATGTACTTAGTGTCAATTGTCTATTTTTCACTGTGTAAATAGACAGGCAGCACAGTTCAATACAGAAGATGATTCTGGTACTTCTTTTTTTAACACAATACTTTTATACAATGTAGACTGTTTTACACAAAAGGAAAAGGCATTCTATCTGTTGCTACTGCCACTGTATTTTGAAGTCACAGTCATAGTCTGAAAATTAAAAACTTACAGAGCAGTTGAGTCAATATTTAATTTCATCATTTTGTACCCTTAAAATTTCATTAAGAGATCACGTGTCTAGAAGTTATGTGATACTTTGAAAGCCTTCTTGCGTTTTTATAACTTTCATAGTCATGTAACTTAAACAGTCAGGTAGAACCAGTTCTGTCTTGAAGGATCATACAAATTTCTGATTAAAAATATCTAACAGAAAAAGGAGATAAAAAACAAAAAACAAAAATAGCATACGAGGAGCAGCTGAGGGATCTGGGGTTGTTTAGTGGGGAGAAGGAGGCTCAGGGAACACCTGATCACTCCCTATAACTATGTGAAAGGAGGCTGCAGCCAGGTGGGAGTCATCCCCTCCTCCCAGACAGCAAGTGAGAGGGTAAGAAGATGTAGCCTCAAGCTGCACCCAGGGAGGTTCAGGTTAAACATCAGGAGGAATTTCCTCATGGAAAGTTTTGTCAAATACTGGAATGGACTGCCCAGGAAGGTGATGCAGTTGACATCCATAGAGGTGCTCAAGAAACTGGGTGTGGGACTTAGTTACCAAAATGGTGATCAGTCAAAAGTTGGACTTGATGTCAGAGATCTTTCACAAAATAAATGATGCTGTGATTCTGTGATTCTTCTTGTTAGCTACAGACAGAAAAACCTTCAAAGAGGGAGTATCAAGAATAGTAAAAAAAAGATACTAAAAAAAAATAAAACCAAGACAATCTTAAAAAATTTACTAAAGGCAAATTGTACTTTTAAATAAAGTAGCTTGAATATCACCGTCTGACTCCTTATTAGCTGTAATATAAAAATAAGATCTATGAAGTCATAAAAGTATGCCATCTCAAAAAGCAGAGAACAAGAGAGAAATTGTCTTAATTTATTTCCATTTGCAATGGACAAACTGCCAGATCTTCCAAATGCTAGATTTCGTGAACTAGGAAAATAATATCAGTTGAAATTATTGAATAGTGAAAGTTCCAGAGGTCAAGAAAGACATTGTGGTGCATATTTAGGAAAGCGAAAGCCCTAGCAATATATCACTACTTTCCTACATTATATATTAAATCAAGGTTCATGTTAAAACTTATCAAAGGTGAAATCAAGAAAGATAATGATTTCAAACAGTCTGGGAAATTGGTAAAAATGAAGTAAAGTGGAGTTGGAATACTTATAACGTCCAACTGGCAAAAGAGAGTCTGACAGAGGTGTCACACCATCTGCTGTCCAGCACAATGCCTTTCAACAATTCAACACAGAATCTGTCTTATTCTCATCTCCAACACTATTATACAAAGAAATTGAGTGTCATGAAAAGTTCTAGTACAATGTCAGTGTCCCAGAAAAGGAACCCATTACTAGCTCTTTAAGGAATTTCCAAAAATCATACTAGTCGAAAAACAGTAAGGTATTTCAGAGTACCATACCAGGGATACAACTATTCTTAGATCTTAATAAGATTAAGAAAAAAATCTTCTTGGACACCTGAAAATTTCCTTCTAAATCTATGGTGATGATGTTTAAAAGAGCCATCCCAAATCCTGGCCTTGTGAGACAGTCAACATCTTGCTAGCAAAAATAATAACATAATAATTTTTTTTTCATACTGAAACAATTAAGAATCTTTCTTGCTACAGTATCACTGTGGCAGTATCTAACTTCTCTGATTAGAGATAAAGTACTTTATCTGAATTATAAGAAAAATTACTTTAATATTCAATTTCAGTTATATCCACCTTATATCCATTCCTTCATGTATCAGCACTGCCCTTTGAGTCATTCATATTGATGAAAACTGGAATGATATTGATACATGAATATTCTCTTTTTATTACTTCTAGGCATTTTGTAGAAGATTCGATCTGTGCTTATTCTGAATGCTAAAAAACCTTCCAAAACCTTGGATCCTATGATCTGTCATACTACCAAACTAACCTTCCCATACTAAAACATTTTATTTTCCTGACTGTATGATCAAAAAAAGCCTCGAGGTGTGCTTCGCATACCATCTTCCTTTGAGAGACTGTCTTGTTAAATGAATCATAGAGTTTTTAGTTTCACTTGTGGTGTAATTTTTTCTTAAATTATGTAACATTAATTTATACTTAGTTTCTTTTCTCAATCAGTCAATCAATGCCATCAGTTATGAGTACATCTGTAGTGAATTCTATTTAACAAAGTCTCTTTGAAGTTCAGATAAATTTTCTTATTGTGTAAATGTAAATAATTAGTAAGAAAAAGGAAATAAATCAATATAAGATTTTTTTTTGCTCAATTCCCTTTTAGTAGATAATTCCAAATACGGATATTTAACCATCTGTGTTTTTATATGCAGACAAAAGGACTTCTAAGGGAAATATAACACATGAGAAAGATGAATGAAATATTTTAAAAGCCCTCTCTCCTCACTCAAATAATTTAAAATATTGACAAGTTTGAACACGAAGACTACAAAAATAGGTAAGCAACATTTTTAACTTCAGAATATAAAACATAATGTAACATCTAGTTTGAACTATTAATTTAGAACTTCTCTAACACAGAAGAGTACTTGGAAGCACACAACATGGAACACTTGTAAATATATTTCAAGTAGAAATACACAATATTTCACAAGACAAATGTGTTGAAAATTCAAAGTTCACCTAAAAGCACATTAAAGAAAATCTTCCATTAATCTCAGCATCTTTGCATCAGCCCAATAAGTTCCATGAACAGGTATGAATTGCTTAAGATACTGACTTGTGACCTGAATTGCAGAGTTCCTAAGGAAGAAAGAAGTAATTCCGATATCATCCTTGCTTTAGGGTTATTTCATTTATGTAAACTATATTCCTTAATAGACTCATTAATATAATTTATTTCAAAACATAAATTCAATCCTACCTGCTTTATTAGTAGCAACAATAATTTACACAGCACCACTTACATTATGAAATATATATATATATATAAAATGAAATTAAATACCATTCATTACAAAGTGAAAAGGTAACAAAATTATTACAAGTTTGTGTTGTCCAATGTTTAATTTGCAAATCTCACCATTACTAATTGAATTGTTAGAGCTGTTTTTAGCATCAAACTCAAAACTAACTTAGTACTTATATATCTTATCAAAATACTTTAAAAATACTTTATAATCAAGTTTATAGTAATTATGCCATGAAAAATGATTTTGAGGTTGTTTTCACTTTTTGTGAGCATTCTGATAAAATACAGTCAATAAAAATTGTATATCCTTTTGATTGTATTCTATAGCACTACTTTATTAGGAGTTAAATTCAATAGAATAGTTTGTTACAAAATTTCCCAGAGTAAACTGCTGTATCTGACTGTATACTTCACTTTCTTTCCTTATGCACTTGCAGTCTTATTTCACATAATTTCTTTTGATATTTAAAGCTTAAATGATGAAAGTTAAAGAACATGGGAACTAGAGGAACAGGTTTGAAACCTAAAATGTTGCTTCTTGTTTTCAAAGGTCCCCATAACAACAACTCTAGAAACCCAATGGAGAAAAAATACCCATGCCTAAAATTTTTCTACCAACAGAAATTATCTGAAATGTTATTATTTTTTTCTTAGGGTTACAAAATTGAAGTACTTTAAAGGAAATAAAAAGAGAATGATAATCTACACAGGCCATTGTTACAGGAAAATAAATTAGAAATAAATAATTATCATTTGTCTGTTGAGGTGTTGTAAAAAAAAGATAGTTTTACAGACATGAGTGTTGAGAATTATATCTTTGTATATGTCTTCTGTATTTTGATTAAAACTGATTTTTTAAAAGCTGAAAAAGCTAAATTCCTATTCAAACATTTAGGGTAATGTCATCCTAACTAATAACTTTTTCTCTTTTTTTAAGTGCAAAGTAGATGGAAAGTGAGCTGAAACATTGAGTAAGCCTGTGATGGATGGAGAGCCGATGTGTAATTTTGTCTGTGAGAGGCTTGTTGTACAAATTATTGAGCTAGTCTGAATAAAAACTCTAAGCAAAAATACTCATAATAAAAAAGGGTCATGGGAGAGAACTACTTCATAGAAAATTTTTTATGTCTGTAAAATGACAAATAGTCTTTTTGTAACAAAGTTGGTGAAGGGTCTGGAGAAGAAGTCTTATGACGAGTGGCTGAGGAACCTAAAGTTTTTTAATCTGGAGAAAAGGAGACTGAGCTGAGAACCTTATCCCTCTCTACAACCACCTGAAAGGAGATTGTAGATGAGTGGGAATCAATCTCTTCTCCTGAGTAACAACAAACACAATGTGAGGGAACAACCTCAAGTTGCAGCAGGAGATGCTGAGATCAGATATTAGGAAAAATTTCTACTGAAAGGACAGACAGTTATTGGAACAGGCTGCCTAGGGAAACTGGGCAGCTTAAAAAGTTTAAAAGATGTGCAGACGTGGTGCTTGGGGGAATGGTTTAGTGGTGGACTTACTGAAAGGACAGACAGTTATTGGAACAAGCTGCCTAGGGAAAGTGGGCAGCTTAAAAAGTTTAAACATGTGCAGACGTGGTGCTTGGGGGAATGGTTTAGTGGTGGACTTGACAGTGCCGAGCTAACAGATGGACTTGACAATCTTGAAGGTCTTTTCCTGCCTAAGTGACTCCATGATCCTATGAACTTAAAACCTCTATATGGACTAGATACACCATGGAGAAGGTGCATGTGCTGTTGTATGCACACTAAACTAAAACTCGCAACAAGTTTTGGTGATGTGAACAAGTTGCAACATGCAACAGTGATGTGTAACAGAGAAACAAATTATTACATTGGTCAGAACACCAGAACTACAATAGTACATCAGCTGACAATTTTAATTCAGGACAAAGGACTGGACTAGATGGCAACTTGAATTCCTTTCAATGTTGTTAAAAGACTGATCAAAGCCTTCCTGATTATCAGTAAAGGGCCCATAAGGCCCTTAACAGCATATGCATGGGAGGAGAGAGTGAATATTTTGGACATATATAGGAAGTGATGGGGTGGCAAAATTTTATGTGATTATTGCAAAAGTAAAATTCATTTTCCTCCTAAGATGTCTGGGCTTTACTCTATACTAGCAGCTAAGGAATCCTGGTAAGAGAAACCCAGAATATTTGAACTCAGATATAGTGAAGGAGGATGGGAGAACTACAATTAAGCAAATGCCCAAAGCCTAGCAGCTAAATGAGAAAAGAGAATTACAGTAGTACTGGGATGCAAATTAAAAATGAAGATTAGATTTCATAATATAGCTGGAATTCTCTTCCAAATGGTATAGAAAAGGAGTTCCATGGCTGAGACAGGAGAATGACAGCTACCTAAGGGAAGTCTGTTGTGGGAAGATCTGGAAATATGAAGGACAACACAGAAAAAAAAAAGAGAAGAAAAAAGATCTTGGATTAGATTATCAAGAAAAGCAATGATGCATAAGATTGAAAAATAAATTAGAAAATGGAAAACAAAAACCTAATGGTAGCTATGATAATTTCAGAGGTTAGCTTTTATGCTGGTTGGAGGACAGATGTTACCAGACAGCTGTGAAGGAGACCTGTGTTACACTTAGAGCAGCACAAAAGCATTGTAGGTTCACCAAGGCAGAAAAAAACATCTGAAATTCCTTAAAGGAATAATCAGCAGTTTTCCAGCAGTGAAGATGTACAACAAATACCGACTCAGAGATAAAGAGAACTTGGAAAAAGGAGTAGAAGAAAGACAGCACCTACACACAATGACTGGGATTGTAATAAAAAAAATACTTACAGCCTTATCTTTGAATTATAATATCACATTTATTTGCTTTCTCTCAGGTTCAGTGACTCTGTGGCACATTTTTTTCTTATCTGAGTAAGAGCTGAAATTCCCCAGGTGATTTCAAATCCTTCTTACTACCAGGGTGACATAGAATCAAAATTTATTACTCAAAATACCACAGCAATAAGAGTATGGTTTTAAGTAAAATTTTACCTCTACAGGAAAACAGTGAGACCAATCTGTCTCTTAAATTAAGAATTTATTACCTGATCTTCTCAAACTGTCCACAGAGGTGGTCTGTACATATTTTCAATTATATTGAATTATGATGCCAAACAGAAATCACTTCTTCACTGTTTGGACCCTTCAGATCCAAGACTGGACCACTCTAGGGTCATCAAAAGGTTGTATACAACAGCATCCATTCAAATACTAGTGATTTTGTTTATTCCTCTTATCTTACTCACTTTAGAACTGGCCTTTTGAACCAAATGTTCAGTTACTACTGCATGTGTAGAAGAATAAATAAGTTGTGGAGGTACCAGAAACACAGAGCTTCTGCAAAGCTTTTTGGGCTTTTTTTTTTTTTTTTTTTTTTTAATTAAAATTTTATTTTACATCTGATCTTCTCAAAGTGAAATTGCTAAACAAAAGACTTCTTCCTAATTCTCAATTTCCAGGAGCTGCTTTCTATTTAGTAATGATTTTATCTCAATGACATGAAATCCCCATTGTAAGGGATTTTTAAAGACAATATACCAGATTCCTATATATAGAACTAGGTATGCTCAGTCATTTAAAAACTATGAAGACAGGATCAAAATTTAGCTGTGCCAGACTGCATTTAGGATTCCACACTCTTTACAGCAATATTAAGTACAAACGCTTGAGTTAAAGGTTTTTTTGCATGAAATAGATAAACTATGTTGACTGAAGCTCTGTGAAAAACATTTCTCCCTAACATGTGCCAAGTTTCAAGCTGAGGTTTTACAGACTGGTTATGAATTTGTATAAATAAGGTTTTTAACATGGCCATCCTGGCATACTTAAGGCTAGCAGAGCTGGTTGGACCTGCTATATTATGGTTTTAAAAATTATATTACTTAATGTTACTAGAGATGAATCAAGTGGGCACACATAATAACATGGGCACGTTTGGGGTATTAGACAGAAATAGAGAAGTTGTAAACTCATTGTATTTATTGAGGATTATGAAAAATGGGAATACTGCTGTGTCTTTATACACCTACTGCAACTTATATTGCAATTATTAAGGCATTAATGTCACTTTAAATAAAGTGCTACTACAGGGATATAGCACAATCACTTTTTTTTCATTAATATTTTTCTTCATGTACTTCAAAAGTAACTCCTCTAAGAAATTCTGGCTGCTAAATTAAGTAAATCAACTAAGAGATTATTTAATATGACCTCTTAAAACTTTTGGAAAATAACTATTCAATTAGAAGCCACTAATATATGAAACAAAATTACTGCTTTCTGATTTGTTTTAATATTTTGCGTTTACAATAGATTGGTCATTAGCAATTAACTTGAATGGCTTTCTTCAGTCATTGGAATGGATACAGTGAGGTGGATTTTAAAGGATTCACAGACCAAATTTGTAATCCTACGAAAATATGCTTCAGCTTTGCCACAGTTACACAGTTTACTCTTCCTTTACAAATCTTAGACCTTAAATCCCCAAACCAATTTTACAAGCCAGGACTAAGGGTCAAGTTCTCTATACATTCATTAAGTTGATCCAGTAAAATTGACTGCTTTTGGAGATACTTGGTCAGACTGACCAGATGAAACAATCCTACTAAAGTGATTTTAACAGTAAGAACAGCATACTTGCTACAGGCTTTAAAACTATAAAGTATTCCATATATCTCTATCAAGGTTTAATCTCTGCTGATGCTGATGTTGAAACAGCAGACCTCAACCTCTTTCTCTTCAGCAACAGACTCCTTTGACTTCTGATACTATTATTCTGAGTGGTTCTTTAACCTCCTATGTTCAAGAACCTCCTTCTATACTTACTTAGTCTTAAATCACAAGTGCTTTCTGAATGGTTATTTATCGGTTTAGAACATTTTTTTCTGACAGCTTCCCATGAAACTTGCAAAATTTATTCACATGGTACAACATCCTAGCCATCAGGTAAATATTACAAATCTACTACAGACTACTTGATAAACCAGTTTTTAAACATTGCAATTAAACTAAATAAAAAGTGCAATTTGTCAATGCTGCATTAGTATTAGGAGTTAGTTTTGTGCAGTAAATCCTAACTCAAATACTAAATGTTCAGTTTTGAAATGAGAATGACCAAGGATACAGAACATCACTTAAACAGAGACACTTTGGGTTTCTGGATGTGCAGTCTTATTTTTCCTGTTGTTTGGCTTCTTATTTTGGAAACAATCCTACCTAAACTGCTACCTTTTGTGGCTAAAATAGCATTTTCCCTTGATAAATTTTTGAACTAATCACATTAGCTATTTTTCCTTGCCAGTGTTTCTGGAATTATATTGCATAAGGGGAAAAGCCTCAGTGGATGACACTGAATATAATCCCCCAAACTAAATCATAGTTTAACTTTGAGAACATTTTTCTGTCTTCCCTATTCACTTACAAGTCCAGGGCTGCAGGTTGCTCTCTCTAGGGCTAGGAGAGCAGGGAACTAAAATTCAGTATAGGAAAAGGCTATACACTGTAGGCTATCACAGAAGAAATGTTGAAAAACAATTTAAGGTTTTTTTAGGAAAAATGGGCTTTAACAAAATCAGGTCTTCTTGACCAAGACGGTTTCCAAATTACAGAAAGAAGAAAGAAACCGTAGCCATAGTTCACAGTGCTGACTAAAGCACCTAGGTAGCTAAGAAATAAAAAAAAAATAAGATACCACTTGTTCTCAGTTTAGTTATTGGTTTAACAAAATACTGGTGCCACTGGCACATGATCAGCATCAAAACCAAACACAGAAGTTTCACATTTATGCCAAAATTCACTATTTCCTTAGCTACTGGCACAACAAATGCTACTGAAACTAAAAGAAATATTTCAATCAAATAGCTATGCTATTCCATGTCTGGAAACTAGCTGAACCTCTTCCTTGCACCCAAAACTTTTCACAGGCCTCCAGAAGTGACCTGACAGGTACAGTGCAGAGAGGAGGATAACTACTTTCCTGGATCTCCTAATGCTGACCTGGATGTTCTTGGTCTATTTTGCCAGGGCACACTGCAGGCTGATGCCCAGCATTCCAACTACCAGCATCTCCCCAAGTTCTTCTCAGCAATGCTGCTCAAAAGCCCCAGCCTCTACCATTTTAGGAGTCCCTCCCTTCGCAAGTGAAGGATTTGGTTTTTATCCTTGCTGAATTTCAGGACGTTCCTGCTGGCCCATTTTCCTTTCCTCCTACACTCTTCTGAATAGCTGCTATCAGTTTGTCCTTCCACTTTGGTATCACCTGCAAACTTGAGGAGGGTACACTTCACAAACTGCTTCAGCTCAGCTCCCTGCAGTCTGAGTTGAGGTGCCTTATTCCCTTTCCTGACCAAGCCAAAGACACTTAGATGATAAAGTTAAATATTTATAGTGAATTAAACATTTGTTTATTTGTTGCTTATAACACTTTTTGGGAGACGTTGCTTTGCTTTTTGTCTTCTTTAAAAACAGCCAAAATAACCCAAACGAAGCATAATCTGAGCGTGACATTTCAATTAAGTACAAAACTCAGTTTCTTATTTTTTTTCCCATTTCTACTGGCAGCAGCAATACTCCTATTGTCATTTCAAATACCAAAGAAGCCATCTGCTCTCCAAATACACACAAACAAAGTAAACCCCAAGTTTTTTAAAAGTATAAATGAAACAACAGAGATAATAATTTTTCTGCAGGTTTATAACGGTAATGAGCATAATCCATCAGATTTTAGAACACCTCTTCTTATACAAAGCAGGAAAAATAATATTATGAAGTGACTGTCCTTGTTTTGCATTCCAAGGAGACTGTATTCATTCATTAAACTCAAATTTTTCCAAGTTTAAAATTATCCTGAAAACTCTTTGCACCCAGTTCCTGTTTAATCAAACCAGGTATTTTTAAAATGTAATACAAATATATTCATATTTTAAAAAATATATTAAGGGAGGGGGCAATAATTTGAGAGTCCTTTTAATAAAGCATTTGTCAGGGTTCTGATAATGGCTAATTGATCTACTGAAGGCATGATAAACTCATATATATCCATCCACAATTTAACTTTATTCAAACTACAATAATTCCAAATCAGTTCAAACATCAGTAGCTACACTTTGCATGACACATAACCAACCACTTGACCTTAAGCTTTAATACATATTTAATCAACCATCTTAAGTCTCCTTAGTTGTGATAACACTGCTTTGCCAACCATGCACCATAATTTACATAAACTAAGCATTGCTGCATGAAGTATAAGCAATATCTTTCATTGGCTTGATTAATCTGTTCTTGAAAACTATGGCAAAACAATTAACTCACATGAGAGTGCAGGAGGTCTCAGTCCTTGATTATGAGTCTGAAGACAATTCCAGTTTAATACATTCCTTGAGGTGTAGATCTCTTATCTGCCATGGTTGCTTTGCTGCCTCAGACTAGCTGTAAGAATAACTAAACAAAGAATGTATATCCAGAAGTACAAGCAAACAGAACAACACTGCATCACTGTTATAAAACATTGCTATGGTCAGATAGTTTTGAAATGTTAGCTACTTAAAATAAGAGTGGTAAGTCACAGTCTGTCTAATAAGCTCTGACTCAGCAGTCTTGATTTATGATCCTTTGTTAGAGTTCCTGAACTAAACCTATCAGAATTTAAAACCAAAACTAGACAAAAAAAAAAAAAAACCAAAAAAAAAACCAAAACCAGAAACACAAACGACCACAGCAACCAAAAAAACTCAATAAATCCCAAAACCAAACAAACAAACAAGGAGAAAAAAACAAACAAACAAAAAAAAAAAGACCAACCAACCAACCAACCAACCAAAACTTCCTGAAAAATTAGCAGTCATTCATCTTCACAGAGGACATAATATCAATTAATAAAAAAGCATTCATTGCAATCTTTTATAATTTTCCAAAGAGGTTATAGAATCCTTAGCCTCTAGTCTTCCCTGAACTCAGCTGTGTCCTTGATCTACTTTTAACATGGATATGATTTTTCTGGAGTAGAGCTTGCTATGTCAATTTACTGGAACAATTTACTGGTCCTTCTGTTTCCCTGTGAGATTTCTATACCTCAAAGCAATTTGTCCCCCAACTTATTTTTAACTCTCTCATTTTTCTACTACATTGTCATTGATTTGAGTTTCACGTTTTGTGAAGAACCTTTTTTTTCTTGTAGGAGCTTATGTCTTTAGAGTTCTTCTGTAGCCTTACTCTCCTGCTGAATAGTATAAAGTGTTTTCTTCTTCTCAAAGAAAGAGTAGAAGAAATTTAGGTCTTCAGCTGATAAGCTTTGGATAATCATCACACAACTATTTAAACTTCTCTACTGACAGCATTCTGCTAAATCGGTATTTTACTTTATGTCTTACATCTTCTTGAAATGCAATTATTTCAGAATTTAAAACCATGCTGTCTCTTTACTTTACTGAAAGTGATCAATAGATTGTTATTAGAACATACTTTTAAAATTGTACTTTTTTATATATAAGAAATTGAGAGAATAACTACCTTAATCAATGATGCACAAAGAAAAATTACCATATCCATAACAAACTCAAATATATTTCATTTTCATAGTCTTAATTTTGCGAAATCAGAGATTGGGATTTTCAGTCATGGATAGCAATAAAAATTTAATTTCTTCTGCCTAGTTAGGTATCTAATATAGTTATTTCAAATCAGTTGAAGAATGGGAAAAGTTTTTAGTTGTTCCCACTAGATCAGCTGTATGTTTTTCTTAATTTTTCATTTCATTTACTAAAAATGTAAGTTTCATGCTGCTGGTGAACCACTCATGAGAGTATCTTTTCTGTAACCCTTGTGCTTTCTTTAGCTAAGATCAGGAAGCAATTGCAGTTATGGTTTATGACATTGAAGGACAAGTGAGATTACTGAATAGGTAACCAGCTGGCCTTTGGATCCCAGTCAGGATGGTAGAAACTGAGGGAAGCACACAAGCAGTTGTGAGAATGGGATCAGAGGAGGACGAGATCCTGGGCTGCCTCACTCACCTGTCAACAGAAACTTGAGATTAGATCCTCACCCCAGGTGCAGCTTTCCCAACTTGAAAACAGCATCCACCACCTTTTCCAGACAATTTTAGGTTCTCTAAGCACAGTTTAGACAGAAAAAGATTGAAGATGGACACTGCTCTGATCCCACTATCATGATAGTTTAAAATTTATAGAAGGAAGGAGCTCTGAAAGCCAAAGCCCAAAGTCACAAAGAAACCAATAGAATTTCAGGCTTGAAGGAGAACAATGAATGGCTTTCTAAAATTTACATTTTGCAAATGCAATGTAACACTTGGGTAAAGTCAGTGCAATTATATTACAGCAAAGAGGAATTTTTAATGGGAAAATATTGCAAAAGATGATGAAAGATCTGTTAGTCTAAATGCAAATGGCACACAGCATAATTTTTACTGGAGTAATGCTGTTGCAGCAATATTTCTATTGAATAGTACAAAATAATACTTCCAGGGTTTGGAAGGTAAACAAAACACAGATCTGACTACAGTCAGTGAATCTGTATGCAAAGACAGAGCATGTCTGGATATATCTCAGCTAGTGTTAGACACTGTACTGAGGCACTTAAGTTAGATGTACAGCTGTCCAAGTATTTTCAATGGCTGCTGAGGAATTGTAAATGTGTTTAGATGCACTTAGAAACTCCTGAGATTTAACTTTCAGAAAGGAAAGTTCCATTTCTCTGCAATGGAAAGTTTCATTTCTTTGCAATGGAAATTGAAACAGCCTTGGGCAAGTGAGCTCCTAATTTCATCATCATGATTGTCTGCCTCAAATAAGGAGATCTATAATCAGTCAAGAACTGTATTTGTTAAAAAAAATTGATGTAACTTGGGGGAAAAAAATAAATTTATACTACATTGTGTTATGCACAGTCTTCTGTTCCTGAGTGGTCTCTTGAGGAGAAAATAATCAAAATAATCAAGTAAGAAAACAAAAAATGATTTTTATATGACGGAGTAATTCTTAACAATATGGTAAGAACATCTTCTGTGGTGAATGTGTAAGCTAAACTTATATCAAGTTGAGGAATAAACAGGATGCCTACAGTTGTTGGTCTAAAATAGAAAAGTCTGATTTTCAACTTACATGAAAGCTACTCAAATTACGTCAACAAAACCAATTTTTTATATGTTTTAAAAAGGGAACATCTTTAGGTGATTGAAAGACAGAAAAAAGAAATCTGTGTTTAATATATTTGTAAATATCAAATTTTTTATAAAAATTGAGAAGATTTTTTGTACATTTGTAACATCAGTGTGTTTATTGTGCTGTGCTCAGTAATTCCAATAAAAAAATCAAAAAATATAAATTTGTTTTGATTCTGTGGAGAAAAAAATGTCAAAACTTCTTGAAAGGTATAAAGCAGATCCTTGCATTTCTTTGGCCATTAGACATATGGAATTGAAGGGGTGGTAAATTTTATCCCTGTTGTTCCCCTCAAGACAACTGATAAAGTTTGCAAACAACTTACAAAGATAGTTAAGATCTATAGAGAAGTGATTTTACCCACTGTGAGACTGTAACAGAAATTCACAGAACAATGGCAGGTGGAAGGCATCCCTGGAGGTCATTAGGTCCAACCCCACCCTGCTCATGCAGGGTCTCATGGATTCAGTTACCCAGGATCATAGATCATGTCCAGGCAGATTTTGTATATCTCTAAGGATGGAGACCAGTAATTCCTTGGGCAACTTTTTTTGTGCTTGGTCACCCTCAGAGTTAAAACTTTTTTTCCTGATGGGCAGACAGAACCTCCACAGTTTAGTTTGCGCCTATTACCTCTTTTTGCAGATACAAACTCTCAAACATTAATCATCAAGGTCAAGTCCAGAACAAAATGAGATATAAGATATAGATATCTATATATATTCATGTATAAATTACTATTTCTAAAATTCTAACTAGACAGGAAATATAGGCTATTATTAGCAGAAGTATTTTCAGGTAAAGGCAAATTAGATTTAGTATTGTATTAGTATTAGAAAGATAGTGAAAAGCAAAATAGAAAGGCTGTTAGTGCACTAGCAGAACTATTCCTGTGCAGTATTTCTAGCTTAATACAAATGCCATCAAACCAAGTATTGTTTAAATCAATTACATAGTGATAAAGATTTGCAGAAATATATTTTTAAAATAGTATTTACTTTATGAAATAAAAATAAAAATAAAAACTCAGAGATTTTAAATCCTTGCCCAATGTGGACAGTATCACTTTGAAATCTGCAACACAGTTTATCACACATGTCAGAAATGGAGACCAAATGAAGCACAAGAAACACACACGGAAGAGGGAACATTGTACCTTAGAGAATAGACCTCAGAGACAAAAAAATTGTTCCTCTTGGCTGGGAAAAAAACAATTGACAGAGCCTAGACTAGAATTTTCACTTCCTTAAACTAGCCTTTCTATAAAACAGTAAGATTTGTGAGTAATCTGTGCTGTCGAATCCATTTTAACCAAATATGGAATAACCATCAAGGTAACATTTGACAGTAGAATGCAATTTCCTGCATACTAGTTATAGGAGTTGTGTTTTAAACACAACATAGAAAGTGACAGAATACCAATCTCCTTAACCAGTGTGTGGATAAAAACATCAAAGAGAAGGGCAGATTTGAAAAGGAGCAAAGCATAACTCTGATGCATGTTTAAGATTATAACATTGTGAAAGAGCTCAGATAAAAAATAAGTTGCCACCTTCTGAAAATGTGTTTGCTGTAAATTGAACAATACTATCCTTTTAGAAATGATGGACAGAGATGTAGAGCCCTGCTTCACTGATTAGGGTATGTGGATATTATCATAAACACCTGGAATTATATAAATGTTTGCAATGGAAAGTTACAGATACAGATAGGATATTAGAATCATAGAATAGTGTGTGTTGGAAGAGATTTTTAAATGTCCAATCCCTGGGCCAGGAATACAGACATCTTTCACAAGACAAGATTGCTCAAAGCTCTTTTCATCTTGACTTTGAACACTTCCAGGAATGTTGGCATCTACAAATTCTCTGGGCAACTTGTTCCAGAGTCTCACCACACTCAATATGTTCCTATATACAACAGAAATCTACCCTCTTTTCATTTAAAACTTGTTCTCTCACTACAAGCTGCGTAAAAAGTCTTCCTCTTTCTTTTAAGTTCCCTTTGTTTATTTATTGAAAACTGCTGTAAGATCTACTGTCCATAATCACCTCACTGTTTTTCATAAGTCTCAGCATGACTTTCAGAGGATCTGTTCTCTGATTTTACCATGCGGAGAGGTAAGACTGACTTGGAGTCTCAAATATTATGCCTTTTGTAGAAGATCACTTTGTTTTCATGTATGGCAGCAGCTAATGTAAATAGTTCTGTAAAATATTTCTTTAAAAATTATTTAAAAGACCATGCAAGCTACTTACACTGAAAACAAAAAGCCAGAAACCTCTGTAAAATATGGAGGGATTCCACTGATAGATTTATGCTTCATCTGTTTCTTTGTAATATTAATTTGTAGTTTTACCTGGATTCTATATTCTGTGAAAGCATAGTCATTCTCTATTTGGAGAAGACTAAAGTCTTGTAATATATAGGTGCAGAAGAAATTTAACAAAAAGTTGCTACAGTAAAGTATATTTGTGGAATGTATGGTCTTTCTTGGTAGCTTTAGAAATGTTCTAAAAGTTTATTTATTCCATATGATTAGGAGTCTTGAGTGATGGCTTCTGTTTTGTGCTTTGTCAATGCTTGGCTGAACTTAAGAGTTTCAGAATGTTCAGTGCAACATTCAAAAGTAGTTTTGATGCAGTTTTGGATCAGAAGATTTGATGCTTGACTGTCAGCAGAAGATTCTCTCAAAAGTTAAGTCACTATCATAAAACTTCACTAGAAAATCTTTAACAAAATAAAATCTTTAAAACATTATATATTTTTTTTACTATATTTTACTATATATGTATGTTCACATTCTAGTGAATGAATTGTGTTCCTTCATACCAACAATATATATTAACAAATGAATATGGTTATGGAGCAAAACATCCACACACACATATATATGCATGTGTGAATGAGAATTTGGGTCTACATGGACAATCTTTCACACTGCTACATAATATGAAAATATTCATCAATGTACAACATTGATCTGAAAATTATCCATAAAATAGAAATGTTTGGTCTCAATCTTATTTTCATTGAGAGAAAATAATACATCCAACACCTTTTGGGCGCAGTAGAGGTTTTAAAGTAACATAATGTCAACAAAAGTAACTCTATTAATAATTTGGTTTTGATATTTTTTGATCATTTTATTTATGAAAATATAATTTCAAATAATGCAGTGTTTCTATCATTGAGATTATTACGGAATTCTCTTCAATATAGTGATGCTTCAATGACAGGACCAAGTAGCATTCCTGCCAAAATAAATAGCCAATGTGAAGAATATACAAAGAGTTGGAAACTGTAGTCATACCCTAAAGTATAAATTAATAAACTGAGGGAAGATTCCCTGAGTGAACTGTTATAGTTAATGGCTAGTATTGTACCTAAGTACCTTTTGTTTCATACCCAACATCCTCTTAGCAATCCTGGGCCCATCAAGTTCAATTACAGATTATTAAGCTCCGGTTAGTTTATATCTACACTTTTTACAAGTGGATCTGGGGTGGGCAGGAGAAAGTACACATGCGGCAAATAGTTTAGGGCAAAATCCGTTAAAATGTATACATGTTTCAGATAGCTGTAATTACTCTAACACCATGGGGCATAAAATAAAGTATAATATTGCAGAGAGAAATTATTCCTGGCAAAAAACAAGGCATCAACTCTTGTTTAATTGTGGTCAAGGTATTATAAAAAAAGTTACTCTGATTAAAGGAACAACAGAAAAATAGGCAATGAAGAAATAATGTTTTGGAATTAGTATGATATTTAGGCTGCAATTGTCAGGTATAACAAATGTATTTTTTAGTCTATCTCCTAAAAGCACAAATGTACATTTAGTACAGATAGTGACTGCAAATGCAATAAAAGTAATGAAATAGCAACTATTGCAATTATTAAAAAAAAAAAAAAACAAAACAAAAAAAAACCAAACAAAAATAAGACAAAAACCCCCAAAAATTAGTAAAAAAGGTTGCTATTTGAAAACCCACTAATATCTTTAAATTCACACTTTAAATACCCCTTCTACCATCAGATGCAGCCCCATATCCAGCCATAATATGCCTCTTTTTACCAAGTGCTTCTAAAAACATAATTCATAAATCTAATTTGATTTGTGAAACAGCATCTGTTCATTTTTAAATACCTGTATTCTGAGAGTAGAAAAATAATTATGTCATTCTAATTTGTGAAGGAGGATCATTGAACTGTTCTTTAAGGTCAGCTAACATTTTTCAGTGAATTTGTAATTCATTGTTCACAAATCAGTCTGTAAACTCTTCACCACCTGTAAAATGAATCTTCATTACACTGTTTCAGGTCTCTGAGGATTATTTTAAGGTAAACCTGCTCCTGATAAGGTCCTTGAATGGTTCTGCCTTTAATCCTGTTCTTCATGAATGTTATGTTTGCTGTACACCAAGTGACCAAGCCTGTACCCACATCTCGTGTCACGTACCTGGAAATATTGAAAACTCTCTCTGTTAATGTTTTTGTGAAATGTATATTTGTCTCTCTTTCCATTCACAAAGAGTGTCTCCATAATTGTGCACTCCATACGTTGTGTCACGTACCTGGAAAAATTGAAAACTCTCTCTGTTAATGTTTTTGTGAAATGTATATTTGTCTCTCTTTCCATTCACAAAGAGTGTTTCCATAATTGTGCACTCCATACAATCTCTCCCAAATTTTGGTTGTTCCAACTAATGACAACTTCTTTGGTCGCTTTGCAGACATCTGTCTCTTCACAATGCTTACCAACAATTCGTCACATTTTAGTAAATGTCTTCTCATAAAAAGTTGCAAAGTTAGTTTTAAAACAAGAACAGATACTGCAATGCATTTGTAACTGTGTCCCATTGATAAGAATAAAAGCTTGTGCTAAAGCCTGAGTTTTCAAAGTATTCCTTAACATAAGCCTTTTCATATGAGAAGCTTTCTCTGCTAATTAGTGATAATAATTATTTGTTCCTCTGAGATACGATGGAAGAATTTCTAATCCAACAAATTAAGGTGTTACTTCTGAGCAAGACATTAATCTCTTGGTGTTGCTGAAACATACACTGGTTTTATGTTGTGCCAGAATGCCAGTGAGAATTACTTTTTTGATGATTTCTAAGAAAAACCTGTCTGATGCTTTGCTTGAACCAGAAAAACAAAAGCGAATTTTAAAAAATCCTTAGTATATCTATTTCTTTTAGGTAACTATATAGCTGGATTTTATTTTTACCTTCCAATGAGTATTTTATCAAAAGAACAATTTATAATTAGGTTGGAAAAAAATGTGGCTGGGAAACACACTGCTACATTTTATCCTTGAAGGACATCACCTTATATCTTCAAACACTGCAAATACTTTTGCATATATGATGCTTGTATCTCATTTCAGATATTGATTCTGTGCCATTATCTGACCTAGTAGATGAATCTTAGTGTATCCTGGATTAAAGAATAGAGTTTTTCAGGGGCCAAGCCTTTTATGTTGGTCGAGGACACACATAATAAAGCCTATTATTATTTTGATAAGTCTTCAGATATTAGATTATCCAAATTATTTAGCAGTACTTTCTAATGCAAAACTTTTAATATTTGGTCTTTTTATTATATATTTATTTATATTTATAGAAAATTTTTAGACATGAACATGTTTATTAAATTATTAATGACAGCTCTAAAAAACTTACTATGTGTACCATTCAAGAACTAATATTAAAAGTTTTCCTGGAAAATTGGTATACCCTCTTTGCCTGAACCTTATCTCCCTAAAATAATATACTAATTTATAAATGAGTATTAACAGTAGTTTAATCTTCACATACTGTACTAAAACTGAACTATCCATGGGGGAGAATTTTTTAATAATTTGTTAAACTAGAATATAGTAAGATTTATTCAAAGCATATAAGTTTCAATAAATGAGAGCCAATTAAAAATTTTATATACATCAAAATGCAATTGTTTTCCTGCTGTCTGTAGGGAAAATTTAAGTTTTTTATGAATGATGAGTGTGGGAGTCTGCCAAATATGAATCAACTTTAGTTCCTCCAGCTTTTAATAGAAGAAATAAACTGACCATTCCAACTCAAAGAAATTGGGAGATATTGGCATAAGGACCCTAAGAATGGAAGAATTTGACATGACTCGTCCTTATCATGGTCTATTCCTTGATAATGGCAAAGTATAATTATAGGATAATTCCCAGCAACCTTTAACAAGCTTAAGGCACAATATTTAATAATGCCTCTGAAGGAGATTAGGTCACATCACAGATACCTTTTCTTTTAAATCCTTGAAACATATCCTTCCAAGCCTGTCATTTCTGGAGCATTTAGAGGACAATCCAAACGGAATGTTTCAGGGCAAAGCAAACAAAAATTCTCAAAGGAAGTAAAACATATTTGTCACCCACAAGCAATATCAGAATGCCTATTGCATAATTGCACAGTTTATTTCTAATTCATGTTATGAATTTAATTTAGCATTATAAAGAAATAACTCTAGAACATTTCATATTAAAAAACCAAAAAAACCCAACAACAACAACAAAAAGGGAGAAAATCTCTATTAGCTTAAAAGAAAGAATGGCAGAGTTTCGTAATGAATCTAGAACCAACATTACTTCATAGAAAAATAGAAATGAGATATTTTCAACAAAATGGAAGTGTTGATGTGGTCAAATACAGCTTATCTCTCCAGAAGGATCAGTTTATAACTAGATAGAGTGGAAGTCTAAAACTTTCTTGTTATTCCTGAGAATGCTATTGTCTGCTTTCACCAGATGTATTTGTCTTATCCAAAATCATAAGTGCTTATAAAACATATATAAAATGTGAGTTTCTCAAATTAGAGGAATGGATCAGAATACAGAGAAAAAGTTTATGCTGTCCTCTGCATACACACAGGCTTAGAAGATTCACGGAAAGTTCAATTTCTTGAGAAAACTGGGGGGGTTGGTTTTTTGGGTTTTTTGTTTGGTTTTGCTTTTGGGGTTTTTTTTAAATTTTTGGTTTGTGGATAGTTTGTAGATGGACCCTGGCTGGTTTGGGACTGTTAAGAGGTCTGAAATGAGAAAGCATACAAACAAACATCAGTATTAAAATGGAGCTGGTAACATAAAAAGAAACAGGAATAAATTGCCTTGAATGCACTGAACTGAAAAGAACTGTTGAGACACAATGTCATGGGAGTATACAAAAACAAACTCATTTTCAGATAACAAATATGAACAAAATGTATTTTTCTATGAAGACCAGTGGCTAAAAATAATAAAGAGTGGGGGTAAGTCCAACAATGCTCCAATGGCTGTTAACCCCCATCTAGTGTATTGTCACTACACGGCCAAGGACAGTGACCCAAAGCGTGCACACACTCACACACACTTGAGAGGCCTCTCACTCAAGGGTACAAAGAAGAGTTTCAGTCCACACAAAGGGCCAACAGATCAGTAACAGATGCCCAGCAGAAAACAGTTGCTCAGCCAGGGAGGGAGAGGGGCACTCAGTCTTGGGAAGTCTCTGGCTGCCGTCCCACACCCAAGCAGAGGCTTCCTGTCACAGTGCCACTGCTCTAAAGAGGACCACACAAAGGAGAGAGGGGACAGAGTGGTGTGCTCCTGCCACACCCAATGGCATGTCTATTCTGAAACACTTAACTATATCCTCAGCTTATAATTTGTATCCTTAAACACATCCAAGACCCATGGTGTACAGCTGGAATTTTTTTTGAGTTAAGGATATGCTCAAGTGTTTTGCTGAATTGAGGCCTAAAGAAGCAGAAAACTTTATTTTCCATGTAAATCCATATAACTAAAGGGAGAAAATACCTGTTGGGTAGAATTTGTAGCAGTAAATCCAACCCTATTTTTCCTTTGATGTTCTTGTGTCCCAAGTTTATTGTTCTGGATACAAGCAAGGAATCCTTTCAGAGAGAACCATTACATGTTTTAACAAACTCCTCTTGCAGTATTACGTTCCCATCTGTTCCACTTTTCTGTCCCCAGTAATTCCTTCCAGACACTCATTCTTTCATGTTGCCAATAGTTCTGATTTTCTCAAGTCTACCACTGTCCCAGTAAATCAATGCCTTAGCCAATTTTTCAGGATTATATGGCAATGAGAAGTAGCTTTTTATTTTCATTTAATAACTGTTCTTCCTCAGTCATCCTTCAAAACTTCCTCTAAATGGAGAGACTCTGGAGCCAGGTGGTGTCAAGAGTTAGCAAGGCTGTGCCAAACAGCCTGATGCTGGAATCACAGGATAGATCTTACTTCAACAATTGTGTTAGAAAGAGTATAATGAAAGCAACATCCTGGAATCAATAAAGAAGAACTGTAGTTACAGAGATGTAAGGTGAAGAGTTGTTGGATGAGTCAAGAAGCAGCCTGAGATCAGTAGAAAAAAAAAACCAAGGAGAACATTAAAAGGACTTTTCCAGCCACCTGAAGTTGAAGGACAGAGCAAATGGAAAAAGCAGTCATGGTTAACAAAGAGAGTTTGAGAGGAAAAACAACTGAACACAGGAAAGAAAATGCATTTCCAAAAGGTGTTAGGTTTGGGTTTGTGGATTTGGCTTTTTGTTGTCTTGTGTTTGTTGTTTAGCTTTGAAGGATCATTGAAATAATTTGTTTCCAGATAGGTGAATTAGATCTTTGATCTGTTACTTCTCTGAATCATAAAAAATATTATATATAGCCTAAAATTCATTAGCCTTCCACAAGAAACAGTGGAAAAAGTAACCTCCTTTGAATAGATAAAGGCATAAAAACTTTGTTAAATCATTAGAACTCATACCTCAACCAGAACCTCAGGGAGCCTCTTCTCATGGATGAGAAGGTTCCCTATTCTTTAGAGAAATTTAAATTCTCTCCTAGAAAAGATTACCATTTCCTAGGTCCAGTCAGTTGCTAGTGTTCAGAATGTTTTAACTACTGTAGTGAGTGCAGCTGTTAATCTAAAACACCTTTTCAAAGTAAGGAAGCAGCATGTTGGAATCAAGGAGGTTATTTTCTTGTAGAAGACGGAAAGAGATTGTAAAAGATTCCTAGTATGAACTTACAGAGCCTAATTCCTCCTTTTTGCTCCTTGTACAAGTAAAAAATTTGGAAATAAATTTTGATATAAATTCAAGGTAATTGTGAGACTATGTTGTCAGCATGCATCATTACTATTTGTTGCTTATTGTGCAACTAAAATCCAGCAGACTACATATTTCTGCAGTTTTTTCAAATTATCATCATATATTGGCTTGTTTTTTTAAATGGAAAAATCATGTGGTTTGAAGGGTTTCAAAGATAGTTCAGCCATGAAAGTTACATACTTCACTTTAAACCCAATCTTTTAAACTTTTAAAAAAGCTCTTAAGCAGAACATGAGTCAAATAATAAGTAGCATTAGTCAGATTTAGTGTGGATTGTAATTCAGAGTGGCTGTGCAGCACGTTATATACTAAATAAATTCTCTGCCCTATACACCTCCTAGAGACCTAATTTATCATTAAAGTTCCTAAGTAAAACAAACAGACAAACAAACAAAAAGAAAAAAAACCCAGAGAGAAACATACAAACCTAGAATAACTTACACAGTATTTGTCGGAAACATTGTACGCATGACTTCTGCTTTTATCTTTTCATTTAAACACAAAATTGCATGCAATTTAGATTTTAAATTCCTGTAATAATGTTGCAGATGGAGCACAAATATTTAACAGAAATCTCAGATTTTTCTGTGGCCCTCTTTGAAAAACTTAAGCAATGAAACAATGCTCACAAGCAATTCATGGGTACTATCTGCAGTATCCTGCCCGTGCTTTTGAGAACTGTCAATGAATAAATGTGGAGGAGCTCAGCTACTAGAAAAGTTAGCAACTTATTAGTTTTGGATGGTGTATGTTGATGCTGTCATGTGAGCACCAGAAAGGAGAAAAATTGCCAAGGAATTGTAAATATTGGTTTTCAGTACCACAGTTGCTAACTGTGCTAAAGTTACTCTGATACACAGAATATTAATGACCTATAATTACTAATAATAATGTAATGTCTTCCATGAGAGGAAGTTATAGGAGATTCTCAAGGTTTTATAGTTCAATTGTTTTATACTGAAGATAGAATTATATGGGTCTTTAATTACTTCATTCCTTGTTGAAAGCCCTAATAATGGGATCCAAAATAGTTGAAAAACTTATCCATGTTCTTTTAATATCTGATAAAATTGTAATGGGGTTTTTAAATTATAAAATATCTTCTAGCATTTTTTCCTGCTGCCATCTAATAAGAATACTATAAACATTACCAATATTCCATCTTCTAGATTAGCTTAATTCACCTGAAGGCAAACAATTACACTCGGTTAAAATTCACATTTTTTTAAGAATTCAGACTATATTAACATGGAATAAGGAATGTCAGACTAAATGACAATTTTAATCAATCTTGATGGCAGATTACTCTTGGTAGCTTCCTGATTGGAATCTGATCTATTGTGTTTTAATTCACAGGCTTCTGTGGAGAAGACAGCATATTTACATAGAAAATCCATTGCAGTCTTGGACCTGCCAATATTTCAAGTATCAAAGATTAATTAAGGTATGGTAGTGATTAGAAGCCTGTGTTTGAGATAAACACACTTTACTAGAGATACAATTATAAAAAAGGGAGCTCACACTCCCCTACAGATTTCTAATCTTCTATTATGAGAGATCCAGATCAACATGTAGAAAAATATAAAGTGGCTTAATATGGAAAAAAGCAGCAATATTTAACTTACTGAAAATATCTCCCGATGGAAAATCTGGTAGGTTTGTTTGTTCATCTCCACTCCACACCCCCAATCCTCCATCCACTTCCTTCTTTTTTTTTAAGGGATTTGGCACTACTTCTCAGACTGTTTCTGAAGGAGAGATAAATGAAATGGTAGTAGTTGTTGCTACATAGAAGAACAAATGACATTTAAATTTTAAGTTAATGAGGCATCGTCAAGACTCAAAACAGAGAGAAAAGGGAGATATTTTAGCTTCAGAAAGTAATGCCACCTTTTTTAGCACTTTAAGCCAATACCTTCATGATCCCAGGATCAGACCTGGCCCCTGGTGATTTCTACCAATGAGGTACCCTTCCTCTTACTTAACCTTTGCTTTGTCTGAAAAACAGTGTTAAAATACTGCCTTGCAACCAGAAGGAACTCTATTCTAACTTGTATTTCCTAAAGTAAGTCCAAGAAACGGTCTGATTGTGATAATACAATTCATTACTTTTTTATTATGGAGCGTGTGCGACATTTAGATCTCCTCTGCTTTAGCAACAGCTTCTAAAAACTGTTAATTAGTCAAGCTATATTAATTTGATATTGATAGGATATTTACTACAATAAATAAATAATCTGAAGTACTTTTTTAATGCTGTGCAATATCCTTTAAGTGGAGCCCACAGCTCTAAATATCAGATTCAGAGGACTGACTTCAGCCTTTGGGCAATATTCACAGCAGGCTTAATAGCAACAAGGAAGACTTGACCCTTTGTATTCAATGTCATGAGAACCAACATTTTTCCAGATTCAGGATCTCATCAGTATTAGATAAGCATTAAAGAAAAATAATTTTTAAAAATTACCTTAGCTGTTTTTTACCTGGACTAACGTTAAGGTTATCAAACAGGATAAACTCCCCAAATGGACATATCCTAAAAGAAATAAAATTGTCAATGAAAAGGGAATGGGTAATACCTTTCTCTGATAGTCAGAAAAATAGCGATCACGACCCTGACAAAAGATTTAAGAACCATGACCCATTTCTCACTTACTGATATCTAACTGAGCTGCAGCTTAATAGCATGTACTACTCAGCCTTTTTCTTGAAGCTGATCTGATACCCAAAAATGTATCAGTACATACATATGTAGAAACATTTCATTATTGGTTGTCCTGAAATTAAACAATCTTCCAGCTGAATCCTGAGGAAAGTAATCTAGCAAAGGTTCTCAAAGTATGCCTGCCAGTTCCTGATACCTCGAAAAGAAATTTCCTAGAAAGTGATAAGAAGCTGTTACTCTCTCTGAAAGCAGCCTGACAGTATGGTTTATGCGCCTTCTTCCATAGTCCTGTGTTTTGTGGAATCATGTGTGTTGTGGGAGACACAGATTTATCTGCTTTCACAGAGAAGATCAAAACCCTTAGCAAGAAAGAAATATGCTGCTTCTGTAAAGGAAGGAAAACATAGTTTCAATCTCTTCTACTACACATAAAAGACTTCTGAATTAATTGACAGAGATGAGATTGAGAAGAAGCACAACTTAATGTCTAGAGCAGTTTCTAGGAAGATAAAGCCAAGACTTGTACTGAAATGCACAAACAGATGCTAGAAATCCAGTTCTGTCTCTTGCAAAGTTAGCCAAGTATTAACAATAAACTCAACAAAGTGATTTCCTGACTGGGTTTTGGAATTTTATTTGTTTTCTTGGTGAGGAAAAGCCATGGAGTCAATCCTGACTCAGCAAAATGCCTGAATGTTGGAGAAGGCAGACCCAGCTGTTATCTCAGTATTTTCTACTAGCCACCATTAGACAACATACTTAGCTTTTCTCTTCTAGCTTATGAAGACTCTCTGGTTTGATCCCAGTCTTAGGCATCCCAATCTTACCTCTCTATTCACACATTCTGTAGGAGACTTAAAGCATTTTATTTTTGAGATTTCATATGAACTAGCATCACTGCAATTTTATCATTTTATGAATCCAAATATTCTGCCAGTTGTGCTTTTGTCTTCCTATTCTTGTTTTAAACAAATTTTTTAAAAATTACATAAAGGTAATTGGGATACACAATAAGATACCACTAGGTTACATAGAAAACTGGTGTAAAGAGATCTGATTATGATTTCATTGATTGTATTTAGGCTTGTGTATACACTTACAGCCTATATGTGAAAAAAACACATAACCCATTTATTGTGTCCTTCCCAAGCAGATTTAGCAGTGTTTTGCACTGCTCAATAGCCTGTGCAGCCCTGCAGCATTTGAACTGACCCACTTCAGACCATCCCTAGTTACAGTGAGGAGCAACTCCTCTGCTGTGCTTTAGCTGTAGACAACAACCAAACAGTAAAAATATCTGAGAAAAACAGTTCCATTTTTTCTATAAATGCCTTAAATATGTCACAGCTGACTGAACAGGAACACAATCAAATGGTGGCCAAATTCCTTCTCTGCCTTAAGGAGAAAATAATAATGAAAGGCCACTTAGTAATCTCATAATCAGCAGCTTTACAACCTGATCATGCCAACAGAGGCATGACAAAAGTCATGACATCCTCCTGCTCTTTCTACTCTTTTAATATATCCTGTAGAGATAAAAGGTACTTATCAGAATTCTTCAGTAGTGTCAGAGAATGCTGATATCTCTGCAGAGCAAGAGCAATATTCTTAGTACACTTTTATAAATCCAGTGTAACAGTGATTTTAAAAATAAACAATACTTAATAAGCCTGTGCTCTGCCTAAGTTAATCACATTTCTGATGTTATGTTGTTTCTATTAACATCTAAACTTAAAATTCATGCAAGGATCAGAGAATTCTTGCCTAGTGTTTTGACACTGGGGACCTGGCCACTGTTGACTGTAAGTTGATTAGTTTCACAACAGATACTCTCTAGATGTATCATCCAGCTATCACAGGTGTTTGCAGGCAGCCTGTGTCTGTCAAACTATCCCCCTACCCTTCATGCGCTTGTAAAGCTCAGTAAATGTCTTCCCTTATCACAGAAAAGAAATTCAATGCCATTGCATGACCTTGCCACAAACAGCATACCCTTGACTGCTTTTGTGTTAAAAACAGCCTTGTAAGACTAGGTCCCCACATACTCACAGAATCCCTCTTCCTAGATACTTGGGCATCTGCTTGTATGCAAGCTGAATTACTCCCAAGATCACTGCTAGGAAAAGTGCATTGTAAAGGTGTGACAAAGGTCAAGCAGCTTCTTTTGGTCATGTCACAAATTGCTTGGAAGGAGGAAGGAAATAATTTTGAAGGTACATATTTCCTATAACAAGCTAGCAAATTTTAAAAGAAAATCAGCCAAAAGGAAAACATACAAATGTCATGCCTTTCTTTTCAAACTATAAAATCAAGTTTGTTAGTTTACCATTGAATTCTTTCAACCTAGTGAAGCCATACTTCATCTTGAGTGTTCATATGGGACATAAACAGCCAAATTGTCTTTGCACAATTTTTTATTCTTTAATCCTCTTTATCCCAGCTTTATCCCAGCTAAGCAGTCTTTCTTGTATTACTTTCACCAGTAATAGCAGCAGTAGTTCCTAGTGAATATTTTCTAATACAGTTGGAATTGCCAGGAGTCTTAGTCACAGATTCCTCAAGTGTCAAAAAAATCCCTGTTAGATTACATAATTTCACCTGATTATGTAGTGAAATCTTCATTCTGGGACTGCTTTCACCAGTGATGTTTCATCACCAAGCCGATACCAGCAGCAGTCTACTACCATGACTACACCCCACCACCCAAGCAGGCACCCAGCACCCCGAATGTGGCCTTTCCTGGCAGACAATGAAGACCTCTGCAACTGAACAAAGAGCTTCACTGAAAATGTAAGCTAATAAAACTGCATGTAGCCAACCATCTAGGTCACTGGCTGTGCTCAATTCTGTCAAGTTACTGTCTGAGAGAGGTAAAATAAATATGAACAAAGTTATTAGTGACTCAAGTGGAACCTCACTGTTATTTCTTAGGGGAAAAAATATGCTTAATGCATTGAAACTGCCACCCCCTTCTCTACTTGGGATTTTAGTTGAAAGTTGTATTAAATAAATTACATTATTTTGTACTTCTGGTGTTGCTGCTGTGAAGAGGTTTTTGATTGCTTCCAAAAGAGTCAGTCTCTTTAAACCTTTCCTCTACCCATCTATTCCCCACTTCTCTATATATTACTCACATATTGTGTTATGTTTTGCATACCCTATGTATAGGTTTTTACCATATATGACTCAAGTGCATCAGCTACTCTCTGTTCTTTTAAAGTATCAAGGTCTTACATTCTGTCTCTATATTAGCTCTCACTTTTTAAGTTAATGTTTTCATTTGGATGGAAGGGCAAATTTTTTTGGCATCAAATTTAAATGGTAAAGTCACAGTACTGAAGAGGTGAAAAATACAGTAAATGTTGCAATAACCCTCATGGCTAGATCTTCATGTAAATGAGGCATTTTCAGAAATTGAAGTCAAATTCAAGGGAGTGCCATTTGTTCTAACTTCCATGTTTAGGAACTGGCAAGGATTATATGAGGTTACTGCTTTTAAGCCAGACTATTAAAGACAGCCTAAGAGCTTCTTCCATAATTTCTGCGTTTGACCTCTGTCTGGTGTTTCATAAGATCACTGCCAAAATTCGAGCAATATTCGAGAAGAAATATTTGTTCACAGCAGGAAAATGAGTTTAAGCTTCTCTAGTTAAACAAAATATTATGAAAGAGCAAGCATTGAAAACTCAGTGCTTTGGGACCCATTCACTAACCACCAGTGATATTTGTTTACAAATATTTATATTTGGGAGGAAAAAGATAAATATAAAAAACCTTGACATAAACAAATTATTGACCAAAAAAATAAATAGTACTGCCTCTGGGGATATAAGAGGTGATAAGGACATTAGCCCTTCTTATTCTGAGTTTCCTGAACATAGTTCTGTTTATTTCTTTTACTACACTGAAAGCTTTTGAAGTATATAACAGTGAGTTCCAATGAGTTGGAACCTACTCTTTCACCATTTTGTAATTCTTTTTTTCTTGTCTTCTACCACAGGGCCAGTATTTTCTGGCTCTGACAAAATATACAGTATTCACTCATTTTCTATGACAAAGGCAACATTTCCATTACTTTGCTAATGCCAAAAGCCACCAGTGAAAAAGAAAATAGTGTATGCACAGGTGCAACATTAGAAATAAAAAACCCCCAAAACTCAAGCAGTGTGCAGATGTGTTCTGAATGTTAATAAATGGATTTGTTTGTGTGTGTCAAGACATCCATACAACCACTGCTGTTATGCAAATTGACAACTACAGAATAGAGAAAAACCACTCCTGGTTTTGATTACGCACACCTTCATGTGGGTACACAAGGAAGAAAAATGTTGTTTTTCTTCAACATAGGGATTTTAACAGTCTAACAGAAGTCTCCATTTTAAAAAAAGTTAAAAACAAAAATTTTCTATTCTAGATGTATTCTATGCAGTTCTCAACAGCTTGTAGCTTTCTTCTGCAAGTTATAATTGGAGACAGAGCAGAATACAAGACACATCATATAATTATGCTGGCATTTGCTTCTACTTTGAGGTTTAAGCAAGATTAATTTGGACTTGATAACTCACTCCATGACAGAGCTTATATTATTTCCTTACCTTATCTCTTTTTTCTATCTGTATGGTAGGATGTGTTACCCCTTCCTACAAGGATGCTTTGATATGAGAAGGAACATATTTCTTATGAAGCATGATTGACATGGGGTTGCAGTAAAGAAATGCTAGACACACCCTGCACCATTAAAATGGAGCAGCCCCAGGACCTACTGAGAGTTTGGATTTCTAGAAACTATCATCATCTTAATACAGTATTTATTAACATAATGTTGGAGGATCTAATCTTTAAGTGTAAAAACAGTAGCATTAAGAGACTTTAAAAAAAATTTCCCAAGCCAAACCTATTTTTATGTCAAAATGATGGGATTTATCTCCTCTATTGTTAGGTGTCTGTATTCTAATTGTATTAGCCATCCTTTAGGCAATGATGAAAGTAGCCACTTAGGACGTAAAGTCTCTAGCCTGTATTAGTCAAATGAACTGTGCTTTGAAGTGCCTGCAGAAGTCTTCAGCATAAATAAATACAGACAAACTCCATTTCATCAGACAAAAACATCAAATGAGATTAAGCTAAATATAGTACCAGAAGAAGCAGATGCTAAAAAGAATATGGAAGGGATCCTATGCAACCCCAGATTCCATGAGTCATCTGAAAGTTGATCTCCTAAATTTCAGGACCAGTACCCTGCTACTTGTTTCTTCATTCACCTCAGGATTTTTAATTCCACAATTTCATGATTACTATAGCCAATGTTTCTATTATTTATTCTCTCTCTTATCCTTTCTTCCCTGTCTGTAAATAGCAGATCAATCTGTGCATTGCCCCTTAGACTATGCAGTACCTGTGCTGAGAACTGACATTCACCAGAAATCTTGTGGGTTCCTTATATCTTGCTCTGTTGCCCTTCCATAAGACATCAGAATGAGCAGGTATCCCCTGTGTCCCTCACTCCTCCACCTCCCATTCCCCAAGAGCAAACAATTTCTGAGTTGTTTAAAGACTTCATCTGATTTTTCATCTTGATCAAGTGGCCTGAAACAAACTTTCAGCACAATGCCAACATTCATATCTTGACCCAAAAGAGAAGTATGCTTTATTAGGGAAAAGGTACAGCAATAATAATTCCCAACTAATGAGCTCAGCTTTGTGAAAAGGTTTACTGTGATTTATTAGATTATATACAAGGCTGCACAGCAAAAAAATCTGGACTCTGTGCACCATTAGCAATTTACTTGCTGTTTGACCTTGAAAAGTTATTTCACATACCTGTCTTTAACTTTCTGATAAGAATAACATTTCCTCTTTTCTTTCAATTTAAAACAGCACTCAGAAAATCTGACTTATTGTATTTGTTTGAATATTATGTGGAAGCAGCAGTCTTTCTGAAAATTTGAAGGAGCTGTGTTCAGTGAACATTTTAAAAGCTATATTTTTTAGAGTACATTTTGTTCTTTCTAAGCTTAAGTGATTACAAAATGTTTGCAAATTTGTGTTCCTGGAGTCTCTTTAGCAAATATGCTTACATCTTTTCAGACCGTAAAACTCCTTCTGGCTGCTAAATTAGCAGAATCCTAGAAGAGTACAGAAAAATATTTTCTTTCAAAGACTTACCTGGAGTTAATCAAATATACATTTTATTCCTCTGTAGGTGGCAAATTTAACAAATGCCAGTTTATTAACAGGTGGGATAATACATATGGAAAATAAATGTTTCTTTGTGTTGTTTTCTCATTAAATTCTGCATTAGGAAACAAATACAGGTATTTTCTATATATCATCTTGCATATACATATAGACATTTGGATCTTCATCAGGAGTCAAGGTAAGCAACAAAAGCTATGCATTAATGAAAAAAGCTGAAATCTCAGTTCAATAATGCAGCAGCAAGCAACAGCAAAATTCTACTTAGTACATAAAAAAAGACGAAAAATAAATTAGCCAACTTATGGCAGATACAAGAAATTACAATTATTAAATACAAATAATAAAACTGTGCAAAATACTATAAAATAATAAACTATTCTACATGCCATATTATTGAAAAACAATATTTGTGACCTCTTGATAACCAAATGCCAGTATATCATGAAATTGTCACTTCTTTTCCCTTTATTGTTCCTGTGCCCTGTGCACTTCTGTATATTCTCTAGGGTTTTGTAGTTTCTAATGGATGTAAAGTAAACACCTGATCAGAAAACAAATATTATAATCTCTGATTGCCTTCCTCCCTCCATTCAAAATTCTGCCTGGATGGGCTTAGTTCATTAACTCTAGAACCTGACATCACATTTACTTCATGCATAGAACATATGGGAGAGACCTTTAAAAGTTAGATCTTTAAGTAGGGTGTTATTTGCAGAAGACTGTGAACACACTTTGAAGGATTCCTCTTTTACTTATTCAATAGTTGCAATCACTTTCATGGAGACATTATTAGCTTAAAGTCTCTTCTGAAATGCTGCCATTTTTATAAAGCCTTTTCTTTCTTCAGGAAGTACATTAGGACAAAACTAAGTTTAAAATACACAAATATGTTTGTAGGATCTGAGTGCTGAGGGAGCTGGCTGATTACATTGTGAAGTCACTCTTGATTGGTTTTGAACATTTATGAGTGGTGAGGATCTTGAAGAGAGCAAATGCCATTTCTATCTACAAGAATGGCAAGGAGGAAGAACTGGAGAACTACAGAATGGTCAGCCTCACCTCTCTGGCTGAGAAGATGATGGACATAATCCTTCTGTAGCATTTCCAAACACATGAAGGACAAAGTGATTGGGAGTAGTCTTCATAGAATTATGAAGGCAAATCATGCTTGGCCAAGACATTAGCTTTGTACAATGAAGTGACTAACTTTTTGAATGAGAGTAGTGGGTGTCATTTACTCTGACTTTACTTGGCTTTTAACATTGTCTCACCTACATTCTCTCGGACAAAGTGATGAAGCACAGGTTATGTGAGTGCACAGAGGAGTGAATGACATTTGGGTTGGATGGCTAAGCCCACTGGATTTTAACCCATGGCACAAAATCCAGTTGGAAGAAAACGCAGGAGTGCACCCCAGGGGTTGATACTGGGGCCAATAATGTTCAGCTTCTTCATTAATGACCTGGGCAACGGGACATTGCATACCTGCAAAAAGATTCCAGGTGGTATAAAAAGGGGAAGAATCAGATGACTGTGGTGGATTAGCCTTGGCCAAATCATCCCTCCCCCTTCACTGTCTACTTCCCCCAACCCCAACCCCAGCAGCACAGAGAAAGAGCAGAAAGGAGAGGAACAAGGGAGTTCGTGGTTCAAGATGAAAACAGTGATTATTTCTTACCTGGAATATTGCATACAGGTCTGGGGTCCTCAGCAAGAGAAAGACATACCTGTCAGAGCAAGTCCAGAGGAGAATCACAAAGATGGTCAGAGGGATGCAACACCTCTCCAGTGAAGACAGACTGAAAAATCTGAGGTGGTTCAGCTTGGAGAAGAAAAGGTTGCAGGGAGATCACATTGTGGCTTTCCTGTATTTTAAAGGGACTTACAAAAATTAAGGAGGGACTTTGTACATAAGCATACTGATAGACAAAAAAGAATGGCTTTAAACCAAAATTTAAAAAAAAATTAGATTAGATATTAGGAGGAAGTTATATACACAGAGGGGGGTGAGGAACTGAAACAAATTGCCCTATTCCTAGAAGTGTTCAAGACCGAGTTGGATGGGGTTATGATCAACTTGATCTAGTAGGCAGTGTCCCTGTCCATAGCCAGGGTGGGTACCAACAAGATGATGTTTAAGGTGCTTTCCAACCCAAGCCTTTATGTAATTCTATGATTTATATTCTATGATCGAAAGATCCCCCATATGTGTATCAGACCTTTCTGTGCTCCTGCATAAGGGCGCTTTTGTGCTCTTTTTGTACCTCCCATAAACTCTTCTAAATTGTATTTCAATACAAAAACTCTTGTTAAATAGCTCAAAATAATTGCCGATGCTTATTTTTACTGATGTTTATTTTGAAGATCAAGAATAAGGGTCCATAAGTACAAACTTATTCTGGAGCTTATCTTCACCAAAAAAAAAATAAATTAATTTTAAGAGGCCAATAAGTCAATTTGTTCTATTTAGCATAAATAAGACCACTATGTATATCCTTCTATGATACTATTTACATATTGTGAGTCCTGAGTATGATAAGGCTGTCATCCTCTAAAACATAAAACTGTGACAGAACTAATATTCTCCTCCTTTTATAGATATGCTGGTATGCTGCACACGTATTGAGCTACACTTACAAAAGTATTGTTTCATTGGTGGCATGTTTAGCCTTTATCTCATTCATATAATGGCCACTATCAAGCAATTTTCAAACTAGCTACTTCATTGGTATTTTCTGCTTGGTCTGCTTTGATGGTCTTATATATCAGAAAAAGAAAAATGGTAATAATATTGCAGCACTGGTAAACTCTTCCCTAGGTCCATAGTGATTTATTTCTAGAGAGAATGTTGTATTCATCTGGATAAATTACATAAAAATGCAATTTTAGTTTCATAGAATATTGAGAAGTTGCAGTTTCAGATTCCTTAACAGCATTGTATTTTATTTCCTTGATGACCCGAATTTCATTAATCATTTTCTTAAACTTTATGTGTATTGTTGACTCTTGGTTTCTTGTCAGTCATGTCCCTTAGTTAATTTTGTTTGTTACATGGACTTTGCAGGGTTCTGAAGCAGTAATAGGTAAAATCAGGAGACTCATTCAGCTGGTAAGCTGTCAGTCTGTCATAACTTGAATATTGATTTTGGGGGGTTGGTGACATTCCCTAGATGTATGTGTCAAGTTTGTTGACAGAGAGCTCTATACTTAATTGAATGTGATGTCTGTATGTGAAGTGATGGAGTATGTCAGTGATGTATATTCTCTTCCTCCCCTTCAGCCTTCCCCCTCCTCCCCTTCAGCCCCTTACAATACCCTCAATGGAGTGTTATGAAATTCCACACTGCTCTCACAAAGCTTTATTTAACTTCATAAATTGAAAAGCTGGGTCTGCTCTAACATGATTTCCTCCCAGATATGCCTTCATTGGCTTGTGAGACAACAAACAAGTCCTGCCCTTTTAAAGTCTCATTCAGTTCTCCTGAATGTTTATGTGAAAGATAAAGGTGACTCTCAGATGGCATAAAACCTATAGGAAATATATATGTTCCTCAGTGTTCCTAAATCACAGACAATCGTCTTACAAGCCATTCCATATCTTGCTTAATTAAAGTATGAAAAAGGAAGGAGAAGCCAGGGGACTTTCTCTCTTCAGGTATCATCACATTTGATCTGCAGAGCAATTTAGGTGTCTTTCAACTACTTTTTTCTGATTATTTTTTTGACTCTTACTCATCTAAGTGGACTGTTGTTCTTAACCATGAAAAGATGAAAGAGAACAGAAGCTCATAAAGCTGGTGGAATATTCTGGCTTGTGTCTAGTCTTCCTTGCCTCAAACAATGAATAAATGCATATGTTTTTTAAACTAGGTTGTCAGGTTTCACTTCATCTTCCTGTTTATGAGAGTTGCTTCTCACAGATTTCAGAGATTAGATTTTTTGCAAAACAAGCACTTGATGTTAAATTTTAGAAAACATAAATGTACATTTGCAGGTATATGCAAAGGGAAATTGTGATGCTGCAATATCCCATTAAATAAGAGAATATATATATCAGAATAATATACCCCTATCTGGAAATGCAGAGTAGGCTCAGCAGGCAAAAGCAACACATTGCTTTGGACAGCAATTAACGTCCTTTCACCAGCCAGGAAAATGCATTCATGTTCCAACAGAGCGGTGGTAGAAACAAGGACAAAGGGAGCCAGTTGACTAACAGAGAGCAATAAAGGTAAGGAAAGGAATTATATTCCCATCACGCAAAAGAAGGAAGTGTTTGCACCCTGCTCCAAGAGAGCTGGTATCAGCACAAGTCAAACCGGTGATCAGCAGCTCAGTGAGTGGGGCTAGGAAACGGAAGAGAATATGAGAACAGCTCTAAATTAATAATGAAATTGTACAAGGTAGTGGAGCCACTGTCTAGGAATGTGAATTTCCATTGTCAAAGTACATATAGCTGTAATAGCCCATCAATATAGCCATAAGATATATTTTTATTTTATTGATAAATTTAAATGTGAAAGGAATCTTCATGAAAACAGGAAGAAGTCACAATGTGGCTGGACCTAGACAAAATACAGTACAAAAAGAAAAACAACAGCTCTTTAATTCTTTCATACTAGTCTGGTGTGAATGAAACTATGTGTTTAATCCTCTTCAAATCCAAATATCATATTTTTTCTCAAAATCTGCATTTGAATCTAGGTTTTTTCAACAAAGGAAGTTGGAGTCAGAGCCATTTTAAATTATTGTGTTTCCCTTTCTCTGTCTCTACACTAAAATATTGGTGTCTACACTAACATGAGAATTTTTGAGTGCTTAATAAACATGTGCATTTGTGCATGTGGGGAAAGGAACCCCAAATATTTAACATAGTGACTATAAGAACAAACTTCAAGAATTCTTTGTCTGATGTGAGATTGAAAAGACAAAACTTACCTTATTATACCCTTGCTGGCTGAAATTCTGAGGGATTACAACTGGCAGGCAATAACACTGGCTGAAATTTCTGTGCTGGAGGCTGCACCAACTCTCAGAAGAAAATATACTGCTTAAAAAAAAAGATAGTGATTGTACTAGGAATCCAAATAGGCTCTCTAAAATCTCTCTGCTTTAAAGAGAGTTTGACATTTAAAAATTGAACTCCTTTACAAAGTCACATATTTTGTGATGTGTTTAAGTACTTTATGTGTTCAGTAAATGTCATAATGCCATTAATTCTCTTTGCAGAGACATGCAATATTTTTTCTGTTATCAAGAGGGACCACACTGTTGTGCAACCAGTGGTGTGTTTTGCTGAGCACTGGAAATCTGGAGTAGATTGCCCTGTAAAAATTCAAAACTAATTGCTTGGAATTTAGAATTCATTGAATGATTACACCTCAAGTAACTGGGTACAAACAAATTTTCAGGTTATACAAATCTTTTTCTTTTTACCTTGGTTAGTAATTTTGAAAAACATATCACACTTTAAAAAATAATTTTAATGTGGAATTTTTTGGCACCTTGGTATTTTTATCACATGACTAAACCAAGCAGGTTGCTAAGCAACTTTCTGCACCAGGGGAAAGCACAAGCAATCTGAACAGAAGATTTATGTTGGTGACTGTAATAATAAGAAAAAAATAACAGAATATCTAAAGTCCTCCATTGTTTTTTAATCCTTTGAGCTAAACAATCAGTAATTTACTCTTCTCAAATCAAGAGTCATTTGAAGAATTCTGCAGCCAGACAACTTTGGTCAAAAACTTTCAGGGAAAATAAATGGGTAAATAATTTTTTATATCATGCTATTGCAGCCTTGAAGTATTTCTGTTCAGTGTTGCTATGGTATTTACAGAAGCTTTTGAATATGAGGATCCTGCTCGGTTAAATAAGGGAGTAGGTAGATACCTACTTGTTCCTTCTTGCAGTGATAACTGGCAAAAAGGAGGACGTGGCAGGGTCACACCAGGGCTGACTGGAGACAGCTGCACCAGGCACACAGCCCTGCCCAGCAGCCACGTGTGCTCAGGCTCCTGAGCAGGGGGGCTGGCTGCAGACACCGCAGCCCTGACCAGCTCCCAGAGAACAAGGTAACCTGGCACCCGTCCCCTTCTGCTGGCAAACAGCCTCCCTGCACAAACAACTCTGCTGCAGCACAGGCATCCAAGCCATGGGATTTGTGACAGGACAAGGTTAGTTTAAATCTCCATTTAAACAGCTGTCCAGATCCATTTTCAAGTCCAAATTTACCCATCATAAACAATGCTGATACACCACCACATATTCAGATGTGTGTCACTCATGGGCTGGAGCATGCTGGAGTAGGATCACTGGGTCATGGAGGCTGAATACCTCAAACAAATACACATGCCAATACACTATCCACTCCTGGTCTGGAAACAAGCTTTATCTGGGAACTGCCCTGTGCTTTGAATTAGAGCAGTTTATAAGAATTACTCATGGAAAACACAGCTCATGGGATCCAGATTCTTTCATATTGCATCATCCCCTAGCATACCACAGTGCAGAAAACCAGATCCTGTGCAGGCTTGGATGGTGGGTTTCCTTGCACTGTAATAATATATGTTAATAATAAGACCCTAGGTGGGTAATTAACTGAAATTCAATTTTACAATACCAAAAAAAACCAGCAGAAGACAAAACAATTGACAGTCAGTGAGTGTCAGAGACAGATAAACCAAGCTTGTAAAACAGTGGCCTGAATAGATTAAAGCCATTTGAAATGTTAAACTAAATAAATTTCTGCTGGTGTTTTTTGATTCTTCCTGTCTACAAAAAAATCAAAAACATGTACATTTTCATTGTAGGTGTACAGGTTTACAACACTATTTTGTTATCTTACATGCAATAATTAACACATTACAAATTTTGGTAATTACTCAAAAATGTAATGACATCTTGTTAATATTAAGTCTGTAGTTAATCTATGAGATCTATTATTTATATGTTCCTATTATTTCCTTGAATTTTCATTGTATCTCTATTTGTTCATAATTTGGTTGAGTTGGAAAAGACCTGAAATATCCTCTAGTTTCAATCTCCCTGCCATGGGCATGAACACCTTTCACTAGACCACATTGCTCAGACCCCCATCCACCCCGGCCTTGAACACTGCCAGGGATGGCACCTCCACAGCTTCTCTGGGAAACCTGTTTCAGGACCTATATTCACAATAAATAACTTTTTCCTAGCAGCAAATCTAAACCTACATTCATTCAGTGTGAAACAATTGCCTTTTGCCCTGTTGCTACTTGTCCTTGTAAAAAGACCCTCTCCAACTTTCTAATTTGCTTTCCACTGGAAATATGCCGTTATTTTCCATGAATCTTTTTGATAATTTCCATTTTTAAACTATCTGAATTTCTGCAGATCTCTGATGTAAATCAGAGTTTAACCAACTCATTATTATTTTAAAAACAAAGCTGTGTTTCTCAGAAAGAGAGGTTCACTTCATATTTACTGAGGCAGTTAATTTCAACCTATAACTTCTGAATGAACTTTAGAATACTTTGGATAAATCTATAAAAGAGTGCTGATGACAAGAGAACCCTTGCCCTGCTTCTCACTTGTACTGCACCCTACTTCACAGGCCAGATTCTCCCGTGAAGTACCTCTGGTTTGTGAAAGAGAAAACTATTTTCAATTTCAAGTAGATGAATGCCTAACAAAAGTTAATTAATTTGACCTCAGAAAACCATTGTTTGAGAGAGGAATGACTGTGGAAACTACCACACAAAGAGAATGTGCTACTTTTTCAAGGCTGTTTGCAGAGTCGGTGACAAGGACAAGAACTGCTACCTCTACATCTCCTGTTACTGCTGTCTCCAAGATCTGTCACTTCTCCTACACACCTCAGTGTTTCAGGCAGAACATGTTCTGTCACAGGTATACCTGAGGCAACCTAAGAACTAGCAGTTATTTATATAAAGAAATATTATTTCCCTTCTACATGTTGGAGAAATTATTGAGGTGAATTAATTTTCTCAAGTTCACAAAGGACCTCAGTGACTGAAGAGGAAAAACAAATTTTCTCTCCCCTTTATGCATCTAAATCCAGTACCCCACTCTCAGCCACAAAGCATAACTTGTTAAAATGATATCAGATCTGTTCAAGGAAAAATCACCTGGAGGTATACACAGAGGCTTGTTTATAATCATCAGGGACTAGGAGGCAGATCACTAACCCAGCTCTGTACACAGAAAGCAGAAAGATATGAGAGACACAGACATCATATGTGTTCTCAAGGCCACTTGGTTCTTTAGAGACTTCATTTTGCAGACTGACAAGAGGATGTCTTGCAAGCTGGGGTCACTTCAACTTGGCTCCCAGCAGTGTGGTAAATCAGATCCTGTCTATGTACCACAATACAACCTCTCATTTGGAGGAAAAAATCTATGCTTAATAATCTATCAAGGTGAAGAAAACACTGCAAAGAGAAATGCAGACTGTTGTGCCTGTGAGAGCTGACAGTTCAGCTGGCAGCAGAAGTAGATCTGGGAGTGAAGTACACAAGCCCTACATTCATCTCCCTGAGTGATAATTCTAAAACCTATTTTGCCACCAGTGAGTGTTATTTCTCTGCTGACTGGAGAATCACAGAAAAAAAGGATGATAACACTATAATAATCTACAACTTGCTTCTTCCCATAAGAGGCTGAGAGTGAACTTCAAGCAGAGTTTTTAATAATGCTTCCATTCTACTGAGTGAAATCCAAACTTCTCTTGCAACCATGAGTGTTCTTGCTGCTGAATTCAGTGGGGCTAAGATTTCATCCATGATTGTTTAATTGTGACAATGAGCACTAGTATGTGTATTTTCAAGAGCTCAGTTTTCAGAGCTGTTTTTTTCTTAAAATATGGCACTTTGCTGCAATGCTTAAAGGAGAAATCAGCCCTGTAGAAATTATAGCTAAAATGGACTACAAGGTTCAAATTGATAAAAGCCTTCTGGCATTTAGATTTGCAATATGTTAGATTAGATTCCAAACTACAGGGTTCAGGAGCTAAAAATGTCAGGGTAAATTCAGTGACAGCTATCTTGTACCCAGGGTCTTAATATCTAATTTCTGCACACAGTAATAAAGCATTAGAGTTTCGTACTTAACAGAGCTGTACATCTACAGGGCAGGGTCAGGATGCTCGATTCCCTGCTGGTCTGAAGGGAAGCTGATCTTTGCTGATCATCAAGTGAAGGCAATAAGTGTCAGGATTTCTGGCATGCAAAGCAGGGGTTACAATTTTAAAAAGCAGCAGCATCGACAAATAATCATAAGTAATGTTCATAAACCTTTTAGGAAAGTTCTACTATGCAGAGAATAACTGGTATTAGAAACAGACCCCTTATCTCTGGAAAACACATTTGTTAGGCTTATAAACAAGATATAAATTATGTATACCCTTGCTGCTGTGACAAAATACAACAAATACATTAAAAAAACATTTCATTAAATTTTAAATAAATTGCAGTTTTAACTCATGAGGAGATTGTTTCTTTCAAGAGTTTTTTTTTATCTAACTTTGTTTTATTCTTATATGGCAAAAGTTGCTGCCAGCTCCTTCAGAAAAAAATATTGCCATTAATGCTGTAAAAAAAGAAGAAATAATGACTCATATAGCCACCAGGAAAAATATTTTTTTCCAGTGAACAAGATTAATGGCCCTCTACCCTGGCCATTACATGGTGTTAGAACAGCAAATTACAGTAGCAGTCCCCAATATTTTTGCCCACAAATTTAAAAAATAAAAAGTACTTCTTAATAGCACCCAAAAACATTTCAGTCATCATGATCCTACCAAGAGGCTAAAAAAACAAGAAGGTTTTTTTCCTCCAAAACACTTGAGTTTTGCTAATTGCTGCTGTAGCTCTGCTAGCATAAACACCTTACTTTCTGTATCATTTCAATCTTATATGACAGCAATATTCAGGCTGTATAAAATTTTACGATTTTTTTTTTGCTTTTGGTTGACCTTTCTGTGCTTTCCCTTTCCTCCTCATGTTTATCACTTCTTTTCATCCTCCATATTCTATACCACTCCCTACAAGTCAGACAAAATTCTCTTCTCTGCCTCTCTTTTTTGGGTAAACAAAGACTCAGAGAAGCATTACAAAAAAATGGTAATGGCAGAATTTGCTCTCTAATGATAGTTTTTGCAAAGAAACACCAGGTATGATAGTCTACAATATTGCTATTAATATCTCCTACCTACAAAACCTGTTTAATTTAGGAGAAAATAAGGCATTAAGTGGATTTTGCAGATTTTGCATGTTACATCAGTTAACATATCATTTTCCTGACCAATTAGGTGCATTTGCAAAAGGTCAGAGGTTCTGGATTACAGCAAGCTGAGCCCTTTGGCTCTTCTGTTCTGATAGATTCTGTAGCAGCTGAAGCAAAGCAGGGCAACTAGTTTTGTTATAAAAAGTATAGCTGATCCAAACCATGCTTTCAAATACACAGCAGCTTTATCCATTTAATCTTATTCACTCCAAAACAGAACCTTTTAAAGTAAGAAAAAAATGGTAGGACCATTCAGTTGAGTCAAATGCTTCCTCTACATCAAAGTATAATAAATGTTTCATGCTTCTTGTTGTTTCAATGGTCATATGTACAAGTGAGAAAGGCTAAATACAGTGTTTGAAGCTGCTCCTTTGTCATAAAGCTGGATGTATCAGGTGGAATGAAATTCCCTTCAAAAGAGATCTTCAAAGCCACTAAGCATTGGCCTAACATTTTTTTGACTGAAGCTAATAGAGACTGCAGGCAGAGCTAAGGTGTATGGTCTCTCTGACAGTTTAGGCTGACAGGCTGAAGAGAAGCTATAGGAGAATTAAACACTTAGATTGCAGAGAAGTAGTCTCAAGAGATACATCCAAAAAAATTATATCAAATTAAATTATATCAAATACTTAAGTGACAGAAGCATGTGTAAGCACTGTTGACATAGTTATGAAAGGAAAAGTTTTGAGCAGGACGAGCGTTCCTGTGTGTTCCTGTGTTCCTATGTGAATAATAGGAGTTATGGCTAAAATAAGGAGTTCCCACAGTAACTGCAGAAATCCCTGGTGAGTACTACAGGGTAGGGACACTGATCCATTCTCTAAGATTGAGAGCATTGCCTTGTTTCAGAAATCAGTAAAAAAATGGTTCATTTCTGTTTCTCCAAATCAACTTTAATATTGAGCTGAGGTAATTTGACACTTTATGCACTTTCTTGGGTTTATTAAGAGAGATGGACTACAATATGTCAATTGTTGAGTTTTAGATACTTCAGTTCAATGTCATTTTACTCTAATATTCAGAATAGCTACTCTGAAAGTTTTACTACTTAAGATAAGTGAAGGTTTTCTGACACTTTTCTTGAAAGTAGAATTAGATTTTAGACAAAAGGAAACTATTATTTAAAAATTTTGAAGCAGGGAACCTTTTAGCACAACCTCTGTTGTGGAATAATAATTCCAACTTTCACTTTCAGCAGTGGTCTAAGAACCCTCATGCTTTGGGTCATTTGTTTTACCTATAGTTAAAGAAAAATAATTTTGTAAGAATGACAAGGAATCTGGAATTTGCACCAATGTTCACTCTATAATAAACTGAAATCTTATCTAACACTGAATATTTCTTTTAATGTGAAACTCACATTAAAAAAATGTCATTTTTCTCCTGACCTGAAGAAAAAATAATTATAGAGCAGTTCTAATTTTACAGAGTACTTGAAATTTCTACCTGTGACAGTATTCAGAATGACCTCCCATTCCTCCGACAACCTTCAGGCATTAACAACTCTAACTAGAAAATCTAGTTTGAAATGACATTGTGCAGTTCTTCCACACTGAAATGCAGTGCACTGGTTTCCACTGAAGCATTCTTGACTTAGAGTCATAACATGGAACAATGAATATTGCTTAAATTATTTATTTAGGACAAAAACATAAGGAGAAAACAGACTTTATACCAACAGCACAGAAGGAAACAGTCAACCAAGTACACAACCAAAACCATAAAATGAGCCTAAAATATCTAAAGTGGATGGATAGATGTCCTGCAAAGTCTCATGTAGTTTTCCTTGATTTAGAAAATTATAAACTTATTTCTGCATAAATGAGAGAGAGAGAGAGAGAGAGAGAGAGAGAGCTCTCTGGAAAATTCCTTTTTGCTCACCCTTCATCCTCAAGTGTTGAATACTTTTAAAAATTTTCTTGATGTATCAATATTTTAGCAAAAATTTTAGTATTGTTGGAGATAAAAAAAATCATTGAGACTTGTCACTAGAAGCCTATATGTTCTTCTCTTCAACCACCATTAATCTCTGACTATGGGTATTTAGTGGCATAAGCTTTTAACCACCTCAGTTTATAAAGTTGGATCAATATATTTGTAAGGTATTCACTGTAGTTTAAAAATGTGAAATTTGCAGATTTTTAATGTGACAACACAGTTAAATAGCAATTTCACATAATTCACAAGAGCAAATAAAACTTCTTACAAAATTTCAGTTGTTAAATATCACTCCTATTACTAATACTCTTTTAAGAAGGCTTGCAGAAAGATTATTGAGTTGGCTGATTACTAATAGCAGAGCAGATCAGAGCAAAATGTTTACTTGCATTTGGAGTGGATTTTAAAGTGAATATCAAGAGACCAACAGTGCACATATTATTATTCTATTGTCCACTTATTTGTTCCATGTGCATCTCTTCAACGAGAAAAATCCATATCTGTGCATAATAAAGAGCAAAACCACAGAGAATAGCAGTCTTTTCAAAGTTTTTTTTTCCCAAAACCAGAGATTATTGGAAATTTTCTAACCATTAGAAGCTTGAAAATTGTTACAGTTTTAACTTGCAAAAACAGTAATTCTTCTTCTATTAATGATGACAAAAATATATTTCTAGTGTGTTTCCATGTATTATTTTTTTCAGATTCTGTAAAACATCCTTTCCATCACATCAGGTGAGGTACAGACCTTATTTTTCATTAACAGATAACTTCTGGGAGTGCTCAGATTAAAACTGCAGCATTTACTTATCCCACAGCTTTCGTCTCCCCCAAATATCAATCTAGTTGCAGTGGTAAAATGCTAAAATCTCACATCATTTTAAATTGAATTTCTTTCATCTTCCAAGTAATCTGTTAGTATTCAGACAGAACATATTTCCACTTACCAATTTCAAGGTTTCTGAAGTTTCTATATTTTTCTTAATATTTGTTTTCTTCATATATTTTTCTATATTCTAGACCTTACCCTGCAATGCAAGTACAGAGAGACAAATAAAAGAGTTTTATTTGTCCATTAGACAAATGGAAAAATATAATTTATAATTTAAAAAGAAGACAGCCTAATAATATATTTGAACAGGATAGTTTGCTTATAATTTTGGTGAGGTTTTCTTATTAAGATTTGATTTTTCCTATTTCCAAAATCCTAATCAATTTAATATATCCCTTAAGACCTTGTTCATATGCATGAAGCACTAAGAAACCACAAACTAATTGGAGTCTTACAATGTCACTGCCAAATTCCACTCCACAGTCCAAACCCTGGTAAATTATGTTCATATGAAATAGGAATCATATTTCTAGTTATCTGTTACCTCTCTGATATATGAATTTTCCAAGGAGAATAAAACAACTTTTTTTGCCCATCCTACAGGTTGATTAGTTTCTTAAGAAATTAATTTAATTAGTTTAATTTCCTAAGATAAGGAAAATAGAGTATCATAGCACAGTTTGGTTGGGAAGGGAGCTTTAAAAATCATCTAGTTTCAACCCACTTGCCATGGGCAGGGATACCTTCCACCACTGCTCAAATCTCCATCCAACCTGAACTCAAACACATCAAGGGGTGAGCCATCCACTACTTTGGGCAACCTCTCTCAGTGCTTGACCACTTGACCAATCAAAGAATTTCTTCCTAATATCTTATCTCAACCTACAATTTTTCAATTTAAAAGTTTTACCCATAATACCTGAAAACAAGTCCCTCTGGATCCTTTCAGTAGGCCCCCTTTAGGTACAGGAAGGCTGCTAGAAAGTGTCTCCAGAGCCTTCTCTTCTTCAACCCTTCCCTTCTTCAGCCCCAGCTCTCTCAGCCCATCCTCAAAGGAGAGGTGCTCCAAGCCTCGAGTCATCCTCCTGACCCTCCTCTGGACTTACTTGAACAGATCCACGTCCTTCTCAGGTGGAATTCTCAGAACTGGATGAAGTATTCCATGGGAATCACACAAGAGTTGGGGAGAGGGGAAGAATCACCTCACTCAAACTGCTCACCACACTTCTGATGCAGTCCAGAATAGGACTGGCTTTCTGGGCTGCAAGTGCATATTGTGCACATTTCCAGTTAATTTTTAGGTTTTTATCTACCAACATCCCCAAGTCCTTTCTGCAGTATTGCAGAAATCCACTCACTGACCAGCCTCTATCCATGTTTGAACTTGCCCTGACCCAGGTGAAGGACCTCGCCTGAGTTGAACTTTGTGAGGTTTGTATGGGCTCACCTCTCTCACCTGTCAATGTCCTTGTGGATGGCATCCCAACTCTACAAACCAGCTGAAAGTGCACTCAATCCCACTGTCTATATCCCTGACAAAGGTGTGAAATAACACTGGTCCCAATGCTGACTCATGAAGGAAATGCTCTGTGCCTGGACATTGAGCCACTGACCACAACACTTTGAGTGTGACCACTCAGACGATTCCTTGTCCACCAAGTTCATACATTGAATCCACATCCCTCCAGTTTAGAGACAAGGATGTCACACAGGGACAGTGTCAAATGCTGTGCACAAGTCTATTATCCACCAGTGCTGTTACCCTACAGTAAAAGCCCACCAAGACTGCCAAGCATCGTTTGCCCTTGGTGAAGCCATGTTGTTGTCACTTTTTCATGCGCCTTAGCATAGTTTCCAGGAGGATCTTCACCATCTTGCAAGGAACAGAGGTGGGATTGACTAGCCCTCTAAACTGGAGGGATGTGGATTCGATGTATGAATCAGTGGACAGTGGACAGTGTCAAATGCTGTGCACAAGTCTATTATCCACCAGTGCTGTTACCCTACAGTAAAAGCCCACCAAGACTGCCAAGCATCGTTTGCCCTTGGTGAAGCCATGTTGTTGTCACTTTTTCATGCGCCTTAGCATAGTTTCCAGGAGGATCTTCACCATCTTGCAAGGAACAGAGGTGGGATTGACTAGCCTGTATTTCCCTGAATGTTCCTTTTTTCCTTTTTTAAAATTGGGGGTTATGTTTTCTTTTCCAGTCACTGAGAAGTTCACCAGTCTGTCATGATTCTTTAAATGTGACTATCCACCAGTGCTGTAACCCTACAGTAAAAGCCCACCAAAGCTGCCAGGCATCGTTTGCCCTTGGTTTGAAGCCATGTTGTTGTCAACAGTCAGCTGTCACTTTTCCATGTGCCTTAGCATAGTTTCCAGGAGGATCTTCTTCATCATCTTGCAAGGAACAGAGGTGGGATTGACTAGCCTGTATTTCCCTGAATGTTCCTTTTTTCCTTTTTTAAAATTGGGGGTTATGTTTTCTTTTCCAGTCACTGAGAAGTTCACCAGTCTGTCATGATTCTTTAAATGTGATGGATAGTGGTTTAGCAACTTCATCTGTCATAAAAACAATGACAGGTTGTCGTTTGGAGTTCATGACCTGGATGAATCAAGCCACTCCTTTGGTTTCTCTCCTGTCCTGTGTCTATGGAGGAATTGCCATTTGTAGCCCTTATTAACTTGTTCTGGCAGATGTCAAGACCAGTTATTTGGAAAAGAATATAAAACTATGACACATAATCTAATATACAATCATCTCATTAAAGAAGGTTTTTTTCTGATCACATATTTCAAGATAGAAGAATATTGTTTAACACTTCCTGTTAAATCTCATGTATCTTCTATATTTTTAATAGCCAGTGACAATGTTTATGTTATCCTCACACTTATAAATGTATATAAATGACTAAAAGCTAAATGCAAGCCATTAATATTTGGTAATTTGTTCACTAAAGAAATTTATTGAATTTCAGATATTTTTAATTACTTTAAAAAAGCAAGTTCACCTGTTTATGGTAATTTTCTCAATCTCTATTTGTTTAAATATACTCTTCAGTTTGTCTTCAGCCAAACAATACTGAATGACTCAGTACAAATAATGAATTATTATATCCTGCAGGAAAATAATTTAATGTGCAATATATTCTACTTTGCTGATATTGTACAACATATAGCTAAAAGATAAAACTATATCTTAATTGCTCTGTGTTATTCATTACTCTACAAAGTTTCTTCTTATCTGAAAAGACGCACCTGTGTGTATATTGCCCTCATCATCGAGGTACCTTGTTAATTTTGCAGCCAGAGACACTGAAATATACCAAAGATGAGAACTGCTCCAGTTCTCTTACAATGTTGTGGTATAGAACTTGGAATTACCAAAATAATAAAATTACTCTATAATAAACTTTTGCCTTTCTAGATATTCCTTCATAAGTCTGTTTGGTCTCCTCTATTTCAAAACAAAACGACACAACATGTTTAGAAACTGAGGTAGTAATGAGCAAAACTGAGATACCACATGGTTTTCTAAGATCTGTAATTTCAGAAATATCCATCTTGTGTTGACTCAGGTCTCACCAGTAGTACTACACTTCTATTGAATCACAACTAACTCTGAAACCATAACCCATTTCCTGGAAATGTGAGCCTCCTTTTTTGAATGCTACATTATCATAAATAGAATGTCTCTTTGACCTATCGGTAACAAAATTACGTAGCTTCAATATTATTTTTTTTTAATATCTCCCAAAATTCTGCTTAGTCACAGACAACATATAAAAAGGACAGATTCAGTAAAAGTTATCAGCTCATATTCATCTTTCTTTTAGCACATTGGTAGTGATTTTAAATCACTGTATTCTGTCAGGCTTTTTCTGTGACAAAAATTCATTCACACCTTCCAGTAATTTTAGGATTTTTTTTCTTTTTAATGTTCATAACTCTTTGAACTTTCTCACCAGTAAATTAGTCTTCTTTTGAAACACTGTTAAACAAATATAAACAAAAAAAATATTGATTTTTTTTTAAATTTACCACTTTTGTTGTTTACTTTTGACCCTGATATGATACACTGCATTTTTAGAGAGGATATGTTGTTCATCCAAACAGAAGAAGCCGTGCTGTGTACACAAAAATAAGTGCATGTCTTTTTGACACTTTGCAAATACCTCTATATTTCTCAAGATATTAAAAATACAAAAAAAAATTATGGATGAAAAGGAAAGAAAACACTGAAGTCAAGTTTTGAATTGAAAGAACATTTTGGCTACAGCTTCATTATACCTTAGAAATCCCTCTTGGCAATACTCTACACACTAACACTACTGAACAGAAAAACCTTCAGTAAAGGCACTGGGGAAAGGTGGCATTTGCATGGCTGTGTCACTTTGTTGGACTATTTCTCTGAAAATTAGCTCACAAAAGGGAGGATCACATAGAAGTGGTCTGCCTTAGCTATATAAGAGCTCACAGTCTCCTGTAAAGGCCTAGCTATCATTATTCATTTGAAATGGATTCATACTTGATTATGCAGTGCTCCAAATATTATTGAAGGAAAAAAAAGAGATAGAAGGATAATGAAAGAGAAAGACCAAAAGAAAGAAATGCTTTGAGGTAAAAGTCACATTCTGAATTGGATTCATGTCTTTTAAAAATGACACAATGTAAAGCAATAATCTGGCATGCAGATACAGACTGGGAAAAGGGAAAATAAAAAGAGTTCTTTTAGACTGGGAAAACGTGAGTTGTATTATTATTTCTCCTTAGCATTAAGAATGCAATAAATAAAATATCAGGGGTCATAAATGCCTTGTCCAGTTTAGTGCACTTCATAGTGCTGAAAGGAGCAGAAATTGTATAAACAAATTGCTTCTTCAAAGAGTCAATGTATACAGGTTTCTGAGATATTTCCTTTATCATTTTTAAGGTATTTAACAGTTATTTCTTTAAAATAAGTCCTCTCTTTAAAGACGCTTATAGTGTCTTTTTTATCTGTTTGAGCAAGCAGATAACTTGGTGCAACAAAGGTAAGGATATAATTTGCTCGAATTGTTCCTAAAAGTCAAATTTGTTGTATAGTTATAGCATTGGTTTATTGACTTTCTAAACATTTGTCTTTCTACTTGCCATGAATTCATTTCCAGATTGTGGGCTTATCTGGAAAAGATTGTGTTTTGCCTTGCTAAGGATTTGAAATGGAAAGCCCTAAATAGAGTGAATGTCACTGAATATTCAGTTGTTTGCTGTGCGTCCTTTTATGAATTTATGGCATTTGAATTCTATAACAGAGCACTGAAAAACAAGCTTCCAGTTCACAGGAATATAAAAATCATTAATGTTTTGAGTTATTCTGAGGACACAAACAGAAAATATTTACTTGAAGAAAAATATAATAACCAAAAATAAAAATTTCCAAGAAGCCTGATTGCCTAAAAAATATCAAATTCATTGACTACAGTCAATATAGGAAGCATTTTGACATTGGCCACTGAAGTAACTTCACAGTATTCAATTTGCTACTTCTTCTGTTTTCAGTCTTAGAGGGGAATAACTATACCTAACCACTTATTCTGTTAAAGAATCCAGGTGAGAAGGAAAAATATGTTTCTCTATTTTTACACAGATTTTACAAAAGCAATATTATTTCATATGCAGGCAAGTTTCTTCCTCTCATTTTCTTGCAATGCTTCTGTATATCACACCCCAAAAAGCAACAAAATAAAAAATCCTGGTAAAACTTAGCAAACACTCTTAGCATAGAAGTGTTTCCTTTTTAGCTTTGACTCTACTAGATTTTAAATTCAGCAGATCACAATCCATACAACCCTTAAACAAAGCACCAAGTAACCCCAGTTTCAACTTAGTTCCAGTTTTATTCTTGTACACATCTTCAGTGAAGCTAACTAATAACAGAGGTGGTGGAAAGAGAGAATCTTTGTCAGAAAATAAGGAGGAAAAAAAAGGAGAAAGAAGAAAGTCTTTTTCCTTAATCAGGCCCTCTTCTTCTCTGTAGGGATGTTCAAACAGTTAAGAGAGCACCTGCTGTTCATGGGGGGAGAAGCATTTGTTCAGCCAAAGGAAATATTTTGCATAAAGCCTCGTGGATCAAGAGTGGCACCCAGTGGCTGATGCTTTGCCACAGCAAAGTGGTTCCAAAAGCTGCACTTCCCTGACCTTCAGTCTAATGTGCTTCCTACATGGAGGGAATAACTCTTAAATCAGTCTGGCTTAATAGGATTAAGCCAAATATTGTTTGGTAGGTTCTTTTCTTTTACTAATTCTTTTAATATTCTGAACAGCATGCAATTCATGATGCTTTCAAATACCAGTTTTATATAGGTTTTAGGCAGACTTTTAGTAGTTAGGGCTAAAAATAGCACACAGCCAACATGAAAGAAGAATGATGAAGTCCATGTGAAAGAAAAATTTGGCAATTAATAAAAACAAAATGGCATCTTGGCATAATACTGTGAAAGCCTGAAAGATTTAAGCAGTGCTTACATGTAACACAACCTTATACTAATTTTAATTAATAATATATTATTTTCATAATATTGATAATGCATTAAGATTTCATTATCTAAAAGTAAGCACACACATTATTTCTGTAAGGAATTATGGTTGCACTCACACTGTTTCTTCTTAAGTCCTTATCGTGCTGATGAATCAACACAAAAGACTGCAAATTCTTCCACACACCACCTGTGTTTTAAAATTTGTAGGCAGGATTAACTGAAACAGAAAGAAGAGAAAAAGGATCTATATTTAAATTTTGTGCTTTTCTCTCAAAGTGCTAAGGTACAGTTAACTAAAGGGTCTTCCCTTATTGTTTGTGAGGGAACAAGTCATATCTAAATTATTCATCCTTCAGGGTAATCATTATGAGGATTTTTTCCTGCCTGATGTTGAGGATAGGAGTATTACCTGCTATGTGACAATACAGCCTATTTATTTCATTGTGGATGGTTAATCACTTCTTCACCACAGAACAAGTTATACGTACATACATATTTATATACACACACACAAATCAGTATAGAACCACATAGATAAACATGTCTTACTCTTCCTGGGTCATTTATTATCCAAATAAGATAAACACTATCTTGCTCAGATGCTGAGCAGCATTTGTTGAATTACTGCCCTCATATGCAATTAGGTAGTGTTCCACTGGTGGTAAAGGGTAAAAACTGTAACTGAAAATCTGCAGGGTTGAAAACCAGGACACAAAAATGATGTCTGCCTCTTGCACTCTATGCCTTGTCTCTCTCTAAAGCAGCCAGTTGTGGAACTTAGAACTTAAGCTGAAAAAACTTATAAGACTGTTCCTGGAAGATACAAACTACAGAGCAGGTGGCCTAATCTTCAGATAAATTTGGTTTCCTAAAAGATACAGGTGCATTTGAAAACTGCAAAAAAAAAAAAAAAAAAAAAAAAAAAAAAAAAAAAAAAAAAAACACCAAAAAAACCCAACCAATCAACATTCACACTTTTTTCTTCTTACTATATGTTTGTTAATAAGCTGATGCTAAGGAAAGCTTTTCAATAACATTTCTAACATTTTTCTAAAAAGATTTCATTCCACTTGTATTTTCAAATTCAGCCACACAGTTGGTTTTTTGGGTTGTTTCGTCAGTCTTTTTTTTTTTTTTTTTAGGAAACAGTATAGTATCCTGTTCTAAAAGAAGTGTTAAATAGTTAAGACAACATTGTTTTGAAATACCAGAAAAATTATGTCTGCCTCTTGCACTCTATGCCTTGTCTCTCTCTAAAGCAGCCAGTTGTGGAAGTACCACTGCTTTCTATGAAGCAGATTCCAGTGCTCTGGCTGAGAATCCTAAAAAGTAGAGTTGCCTGTGTATTTTGTATTCCTTCTTTTCAGAAGCAGGAACACAAATATCTCTAGGCAGCCTAACAAAATCTCCAAATTCTTCCAACCAAAAATTACCTGCAAGAGCTCAAAGACCATTACTGCTTGAGAGACAATAAGGACAGAATCCTATGGTGTGAATATAAGACTAAATTCTATATGATTTGTTAATAAAAACTTCTAAAAGTCTGCATATATATACAAACACACACCATATATATATATTACAAAATACTTTCTACAAAAAGGCTAGTTGCTTTCATACTTAAAACTTTAAGAAACAAAAGGGTTTATGGTGTTACCATTCCAAGGAGACATTCTCCTCCAAGCAGTCTCTGCACTGCCCTTCTACCTGCCAAAGACAGTCTGATTAACACTTCCCTCTGGGAATCATTTCTGCTAGACCAACACTGCTTTATCAGCTCCTTTGTAGCTTAGTGAAACAGCATCCATGACCTTTTGAAACCTCCTTGACCTTATATTAGAGTTTTCCATGGCTGAGAAATGTGATCACTTCTTCCAAAAGAATATTTGACAGCTATATTCAGTCACCCCAGAAACACTGTTGTCCCAGTTATCACTGGCAAATAAAAATCAAGCAGCTAGGTGGTATTTGATATAAACAAAGCACTTGCCCACAGCAAATTTCCTCTGCAATCTGGAAAGGAGAAGTTTACATTTCAGCTCATAACCACTTACATTAGAAAAATTGCACTTTGTACAAATACAAATGACAAACAATGAACGAGACTCATTATTAGCTTTTAGAAGAAAGGAAGATGTAAAGTAATAAACAACCACAACAGGATAGTTCAGGATGAGTGGACCTTATATTTTGCTTGCTGTGTTTCAGCAAATGAAGGCCATCAGAGAATATTTGAGGATCAGGAGAAATTATTTTACTCCCTTTGGAAAGATGTTTCTTTACAAGGACATGGGCATTTTCATACACACTGTTATTTGTGTGATGTCTATTACAGGCAAGCTTTTAATGAACTGACATAGCTATTGCAATTAACACTGTTCCATACAAGCTACATGGGAGAAACTCACTGCCAGACCAAGGAATTACATTTCACAGTCTCATTTTACAATAGCTATCAGTTCATGCAATTTTTAGGGAGGCATCCTTATATACTGAGAGATCCTGGATTTCCCATCCCCCCGTGACTAATCTTATTACTCACAGTTCAGACATTTTACCACTACTATTAAGTATATTTTAACTATTCCAGTTTGATACAGGTGAGCAAATTTTATACCAGAATTAACCTCAGAATGGCATGCATTAAGTAAAAACATGCAGTTTTTAATTGAAAAGTCACATGGATCTTAACCTCATATCCTCTTTAAGTTTTCAACTTAAGTACACAGGTTCTTTGTCCACTCCCTTTGCACATGGTAAAGGCATAGTTCTCACCAAGAAGTCTCAGATCCTGTTGATTTTTTGCCAAATGACTGAGTTCTTCACAAAACATTATTTGATGTCTCTGCCTTTCAGGTGGCATTCCTGGGGGCAGACACGTTGCTGTTATCCAGTGGTGGGCCCCTTTCCCTGTGACCATTTCTCCCTTTGCCTGTCAGCCTCATGGCAGACCCCACCAGTCTGATACTTGCATCACTATAAAATACAGGGTTGTACACTAAACCCTTCTTCTGCAACAAGGGAAGCAAGCATCAAAAAGAACATTTCAGAACTCCAATAATAGCTATGTATGCTTTAGAGCAAGCAAATCCTCTTCCAGCCATTTGGTGAGTCATAATTTTTCTCCTGCCCTCCAGCCAAGTTAATCCATGTACTGTAGCTTATTCTATTGGAAAAAAAAAAAAGGTACTTTATGCCTGGAAATGAAGACTAAGTACTGTAAATATTGTTATGACATGCATGATTTTAAGGAAGTATTGAATGCTTGGAAGGTGTTGTAATCATATTAAATTATAGGTGAGATAGAAAAAGCAACACACAGAGAATAATGAATTGTTGCTCGTATATCGTAGTCCTCATGCCCTGGTTACAAAACAACAAACTCAGGAGACTGAATGACCACCTGGCAAATCAATGATAACTCACAACTGCATTCTTTTACTCTTATCCCAGAAAACCAGTAGGCTCAATATTTTTCAGCTTTCATTACATTTCAGAATAAATTGGAAGAGAGAAATTTGATATTCTACATGCAACAATAACTTATTCAAGCATTCCAAGTTTTTTTTCTACATAGAGCAAACTTTCCACAATAGCTTCTGCTCTGAATTTTTAATTTATATCTTTAATTTAGTTTTCTGTAGGCTCCTTTGCATTGCCACATTGTGATTCAGCTAAGCTCAAGTTCACAGTGTTGAATAAGCCTTCCAAGCAAGCTAAAGAATTTTTATGTCTTAGATCCAGTTGAATAGGTTGCTGCATTAAAACCATTGACGTGTGTGAACTAAACCTTACTCACTGTTAGTGTTGGGATAAAATATTCAAGACCATAAAATCTGCCCTTAGAAACTCTGGAATTTGCTTTGGCATTAAAGGTAGTATCAACACATACTATAAGATAAATGATGCTTGTTCATTATTACAATGTATAAGTATATATATATATATATATATATATTTCATATAAATTCCTTACCAAAACAAAAAGTTATTGTGACAGCGCATATCAGCAACATGGAGGTAAAATCTTTATTTTACTGTCACACCAAATGAATATTTTAATTGGCACACTGATATAGAAAAGGTGTTTTTAGAAAAATTAGAATGTATATGAAATACCTAGACCATATCCCAGCTTCTACACAATGTCATGCTGTTGCTTACTTACACTTCAGTAGAAACAATTACATATGGGAAGCACCTGGCTTTACCAGTAGTAAAGTTTTTGCTTCAACTAAAGGCCTGTATTCAGAAGGAAGACAAAAAAATAGAAATATTTGAGCTCCCTTAACAACACCTTCATTCTCAAGTGTTCTGAAACCTATTCAGCACAGGTCCCAGAGGAGTGGAGAGATGTACATTTGAAGTGTGTCCTTCCCAATTCCCATCTGAGTTTTTTTTGGCTTCATCCTTCTACTACATATCAGAGATCTTCATCTGTATTTTGATGTCAGTCAAGAGAGTCATTATTCTAAGGACCATTTTAGAAGACATCTAAAATAGCCAGGCTGGCAATGAGTGTTCTAACTTATTCTCTTTCCTTCAGAGAGCAAGGAGAAAACTCTGGAAGAGACAGCTGACTTTTCAAGTATTTCCTTTAAAAGATTCCGATTGCTGGGCCTGCTGATGCTGCAGTTTGTTTTTGGTTTTTTGTACAGCAGGACAGCCATTGAAAGGTACAGAAAACTGTCAATACCATGTTTTTTCACTAAGGTGCAAACAGCTGAGCCAAACTGAAATTCTATTATTTGCAGATAAAGTGAAAACTGTGAGACGACCAGGCTGTATCTACACTTAGGAGTGTTTTTTGTTTGCCATTATATTTTGAGTTAAATACTAATTTTCAGGAAAAGGTAACCTGCACCACGAAACAGAGCTTAGGAAAAAAAAAAAAACCGCCAAAAAAAAAAAACCCTTAATTTTCAGGAAAAGGTAACTTGCACCACGAAACAGAGCTTAGGGAAAAAAAAAAAAAAAAAGGGAAAAAGAAAAGGGAAAGAAAAGGGGAAAAAAAGGGAAAAACAAGCTGTTATCAACTGTGACTGAGTGAAACTAAAGATCATGCCAGAGAGCTTAATAGCAGTGCAGTGGTCACAGAAGCCTGGTGTTTAAAAATTAATTTCCAGTTTGAAGCTGTTAGTGCCAGTGCCAAGAGCATACAAAGTACATTTGTTCATCACCAGAGCTAGTTTCAGAGTAGAAAATTCAAGAGAAAGACAATGAGGCCTCTCCAGTTTCTAAAATAGATCTGGGAAATGTTTAAAATCTCCAGGCAATGAAAAATAGATTTCCACAAAAGAATAGCTAAAGGGCAAATTAGAGAAATATCTTGTCACATTTTACATGCCTATAAACTTGTCTACTTCAGAAATGATGGCTTCCTATTAATTAGATAAAAAGCTAATCAGATGTAATTTAGTTTTCTCTGAAATAGATATTTAGGGAACATATTCTGCACTCTCCATTCCCACTTGAAAGAAAAGAGATGTTTATTAGACCATTGACTTCTTGAAACAGAAACAAATATTATACCACTTTTCATGCTGTAAGTGAAAAGAGAAACAGATTTGCAAATTCAGCCACTGAGCTGTAAATACATTCCCACAGCTACGCACAAGCATAGCAGAAAGATTTCATTGTACCCATCCAAGATGCCACCATGTGCACTGAGATCAAACAGTTTGTACTTTCATCTGTGAACACTGAGAACCTAAAATTGCCGAACAAGTCTGAGCACGCCTGACCAGCAGCTCTAATATTTTAAGAGAGATATTGAGAATGTGTTTTATCTATGCAGGCACTATCACCTGCTCCACTTCCAGCACTTCACTGAATGAAAGCAGTGACCTAACGAGATAACATTTCACACTGCAGGAGCACCAAAAGCAAGAAAGCACATTCTGAAATTATGAAAGCCAAGAGTGTTCTAAAGACCAGCTTTTGATGGTTGATAGCATTCTTTCTGTATGAAATGTGGATGAAAATAATTTTTGCTTTTAGAACAACAGGAAATTATACACAGCAAACAAAATTTTTATTGAGGTCTGTTCAGTAAACAAAGATTATTTATGTGAAAATGCTTATTTTTTAGACCTACTAGACAGATAGACAAAAACATCCTTAAACATTTTGTGGATTCAGTTGTTTGTTACTCTCTATTCAGGACACATCAGTGGTCATCTAATACTTAGAGTTTGTTTCTCTTCCTTGATTGATTGGTTAAGTGTTCTTAAATGGAAAAATATATTAATATTTTTATTGCAGAAATACTTACTTACATGCAAATACATGTCTCTATAAGTAGAGTAGCTATTCTCCAAAAATCTATTGGAACAATAAGGTATTCACATGAATATTTTTAAATAGCAAAAAAGAAAAAGGGCAGGAATATGGTGAAACATGACACTTGTTCAGAATTTAAATTTATGCTTTCCAGCACCTTGAAAAAAAATTCAGTTGCTCTGATTACCCAGTGCATGTTCTTTTTTGAGCCATGCCCCAAATGAGTGGCTGCAGTGAGTGATGTTTCACGTGACTTTACAGCACAGTTAGAAATACCAGTTAAGAGTTTAATCTTAAAGCAGCAACAAAATATGAATGAAACTAATAATGGAATTGATAATGAGCTTTCAGCCTAGCAGCTGGCAACATAACAAGGCCTATGGCTGGCAGATGAATTTAGACAAACATAGACTTTTAATCAGGTACACATTTTCAACTGTGAGGGGAAGTAATTAGAACAGGTTGTACAGGTTCCTCTTGGCAACTTAAAAATCAAGACAGTATTTTCTTTCATTGCAGGTGAAAAGTTGGGGCTGTCCTATGGCCTATAGACTGAAACTAAATCATCACACTGGATATATCTGCTCACTTATTCAGAGAGTCTTCAAACAGATACTGGCTTTGCCGTCTGCCAACTACAACAACTATCGAAGTGGCAATGCTACTGGAATTGTCACAGCTTAAAACCCAAGAGAAAGCAAGACTTAAAAGGAGATGAGATTTTTTCTGAAAAGGTTAAGTAAAAAAGGGAAACAGGACTAAGGGGACAAGCAAGATTAGGGGAACATAAATGATTCTACAGGTTGAAACAGATATGATACATTCTGAGATTGAAGTTAAGAATAGTCATTCTGTGCTTAATTTATTATGTTACTCATTTTTATTAGCATATTTATTAGGTTTGAAAGGAAAAAGGAGGTCAGTACCTGTAGAACAGATAAGATTTTGCCAAGTAAGAGAAAAACAGAAAAGAAAATTATGCCAAAGGTTATATTTCCCCTTCTGTGCATGATGAGCACTCTTCAAACCCCAAAATCTATTCCTAATGTGTTCTAAGTGTGCAATAATGCCACAAATAAAGAAAATAAGCATATTTTCTATTCATTATTTAGAAAGTAGTATCTTTACCTCAGTTTTAGCTGTACAATTCCAATAGAAAGGACAAAGGAGGACAAAGAAGTGCCAATTTTTTCTATACCCACTGCACCAAGGTTTAGTACACAGGCTAAGGAGAGCACAGATACTTATTAAAGATGCTGACAGTGTCATAAAAAGTAATTACAGTATTGTGCCTCCTTTTATAACAAACAACTCTACTTCTCTATCTTAGTTTGAGGTGATTCAAAGTCTTAAATTAGAATTGTCAGGGTTTCCCACATGGGCAAACACTGCAGGATTTGAACAAGTGGATGTGCTCACTGCTCATATCTTATTGTTAACTGTAATTATAGCATTTATGAATTTAAACTTTAATGACAATAAATGCAGTAGCTCCATTGCTTTTGTACTTGAGATGTTACTTTCAGTTTTTCCTCAAACCCTGTATTAAAAATGGGGGAACATTCAGAGGGCAAAAGAGAGAATTTTTTTTCCTTTTCCTCCCTCTATTTTTTCTCATTTCAACTCAGGTACTGGAGTTCTTGTTGAGACTTCCATGCAACACACATTCAAACCCTTAAATATTTGTTAAATCTTTCCTTAAAATAAATTAATACAGGAAAAGAAATTGTTTGCACCAATATTTCCTGTCTCAAGGTCAGAATGAGGTTTGTAGAAACTGGTGACTACCATCTCTGCTAAAGGAGAAGAATCTATAACCAAGAAGGACTAAGAATTTGTGAAGAGCGAGACTGTCTGACTAATTTCCTAGGACTTTGTGAGCATGCAATTAAATGCATGGATAAAGGGGAGTCAGTGGACATAAAGTACTTGCATCTTTCAGAAACACTTGAGAAGATTCAACACCAAAAGCTTAGACAGGAACAAAGCTGCCACAAACATAGTCTTGGAAGGTGGGAAACATTTTATGAGATGAAAACTGATGTAAAGATAGAAAACAAAGGGTTAAGACTTAATAGTTTCTGTCTGGGATAGAGAAGAACCACAAGTGATGTCCCATAGGGATGGCTTTGGGTACTGTCTTGGTTGTCTAAAGAGCTGAAATATGCAAGCTGGAGGAGTCATTGGTCTGCCTTAGTAGACTGGTGTCCTGTACAGCTCTCTGTCCTCTTACAGCTGATTGTGTTTTTCCAGTACTTTGGGTTTATGCATTTACTGAAGAACAGAAAATACATGAGTAAAAATTAGAAAGAAATTGTGTGAAGTGTTACAACAAATTCAAGTCCAGCAGCAACCTATCACACCCCTATCTAAGCATGGGCATATGCAAGTTATATGGCCTTTCAGAGGGCATCCCATGGTAGAGATAGCTCAGCCTACTTTATTTAGAGTATCTCTGAGCAGTTTACAACATTATTCATAACCTCTGTTATTTTAAGTTGTCTAGGCTTTTGCTTTATTCCTAATATTGGACCTGTGTGAGAGGAATATCCATTTTCCGTTGGCTTTATTTTTTGTCCTGTTGGCTTTGTTTTAAGCATCATGCCTTATCCACCAGCAGCAGTTTAGTAAGGCCTATTATGTTTTGACAGTTTGAAACATGCAGCTGTGACAATAAGGTGCTGCTGTAGTGAAAATAGCCATTTCTACCAAAGGAACAGCAAGATACTTGATAGTGAAAGGGAAAATGCAGTACAGTCCTTTTTTTGTCCCTCTTTTGCTTCTGTGAAGGTTATCTCCTTTTTAATTAATTCCTTCTTACTCTTTTCGTGATTTCACAGTGCTGTAAGTGCCATTGAGCAAAGTAACTCAAGCATGTGCATTGACCCTGAGAACGGCCTCACACAGCAGCAACATCAGTGAGGGATGACTGGGTGTGATGTGGCACCACCTGAGGTAGTGCTCATAGAGGCAGCCTCAGTATTGGGAGCTGCAGATTCTGTATATTTTGGGTAGCTTAGGGTCCTAAATGAAAGGATCCCTTGAATAGGCACATTTCCAGTTTGTCTGAGATTACTACTCCAAGGACTGTACAAGTTCACATGCTTAAAGTATTCATAAATCTCAGATCTCTGAATCTCAAAAACTTACTTTATATCCTATTGTGCAACATTATTTACTTAGTTTTTTGGGCGGAGAGAGAGATTGTTATATTCCTGTTTAGGAATATAGCTAATATAGCATAGAAATATAGCTTTTTAAAATTTTCCAAATAAGTATATAATGGTATTAGCACAAAGCAGAATTTTAAGAAGTTCTGTGAACATTAACATTGCTCCTTCTGCAGAATATCTTTGCCATTTATTTCCACCTTTCCTTGTTCCATGTTGACCCAGGTATCACAGACAACTGTGGTCAGACACCTTCAGCAGAGGGGACATGCAAGGAGACCTTTTCCCTGTAGCACTCTGAAATGATGCCCCATCAGAAGACTTCTGCTATTAAAATAGTGAACCCAGGACTGGGTGATGTTATCACCCTCACATAAATGTACTACCATAAGTTTGGTAGTACTTTCATGGTTCTCACAGGAATATATTATCTGGTATATTCTTCATTTGGAATGAGCCTTTTCAGTTAAAAAAAAAGTTAAATTCCTGGAGGTCTGAGATTGACATCCTATAGCCCTAAATAGGATCATCTTTTGTTCCTAAAAGCTCTGAGAAAGAGGAAATTTATACACAGGTCATGAAAAATAAATTGAAACTCAGAATATTTATGAATATTTTAGATACATGATTTATATATACAGTAGTGTTTGAAAGCAAAAAAAAAAATATTATTTATAAAGATAATTTTCCTGCAATTCTTAAGGAATTTTATAATTTCTTGTCTTTGTTTTGCGCTTCAATAGATTACTTTGCTTTGTCATGATTATCAATGCATCAAAACTTTTGCTAAAGTATTTTAATTTAAATGGTTGTATTTACAGTTATTATATCACATTAATATTCCAGTAGGCATAAAATTTTCACTAAATAATATTGAATAATTAAGAAGAAATACATTATTGAACAGATAGGATTGGTTTCATACAATATAAAATGCTATTGTGCTATGCTGTGTTTTTAATATCTGTTATTGAAACCTCAAGTTCATATTGGTAAATTACATTCTACCATATAGACTAAGGAAATTTTAATTGCAAATCAACTACTATTGTAGAGATACAGAGGACCTTACCTAGCTTTGTAAATATGAAAATTAACATAAGCCTTGTTTATTCCCCACTACAAAATAAAAGGAAGGGAGGGGGAGGGCAGTGTTAAAGTACCTGAAGATAGTAAAAGATAACTTTTCTACTTACTGTACTTATTAGTAAGTTGTCTACTTACTATAGCATCTCACAATTCCCTTTGCAACACTGCCCAAAATGACTACCTTATCAAGTAATTCTTTATGTATAAATACTCTTCTTTCTATGTGTCCTGTGACATTCTTCATAAAAAGCCTGCAATAAGTATTATGGGGGATCCTGACAGCGATTGTGAAAAGGAGATCATATTCTGAAATGAGTAATTGAGACTTTTCTCTTCCAAAAAGTCTGTTGATGTAGAATTTCACAGTTTGAATTTTCTGTGGAGTCTCCTGGTTTCTCTTCATAAATGTTTAAGGAATAGTCTTGGAATAGTCTTTGAAAATGCTTTCACACAGAAACTTTTCAGCCCTACTTTTCTTTTTGACCCTTTTCTCTAAAATAAAACTTATGAACATCAAGAAAGTCTTAGACAAAGGTGATGTTCCGTCTATGTATTAACCTTGTATCTTCAGGAAATTAACTTCCTGTGATATCATTGTTTCTTTCTTTTCCCTCACATCTGCACAAATTTTTGATCTTGTTTTCCAGTGTGACTCTGTTGACAAGGGAGTCTCAAAGGCTTTGTCTAAACTTGAGGACCTACATACCTGAGCACAGCCCAGCTGGCCACCCACTGGCCACATGGGATACAGCTGCACACCATCCTCTTCCCCATGGTGAAGGAAAACTCCTGTGTCCTGCACCGTAAAGAGCAGCAAGTGACTGGTGATTCAGTGGAATGGGCCAAAAAACAGGAGCAGGATCTGGAGATAACAGAGAGAACCAGTAAGGAAGTTAAACATATTGTGGGTCTAGAGAGAGACAACTGTATCATGAAGGGAGATGGAACACCTGTCATAAATGCACAAAGAGCACACCCAAAATTGATATTTGTACAGATTCTAGTTATTCTCAAAATCTCAGTTAACTGTTATAATCTGTGATGCACTCAAATGGCAGAGAATTTGATGCCTAAAACAACATGAGTGCCAGAGAACTAGTGCAGGGTACTACCAGCAGTCTATCTCCAGGAGAATTCTAGGATCAAATCCCTGAGATGCATAGTAGGAGTAGAGAAGCAAGCAGCATAAACATGGTGAAATTTCTTGACAAAGAAGTAGAATGAAGCTACAAGACCGGCTGCAGTGGGCTTAGGAGATGGGGAATGATTCTTTCTGTAGCAACATTCTGCAAACCCTTGGATGCCATCATTGGAATCTGAAGTGACCTATACACTGATAAAAAGTACTTCTTACTGCCCGAATTTAAAAAGTTATAAACACCTGTTCATCAGAAATCCTTATGCTGGGTGTAACACCATCACCTCAAGGAAAGCAGCACAAAGGCATCTCAACTGAGGTCTGCAAGAGTGATGACACAAATAATTTTATTTACCATTCATTTTTGCCTGAAAAGAGGATAATCCAAATTACTCTTCCTCCCAGGGGGAGTCAAACCTTCTACCTAAAGGTAAACAACACTGACAGCAATAACAAAAGTGCAGAGGTAATTATAACTCAACTCTGTAAAGCATTTGAGTAAACATTTTAAAATGAAAGTGGACTTTATGTGTTCTGAATTACACAAGTACTGACATAATTACTCCCTTGCACTAAAAGCCCCTGAAAATTTTCATTAAAATGGCAGATATTTTAGGGCTCCTTGATTTCTCTGCTTTGTAAATGATAGAATTCTATTTAAAATTCTAATTCTTTCAGTAAAGTATTTCATCAAGCAGATACAGCACAGAATAAAACATTCTTTATCTGTACCTCACACAAAACTTTTGTCTTTTTTTTTCAAGTTAGTTTAACCTGTCATGAAATTCTGTTTTGAGACATGCTTTTACAACATTCTGTTCTGAGACTGCTGTTTAGAACATGAAACTACTTTAGCAGGTATTACATACTCACACTAGGATTTATATTACAGTATTTTAGCATTTAGATTGTTGGATTGTGTCTGTAGGGAGAGGGAAGAACATCCATGAACATGTTCTTTTGTTTGGGTTGTGTATCTTTTATTCATTTCTTTTTGTTGTTTTACTTGGTAGAAACCAGGAGACATTGTTTGTCTTGCATTTAAGGAAATATGAGTCAAATTTCTCAAAGTGGAATCAGCATATGACAAATACATAAAAAATCATGCAAATGCTTGGACTATGATGGAACTAAATCTGATATAAACAATAATAAATTATTAGACTTGAGTTAAAATATCAATTAAATCTATAGATAATGTCATCTATTTTCCTATTCATCTTAATTTTTATATTGCCACTGAACCATTAAATAAAACACACATAACCTTTTCAAAAACACAACAGTAGGTGCAAATACAGCAACAATCAAAATAAATATGCTCACTGATATTAAAAGACATGCTTCTGCTGGTTAAATACACTTGGGAATATTATTTTCTGTCACAGCAAAAATATAATTTTACTTTAATCCCTATAGATACTTTAAAATTTACAGAAAGTCCAGAGCTATATTGCCATACAAATGGCAATATTCTTGATAGATTGGGTTACAAAGTGTAAAATTGACTGCAGAGAAAATCCTGAAGATTTTTGCAGCAAGTGAGTCCTGGTGCAGGGGTGCGGGGGAATCATGAAAGTGTTTCTAATATGGCATTTGCAGGTGCTGAAATGTTATTACTAAGCTACCAACTGCTTTGAGGAGTCAGATGTGAAAAATTCATTTCTGGTATCAGAGGATCCACCACTGAAACAAGGTAAGAAAGAATTTGTATGCGAGTGGCTTCAGTTTCTGCAGAAATCTTTTGCACATCATGAAACCTGAAAGGCTCCTCATTAGGATTCATTTGTAGATAAATGAACATGCTTTGCATGAAATCCAAACAGAAACTCAAGTGAAAAAGCTGCTTTTTAAAAGCCTGGAAGCAATTTCACAGACATTGCAATGCAGCAGTTTCCAAATAATTTATTTAAATCTCTGACTGCAGGTCCCCTTTTTTTTTCTAATTATGAATTGGAAGCACCAGTTTTCAGCATGTCCTGGTAATGCTGTGCTGAATCTGTAAACCATTCAATATGAAATTATCATGAAATAATAGAATACTGAATAAGATCTCAAATCAGTGGGAACAGAATAACCTCAGGTGTTGGAAAAGGGCTCCTCCTTTATCACAGGCTACCTGCACTCAGCCATGTTTGCAACTTGGTGTTTCAGCATCTAGTGAAGGTTTGACCAGGCAGCAAACCGTAAGTGCAGGAGGAACCATGCTGGAGAGGGCCCTGGCAGCCCTTCCACTGCTCCTGACATCATATGACATTGAGAAAGAGGGGGAAAAATGGAGGTCACCACACTGGCAAAATAAATGTATTTTAAATATTCAAGCAGCCACAATGAAAACAAGAGATTACACAAGAATAAAACCTGCTAAAAAACTTATCCATATGTTTACCTGTTCAACACAGGGGCATCAAAGAACTAGAGATTTGTCATCTCAGCATGTAAGAGCAGTGAGATACACTCTGATTCCTTCCAAGGAAGGACGTTCTTGCTGGTGGTGGCACCTCAGCCTAGACCACACTGGTGTCCATCAGCCTGGGTGAATTCAGCCATACTTGCCCAGTGCTGGTGTCCAGGCACAGGCAGGAGGAGCTGTGGGATGGCTGGACACTGCTGGCTCCAGCCAGTTCCAATTGAACTGCTGTCTCCAGCCGTTCCAGTGGACCCAGCACAGGGCATGGTGGAGTTCCTCAACCAAGATGGCAGCACCTCTGAGAAAACATATTTGAGAAAGGGCAAAAATGCTGCATGGCAGCTCTGAGAGAGTGAGAGGAATCAGAAACAGCCCTGTAGACACCTAGGTGGAGGCCATGGAGAAGGAGGGGCAAGAGGTTCTCAAGGCACTGGAGAAGGGACTCCCCTCAGCCCATGGAAAACCACAGTGGAGCAGATATCCTTCTCCAGCCTCTGAGGACCACCACTGGAGCACACAGGCTGCATCTCATGGAAGTGACCCATGCTTGAGCAGTCTCTGAGGAACTGCAGCCCATGGGAAGGATGTTGGAAAAGGTAGTAGAAGACTGCATCCTGTGGGATGAACCCCACGCTGGAGCAAGGGAACAGCATGAGGCAAAAGGAGTAGCAGGGAAAGTTTATTTTAGTTTCTCAATATAAACCTGCTTACCTCGGCATTTCCTTTTCTGTCTTGCCACTGCAGGAATATATGACACATGCTCTTGCTCTTAATAATAAAATTTCTAAAAGCAGGTTAGCCCATTTTGAAATCCTAAATTACCTTTATTTCAAATTATCATGTTTTCTAGCAGCTTTGAGGTAATACATGAGAAGACATGACCAAAAACTAGCAAGAAAGCAATAAAGTTACTTTCTTTTCACTGGAAGCCAATTTCAATTGTTTCAAGTGAAGCAAGTTTTAGTGAAAAAAGAAATTATGTACTTTTTGAAGCATCTAAATATATATGAAATTTTTTTGATATGAATTTTTATTGAATTGAATACAACATTTCCTTATATTGGTACTCTTGGCCTATATAGTCAAGTTCACAGCAGTATTAGTTAAGGACAGGTAATTTTACACATAAGTAAAATAGTAATTGAAAAAAGCTTTTACGTGAACGTTATGTTTAAAATTTCATTAATCACACCATGGATGGCATGAAAATCATGCTGATTCTTAAAGTTAAGCAATATGATTAAAATTCTAGATAAAAGAAAATATATGACCCACACACCCCAGGAAAGCAAGCCAGAAGCTCTGGAATTTTGAACACCAGAAAAATGCTACACAAATGTTATGTCATTAATTATGTGTAAAATGTATCAAAGGAATCATTTTAAATACAGGAAAAATAATACAATACTTTTTATCAAAAATTATATTGGTTTTATAAATTTATTTATTTTGCATCTGGTTTTGCTTGTATTCTATACTTAAAGCTAATAATGTGCTTTGGCAATTCTCTTTCTTTACCACATTATTTTATAGTGTTAAAAATATATGGAAAGGAGCCAAAATAGGCTCCTGTAAATAGGCACCTGGTTTTTTTTGCTGCATGGATTTGAGCACCACTGAAATCTTCTGTTCATCTTTAGGCCATGGCATATTATAGCATCATTATCTCCATACATGGCACCAAAATGGAGCTGGCAAGATAACCTAGTGCCTCTCCAATGCTGGATCACTCTCAGCTATTTCATTCCTGACAGATCATGTTAGTCGTGTACTGAGAGGCTCCTTTAACTCCTTAGACAACACGCAGTGCCTCACGGGCATCTGTTAAATTTCCCAATATCTGAACTGAATAATAGGTACTTCAATTCAGCCCAATTTTTCTTGCTCAGTCATAAATGAAAATAACAGAGTTTTTTTATTACTGTTCAGTAGCTGTGATGGCATTTTGAGACAGTTAATGACCTGCTCTCCTGAAATTAAATAGTGCTTGCATTTTAAAATCTTTCTCACCAAAATGCGAAATGACAAGCCAAAAAAACATGCCATAGAAAAGGATGGGGGAATTACATTGGATCATAAGCTTAATAAAAGCCAGTGACACATCGTGACAATGGAAAAGGGGGAAACACCATACTGAGATGTAGTCCTCCCTTCTACTCTTTCCATCACTCACTTGAAAGAATAATAGTAAATTACTTTCCCTTTGCTTTCTTGGTCAATGCAATATGCACTTTCATCACCTATGGCAAGTATATATGCTCAAAATAATTGTCTTGATTTCAAAACCTGAAGATTAAAAAACCCTATATTTCCCTCAAATTAGGATTATCCCACTTTAACACAAATTTAAGAAGACAAAATAAGAACTTTAATTTTAAATTATTTCATGAGGGGTTTTACCATGCCAACATAACCATGTGTTTTGCTTTACAGAGGTAGCTTTGGCACCATAAGGGCTTGTGCTTTATTCTTGGTTTTGATTTGTTTGTTTGTGTTGTTGTTGGTTGATTGGCTTTTTTTTTTTAGCAGTGTGTGTATACATATGTGTACATACATATATAAATATGTATGTTTGTATGTATGTATGTGCATATATATCACATAGAGTAAATAATTGCAAATGTATATTTGTGCTAATTAACTTTGAGTTTAATTCAATTTTCTCATTATTAACATTCAATACTGCTGGCCAACTCCTTTGCCACACTCTTCATGTGGATATTGAAGAGGCTTCAGCAGAGCTCCACACAGTCATGTAAATTATATCTTCATATTGTGCCATGACATTCATTCTTACACTACTGATTAGTTCTTTCACACTTTTTTCTACTTGTGGTTTATTCTAACTGCAGAAAATACAGCTGGTGGCACAGATTAAACTGAAACCATTTCTTTTACTCTCACCATACTCCTCCTGGACACATACAAAGTAAAAGTCAAAATCAAATCCCTGGTTAGGCCAAGGTGCATACTTCAGCCATCTTTGGGGAAACCAGGGTTTCATCCCAGAGGACCACATTCAGCCTTCAGTTGTCTTTCATCTCTGGAAATTAGCAAGTACCAAAAAAGGAAATAATTCTTTTTATTTAACTGTTTCTTGAGAGGAATGCAAACACCTATATTTTGTCAGTGAGGTATTCTGTGTGTATGGTTGATTACCATCATTAGTTACTACAAATATACAGGTTACACCTTGCAGGAAAACAAAAGATATACCTAGTTTGCATCAAATCACTGATTCTCAACCTTTCCTCCTTGCCACAAACACCAATGCACTTGCATGGCAGCACAGGTATCAATTTCTTTGAAGCTGTAATTTGAAGGACCAGTTCACACTGCCCACTGACAACAGGGAGACACAGTGCTAGGAAAGAGCAAGACACAGCTTGAAAACAATGATTTTGGAAACCTAAGAAAGTAGTTCCAGTAAGGATCGTAAGTTAACTCACCAGACATTATAAAGAAACTAAAACTGCCAGCAAAGAACACATACGAAGGATAGGGGTATGTGTCAAATACTGCCTTTCTTGATGCTGATGATTTAGGCCTCAAGGGAAACCTTGAATTCACAGTTTAAAATTCTGCCATGGAGCAAGATTTCCCTACTGATCTTCACAAAGGAGCAAAAAGGCCTCCGATTTTGCTTTTAAGAAGATGACAAAAGAAGCTGAAGATTACATGTATATCCAAAAGGAGTCAGAAAGGAAGCAACAAAAGAGGATGAAATTTTAATGGAAAGTACATGAACAGGCATGAAAACATTTAATGAGAGATTTTAAATTAATTTTAATTGCCACAAAAAATGGTGGCAATCAAGAATAAAAAGTAAAGGAAGGGAAAGATGAAGCTCAGAAGAAACACATTTTTAGTGAAAGATAACCTTTTAAGGAAAAGTACCAGGGTCATAATTCTCTAAATAGCTCAGGAACCCTCTGGAGGCTTTGCCTGCATGCAGTGCTTGTGCAGGCAGCACCACAACATGCACACAACCAAGGTTATGATGTTTGCATTTTCTACCAAGCATGACAATTTGGACAGATAGATGTGCAATTATTGCATATCACTGAAAGAGAAACTGCATTGCAGTAGGAGATAAAAAATGCTCCTATTTGATAAATATGCTGCTGTTTGAGAAAAATATGCACATCATAAAACTGGAAATGGGAATTTGTTGTATTTCTGTTGCTGGGGCTAATTGATCTTAGTGGACTTGGGGTTTTTTGTTTGGTTGGGTTTTTAAACAGCAATGAAAAGTATCACTTTTTTAATCCCAGATTTTATTTTTGTTTAGATAGTGTGCCATTTTTAGACGGTCTTAATGTCTGATAAGTGTGGGGGTTTCTGCAGATAGAATTTGACAGTGAGTAAGGCCAGCAGATGAAAATTCCTGATTCCAGTTTAGTTGTTCTGTCTCATCTAAGCATCTTTGGAGAGCTCAAGGAGATATTTCACAGTTTTCAGTACAGTTGAAAGCTGCCAGGTTTATTACCAAAGACATTTGTTATCATTTTCTTTCAGAGATAACTTTATGCTTCTGAAATACATTTTTTCTCCTTTGTCTTCAGATCCTGTGTTCTATAACTCACTTTTTGGTTGTCATGTTTTTGTTATATCTGAGTGCTTAGGAAATGATCCATCAGACATTCAGGTTACCACTGAGCTTGTATACCAGTTAATTTGCATAAGTTATGATTCTACATAAAATCCAGACTATAAAATAGTCAATGTGTCAATGATTAAGAAAACAAGTGAATCACTGTGACACCGTTTACTGTACTTCATAAAAAACCCAAATTAAATCTTCCTATATAATTCTAAAGACCTGAAATCTCTAAGAATCTTATACTGATCACAACATCAACCCTTCCACTGCTAAATGTGCCATAGCATATCAGGGAAAAAAAAAGAAAAAAGTGAAGAGGGTATTGCACTCAACAGCATGGTAGAGTTCCTGTACTACAGAAATGTTCTAAGGTCATACAAGTTACAAACCCTGCTGTCTCCTGTGGACTTATACGTGTTAATAACAGAAGGAAGTTTCTTTGGATTTACCTACCAGATATATGATACACACTTCAATGAGAGGAATTTTTTACCTTATTCTACAATGGTGGCTTCAGAAGGAATTATTATTTCTAATTCATCCACCTTGTAGAGACAAGTCAGAAGTACTAAAATGTAAAGCTCTTTTGTCAGCTGAACAGATGTACTAAACACTTGTCACTTGCATATGTTAAATGAGCAACTATAAAGAGATAATTGCTCCTAATACATGTCAAAGCAGAAGAATTGGTTTTTTGTTCAGTAATTTCTTTGTGTGGTGTGATTGCTCTACACCAGTGGTGAACTTCTAGCACTTCTCATATATGGAAGAAGAATGACTAATGTGTTGCTACACCTTTTGAATTCCAGGAACCCATAGTTGATGTTACACCTTTATTCTATCCTTCTATCAAAATGCATGACCCTGGAATGGAAAAATACATGGTAAAATATTCCTTATAAAGTGTGAATGCTGAGGTTCCACCAAACCTTAAGTCAGAACTTCATTCCCTTTAATTTTTCTGAAATGGACATACTTTGCAACAAGAGAACAATTTTCTTGGTAGACCACGCTTCTTTCATTTTCCTAAAGATTTAACAGTCTTTAGAGATTTTGTTGTCATTGCTGTTGCATTTTGAAGAAAAGTGAAATAGAAAACTTTCTTCAAAAATAAAAAGAATATTAGAATATTTTCCATTTGCTTACTAAAAAAAGAAAGATTAGTAGATTGGCACTGTTATCATAAAGAAAAAACATATGTGGAAAAATAACCTGACAAAAATAATGTGACAATATAAAAACTATAAAGATATTCAAGAACTATCCTTGAATTCTCATATATAAATTGTTCTTTTTATTCTATTCTTTTACCTTAAATCACCTGCAGGCCATTCTAATTCTGGGAGATGCACCATACAATGCTGAATCCTGACTTGGTCTTGTTCCTATTGAAATACACTAAGAATGAAAACTGCATCATCTAAACTAAGATGCCAAAATATGTGAAGATGTTAAAACCCTGAAAATAATAACAGTAGTTTTGCTTGAACAAAGAAACAATATTGTACATTTTGCAAGCACTCTTCGGAATCCAGGTAGAAAGAAAGGGAGCTTATGAGCCAGAGCTATTATAAACAAACTGCAGCTCAGGTTAAGACATTCTTCAATAAGGAGTGCCTAACAAGCCATTTCCTAGTCAAGCATTCAGTTACTCAAAAAAGTGGGCACTAAAATAACACATATTCTTAAACATTCCCTCTGAGAGTCAAAATTCAATCTCATATCCTGTTATCTTCATGAAAAAATCAAGCACTGGTAACACATTTCCAGTGCTTCACAATCTTGCACAGGCTGTCTTCCTTACCTGCTGCAGGCTGATAGTCCCTACTCTCCTCTGGAAAAGTAAGAAAAATGTGCCTGTGTATTTATCAAGATCTGGCTAAAAGAACAAAAAAATATTAACAATGTTGGTGAATAATTAGCATTTGGGTCCCCAAATAAAACTGCAGCCTCTTCATGCCTAGCCTGGATGAGCAGATCTCTTATCTTCTTACAGCATTTTAAAAATCAAAATAATAATCAATAATCAATTTTCAAAACAGGTAAGTATCCCAATCTTAGTTGCCACCTACAGAAAAAAATATGAAAAGACATTGAACAGGAAATTATTGCAAATCTCTGGACTAATACTGTAATGTGTTATTTTCTTGAAAAACAATAAAACACAGTTCCTATAATTTGTATAATGACTTCTGTCAGACCCATGAAAACAAAACCAAAGCTGTGCAAGCTGTACTTGCAGTGTGACCTCAAACCTCTGCTTCCACACTAATCTGCACACAGACATAAATCCCTTACGTGCATATCTAAAATAATGGAGGAAAGCTGAAATCACCTGAGGAAAGTTGTGCTGTCTCATTTGTTTTGCAGCATGAGGATTAATCTCTTTTCTGTGTAATGCCAGAAGCTAGCTGATTGCATTGCAGGAAGATTCCCCTGCTCTCTTGCTCTCCTTCAAGAAAAAACTTCTTATGAAATGCTGGAAATTGCCTATAGCTAAAGGCTGGTCACAATGCATGGTTATGCTGGGGGCTTTAGGTCATTACTGAAATTTCTTGATCATTTAAAATTTTAGTCTGGATTTCTTTTCCTCTCTCTCATACAAAAAATAAAAAAATTTAAAAAATTTTAAAAAAAATTAAAATCTGTCTTGGCCAAACATAGCACACTATACTTCCCACAGTCAGCTCAGCATGTGATTCACTGGTAACCCATTCCATTTTCTTTCTCTTCCCTATTCCCATTGCTGTGCTATTTTAGATTAAACAGCACTAGTCTTTGCTCTACCATTTAGTGTGGCCAGTGTGGGACCTCTAGTGTGTCAGGGAAGATGAAGATTCTGTTTTGGATTTGGGGTTTTGTTTGTTTTGTGGGGTTTTTGCACAAGTAATTTTAGGAGGCTGCATACAGTTGCAGCAGAACCCTTCCTGTTCTACAGCCCTTTGCTGAGGTATTTAAAAATCCCTAAGATTTAACTGGTTTAGGAACAGTAAAATGATTGCATTTGACTTTAACAGCACTCCTTCTACTAGAAAGCAACTTTAGCATTACTATACTGCTGAATTTACCTTTCAATATACATCATTACTGATTTTTCTGCCGCCACCATCACCCTCACCTCCAAGTCATGTATTTCTACATATCTAGAACACTAAGACTGAAAGTTCTGGGTAAAACCATAATGAAACAAATTTTTTTTTAAATCCACTTCTATATATAAAGGCTACCCATAGATAAAGGTGCAAAGTTAAACACTGAGTGTAAAAAGCAAATAACTGTATAGTCCCAATGTCATAAGTTGAAAGGACTTACAGGTCATAGTTGTCTGTCTCAAAACACTGTCAAAGTCACAGAAGTAACTTGCCATAATTAAGCCACCACAGTGAGTACCTGAAATAGGAATAAGAGGAAGGGGCTAATTCCAGGCCAAGCAGAGGTAAGTTCTCATTAAAACATCCTGGTTACTGCATCTGGACAGAAATCCCCACCATGCCAAACTATGGAAAAGGAAGTAACTGCTTATACACATGCAACCCCAAATTATAGCAAATAATTTGGGGTAGCATGTGTATAAGTTACCCCAAATATTTGCAACTACCCTGTGGATACTTGGAACCTGTATTGTATAAAGGTGATGACTCAAAAGAACTTTAAATAAAATCCATATTATTGTTTTCAGCATATGGTTTCATTTGCACATTAATTCAAATAGAGACAGGTCTCACTAATCGGATTAAAACATATGGTCAATTTGAATAGATGGGAGAAAATAACCAAATTCTAATTCTAATCAAATAGGTCAACACTATATTGAAGCATCTAATGCTTAGATGTTCTTTTTACAACCTACACAAAGTAAAAGCTTACTACTTGGATACAGTTTTAAATTTATTTTCATTGGGCTTAAAAGAAGGAAAAGGGACAAAATTAAATATTACAAGTAGACAATCCATAAAGTACACTAAAGTCACAAAGAAATACTGGGAAATGGCCAAGTTATTTAACTTTGCAGAACAGCTGCTCAGCATTCACAATACTCAGAAACATTAATACTATGAATGTCTCACAAAAGCTCTGAATACTTTTATTTGGGTTAAAAGAAAGTAATTTGCAAAAGCAGTTCAGAAAGGACGGCTGTTCAAAACATTTTGAGAAGTTTCAACCCAGCTCTGATGACTATACCTTGATTTCAGTTTTAATCTAATCCCGAATAAGAGAAATTTGTTTACCAGCTAATTTTCAGTGCAACTTCATGAAGTTAGTGTGTTGCTTGAAGTATACTCCACTGTTAATATCACTGTGTCTGCTGTCCCAGATCCATGAAAACAACTTCATCCACAAAGAGAAAACTACAATCCCAATATCAGTTTTCTACCACTTTTGCGTGTGTGTGTTTTGTCTTTTTTGTTTTCCTTCAGTCTGTTGTTATGGGACAAAGTTTTAAAAAAGGCCCAGCAGCATAATAAAACCTTGAGCTTTTGGCAGAGCTATAGGCTAAAATACTTACAGCTCAACCAGTGCAGAAACTAGGGAACTGGTTGTTGCAGGGTGCTGATAAACTAATTCTATATGTAGCAAAAGAGAGTCCTTGCTTCCAGGTTGATTCTAGGAAGGACAAATGGAATTATTCTGCTTGCAATTCTGTCACTTTGATCAAGACTCGAAGAAGAGGTGGGCAGAGCCATGTAAAATTAGCCATTTACATGTGGCAGGAGCAGGGAGAAAATATTACAGCAGACGGTTTTGATTCTTATTCATCAGAGTCAGAACGTAGATGGCAGCATAAGACGGTGGCAAGAAAGGCATTTAGCTGACAATCTGAGCCTGGAAAACGTACCTGATCTCATGCTGGTGACCGAAAATCTGTGACATTTCTTAATCTTTATGCTAGAAAATACATTTTCCAGTAAAAACACAAAAGAGTACCTGTATTTTTCTCCAAAGTAACTCAATTCTCTCTCTTTTGGAAAAAAAAAAAAAAAGTTTGCATAGTTCATAAAAGCATCTATTTCTTCTAATATTTTCATCTGAGTCCATTCCTTTTGACAAAGTTATCATGCTGTTTTGAGAATTTTTTTTTCCTTTTATAATTTCAAGGTTTACTGCGTTTTATTTCTATTGAGAGATCTACTTATTCTGTGAAGCTTACCTTCTGTGCTGACAGACCTCCAAAGCCAGAGCAAAGGCAATAAAGCAACAGCTGCCGCAGGAACTGGCTATCATTTGTATAGGAAACTCTCTCTCATCTGAAGCTGTCAGTCTGCTGTGAAAACATGACTGATTTCTCATCACTAAAACTATGAAATATAAATCTTCACATATCAAATTTACAAAAAAAAAATCTTTGTTGTTCCTTCAGAAATGGTTTCATTTTCTTTTAAACCTACTAACCCAAGACTTCTCAATTTTTTTTCTCTCATACTTTTAAAATTCATTTTAGGGCTATTAATGATGGGGTCTTTTTTCCTCACTGCCAGCTACTAAACATTAGATTCATGTTTCATGAAAAAAATCATGGAAAAGTTCACAACTACATTTTGTAGCTACTACCTTTTTCATTTTATATTGATATAAGCTAATATTTTTGTCTTTTTTGAGCAAGGGTGTACATAAAATAGAAGTTTATTATCCTTACTACAACACCAAAGATGGTTTGCTGGAATGCATAGGAATAACTCAATTTCCAAGTCAGTCACCTTATATTTTTCCAAAACTGTGCACCTGAACTTACATTCATGTTCTGTCATCTGCAGAATTCCTTCCCTTTTCCCATTGTCTCTGCCACTAAATTCAGAAGTAAACATATACATCACAGTGATCAACGAAGAAAGGACAATTTTCAAAGTCTTCTTTTCTATTACTGCTGGTCCTAAAGAGTTTTAGAGTGATAATATTTTATAAACAAAGTCAAGGCAAGATGTATATGTATATATGGATTATTTTCTTAACTCCACAGCACTAGGCAGGAAAAACATGGGCTGCATTCATATGGACACTACAATACATGGAAAAACAAGACTTCAATCTGAAATAAGATAATTTTTTTAAATACCATTAAATAGCTGGAAGCTGCTGCAGGCAAACTGCTGTCTGCATCCAGGAAATATATCTGCTTTTCTGCTCAGTAAACCCTTTTCTAAAAAGAGTTTTAAATTTTTTAGCAAACATTAAAAAAAAAAAATAGAAAACCACATAGTATTGCAGGCTGTACTGAAAAAAAGTAAGTGAACATGATGTTGGATTTTTTTGCTAGTCTCAGAGAAGAGCATTCAACAGAGTCAGTCGATACAACCAAAATGTGCATTTATAAAAACTACAAAAAGACTTCCATGCCCATGACAGGAGGTGATTCAACTAGCTGTCTGGCAGTAAAGGTTGTTTACCAGGTTTTGGATTCCTAATTGGGTGCCTAGCTTGCTAAGTAGCAGCTGGTCTTTAATTAGTTGAAAAATTATTATCACTAAAAGTTGCCATAAAAAGAAAGAGAACAATATAATTAAAGTGTTAGAATCCATATGGTGGGATATGTATCTTCACTTGTCAATAGCTGTTTTTCTTCTTTTCCACTCAGCATTAATAAGGAAAAACAGTTCATTTGCCAAAAAGTTCTCATTTTCTAATTTGAATTGAAAGTAATATTGGATTGGAAGTGTGCTGCAATACTGTACATAGTGTAATGTTTCTCTTTGACTGTGAAGTTATCCAAGAAGCTATTTTCCACAGGGGTGAGCTAGGATTGATGAGTCACCCTTGCCAGCACACCTAATCATGGTAGGACATCATTATCTCACCTTCATTCATTATTTATAAAGTAAAACTAGATGAAAACCTCTTTGCATGTAAGACTTAGCAAAACACAAATTTTATGCCTGTGATGTATTAAATATGACCATAGCCTGAATGCACATTACAATCTGCAACTGGAAATTTGCACTATAATTGCCTCAAAATATTTTATACACCACTTCCTCTGGTGGTTTACAGACCTTCGCTGCACTTCAGGATTATTTGCCTAATGCATGTGGAATGATGAGACTACATGTGAAGCAATAGGTTGTTACTATAAATTATGTCTAGGCATATTTTTTCTAAAATATTTTAAACACCTGTGCTATCAGTTTTAATATTAGAGTATACTGTTTTTATACTTACTGTACTTACTGATTTTGTCAAGGGCGAATGGAGTAGAATAATATTACTTAGTTTTGTAATAGCTGAATTGCCTCCAGTTCGAAACCTGGCAGAAACATCTTGTCCACTAACCATCCATTTTGCGGTGGAGAAATTAAGTAGATTGGGGATGTATTTCCTTGTAACAGTGGTGCAGTATTAAAGAAAAAATAAAACTAGAAAAATAAAATACTAACCCTGTTTAGTGTCCAGATTAGCTAAGGAAAATGGATAAATTCTACATTGCTCACATTAGCAGTGGATGATCTCCACTTATCTGCATCTGTTATTTTTTAAATAAGAGCAGAGAAATCTAGGAAATAATTTTTTGCTGTATAGGAGCAGATTGCCAGTATTCCAAGACTAGATAATCTTTCTTGGCTGAAGGTAAGATCAGGACATTCAGCATAAAAGAAAGGAACAGTCTGAAAGCTTGAGTTTCCAAGTGACTCAATTATCCTGAACTATCTGTTGAGAAAGTTGTGAAAATATGTTTTAAAATAGCCCTTCACCATAAAATAAATTGATTCTTGGCAGTAACTACATACAGTGGAAACAGCCTTTCATAACTTTACATAAGCCTTTCTTTAAGGTTATGAATTTGCAGACAAAGTAAGAAATATACATCAGATAAGCAGCACAGAACAACGTGCATCTGCTTCAGCCCTTCACTGTAATGCCTTCCAAAAGCTAAGTCATTATTTTTTCCCTGCTGAAGTGGTCTTTTCTATCTAGATTGCACCACATTCAGACCTCACTAGTATAAGGTCACTGCAAGGCACCACAAGAGAAGAATGTGCTGTAAGGCAACTATAATAAAGTAAAAAAATTTTATCGACATTCCATCTTCAAACACTTACCACCAGGTCTCCAAATTACACTGCAGGGATTAAGAAAGAAGCTTTATCTAGGAATTCCATTCCATTTTTCCCTTGACCTGATTTTAATAGGATGCTAGTAATTTTCTGTAAGTTAAGATATAAATGGGTTTTTTTGTTGAACTTGAATTTAACACTTACATGTATATAAAAAATGTGATTTCCCTTTGGTACATGATGCTGATACTGCACTTTCATTTAGATTTAAGGTTTGACCTTTGCCAATTTAAATTTTTGAAGAAAACAGCCTGAAAATGCAAATTTTAGCAAATTACTTAAATATTTTTATTAAACTTTAATATTAATTAAATATTATTTATAATTCAAAGACTACTGAAATAATGCTGTCTTCAACTACTGACTACTGATTAATGGTTCTTCTATAATACTTTAAAACAGGACTTAACATTCCTGGAGAACTGAGACAAAATTTTTGTAAAATGTTTCATAAACAATCACTGCTTTTTACAGGCAGAAGAATTTGTGTGGGGGTGGTGGTGTTTCAGTTAATATATTTAGTTCTTCACGACTGCATTAATGATGGCTAACTTTTTTCCTATCTCCCTGTCACACACAAATCAACAAAAATCTCTATGGCATGAAAAACACTGGTTGCATTCTTGACTCGTTTTATGGAGAAGAACTTCAAGAAACTATAAAAAGAAAGTGAAGGCACTTGTCTCTCATCTCTGCACTGCTGTTTAAAAAATATCGCTACTAGTGTTTGACAACCATGTTCCCACCAGTGTTTTGGTAACTGAGGTGTATGACGATTTCTCAGTCTGTGTAGAACAGAGAGGTCCTAATTTAATCTGACACTAGAAATGTGTCGGTGGGACTGAAGGAACCTCTCCCCCAGTAATTCTAGGAAGCATGGGCAGGAACATTTTCCTGAAGAAAGGGAAAAATGTAGCCAGAGTAGCAAAGGTCAGGTTGGCATTCCTGGAAAATGCAATCACTTGGCTTCAACGGCACACCTGCTATCAGCTTAACCAAAAGGCAATGACAGCAGCTTCGAAATACATTTAATATACACATGCATAGCAGCTCACAGCAGCAGAAGGGGCATTAGCATTAGAGAAAAAAACTGATGAAAAGAGAAGTGCATGACTAAATATTTTCATTCAAAATGTACACGTACAAGCACAAAAGTGTACACGTCCCCAGTCTGCTAAACAATCGTTTTCTTCAAGTTTATATTAAACATACAATAGTGGACTGCCATTTACTTACAGACAACTTTGTTGTAGTCAGGACTCCAAAAGTTTTCCTCCAATTAAGCTGAATCCATTTTTTTTTCTACTTTAAAATTCAAATTTTTATTTGAATTTGTATGGAAAAATGTACCCAAATAAGGCGTCCTCGCTGCCAGATTGCTGGACCTAGATTCAACCTTCATGTAATTTCCAGGGGCAGGTGATAAATGAAGAGATGAAAAAAGAGAACTTGTACAGAATTCTGATGAGCAAGCCCTTTCTAACTTCAATCACAAAAAATGAAAACTCTATTTGATTTCCATGAAACAGACTGTATATTATAAGCAGCAGCTGGAAAAGAGCTTATTAAAAACATAACTGTTAAAAGATGACACTTATGGTAGCTATTTTCTGTGAGGGCTGAGACTCCCTGACTGTCTCACTGAAAATTCTTTAAACCCAGTAAAGCTTACAAGGGAAGCAGGATTAAATACAAAATAAAAGCAGTAAAATAATAAAGTGAGAAAATCTTTATTTCTTTAATCACAGTTATCAAATACAGTAATACTAAGCCAGCATTCTGCACTGCAGAGTACAGACTGGTACAAAAGACTATAAAAAATAAAAAGAAAATTTTGATTCTCTATTCTAAAGCAAATCTCTCTCTAGTGAACCTGATATTTAATTTTCTGGAAAATCAGCCCATACTTAAAATTGGAAAAATAAAAATTCCACTTGGTAGAGTCCCTCAATATAATTTGAACAAGCTATAAAACTTAATGTTTGTACTTCATAATTTCACTAGATATTACAAGTGTGGAAAACCTTTCTCTTGGTAAGTAGTTACAAAGACCATCTACAAGACATTTAGATATTAAGAACATAATCACTTTAGAGATGTATATTTGTAAAACAGTCTAATACATATCAGTTGAAAATCCTGCAATCTGTTATTCATTAGACTGGTTTGGTGTGGAAAAACAAACAAAAAACAAACAAGAAGAACCTACTTGATATATTTTCTCTGTAGAATTCTTTCATTGTTTCTGGGTTTTATGCTTCAATGAGGTAAGATGCCTGGTAGATTTTTCCCTCACAGCTTCAAGTTAATGCAAAGTTGTGAGATCCAGAGACCACAAGGGGCAAAAATAAGCAACCTATAATAGCTTGCTTACATTATTCAGCATGTGGTATATAAGCACACATTATTTACAAGATTCATTTTACATGCACATTAATTATGGAAAATTAGAGACACCAAGAGAGAGTCATTAAGTGTCGATTAGACACTAAGAACAAGAATGCTGGCAGTGCTAGTAATGAGAAACCTAGATTACTTCCAAAGGGAAGGCAGTTCATTAATATTTTGCTTCTCAACAGTTCAATTATACCATGCCTAATGTGCTGGACATTAGCCTTTGGGGACCTGAATCAAATTGTAGATCAGAGTGAGATGATCTTACTTGTTTCTTGAAGATGCAGATGCAGCTTCCTGGGGAACTTTTATTGCTGTCAAACCAGTTGATTGATCAAATTATTCTGAAATCTCTTTAAAGCAACACACCTCTGTCACCTGTAAATGTTTAGGGCAACACCCAGTAAACTGATGAGAAATTCTTCTCTTCCACTGGAAAATGGAGCTCCACAACATAAAATACAGTGGAAACAAATATCAGGGAACACAAGAAAAGGCATTTGGTCTTAAAAAGGAACATAAAAAGTGGCAACACATCTCTTTCTTCAATTGTGTAAAATGTCTGGCATGCTGAATGGGGAAAGTGTCAGCCTTCAGGGGAAAGCTTTTTCATGGTTCAGTTTATTGTCCATTAAGTTGAGTTAAATGATTGAGAAAAAAAATTAAAAATACTTTTAAAATATAAATCCGGTTTGTTTCTAGAAATCCATGGCACAAGGTTCTGATTTAGGGAAAGAAACAGTTTCAAGTCTACATATTAGTTCAAAAGTTGTTATGGAAAGCAGATGGTGATGTGAACTCTAGCTTCTTCATAAAGTACAGTTATTGTCTGAAAATGGAATATATAAATAGCAATGTTCATGAGACCTTTTTTATTCAGAATAAAGCCTATATAATTTTGCTTGCATTCAGAATTTTTACTCCTGTTGTCCTAGTAGACATTTTATCTTGATAATAAAAATATAGTGGGAGAAAGTAAGTAATTTTTTCAAGCCAAGCAGCATATAAACTGGCCTTCTGTTTAAGACCTAATCATAAATACAGCTACATTCTTTCACTGTGCAATTTCTTTTCACAGTTCATTAATTGCAATGAGATAACTTGAACAGTGAGTTTACAATTTTATAATAAGGTCCTGTAAGGCCACGAGGGAAGGATCCACTTTTATGTGTTCATCTCACTAATGATACATTAGGGAATAGAAAAGTGAATATCAAAAGCTAAAGCTAAAAACATTTATAAAAAGAGGCAGTATACACAATACTGTACTTTTGGAAGCAACAGACCTGTCTTTAATTTTTACTACTTATTTGTCATCTCCAAACAGCCAACAACAGGCCAGATTAAAGATTCTCTTCATAATATCAAGGAGCATGAGTGCACCAGAAAACAATTTGACCACTCTTAAACTTTTTTTTTTTTTATTAAAGGTGTTGAAAATGGAAGGTGTTAGGGTAAATAAGGTATATACAACATTTCTTATCTATTTATTGCTTTTGCTTAGCACAATCAGGAAAAAAATGAGTACTGTGCCTGTTTAAAAGACCCAAACAAAAACTTGAAAGCAAAACTTGAATGCATACTGTTACTTGATTAGTAAAATATCTTTGAATCATTTTTTAATTGTAGTGAAAGTTTTAGTATGAAAACCAAAGTGATGTAAGAGCATCATCAACAAATGTTACCAATAGGTAACACATGGCATGATTTAACACACCTTCTAACATACCAGGTTATGTCTACCAGAGATCCAATACCAGGCTGTATGACATGCCTGATTAGCCAAAAAACCCAAATCACATCAAACCTCCAGTGTCCGTGAGGATGGAGGTTCTATTTAAGGTAAACATTCAAAAGGAGATTTCAACACTGTTATAGTTAATGAAAATCTGAACAAAAATCCGGATAAAACATTTGTCCATTTAAAACATGGCTGCTCATTTCAGAATATACCAAAAAAAAGAAATTATGTTAGTTCCACAAAAAAATAACTATTTATTTGGCTATAGACTTCATTAGTCTCTCTCAAAAAGGCCACAGTGACAACAAACCCACAAACTGTAAGAAAACCTACTTACTAATGAGATATGCTTTTGATATGGCTCAAGAGTGCAAGTCTCAGGTACAGGTACTTGCTCAAAAGTGGAAAATCACTGTGTTCTTTATAGAACTACAGTGTCCACAGGCTGGAAGAGAATTACAGAAAGTCCTAAATTCCACTGCCTTGAACTGCCTCAGGATATCTACAATAACTGAAATAAAATTTGATGAAAGCATGTAGACAACATTCACCTTTAAGGTCCTCAGCAAGACACAGGCGCAACACCTTCCCATCGAATTCTGACCTCAAGTCAAGTACTTAGAAACATTTGCTTGACCACCATAACTCACCTGATGGAAAAAGAATTATTCAAATAATTGAATAATTCAGCATCCATCAACCGCAAAACTTATTCGAATTTCAGCATGGGTGTTCTCCCTCTGTTTTGTTAAGTAGCTCTCAAAATAATTCAATAAAAGAAGCTTTTGCAAACACGTTTAGGAGGAAGGTTATTTGTTGTAGGTGGTTTGTGGTTTTATTTTTTTGTAATTTTCAATATGAATTTCTGGCTTTACATTTTGAATTCTAAGCTAGTATCTGTTCTTGAAACCCAAGAAGTCTGGAGATAGAGAAGATAGCTGTAAGAGACTCAACAGGAGATAAATTCACTGATAACTGCAGAAATATCAGATTTTCTGTAACTAATTTCTCATCATTGTCCATAACCAATCAAGGTTGCATTATCTAAGTAAACAACACATTCAGGGCTGTTGAATCACAATAGCAATATTTTAAGTAAACTGTCAGGTTATTTTTACTAACCCCAAGAGTAAATGGTAAATAATGTAAACTGGCATTTTTTATTAATTCATAGGTGGAAAACTTTTGAATATTTTCATAACTGACATTAAAAAAGATCAATAATCATCACAAGATATGCATTTATCCCAGAAACACTATTCAGAAAGAACTAAACAAGTTAATGCTGCTATCATACAGCTAGCATAAAAGAAAACAAGGTCATTTAAAAAAAATTATCTCCAGTACCTTTTTTGTATTAAGATTTATGTTTTGAAAAATAAACTTTCTAAATTAGACTTGGTTACTAATACTGAAAATCCATAGAAAGCTCAAGCTAGTGAGAACTTTTCTCTAAAATCTGGAAGGAAAAAAACATTGAAAATGCATTTGCTATTTAATGAGTAAACCCAGAAACTTTCTTAAACTAATGGTTAGATTTATTGTTATTTTAGAGATGCATCATATTTGGTTTTCTGTGTTATAGTTCTTAGAACAGATCCTATGAAAACATTTTCAAAACTCATTTACCTGGCCAAGCTGCACTATATGAGATCAATAAGTGACAGAAATAGAACCAATCCATTATCTCCAGGTTATGGACAAAGTGTACTCTTGTTCTACTCAGTGACTTCACCAAGACTCAAAGACACATTCTCCTACATCAAAGTTCTGTAATCTCTCTCAAAATCTGATTTCCTCTGGAAGGTAAGCCTGTAAGGATTCTCATGTGAAAACTGTTCTACTTGTAACAGCCTGGGAAGACCACAAAATTCTTATATACAGTTTAAAATATTTATCATCTAATGAGCTTAATAGTCCCAATGAGCAAACAGGGGGAAAAAGAGACAATCTGAAAGCAAATATAAGTGCTGGACACAATAAACTAAAGGCTAATGGTTACTATCTATTTGAAGAAATGATATTCCAATCATGCTGCAATTTAAATAGATATATAAAGCCAATATAGTCAAATACAAAGAAATTATCTGCTTTGAAATGAAATATATTTTAAATGTGGATGGGGAGAAAACAATGTAATGAAACTCATACATAGAGCAAACCTCAACCTATTAGTTCTGAAACTGTCTGCAGTACTGGACATACCAATGTTAATTAAATTCAGAAAGAAAACACTTTATGTAGCCAAAGGTACAATTTGCAAGAAACTGTGTTATTACCAGGCACAAGCAATTATTATAGGATCATTAAGAAACTAAACCAAAATAATTTAAAAAGGCAAAGAGAATACATTTGCTTTAGTTTGCCTACTGATTGGCTAAGGAATACAAATATAAGTATGTAGATGATCTTCAGAGGAATGGGTTACAGAACTTTGGAATACCTATAGATAACATCTAGATCTCTCTCTCTCAGTTACTTCAGTGAAATCTCTTTCTCTGTGGTGGCATTGAGAACAGCTCTAATAGGACTTAAAAGAAAGGTAAAGGGAACTTTGACATAATGGTCTTGACCATACTGCACATACTATCTGCAAAGGCAAAAAAAATATTCAGAGGTGTGATGGGGTCTAACTAGAAATGACTAGAGTTTGAACCATACATTAGACCAGAGTGGGAGTGTGTATATAAGATATCTTAAAGATTAGGATATTCCAGAGTCTAATATGCAGAACAGGGGTCTAGAGCAAAAAGAGCCTGAGCTCAAGTAAGGTCAGGTAGATTAAGCAAAATTCCGAACTGCAGTGAAAGTACAGGTAAGCAGGAAGATACAGTAATGTATTCGGCATTAACATCCACATCCTTCTTCCTCATCAGTACAACAGATCATAATGAATTTCTAATGAACATGAGTGGCAAAGCATAACAGGAATAATCTCGAATAAACTTCAGCAAAGACAATAACTAAACACAACTAAATATCTAAACCATTAAGCTACAGCAGTGGTAAGAGCAAAAATAGCAGGGGTGTTTTTTCCCCTTAACTGAGCTGCAGATGGATCCCATTTTCAGTGGAGCCACAAGTAAAGCAGTGTAATCTCCAAACTGAATGTGAAACAGTGATAAAATTTTGTGACTTTTTTTACATAGAACAATATAATCTCAAGAAACAGTGAGTTTGACAAATACCTCATTTTTTGACAGCACTGAGAATCTCTCCAGCGGTTCAGAAGCAGGAATACTGTATTGGAGAATCCTGATTCTTCCCAGGCAATCTTGCCACATCTCGCTCAGTTTTGCAACATATTCTTGCAAACAATTCAACTTGGAATACACTCAATCCGTCTATCAAGGTAGTCTGTTTCTATACAGTTCAGCTTTCCCAATCAAAATAATTTTTTAGAGCATTCTATGCTCCAAACAGGCACTCAAGTCAGTACTTTTTTTCTTTTTTTTTCCCTTTTTTTTCAGTTTCCATTTGGACTCAAGCAGAACTGAAGCTGTTCTAGTTCAAATTCCAGCAAAGTCTGATAGCTGACTCTCCCACTGAAATAGACTGCACTAGAAAACAGGATATAAAAATCAGAGAGGTGACAGAACAGGGTAGGCCTATAACAAAGTGCCATAGCCATGCACCCCTTACTTCCTTACCCCTGCAGACACCAACCCCGTCCCCAGCAGAGCATGTAAATTGTTTCTTAGACTTCTTAATCTGGAATTTGAGCTGTGGAGAGGGTGGAAACCTGGCAGCACTCATAGGAACACAAACTGTGCCAGTGCTGTATCAGGGGAGAGAAAAATCATAGCAGTGAGATAAAATTCCTGTAACTTTTACTCTCAGATAAACCCTGTATCTCCAGAGCAGTCTAAAACTATCCCAATACATGACAGCAAAAGGCACCCCAGGGGTGCCTCTGGCAGACAGAGCTGAAGGCATCCTAACAACTTGCCTTAGGCAGAACAGCCCAGAGCTCTTCCCAAGGAAGAAACAAAAATCAGTGATATGGCCAAGTCTTCCCCATTAACTGAAGAAATCTTTGGGGATATCCTTTCCCCATTGGACAGATTCTCGGATAACATTTGCAAAACCTTTTAATGCAAAAATTGCATCTCAACCCCAGTAACAAAGTAAAGGCAAGGTCTACATGAACACACTCTGTAGATGCCAGCTGGTGAAATCAACCTCACACAAAGGCAGTCTCTGCTGAGGCACAAAACCTATTAGTCAAACCGCTCTTTTGAACTGGCATCCCAAAATAGTACCTCAGAAAAAGACCTGTTTTGAAGAAAAATTCTAAAATAGCAGAAAATATCCAGCTCAAGTAAAGAAAAAGAAAATGAAGAATCTAGCTCGTATTTCTTCTTGGGTTTTCACTTGCTTCCCTCACCCATCCTAGTAAGTGTGAAAAAAAACCCACACACAAACAGAAACCAGGCATTATGTTAACAACAAAAACAATGGTTACATGTCAACTTCACACCAACTTATCATGATTGTAGAAGTTTAACAAAGCAATGATGAACTTGAGATTTACTAAGATTTATTAAAATATTAATCTTAATCTTCAAACTGTTATAGGCCCATACATAAAATACCAGTCTCCCATTTAATTTCATTTTGCAGATGAGAAAGTAAGCTCTCACCAGGTTATTCAACAGCTTTCATATGGGCAGATTATTTTTCTTTTTTAACATTCTTACTGCCTTTTTTAAAAAAAATCCATCACCTAGTTCTGAGAAATAGCATTTATTCAATTACAATTCTCTAAAAATTACACTTTACCAGTCTTCAACATGGCACAGGAACAATAAAAGATCAGCAGCCATTAAGATATTGCAACAAACCCCATTTATTCTGCAGGTATTAGATCAGTCTGAAACGTGTAGTGCAACAATAACGTGTCAGATGTTTTGTTCAAAACTTTGATACCTATTTAAAATAATTAATTGCAAATTTAATTTCTACTTCCCCAAATAAACTTTCTTGTGTTAACACTGTCATCATTCAGTGCGCCTCTGTGAATGTGCACATAAATGTGTTTGTGTATGAATACATACAACAACAAATTTAAAAACATTTTATTAAACATCTTCTTGATTTTTATGGCCTGTTAGCAGAAGTTATACAGATATTTTACCTGTGACTTGGTTTTGAAATAGAACAAATGTTTATGTAGTCCTTAGAACCAATAAAAATACATGAACCATTTTCTTCACGGATATATTCACTCCAATGCACAAACCCTTCCACTGCTCCATTTATTCCATTAGTGTAGTGGCTTAAATGATGCATGAATCATCATTTCAGCAGTGAAGTGAATGTCATTCTTAAGGTCCCAATAAAAAGATAAACAATATAAAAACCATAACTCAATACTGAGAAATATCTGCAAATAAAAGTACAAATGTAAATAGTACATTCAAGTCCAGCCTGACAGAAAATAAAGCAATTTCTCCTGCTGGCATTAGTGCCCAGCTCAAATCAGCATTTAAGAATGTGTTTGTTAACATTAAGCACCAGCTTTAATCAGTAAAATTTGAGTTCAGGCTGATATGCTTCCTTGAGACAGAGCCTCAATGATTAGAAGAGGCTCAATTACAAAGTGAAGGCAGCAAAACAGTTAATAGTGCACTGGGAAAATTAAAATCTACAAACTTGTTTCAGATAACAACTGGTCAAATAAGGTAGGTGCAAAGTCTGAAAGACTAGACTTGCTTTGTCAGTATATTCCAGAGTAATAAATACTACTATAAAATATTTGAGTTTGATCTCATTTTCTCTGTGCTTTCTAGCAGAGTTGCCAGATACATTATTTGAGTCACTTGTATAATTTCTTCAATCAAACAAATTATTTTTCCAATTAAGCTGCTCAATGTACTCAAGAATAGAAGCAAATGGTGTGAGAAATGTTAGGGCACCTGTGACTACCAAAAATAGAAGAGGGAGTAAGTGAGCATACTGCTTCTGTGCTTCCTCTCTCCTACTCTAAGAGATCTGGCCAATTCCAATCAAACACTAAAGGCATCAGTAAATTCTTAAAAGGCTGGTGAATATCTGTGGCAGCCTGACTAGTCAGACCACAAAAGGGACAGCAGCAAAAACGAGCAGCTGCTCTCATTAATGCCTCCCTTGAAGCAAAGTGCCTTGTGAGCTCATGAGAGCTCAGGTCTGTCGGTCCTGCTGCTTAACCAGACAGCATCTACAACACCTGAAAACAGCCTCAGCACAGCAGTGCCTTCTGCCCATCCAGGTGCTATGGAACACGTCAAATCAGCAGTCCCAAGGGCTAAGTGAAGATAAAATCTACAAAACAACTGCAAATAATTTCATTCCTTGAATAGGTTTTGTTTTGAAAAGCATTGCTGAATATTAAGTTTAAGGAACTCCGGGCCTAAAAAATCAAAGTAGCTGTACTGCACTACTCACTATCTTCTGGAACTGCCACCTACATACTGAGAAAGCAGCAAGCAAGGCTGTTCTCTCAACCCCGGCACCAGCCCGTACGCACAGAAGAGCAGTGGTAAAGTTGTAGGACAAGCATTTGCTAGTCCCTGCAAACAGAACACTATTACCTTTTTCCTCATGGTGAAAAAGAGGGGTAAATCTCTTCTCCCGTTTAGGATTTGGCACTTCTTAACACTTGGTATGTTGGTACCGCTCTGATTTGTTTGTGTGGGCACCATTTTTTCTTAAAGGAATTAATTTCTAATTTAAATACTAAATATTTATGGAAGGTCAGCAACTTTGTAAGCACCAAGCAAGCTCTATCCAAAGAGCAATAGAAAAGCCTGCCTTTGTCACCCTGAGCTGAGCAAGGCCTGTTTAGAAGAGTACTTCAGCCCACTGAGATAGTGCTATTCTTCCAATTCACACACCCATCAGACATTGCTTTGAAGACTTTTTTTTGCCCCCCTCAATAGTCTCATTACTTAGGTGTAAAAATCAGATGTACACCCTAGAGACACAGTTTCAAGATACATTATTACATTAATTAATTACATTGTCCCATCTACTACATTTCTCTCCCTTTTGACTCCTTCACATGATGCCTTGTCAGAGAACAATTCTATGGAAGAAAATACTAACTTCTCCTTAAAAACAAAACAACAAACTAAAAAAATCAAACCAACAAAAACAACAAAAAACAATTTCAAATCAGATGTTACCAATTTTTATAGTGTTAGACAATTTAAAATATTGCAGGCCAATAGCATGAATTTCAGAGTATATATTGTCTTTTAAAAATATTTCTCTAGTATTTACAAGGTGGTACAGAGTATAAACAGCAAAAGTTTTGACAGTCCTTACAATCAAAATCTGAAACAAACTACAACAAAATAGTCAAAACCCTGATGACCTTGCACTGCACAGACAAACTTCCAAACTTCAGAAGTTTTACATAATCAGTTCTCCCAATTCAGTCGTAAATTATAACATGGAGTATACACATATACAAAATCAATAGCTGCATATAAACAAATTGTATTTCCTTATTTCCTCTGCACTGTACAAACTAGACATATCAAAACAGACTACTTTTGAACAGAAAATACACTCAGATATATATATAACGTATACAAATATACATAATAACACAAGAATATACATGTAAGGATTACACTTCAGGCTCAGGAAATCAGCTGGAGGTTTCATGAAGTGCTCTGTTCTTCTGCAGCACTGTATTTAGTTCCTGAATCACATCTGATGGCAATTTACTATCTAGTTCCAAAGTAGTTTTGTTTGTTTTGTTTTTATTTTTCTTCAGTGTCTTATGGGGTGTTTGGTGTAATTCAGTCATCCCTGAGCCTGCATCATCCTCAGAAATCAAGTTTCGATGTGTTTTTGCATGATTTCGCCCTTTCTCCTCCTTCCTTTCCAAACATTGTGCCACAATGGATGCCTTTTCTTTCAAGTTTTTTCTTCCTTCCAGAAGTTCATTATCATGATGTTCACCATATCTTGATTTTCCAGCTTGTAGTTCTATATTCTTGCCAAACAAGCAAAGAGAAATAAGTTCATTCACACCATATTAAAAAAATGCTTAGATTGCAATTTTTGCTTATTAGTTTCACATAAGTTTTAAAGGAAAAAAAAAAATTACTCAAGAGCTGAGACAGCAAAGTCAGTTTTAAATTACCACAATTGTCATATTATTACTTAATAATCCTTTTTAGTGAGCAAATTCTCAATTAGCGATACTTCTGAAATTTACATAAATCATGCACCATGCCAATGAAGACATGAAGGTTTATTTTTATATAACCACAATTTGATTTTTCATTCTAACACTGTAGACTAAATTTTAGCATTTTACAGCAGTTTCATAACACTAAAAGACCTAAAATTGTTTGGTGGAATTAACACAACTGTGTATATTACAGTTTTTATAATATAATCACTGAGCAACATGAATATACGAGAGATAATTTTAACAATCACATAAACATTTTCAGCAGCTTTTAAATACTAACTGATATGTTATAAAGATTGGCTTCTTTTTCAATCTGTATATTAGTGGGCTGTTTTCAAGTTCTTAAGCTGCAGAAAATGAAAGGTAAACCAGATATTGCATCTAAATTTGCATTTAGATACTTGCTTCCTGTGTGCCATCTTTCTTGACAACCAGAAGGTGGAGAAAGCTGAGGGACACTTTGGGTCTTTTTGTATTTGCTGTGTGGAACTTGTTCAGTTTGACTGCATTTTTTACAGAGTTATTCATCCACAGCATATGAGCAACTTGTTCCTTGGAATCTTAATACCTCCTATATGTTAAAACAAACATTAAAAACTACTCAAACAGTAGGGAGGAGCTAATTTAGATTCAAAAAATTATAGAATAGTTTGGGCCTTTCTTGTATGACCTATTGTAAGTCAGTATGCTATTTGATCATGCTTGAAAGAAAAGATTTTTTCTCATTCCTCAGCCTTCTTGCATTTTGAAATAAAATCAAATACTTACTGCAGATACACATTAATATATTTCTATTTCAATTAAATAATTCTATATGAGAAACATGCATATTCCAAATGCACTATCCACATGTGCAACAAGTGGTATAGAAATAACCAAAATGTTTTGGTTCTATTTGTTATTAGGATTCTTAGTTATTGAGCCTTTCAAACTTTTGGTATTACACATTTATCTTGCTAACACTCAATAAAACTGCTTTCAACAATAAGAAAAAATCAGACATTCAATATAGACATTTTAGCAAAAAATATTAAACTCAGTTTCTGGGTATCTTTAAACTTATGGTGGTTTGGGTTTTTCTCCCCCCCCCCCCCCCCCCCCAAGTCATCTTTCTCTCACAAAGATATCACTTTTTTCACTGTTTGGAATACTTTCAGTCTCTTTTCCTACCTGTATAAATTGATGACATTTCTACTACAAGTTTACACATTGATCTGTAAATAGACCTCCATTTTCCATAACCAGCATATTTCAGAAAATGTTTGTTCCTGTTATTACTTTCTAATGCTTTAAAACTGAGATATTCTTGCATGTTGGAAGAGTACTCAAATTCATGGAAAGACTGAAGGCATGGTCTCCCAATGGTACATTTTTTTTAACTGACTCCACTGGGGTATATTCTTAATATACTGGGGTTTTTCTGGGGTATTAATAAACTGGGATATTTCTTCTTAACAAATCGTATCATATATATACTTTCTACCACTGTTTTACCATTCATTCCAGTTTTAGCTTTCCATGTAAAAAAAACCATTAGTTTCTATTTTTCATTATGTATTGCGTTAACCTTCCTAAAGGATGCAAATACCTTTTTTATTAAAATTATCTAGATTTAGTAATGGCATAAATAATGAAGATGGTAGATTTCTGATTTTAAGTTTAAATGCAGACCTCCTCAAAGTTGCAGTTTACAAAACATTAAAGTCATCCCTAATAAAGCTAATTATGCCCAAAAAAAATACATACAGTACTGTAAGGCATTAAGGATTTTTAAGAATGCAGCTCAAAATTCAATAAAACTTTTATCCTAGAATGTTTGAATTTGTAGCAATCTCAAAGAATGCACTTAGAGGTTTCAAGTGTACTTGCATAAAGAATAGGTAAGAGACACACCTAAGGGTTACGAAGTTTTTTTGATTGACAAGACCTGATTACTTTCAAAGAAGTTTGAAAATACAAGCATCAGAAAGCACTTGCTAAATATTTCAAAAATACTTTTTGAGAGAAGGTTAAAAAGAACAAATTAAACAAAATACAAAAATTCGTAAACAAATTACAAAATACTTATTGCAACATGGTTTTGTACTCTTGTAGTTAGGCATAGTAGAAATTCTTTCTGGAATAAAGTGTAACACAAGACAGACTTGTATTACATAAACCACTATGCCTGCCTTTTGGTTTTGGTTTACTATGGAAAAAGCCAACTTTATTTTGTACCTGAACCTCCATCTCTGTTAGTGGTGATAACACATCTCATATTAACCTCTGCTTTCAAAGTATTTTAAAAATGTGCACGAAATGATACTGCTGCAGTCAAAGGACCAAGCTGTTGTTTCAACAGTTACTCACTGCTGCAGTCAGGCTAGTTACCACCACTATTTCCAAGTAGAACAGTCCTCCACTGCTTCATCTCAGCTGGAATTAAGGCAAGTAAGTTCTCCCCACAGGCATCAGTATCTCTACGGGGATACCAGACAGTAATCTCAAGCTAATATGATATGGTTCAGATCTATCACTAGTGCACATCATGTAGTAACAAAGCTCCGTCTATTCAAAGAGTTGTAACTAAACTCTCTCATTCTTCTTTGAGACTAATCATAGTACAACTTAAATGTATCAACCTTAGTTCCATCTGAGCTTTTCCATTACATTCACAGAGTACACAACTAAAACCACGCAGTTATTTTAGACAGAAATAAAAATATTGTAAGATATGAATGCAGGACAGTGTACAAGGATCTTATTAAAAATAAAACCCATACTGTAATTATGTGCATAGTATTTCCAGCTACAAGTCTTATTTACTCCTAATGAACAATCTATACTCAAAAATAAAAAACAAGCACAAATAAAAGTCCATTGCAATTTACTGAACAGCCAGAGAGGTTATGCAACTTGAGACTACAATAGCTTTTTTACATTAAATTGTCCTAAATGTTCTTTTAATGACAAAATATTGGAAGAGACATTGATAATGAGAACATCTGTATTTTATTATTTATCTAGCTCGAGGGTGTTCATTATTACTGGACTACTTATTACAGGGTTGTGGTAAAAGTTCTACATCAAGTTTAAACCCCACTTACCTCTGTATTCTCTCTAATTTTACAAGTGTTCTTCTCCTGATGAATGGGAATTAGTGGTAAGCCTCTGATCTTCGGACTTTTAGTTATGGATTGTTTTCTTACTGTCCCAGCAGGTGGCCATATATCTGCATGCTGAAGAAAGAAATTCTTCCTTATTTTCCATGTACAATTTCATAAATACATAAGATTCTTTGGTATGCAAAAATCCCTTGGAAAAAGCTATATACTGTACAATACCATGCCCTTCTATTGTGGGAGAAAGGGAAAAATACTATGATGCTTAAAATTTTGTTAATAATTCACAAGTGCTGCACAATGTTGAGTGAAAAGAACCAAAATGTCTCTACATAATTATCACATATCAAACATCTTCCTTCCTTAATATTATTCTCATTATCCTGAAAAAAATAGAAAATATCACCAAACATGTCATACATATTGACTTCTTTCACAATTTCAAAATTCCACAGAAGCAAGCTTTCACGAGTCCCAACAAAAGTTTCTGAAGAAAGATAAAATTACCTCAATGTACAAGCATTTCAAAATGTGTTTCTTGTTGAAGTTCAAGACCCAAGTGCAGGGTACAACACTCGGGCAACAACAACCCTATGCAGTGCTACAGGCTGGGGCAGAGTGGCTGGAATGTGGCCCAGTGGAAAAGGACCTGGGATTGCTGGTCCACAGCTGCTGAACATGAGCCAGCGTGTGCCCAGGTGGCCAAGAATGCCAGTGGCATCCTGGCCTGTGTCAGAAATAGTGTGGCCAGCAGGACCAGGGCAGTGATTGCTCCCTTGTACCTGGCACTGGTGAGGCCACACCTCAAACCCTGTGTCCAGTTCTGGGCCCCTGACTGCAAGAGACATTGAGGGGCTGGAACTGTCCAGAGAAGGGCAATGGAACTGAGGAAGGGTCTGGAGCACAAGGCTTGTGCTGAGGGAGCTGGGGGTGTTCAGCCTGGAGAAAAGGAGGCTCAGGGGGAACTGACCGGCCTCTACAATTGCCTGAAAGGAGGCTCCAGCCAGGCGGGGATGGGCTGCTTCTCCCAGGCAGCCAGCGACAGGCTGAGAGGAAATAGTCTTACACTGCACCAGGGGGGTTTACATTGGATATTAGGAAGAGTTTCTTCCTGAAATGGGTGATTAGACACTGGAATGTCATCACTCCAGTGAGCATGCCTGGAGGTGTTTAAGAAAAGACTACGTGTGTCACTCAGTGCCATGATCTGGTTGACAAGGTGGTGTTAGGTCATAGCTTTGACTCAATGATCTCAAATGTCCTTTCCAAACTAAATGATTCTGCGATTCTGTGAAAATTTGTATTAATAATTTAGAGAAAATAATTCCTTAACAACATGTGCTATCTAAAACGCAATCTACAAGTATGCAGATCTGGTCAGGTTTCATCAGTAGTCTTTGCTTTAGCTCAACTGAAATAGGTCAGTTTTGGGGAAAAATGTGAAGCTTTACTCTGAGTGAAAAACAAGACTGGGAAGAGAAAGGAAGTAAAAAACCATAAATTATTTATTGAACATTTAAAATTTGAGCACATGAGCTCACAGTCCTCAAGTAATGCTAATAAAAACCAGAAAGACAGATTTGAGGACAAGGTATTTCAAGACTATTTTACTGAAAAATCAACAAGATGAGATTCTGTGAAGCAAAGAGAATGTCCAAGGCCTACAGCTAACTCAGCAAAACTTCGAAGGAAACTGGCAAGCCAGGACTGCAAATCCATGAAGCAAGTCTCTTGAAGACTATGTAAAAAAACAGTTGTGGAGCTATGATCATACTTGCACATGGTCTGCAAGTATCGAGCATTGCCATTAAAACACATCAGAATCAGTGATTATTGACTCATGATGGCTGACTAGAAATTGAAAGCCTTGGTTCTAAATTTAGAAAAAGTATTTTATAGACTCATACATTGATGGAGTAAAACATTCTCACACATGGTGTGACCAGAGTGATGCAAAAGTCTGTGATAAGAGTTCTCTCCAGTAAAGAGTGCTCTCCATTAAGAACATTTTCTTCCAATGAAGTGAGACATTATTATCTGAAAGAGCAGCTCTTGCCAACCAAAATGAGTTTATTGCAGATCAAGATACAACAAACAAACACAATCCAGAAAGTAATGGAGAAATTTTAATCAGCTTCTGAAGAAAACTGTCTGCCTTAATTCGCAGCAAGTCTAAGGAAACCATCCCTGTCAGCTAAGTAGCCTGATTTCCCTTTTGTGTCTGTAACATTTCTTAAAATAGAACTGAGAAAGTGTATCAGAAATACTAGCAACGTATTAGGCCACATAAAAAATGTATTTATTCATAGTTTTGACCCCTCTGTTCAACTGCACCTCATGGTAGTATAATGTGCCTCCAGCTGATCAAAGGCAAGGAAACTGGAAGAAAACCATTGTATCCATCTTCATACCAATTAATTACTTCCAACTGTATGCTATGCATGCTTTTAAGAGATTTTGTACAGAACTATTATAGAATTCAAGCATCATGCTTTTCAGGATGGTTTTGCATAGAACTGAAAGGAACATTGGTCCTACTTCACATACTGAGTATGTACCAGCTTGAAATGGAAGATTATTAACCTCTGGGTTAACTTGATTGTCTGTATCAAAGTACTCCTGTACCAAGACTATACTGGTACCTACACTTTGCCATTCATTTACTCTGCACTATTTATAGTACAGGAATAAACAATATCAGACACCAGGAAAAAAAAAAATAGTAATAGTACTACTATCTTACTGATATTAATTACTAATAAAGCTTGAGTCTGTTCAAGCTCTGAGGAACGCAGTATTATTAGTTTATGCCACTCTTAATTGTACAAGATCATTAAATGTCAATATCTTAACACTTCCAAACCAATTTTACAGTATTTTTCAATTTCCAATCTAAGTGATTCCAGTCACAAAGAAGATGTGCTGCCTACGGTCTCTCTAACATGTGTTCAAATACAGTGACAACATACACAGTAAAAAACCAAGCTGACTTCCCTGAAGATGGTCTCAACTTGAAAATTCTAACTAGAAATAATCTCAGTTGACATTTACAGTTTTCTGGCTTAGAAATGGGATAATGTGGTAATAATCATCTGCTGCTTTTTAAAGATCTTACAGCAAACTTTATCAATATGAGGCATTGCATTCTTAAGGAGATTTTTCTCTGTAACAAAATAGTAGATTGCAATTAGAACAATACACTAAATCTGCATCATCAGCACATAATTTCTCATCTAGTCTATAGACTGACAACTTTACTGATGTCCAGAACGCCAAAAAACCCTTTCAACATAGCACTGCTAATTCAATGCACTGTTCATTCAAAATTCACTTTATTCTTTTTGGAATAGTTTTAAAAATAACATCATCAATTCATAGCAATTTTTTTTTTAATGTATATGACATGATTTTTTTGTTTTCTGTTAGGAAAAATTATTCTGGACATTGAGCATTATCTCCTAGTTTTTTTATCTATATTGTCAAAAGAACATTGTACATCTGCCTGAGCAGAATCGTAAGACTGTCCTTCATTGTGATTTTATGTCAAAAGGACTTCAACAGTTACCAACCTTGCATGAGTTACTTCTAAGTTTCCTATATCAATAACCTCTGAGCCTATTTGCTGTGACACTGCTCATGTTATGCCCATGAGATGTATGCCAGCTGTTTCCATAGAAACAACAACTGTCATTTCAGTTAAGGGAGCTGAATAAGACAAGAATTTGGAAGTCTTACTTTCAAGGCATGTACTGTATTTCTAGCACTACTGTATGAAAGTCAGATTCTGTTTTAGAAAGTTGTAAAGTCTGTATTTCAACAGCCTTGTGCTCAGCCTACTTTATGCAACACAAAGCTCCCAGGTAATCATAAATCTAGCAATGTTTATTCACAGTGATATCCTTCAAAGCTCCTTGAACATCATGAGAAAAAGAAAAATCTGACACAGACACAAAATCCTGTTAAAACCTTAAACTGCATTCCAGTCTCCTGTCAGGATAAATTCTTCCCACCTTGCTTACTTCCACTTCTCCAATGCAAACATTAAACTCCATTTCCAAGGATGTGTTGTATGTCACTCAAACGTATATCCTCATTACAATCTCACAGCAAGCAGAAGAGTACTTAATTTAGGATAAAGCCTACCCAACACAATGAATTGTCAGTGTTAATGAAACAAGCCTGGACACCAGAGAAATGAAGTCATATTGGCACAGCTCTTCAACTGGGCTATTTCACACCACTATGCTTTTAAACATGCTTCTTTCATGTCTACTTTAGCAGCATCCAAACTAGTGAGCAAAGAAATAGTACTTGGGTATTGTGGCACACAGACACACTTTTTAGGTCAATGGCCAAAATTTAACCCATAAGAGCCTGCTGGAAAGGAAATAATGGTCCTTCTTTACCAAGCTTCTCTACAACACAGTGGGGTGGGACAGGGAGATGTCAGAATCTAATGTTTTTACACATTCTCAGAGCATTCATAGTCTTCATGGACTAAGACACATCTTTTGGCATTTTTATTACATGAAGTATTCCAGCAACTTTGGCACTGAACCCTATATATAACACATACATATTTAATTGAATTTTTATAACAGCAGAATAAGTTACATTTTCTGATCAGATTAGTACCTGTGCCATAAAAATGCTGATCACCCACTCCATTTGCACATCCGGTCCATCACAACACATATACCTAGAACACAATATATAATTAATATTAAAAACAATGGAGAGGCCTGTTACAGTTAAACATATTAAATAATAGGCTTCTAAACTACATCAAATAGTGTTTAAATTCATTCATGTTATCTATATTTATTATTAACATCCCAGAAAAAATAGGCATATATAAATACTTCAAATTATCACTTTACCTACTTTGAAAACAGTGCCTGTGCTTCATTTTAAGAATGTGCACAGGATTAAAATCTATCATTCTAACTTTATGACTATTGTTTGCTCTCTGGTCACAGAAGGAAGCCAGACACCTAAACCCAAAAGATGAACTCAACATATCAATTAAGAAAGTTTCTTGATGTAAAAAAACAAAAATAAAATTCAACATGAAAGCAAAATAATGCCCATTAGTTTTCAAACATTCTTATTTTGCAATTGAATATTCCAACAAATATTAGACAGTGAAGTTAAACCAAGCATGTGCTTCATGTTTACCTACCACTGGTGTTTTTCAGAAAATACTGCAAGTCCCCAGCTGAAAGAAGGAAGATTTTCAAAAATTAGTTCCATAAACAGGGACATATTATTAGTCTTTATAATTTGAAAAAAAATAAAATTCAACATGAAAGCAAAATAATGCCCATTAGTTTTCAAACATTCTTATTTTGCAATTGAATATTCCAACAAATATTAGACAGTGAAGTTAAACCAAGCATGTGCTTCATGTTTACCTACCACTGGTGTTTTTCAGAAAATACTGCAAGTCCCCAGCTGAAAGAAGGAAGATTTTCAAAAATTAGTTCCATAAACAGGGACATATTCCTCAAACTGCAGAGATTAATTACCTTTATATAGTCTTTATAATTTGAAAAAAAATAAAAATGTTGCAACGTCTAAATGTGTACTGCAATTCCAGAATAAAGTTGTGGGTTTGAGGATGAATTTTGCTAATTTTCTTACAACTGATTCACAGTTACTGAACTTTCTGTTCTAGACAAAGGGTTTATAGCAAAGCACTGCAGATTACAGCTGACTAGTTGCTACATTTTTGCTGTGGCTGTGCTTTCAAAAAGAAGCTGGAAATAAAACTGTCTGGTAAAGAGTCCACTACTATGTGGAAGTCACAGAGAGACAAGAGCTATGCTTGTACTATAAACAAAAGGAATCACATGAGTTTATAGGGATTTAATAATTACTAGTGAAATGAAAAGGGAGTGGGTGCACAATGAAGCCTCTGAGGTGAAACAGACACTTATGGAGATCCAGAATAGACTTGGTCAAAACTCTTCTTTTGAAAGTAGACTTAAAATAAACCTGAAGGCAAAAATAACCTGCAAAGACACATTTACATAATATTTTTACTTCTATTTTGGACTAATCTCCTACTCATTCTGCACTTGAATTAAAAAAAAAAAAAAAAACCACGCAAAAAAACCACCAACATTTTCTTTAACATGGTTAAGCTTTGAAATTCACAGACCTTTTTGGAGTATTTTGATTTGCCAACTGCAAAGGAAAAGTTCAGGCAGATCTGTTTAAAGGCTACAGCCAACCTGGACTCCCTCTGGGATAAGATCCTATGTGCATTGTCTCAGTATCTCAAAGCTTTGACCGAACAAGAACTGGAAACATCTGAGAAAAACAGGTGTCATTTTTCACTGCTCTTTTCCTGAGAAATAGTCACTGATGTTTGTAAAGTGCACTGTAGTCTTCAGCTGGCAAAAACATCAAAATAACAAAGATCCTGAAAAAGGAAAATCCTCTGCTGAACAACAGGAACTGCCAGTAAGGGCCATGACTAGCTGGTTTTCTCTTCTCTCTTTTTACTTGGTGGAAGGAAAGTGTGTCCACCAATGACATATACCAAAAAACTAAGTGAGCCAGGAGCAACCATATCCACAAGAGATAACAAATGCACTTTAGATTACGAAGAGCCAATCAATAAAGTAATTTACTAGCACAGATTAGTTAACATGGAACATGAAAACAAATATAGGAACAGAACAAGTAATATTACAGGGGATAATTTAATTCAGCATACTGCTATAGGCTTCTTTATTTTTTCTTGGTCCACAATGTTCTATGCTAGCCTTTATTGATGATACTACAATACTTTTGACACAGTGTTCATTTTCTTTCTATTCTTACTTTGTTGGTGGCTTCATTTTCTTTTTCACTCCAAGATAAAGCTTCAGAGAACTGACAGGTAACACTTTTTCAGGTTTGCTAGCCTGCAAATAAAGTAGGATTCTAATTATTGTATCAGGAATATGCCAAAGAGAAAATGCCACATGACTGATTTCACAGTTCAGTTTCTTTCATGGAGTGCACCCCTCTTTTCTAGAAAATCATTAAAATATTTTCTCTCTTTCTTTGCCATTGACAAAGTGTATCAGTCACTATTATCGGAAACAGACTGAATAAGAACCTAAGGTTCACATGAAATCACAAAACTGTAACACAATCAGAGTAATGAAGATGTGGTGCTATATATAACACAAACTCTTCAAGAGACAGGAAGTTGGGAAATAAGATTGCCCTCTGTTAAATAGCCTCTTCTATGGTATGGTGAGAATTTTCTTCAGATTAGAGAATGGTCTGGGTTGGAAGAGACTTTAAAGACTACCTAGTTCCAACCCCCCTCCTATGAACAGGAAAATCTTTTACTAGACCAGATTGCTCAGAACTCTCTGTAGCCTGACCTTGAACACTTCCAGTGATAGGGAACCCCAAGATTTTCTGGGTAACCTGTTCCAGGGTCTCACCACCCTCACAGTAAAGAATTTTTCCTAATATGCAATCTAAACCTACTCTCAGTTTGAAAGCATTTCCTGTTGTTCTGCTGCATTACACTCTTCTAAAACATCAATTTCCGTCTTTCTTCTAAGCTCCTTTCAGGTACTAAAAGGCCACAAGTAGGTCTCTTTTCCAGGCTGTCCAAACCCAGTTCTCTCAGTCTTCCTTCACAGACAAGGTGCCCCATCCCTCTAATCGATCTGGTAGCCTCCCCTGGACTCGCTCTAACAGGTCCCTGTCCTTCCTGTCCTGGGACCCCAGAGCTGCTGCAGCACTGCAGGGGGGTCCCCCTTGGACTCGTTCTAACAGGTTCCTGTCCTGGGACCCCAGAGCTGCTGCAGCACTGCAGGGGGGTCTCACCAGAGCAGAGCGGCAGAATCCCCTCCATGGCCCTACTGCCCACGGTGCTCTGGATGCAGCCCAGGACATGTTTTGCTTTTTGGGCTGTGAGTGCCCATGGCTGGTGGCTGGGTGTCCTCTCACCCAGCAGCATCACCAAGTCCTCCTTGGCAGAGCTGCTCTGGATCTGTTCATCCCCCAGACTGGGCTGATATAATGAGTTTTCAGAAACAAGGTGCAACACCTTGCACTTGGTCATGTTAAAGCTGCTGAGATTCCCATGTGCTTACTTTTCATGCTTGTCCAGGCCTTTCTGGATGGTATCCTATCCCCTAGGCGTATCAGCCATACCCCCAGCTTGGTGTCATCTGCAAATTTGCTGAAGATCCAATAAATCCCTGTTTCTGTGTCACTAATGAATATATTAGGTAGCACTAATCCCAGTAAGGACCTCTGAAGGACACCACATACCACTGATGTCCATCAGGACTCTGCGCCATTGATCACTACTCTCTGGATGTGACTATCCAACCACTTTCTTATCTAACAATCCACTCAATCAATTCCATCCCTCTCCAATTTAAAGAGAAGAATATTGTGAGGGACTATGTCAAAGGCTTTAGAGAATTTCAGATAAATGGCACTTGCAACTCTTCCCTTGTCCACTGACATAGTCAATTCATCATAGAAGGGCACTAAGTTGGTCAGGCGGGACTTGCCCTTGATGAGGCTGTGCTGACTGACTCAAACCACAATCCCTGGTTTAGATAGTGCTTCATCCATTAGACCACTGAGGCCACTGAATCAGGACCAAAAAAAAGCAAATTATGTCTTCAAACAACACACAGAAGTCTCCGGATAACATATCCTAACTTTTATGGGACAGGGGATGGGGAGGGCAAGGCTTTGTTCCTCCTTATATCTTCAGGAAGGGCAGCCCAATGAGACAGAAGGAATCAGCCTGGTTTCTGGAGAACACCAGTATTGGGACTTTCAGAGGAACCTACACAGGACAAAGAAATGCAATAACAGGAATCTCATTTAATTCAACAATGTTATATACAAACTCTTGCATGGGTGAAGGAAAAAACTCTTTGAATGACAGAGGGTGCGAGGCAGTTCTGATGACAGGGACTGGAGCATGCTGGTAGGTGACAAGCTGGGCATAACCAGCAGAGTGTCCTAAGAGCAAAGGTGGTCTCGCTTTCCTGAGCTAGCAGAAGCACAGGTAGTAGGTGGAGGAGAGTGATTTTCTTCCTTTCCTTATTACTTGTGTGACCACATCTTTTGGGTCATTGAGACAAAAAAGAGACTCAGTTATCTGGAGAGTGTTCAGCAGGGGCCCACCAAACCATCTGGGGACTGAAGCCCTTGCCCTGGAGGAGAGGCTGACCTACCAGCGACCCCCCAGCACCTACAGTGAAATTTCAAAGCAGACTAATTGAGGATTTTTATATTGTGAGAAGACTACATCTAAGGACAGACAAACTTTCCTCTATGAGGACAGGTATTGCAACAGGCTGCCCAGAAAGGTTGTGCTGTCCTCAGGGTTTTCAAAGACTTTAACAGATGAAAGCTGTGCACAACGTGTCCTGACCTCAGCTGCTATCCCTGCTCTGCACAGGAAGCTGGACAAGGATCTCCCGAGTTCCTTGCTTGCTCCTTCTCGAACAAACTACCTTTAGTCAATCTACAGAAGCCATAGACCCACAGGTATGAGAACTGAAGGTTACTGGAAGATGAAGTGCTGAAAGGAAACAATAGATGCACACTATTACAGAGAAAAACTAGTATTTAACAGAGACTCAGTACATTCCTTTAGTACATTTAGGTCAAGTGTTTTAGCTTTCAATGTAGAAAAAACTGCACCAAACAACAAATCTTATAATCCCAGTACACAAAGCTGCTCCCTAGTGTTTACTGTCTCTGGATTCTCAATTTCCCATTCTGCAGCTTTCAATTTCTAGCACTCCAGTGTGGAAAAAAAGAAACACTTAAGAGAACTTAAGAAAACAACAAAACACACAACAGTTTTATGGTTGGTATTCTTGTGTAACTTCCTGTTCAAAAGAAGGGTACTGTCGGGATGAAAAAATACCCCTGAAGAACATACTATTAAGTTAAACAACTGCATACTTCTCAAAATAATGCACCTTAAGGGAGCCATTTCTTTGTCTGTGAGCTTATCTCTTAGCAACAGAACATTAAAGGGGTAAATTATTTCAGTCAATTAGCACAATATAGTAATTTAGCATACAGTATTCATGGAAACTTTTAATGTTTTTGATAATTGCTCTTGAACAAGAAAATACTGAACAGAATGTATCTCCACCTGCATATACAAATTTAATTTGCTATTAATGAGAATTTATAAATTAATTAGTACATGTGGCCTTATTAACTACAATTTTCCATCTGCAATGTCAGGCTTTCGTACTAGTCATTCCGAAATATGACTAAAATTAAACCAAGATTATTCATGGTAGATTAGTATCTCTCAAAAAACGTAAAACAAACTCATATACTATTTGATCAGAATGGTATTGCCATTTGCATTTTAAAAAAATAAAGTAATTTAAAAGTAAGTGTTCAAAGCATCTCCTGTGTTGGGGAATTCAGTTTTTTATAAATTAGAACAGCTTAAAAGAGGAGATTATAAAGTGGTAAAACAATCCTATCATAAATTCTCTCCAAGATACTAATTAAGGTTTTATGGGCATATTAATTTATTCGCACATATGTGCCAATTTGAGTTTTAGCACTAGATTGTAAGACACTATTTGTGACATTCTGGGGTCATTCTAATTGAGACTGTATCCACAGCTCCACAAGAAGACACAGTGCATTAGCTTACGTGAACAAGGGATATGTCTTAAAAAAGTACTTTAGGAAGGTCAGCAATATACATCTATATTTTTTGGATGGGAGAAAAACAGCAGTCAGCAAATATAAAAGCACTTGATATCCTGATTTTTTTTTTGACCAGAAATAATTGGAACTAAAACATAGTTCTTTATTAATATTATTTTGCTTTATACTTGAATATAACCTGCATACACTCAAACCCACTGTTTTAAGAAAACTCCCATGAAATATTTAAAACTGAACCTTCCTGCTATTAAACATGACTAAATTAACTTCTATGGAATTCTGAGGTGTACGTAACCTAATTATCCATACTAGTTTTTAGAGGACAGAAAATACATCTGAAAAATGTTGTTGGGAAGCAGGGAAATATTTTCCTAGTGTCTTGAGAGTTATTGTTTCCTATAATCTCTTCTATCATGAGAGAAGTATGTATAAGAACCCTGTTGTTTGAATTTTTAAGGGCTTTGTGTGACATATCAAGAAAAAAAAAATGGCACGCACTCCTTTAAGTTCCCTATTACTTCTGCTGCAGCTTTCTACAGCAGGATTTCAAATAATTTAATATCAGCACAAAGTACCCAAACATTGTTCTATTTTTAATTTTTAAAGCTTAGAGTAATGCCTAACTACAACAGCTAAATGACAAACCTACACAAACTCCTCCTATTAACACACCTGTGAAACAGCAAGACAAAAATCATAGTCAACCCCAGATTCTAGAAGTTGCCATTTCATATGAGAAATGTTTATCTATTTGTTGAACTTTTCTTTTTCAAAAAAAAAGAAAGCTTAATACAAAGTTTGTTGAAGAGTTTGTCGGCTGTACCTTCATATCCTTATATAGAAGCAAGTTTCCTTCCTGTAACACAAAATAACGGTCTTGAAATTTGTTTCCTGACAGTAGTTTTGATGGCTCTTCCTTGTACTTCAGATTGCCTGCTTTCAAGCTACCTTTCTCATTTTTCTCTACCAAGATAAAGAAAAGCATTTTGTTAGAAGATTTTACAACAGTGGAAGCTCCTCGTTTTTAAGTAATACTGCATATCAAAACACTAAAATTACATTAGTAAAATTGATTTGGTATTATGCTATATATATAAATAATTATATTAGTTATATTCTATAAATACACACACATATATACACTATATATTACATTTCAATACATACTGCATATTAATATATTCTATATTCATAAGGAAGGCATTCTTAAATACACGTGCCATTATTTTTTTAATTACTCATGGGAAAAAAGTCTTCTCCATTTCACTTGTATGATAACATGCAAAGAATCTATCAACAAATTTTAATTCAAAGAATGTTTTCAGCATATAACGTGTAGTTAAAACCAAGTGTATGACATGGATCTCTGAGTATAACTTCTAATCTCTGTGCTTGAGAGGCAAAACTTTTCAATCAAGATCAGATTTTGTCATGAGTCTGTCTGGATTTTTTGTTTGTGTTAAAATAAACAGAAACTCACATATATTCGGTAATATTAATAAAAAACTCAAACAAAATACCACCTCCCATACAAACCCAAACAGTAACTTTGCAGTCAGCTTTATAAAGCACTTCACTTTGTACTGAGAAAGTTTTTATTTAAAAAGAAAACTACCAGAACTATCAAAGGTTTTCAGTGTTAAAGACCAGATTTTTCAGTGCATTCTCAGCAATTTAAAATCCTAAATAAAATAATACAAAAAAGTATTACTAGTACATATGAACTACTGCACCACCACTTCTAGGTATTTTCAGGTTTCCCATTCTGCTCAATATCCATGTATTTTTCCACTCCATAGTCAGCTTTTCCCAGTAAGTACCCTTCCTCTGCAAAAACGTCCGGACAATAATTACAGTCATTGCCATGCTGCTAGGAGTCATGCTCACACAGTGAAATTCAAACTAAAAAGGCACTTTAATAGTTAAAGTGAGGAAAAACACAGGAAAAGACAGTAATTCCTACTGTCTTAATGACAGAACACAGAATTCAGCAGCATTCTGAGACATTCTTTTCTCCCTGAGGTAAACAGTGCTGGAAGCAGACTGCAGGCATGAGAAGAGAGCAGGTAGGCAGATGTAGCCTTCTCCATTCCACTCAATTCATGTCACCTTGAAGAGGGAGCCAGATTAACATGGCTAATAATTACTCCCAAACACTACAAGCCTACTACTTATGCCATAAATTGGCTTTCACCACCTATTATTTTTAGCTAATTATACGTACCTCCTGTAAGTCATTAATTCTTTTAGGAAATACTGAACCAACTTATTTAGGAGTCACAGAATGATACCACCAGCTTTTGTACTATATTACTTTCAGGATACGAAATAAAACTGTGATGTAAAAGGGGTGTAATGTGTATTGAAAACCTCATTCTTACCCAAGTACTCAATTGGCTTTTTCATTAAAATTCTACTTAGACTTTGAGCATCTATATCAAAACTCTATTATTAAGAAGCAGTAATGACAAAATATATATAAAAGAAAGGAATCTAAATCCAGAATCAATACATTTCAACATTTCAACAATTAAATCAGAAATCACTTAGAAGTTCTCAGTTTTAAGTGCAACTATAAGTACACAGTTTAAAAAAAACTGATTCCCTCTTTGCCAATAGGAATATTTATTTCACGTTCAGAATAGAATATGAATCCTTATCCATGAAATCATAACCACTTTTTTCTATTTTTTTAACTGTACTAAATGACAGTGGCAGAGTACTTAATGAGAGTAGCAGGATACTTCCACATCTGTACTAAGCTGGAAGATTTTACATTTCTGCACACAGCTCACAACTTGACAAAAACTCATTCTAAACTTCACAGCACTCCTATGGCAGCAAATCTGTCAAATGCTTGATACTTACAAAGATATTAGAATAGCCTGAAGGAGGAAAAAAAATAATTCTCTAAACTGATGATATTCCATGTACTTCAGAAGCCTGCATTTCATTAAATAAACCTAAGACAATAGGGATGTGTTCTAATCAGAATGTATTTTTCAGACACAAACTTTACAAAACATGCTGAACTTGCCAGAACTTTGCAGCTAGGAAGTAGGTACACTTAATCCATGGAGGATCGATATACCTATGGTTTAGAAGCTTGCATTTCAAAGAATATCTCTGAATAATAGCCCCTGTTCTCAGAAAGAAATACTTACCACTCAAATTATACAACACTGTACTGGAAAAAATTCAAGAACCTATATACACAGAATTTATAGTAAATTTAACAAATAAATAATATCTGGTTTTCTAACAAATAAAACTTTTATATAAGAAATTTTTAGATAAAGAGAAGAAAATGGGTCTTGAAATACAAGTAAGCTGTCCTGAGTATCTCTTATACCAAAATACAGTGCACATCTTGCCCTACTGAGTAGCCCTTGAAAGAGTGCTTCTAGAACAAGCATGAAAAGCCATGGAATTAATTGTCAGGAACTAGCAACTAAAAACTGTCATAAAGTACAAAATTTACCACAAATTTGCTGAAACATATCAGTACAAATAAACTATTTTTTCCTTGAAAAGGACAGTTGGTTTCCAAACAAGAGAAAACAGACATCTGGACCTCAGTGTAAGGTCTGGATCATAGACTCCCAGAATAGTCTGAGTTGGGAGGGACCCACCAGGATCATAGAATCCAACTCTTGGGTGATTGCCCTATACAGGGATCAAACCCACAACCTTGGTGTTACTAGCACCCTGCTCTGAACTGAGCTCATCTCAGCTGCAGAACATGAGAAAATAGTTTAAAATGGACAAGATGAGAATAAGTATCAAAATTAAGAATGTACTATGTATAAGGAACATGAAAAAAGTTGCACTGACAGAGAAGACTGCGTTAAGTTGTCAAAATGAAATGATGCTGAAAGAGCTGTTCCTTATGTTCACTATTGAACCAATATTATTTCAAACAACATTATAGACTCAGGAAGAAAAAGCAGAAAATTCTGAGAATAAAAATCTCTCAATTAATATTAACAGAAAAAAAAAGTCTGGAATATAACAATTAATTTTTAAGATTATTACATAAATCAGGGAAGCAAGAAATATTCATGGAATTAAATTATAAACATTAAATGATCACAGTCCTATTAATTTTACTGCAAAGTAGGAGGACATCCATCCACCCAGTTGGCCATTTGTATGGGCTGAATCCACTCTTAAAAAACATTCTTCAAATCATATTGGTTGGACATCTGGCCTCAGTCCTATTATTCAGTGACAAGGAGTTATCCACATATAGAGTGTAAGAAACAAAAAAGATTGAGGTCTCCCCTTATTCGTTCAAGCTAGCAGTTATTTCTTGTGCACTTTGAGATGGAGAGCCCCACCATAAACCTAAGTGCCTTGTACTCTGAACACTGGGAACATCCCTTCCCCAATAACTGTTCTGTATATTTTCTCATTCTGACACTATGTACTGATGGATTCACAAGATTACTCTGCCATGTGGAATTTGCAGACATCAATACTGTAAATCTGCAATATGGCAGAAATTTTCCTTTTCAAACCACAGAGAAAAACAACATCGTTTATTTGGTAAGGTTTTAATTATTTTTAAACAAACATTAAAAAAAAATCAATAAACGTAAACAGTCAAAAGACAGTGTGTCTACAATAAGATCAAACTGAATGGAACTGATGCAAGCAATTACTGTAATAAGCTGGGAGAACAAATGGATGTAAAAACTAGGAAGCATGAAGGAGTACAAATAGTGGCAGATCTCCTTTACTATATTTTGTAAATTGACACTAGCCTAATCTTTATGTGTTTCTTAGAGCAGCGATTCACACAATCCTTACGACCCATTCCCTCTTCTGATCTCAACACATACCTAGTGAGGTGATGTGAGTTCATATATCAAGCTTTTAATGAAGTAGGCCATTTCTCTCCATTCCTGATCTGCTATCACATATTTATTGACAGTGAAACCCAACCATAAAAGTCATGAACAGCACACTTGTTCAGGTTAGTTCAAATTTGTGAAATATGCTTTTAGAGGAATAAAGCATGGTGGAAGAAGGCCATTACTTTCAGAAGTACAATAGCATAAATTTTACTTCTTCAAATCAAGATGAGATCTATAGAATGGAAAGATTAACATTTCCATGTATGAGAAAGAGAGGAAAATATAGATATATTTGAATGAGTCATTAGATAAAATAAGATGATTAAACCAGGCATCACGTCTTACCATCACACATTATACAGTGATAGCACACAGGATTTCAACTGCTTGAAAACAGGATATAATTTTTGAACTCCTAAACTTCCCCTTCTCACAAAGCAGATAAAACATATTACACAGGAGACTTAAAGCCAGGTATTATGTGGAAAAAAACAGACTGGAGCAATGTGTAAACTGTATATTTTCACTACATACTTGATCTGTATTTTAAGTGTCAGCTCCCTTTTAAAGACCACATACTCTCCAAATTATTCAGTTGCTTGAGCATGTCATTCAAGTAAGTATCTCATCTGGGATGGGGCAAACCTGGATGCCTCTGGACAGACTGGGGAATGAGAGGTTGGAAAGCAGTGCCACGGAAAGGGACCTGGGGGTCCTGGTCAAAAGCAGGTTGAATGTGAGTCAGCAGCAAGGTGGGCCAACCCTATCCTAGGGGGGCATCAGGTACAGCATAGGCAAGGGAGGCGACTCTCCTGCCCTGCTCTGCACTGGGGCAGACTCACCTCGAGTGCTGGGGGCAGTTTTGGGCACCACAATCTAAGAAGGCTACAAAGCTATTGGGGAATGTCCAAAGGAGGGCAACAAAGATGGTGAAGGGCCTTGAGGGGAAGCCCTCAAGTATAAAGAGTGGCTGAGGTCACTTGGTCTGTTCAGCCTGAAGGAGACTGAGGGGAGAAGTCATCGCTGTCAAAAACTTCCTTGTGTGGGGAAGTAGAGGGGCAGACACTGATCGCTTCTCTGTGGTGACCAGTGTCAGGATAACAGAATGGTTAGAAGTTCTTTAAGGGAAGCTCAGGCTGGATATCAGGAAAGCTTCCCCTAGAGGGTTGGGCACTGGAAAAGACTCCCCAGGGAAGTGGTCACAGCACCAGCCTGAGAGTTCAAGAAGCGTTTGGACAACGCTCTCAGGCACAGGTGTTATTCCTGGGGCTGTACTGTGTAAGGCAAGGAGCTGGAATTTTATGATCCTTCTGGATTCCTTCCAAATAAGAATATTCCGTGATTCCATTAAATTAACTTTGTACTTTGGAGGCATCAAATTAGATAATAGAAATTTCTGTTAGCAAGCCATATTTATATAAATATATTCCCACAATATGACCTAGATAAGAGCAGTTTCAAGCTTCTCAGCAGAAGTTCACAAAGTGTTAAGTACCTGCAGAATTTCTGTACACTTTTATATTTCAATGGGAGAGCTTATAGTTTGTAGAAACAAACATCCATAATCTCAGTGGTTCCATAGGGAATCAGCACAACCCTCTGTAAATCTGTAATTTTTATGAAGTAGCAGTAATTCAGTTGTTCTGGGACACTTTGCTCCACTGAAAACAATTGCCATCGTCATATTTCCAGGCAAAATAACTAGATGTAAAAAAAAAATTACATACCACTGTAGAGATTCACCATGTCTGCTGTTAGAAATCTCTTTATTATTATCCTCATATTTCCATGCAAAATAACTAGATTTAAAAAAAAAATAATTACATACCACTGTAGAGATTCACCATGTCTGCTGTTAGAAATCTCTTTATTATTAGATATGCAGTGCCAGGCTCTGGTAGTGAACTCCAGTGAAGAATTTGTTCTAGTACATTCTCTGTATAATGCAGAGGACGTTCTGAAAAATGCCAAAGAAACAAAACACAAAAAACTAGAATTAAAATAAAAGAGAAAACCCAACAATATTGGAGGCCCTCACAAGTTACAACTGCCTGTAAACAACAAGGTCTCATTGACTTTGAACTATAGAAGAGAAATACTGCTTTCAAAATAAGACAATTAGGCACTTCACTGACAATACCTTTGCTGGCAGTATTTGCACAGGTACTGAATATAAAACTAAACAAACACTAGCCAAATATTCAGTGACTCCTATGCAATGTTAAATTTTTCATTTAAAGACACAAAAGTACTGCTTTCAAACCAAATACAAAAGTTAGGACCAATTACAGGACATGCCTAAATATGATCAAACAGAACTGAGACCTTCAGCTATACTGTCCCTTATTAGCCTATGCTCAGTATGAAAATGAAACATCATAGCTACCAATTCTCTCCATTCAAAGAATCAAGGAATTTGGAGTGATCACAGTAAAAAAAAAAAAAATGTCTCCAACCGGTATGGATTATACGGTGTGTTATTGATCAAACAGACTGAAACAGACTCCTGGTTTCATTAGATCCTTTTTAATAGAGGGGGGAAAGCATGTGGTCTTACTAGATCTTCTCCCTGTTGCAGTGGCTAGGGAATATCCAAACTTGCACCTGTGTATTTCAATCTTGTACAAAAAGTGTAGCAAGATTAAACTATCACTGAAGGCATGACCAGACTGTATGTGTACACTGCAAAACTTCAGATGCTCAAACACACATTTTTTGATAGCCATCATCCATCCCAGAAGAGAAACTCTGGAACCTAGCACAGAATTGAAAAACTGTAGTGATAAGAGAGCCCAGCCAGTACTCCATACAAACCCCAGTTCACTTACCAAATGAAGGCAGAAAAGATCTCACAAATCGTCCCTAAATCTGCATTACCAGAACCAGCAGAAATGTGTGTCACATGAACAGCACAGCCTGATGCAACACTAATGTGAGTGCTGTAATTCATGAACCCACAAAAGCCTTAACAATGGCTTTGTGGGTTAAAATGTCATTTTATCTCCAAAGAGAGATTTTTCCAATATATCTGTGTTTCCATTTGCATAGCAATTTATGTGGGTCAGGTCTTGAGAAGTGCTGGGTATGGCTCCTGAAAAGTCACACCTCTATGACACTGTCATGTTGGGTCACACAGTCTAGCCATGTCCCCTGAGTACTGAAGGGCAAAGTATGCAGCCACAATCTCATTTTTCATTCCTGCTATGGTAGATGAATAGGAAATGTCAACAGCTGCTTTGGGACTCTCCAGCACTACAGTCTAGCAGAAGGCATTTTCTAGAACACCTGAACACTAGAGCCTCAGAAAGCAGCAGCCACAAATAACACACTCACATGACAGAAAAAAACACTGCTGCTTTGGGATGCAAAAATACCTGTGCTACCTGTGGAGATGTGATACCACCCATATAAGGATTTCATTATTCAGACATGACACCCAAGCAGCCTAACAAGAATACCATTCAGTAGATAGCAGCTCAACCCCCACTTTATTAACACTACTTCTTCTGTCCTTTTGTTCTAAATGGTCAAACTTCTGAATTTTTGGGAAACTTTGGACTCTGACGTGATAAAGTTTAAACACTTGATGCCTTTGTACAAGAGAGAAAATCCACTTTAAGGAGAAGAACTTTACAAATCAGAAGCAAGAGACTGGCAAATCACCACACCTTCCTAGAACACCAGCACTCCCAGAGTAAATAGCCACTGTTTTATTTATAGTTAAATATAAGACAATCTGTCATCATGGATTACATGGTACATAAATCATCATGCTGAAAAACCATTAGCTATTTTACTGGTAACACACCTCATTTACAAACTATTTATCAATCACTTATTAAAAAAATTATATACACCCTATTTTGTAAAAGCATATGGTATTAAATATTTTGCATCAGGCTTGATAAAATCATCAATTATTCCAAGTTTTCTATATGCAAATAATTTAGCTGATTTTTAATATTGGAATTCTAGTATTTTGAATGGCAAGCAGTCAACACATACATTCAATTACCCTTTCTTTCACTCAGGTCATCATATGCTAGTCAATATTCTAAACCAGTCATTCTCACCTTAAACAACATTAACTATTAGTAGAAACTGACCTTCTATAAAATGTGATTCTAATTTTCTTGCTTTCTCATTGGTTGTTTGCCTGACAGTATATATTAAAAAGTAAAATAGAAACTTAATAAGTAAAAAAATTCAGGGTTGAGTGTAACAAGCAGAATACCACCATGCACTGGACAGATAGCAAACCGCACCAGGAAAAAACACAGAAAATTAATTTTTATCAGAAAGACACCATGATTACTGACGCATATTTGAAACAGATATGCAAACTGTTTCTGTCATTATGTGTCACTATCTCAACTAATTTGTAAATGCCGGTGTTTGTTCATCAAATGACACAAGTAGAATCAACTTACAGGAGCAAAGACTCAAGTAGTCTTTTAGTTCTTTAGTGTCACATGTTGACCAAATATTTTCTAGAAGCAATTTTCTCTGTATTCCCACCCTCTGTAAACCTGTCAGGTTCAGCCATAGGATCACAGAAGTCTACCTGAGTGTCTCTTTACTACAACATTATTCTTATTTTGAAACAATAATTCACTTGCTCTGATGCACTGATTCTTCCAGAAAGGGATCCATGAAGAACACATTTCATCAACACAGCCTCTACTGACAGGAGTCAGGTGATGAATTAGGACTTAATTTAGTTTGCTTTTTGGAAGCTTGTTTTGTATTTAAAACACTGGTGTGCCATTTCACTTTGTGTTGGAAACACTTCTTTCAGTAGGATACACTCTAATGTCCTGTCCATATTTATTGTGTTATGTAGGGCCTCTAGTATCTCACTCTTAGCTTAATTTTGTTTGTCTTCCATAGTCATTAGTCCAGACAACATTTTGATACTCCACTAAAACATTAGTTGTTGCACCTAAATACCTGAAGAAGCTGTTGTGGGGTATATCTCTTTATTTACTTTTATGTTCTCTTGGCCATATCTAGTTTAGTTTTCATGTTCCCGAGTCATATATCAAGTTTAAGAAAATAAAATTCCAATTTTGTTCCATTACTCATTCTAAGGAAATTTTGTATGTGCACTTGTAGGAATTATCAGGACTCATCTAAAGATAAGAGATTCTTTATCAGTTGTCACCCACATCTATGAATCTGGAAATGAACCCTGTATTACATCTCTATACAGCATCACCAGCAGACTGTAAGATGTGAAGAGGGCTCAGGATAATTGATTTTCAGTTGAAAGGGAGAATACACTTCCATCCTAGTTTTTATAGGGCCAGGCTCAAGACTGAGGACATAAAGTAATATTAGTAAAACTGAAAAATTATTGTAAGCACATCTGAAAATCAAGTATAACAAAACTAATTAAAAAAATTAGAACAATATTTAGTAATCTTATTTTGTCCACTTCCTTAATTTTTTTTTCTCGACTTGAAAACAGGTATCTTCGTTATAGAAATAAACAAGTTCACAGTCCTTCTCTGTAACATGAAAGTGGTTAAGATCAGCAACTTACTAGGAAATGCAAATAGATGTTGCAAATTTCTGTCTCCATATATTCTTCAAGATGTCCCTAAGATTACCTTATGGAATATTCATCAAAATATGTTTTAATTAACAAAATCCCTACTACTTTACATTATTTTAGTTATCTCTAACAATAAAATTCCCCAGCATTTTAAACATGCTCCAGCATGTATAAAGTATTCCCAATGTTAAAGCCTCTTTACCATTCATGAATAGTGGCCATGTGACATTTGCTTTGGCTGGCAGCAGAACCATATTTCAAACAAATTTTTCAAGATTCTGCTAGATACACCACAATGCCACTTGCCAAAAACATATTTTAAAGTGTGCAAAGAGTTACATGCTTTATGCCTCCTTTTTTCACCCACCTACATTAAATATTTGAATAAGCAAAATAGAAAAGATACTTTCTCCTAAATATGACATGTATTTTCTCATTTAATTTGTTTGAAAGCATTATTGCTTATAAAATCAACTGCTGACATTCTTATGAAAATAGGGTTTTCCTGTACAACTTATTGGTAAGACCTACTTTTCTACATCTGATGATTAATGAACTGCAAAGTAATATAAAGAACACTTTCTCAGCCCTTAATTTATAAGCAGTTTCAAACAATTTATCACATCATTTCTGGCAAAGTGAAGAAAGAAATCACGTAGATGCCACAACAACCAAATGTAAAACATTGGCATGAAGGCTATTTTTGGTTTGTTTCCATGCAGTCTTTAACTAAACTTTTGATGATATTAAGTATTGAAAAACTAAAATAATAAAAGCTGATTGACATGCATACATTTAAGTGTCACTAACCTAATTCTCCATTTTCAAGTACTTCAAAAGCAGCCCAGATATCATCTTTGCTGGGAATAATGTTTTTGATTCCTAAAACATCATTAGTTAATTCCTCTGCTTCCATCAAAGGTGATACCTGTAATACAAATGGAGTCAGTTTATAATACATTTCAATTACTGATTTCTGATACATTTTTTCAGTCTTCCTCCCTGTAATTGCCATAAGGGAGACAAAAAAAAAAAAAAAAAAAAAAAGGGCAGTGAATATATGAGCTGGAAACCCATAAAACACTAATCAGATTCCAACAGGTTTTCCTTATTTTGTTCCATAAGACTGAAGCTATATTTTTAAGAGTACCCTTAACTTGGTAACTTCAAATTTATTTTCTCTACCCGAGAAAAATTTGGAAAAAATAGCTTTGATATATTTTCCAGGGTGTGGGAAGATAAATATTAGAGAAACACCATTTTCTTTAATCTTAGCAATGCATATTCCTATTGTTATTCCTATTTTAAATAACATTTCATATGTGCATCTACGCATTCCATATACCCCATATATGCTTTTGAGAGTCATATGCTGAACAAAAAGGAAACAAAACCAGAAATGTAATAAAAAATAATAGAACACTACTATATGGAGATGCAGATGTTTATATAGAAAGCTCAAAAATCTCTATTATAGTTAGTAACAAGCTTTAGTTTCTTAACCCTCAAAGAAAGAAGAAAGCCACAGACAAAAAGAAAGGAAGATTGTTATTTTAATGGCCGTAATGATAAAGTAAAAGCAACGTTCCTTGTGTACTTGTTAATGCTCTCACGTGTCGCACATGTACTGCTGGGAGAATTTACACTGTTGCATACTACAGCAAAACTAAAGCAGAACATCTCCACTTTAAAATTGTATCATTTTTCTTAAAATGTTTCTCAAAGATGCAAAAATGCATAATAATCAGTTTCTACATAATTTAGGCCACACAGCAAATTCTAAACCAAAATATTTAAAAGAACAGTGATAAAAATAAATTCATACTTTCATTGTGTATTTATATAAAAACATGTATTAAAATAAATGTGATATACTTCAAGAAAAAGTGCCTCATAAAAGTCACTGTATCATTTTTATATACTAACCCTGATTATAATACTGCAGTCTGGCTCCTTTCTTTCCACATAAACTTCAATAAGCAAATCTCCAGCCTGGGAAACCTAAAAAGAAAGAATTAAAAATTTTGATTGTTAAAAATTAACATTTTAAGTAAGGAAACTACAATTATTGAACTAGTGTAAGGAAAAAAAAATACCAAATCACAGACTCAAGAGAAAAATCCAAACCCTGAATAAATCCAACAGAATCATATCAAACAAACTTAACATTAATTTACAAATATACATTCAAGAGAAGGAAAACTAAGGGCGACATGGCATAAGTGGAAATTTTAAAATTACATTTAAAACTACAAAGTCTAAGACATGAGTGTATCTCAATATCTTAAATTGCCAGACCCATAACTCTGATTTGGAGGTTAGTAAGGTTCACTTCGGAATCAAAACAGATTAATAGAATTTAAAACAATAAAAAAGGACTGTAGCCCCAAAATGACAAAGTTAATAGTGAGATGAAAAATTAGAAATAACAGACTATTTCAGCCACACAGCCACATGTACATATCAAGAAAATAAAAATTCATTACTACAAATACTGTATTTATGACTCCTAATCACAATGAAAACTTGTCATTACATAATTAAAAAAGGATTTAAAACAAATGCTCTTGTTATCAATCTCTGTTAAATATAGCTCTTCAAATCTGTTGGAGAAAAGGCTTGACTTTGCACACAATGCTAATGTGGAATAATCAGATAAAGCAAATTTATGACATATATAAATTTCATATATCAAGACTAACAAATGTTATTTAAGAATGTCTAACAACAAAAAGCTCAGAAAGAAATTAGAAAGGCAATAAATTCAACACTTTATGATCATGACGAAAAGTATGATTTATAAGAAGGGATGTAGCATTTTCCATTGTAACTAGGTTTGCTCATCTATGGCAATAAAATTATTTTCATGGATGAAAAATTACTTTATTTTTCTAAAGTTAAAAATGTCTCACATTTTGCCTGCTCTAATTCCCTTTTAGTATAGTCATAAGCATCTTCAAAAGATTGCAATTCATCTCAGTCCAGTACCAAAAAATATTTCCTAAAAAATAAGTGATGATCAGAGCATAGGACAAAAAATTAAGGCAGAAACAGGGGCTCACCAGAAGGTGCACCCTTCTATTAACAGGAAAATTTAAAGAATTAATAATCAACACTAAGATAAGAATTTGTGTCTTCATTTTTGAAAATTATATTGATAGTGATGCTACTTATTTATATAGTACTACAAACAGAGGAAAAGGTTAATAAAAATATATAGAAACATATATATATATATATAAAAATAAACATTTGAGCTTTGGGATACATTTTGACTAATTTACAGAAGCTTACATTTCTATAGAAAAATAACTGGCAGTGCTGAATTTTAAAGAACATTCACATTCTGAAAACTAGCAACTTTTAAGTTAGTCTTTGAGAATAGAAAACTAATGGAAACATTTGTGAGGAAAAGCATTACAAAGCTACTTTGAAGAAAGCTGCTTAATTATAGTGGCAGAGACTCAAAAAGGCTCATTTAGTTATAAAATTTGCTTTTCAGATGATATTACAGAAAAAGGTTGGAAATAAGAATGAAGCTGACACATGATTTCCACTGGGCTCACATAAACAACCGTATGCAGAGAAAATGCGATGTAAATTACTGCAACAGCTGGCGTAAGTATATGGTGGACGGAAAATGAAAAGCAACTAATGAAGTGCCACCTGGAACAGAACTTCACTGACATTTCAGACATGTGAACTTTGAGTAATTCAACAGAAATTCAGTTCAGTTGTTCTCTGAACATTCTACACAACCAGAGATAATAGTACAACCTATAGTGGCAACCTATATATTCCAAAGTATTAAGTATCAACATCACTGATTTTCCCACATATATGCACACATTTTGATGCCATGATGTCAGACTATCAGCTGTTGAATGTAAAGAATTCTTACTATTCATAATTGTAGCTGCTTGAGGCCTAAGTTGCCAATTACCCATGGTGCTTACATGATTACAGCACTGCTGTTACATCACTCAATTGCACCACATGATTAGTTTTAACCCTAACTGGAAGCCTGTGGCAACCTGCTGTGGAGAACTGATGAGGAGAGCAAGAAGGTGAGCTGAGCCACTTTATCTTGCACCTGGTTCAAGCATGACTTAGCAGACAAGCATGACTGTGCAGTGCCTGGGGTGATGCTGTCTCAGTGCTAAACAGAAGAGCACCCACACCAATGTACAGAGATGTTAAGGCCTCACTCCCTTTTATCCATGTCTAACTGGACACTTACCTGAGTGTCTTTCCATTTTGTAATACAACTGTTCTCAATGTCCATTTGTTTGACTTGGTCTTCATTTATCTGTATAAATAAGCAATTTTGGAGGGATTAATAATAGTTATGGTAACAATTGCCAATACAGCAAATCACGTTCTCATAGAAGCAGGCATGCAAAATATTCTATCAGTCAGGAACAGCTCTTCATTGATGGGACTCATTATTATAGACTTAATGGAATACATATTGAAACTGAGAGGAATCAATTAAAAACTGCAAAATGATGTTATAGTGGCAGAGTCAACTCCAAATCAAAATGGTTAATATGAACTGCTGCTCGTAGTAGCTTTTCTGTCCAATTGGATTTAACGTTATTTCTGGGTCTAAGGAACAAAAAAAATTGTAATCACAGCTCAGAGACTAAAAACACAAAATGCTTCTATGCTTCACTTCTGATCAGGCCTATAAAATTTCATTAGAAGCACTATTTTTAATAGTCATAATAATAAAATTTTCCTAAATTTAGTAAGTTTTTGACAGCAAGGAGAATGAGCAATATTTTGGAAAACAGTAGCTCACAGCATCCCATAAACGATCTTTCCTACATAGATTAAACTAACTGGGAAATAAAATTTAAAGCAGGACAAGAAAAACATCCACTGAATTAGAATTCAAAAACCCTGTAAATCCTCAGATCGTTGAACTAGTAGGAAGACCATTTTACAGCAGATTTTCATATTTTTGAATCTCTAACATCTGAGCAGTTAGGATACATATAAAGATACGTACATGAAAAAGTTGCACATAATTTTTAATTAGATCTTCAATTACATTGACTTCTTCACTAGTTTGGCCTTTAGTTTGAAATAAGCATGAGGAAAACACCACGGCTAAATTCTGGGGGTTCATTTGGTTAATTTCAGAACATTTCTGCACCCTGTTGAAGGAAAAACAAACATATTTAGATAGTTTCATTGCTCCTTTGATTGTCTGAGGCTCCTTTACAGAATATGGAGAGCACTTCAAAAAAGGTAACTACATTAAATGCAATGAAAACATGTACTATTACTTATTTAATATTGTTTTATACTCTTTATTTCTCATTACAGAAATAAAAACTTTCTAACTGCATTTCAAGTGATATCAAAACTACTTAGAATAGACAACAATAAAACCAGAATAGAATACCTGAGTTAGAAGGGACCTATAATAATCATCTAGTCCAACGGCTTAAGGATTGCTTAAGGGCTGACCAAAAGCTTAAGCATGTTGCTATGGGCACTGTCCAACTGCACCATCAAAACTACTCAGAATAGACAGCAATAAAACCAGAATAGAATACCCGAGTTAGAAGGGACCTATAACAATCATCTAGTCCGACTGCAGGATTGCTTAAGGGCTGACCAAAAGCTTAAGCATGTTGCTATGGGCACTGTCCAACTGCACTGACAGGCTTGGGGTCATCCACCATCCCTCTAAAAAGCCTGTTACAATGTTTGATCACCCTTCCTAATGACAAGTTGGTACTTCTCTGGATGCAGTTTGGAATCATTTCCATGCACCCTAACACCAGATACCAGGGAGAAGACATCAGCACCTCCCTCTCCCCTTCCCCTCCTCAGGAAGCTGCACAGTGCAATGAGGTCACCCCTCAGCCTCCTTTTCTCTGAAGCAGAAAAGCCCGGAGTTCTCAGCCACTCCCCACAGGCGATTCCTTCCAGCCCTTTCCACCAGCATTGCTGCCTTCCTCTGGATGCAGTCAAACACCTTAACATCCTTTAACTGCAGACCCCAGAGCTGCACACAGCACTCCAGGTGAGGCCAAATCAATGCCAAATACAGTTTCACTGTACTATGTAATGTAAGTATATCCTACAAACTTGAGATCAAAGATCAAACAAAATGTGGAAAGAAATTACATCCTTCTTAGCTCCTATCCCTATGGTAAAGTTTTCATATCAGTTCTGTTGTGCACATAACATGTCCTTTTTTAGAGGCAAACACTTGAAACTACCACAGAATTTTGGCCATTAAATGCATGAATTTACACTATTTTCAGAACAGATGCAACATCATATTAATATATCTAACTGGACATGCTTAGAAATGTCTTAAACACAACATGTAGCACAATCTTTATCCAAATAATGGCACCAATCAATTTAATAATCACATAAGTATTTTTAAATTACATTGGCTATGTACCTGGCTATGTAACATAATTTCTGAACACAACATCCTGTAAAGAGAAGTTTCTACACATTCTATACTCACTGCAATTCACCAAAAATATAATTTGATTTGTTCAACCGATGATATAAGATAGACCAGTAGTATTTAACCTTGACACCTCAGAACCATCCTGTCACATATTTTTTACAAATTTTCTGCCACTTATTTGATCTAGGAATAAGTCATGATCTTTGGTGCTTAAGCAAGTTTGTATTTTGGATATTCTCTACCGCTACCTCAGTTGTAAAATGAAGCACTGATGAAAAACAGGAAGGGTAGGAAATTCTCAAAGCTATTATGTGCAAAACAGATTGTGGAGAAGGACATTTTCACTGAAAAAAATATTTTAATTTCAAGAACCATTTGCAACAATCCTCTGGAAGACTAGCAGACTGGAGTAAAATGAAATTGCATAAAGAAGCTACATCAAAAATTACCCTACTTGGACACATACACTGGCAGCTCTCTCTCTCTGTAAGGCTGTTCAAATCCATTGATTTTTATAGATACCTACAGCTAAAAATACAACCAAAGAAAAAACACATTATCAATCAAAGGAATTCAAATGCAATTAATTGCTGCAACTAAATAAGCTTTTGTGACTACTGGTGAATGAAACAAGCCACATTTCATATATTGTAGAGTTATACTGGGAACACATTATAATAACTTCTCTGCTACAATGCTTTATTTGCAATGACCTGTAAAGATGTTCAATTAAAGCGGCCAAAGTTGCTCTATTGACTGGTGGAAGACTCCGAATAAAAGCTCTGTACTTCCTCACACGTTCCTTTTCATTCTGCGTATCTGCCAGAAAATAATAATCGTTGAGCATTAATAACAATGCACACTAAAAACCAACAGCAGTTCTCATTAACTATATCAGCAGCATCTAGAGTTTAAAAATTACTATTTACCAAATCAACCTCTTCTTCATAAAGGCAATGCTGACAATATACTATTAAAAAAGTCTACTATTGCACACCAGTTCAGGGAAACACCAATAAAGAGGGACAGTTCTATATTCAAGCACCATTTGCCCCTGTTTAAGACTAAGGGCAAGAACAGCAATTGCATTTTCTCTCAAAGCATATTTAATCTGTAATTTGTGCATGTACATGGTGTGAATGCAACTGCGCATGCACAAGTGCAAATGTACTTCTAAGAGTTACCAGCAATGAGAGAGGAAAAGACCTTTCCATATTTTAAAAATTTACTGGGAAACGTCTGAAGGCACAAAGTAGGTTAAGGATCTAAGCATATATAAAACTGATTAGAGGAGAGCAAGGGGAAAGGGCTGGTAAATAAGTTACATATAGCTGAACAATGGCAAGGCTGATGGCAGGAATTCCAGTTTTGGAAATGACAGTACCTAAAACACAACCACAGCTTTCTACCTTAAGCCTGCCACCCCATGCTGTCCCCTTATGCTCAGAGCATAAACAAAGTTAATGTAGATTGCATTTAGTTAGCTTTTCCCTCTCAGGTCCTTGCTTGTCTCAAGTTTCTGAAAAGAAAGCACAGAAATCTTCTGGTTGATTGATGGTGCTCTCCACTAACTACTGACTGTGTTTTGGTTTCTTTGGTAATTGGAAGAAAAAGTAAATAACAAAACAACAGTTTAAAGGCCTTCTACCCCACTTCCTTAAATGTTTTATTCTTCCTAGAAGTACCTTCTGTATCACTTAACAGGACAGGATCTTCTGCTGAAGCAGAATTTTAGCCATGTGTACAGATGAGGAAGGGGAATCATTGTAACACCATTAAAAAGAGCTGACAAATCTAAACTGCCTCAGAACTTCTGTTTTCTGATGCAATTAATCATGTGGTAAGTGAATAAACTCTTAATACTTTTTCCTCTAGTTTTTGAAATTGAGTTTGAAGGTCAAAAATGTGTAATATTGATACTATTTTAATTTCCTGAAAGTCAAGTGGCTCATATTAAATCAGCATCCATATATTTGAACTAAAATTAAATAAACGAGGAATATGCTTTTAGTGTCTTTTTATAAAAAGAAGATGTGCCACACAGAAATCTGCCTATGTGACTCCTATGCATTAAGATAGAAACTAATGTTCTGTCAGCATTTCCCATGCATCTCTTACTGCTGTGCCTGCAATTTTATAGCACAGTTTGGCAGGGAAACCACTTGTTTCTTGCAGTTTGTAAATACTGCAATACAGAAACTAACATTTTAAAAGAACATTATAAAAATCATCTCTGATTAACATGTGCCTATTGCAGCCATGCCCCAAATATTTTTTTTCTCACTACATTGTTTTGCCAGTTATGAAATAACATAGGTTGACACAGGGTAAGCAAATTAACAAGTCCCTCAAATTTGATACTGAAAATGTACATATAACCTTTATTATATAGAATTTCTTGAATACCTTACCTAATGCAGAGATCCAGAATGGATAAAGTTCTTTAGTGAGAAGTGCATCATCTATTTGAGAAAGAAAACTTTTCAGTACATCCGTCACATCTTCAAGTTGATGTTTTCCTGCTCTTAGTTTAACACTTCTTGCATCTTTTTTGAAACTTTCCAGCAGTTCAGCCACATTGGAAGAATCACCATTCTTAAGATAAATTTGCTTGCTACCTAAACCTAAGGCACAAAAATACAGGAGAGAAAAATAAATTAATGTAAAATTAAGCATTCTTTCAAAAATTCCAGATATCATTATTTGAAAATTATATGTGGCTGCCAAACAATTATATGTGGTTGCATTTCCCAACAGTATCCTTCTGATCTTTTACTCATACTCCCTTTTTCAGTGAAAACACTGCCAAGTCTTCTTATACCCAACTAGACCTCTTTGCAAGAATACTCATCATAACAGTAAGCAAGCCTGGGATCACTATTTCAAGAGTATTCTACAGGCATTTCAAATCCCCAGATCTCTTCAGGGCTTCCTAAAACAGTACTTTCAAAAGGCACAGTAAAGAGAAGTTTTAATGATAGGTATTATATTGCACATAAAACGCAGATGCTTTCATGAGAAAACTCCTTTTATTTTATTACTCTATGGATGAACTCATCTTAAGACTCGAAGTATTATTGCATCCATCCAACCTGAAATATTTTATTCTTAAAAGCCTCAAGTTAGTAGAAAATACCCTTTTTCAGATTTTTCTCATGTTCTGGAAGACCTCAGTCAGCTACTATTCTTATATGTAAAAAAACCACCCACTAAAGTCAAATTTAAAAAAAAATGCATAGCTTAAAACGAAGTCATGACTACCTTAAATCACTGTATATGTTCTTGTAGTCAAAACTTTTATTTTTTAAAACTTGAATTCTATTGCTAATCATTAAAAATAATTTAGCAAAAGCTTTTTTTTTCTTATTTTTAGCCACTACGTGTAACCCCAATACAACTATTACAATAGTGCAGTGTTGCCCTATCCAAAGGTTATTTAGTTAAACTTCAATTATTCAAATAGAAATGAGGTGCTCTCATACTGACAGAGGTTACAGACACATTTATACCAAAGACAGATTTGTACAGGGTTGATATGCATGTAGCAATCTCACAAGAAAACTCATGAATTTGCAGTAGTAAAAGGACACAAACATCATGTGCATATAACCTAATGCCACGGAAAGTTATGCTGGCAAAATTTACTTAAATTAATGGTAACCAACTAATCCTTAGGTTATTTCACTGAAAAAAACCCAGCAGCCTAAGACTGAACTCAACTCCACAGTTAATGCCAGATTCCAAGATGTGTTCAAACCACAGCTTTTCCAGGTTTACAGAGTTTATTTTCCCAGCTGAGCTGTCTGCATTGGGGCAGTGGACCCCAAGGCTGAGTTTTATAAGGCAAACAATGCAATATTTAAAATAAAAAAGTGTCTATAAAGGGCATTTACCAAGCTGCATTTCTCCAAAATGGCCATTCTCAGCTGTGTGGTAGTATATTGCACCATCTCACTAAAGAATGTCAAGGCCATTGAGGGGCATGGTTTTACATTATGAAGTATATCAACTCATTTATTTGACCTGGTACTGGGGGTGTTTTGGTATTATACAAATGTTCTTAGCTTGAATAAAATACACTCTACTTACCATACTGTGTAACAAACGCTATGCAGCTGTTCACTATAATAGGGACATCATTTTTGCTGAGCTGCTGATCTTGTAGTGCATTACCATCTGTACCTGCTGCTTTTTCAATTGCAGTATACCAGACCATGAAATCCAGCTTTGTATGGCCATGGATGTATAGCGTTCTGAAAATTATAAAAATATTTTGAGTTCAGGAAAGAAATGAAAAACTGATGTTATTGTACCATGGCAACAAAGCAGATGTTCAGAAAAGAAAAAAAAATACATATATACTTGGAGTAAGACATCAAGGTACCTTTCACCACATAAAGCTGTGATGGTGGTCTATTGTTACAGCACTTTTATTTTTTTCCAAATTCATTTGTATTACCAGTACCATAAAAAATGAAAAGATCCACAAACACTGTCACAAGCCTTTGAAAGAACCTGCCAACATTTTAATTACTCTTCTTCAGTCTTGCTCCTACATTATGCATTCATATGTCCAAACCATGGCTTAGAAGAAAACAAATTTAGAGACAACTTTCAACACTGTAAAAAGCTTTCCTTCTTTTGTATTCATACCCCAGACAGCCACCAACCTCTTCTGTAGAGTAGCTGAGACATACTGAACTTCCCTCATTACACAAGTATCAAAATGATCACCCACAAAGCTAAGGAACATATACGAAAAAGCTACGAGTTGAGGTGGAATAAATTAATACAATGCTCTGCCTGTAACTCAAAGCCCAGCCTTATTCTGACTCTTTTAAGCATACTACAGTAATCTATGTGCCACCCTGACGAGCTAGCTTCTAAGAGAAAATATCAAAATTGAAAAGTTTAAGGGGGTATGTCCAACCACATGCATGTGTGCAATAAACAGCTGTTTAAAGTGTTAAAAGGGTAAGCAAACTTTTGTACATACATTTATTTACCACTAAAGACATGTAAGGGATCCGTTTTCTCTAAACACCATTTATTTGCTAATTAGGATAAGTCAAAATGTTCTACTGAACTTCTATAGAAACAGTTTCATGTAAATAGAAAATACTTTTTTTTATTATTTCATTTTTGTAGGGGGAAAACATTTTATATGATGAGGGAATACTTAATTTCATTTCTTTTTGTTAATATCGTTCAATTTTGTTTTTATAAATGTTTCCATTCTAGCACTTCTGTATTGGTAGGAAGTGGGGATGCAGTCAGTGTATTACCTACACACAGCCAGGATCTGAACTTTTCTCAGAATCCACCCTACAGACTGAGCCATACAGCAGCAGAGTAGATGACACTAAAATATTTCATCCCACTGAACCACATTTTTAGGAAGTCTTTACTTCATTACTTCAAAAGTCATGTTAACTACCACATATGCCTGTATAGTAGAAACACAGCCTCTCTCTTCCACCAAGAAAAAACAAATAATAATTTTCAAAAACTGCTCTTATTTTTGCAGCAAAATGAGTGAGCCTAATTCAGTGCTGTCCAAAGTTTCCTTAAGATTTGTCAAAACAGGTAGTTCTCAATCAATGCCTTCCTAAGCATGCATCACCACATTCTCTGGTATTGCTACTGCCATACATACATAAGGAATGTAAAAGGTTTGAAGTGAGTAGAAAAAAGTTTGACAGTGCAAGATACTCTTCTCATTTCCTACTATTATTCACAGACCAGAGGAGGTTAGGACAATCATTTATAAAAGATTTATGGCGTTTTCCAACACAAGAAATGTACATATATATACATATTACGAGGTGTTTATTTCCCCTGCAGAACAGCAGGACTCACATTACAGTATTATGCAAAAGGATAAATGGAAGTCTCAACAGATTATTTTTTATCCAAAGAATTACAGTATATACAGGAAGCACATACGTAAAGTGAAAATATTATTACTTTTAAACAAGAAAAAGGCAACTCTGCTGCATATCAATGAATTGATACCAGAGAAGGAGAGAAAAAATACTGTACTCAACATCAAAGGTCATATGAACTTATCAGCGTTTTTCAGAGATATGAAAGTCTAATCATGTGCCTGTCAATCAATTGTTGTGATATATAAAATACCTAAACTATGTGGAAAAGATCACTTTGCATTTTATGGATCTTTCCATCTTCCCCTCAATGCATCACATCAGAAAAAATATTTCAGAAGTACAAAGTGATGATGTTCTCATTGTTTTCTAAAATTTGAGAAGCTGTTGAGCTAAATTCAGTTATGGAGGAAGAGGCTACTTAATAATTAGCAACGAAAATGTGGTATTTAAGTTGTAGTCCCAAGGGACCAAAACAGGCATGAAAGAGAAGTTGCTGGTAAGAAATATAAATATGAAAATCATACTGCTATCATGGAACCTGGATTGTTCATAGAAGGCAACTAATTATTTTTTAAAAAATTATACTTGCCCACTCAAAAACCTCCAGAGTGGCGGCATCAAAAAGTAAGATAAATCAGAGACACATTTTCACTACAAGAGCAAAAAAGGGAAGAAAAAAAATTAAACTGGTGCCAGACACATTTCAGAACTCAGTCAATTTCCCATGGAAGTGGCTTAAAAAGCTCATCTCAAGCCTCAATAATTTTTGGCTGAGAGAGAACACACCTGGAATAACTTTAAATCAGAAAAACATAAAACAATTTAAAAATAAGATGTTTAAAGCAGTCCTTCTCAGTTTAGTCCTTCTGGACAAACTTAACTTTTTTTTTTCCCTAATTGGAAGTGATTTTTTTATCTCCTTGAACCTGGAAGTAATGAAAAGGAAAGGGGAAATAATTTCCAGTAGAAGAGCAGAACTTTCCTCAAGCTAAGTCTTCTAGAGAAGTTCATGAAACAATGGAGATAACTTTGCAGATTTAATCTCTGTGTTCATCTCTTTCACAGAGTTTTCAGACAGAATTAATAACAAATACATGCATTTCTCACTGAACTGTCATCATCAAAATATAAAGTAATATTAAATCCAAGGCTTAAGACTAAGCATAAACACAGGCTGAAATATCGTGATGTTCCATGTAGCACAAAACTGAGGAATTTGAAGAGCTTGTAGAAGTAATCATATTTGGAAGAACTTATACTGTAATGTTTATGAAGATATACCATGCAGATTACCAACTATTTTCCACAGACTCGAGCAAAATACATTCCTTCAATACAAATGCACTGCCTTCTACAGTATGTTTACACATGTGCTACTTTTTCAGTTCTAGAAATTGATAAAGAGCTCACATTTCATAACAAATAGTAAGCAATAATGACAACATGGTGAAAAAATGGTAGAATTTTTGCTATATTGCATGAAGCACATACAGTCCATGGCCAAGAAATTAATAATTTAAGTACTCAAACAAACAAGGCAGCCTGCCAGCGTAGATTTCTGCCCTCATGAATTGAGAGAATTGAATTGGCACAAGTGACTGCAGCAGATCAATGAGTCTCAACATTAAGGAAGCTACCATTACCTACACAGCTTTATTGTTGACTACCAGCACATCCTTCTGCCCCAGCAGTCAGACAACAAATGTGACCACACTTCATCCCCCCGAGTGCAAAGGCTTCACTTTAACCCAAAGAAGTTAGGGGAGAAGGTAGGGACTGCAGAGTCCTCTAGCTTTAGCTATGTCTATAAGCTTTTTTGCACAGCTGTGCAATGGGAAAGCAGTGCTAATAGGTGATTTTGGATAAGGTGGGCAGGGAGAGTGAGAAACAGACATTGGCACAACTGAGTGCCCTCTGGCAATTCCCACAAGATTCTAATCACTTACCTGTCTGAAAACAGAAGTACTAAGAATGTAAAAATAGATATGAAATTATTTTAGAAAATCAAATTGCAACTGAAGCATGGATATCCCATTAAAAATTTTTCTTCAAGCAATATTTAATCAAAGGACCCTTCAAAAGGTCTTACATCCAGCATACCATATTGGAAGCACAAGTCCTTTCATCTGACTCTTAAGTTTATATTAATTCTGGATTTTAGAATTTTGTGCCTATAACTGCATTTTATGAGGAAACTTACTGCTATCATCAAAGGGTTAAGAAGAAAGCATTGAATGACCCATCAGCCCAAAGAAATTGTGCCAGTATGTAGGGAAGTTTTATTATCCATAATAAGAAAGAGCTAACTGCATCAGAAACATAACAGGGGGGGAAAAAGCACCATCTGGATTACATTATGGTCTGAAAACATTCACTGACACCTAAGAGAGAGCTTAAATTATTTTAAAAAAAATGTAAAAATGTTTGAAACTGAACTACCTGCATAACTGTTTCTTTAAAGTGTAGCATTAGAGATTTTGCATTAAATTCTACATATAGAAGATACATTTAAAAACTACTGTATACAGATGTTTTCAGACAACTTTCTTCTTTTCATTGTGCAGATCCCTCTGTTGGCCTCTGCTGAACTACACAGCAGTAGCTGTTTCACCACCATGTTATGCAACTTCTGTTTGGATAGCATATTATAGATAGCAACAGGAGGTCAAGTATCACCAGTCATTTCAAACATTTTAAAAATACAGAGATCAAGGGAAAAAATCCAGACTGAATATGGATCAAATCAGAGAACACCTCTGTGTGAAAGGGAAGCCTCAAATACAGAAAACCTTAAAATGGTTTGCCACTTCTAGCAAGAAGTCAAGAAGCATTTCAACTACAAAAGTAGAATATGTCAGCTATGAAAACGAAAGCAAGAAGAGGCAAATGGCCATCTGATTAGGGTGTAAAACTATATACCACTTTATATATTATTGTATTATGTGAGAAGTCAAGATTTCCAGCTGAGTAAATACAGTTCCAGCAATCCAGACAATGTGCTCCAACAGAGACCATAATGCAATAAAATTCCAGTAGGTGTTAAAAAAAGAGTTTTCTGTACTTTACTTTAGCAAAGATACACAAACAAAGCATTAACATGTATGAGATCTGAAAAAAAAATTGTAGAATTAAAAGTAATCTAGAATTATTGTGAAAATTTATATTAAGCTTCAAAACAATGAGTACACAGAGCTTAAAAAAAGACAACATACTTCAAAAGAGAAGCAGCCTTGAGGTTTCAGAAATCTTTTAGTGTGGTTCAGCCTCTGATGATATGCTATTACCTGGTATGATTGCCACCTCTTATTTCTGAACTGATAGACATCATGAGCTCAACATGTCATATAGAGAATAAATGAACAGCAGGTGCCAAGCAGAAAGCAGGGTAAAAGGAAGAGGTGGCAAAAAAGAAAAGGTAGGAGTGGATTGTATTAATATCCAAGACATTCTGGGAAAATCTCACATACCTTTTTTGGTAGTATTGTCTCTGAATTCTTGTATTTTATACAAGCTCTAAAGTATTATGTACGTTATGTCCCAAAATTAATTCTAAATTCTTCTTTTGAGTAGATATGTATCAGATTAATGTTATTTTTTTAATCCCACATTTATTATCATTTTAAGAATCAAGAATTCATAGATTCATTACATTGTAATAATTTCAGCAGTAAGATTTGAAGTTTTCATAGTTTCTGAAAATGTTTACTTGCATATGCAATCATTCTTAAGTGAGAAGTCCATTTGTAACAACTGAAGTAATTATTTTACCTACAGTAATTAAAAGAAAAGGTGTGAAACAGAAAGATATGATACATGTAAATGTGTGACTTCCCCTAACTAATCAGCCCAAAGACTGAGACGTGAAACAAAAGGCATAAGTATGTGTAAGAAACAGAAAGTCAGTAGAAAAATACCTCAAGGAATTTTCATAAAATTTTCTAATAAAATTCAATGAGACATTAAGACATTCACATTTATTTTGTTATGCAAAGGAGGGTGGCTTGTTTGGTTTGTTGTATGGCTGTGGGTTGTTTTTTTCTCCTAAACTTTTCCTAATTCTGGAAAAATCTTACTTGTTTTATTTAATTCTTTCAATACTACTCTTTATTTATTTTATAATTTATCCTGCATTCAAGTGAATAACAAATTAACATGAAAGTCATCAGCTACACAGAATGTCTTCCAAGTGATCAATCTGTGCCAAAGTTGACATTAGACAAGCACTGATACAAAATAACAGACAGAATAGGCCAGCCTAGAAACTCTGACATTTCATTTAGTTGATGCTTATGACATCTCAAGGATATTAATTTATCCAGAGCTTGAAGGAGCAAAAAGAAGATTAGTGGCATAATTTCCATGTACAGTAATTGAGTCTAAAGACAAAGGTGATTTTATATTTAATCATCTTCCACACACACATTAAATTGCTTATCACTTTAAGATGCCATCTCATACAACTGCACTGCATGCCTGGATAGTTTTGAAGTAATATCCTAAAAAACAATCACCATGCCAAAGCCTATACACCCATATGGCTTTCAATGCTTAAGATAACGTGAAGGCTATGCATTTAAATTCTTTATGGCAGATTTCAGTGAAGAAAAATTAAATATATTCATATCCACCTTAAATCAGCCAGCGTCCCCATTGAAATTATTTTCAAATAGTCCAGAATTTCCCTTAAACTACTAAAGTGGTTCAGGGAAAACCTACCCTAATTTGAAAGGAATATTATAATGACGTAAATAATAAACCCTGACTTCGATCTAAAAGTTTTGCCTAGCAATAATACCTATGAAATTATATGCATGGCTCATATCCATCTTTGGACTGCACTTTGAATAGGATACCTGAGGTTCCCTGTTTGGTTTATGTAGCTTAATGCTGCATCTTTCAATATGATTTTTTGAAAAAAAAAAAAACAAAAAAAACCAAAGAAACACAAACCAAAACAAATCAAACTAACTAACAAACAAACAAAAACCCAAAACAAAACAGAACCCTCCTCAAAAATACAAGAAAAAGGGTTTCCTTCTAACCTGCATAGCCTTACTCAGTTCTGAAACTTATACAATACCCTAGTATTGTAAGTAGTATGTAAGAGTTAAAATTCAGAACACACAAGTTACAATGCATTTCTGACAAGCTATTCCAACTCTGAATAGATGTCAAAGGTATCAATGAAGTTTTTTGTTTGCCAAAGAGAAAAGCACCCTTCATTTATTAACCTATTGTTGGCTGTTCAAAAGACTGTATAAACACTGCACCACTTAAGACAGACTTCTGCCAAATAACCTATCACTGAAATAAAAAAACCTCCAACCTATTAAAAACTAAGAATTCTATTTGACAATTTTTACTTTCAGCTTTGAATTTGTACCCATGTTTGAGGCATACCTACCTCACCTTAAGTTCCAACCTCCCCTATCATTATAAATATGACACAGTGATCTCCACCGAATATTACCTCCTTGGAAGCAGATATGGATCATGTTTTCTTCGTAAGTATGCTTTTTCTTAGACAGTATATTGTTAACTGAGATCAGATATTACAATAAGATTAACCAGAGGACTCATTCATTTCCTCTCAAACCTGACCTAGGCAGACTGAAATACAGAATTCTGAGACATAAGAATGATTAAAAAATCAAGTAGTTTGTAGTAAAACCTCCAAAGAGGTACTCTTTTTTTACAAGGTGAAAGGAGTTAGCTCCTTTTGAAGAAATCATTACTGGCAGACTAATCTGGGAATAATTTTCTCAGTGGGAAAACGGTTTTTAATTAAGTAGCACTTGTTAACATTTTGTGACACAGACATAAAATGTAATTAACGCACAAAGATATTCCCTCCTTTAAAAACTCCACAAATTTACTATTTTGCTAGCAACCCTAAGTGAAAAAACTCCAGAACTTATCAACAATAATTCTAAGATATGACTATAAAAACTGATCAAATATTTTTTTCAGTTAGGAACCTTACCTTCCTTTTTCAACAAGCAGCAGGACATCTATTCTCTCTCCATTTTGCATCACACTGCTGGTTGCTGAAAACAAAACACACACACATTCATATGACCTTCACAGACACATATTTATAGACAAACACATATATACATGCACGTACAGACAGACATGTTTTTTTCAAAATGATCTCCAGTGGCAAAAGGAGCATGGAATTCCTCAACTTTGCAAAAAATGAATGCTGCTGATAATGGTAACCAAACTCCACAAAACACCACACCACATTTACATTTAAAAGAAAAATGAACATTATCAAGAAAGTTTAAATGTACTTTTTAATGTGAAAACATGCTACAGTGTTTTATTATACTCAACTTGCAAATACAAGTTGTAGAAGACATAATGATTCAGGAGTAAGCTGGATTTTGGAATCCATTAACTTTTTGCATCTTAATGGCTGCACATGTTTACAGTAAGATAATGCAAGTTATCTGTTTAGCATGAAGATCACTTCCAACCTTCTTTATGTTGCCTTACCTTATCCCTGCTAAAAAAAGCACCCTGCAAAACACCTACATTATACATAACACAGCAAATACATCTGGATAGCTTTCAGTTGCACCACTTAAAAACTACACCATGCACTATACTAAAACCAGTAAATTACATGTAACCTGCTTACTAATTTGAAATTCTGAAAACTTAATTTCTCAAAGTGTGTATCATATATAATCCACAACTTACTTCAACTAATTCCCAGAGAGAGTAAAGTCCTAAATATCAATAAAAACCAATAAAACATTGCATGTTATATGATGTTTTTGTATCACACATACTCCTAGCCTCATCTATATTTACTGAGTCAAATATCAAGAAGGTAAGTTACTAAACTTCCACAAATGCTTCGTTAGTTTTCAAGTTTCATTCACACAAATCAGTATTAATAGTGGAGCAGACATATTTTGGAGAAAGCAGAAATCAAAGAAAAGAGTATGGATATATAATATTTCCAAGAAATACAACTAGTATTAAAAACCCCAAGCAAAACAAATTCTCAACTGAACGTCAAAAGTGTTTCATTTTTATACATGAGATATAGTATACAGAGATTTTTCACGCTCTTATGATTCTGGCAGAGGCAATTACAGTTGCATCATCAAAAAAATCTTTTAATTCTTAATTAGGATCAAAAATATTCACAAACTAAAAGACACCTAGAGACATAAAAACATTCCTGATTAAAAACCACCTTGATGGTGTTATTTACACCAAATATAAGGTGGCAGTAAATAAACAGTAGAAAATCCAATGGCATTTAGGCAAGCTCCTGAAAAACAGTCCACAATCTGTCAGCATTTATAAAGAGTATCATCAATGAAGACCTAAATTATCTACTCTGTGTTACTTTATTATAAACCTCAAATAATATGTATTTTTCTATGTAACATATTGCCTTCTTCAATATAAAAACAAGTAGGGCAGATATGCTTAAAAGAGGATTCAGAGCATAATTACAAACAATGATATAAAATTGGTCATAGAAGACCATTTATACAAATATTCTTATCTCTCCACATCGTGATATTGAGCAAATAATATTTTTAGTATCGGAAAAAAGTCTATTAGTCTGTGAAATAGTTTTCCAAGAGAATTATAATTTTCCAGTATGTTTGAGTATTTTAAAACTAGACCTGTCAATCATCTCAAGAATGTGTTCTGCAGCGAGTATTTCTGCCCTGTCAAAAATATGAGACAATAATCCCAAAAGGTTATATATTATTATTCAATTCTTTACTCTTGTAAGAAACATACTGCTGCAACTGGAACAAAAACTGTCATCATTCATTTTAGAGCTGTGAAAAATTTCTCTGGCATGTGCCAAAAAGTAGGAAAAAAACCCCAAGACAGAAATTAACTAACCCCATATTTAGATAAGAGTTGGAAGAACATCTGACTCATGTGAAGGAACAGTTACTGAGCTTCCCAATATTTATTACTTTGAAATGTAATAGAAATGTCCTTAACAGTGAATTAATTCCACAGAACATTTTCTGAATACCAGATGTTCTTACTTAGTTCTTGCAACCTCCTTAGATATATGGAATCTTCTTCAGCATCCTCCATTTCAAGACAAAAATAAAGGCTCGACTTCTCTATAGCAAACCAGCCTTTTCTCCACTGATCCAGGTTATGGCAGTCTTTGTAGTACAGCTGCCCAATAAGGTCACAGTCTCGCTCTAACAAGGATTCAGCCACTGGGGGAACAAAATGCTACCAAAGAAAATGGGGTGAGTCAGATGAAGAAAAAAACCCTCTGCCCCTAAAAAACAAAATCAAAATATTGCAAATCTACAGGATTCTAGGATTAAGATCACAGTAAAAAACCCTCAAACTTTGAGATATGAAGCCCACACTCATAAACCCAAAGATAAAACAAATTTAAAATGCAAAATCAAGTTTAACATTTTTTTTCCATTCAAGCTCTACAATTCAAACATTTTTTCTTTTAAACTACAATTGATTTAATTAGTAATGTGACTATTAACATTTGGAACAGTATAAAATATGGTATCACCTTATGAATTTCATTTCAGCAAATAAATTTAATAGAACTGCAACCATAAAAAAGCTGAAATATACTCATAGAGTATATGTCTTTATATTAGAGCAAGTTTAATATATTCTTAAGGTCAGCATTAAAAAGCTGCTTCAATTCCTTTCACATTTTATTATCTTGTTTCAAACATTAAATGACAAAAGTTATTTCTTCCTGCTGCACAAGAAACCTTTACACACAGGAGAAATCAGTATTCATCAATAATGGCTTTTCAAAGGTTTTAAGCTAACAATAGCACTTATTATTTGTGCAAAGGCTCCTGGCCTAACTGAAAAAGATAATTATCAGTATTACCTTAGCTATTGCTGAAGTCCATTTTCTTTGTGAACGTGCAGTTTCAGCTCCAAACAGAAAAACACGTTCTGACAGTAAGTATATTTCAAATGTAAAGATGTCCCTAAATCAAGTAAGAGAAGAAACACAGCTGTATTTAGTCTCCAAAAGAGTAGGCATACTAGTGTTTTATTTCACTATTTTTTCATTCTTTCATACATATGCAACGAATTTCATCTGCATTTCTCCTCCAGTATTACAAGTAGGGCCTAGCTAATAATAAAGCACTTTACAACACATCAGGATCAAAGTACTTTGCAGGTCAATAAGACATGTTTAAAGCCCATGGTGTAATAGTTTTTTGAATAATTCCAAAACACATAAAAATGTTTACATATAGTCATTAAAAATGCATAGGGAATTTTTTGCTTTTGCAAGCTCATGTTATTTGATCAAGCACATTTTTGTGATGCATTCAAAAGATTTTTTTGTATGTTTAATATAAGCTGAATATATGTTTAAAATAAGATTTTTTTTTTGTATGTTTAATATAATATAATTTAACCAGTTGAATGGGAAGTTGTAAACAAGTTGAAATGTTGGTTCATAGGGACTTTTAGATGTCATTTGGTCTGATCTCCTGCTCAAAGAGGGATTATCACAATGAGAAGCCTTGAAAGCAGTCAAGGATTGAGAGTACTATTCTTGTCACCAACCTGTTCCTGCCCTCCACCTGCCCTTTTAACTGAAGCGGCTTCTCCTATCAGACAGCCTGAATCTGCTGGGGTGAAATGCCTGGTCACTGTGTATCACCCGCCACCACCAAGAAGAGTAGGAATACTTTGAAGCTGCTGTAGCTCAAGTAACTCTTAAAAATTTCTTAAGGGAGGTTCTTGGATATTTTTCCTTTTAAAAATATGAACCCTATTTATTCAATTTTTAATGGACAAATAAGAGGGAAATGTAAATCAGTTTAAATTGGTGTGGAATTTGGAAAATAAATATGGTGAAGTTAGGGTTGGTCACGCTTTAACTTACAAATTATGGTTCACCAATTTATTGTATCATTTCTTCTGTGACCTCTTGTTACATGCTTTTTCCTTTCAATGCTGAAGACTGAGATTTGTCTAAATGTGGAGATCTGAGCATGAGTCACTTCTATAATTTTCAATAGCCACTTTGGAAATTATATAAACAGTTAGTTCTGACTAATAAAACAGGCATTTTTAAGGACCTGCTGTTTCACTACATGAAATATCAAATCTAAGGAAAGTTTCTCATAAAACTCCTCAATCACAGGTAAAGCACAACAGGAAGTTAGTTATTTCCAGAGTGAAGTATTCAGTCAACATGTTTTTTAATTTAGTTATTAACCTAAAATGGAACCATCTGGAAATGCAACAAACAATAGGTTAGATTTGAACACAGAAGAAAAAAAGTGATTTTTTTTCTTTTTTCTGGGTACCACAGAGCTACTGCAGAATAGTGAAGGTCACATCTCTGTATTTTATAGCATATTGAGACATCACCATGTTTCAGGATTTCTCTCCCCTGTAGTAGTCTAAGTCCTTTATTCCCATTATCTTTTTCAGAAGCTTACTGAATAGACTATGCTTTCTTTGCTGACAATTTTGTTTTGTAACTAAAAGCATTACAGTATTATACAATAGAAAGTTATTTTTATTTTAGGCACATATACACAGGTTTAAAAATAAAGTGTTAAGGAGTATGTTAGACAAATACAAAGCATATTTTAAACAAAAATATTGCAATAAAGAAATTGAGAATCACTGTCATCAGATTTAGGTCACTCTCCATGTGATGTTTTTCACGTACAAATGGGAGAGTTTCATGTACAATCTGAGAGAGCTACAAAAGAAAAAACAAGACCTTCCCCGCCTCCCACCAAAAAAAAAAAAAAGCTGGTTTCTTCCAATTAAAAATGTTCATCAGTTCCACTGCTGTCCTCAGCTACAGAACACAGAATGGATTTCAAAAACCAATACCTCTGTGACCAAATCCAGAAGCATTGTGGAGAGCTCTAGTCTGCTACATTAGAAGGAAGAAACAAAGCGAGAATTTTGGTTTGAGGCAGAGGTCAATCCCAGAAAGAAAAATGAGTATTAATTGTCCAATTTATCATCATGCAACCTTTCAAGCACTGAGAATACTCATTACAGATTTAAAAAGAAAATTATGTATCTAATTTAAGCTGCCCTTTTAAATTATCCTAATATTTTCATTCTATCACTATAAAAAAATCCCTAAATATCACATAGCACTAATTTCTTAAAGTCAAATAAAACCAGCTTTTTTTCTAAATTGCCCATTCAAAATCCAAGAAAAAATGAACAGTTTGTTTACTGAAATACGAATTCAGGAGCTTACCCTCTATTTAAAAAGAAGTTTGACTTGTGTACTACAAGACAGATAACTTCACTGATGTCAATCATACCATTAGGAGTGGTAGTTTTATCATTTTCATAGTAGCTCAGAAAGCCACTTTCCAAAGTGCACCATCTTTTGTTGCAATCTGTGATTAAAAAATAACAGAAAGGTCAGATTTTCTTCATTAAGTTTTTTTTTTTAATAGGTAGATAGAAGATGGAGAAGAAAGTCTGCAGAGCAACTTCAATTAATTATTTGGTATATTTAATTACAACTTAATGTTTACTTCCTCTTATGACCTAAAATATGAATATAACACATGACATAGCATAGTAATGTCTATTTGCTACTGAAAGTAGTCATGAATTTATTTTAGCTTATGTCTAGTTCTTAGAACAAAATCTGAGATCCATCTGTTTCCACTGCTGCAGAGAAGTAGAAAATAAAAGAAAATACTCTTTTTATCTTCTATTGTCTAAAAATTCCTATACAGCTGGCAAAGTACTTCTGAGAATTTGGTAAAACAGATCTGGCAAAAAAATCCAAAAAAATCAAACTAAAAAACCAGTTGTAATTTGAAAATATTAACTATGTTATCTGATATTTCGTGCTTCTTCTGTTGTTTTCTATGTGATTTATATAAGTTTTATAAATAGTTTGTACTATTTATTAGTATTTCTTTGTATCATGCTATTTGTTATCTAGTACTATCTAGATTCTGTCTAAATACAAATATTAAGTACTAAAATAAACATAATGGCTTGATAACATATAGGTTTACAGGAGTCCAGCACCAAATTTTATGGTTTTGAATGTTCAGAGTTTTTTGTCCCGCAGCTTTTCCTTCCTCATCTTCCACAACCTATTCTACAAAACAGCTCACTACTTCAATATTCATTAAACTATTAAACTCTCAAGGAAAATTTCAGAATATTGATGCTTTTTAAAGGGCTCCATAAAACCTTTTACACTAGAAACAAAAGCAAAAAACAAACTCAAGCCCCTAAACCTCTACGCTTTACTTTTTGATCCACTACATCAGAATAGCACCGTCATCAGAGCTCTCTTCCCACTGATATCAACAGCTGTTAATTAACAACAACTCTCCTCAAAATGCATGCCCTCCTGCTGAAAACACTGATGCTGCTATAATGAGAAGTACACACAGAGTTGGCTCTCTCCTGTACTGAGATACACATAATGAAAAACGAGCCTGTATTTCCAGGTGTTCCACCTGTTTGGTATAAAACCTTGGTTGATTCACAGCACTGACTGATTTCTTCAGTGTCCTTTTACCTTTATTAGGGCCAAGTCTACAAAGGGTAACAGTTTTCTGTGACAACAAGCAAGCACTTAAATTTTCAGCCCTTGGTGCTGAATGCAAGGCTGTCAACTGCCCCAGAAATTCCTAACACTGATCTAATGATTAAACAGCTTCACAGGATTCTGAGTTGGAGCCCTGCATTTTTTTTTAAAAAGGCCCCAAATTTGTCTAAATGCTGTGAGAACATGGTGCTTCCCCTGGCTTCAGAGGCCTCAACTAGTTCATGGCAAGTCAGAACTGCTTCAACAGGAGTTCTCTTCTCTAGAACTAGATGGTTCAGTCAGATTTTTCAGGAAACATGACCTTATTTGAATATCTACAGGCAGAGGAGGGAACTGAAATTTTCTCACACATATGAGTACTCTAACCCTCAAATTACTTCCTAGAGAATAAGAATGAACAATAGTATTTCCACTTACACACAATAATTTGCAATATGTGTATTACTTCATGTTAGTGAGATTTAGAAACAGTTCTGAATGCAGTGAAAGAAGAGAAAGTTTATATATTTTATATTTTGAATAGCAAGAAGTATTGTCATACTGCTTCTCAAACATGGCAGAGATAGATTAGAGCCCTAAGGCAAGAGCAGTTTCTCATTCAAAGTTGCAGGGGTTGTTTTTGTTTTTAAAGGATGTCATTACATCTCCCTCCCTTGTTCTATTTGTCTCCTTTAACTGCAAATGGTCAGGGAAACCTGTCTTCCCATGTATTTGTAAAGAGCCCATCCCAGAAATATCAGTCCTGACAAACCCAGGGGTAATTGAACATCAGTACAAAAACAAAGCAAACAAATGTCCATGCCTAAAAAAGCAAACAACAGAACATCTACCATCTTCAAGACACAATCACAATTTCAGAGAACAGCACCTGAGCTAAGAGAAATCTGGTTCCTTTCCATTTATTGTATGTTCCCTCAAGTAGTAAGCACAATGCTAAGCAAAAGACTACAAACTTTCAAAGCAGCTTCATTTCTGAAACGGAAGACAGTCAACATTTCTTATCTGGGGGCTTTCCCCATAAATTTGAAGACATCCTACTAACAATGTTCAGTCACAGTGCTTCTCCCCCAAAATGACTACAGAAGCCATTCTGTGAGCACTTTCAGGCAAATCTTCAATCTATACAGGCATTTAGAAATATGCCACTTTGAATATGCCATTGTGTCAGAAGAGTTTGCCTTGTATCTGCTCTCCACTTAGCTAAGCGCCGACTTCTGGGGTTTTTTACAAACTTCTTTATGAATATATACAGATACCCACAGCACGGAAGATCAAGCCTGAACTTGGAGAAAGTAGTAATGAGGTCTTAAGTTAATACATTGTTTCACAAATAAACTCAGAGCCATTTCAGAGCAACCACAGATATCCAGCAGCAGTTCTCTGTCAAAACAGGCATGTTTGTTAAGAACTGCAAAGTTGCTAGGAAATGCCTGTGATCAGGCATTAGCACAGTCATCACCCAATGCTTTCAAGAATTTGGAGCCACACTAACATACAGATTCTTCAAAAGCATATTTTAACAGGAGTTCTATGCTTTAGCATACTTTTAATATCCATTAGGTATATTAAAGGCATATGCCATGAGAATATGGACATAATCATACAAAAATATATGTATACAGCAGTCAGAATGCCATGTAAGGATTTTAGAAGCAATAAATTTAATAATAAATCACCACAGATCTTAAAAGTCCATGTTATTTGTTTAGATGGAAGAAAAATATAGGAAGACAATTGGGAAGAAAAAGGGAAAATTATCTGGTAACACCTCTCTCTTTCAGAAAAAAAAAAGAAAGACAGAAAACTGATATGCACAGGAGGCTGTGTATACCTACTGTGATATACATGCATTATCACCCCACAAAGCTGAAGTTGTCATAGAATCATTGTACATGCTCAGTTCTACTTGGAAGATTTTTTAAATTTGTGAGCTTGAGAAATACCCTACTAAAAATTCAGTGCTACTTGTAAATGACTTCTGTAATAGAATCATTTTAGATGAAAATTAATTGTTGGCACTAATCTAAATATAATTAAAGCAAGAAGTGTTTCTGTTTGTTTTTTATTTATCAATTACTGTGTTAACTGAACAATTTTTTAGAAGTTCAGTTTTCTTCTTCTGTCAACTACTGAATGAAAAGATCAAGACAAACAGTATTTTCTTTATCTGAAAGAGGTCTACTGAATCAAAAGAGGACATTTCTTATCAAAGACATTTCATCTCAAAAAAAGTAAGAAGTTAAAAAGAATAAAATTAATCCAAATCATACATATTAATGTGTTATTCAAATACATAAATTGAAAGTTAAATACCTTCTTTTAATTTCTTCTCTGTAGGAAGCTTAGTCGCATTAGAAGAAACTTTGTACAAGAATTCACAAAGAAAGGTAGAATGTGAAAAATCTTCAGAGAAGCCACTTTCAGAACAAGGATCATAGTTTGGGAAATCTATTCAAAGACAAAGGAGTAAAAAGCATACAGATCTTCAGTTTTATCAGTTAAAGCCATTTTTCCACATGTCTAAATGCATGTCTGTAAATACAGTTGCTCTGCAGTATCTTACTACCACACTGATAAAATTTACTGGTTTTATTTTTATAATAAGCAAACATATTCGTTAAAAAACGTGGTTCACATTTCCTACAATGTTGCCATTTTCAACCACTGCTTGCCAAGGTAATATAAAATACTGTTTCCTGATCTACAAAGCTTTGATTTTCATCCATTGTGTAACATATTTCAACAGAAGGAGACTTCTTCTCTTGAAGGATTATATAGAGCTTACCAGCAACTCTGGCTGCAGACAGACAGCAATTCTTGGTATCATCATCAACATACACTGATTTTTCCTTCCCTAAAGATAAGAATATGATGGTACTGCCTTGGCTGGAGGGCCAAAAGTAGAAAGGGCCAAGACAAGCAAACTTCTTTCTCTGCAGCCTTAGGATGGCATGAGACCATAGGTAGCAAAGAAACCACCCTAGCTACACGTCTGCACCTGACTGAGCTCCACATCCTATGATCCACTGCATGGCACTGGCCTGAGCAATGCTCAGGCAGAAGTTTAGACACTGTGTCTGCTCTTGGAAGCCTTAATTCATTCCTCTGTTTCCCAATAATCCTTTTTTTGTTCAGCCTATCCAGTGTCACTTTGCAGAGTGACACAAGCCAATGGAAAGTTGATCCAGCCACACCCACATAGCCTTTTTATTTTTTTTTCAGTGTAGATCTGCATGTGAACTTTTGATGGTTTCATATACTGTCCAGTGCTTCTAAAAGAAAAGCTCAGTCGCACCCATGCACCTCAATATATTTACTATTAAGAGCAGCTTTGTGTTTCCAAGAGCCTCATAGCAGCCACACACTGCAAACAGAACTGTTCACTTCCAAGCCAAAGTTTATCATTTGCTTCAAGCTGCAACAGAAGCTGTGATGGGAAAAGAGGTTTCTAGGATAGATCATATTGTAAGTTCAAGAGGTAAGTTTTATTTTGGGATGACAGTTTGTGAAAAAACAGCTAGGTCTGTGTGCAATAGGAGTAGATCTCAATTTAAATATTATTTAAGGAAAAGAAAAAGCTCTAGATGAATTCTTTAGACATATGTTAAATTTATGTACCCGTTTTTTTTCTAGTAGAAGACTGACAATATTGGTAGAGAAGATGATATTTTTTTCTGTGCTATAACTAAGGGTATGAGATCTATGACTTACCACTGTGTTGTCTAAGTCCTAAACATGATGTCTGAGCAAAACAGCAATCCTGCACACAAGTAAAATTGTGCACTACTAAAATACAGTTAATGCCATCACAAATGGCATTGATATACCACTACCATTGATATACCTCTGATATATCACTATTCTTCAAAGCAAAGCCAATTCTGCTTCTGAATTATTTCAGTCTCTTTTTCATAATAAAAAATTAGATCACAAGAAAAAATGCATCATACCTGAGAACTTATTATGGTACAGGAATTCCATCTGCAGTCTTTGTCCAGCTTTCTTGGCCAATAAATATGGGGTGCTGTTAACAGGGTCTCCAGTGGCACACATAGCATCAGCCCCACTGAAGAGCAACATCAGAGTTTCTAGCACATCTTGCTTGACTACAGCAGCACACAGGGCCTTATCATAGAGAGGGGAAACAGGAAGTCTGTTTAAATTAGAAAGTTACTAGCAACAAATACATGCAATGTAGACGCAAATCCTTTAAACTCTGATATAGCTAGACCATAAACATTGAGAAGTATCAGAAACCATGAAGTATGGTCTGAATCTAGAAAAATTAGCAACAAAAAATCCCAAAATATCAACCCAAACCCAGCAAATGTTGCTTTCACAAATTCCACTTGGAAAGGATAACATGAGTAAATACAATTGGAAGGAAAGCTTGCTGTTTATTTGCATCAAACTACTGAAGAAAAACTCTTACCATTTCAGACCTCAGAAGTTTAACAAAAGAGATGAGATTAGATTCTTAAACTCCATTCCTAGACACATACTGAAATTCCTAGGTAGATTTTTTTAAAACCACTGTCAGTCAATAAGGCAAACTACTCTTTTTATTGAGATGTATTATTAAGATATATTAAGATTAAAATGTATTAAGATGTTTTACTGTTTTTATGAAGCTGTATCTAATATTTGTTCATCTTCCTTGAAATTCAAACATCTCACCATTCTAAATCCTGAGTCTCCATTTATGTTTGTATATACAGAGACAAACATGATAAACTTTTTTTTTATTTTACAAGATTGTTCCAACACCTTAAAACCAAAAATATCTACACGATTACAGCCAACTATTCCATTAAAATTTCTATTATTTAATATTTATTTTAGTTATTTAGTCAATTATTGACTTCTTCTTAAATGATTAAAGCAAAAGTCACTCAAAATAGGACAATTTAGCTAGTCTAATAACACATAAGCACCCCGAAGGCACAAGTTAACAGAGAAGACAGTTCAGTAAGTTCTAGAATTACTTGGCAATGAATGCCTTATTACATGGTAATTTCATGTCTCTATAGAGAATTTGATAACTTTTCCCAGTATTTAAATGATTATTTGACATATATCCTTCCCCACAAAAACCAAACCCCACAATCTCTGTATATCCTTTCAGACAATTTGATTCATGTAATTGAATGCATTAAATTGCAAAATTCATTAAAACTGTTCTGTACTCATTAACCCTGAAAAATCATGACTCAAACCATCAGATCTTAGAATCAGAATATCAGAACTTAGAATTCAGTCAAATGGACATCAAACTTTATAAAGACATTGATAACTGAAGTTCTCTGTTTTACAACTCTAAAGAACTTGTTTTTGTAGAAGTAGAGAACACACTTTTTTCATCATTAATTTCAACTTTTTCATTTCCAATAAGCTAACAGCTACTATGTAAATGTGTATGAGCTATTTTCACCATTGATAATAATGAATCATCTACTGTATTTGAATGTTAAGTGTCAGACAAACACATAAGGAAGTAATCTAAGGAAGTGAAGTGGAAATTTGCACCCCTAGACTATGGTTACATTAAAATAAAGATACATCTTTCGATGGCTAAGGAAAACATAGGAAGAACTACAATAACCTTCTTCAAATAAACTAACAGGAAAAACAATAAACTAGGTAGTCATGCAATGACTCCTGCAAAGGCTCCCAAGTAACCCTTACCCATCTGTGTCATAATGTCACTCAGGACACTCAATTCATTTCTCACCAGGTTAGCAAGATGACCAAATCGCACAGATACAATATAATCCAAAGCACAGTATGGGCTTCATCATGCTATATTACCTTGTTCAACTGTTCCTTGGTTTTGTAGTGGAAAGGTGTTTTCCTGAATTTTCCCTCTTTGTATTTTTGTGTAATGAATGTTATCCTTTTTTCTGCAGGGTCATCAACATGCAATTCTTCATCTGGAGGAAGATTTCCAGCCCAAAAACTGTTTGCCCTCTTATTTCCAATGACAATAAAGAGCTGGATGAGACAAAGGGAATAAATTATCAAATTAGTAAGAAGGATATGAAGCTAGCCTCTAAACAGTTTTCAGCTGCTACAAGTTGAAAAAGAAAGTTATTAAAGAAAATTGCCTTCAGGAGACAGCAGCCTCTCTCAGTCACTGACTATGGTCATCTACAAATGAATAATAAAGCCAGCAGCCATCATTTACCATGAATAGCAGCCAAGCTTTACAAGATAAATCAGTTGTAACACTTCATTATATATTAGAAAATATTAATTCAAGTTCAGAGAAGAGTAGCATGTGTTTTAAAGAAAACACTGATGGCTCCAACCCTCTCTATCAGGACCACTTTTTTACCACCACCACTTTTTAACATCCCAGGCAGCTAAGCTGGTAGTGACAAGCTTCCTCTCTTTTCCCCTTTCTTCATATTGAGTGCTGTCCAAAAGCATTTTATTTCTTTTACCCCCAAAATCTTAGGTACTTGGAAAAATACTAAGAGAAATTGTACATTTTGTTAGCAAAATGAATATTTGGAATTACACAGAGGTACATGATGCACAGAAACATCAAGTTTATTGTAACAGCACCATATTTAGCAGTTGTATATTCAGTTTTCTTGTGAGTAAAGCAGTAAATACCTCCCTTTCATACAGTAGGTTTCAAGATGGAACAAAGAGTTACAATATGACAATATACCTCGATAAGTTCATTGCTCCAAATGCTTGCATCCATTTTTAGACTCCGGACCTTGGAATCTCTTGGTCCTAAAGATCTGTGTTGTCCTGAAAATCCAACAGCATTACTTAACTAAGGTACTTAAACAGGGTTTCTCTTCTGTTTAGATAGCAAAAAAAGGTAATGAGCCAGATTTATTCTACTTGCTATTTTTAAAAAAGGTTGGGTTTGAGATTTGAATAATTTAAATAAAAGCATAAAAAATACACCTCTTTTTTTAAAGAAGTTAATTTCATTTCACAGTAATGAATTAAAAAATAGGCTGTCTCATGTAGACTATTTCTGGGATAGCTTGGTTTGAAAGGAAGCCTAGAATTATAAATTATTTCCTTGAATCTACAGCAATATAAAACATGACAGAACTATATTTCGAGCAGTATTTGAAAAAGCTATCCCTATTGGCAGTAATATACGTGCAGATGTAAAAAAATTAATACCCAAAATTTATACACTGAAAATTGTTATTCTTTGGCATCTAGCCTTGCAAAAACCATTCCTTTCCCATGAAGTGTTAGGGTGTCTTAATTTTCACTAATTGTGAAGGAAGGTTGACCTGAAAGAACTCAGTCACGACAGACATGTCATTTATGCATGGAACTGCTCTAGAATAAGGCTGACCTTGGTATTAAAAAAAAGTTATGCTCATGTTTTGTTTCTCAAAACTTCTACGAGAATAACACTTTAAAATAAAATAAAAAATAAAAAAAAACCGCCAATACAAGGACATACATAGATATGCAAATATGACATTTTGTAGAACCCACATAGCTTGCCATTAATTACTCTACCTGCACACTTCTTACAAATGACAACACAGAGATTGATGGATGCCCAGTCAGGACCAGGAGCTTTACAGTCAGCGCAGCTCCTGTTGGACTCATTGAACCAAATCTTCTCAGCTACTTCATAATCAGATAGAGTTTCTGCTATTGATTGCTGGAGTGCTTCAATCCAGTCTTGTTTCTCTCTTTCTGACTCTGCTGTAAAGCTGAAACAATTGACTTTTCTGTGTTATTGATCTTTATTTTAAAGCCCAATTAAACATGGTCTGTAGCCTCCTTATTCATTACATTTACACCAGAAATCACAGTCAAAAATCTTCCTTCACACAGATATTAATCCTAAGATGAAATGTATTATTTTGTATTTTTAAATTCAACAAAACTCCGTTTTAGCATTGTTTTCAACAAAACCACTACTAGTAAAAAGTAGGTAGCTTTTGTAACATTCATGGAACATCCCTGAGTTAATTTCAATCCTTTCATGTTACCAATTACCAAACTTAAACACTGAACTTTAACAAAAGCATAGAATGATATAAGGAAACGGGGAGAATTAAAAGAGAATTAAAAAAAGATGGGAATGAAAAAAATTACGGGGAATTAATAAAATTACCGCGAATTTTTAAAAAACTAGCTTTTCATTTAAACTCATCTTTTTAAAAATTAAATAGTAAAAAAACCATCAACATGGTCATGTCTTAAAAAGAAAATCAAAGAACTAGCTATCTACCAAGTAGCAACAGATTCAAATTGCTGATCAAGACTATTTTACCTGCTAGCTGACTGAGAGTGAAAGTATTTCCTAACATTTAACAATCCCAGGAGAACAAAGAAATTTCCTCCTTCATTACAGCGTTTCAGTTAAGAAACACTACAACACTTAACAAAAGGCTTTTATTAGCATGTACTTTCATTTTCTTAAAAATCATTACAAGTCTCAGCAATCAGCCAAAGTGAAACTTTCAACTACTTTCAACCAAGGATTTCTACAAGGGATAGCACATGAAAGCTTCTTTTCAAATAAAATGCATATGACTAAATGGATGCAGCATTATTTCACTATTGAAGTTTATTACTCTTTAGGATGAAGTCAGTTTGTGAAACTGGAGGAATTAATTTCTCTTTTTGTTTTCCTTTTGCCCTTGCACAGAATGAACAAAGAAGGCTGCATAAAAGTACAATCCTGTGGGCATAATATGCCTAGTCAGGAGCTAACAGATGAAGCACACTAAACAAATCAAATAAAATATTCCCATTTTTCTAAACATTGCTGGACAGCCTTAATAAAAACATTACCTTTCCATCCAAACTAGCTATGGTGCTGCAGTATGAAACCAGTATTTCTTTAGTACCATAGTTAATTGCATATTTTGTAAAGTAAATACTCAAGCTCTTACCTAAAGCTTTTATAAGGAGTAATTATTTCAAAAGATTGCTTTGCAGCCCGATCCACTTGTTTTACATTTGCCACATTCATAGGGATTAAAGTGATACCAAATCCTGTTTTAAAGTCCTAGGAAAAAGACAATAAAGGTTTAGAAGGTTGTCATTCAAGAATAAAACATGTAAAGAAAAATCATTTCAGCATGGTCCAAACAAAACAAGATCAGTAACAGACATCTTTGCCACAACATATAAGCCACTTCTAATTTATTAATGGATAAACAAACCTCCACTAAATTTTACCCAACCAATAATTTTCCCACTGCTAGAATGACCTTACTTGATTGCTGGTAGGAGTAAAAATGTATGCTCAAACTATTAATAAAGGAAAGAATAAAAAAATAAGTTTAAACAATAGATTGCATTAAAATGTGAATGCAAAATTCTGGAAGGATATAGCTTAAATCATGCTTTAGTGTCTAAATAAACATTATAAATCTAAATCCTTCTAACTGACAGCAGTTTTTCTTGCTTTAAGACTGTTTTAACAAACTAAATATGTACAATACAAAATTCTTTCTTAAACCTTTGATTCCTCATTCTTCTGATGTAGAACATGAACTAAACACATCTTTGAAAAAGGTCCTATACAGCAGCTAAAACAGAAAAAGAGTTAGTTGTGATTCCATTACAAGAAAGTACTTTTATCTTAAGTGAACAAGTGAAACAAGTGAAATTGTTTGGGGTTTATTTTATGCATGGAAAAATGTACTAAAACCAAAACTTTTGTATTGACAGAATTGGGAAATAAAATGCAAGCTCACACTGAGCTCCTGTGAGGGCCTCTCAAAATGTATGGATTTTGGAAAATCAGATGAATACGTACGTTATTTCTTATCTATCTGGAATACCATCAGCATTTCCTTCTTTAAATTTATTTACATGGTCATCTCAAGGCAGTCACTTCCACACGTTTAATTTCAAGAAGTAAATTATACTTCTTGAGAACAGTAAATAAATCAGAAACAAAACCAAGCTGTATCACCCAAGCAAAGAGCCAAATTCATACATCTTACATTTGCATGTTCACTGTTACCTCTCACATAACAAGTAGTTGGGCACAGACTGATAAAAATAAAAGCACTGAAGGGTAAAAGCTTCAGAGTTGCCTGCTCTGAAGAGAGGATTCTTTTTTTTGTTAATACATATTTAAACCTGCATCACTGACAAGTTTCTCTTTGTAAGATTCACAAATTTTTGAGCACTAAGACCTACAGGGAGAGCATACTTCACAAAACTCTTTTAATTTTATTTCCCTATTTCAGTTATGAGCAAATAAAACTATCATTGTAGCCAGGACTGCTAAGGCTAAATCTGACAAAAGCCACATATATGTGTGTGCCTATGCACAAGCAGAAGTATCAATTTTATCACACAAGGCACTGAACACAATAATGCCCCAAAAAGCATAATAATATCCATTAAAAGATGGGATTTTTAGAATGACAGAATTCTTACTATTTAAATATACTGTGAGATAAGTTAGCTAATGTTTCCTTGCCAGACTTCATATTAAGAATTTGTGGGTGTTTTTTTACATGCCATTACCTTTGACAGTAACAGTGGAGAACTAGGTATGGATTTCAAAATAAACCTTTATAAAATGTAGAAGTTTTCAATAACTAACCTATTTTAGCCACTTCTCATATAATTTATTTTAGAAAATAAACAAAAAATATAAATATTTTTAAATATTTCCCCTTTTCTTCTACCCTCTTATCCTGTAACCTAGACATTTTTATTCTCTCCCCCTCATCTTCAGTCGCCACTTCATTTGTGTGTAAATCAAGGGGGTTCATACTGACACACCTCTCAGAAGAGAGAAGAGAGTTCTGTTAAGCCTACACAGTCCCTAATTCACCCTCTTTGGGAAAAGAGTGGGCAGAATATCGTCCTTTTGAGTGTGAACTTGACAGCATCCTCGGTAGCAGTGAAGCATTCTTAACTTCACATCACCAGTGAGAAAAAGAGACGCATAAAATAGTAAAAAAGAAAATACTGAGGACAGAAAAATACAAAACCTTAATTTCTACCAGTGAAATGAAAAAAAAGAAACCTAACCAAAACAACCCAAAAGCATTACCTTTGTAGAATTAAATGGTTTATGCTTCTGAGCTGTAAATTGGTTGCAAGTTTCATTTGTTGATTCAAGTATTTTAAATTAATTAAAATAATTTGCCTTAAGAAATCCTGATTTTCAAATGGGAGGTAATAAACAGAGGTAATAACCTACACAGTACAATGTATTCTTTGTTTATTAAATAACAGCTGAAAAACCACAAGAAGCCATGGTTAAAAGGTGTTCAATACACTTCCAGATTAAAGTTCACTGAAGGTAAATGATTAACAAAGACAACCAAAATAATAACTACCTTATTGAGCCAGATCAAAGTTCCCCTGTAGAGTAGCTTCCCTTTAGGCATTTCCTACTGGTGATGGTCATAAAAATAATGCAAATAAGAAAAGATACATGCTCATCTTCCCAAAAAAGCTTCCAGCAATCTAAGCACTTAAAATTCCTAGACAGTTGCAGCAAAGAAAATTATACTTACTAGCCACTGACAGACACATCCTCAAAGAATTAAAAAGCCCAATAACAACATGCTTTGAGGTCTCTGCAGGATCTTACTTCATACATTTCCCCAATACTGGTTGCAAAAACAGGAAGTCCGTCTGTATATGTATATTGCCACCTGATAACTGAGACTTTTCAATTTTTTGCCTGACAACTGAGAATTTCATTACATAACATAAAAGGAAAGAAACGCTAACTAAATTTCATTCACCTACTTATTCCATAATGTTTCTTATTGAAAATATTTATTCTATATTCCTTTCAGACTCTTTCTTATGCCTTCAAATAGCTGGTTGCATTTCCTTTCCTTGAAGCAAAATGGAACAAGCGGCATGGAAGCAACCTGCCACACGAAGCTGACACACAAATATTTACGTCTGTGAAAACAGACACCAAACTTTGCTGTACTACATTTAACAATACAGAACCAAGAAAGCACTCTAGAAACAAAGTGAATTAATTTGAAAGCCTTTACCTTTAGGTGCAGCACCAACCCTCCAAAATTTGCACACGTGCGCAGTGACAGTGTCTGAACATTACAGAAAGAATAACTCATTGTGCTTTACATTCAGCAAGGGCATGAGAACTTACAATACTGAATTCAGTGTGAGGAATGTCAGAAATGTTAAGAAATTTGAATCTACTTTTCAGAATAGAATATGGTGGCAAATTAAGCAATTTCATTGGTACATTAGAGTGAAGTTATTTCCATAATGGTCCAAACAAACTCCTTAGGGTAACTGCACAACACGTGGTATAAACCTGGCTTTGTGAGTAACAAGTACACTAGAATTTAATTTTCAGTGCTGAAAATTGTATGCTTTCAGAGTGCAGTCTTCTTCTCTACTTCAGAAACAGAAGTGGGAATTGGTACAGGGAAGAAAGAAGTGCTCCGCTTTGAAAGATGAATTCATTCACTTTGAGTGCACAGAAGGACAATAGGGCTATTCAAGAACTATACAAAAAATATCGACAGCAAAAGCAAGCAGTATCTTTTCAGAATAAGAATTGTCTTGCTTCTACCCACTGAAAGCTCATTGTTTCAGATACACTGAACTGCACTACGCTTTCTGACAAACGAAGAAAAGTTCAAGATTCAAAAATGCACAGAGAAAGAGGAGGGTTGGGTTTTTTTGTTTGGTTTCATTTTTAAATTTAAATATAGATATGACTTAAATGTCTAGCCATACTATCTTTATGAATTCTAAGAAAGGTTGAAAAACGAGTTGACAATAAGAGATTTAAAAAAAAATTATAGATATAATAATAGATCAAAAGTATTCACTAAAAATACTAAGCTAAAAATACTTAGCTAAAAATACTAAGATGAGTACTGGCTTTCTGATTAGCTGTTGTTCCTTCCTGAAGGGTGAATGATTATAATGCGAAAATGTTGCTGTCATTATCATCCCTGTCTGAAAAAGACATAATCAATGAAAACCTGTCATCTGTATATAAATCATGAAATTTTTTAAGTTTTATTTTTAAACATACCTTTAACATGTATCTATAAAGTGCCTCTCAGTGTACAAAACTGTCCTCTTTATTATGCATTATCCTTTCATAGGCAAAAGCTGCCCAATGACAGGCTTTACTAACATTTCTTCAATTCTATTTTGGATTAATATATCAAGGAGATTCAAAATAAGTCAAAATAAGTCTCATACCTTTTCTAACATACCACCACTGTTTTATAGACACAGAAAAAAAAGCAAGGCTAAGGAACACTAAAGAATATATATATAAAATCATGCAACTATATCTGATAAAGTAAAATTTTCAGAGCTGCTGGACAACTAACTGTTGTCTTAAAAAGACAGACTTGGGCACCTTTCTGCATGCCAGTCATAAATAAATTTGTAATCCGAGGCTGAACCTTGTGACTCTCAGTGAACACACTTTCTCCACAAAATTACACTTTTAAAAATGCTCTTCTCATACCTAGAAAGTATAATTATTTTTCTTTCTATTTTTTCCCTTCCACTTGGTTATGTTGCAGTAGCACTAGGGCTGACATTCTTACTGGTTTAGTCAAACCAAAATTCATCTGAACACAGGAGTTCTAGAGATGCTGCTTGTGTTACTCAGCATTTACTGTTTCAGGAGTTATCATCATGTCTTTGCATGCACTGTCTTTCATGGATCTAACATTAGCTCCTCAATGTATGAAGTTGATTTAAAAAAATCTTTGCATCAGGAAAACATTTCATAGAAATGAAACAAAAAAAATGCAGCCACCATTACAACTTTACCCATACCCCTCACAGAAAAATAAAAAGTTAGCTAACTTAAAATACTGAAATAAAATAAATACTGAAAATAATAGGTTAACTAACTACTATTTTCATATTAGAAATATCAATCCATACTTTTATTTCTTTCTTTTTTGGTAGAGGACTAACTGGACAATAGCAAAGAGAAAAGGAAAATTGCTGACATGAGTTCAAGAGACTATTTCTACATACTCACACATGCATATACACACATAAGTATATACCTTAATATATAAATATATGTTTGCAGCTTATTTTGAAGTAAAAATAATACAGAAGTACAGAACTCTGAAGTACAGAAATAGCACTGATATACAGTGAGAACACAACACTTTTGGAAATTTTACATCAACTGAGTATTCTCACTGCACATCAGTCTCCTGTGTATTATGAGATCAAGGTGCATTTGCTCTTTTTTGTCTTTGGCTGTCAGATCTTGAGAACATGCAATCAATATTTAAGTGTGTGCATGCAGATAGACGGATATCTAACAGTGACAAGAGGTAACAAATCAAGAACATTATACCATATATAAAGATATATTTACACACACAAATATATATGTATGTGTTTATAAATGCACACTTCCTTTGCTTTTTAACAGCCATCTTTCAAACCACCCTAATTTATAAAAAGATTATTCATATTTCTAAAACTACTCTTATCCTCCTGCCCATACTCAGAACATTCTTGACCTTTAATCACAGTATCTCTGATAAGAGTTCCAAAAGAGGACCTTGAATGGTTCCTTGAATTTACCATTTAATTTGCAACAGCTCTTTAGATTTACCTTGGGGAAGTTACCACAAAGTTCGTGACAACTACACTATTCCTGCAAGATCTGAAAGTTCCCTTAACAATTTAGCATGATTTAGTCCTTTCCTTCATTCTTACCCCATGGTATTTGGTTCCTTCCAAACAACCAAATTATTCCAGAGAGAGTAAAAGCCAGTAACTAGAATCATTCAGATGAAGCATTCATAGTTTATTTCCTCTCCTCATTATTTGGAGGCATTATACTTCAGCCTTTCCAGCTATTAAGGAGGGCTAATTTCTGCCACAGAATTATGGGAGAAATCTGCCTTCCACATTAATGAAAAAATAAAGCCTTTTTACATATTAAAGATTTTAAGAAAGAGTGACTAGTAATGCAAATTGCTTTGATGATATTAAGTTTACACAAGTTTTAATGATTTCCTCTCCTTCTATATGTACTGAGCTTAGCGTCCCCATTTATTTTTCATCAGGCTTCTCTACATCCCTCATCACAGCCCAAAACCTTTTAATATAGATTTCCAGAGACAGTTACATATTGTGGATTGTAATACGAACTCCACATTTGCACTCTGTCTTGCAGTGTTCTAATGAGGTCCCAAAATACAACCACAGTGAAGCATACACTATATAATTACATACTCAAAAAATAATGTTAAAAGAACATGAAGGTTGCTAACTCAAGCCCTGATAAGCAAAGATATGCTAGAATTCCATTTGTCTGTGCATGTTAGCTCTGTAGCTGAGTGCTCATCTGTTATGATATGTGAGGTAGTCAGATCATCAGTTTTAAGTTCTTCACTTAACTAAAGAAAATACTTTGCCCTGTTAGACAACAAAAATTATTCACGCTATTTTTGAGAGAAAAAAAAAAATTTAACGACAACCTGGCATCCATTTGGAGGTTACAAAGAAGGAAGACACCAATAGACAAGAAGAGCCACTTAGACTAGCTCTAGACAGTGCCAAGTAGTAAGCATGCCTGCAGTGGAGTATTTTGGATATACTGCTGGAATATATCCCTCTCTGTATAATTCCATATCATTATTTTATAAAAAAATGTAATACCTGTACTTTGAGATGGCTCTATGATGAAAGCCAGTACATAAGAAGTGGGAATAGCTAAGAGATTACTTTAAAAAATGCATTCCTGATGAACACTCTAAGGTAGTTACAACCTTAGATGTTACTTCTCATTTAAGTTACAGATCTCTCTATTCACTTACTACAGGAGCAATTCAGAATCCTCACTTCAGCAGTTATGTGCATGTATTTTGCAATATCAATACAATTTTATATTGCTTGATTATGCACCATCAGGCCCATGCCTTGCTTGTTGTATGGGATGGATCTAGGACACATGAAGATGAAAGCTCCCTTCCTTTATAGGCTGCAAAATACAAAAAAAAAAAAAAAGATGAGGAGGATCACATAACTGCAGTGACTGAATACGATACGGGAGAGTTAGCTCTTATCTTTGCCTTTTCCAGTTTCTACTCAGTGTAAATCAAAGCCTTAGCATACAGTCATTTCACTGCACGTTTTTCATTTCCTAGTACCTGACTTTATGCTCCAGGGTTTGATTTGCAGAACTGCTGAGCAATTGGAACTCTAGCCAAGACCTATGAAAGCAGTATTTTGAGCAGGTATAGTTTGACAGAGACCTATTCCCTCTCAACCACCCATAAAGGACTGGAAAAACAGAGAATGCTAAATATATGGATATTTCAATCCTTCATTCTGTTTCTCAAAACTGTGTGGTCACATGGAGGAGACAATCATGTTCCTTTACCTTACAGGAACTGATGAAAAATAAATCCCTCATTGCTCCTCAAAGAACATTCCTTTATCAGCGAAGGAATCATTTGAATGTAAGGCACTTTTCAACAGTGTGCTATAAAAAAAGCATGGGCTACATAATGAAAAGAAATTAAAATTACCAAACAATTACTAAATAGGCAATGCACTGAAAGAGGCAGTGATCCTGTGAAAGGAAATAGCATATTATAGTATCTACTGCACAATATCAAAATCGGATTAAATTAGGGTCTTAGAAGTAAGACCAGCTCTCCCGTGATTAGAGGGGTACACAAATCTGTAATTGAGGTAATGTTATCAAAGGTTTTTAGCTGAGTTTTTTTTTTTTAAAAAAAAACAGGTTTACACAACACAGGAGCATCTGTCTCCCCATGTAACCCCAAGTAATCTCTTACTCTAGATAGATCCATGGCTTCCATCAGTTTCAAAATAATAGCAGCCAATTAATCTTCAGGTCTTAGCAAGACTTAAGGGAAGTAGATCAGAACAGAAAACACAGAGTCTACATTTCTCCACTTCTCTACTGCCCAGTCCCACAAGAAAAGGCTTTAATGTATGGTCACAGTGAATTGAGACAAGATGATGCAATCTGGAAGGGGATGTTCAAAGTCACCAGCCACAAACACAAACATATAAATTAATAGTTTCTATTTCTTAATCTTCAAAAACAAAGAGAGAAGAAGACAACAGAGACTAGAGAAAATATCATAATTCCAAATATATATATGTTTCTCACTTGTGCTGAAACATGCCAAAAGGGAAGAAACAATCCATGCCATTATAAATAATTTTTATTTATGCAAATTATGTACTTCAGAAACAACATGTGCAAGTTCAATATAAGAACCTGAATTCTACATAAAGATGTACATTTTAACACAAAGCAGTTTAAAGTTATTAGTGAAAAGTAGATTTCTTGACTTAAAGGTACCGTAAGTCATTTGCACTCCTGCTTTAGAAATATACCAAAGGACCTGAATTCTTCAAATATTTCACAATTCAGAGCTCAGCTTTCTGCATCACAGGAAGTGTGATTCTGACCATATTCCATTCTTCAGACACATGCCTTCTTTTTCTTATCACCCAACATACTAAGAAAGCAAGAGTCTCACATCTGAGGCACACAAGACAAAAGCAAGCATCAAAAGCAAGCTGGTAATACTGCACACAAAACCTTCCTTGCGGTCTTCCCAAATACCCTGACAGGTACCCAAGCAAGAGAGACAAACCTGCTTTCTGTGTTATGTCCCTCACCACACACACAGAAGACAAGTGTAGGCAAACTTCCCATTTGAACAACTACAGTAACTCCCTTCCAGCAGAGCTTCTCTGCAGCATGGCGCTCATTCAGAAATCAGCACCTTATTAGCTAGAGAGGCTGAAACCATTGCAGCTACTTCACTGCTTTACTTTTGCTGCTTCATGAAAAATTATGAGGTGACATAAATAAACATGTAAATAAAAGTCAAAGCCTGTCAGGAGCAAGTACAGCCTATATTCAAGACTTTCACTTTTACTTTAATTCCAATAGTTATCCATAATATTGCCACATCTTTAAAGAGGCAATCGTGTTCCTTAAGTTGTACAACTTCTGACACACAAACTCATTCCATTTTAGAGCCCGTTTCTTGCTACTCAATTCACATCTTTTTCTTCCCAAAGGGATACCAGTTTAATATATGCAAATTCTAAAATTATGTGGAAATGCCTCAATTTTCCTTAATTTTAGTGGTTGAGACCTTCCAACATTTGTTTGTTTTTTTTTCATTCAGCTAAAACAGCTATCCCTATAGTCACCATCTCAAATTCACACACCATTTTAAACACTTCCCTGCAATAAGCACCAGAGCAACTCCTTTTCATACAAGGACATTTTTAAACATAGATATTACTATTACAATTTTAAGTAGCCATCTGGACTCTTCTTTGAAAGTGCTTCACAAATGGAAGCCTTCTTAGATTTAGCAAGACTGTTCTCTGGAGACCAGAAGGATCAGTGAATTTTAAGATACCACATATAGCTGTAATTTTCTGAAATCATATCTTTACAATCTTCTTGCCGAAGCTTTACATACACACCAAAGATCTTGTTATGTAATCATAATCCAGAAAAACTGCTTAAAAACTGTTTGAACTCTTACAGGATGGACAGATTGTGACCATTTTTGCAATACTTTAAAATCTACAACAGTTGTAATGCAAAAATTACAAACTTTTTGATTGGCCTTTTAGTACAGTAGTCACTAGATAAGAGAGAAAACTGTTATGACAGCCCCACTGGCAAAATTCCCCTAATGAACCATGAACTCCTCCAAATAATGGAGTGCCTGCTTTCCTCCAGAAATTGCCCATGGTGATAAACAAACATGATACTGACAAAAAAAAGTATCAATGACCAAGCACAGTGCTTTTACTTACTGACTACAAAAAGTAAGGTGTTAAGACAAACAGTCTTCACAGTAAATATGAAGACTTCTTATGTTATTAATTACTGTCTTCTTTAATAAACTGAAATTCAATTTTATTACGTGACATTTCACAAGCAGAAATAATTAATAACTAACATAATTAATAATATTTCAATAACCACAAACAAAAATAGCATTTTCCGATGGATAAAGTTTTCCAAAACTTTTTTTTTTACTCACAAACCTAATTTCCAAGTAATTTGCACTGCTCAAAATAATTACAAAGGAAACTTAATTTTTTTTAAAAGTTTCAACAGTTTTTAGAGTACCATAAAAAGAGAAAAAAATGTATTTATGGCCATCTGAACATATTCCAAACATATGCCATTTTATCATAACTGCATCCCCAGCTGATTTTGATAAAATGAGCAGTTTAAATTTCTGATCCTATCAAACTGAATTACTCTTCTGAGATAGTGTATATTGAAAACACACACACAGACCCATTATAAGAATAAATGGATGAATTACATGAAACATGGAGAGCTCTGGACTGTGCTAACCACTTTTTCCAGCTTGGGAAATTTTAGACACCTTCTGCTTAGAGAGCCATGAAGAAAAATGTTTCACTTTAACAGTTGACATTATGATCTTAAATTTAAAAGGGAAAAAATTAGCCAAGGAGAGTAGAGACCCTCACAAAAGCTTTTGGCCAGACAGTATAAACTCTCATCCATTTAATAAATGTTCACCTTTGCAGGAAAGAAACATCAAATGCTGTAACATTTCAGATTTGTTTAAAATTTGAAATTCAGAAATTTTTCGACAACCTAAACCAAAAAGATAATGTTTTTCTTTCTGAAATACATAAATAAATATTTTGTAGAAGATGCAAATTTTGAGAGTATGCACACATATTTGTTAACTTTGAAGAATATGCCAGACTTCATGGAGGTTCAGACCTTTCCCAGAAGCCAACGTGAAGTATAAACTTACCACTAATGCCTAGAAACAGCAACCTAAGGAGACCTTATTACGATTTGTGAATTCTTCCTACTTCTGTGACACTTATTCTAAAAAGTGAAGGGACAGCAGCACCAGTAGTTTTGCCATACATTCTTCTGTGCCTGGACCAAAAGAAGGCTGATGCCATGACAACAGCAACACTGCACCACAGCTTTTTATAAATTGAATCCTTCTTTCCTAACTCAGTCATTTCAGCATTATGTCTTCTGAGAAAACATCCTCCTTACATTTGGTTCAGCCAAAAATAGAGTGGGGTGGGTTTGCGGTTTTATTTGTTTGAAGGATTTGTTTCTTTGTTTTTGTTTATAAAGAAAATATTTTCTTCTGCTGGCTTTAGATTCACTCATACTAATTTGTTTCTATGTGACAAACAAAGATGAAAATAGCAGATAATCACAGAGAAACTGTTTTGAATTTTTGTAAAGCAAAATCACTTATGGACACACACACAGCTACTGCTTAGCAGCTATTCACTTTCATACCTGCCCAGGCTTTATGCCATAAAGGTAGTGATGTCACATAAAAAATATAAAAGAGTTTCAAGAATTAATACAGTTTACAAGTAAGCAATCTACTTCTTACTACTTAAACACTGAAGTGGTTACAGTATTAAATGCTTACAGAGATTACCGAATTCCTAGTAAATCCGTTGTAAATAAGTTTTATTATGAGTCCATATGAAAGCCATTACCATTTGATTTTAGTGAATATTTTTTTAAAATATTGATTTTACAATAATCAAAACTAAGATGGGCAATTATGACAGCTAAAGAAGGATCTGGATCTAAAATATCTGCACTATACTTATGTTTCAGGACTGTGTGTAGAATTAATACACCCTCACAAACAAACACAATGCCTTTGCCATAATGAATTTAATTAATTTTTTAATGACTATCACCTCCCATCACAAATTTTGAGCTAAAGGCACCTTATGTAAAAATAAAGTAAATTCAAGCTTTCAATGAAATTATTTTCTTCATAATGAGGAGCAAAGGCTAATATCTAACAGAGAAGGACAAATTATTTGTAAAAATATGGAGCAACCATTCTCTAAAAAATGTACTTCAACAGATTAGAAGTTAGAAAGAAAGCAAAATCCTTAAAAAAAAGCCCTCCACATACATCTTTCATAAACTTTACACTCTCTATTACTATCTAGACAGCTAGTTAATAGAAAGAACACTAAAAATTAAATCTTTAACAAATTACCTCCATTTACACATTTATCTTCTGCTTGTTTCATTAAGCTTCCTGTTGTCAGCCACTGAACAATTCAGGAAGGTCTTTTAGGACCCACAATAAGCTAGATACATGGCTCCTTTGTAGCATCCTGATTGCACCTGTCTACTACACTTGTTTCACTTCTCAAGTCTCTCACTCACGCCCAAATCCTTACAAGCATGAAATAAATCTCACTCACCTGAATTTAATGAGAAACTGAAAAAACAAAACTTGTCAAGAGCAATGTTAACTCGTGCCTCAGAGCACATTCTTGGGTAGGGGCAACAGGCCTAGACTACAAGTTCTTTCTTTCCAAGATGTTGTGCTAGAACAGCCTTCAAAATCACACAGTGGTAAAAAAAAAAATCTGAAACACATATTGCTAGGTTCAGACTAGTCAAGATGCCTATACAAATCAGTGGTTTAGTGAAGAGCAGAACCTGTAGTGGCAATTTGTTCATGGGAAGCGACCAAAGCAAACAGGGAAGCACTGATTTACAGGCAGATGATCATACAGCAACATGACCTAGAGAGCAGGAAACTGAACTCACTTCATGCCATGGGGAAGCACAGGGATAAAAACACTGCTCTGGCTCATAACTGAAACTATGCAGATGCATCTCAGCACACACAAGTTGCATCAAAATTGCAACGACTCCATCAAGATAACACATAAAAGAGAATGTCACAAACAGTAAAAACAGAACTAGAATTACAAAATCACTCCAATTTAGGATATTCAGAAACCCAGCAGCAGCATTTTGTACTGTTTGTGGGTTAGGAGGGTTGTAACATGCTACGATTTTTAAGAGCAGGAAATCTACCAAAAAACCTTTCCATATTAGTAGGAATGGGCAGCTGCAATCTGGAAACGCACTAAACTTACAAGAAGGTATATTTTCTCAGCATGAAGCTGTCATTTAAGAAACTAGGATGAAGAATTCAGGAATGAAACAAAATACTGCACTGAAGTGAAAAACTGGCAATTGACATGAATGGCAAAGCTCCAACTGACATTCAAAGAGATGGAAATTCACCCCAGGTATCTGTGTATAGATCCTACGAGAAACAGCTTTCCTTATACAGCCCCATAAATACTGAAAATGCAATGCATCTTTAACTTTTCTATTTAAAAAGACAAGCAGCTACAACAAAATCTGCATGTGCCTGTTCAGGTTCATTTTAAAATAGATCTACATGCAGTATAGGAGAATCAAATTTCGGTGTGAGGATAAAAGACCTGCACAAATAGAAGACCTGAAGAGCACCACAGAATCACACAGAACTGTGATAACATGCTCTGCTTTTGTATCTACAGTGCACTCTATTAACCTTTACTTTTTCTTCTCCCTGTAAAATTCCCCTACATCTCCACTTGTACATATTAAGAAATATGTTTCTGATATTCCACACCACATCAGTGAGAGACGGATGAAGAAACAGTTTGTTTCTTCTGAAACACAGAAGTTACATCTACACAGTTTCTGCAGATGTAGCCCTTTCATTGTTACATCATGCTACTATTTCTACATTAGCATTTATTGCTGAGAACACCAATAAAGACACGTTTCACACTGCTAATTGTACATTTTACCATAAGCAAGTACCTAAGGATCATTGTTGTCAACATCAACATGTTGTTAAATTAAACAAGTTGTAGATCATCCCCCTTTTAGCTGCAGCACACATGAAAAACCAACTTATGCACTTATTCAGGCTGAAATAAACCCTTTCTAGCTAAGTCCTGTAAAGAGGTTCCTGCCTTCTGCTGGGTGGTTGGTTTGTTTTGTACAAAATAAGATGAAAGATCGTAGAATCACCTTTGCTTCTCTTTGTGGGGAAAAAAAAAAAAAAATAAGTGCAAGGTGAAACAAACGAACCAGGAATCCATCTCCCACATGGGTATCAGTGATGACCAGTCACAGCACTGTCTCCTTCTCTTCTCTTACAGCTACTGGGGACTAATGAATTTTGCCTTGATCAGTTTCTCAATTTTTGTTATGACCCCCATCTCCTGTCTCATCAGTTTTCTTGCAGCCCACTAAACTGGCAGCTGCTCAGTTCCTTCAGGGGAAAGAAGCGACAGCCAATTATAATAATGGGCAGCAATTACTCCTGTGTTGCAGGAACTGAGCTGCTGTTGCTGACTGCTGTCATTTTATCTGCCTTTGAACTTCTTTATGACCCCATGGCAAGGAATAACAGCCCTTGGCTGGAAAAAGCATCATACATACAACATCCTGCAGAGCCTCTCAAATAAGTGCCAGACAGGCTGATTGTGAACCAGGAAGCAGGACACAAAGCCATATGTGTTATACCAATGCAGCCACTCTGCTTCAAATCTTTTTTAAACCTCACTCTCATATCTCTAACACAGGTCTGCATACTGGACTTAAACCACAGACAAGGATAAATGTGGGCAAATGCTACAGTGGATAGAGACTCCTCTCTGCCTGCCTACAGAGCATAGAAACCTCTACAATTTGGAAACATTGGCTGGTACAAGACAAACAATTTTGCAATAACTGAAAGAAAGACATATGCACAGAAAGCAGCAGGAGTTTTTTTGTAATATTTTTTAATAGCCTAACTCACCTTAAACAAATAATGGACATAAAATCTATTTGATGTAATAATTAAATAATGTGTACCAGAATCCCCAAAAGGATAAATAAAGTGAACAATGAAAGTGTTTATATCCATGAGTAAAACACACTCCTCAGCCATTGCATTATTTGGGTCAGCTTTTTTTTCTAAGTAAATTTATTGAAAATGCCATGGAGGTACAATAAAAAGGTCTACCAAGAAGGAAAAAAGGACCAATAAAAACAAGGCAACCAAATAAAAATTTTTTGAAATGCTCAAAACACACTAATGTACATCACTAGGCATGACTGACAATACAAGCAAGATTATTTCTACATTTATTTCATGAATCATAGCTTTCTATATATTTTCCTGAATATATTTTTCTTTCAACCATTGTCCAGGCCTGTTCAAATGGCTCTCTGGATGCCTACAGCCAAGTGTTTTGACAACCTTCCATCCTAAGTGAAGGTAACAAAACTTGATTTCTTCTGCTCTTCAGTGCATGTAAGATTTTTCACCTGTTTCTTTAAAAGCATTAGATATCAATCAATCATTCTGATGGATCTCTGAGGGGTCCTGATCCACATGCTGAGATGGAAGTAACTTTTGAGTGAAGTTTTCTGGAAATATATCTAAGATATTGGTTTTAAAATCAATGGGATTTAAACATGTCATCCCTAAAGAGATGTTATTTTGTATGCAAAATATTTGAAAGAGAGAATTCAATTTAATAACATGACACTGAAGTGTTTCATGTAGTAAGAATTCAGTCTGAGTTGATTAAGTTCAAATTTGTTGGCCTAGCAACTTATTAACTAGGGACAGAAATTATTGCTGAGAAAGCACACTGGGGTATTCCCCACATTCATACTAAGCCGTAAATCATAAATTCTCTTCCTTTGCTATAAGGATGGTTGATTTATTTAGCATAGAATTTGTAGATATAAGATAGTGGAGTATCGAAAATAATGTTTCTTACCTGAACAACACCATACTGCACCAAAGAACATAAAGAAATCAGCACAGACTAAGAAAAATAAAATATCTATGGCCCAAAAATATGAAAATGTCACTTCAGCTACAATGTTATTAAGGATCTTAGTGTTTTAAGGATCATCTCTATAATTCTTATTTTAAACTATTCACTTTGCATAACTACCAAAAACTCCAATTGGCTAATTATTTTAGTATACCAACAGCAACTCCACCTACTCTCTCAGCACTGCCATCAAAGCCACTGTCCCCATTTCCAGCCCACGCTGTGGAGAAGAGAACAGTTTTAGAGCAAGTGTCTATTGTTCAATTAAGCATTTTTACAAAAAGGTGTGGAAATTGAAAAAGTATGACAAGGAAAAAAGGGAGGGGGTACTACAAATTCTGGGTATTTTCAAAAAGTTGTAATGGTCCTTACTCTGATGATCTCCAACACAGATTGAAGTAAAACCACCCAATCTCAAAAATCACCATGGAATAACTACAGAAATCCATGAATCCCAAAACTGTTGTCTTTATGAACACTGTGCATTTCCTGCATGATCAGCTATTGCAAGCTAAAGTCATCATGATGAATCACTTGTTTTTAAGTGCTTGGAGTTCTAAACATTGCAGTGTCAGCTACAAAGCTCATTAATGAATTGCAGACATGTTTCTTGGTCTCCTCTGGTGCACACTATTCCATTTATTTAGTTTTGCAACCAAGAAAACTTTAATCATCATAAAGTGACTGCCAGTGCTCATCTGATGATACTTGTCATAGATTAGGTAAATCCCAGTCCTCAGCAATACTGTTTCTCCCCTTCAATCTGGACAAAAGAATAACCCGTTACCTTGCACAGAAGGATATCTGTACAACTTAGCTCCTTATTATATAGGCACTGTACCAAAAAAGAAAAACATCCTTCTGTGACATTACCTGTCTGAGCTCTGCCACAGGAAGTATAGACTGAATTCAGAAAGCACATCTACTTAATTGAATTGTAATGGATTTCAAACCTGGCAAGTTAGTAACAGAATTTATATACTAAACAAAAAATTGCAATAGCATATTATGGTATTTTTAGCTAATTATGACATGGAATTCACATATGCTATCAAGGAAGTCTGGTGACAACAGATGAGGAGAAGATTGAGATTTGAGACAGCCAGCTTGCCTTCACCAAGCGAAAGTCTTCCCTAAGTAACCTAGTGGCCTTCGATGATGGAATGACTACATCAGTGGACAAGAGAATTGTCACAGATGTAATTTTTCTGAGTTTCTGACCTTTGACACAGTCCCCCACAACATTTCTTCTCTAAATTGCAGAGATCCTGATTTGATGAGTGTACACTGAGAGTCACATTGAAAGTCACATCACTGGTCAACTACTCAGACACCCACCGGACATCAATGACAGGAGGTCCCCTCAGGGATCTGCACTGGGACCAGTGTTACTTAATATCTTCATGAATGACATAGATTAAGGGATCAAATACACCCTCAGCAAATTTGAGGATGACATCAAGTCAAATGGTGCAGCTGAATCTCCCAAGAGACAGGATGGTCTCCAGCGGGGCCTGGACAAACTCAGGAAGTGGGCACATGAGAATCTCATGAGGTTTAACAAGACCAAGTACACAGTGCTACATCTGGGTCAGGACAACCCCCAGTATCAGCCCAGTCTGGGGGATGGACAGTTCCAGAGCAGCCCTGCCAAGGAAGACTTGGTGATGCTGGTGGGTGAGAGGCTGGACATGACCCAGCCTTGTGCACTCAAAGCCCAGAGTCAAACGTGTCCTGGGCTGCATCCAGAGCAGTGTGAGCAGCAAGACAGGGAGGGGATTCTGTTCCTCTGCTCTGCTCTTATGAGACCCCACCTGCAGTGCTGCAGCAGCTCTGGGGTCCCAGCACAGGAAGGACACAGACTCATTAGAGGAGGGCCACCAAGTTGATTAGAGAGATGGAGCACCTCTCCTATGAGGAAAGACTGAGAATTGAGTTTGTTCAGCCTGAAGAAGAGCAGGCTCTAGGGTGACCGTAACTGCAGCCTTTCATTACCTAAAGAAGGATGGAGAAGGACTTTTTACAATAGCATGTAGTGACAGACAAAGGGGAATGGATCCAAACTGAAAGAGAGTAGGTTTACATTAGACATTAGAAAGAAATTCTGTATTGCGAAAGTGGTGAGACACTGGAACAGGTTGCCCAGAGAAGCTGTGGGTGCCCCATCCCTGGAAGCCTTCAAGGCAGGGTTGGTTGGTTGGGTCTTTGAGCACCCTGGTCTAGAGGGTGGCATCCCTGTCCATGGCAGGGAGGCTGGAACTAGATGACCTCTGAGGTCCCTTCCAATCCAAGGTATTTCACGACGATTCTAGGATGATCTTAACATATTTGTTTGTACCTAAGTTTGTGAAACAAATATGTGAAGATATGTTGTCTACACTGCTTCAGAAGTGCTCTGGTCTTCACTGCCGTAATGGCCATGTAATTTTATGTAAGTATTAATATTTTAGCTATGCTAATTAGTTTAATAGTAGAAATAAAGTATAGGAAAAAAAGGCTGAGGAAAGAAAGCAAACTAAACCAAATGCGGCAAATGCATAGAAATAACAGAGGAATGGGGGAAATTTGTTTTACATTGCCTTCAATTTAAAAGAGAAAAAGCAAACCAAAGCTACTGACTAGTTTTTCATCATGTTTCCTATGAGAGCTGACTAATATGCTTACAATTAAACAGAAATCAAACAGTGTTCTAGCTGCGTTTAATTCACCAGTATATCAAACTACTGAAAGAAGAGAGATCCAAGTGCTCTTGAAAAATACTTTCTTTTTCAGTTTCACTGTCACCTCAAACCTTCTTGTTGCACACACATGCAAAAAACAAGACTATGTTATTTAAGTGTGTATATATACAGATATATGCTGATTATTCAACCTTTTGGATTAACTGAATGCAGAAATAACTTTCTCGTGTGATTTCAAATAAAAAGATAAATGCAAACCCAGTCTACAATTATAAGAGGAAGTTCCCATAACAATGCTCTGGTTCCTCTATTTAGGACTTTTAATCCAATGCATTATTTTACCATGGGATTTGAAGCCAAGCTAGCAGTGTTTAAAAACGAGCAACATACACAGTGATGGACAACGGTCTTGGGAAATTCCAGTACTCTTAGAAGTAAATGGATTTCCCCAAAATTGCATTAATTGTGTTATAGCTTTATGGTAAGTAGACCTGAAACCTTCTACTGCTTATGTGTGCGCTCTGCCACTATGTAGAATCTTCATGATATTCAAACAAATCCCACTTTTCTTCACTGTTAATTTTTAAGTGATTAAGGTAGCTGGCTATGTATGTGTTAGTCATCCACAAACCTTGATGGAGCATTACTGAAAACTGACAACTTTGACCAAACCAGATTAATCAGGAAGCTTTTTATCACTGTGGAAGCATTAAACTTTTTACCATGTTTTATGATTGCTTTGGGTGTACTTACATCTCAACAACATCTTAGCATAAAAACAAATAGGCAGGAAAAAAATCCTCAAAGTTTAGCTGCACAAGAACTTAACACTAACTCTTACTTTTTTTTATTTTTTGGCTACAAGTCCTGTTTATGCCCTGCTGCGTGTTCTTTAATATTTTCTATAACCTAGAACAACATCACACACAAAATTATTTTTGAATGTAAAATGCAGATCTTCCCTATAAACATGGTCATTGACACATTTTTCTTCTCTGAGCCACTTTAGCAGCATATTATTTTAGATCTATTTTTTAATCTTTTAGGGGTGCAAAATCTATTTTTTAACCTTTGAAGTAGGGGTGCAATTAGTTTAAAACTGAAGATGTAATTGTCATAAAAACAACAAACCTTTTCCTCACTCAACACAATTTCTTGTAATCATTAATTTTGTATTCTAACAAGCAAGAACAAAAGATTTAAGGCTTTCTTACACCATTCAAGTTATTTCCTGTTCAGTTGTTTCTTATGTCATGCACAGCAATTGATCGTGGCTATGTTTTTGAGTGTGGAAAATTGGAAAGAATTTTTTGCAAGAACTGCTAGAAAATTAGGGATGTGACCTTAATCTATCATCCCAACTACAGTCTGATGCAAACAACTATATTTAAAAGAGGCTGGATTATTTGATTCCACTACAAGTCACCTATGTATCAGTGTATTTTGCCTTAAAACACTTCTTCATCTTAGTCTTTCCCCCTCCAATGTATTTGGTACATTTTTGGGTTGTTCCATTTTTGCTTTTTAACATTTGCTACAGATTTGTTTTGTTATGAAGGAAGAGCAAAGCTGAAATTAATTAAAAAAAAAGAGCAAATGTTGTTTTGTTTTTCTGTTACCTCCACCTATTTAAGGCGTTTCACAACAAGATGAGTTGTAACCATATTTGTAACCATGTTTGATCACTGTCTGCACTAGCAATCAAGTACATCACAGTTTCTTTAGTTTCCCAGTAATTACAAACAACACTTTGTAATTACTGGGAAACTAAAAAAACTAAAATCTCTAAAAGCACACATGTTCTTGGGGCATGGGAGATGTGGATGTGGGATGAGAATGAGAAACAGGAGAAACACAATTACAAGGATTGCACTTCTTCTTCTTGTCTCATTCTCAATAATTCCTCCTACCACTGCCACAGCCCAAACACATCAGGCATTTCTCTCTCCTTCTCTATCAGCCATCTAAATGGTCTTGTTCCTCCTCCTGCTTCCTTTTGTTGTCTTTACTCACCTATCTTTTTCCCTAGCATCCTCCTCAGAACTCAGCTGCTTTTCTCAGGCAACTCATCAGATCTCAAAACTTTTATTTTGTTTGCTGCTCAACTTGCATTCAACTCCTCTCCCCCATTTTTTCTCGTATTGCTGTTTCCATCACCTTGTACTCATTATATTCACAAATATAATCTTGATGATAAACCAAAGAATCTACATACATTAAAAAGAATTTCTCATTATGATTTAGCATGACAACCAATCATTACTACTCATCTTCAGGACTTCATTTAATTGTTCTTCTTTGGTAACCTTCCATTGGTAAACACTTTTGACTCTTCTTAAGAGATACTTTTTTTTAAACAGATTTCTCTCTCATTCATCATGTTCTTGATTATTAATCAGGATACCATTTTCTCCAGGTAAAACCAGAACATTTCCTAACAAACAATCCCTTTTGCAGAGTATCATTATAAATTCCCATTGTTGTATACCAAAAGACTTCCAAGTCTGCTCCTGAATCCCAACCACAATGTCTCTGCCATTGTATGCATGTATTTCAATATGTATTTCATAGTACCATAGAATGGTTTGGGTAAGGAGGGACCCTTGAAGATTATCTAATGCAATCCCCCTGAATCACGTATCCAGCAGGGGCACCTTTCACTAGATCAGGTTGCTCAAAAATGTTCCCCTTTAAGCCTGTATTTCTTAACAGAGATAAGGACATATCTCTGCTCTTATACAGACAGAGATTCATGCACACATCCCTTCTGCCTCCTTCCACTGACATTCACATCACTTCCTCTCTTTCAAGATGCCAATCTCAAGCATCAGCTTTGGCTTGTTCTTTCAGCTATCCTTGTATCAGTTCTCTACATTATCCCTCCCTTTGCCATTTTCTGCCTATTTAATATCCTTTCTCGTAATACATCCTTTGGTATTGTCCAGTTTTGCTTTAAATGCACCATTAGCATTACAGAAGAAATTAAAATTACTAGGCACCCTTACTGGTTCATTCAACATGAATAAACATTTCCATCTGTCACAGAGCAAATCATTTAAATCTTTCTCAAAAGAAAACACCCTCTGAAATCAATAGGAACATTGAGCCAAAACGAAACAAGTGGTTTTTAATAACTAATGTATATTATTGCTTATACATAACAGAGAGAATACTCATCATCATTCCAGCTTTAGCTTGGAGTCAGGCATGGAGAAAACATGTCACAAATTATTACAGCATACAGCCATACCAGTCCCCCATCTTTATATTTGGCAAAGTTTCCTCAAATATCCCAAATAAATACTTCTAATGACCCAAAGCAGTAACAAGATTATACTGATTTCTCTTTTCAAAGCCAAATTCTAGCACAAACACTATGACACCTAGGCTCTCCCCGACGTTAGATACCAGTAAATCTTAAATATAGCCTTACAAAGGCTATATTCAAGCAGACCAGACAAGCATTTGTCAGACCCCTTCTGATGGTAACCAAGGGAAGGTTGGCACTGCCACTGCAGACTGACATTTCAAGCCAATGTTTGAACTGCCACAAATGATCAGATGACTTTTTTTTTATTTAAGCATGAATTACTTTGAAACAGAAATGGGAATTTCAGCAAGCTGCAGGTTGAACAAATTGATCCAGTACGATTTACTTTTCACTTTTGCTCAAGAGAGGAAGTTTAAGAAATTTACACTACATGAGTCAAAGAAATTGATGGTTTCATACTAGCACTATATCACTGCCACAAGTTCAAGCTAAACCAATCACTTTTTAACTAGAAAGAGGCCTGAGACACGATGTTCTGATCTCAATCTGAACTTCACAAAGTTCATGGCAGTAAAGTTACAATTTGGCATTTGGCTTAGGATCTTCTCCACTTTTAACACTGAAGATTTTTTTTTTAAAGCAACAGCAGACTCTCCTCTATCAAGTTTATTAGAAATCAATGAATAAGCTCAATCCAATCTCATTTCAACATTGTAAGAAGTCTAAATAGGTGTCTTTTAGCACTGCAGTTATAATAAACCCCTCTAAGGCTCTCCGGGAGTCTAGTATGGATGTGAATTCCAATATGAACAGGATTTGAGGACATCCCTGGACAGATTTGCCTAATAATTACTGGCTCAACTGCAAACTTGAGGCAGGGAAGGATTTTTAGATCAACATCGCCCTCTAATGGATTAGAGCCGCACTGTGATGGTTTTCTTCAGCATTGCAGTAAAAATCATTCTGTTTTCCAGCTTGAAATTAAAACCCAAGAGGTAGCCAAAGAATTGCAGACTTTGAAAGCCTAAAGACAGAAGGTATTTCTTCTGATTCACAAAAACCCAGAAACTGCATAAAGAAAGGATACTGTTCAAATGCAAAACCTGCAGAGAAACATCTTAGGAGCATTTGAATTTTCTGGGGGTTAGACAAGTAGGCTTTGAGAAGAAGATGGTTTTGCACCATTGTTTACAATATTCATACACACAGGAAGAATTAACAGGCTGACAGCACTTCTAACCATTCTGTTTCAGGGCTTGATTTTGGTTTGCCTTCTGCTGCACTGCAGTCCGTGATCTTTGCAAAGCATCCATGTATTAGAAGGGAATAAATATCTAGCAAAGGGGCTGGATAAGGATGTGCTTTCATGATCAGATAAAGCAATTCTGAAATCCATGATGTTGAAAGGGCAGAACAGATACAACCCGCCACACAACAGCACAAACAACAGAACCGACACACATGTGTACACACAAAAAAAATTTTAAAAAATCTGTAGAAACAGAAAGTGATGGGGGAGGAGAGCAGTCTTAGGGTATCTGAATCATATAATCTGCACTCTGAAAATGCAGAAAAGAGCAATCAAGAACCCTTCAAGAGTAAACAGCTCTGTTCTATATCAACATACATTGCAGAGGTGGGCGTGCCCCATGTCAACAGAGGAAGTTCAAAACACTACTGGAGGCAAGAAAGATGTTCCAGTTATATGCGAGTAAGAACAAAGGGAAAAAGCAAAAATTTGATGTCTGGTACTGCAACACTCAAGAGGAACATAACTAAATTCAAATGACCTATCACTGGAGGAGAAATCCCTCCACAAGTCTGGATACCTTTACTCCTCAATCAAAAAAGCTCAGAACATTCACAAGGACCACTCAAAAATATTCAGGAGCATAAGATTCAAAAAGCCTAAGTCCTGAACGGAAAAGTGGCTTGTTAACAATGAAGATCCACAAAAACATTTTCATGGATGAGAATGCTTTCCATGGACCCTCTCTGATAAAATACCTGGAAGTGCCATGACAGAAGAGTAACATTGAGCACACTCATTGTGTGAGTCTCACAAGCAACAACTATGAAGTCAGTCAGCTTCATTCTTTCTAAATGCAAGAGCACCTCAGTGAAATACAGAGTCTCAGAAAGGTGGGGTGGTGTTCGCATCTTGGTTTTGTTCCTCCTTAAAAATGAGCTGTGAACTTAAATAAACTGACAGGTCACCTACTCATTACAATAATCAGGTTTAAAGATGTCAGTATATATAAAGAGTACTGTGCTCAGCTATGAAGACCAATTTCTCTCCTTGAGGATCATTCAGCAAAACATATGCTGTGGGTTTAAATTCAAATGAAACACAGCAAATACACTTTTGGTATCATATTACATATCTAAATAACTTCGGGAGTTTTTTTATGGTTACAGAACAGCATAAATCTATAAACTGTATCATGTGTGTGGTGGGTTGATCCTGGATGGATGTTAGATGCCCATTATAGTTGCTCTATCACTCCTCCTCTCCCTTAACTGGACAGAAGAAAGAAAATATAACAGAAGTATTGAGGAATGAGGTAAGGACAGAGTGAGATCACTGACCAATTACTGTTACAGGCAAAGCAGACTCAACTTGGGCAAATTACTTTAATCTTTATTTTATATTACCCATCCAACTAGATAGGACAATGAGAAATAAAATGAAATCTTAAAATATCTTTCTTCCACCCCTCCCTTCTTAACGGTATTAACTTTGCTTGTGATTTTCTCCACCTCCTCCCCACTCAGCACCTTAGGGGGATGGGGAATGGGGGGTTGTAGTCAGTTCATCCCACTTTGTCTCTGCTGGTCCTCCCTCCTCAAGTTTGCCATGCAAACCCAATTACAACATTCTTGATTTGTTGGCTGTTGACTGACCTCTAAGAATGTACCTAACAACTAAAACTTCCTTGAAGTACAGTAAGTAGAAAGAAAATCAGATCTTTCTCAGTCGCTAATTTCCTGCCATAGCCTGGGAAAGAATGCTAAGATTTTATATCAAGAATTAGGTGGACCCTGAAACACACCTAAATAATTTCACACAGAGAAACTGGAAAGGAAGTGAAATCAACTCCAAGAGAGACATTTGAGACAGGGATTTGCCTGTAGACAACTTTGAAAGAAACAGAACAAGGCAAGAATGTAAAAACACGTCCCGCAATGCCATCCCAGGTTCCAGCTACATGAGGGTAATCAATTGCCTCACAAAGAAATAGCACCTGCTATTTAATGTCAATAGATTTTCCTTCCAATAGTTCACACAATTATTCATTGAACCCAACTATCCCCATTTATTCCTTGCCTACAGCACCCTAGAGAATTCCACTTTATATTATCATACAGTCATGCCCAAAACAAAACTAAAAGCCCTAGATTTTGGAAGTTGAAAAGATAGGCCTACTTCACATTTTTTAATACTGGATTTGTTTAAAATATTACAGTGCACAATAGAATCTGGCCAGTCTCTAGTCTTGGAAACAAAAAGAGCATCATTTCTGAACATTTCCCTGAAGTATCAGTTAAATACCACGATATATTTCTGTATAGTACATTTTCCAGGGCAGTGTATTATAAAACACTGCACAAAATAAGCCTTCTGATTAAGTTGAGTGCTTATGGCCCACATTTTAAGAGTGAATTAATCCCAGCCCTGACACTAACATGTTTTGACATTCAGAGCTTTTCACTTCACCTCACTATATATTCACTTTTTTCTATTGTACAACAGACATAATGATTCTTTGCCTGCTTTGTGAAGCCTTCTGAGAATTTCAGCAATAAAGTTCTACATATAAAGAGATATGCATTTATATTGAAATGCACCTATTCACAAAGAGCCATCAATTTCCAACTCACTAGTTAAACCATTTTTATAAGCTTTCATTCACAAAAAAGCACATGAAAAATTTACCTGCTCATTTTTGCAGATCCATACAGTACTCCCCTGAAGTAGAATAAAGATTTTGGTTTTGTATCCTTTCAGCTCAAGATATCCACTTTTCTCAGGGGTGACAGAAGTTCGAGACTGAGAGTTATTATCCGACATCAATTTCAAGGCATTGAGCATTGTATTAACCCAGTCATTTCTTTCTTCTAAACAAGAAAAAAAACTTAGTCAAAGACCATTATTTAAGCAGCAGCTTCATTCTTCTCTGCACATTGGTTTTCTCAACCAATTGCTATGTTGGTTGAACAGCAATGCCAAATAAGAGAGAACATCCACGTTGACAAGAAGGTGTACATAATAATAATGAGAATCTGTATCAGTGGAGGTGTTAGATGGACAGTCATCCAATTAACTCCCAACAATCAAAACAGCAATCTAAACAAACTGATGATTGAGATTCTTAAAATCATGACTGTTAGTTCTGAGATACTTTATCCCAGACAGCTTAAAGACTGAGGTGGCAGACAGGTGGCATGTTCACCTTCTGGAAGCCAGATCAATGGGAAAGAATTACAGCAGTTATGTAAGCAAAAACCAGAGAGCCCAAATATGATCTGTCACTGAAGAGGTAAATCATCACCACTGCTATTCCATGCTTGGCCATGCTTTTAAGAAAAAACACTTGGTAATTTACAATCTATTCCATTAAGGTGTAGCGTTTAAGCTTGACATTGTCAAGGGTACTGAGTAATTAAGAAAATGTGTGTTTGAGCCTCTCTGCATACATTATTAATGCAACATCTTACAAATACATGAACACAAGGAGGTGAAGTAATAAAGTTTCTCTCAGTCTCATTCACTATGTTCAGACATTTCACTGGACTAAGATCAATATACTTTAATGCGGAGTAGTCTGAATGAATTAGTTTGCCTTATGCAATTGGAATATCATGAATATTTCAACTGTTTGCTCTGAAAGAGCCAGATCACAAAATATATTGGGGCGGGGGGGGAGGTAGAGGGGGGAAGGGAGGGATTGAAATTTCTATACACAGTATATATGAAGCTGGCAATATTAGCTTGGAAGACTGCAGGAAGCACCACTGAAATAGTAACAGGTTTACTTCATAAATGGTATATGTGCAACATACAGCAAAAAAATACACAAATTTAGGTATCATAAAATACTTTGTAGAAAAGGAAGATAGCCTGACAGATTAGTGAATGAGATCCATCCAAGTGTTCCTATAAAAATTTTGCTTTAAAATACATATATGCTGTCTTGAAATACTCCAGTAATCTTTTCAAAGTACTTTAGTATAGCTGAGGGCATCAAATTACTCTAGAAGTGTCTTTTTTCAATGGTATTTCACTCTGCTGAAAAAAAATCTCACTGCATCTGAGCAAGTTATGCTCTAATTCACTGCTATCCCTTGTTTGGTTATTTATTTTGCCCCCAAAAGCCCCTAAACTTTCCAAACCCTTATATATAGTGCTTTCCCTCTAGATATTTAAATCCATCCAAAAGTAATGCATTTCTGATATCTCAAAATACATATAAAAGTCTCCATTTCAATATCTTTGAAGGAAGTTAAGTACCCTTTGAATAGTTCCAGAAAAATTCCCAAACACAAATCCACAGAAGTTATAGCATCAAGTACCAGTTTTGGTTTTTGCACATAACAGAAATCAAGCAGGGTTATTTACATACTTTACTGGGAATAAATCATCTAGTTCTGGGCCACATTCTTTATATAATAGGCATTTCTAACCTTAAGTGAAGAGCTTTACAGACAGCTTACTATGTCCAAAGATGGTTATATAGTGTATGAAAACGGAATTTCATGTATAACAAGTGGTCGCTCTGAATGTTTTACAAGTCAGCATAAGTTTTTAACATTTTTATAGTATCGAAGGCAATGGTCTAGAAAAAAAATTGCAGCCCCCCCCAAGATGTATTGCACCAAGACGGTTATATTACAATTTATGAAAAAAAAATTTAGAAGATAAATTAAAAAATAATAAAGAAATACATATTTTTAAACTCAGCTAAGAGCATAAAAATGACTGAAATTATTTGAGCCAAACCTGATAAGAAGGATTTGTTCATTGATGCTGCACTCCTGTTACAGCCTGCAGCAAATGTTTACTACTGACTATAACCCATAAAAATGGGATTTTGTAATGGAAATGCTGAGAGACCCCAGAGCTATAATGGCTCTGGCATGTACTGCTGTAAATACATATTGCACAATTCCTTTTTTCTAGGCATTCATTTTTATTTGATTGTTTCCATAAATAAATCAAACATGCACTGATATTGATTCCACATATTACAGCTGTAGGTTGATAAAGTGTTCAATTAGAAGGCATACTAACTGCCTTACTACAATTTACATTTGTAATATCTATCAATACCTGGCTGAAAATACTTTATAGGACAGAAAACCTCAGATTTCCTTTGACCACAGCATCACATCCCAAGCGTCATTCATTGTCTCTTTGTCAATTTTTTATCAAGTGGTGACTCAGAGATGACACAGGCTGTAAGAGCTGCTAGTGAGACTTGAGAAATGTTCAGACAAATTAATCTTTGGGAAGGATGAGGGAGGAGGCAGAAGAGTTGGGAAAATAGTCTTCTCATTTTGATATTTGAAAAAGCCATTGCCCAGCAATTTCCACTGATCTTACAAAGTTTGGCATTATCTCACTTTATGAGCTTACACCAACTGGATTCCAGAAATATTTCTCATCATATAACAAGCTATATTTCACAAACAGAATTTACCAACAATGATTACATGGCTTTTTGGTAATTTCTAGAAACTCATCTTCTACTTACCTTCCTTATCCACACGGAAAACAAAAGTCCTATGGGATGTGACAACTTCAAACTTATTATCCCCGTGAACTCTTACTGTTGCTATTGCAGAGAGCAGTATTATTCCTTTCGAGAACACTTCCTGTAATAAAAAGGCAGTCAAAATATTTAATTCTCATAGAATTTTAAATTTGTCTGATGTAACACTACTTGTCATGATGTTTAGGGAGTTCACCACACTTAATATAACTGAATAAATGAACCCCTTCACTGCTTACCTATCACCAACTTCACTGTTCTGGATCTATGCACATCTACTACCTTTTAAAATAGAATAAAATCCCATGATGAGATAGATTGTGCATATCAGAGATTCAACTTCATAAATTATCTCATAGTATTAATATTGCAAAACATCATGCTTTAATTTACAATTTTATGCCAAAGTAAATTACATTTACTATCTTGCAGAAAAATAATTTGAAAATATATAATTATTATACTTGTATGATAGAATCAGACATGGGAAAAATATTATACTTTCTCCAGTCAGAGAATTCCAGAGAGTTTTGCTGTTCCCCCTTGCAACATGCCAGTGGGTAGCCAATAAAAAAGGTAAATTCACTGATTTTATCCCTCAGTTTGAATACAAACAAGAGCATCACACTGGCAAAATACATTGTTCTGTCAGTGCTAACAAGAACACCCTAGCTTGGATCAGGTGTGTGCTTTTCTGCTATATGTTTGTGCTGGTTTTGGCTGGGATACAGCTAATTCCCTACACAGTAGCTGGTATGGGGCTATTGTTTGATGATAGAAATAGGATTCACAACACAGGGATGTTTCAGCCATTGCTGAGCAGAGCTGAGACAGAATCAGCCTTTTGTGCTCCTTGCCCCACCCCACCCTGTGTCATCTCTGAGGAGGCCGGGGGTGCACAGGAAGATGGGAGGTGATACAGCCTGGACAGCTGAGCCCAGCAGACCTGAGGGACATCCATACCACATGGCAGCATGTTCAGTGTATAAAGCTGGGGCATGTTCGCAGTGATGGAGTTTGTCTTCTCAAGTAACCATTAAGCAGAATAGAGTCTTGCTCTCCTGGGAGTAGCCAAACACCTGCCTGCCCATTAGAAGTGGTGAATGAATTCCTTGGTTTGTTCGTGCACAGCTTCTGCTTTACCTCCTAAAGTGTCTACCTCAACCCACAAGTTCTCATGTTTATTTTTCTGATTCTTTCCCCATCCTGACTGTGAGAAGAGTGAGTGGGTGTGGGGCATGGCTGCTGGCTGAGTATAAACCACGATAATTTGGGGTCAGCAAAAATTTTCCCAGTATTTTTAGATTTCCAACTAGATATTAGAACAACTGAATGGAACACAAATGCAAGATGGGGAAAACTAACTGCTAGTACTTCCTTCAAGTAGCTCACCTTTTAAACTAATCAACCTAAGGGTTTCGGGTGGGGGTTGACAGGAAAGAAAGCTGAAGCAGACGTGCATTTCAGAAATACATCTGCATTATTTCTGGATTCCAGAGTTAATGCTGCTCTTGTCTCCACTACACTTTCATGAATTCATTTTCTGACCAAGACAACTCAGATATACTGATAAAATTTATGATACAGATGCAGTAATAGTCCGAGTCAGCTCCCCATAAAGAAATTGTTCTGTAATAACTTCCCTCCCAAAGTATAAATTATTATAACAGACTTCATACAAGCACTCAAGGAACATGGTGAATGTGAAGCAGAAAGGAGACACTGGATCATTTTTTTGTTTACCGAGTTTAATATACTAATGTTGTTTCACTTTGAGGTACTAATACATGTCAGCAAAAGTAGTTTAGTGGATAAATAAAGAGAAATATTGAAACACAGCAGAAACAAGCATGTTACTACAGTTAAACACAAGGAATAGTCAGAATGACCATAGATAGAATTGCATTGCTATTTTCATTATGGCTATATTTGTTAAAAGAGTGATTTTAACATGTTTTTAATGAGGTTTGATATTAAGTTAACTACTGATCCTTCCATGGTAAAACAAAATTTTTCATCTACTGTTTCTGTAGGTGTTCAGTTATAAATATGTTATGGTGTTTGCAGGCATCTACTGGCTGTATTCGGTACTACTGCAAGAGAATAACAGACTGCTGGAAGTTACAACTATTTTATTTCATTTGCTCAAAAAAAGTCAATTTTCCTTTATAAGCTGAGCATAGTTTTGCTTTGCTATTTAAACAATCATCCATCATCCTTTTTAAAGCTTTGTTCTCCAAGGCATACATATTTTCAAATACAGTTTAAACCATAATAATTTATCAATCTATCTTTCTTGTGCAGCAGCTTTCCTTTCATGTGCAAAAAAATGCCTGTTAAAAAGCTCTTGTAGATCAAGATACAATATCTCTCTTTGAAATACTCCAGACTAGAAATTAGATGAATTATTTAAGAATATAGAAAACATACCAAAACAAACACAGCCAAGAACTTCACAGCTATTTATTCTGTTACTGAGTGGTGTAAACTAGTTTTAGAGCTGCTAAGAATTCTCTGACAAAAAATGTTCCAGCAGAGAAAAGCAAAATGTTTGGGTGAGGTTTTTTTATATCAGCTGGTTTGACAGAAACTTTAATTTTCAAGTAAAGCCCTACATCACTCCTCAACGGTTGTGATTCAGAGATGAGCAAACGGATCCTGGAAAATACCATTTTGGACTACTTTGGTTTTACTTCTACAACAGATTAAGTATGACCGATTTCAAGAATGACAGTGATTCATCTGTTTTGCAGTGAATTTTGCTCTTTGCAATATTCACTTGTACTGTGACACAACAAAATATTGAAGTTCTCCACTTGAAGAGTGAAATGTTTTTCCTAAATTACTAATATATTTGTCAGAGATGCTAAGCTGTTTTAAATAAAAACTTTCAACATAACCAGAAGTTTTTGCCTTTTGATAAAGTGCGTGGTAGAACACCAGATTTCTGCCAAAAGTAGGAAGAAATTTGAAGCAAAACTTGTGCATATAGGGTAGCTGAAAAAACAACTCAAATTCTACCTTCCCCTCCTCAGTTAACCACATTCTTTGAGACAAAGCCACGTGGGATGATTCTCTGATTACATCAGCTTTCTTAGGACCAGGAACATAGAAGAAATGAGAGCAAGACAGATTCAACCCAAAACTTTCCCTAGGTCAGATGCTGTTTGTTAAAAGCTGAATCATTTTTTCAGGTATGGAGATACAAAGTAAAGAAGAAATCTTTATCAAGTAGATGCTGATACACAATTAAAACAAGGTTAGAAAAATATGTTTAAAATTGGTGTTTAAATCATTCAAAGAAGTATTCATAGGGCATTTTCAGGAATAATACTCTCTGTGTCTTCCCTCCATAGTCTCTGGTTATTTCACTCTTCATTAGCCATGTAGTACACTTCCCCTTCTTGCGAACCTCACTCCTCTCTAGCTCCTAATTTGAATGACAAATAGAGCTATTTAATATTGGTAGTGTTTCTGGGTAAAATAAACAGTTCCATTCCACTGAGTCTAACCTTCTCTGCTTGTAATAAGAAGAAAAATATCAAGTATGGATTGGTTTCCTTCTGAGAACTACTTTTAATTGATACATGAAACCAAAAGTATAATTTCTTTATAACATACTTGTCTGTGTAGGAACATCCTAAGACAAACACAGACTAGAACAGACAGAACTTGCCATTAAGTTCTAAAATTAAAACAACAACTTCCCCACTTAAAGATATAATGGCCAGCTATGTAGATAGGAAAGGGGACATGCAAGGCCTTGCAAGGATCTCAAGCTGCACACAGGTCTTGATGGGTCTGCAAATAGTTGTTTATAATCTCAAGGTAACAACACACAAGCAACAGCAGGAAAACACTGATATCCATCTTGCATGAAATACAAACACCCTAGGTGTGGAGAGAGTGATCCAGCAGAGACTGCTGCACCAAAAACTCATTTTCTTGAGTGACACCACCGCTTGTTCAGCACAGTCCCACTGGGAATTAAGAAATACTGGTACCCAACTATGTTTTCCTCCTATCTGCAAACAATTTTGAGTTTCACCAAATTCTCAGTTCCCAAAATTTGCTTCAGACCTCCCAGTTCTTAGATATAAGATTTCTTCACTTATGTGTCTCACCAAGTTAACAAGTCAGACGCCCAGATTGGGTCAAACTGTATATACAGAGACCAAGCAGCATCTACTTCAATACTCAGAGTGAGGCTTGGGCTCAGATTCCAGGAAAGGCAAGACAGAGGCTTCGCCACAAGTGTTTGCCAAGCTGCTGATAGCCTAACCTACCACACAGACCTTTTACATAGAGGATGCAGTGTTGGTAGCTTCCTATGTATCAAGTGACACACTAAACATTCATTTCAACAGAAGAGAATACTTCTGGAATCTCTTATGGCAAACAGATGCATAACAAGTGCTATTCTAGCACAATTGACCTCCAAGTAACATTTTCAGTGACTTTCAAAGGGAAGGAAAAAAATAAAAATAAATTCCCAGTGCAGATAAAAGACTAAGATCTTTATCAGCATTTATTTCCTTAATTATGCTAGAGATAGTGTTAAGCAAATCCCATTTCTCTATTTTTTCAAGTCTTTCTTAATGATTAACACTGCTTTTCTGCTCCTCTGAAGCTGTGGGATCCATATTGCAAAAGGGTTTCATTTTCTGTCACTGTAATGCAAACATTATTCTCCTTATTCTATTGTTCCCTTCACCTACAAAATCGTGTCTTCTACTGTAAGTGAAGTAAGCAAGTAAAAACAGGATGTTTCAAATTTGCAATCAGTAAGCAAAAATACCAATGTAAACAATTTTTGAACTTTTTCTTAGTTCCCCAGCCCCTCAGAAAATAAACAGTCTCATCCTACTTCTGTTCTTACATCCTCACCCCATCATAAGGCATCTATAGATCTCTTACCACCAATCAGCATACTGTTTCAGAACTTTTACCTGAAACTCTATTTTCTTCCTAATGTAATATGCATCTGCAAAAGGAAATGGTTTCCAGGATTTAAAATAACACATATGCATGTGGAAGGGAAACTCAACTTCCCTTAACATGCATATTGTACAATCATCTACCACTTTTAAGTCTAAGAAGGTCTTCACTACTTCCAAGAGGAAAAATTAATTAGTAAATCACAGAGCAAAAGAAAAAGAATTTTGTAGTGCTCTGAAGGGTAATCACATGGAATTCCAAGAGAATTACAAGGAAAACATGCTTCGCTGAAAACCATTATTTACAAATGCATTTTTGTATCACATATAAGAAGTGAACTATTTTAATCAAAGCAGGTCACGAGTCTGCAAATGTTTCAGCAAGATTCAATCCTCAGTACAGAAGCAAAACCAGCCACATTGTAGTACTGGTTTTGAACATTCCCATGCAAACCTAACCTAGTTCCATGACATGCAATTATGCATAGAAGACAAACAGGAAAAAGACATTTTTAATCAAAGAGTCAACAAGTGTATAGGTTTGGGTTCTTTGGTTTTTTTTTTAATGTGGTCTTCCATGCTACTTTTAATTTTGCTCTCACAATCTCCAGCATGCTAGGCTCCCATGACAGGACACTCTGCAAACACCATCAAAATAACACCTCTCTTAAAAGTGTTTAGCATGATCCTGTTCTGTTCCAAAAACAGCAGCAGTGTCAGTCTCTCACTAAAGTAAAAAAAAATATGATGACATCTACCTGGAAAGGTGAGTAATACAAGCCCTTCTAGGAAACAAAAGGATGAACAATACATGAAGACAAGGACACCTTAAAATACTTAATTACAACTCACCCCAGTATTTTAGAATTGAAAATTAACATAAGACGGATATTCATTTCTAATTATTCAGATTCTAATTATAGTACCTTCTATATTACACAGATGCATTTTTTTCCAAACATGACCAAAACATGTCTCTTACCTTTTCATTGTTGTAATAAGAAATGCTCTCTCCATCAAATTTAACCCAGCGCTTCTGAAACACACGTTTGCTGTGAATCAAAAATTAACACAATTAATATACAGCTAACACTGGTTTTAAGAATGTCTCAATCACAAATTGTAGAAAGGTCAAATCTTGTTCAGCTTTCTGTTCAAATCAATATTCTGAACACAGAGCATAACTTTAAGTGCCACAAGCGCTATTAAGATACTTTCCAAAAATGAAAGCTCAAATGACCATCTCACTGTCATGTTTATGGCAAGGACATTTCTGTTTAGGCCATGGTACCTCCAGTCATTCCATGTCAACACATCTCCAAGACTCTGTTTTCTCGCCAGTGAATGGATAGCAACACACCACATCTCCCAACAAGTAAAACATAAAATTTAATTTTCAATGCGTGTTATCAACTGGACATCATTAATGGGAAACTTTCAGTGTGCCATTAATTCACACTCTATAAAGACCTAAAAATATATTTTTACATCAACCTGAAGTAGTCCATTACATTCACTAAAAATGTTGACAGCTTGTTAGTTATCATCTAAAAATGTCTCCGTTCTAAAATCTATTAAACAAGTTAATTAAGCAAGAACAAGACCCCACTAATGTATTTTCCCAACATTATTTCCTTTCCTTTTAAATGAGTGCTCTGCTTTAGGATTAGTAGACTGTGATAGCTTATCAAAACTTTAATCAAATAGCAGCTCTGGCTTAATTAACTTTTATTATATGACTACAATAAATCATCATTTTTCATAACGTGGAAAGGCCAATGTACCATCTATTTTGCATTAAATTGTCAATAAACTTCAAGATTATACAGGGACGAGTGAACGTAAGTACCACATACAATGTGAGCAAAGGCTGTACATTTATAGTGAATTAACTAAAAAAAGAGAGCCCATATTTTAATTGCATGATTCGTAGCAATTTAAGAAAACAGTATATATTCTTTTCCCCAAGGAGTCACAAAGTGCTGGGTGTAAATTGGAGCTTTATAAAAAGAATAGGAGGTGTAGAACAGAAGGAAATATTCTGTTGATGGGCAGTGAAATAAAATAAGACAGAGCTTCAATAGTTTGAAAAAAAATTATTTTTAAAATTTTGTTAGGTGTTTTTAATTCTTCAGATATTTGAGAAATGGTATTGTAAGTAAAAGAAACAAAAATGTATCATTCACTGAACCATCCCTGAGACAAAGTCCTTGAAATGTAGCTGTGGACTGTCACTGGATCAAGGCTAATAACCATGCAACTTTTCTGCTCAGTACTAACCACTACTAATTTTGTGGTTAACTCATTACCTTTTCCAAATAATACATCCTCACACTGCACTTTCTTGAAGTTTTTGTAACTTTTTCTCAACTCTACCCCTTCAAATAGAGCAAGACAAGCCAGCTGGAATCAAGAATTATACTTTTCATCACTCGGCTAGCTAACTGCCAAAAGTGTTTAAAAAAAATCCTGCAAGTAAAATCAAACAAAAGTTAAAACTAACTGCAGCTCTGAAAGAGTTCAGTATGCCAATAATTCTAGGAGGAAAAAAAAAAAAAAAGAAACGTAGAAACACTCTGTGAATAATTTTTCTTTGATTCTTTAGTAAAGGTGAACAATGGCAATCCATAAATGCGGATGAAACTTTCAAAACAACTTAAAAAGGAAAGAAAATAGTTTTGAGCACACTGAAGTTCTGTGAGGGTAAAAGAGTTTTATTAAACCTATTATTCCATCTTGCTAATCATCTTCAACAATGTATCACTGTATCAACACAAAACCAAAATAAAAAAAAGGTATAATGTCAAATCAGATTTCCTAGAAAGGAACAAGAAAAAATGGAAATTGTTATATACCAGAGCTTCTTCCAGTAAGTTCAAATAAGGTTGTATTCCAAAACAATAACATAATAACATAAATTTCTCACTTAAAAAAATATATATACTGAAATTATATATATATATATATATACTGAAATATATATATATATATTGAATTATACTGATGATTATTATTATGGCAACATATAATCAAAGGAAAGGCCAAACACTTTAATACCTTTCAGCACAGCTCAATATACAGTCCTAACAACAAAGAATGCAGATCTATTAAGGCTTGAATAAAAGTGCAATAGATGTATTATAGAATTAACAAGTACAAGAGCTTTAATTTCTAGATGCGAAGTCCTAGTGAAGATCAGAAACAGACTTAAAAAGTAAAATTGTGCCACTTTCAATATAAAAAAGGATTCACAGAATTCATAAGAACATAAGTAATAAGAAAAATGGAAACTGAAAACTAGAATTTAAAAGTAGGAAGTTAGAAGAACTTCATCAGAGTTAGCAAGTATTTATCATGGAAGATCTGCTAATGAAGCATTCTTTAGTGAAAAACAGTCTAATGACAGCTGGAGTTTAAAATCAGTTAAAATAAAACAAAGAACTTACAACAGAAATCAAATATAAGATATGTTGTTGATGTTATTGTTGTTGTCATCAAATTCCCAAATGTGACAGAGAGAATTCATTTTCTATTGTGGTCCCTTCTCTTCATTATTTGTAATCTTAAGACTTGAACTCAGATTTCTACCATCAAATTTTAGGCACAAAAATAAATTAAACAGGAGGAGTTCAGCCCAGGTGAACCCTAAACTCAAAGCTCAAGTAACACAGACAGAAAGCAACAGGGCTTCCAGTCACACTAATTATTAAATTATTATCCATGGCTGAATGAGTAAAGTAGTATTTCAGAATCAGAGCTTGTTTTCACTTACTTTGTGACCCACCAAAATTCTGCAAAAATGTAGCAACTGGAAATACTGGCACAACTTCATTCTGTATTTTTCCACTATAGCTCATGAGTAGAGATCAACAATTTTAAGAAAAATATTTTCTCTGACTACATCTGGTAAAAAAAAACCTTTAGGATAGGTAACATCACTAAAAACTCTTAAATTCACAAAACCTTGGTGCTCATTCAATGAAAACAATTCCCTTTCCCCTTCCACCACAAATATTAAGCAGTGACTAAATGCAAACCTAGTATCTCTCAGGCAAACATACATTGTCACAATTACACAATAGCTACTGCAAATACCATACCCTTGAGGGGATAATTTATCCAGCCATCCTGCTTTAACCTTCTTTACCGACGGTCCATAAAAGCAAGCATATGGTGTTATTGAGTCATTTCCAATCAAAGTCTGGTCTCCACCAAATTGCCAAAAATTCGTTTGTTCACTGGCCAAGCGATCAGAATCTCCACTTTGTATCTTACTGCAAGATCCTGAGTGTGTTTTGGTTTTATTTTTCTTTTTTTTTAAAGACAAAGAATGTTGTTCCACAGTAGAATATACAGATTCACTTTCAGATTCTTCTGCTGTTAATGATGGGTCTTCCTGAGACAAGGATTCATTTTTTGCAGTTTCTTTTGTCTTCTCTCTCTGATTACTAAAGTAACTGGAAAGAAAAAGTGAATTTTACTCTTAAAATGTATCACTACAATGCACAAGTACATAAAATTAGTAATTAGAATAAATACTGATAAAATATATTATGTTTATAACTTACATAATCACAGTGAACCCAGACCTCCTAAACACAATCTATCTTATAACTATATCCATCCTCATGCTACTTTCTCCATTCAACAGGAATAGTACCAAGATAACACTCCTTTGGAAGACTGAACAGTAATTTAAAAGTAAATTCTCCTTCCTCAGCAAACTACCTAACTCTTTTGAACACTTTTGATGACTTGCAGTATCACTCTCTCTTCCCTCTCCCACCTCAATGGAGCCTGGTGCAGGCTGGATAACTAAGAAGCACATTAGCTCCCACTTCATCAAGCCATTGGCCACTGTCTCATGGCAGGAGTGGTGAATATGTTTTAGTTTTGTGCTTGTTTGCATGGGTTGTTTTTTTTCCTAACGACAAAGTAAATTATGTGAGCACTCAGACACAGCCAGCTATGAGACACACAAAAATGGAACTTGGTCTTCCTTGTTCTGACTGGGGAAAACAGGGACACTCTCCAAATTCACAACATTCTGAAGATTCACATTCACAAGATTCTGAAACCTAGTTTAGAGTCCCAGAACAGCCACAGTGCCCAGATTTGCCTCATACAGGATGGGGTAAAGCCTCAAACAGAAGAAAAAAAAAAATATAGTCATGGTTGTGCCCTCAGAGCTAGAGATCCACTTGTGACATCAGTAAATAGCATTTTCTTCTTTACGCTTTGAGTTTGTCAGTAATTCTTATTTAATACCATAGATTCTTAGAAGAATATTCTTCATTCATTCCTAGATCCAATTTATTTTCACAAGCCAGGAATTCATTTCCATGAAGTTCCTAGAAAAAAAATATATTGTAACTAACATTTCTACTGAAGGAGTAAGTGATATTTAAATTACTGTAGATACAAATCACACATAAGCAGCCTAGCTAGCAACACTGTTCTTTCCCCCATTTTCAAACATGGACTTGAAAGCTGATTTTCGTATTCTAAGAAATGTTATTTTCAACATTTAAGCATGGCCCAAAACACCTAATACAATAAAATCAGATAAAGAGATTGAGTGTATTGAAATACCACTGCTCTGATTTTTCTCGAGGCACCACTGACATCCTGGTTTTGGCAGGTTTAGAGTTTCTTTTCTTCCCAGCAGCTAGTACAGGGCTATGCTTTGCATTTGAGAATGAGAATAATGTTGATAACACACTGATGTTGCTGGGTACAGCTTAGTCTAAGTCAAGGACTTTATAGCTTCCCATGCTCTGCCAGCGAGCACAGGAAGAGGAAGGCAGGAGGGTGCATGGCCAGGACAGCTGACCCAAACTGGCCAAAGGGATGTTCCATAGCACAGAGCACGATGCTCTCTCTTTTCCACTACAGTTACTATCAGGATTAGTACTATGATTACATTTTGCTTTGTAGTAATTATTAAACTGGTCTTATTCCACCATCTAAGAGGTTACTTGTTTTCCAGCTCTCCACACTGCAGTGGGAGCAATCAAGCTGCTGTGTTCTAGTTACCAGCTGGGGTTAAACCACAACAACTGAATATTTTTTAAGCTCAAGAGCCACATGTTACGTTATGATTTGCCACTGCTAGCCCATCTTTCATAACAATATTTCTTCTTGGAATAAATGTACAGCCTTCACAGAACACTAAAGATAAAATAATGGCAAATTCAAAATCCTAAAGAAAAACAGAACTCAGACATACTGAATTTATCTCATTAGGGTTTTTTGAGTTGTCTCTTGCCAAGAACTTCTTCTTAAAAGGCTCATACATTAACTTTTGCTTAGAAATCTTTATCACAATGCTTTGTAAACTGCTTGCAGTGTACAAAATGTCAAGGTTAACACTACTCGTAAACATTACATTTCACACTTCCTGAACTTAATCTGACAATCATATTGCACTACTAAGCTTTTCAAAGTCTTTCTTCCTTTAAAAAAACCCTAAATTTAACACCTTCATGCTTTCTGACAGAAGTGTTTTAATTAACTCATTTAAGCTTTTATGTGTAGGTAACAAAGCTGAACAATGACAGAAACAAAGTGGATAAGCTTTCACAACATTGCCATTTGTTTTCTGAGTAGCAGCACCTAATCTTGTACTTGAGGACTGTACCTTGGCAACATGGAAAGGCAAGACTAAAAAAAGACATAGTTCAAAGCAGAGGAAGTGTGCAGCAAAAATGTACAAATCAGTCTGATGCTAGGATAAATCTAGGTGAACTGTCTGTCTTCCTCTGCCAACGAGACCCATTTAAAAATAAAAACCCACCGAAACCTAAACACCCACTCATCGCAGTACTATGCTGTAGTTAAAGGGCTAAAGGGGCTAAAAAAGAAGAAAAATCAACCAAACAAACCCTACAAAAAACTAAGCAAAAAGCATCAATATACCTTGTAAACAAATCAAATAGAAAACTCAAAAGCAATCTATCCACTGTTTATTAAGTATTTGCATTGCCCAGAATCTCCCAAAAGAAAGGGAAATCACCACACTTCTGCACAATAGTTAAGAGGCCAATAACATGGTGCATGAAACATCTTCAGAGTAAAAATAGCCAGTATCCTTTATCTTCATTTGTTTATCAGGACACAAATGCAATCCATGCCCACTGAAGCTACATGGTAGTACCTCTTCCTGCCTGTCACAAACCACTACAAAAACAGTTTGATGTCCTGCTTGTGTTCACTCCATAATCTTCAGTATTTGAGCACGTGAATTCAGAGCCAGATAACTTCCAAGCAATAACTAAGAAATGCATTTCTATTGTCAGTAAAATTTAAAATGTAAAAGTCCACAAATGAAGATAGGTTGTGGGTAAAGGAAGTTCTATTTGCTCACAAAAAAATCTATTTCAAACAAATGAAAACCCAAGCATTTGCATTGTCCTGTTTACAGAAATATCCTGCAAGACACTCAGGCTCAATGCAAGACAAAATCCCCACCTCCTTCAAGTGTCTGAGGTATTATACAAAGCATTTTCTCAGGAAATGCAATGCAGCCAGCCTTTCACAGTATTCCAATACTCAGAAGCTCACACAATTTACTAAGCTCAGATTGCATGTTTAATTTAATCTGTCTACAGCAAGAAATAAAGCCAGTATTTCACTCATGAGGCCTAAACTCGTTAGAATTCAGTCTTCCTCTGGAGAAATTCTAATATACTTGACTCCTTTTAGTTAGACACAACAATAAAATGTCACTAAAACACTTGGATTTCTGTGTTGTTTTTAAATCAGTATTAAAAATAATAATAAAAAAAAACCCAAACCAGTTCCTTCTTCAGGTTGCCATTCAGAGGTTTCTCTCTATACTTATCTTTCTTCCTGACCCAAATCAAAGGCATATTTTCTTTATAACCTTCATTCCCCTGTTCTCTCATGCTCACTTACTTCCAGTCTGTAGTGACTCATTACCTATTTCTACAGTCACTCCCTTCACAAAAGCCTACAGAAGCCTTTTCTTTACACCAATGAAACAGAAGGAAGAGTGATGGCTAACTTACAAGCCCTTAGAATAAATTTCAGTCAGTAAGTATAACAACTTGATACCTTGTATTCAATATGAACAAACTATACTCTCGTGACTTAACATGAAGCAGCAGAAACAAGCTCAAAAATCTCACATACTTTACAGTGTTATCTAAATATTCTTATTTGTTCCTAGGATATTTGCTTCTGCTGAAAAAAAATCTGATAATGAAATGTATCTCCAGATGTCTGTTACATAGTTCTTCTTTATGACCTTTGTCCACAATTAAGTGTTTACGGAACTAAAATCAGCTATGAAATTTCCAACAGACAAGTGATAAACATAATGCAAGAAACTGTTCACATACATGGATGTGATATTAAAATCCAAATCTTCAGGTAAAGGATGTCATAATATACTGCATTAATAATGATTCTACAACCAGCAAAATATCAATTTAGTTTCAAGCAGTTAATCCAGTTTAATAGCATGGCATTTTTATACTTTGTCCCTTTGTAAGATAAGAAAGAGTGCTGACAACCTTTCTGGGTATGTTTTTCATTAACATTTCAATGAAATGTACAGAATAATGCTAAAAAGTAACAAGAGGGCTAGGAAACCTCTTCTAGAAAATCAGTTTAGACCATTGAAATAATTAAAAAGAAGTTAAATTTTGAATTTTTAAAGACATTGGCACAGACAACAATAACTAGCAGAGCCAAGGCATTGCATTCAAGGAAAGAAAATGACCACTCAAAGGCCAGCTTTGCATGCACATAACAAGAACAAGTAGGAAAGGCAAGGTATGATTTTATGTCTACTGTGTTAAAAAGTCAACAACAACAAAAAAAAGCATAGTATACATCCAAAACAAAGTATGCATCAAAAAGAGATTACTTTTATTCCTATAAAACTACTCTCATTAGAAGACTAAATTTGAACTTTTTTGATCAATTTTAAAGATATTAGAATGGGAGAAAGGAAAACCCTAGACATCCATTTGAGTAGTTTTTATTTTGTAGTTTACAATAGTTTACAGTAGTATAAAAATGAAACATTAGACTGAAGACCAGGACAGAATAATTTTCTTTTATCTTTAATTCTGTGGCTTGAGACTGGCTGGAAAAAGTTTAAGTAATCACAGAATCAAAAATTTCTGGTCTGCCTCCTGCTGAGACAGAAGCAGGAGCTGGAAATTAATGGCATTTGGCAGATGCCTCACTAAGCTAATTACCTCCCATATCTCCCTCCACAAGATTCAGAAGTCTGTCCACATGTCATCTGTGGCACTCACACCAACTACTGACCCCAACAAAAACGTTCACTTCAGAGAATCCTAAAAGAAAAGTGACTTTCTGGATATACAGCAAGTTTAGGAGATGCATGAAAAATATCATGCAAGAACTAAAAAGTCCTGAGAACTTTCATAAACAGGAATTGAAAAAGGGCACGGCCAAATGTGACCATGGTATCACCTAACCTAAAGTGCAAGCTGCTTTCACAGGATATGCAAAAGTCTGTGCAGAGATACCCAGTCTTGATCTGCAACCCTCAGATGAGAAAAAAAGACACTCTTAGCGTTCTTAGTAAATTCTAACAGTTTCAAATTTCAACAGTTAACCTCAATTATGAACAAAGAACTGTACATAAATATAGCAGCTCTGGCCAATGGGGTTAAAAACAGTTACCTGTCCTATGCTGGTTTAAAAAAAAATAAAATGAAAAAAAATATAAACAACCAAAACATACACTGCAGCTTCTTATTACTACTGAACATACAAAGTGTTTCTTCAGATTAACAAAAGCCATTAGTCCTCAAATATTTACATCATAAACCCTTTGCATATACCTTAAAAGACAGAAATCAAGTACTGGCAACTAAAAGATTAAAAAAAAAAAAAAAAGAATTAAGGCCAGTATGAAATACCCAGCATGAAGATTAAAGTTAAGACAGACTATATACATTCAGGCTTCTCAACTTACTTTAGCATCTTTAGCGTTGTCACAAATAAAGGTTTCCCCATATGGAGAGATAATCGGTGGCTTTTCTTCCACGGAAGTACCTTAAAGCAAATAAATAAAGATACAGTCACACGGTGCTCTACTGTGAGTCACAAATGCTCTGCTAAGGTCATAATAAAATCAACAAGGGACGAAGATTTTGCTGCTTGCAATTTCTCTGTCCTTCTCAGAAAAAAACTTTGAGGAAAAAGAAACAATGCCCTCATTCTACATGAACTCCAGATACCTTCTTTTCACCACAGACATTAACACTATTATGTAATTTGAGTATAACTTGCATACAGGCATTTTCTTCTTTCCTACCCTGCATCAAGTTAAAATTAAAAAACCTTCAGTTGTCTAGTCTGAGAAGCAATAGCTCCAAAGCTCTTCATTCTGACTTTTAAAAAATACCAAAAACAAAATCACCAGACAATTCTTTTGTCCATCATCTTAATTTTGTCACCAAGTATTTACTTAAAATAAACACACATACCTTCAAAAAAGCCATATTTTTCAAACACAAAAGAAGTTTCCACCTGACTGCACAAGACTTTGAAACACTTCAGTAAACTATTCAATACAATAAATTTCCTATTCTTTCCAGGAGCTATGAGCACTTATAAACAAATTAAGCAGCATTAGACAGGAATACACTCCTTATACCTTTCAAGAAATTAACTCTGATTAAAAAAATCTGGATCTAATATTAGAAATTTAAAACACTAGCCTAAAAATATATATATATTAAAATAAATGCAGTTTAAAGAGTAGATTTTCTAATTTTTACTTTATTTGGACATATCCAAAAAGTAAGTAAAAATGCAGAACTGATTAAATACTCTGCTATCACATAAATCAATTCTTCCAGACCTTTCAGATGCCCAATATTTCTTAAAATATAAGATATTATTTAAAATAAGTAATGCTTATGTTAGATAATCAGTCCAAGGTTTCTTTTTCCTTAATATTCAAGATGTAAATATCAGCATGCTTAACTCACTGTTTTGTGAAATTTGCCTCCCAGTGCAAGAAATATTTACAAGGCCCATATTTCTTCTTCTCTGAAGGGAACTTGAACAAAACAAAGCACAGAATGAAAACATTAATTTAAATTTTCCAGAAAATAAGCAAAACCATCTCATGCAATTAAACAAAATTATACACAAATACAGAAACAATAGATTTTACATCTTGGGAAATTTTCTGATTTATTTTCGAAGTCGCACAACAATATGTTTTCCTCCCCTTATGACACTGAGTACTTCTCTGATCCTAGCAGAAATCCCAAATTTGGGGGGGGTGTTCTGAACTGACATTAAAAACATTTCGATTGCTTGAAGGATGGAGATCCCAGAGTTTTCCCCAACCTTTCCCTTCCCTTCTCCTTCACAAGGATTACCAATGACTGTATTTAAAAAAGGATGTACTATGAAAATCTACTTTAACATTAAACTCATAAGGGGCCCGAGAATCCAGCCAGAACATGCTCCCAAACACTGAAAAAAAATTGCTGTAAAGTTTAGATTTCCTTAAGTGAATTATTTCTCCCCACAAAGTTTTAAAACCAAGAGGTAAATGGCATTGCATTGCACCTGCCAGTGACAACCCCCACACATTTTACACATATGTAGAAGGTATCTCCATGCACAGGAGAAAAGTTATTTTGTTAGTGGCGTGCTGGCCCCATGTATTTCAATAATTTCAAGTATAGTGCAATATTATTGCTACTTTTAATATTTTAGGCCAAGTCAGCTTTATTATCAGAATATAGGGAAAAAAGTGTGAATTAGAAAATTTCTAGTCCACTTTCACTAGTCCAGCAGTCTGTATTAGAGGTACTTTCAGTCAAGCTCTGAATTCCCCCATTAACATAATTAGCCATTTTTCCACTTAATTTCATTTTTTCTGCTTAAAATATGACTACTGAAGATTCTCATGCATCCGTATAGAATATTCTGAGGCCTATAAATGCCATGTAAGATCCTTATTGGTTTTCCTAACAGTTTGTGGGTCCTCCATCCTTTAAAGCCAAAGGCAATTATCTCCTACTAAAAATATCAATCTCCTAACTTCTATTTCCCCTTTTAACATATTGAGAAATTTTACTATTTTAAGATAATCTGCATTTAGAACTTTAGACATACTGTCCCATGACATCCAATTTGAATTACTCCTAATGCCAAAATAATGTTTCTTCGTGACAGAAGGCAGGTGTTCATGAACAACTATTTCACATAATTTTTACTCCACACCTAAATCTGCCTCAAAAATATTATTAGATTAAATTAAAAACAGAAGCCACACCTTATAAAGTTACTTGACATTTCAAATGTTATCCAGATTACATAAACTAAGTTCCCCAAGGATTACTTTATAAAATCCTAGGTTTAGAAAACACAGGGTAAATTGGGCCAGGGAAAGTGGATAATGGCTTAGTTCCCATATATAATTGCCTACTCTCCTGAGTCATAATTACAATAAATACACAGCAAATACTTTAAAAGTCTGTGTTTCATCATACATTTTACTAAAATTCTTGTAGTTACACCTTTTGAAGCTCCATTAGCAAATTAACTTAATGTGTTTGTGCGAACTTAATATGCTTAAAAAATCCCAAAACTACTAGTGTATTTCAACACAGATCAGATTTTTGTTGGTAGGCTGGTATCTTTTGAAGGGTATTAGCAGCATTAAGCTAAATTAAGACTTAGAGATAAATAGCTTTGACTTGAAGAGCTTTTAAAATTAAGGAGGCTTTCCTTATGTAAAACAGTGAGTCATTTGCTTAGTTTCAGGGTGGATGGATAATTTCACCGGGTAATGAAAAATAACAACTCAGCTTAAAAAAAAAAAAAATCTCACACACACACACAAAATACCCCACACTGGTTTTTTAAATCCATATACTTTTCACTACTTATGTATTCTTTTTGATCATGCACCTACATTTATGTACACATGACACAAAATCCTGCTGAAAAACAACTATAGCCTTTCTTTCCAGCACTCAAAAATACACTTCCTTGTCATTTTTGGAAAGCAAATTTCTAACTTAGGTAAATCAAAAACTGTCTGAAGATATAAAATAAATGAAATGAGCTCACTTTGAGTATCTGCTTGAAGGATCATATGTCATAAAAACCCAACAGCACAAGCTATAAAATGATAATAATTTGTGAATGCTTACTAGAATAGTAAACTAGCTGTTATACAGATTAAATACCTGGATTAAAAGAGAGAAAAATACTGAAGACATCTGTTGGCAGAAAAAATTTGAAAACAAAAATCTTATAACTGTATCAATTTATGACTTTTTCTCAGCCATTTCAGAAAGTGAATACCTCTTCTCTTGAATTTTTTTTTAATCAAAAATTAGGTACCCTAATCAAGACTGATGATATTCTTTATTTAGCTCTTTAATGGAAGGCTAGCACAAGCAGTCTGCCAATCACAAAGTGTGCCAATTTTTCAAAGATAGAATAATAATTTCAATTATTATTCAGTGTTGACTTTGTTCCAGCTGTGGTGATTATCACCCCCTGTTTTCATACATTAAGAGGTACCGGATGCAGGTCAGGCTGCACACACTTCTCTAGCACCCCGTATAAACAGGATGAAAGGACGTGATGAGGCAGTGACTGGTCTTGCTAAATGCTGAAAGGCTGGAAAGCTAAAACTTTGCACAGAACTTTGCACCAAGCTGATTTATTCAATATACTTCTGTCACCTTGCAAAAAAGTGAGGGAAGGAGGTCAGTGCAAGCAGTCAGTGCCTCAAAGTCTTTACTTGGCATTCATCTGCTGAGTGTTTTAAATGAAAGAAGCTTTTGTTTTCAAACTTATTCCAGACATGTTTTCTTTTCTATCTATCTCAAGACCTAACCCTCCCATAATGCAAACACATCAAAACTGCTCTAGCATGCTGTGTTAAAGCTTTGGGGTTCATAGACTGCTAGCAGAGGTAAAGTAATAAATGATACTTTACCACAGGACAAGAGAGGGAGCAGCTTCTCTCTTCTAAAAAAATATATTTTGTGTGGCTGAACACAGTAGAGATACACAGCAACACCAGTTTGGCACCTCACTAGCAACCATGACCACTTGTATGTAAAGAAATGAAGTCTAAAGGATATCAACACCAAGCAAGGAATTCCAACTACAGGACCTGCCAACTGCAGAAAACAAATGGTGCCCGCTCGGGCAAAGCACCATTATCTATTTTACTTATTTATATCTTCTCCCATATGCAGGATATTGCCCAGAATTTTGGTCTAGTTTTTCTTATTTCTCTTAATCCAGAGGTAAAGTAATAAATGATATAAATTATAAGAGAGGGAGCAGCTTCTCTCTTCTAAAAAAATATATTTTGTGTGGCTGAACACAGTAGAGATACACAGCAACACCAGTTTGGCACCTCACTAGCAACCATGACCACTTGTATGTAAAGAAATGAAGTCTAAAGGATATCAACACCAAGCAAGGAATTCCAACTACAGGACCTGCCAACTGCAGAAAACAAAAGGTGCCCGCTCGGGCAAAGCACCGTTATCTATTTTACTTATTTATATCTTCTCCCATATGCAGGATATTGCCCAGAATTTTGGTCTAGTTTTTCTTATTTCTCTTAATAAAAAATCAGAACAACCCCACTACTGCAAAACACAAGTAACAAAGAAGGGTAGCACGAAAAAATCTAAAAAATTATATAATTCATCAGTCTGAAATTTTATCTGCGTGTTATTCTGTACAGAAATCAGATCTACCATGTTATAAATCTGCTTCAGCTTTTTGTTTGAACAGATTGCTTCCCAGAATGATGCCATGGTAACTATTTCACAGAAGAGTGACTGCTAGTTGACATTATCCAAAGTATCCAAAGCCTCTAAAACTATTTCAAAACTAATTCTGTTTAATCTTGTCCTAAAGACACGTTAGTGGTTAGTTCCATCCATTGCAATACTTTCATTATTTTCAATTTTTCACTTTGTGGTTTTAAACACCTTTTGACCAATCGTTAATAGTTCTCCAACAAGAGAGCTCATAATGATACAATAAGGAAAAGTACAGCTGAAAATAATCTAGTATAACTACAATATCAATACAATACATCATCAATACTGAGCAAGAAAAACCAGTACTAACATCTGCACAATAACTCCACTATTAAGAAAAATGTGTAATTCTCTTTTTTTTTTCTTCTTTTTTTTTTTTTTTTTTTAATTCTGCAACACCTTATTACAGTGCTGCCACACTGTAGTGCCATAATCCAAAAAAAGAAATAGACCCAAAGTATTTTCAACTTCTGAAATGCTATGGTGTCTTTCCAGAAGCCACCATGCTTTGTTACAGGCAAGAGCCTGGAGCAGAAGTGAGGCACAGGGAAGCAGATGAAATTGGAAGGGAGCTAAGTGCATTATTAGTAATAAAAAATGACACTGTCACAGCCCTACTATAACACACAAGGAGACCCACTGTAAGAACTTTTTGTGCTAAAGACACACAGGAGGTGATGAGAAAAGTACTCCTTGCATAAAAATTTAATTACTTATATCCATGAATGACTAGAAGGAAATGCTGAGTTTCCCAAATTTCAGCAGAATTTCTCTGCCTCAATGGAACATCCTTTATACAATGTAATAAGGATGAAACCAGCATCTGTCAATAAGGCCAGCTGAGGCTGTTTGTCTGTGCAATTCTGTGAGAAAGATACAATCTTTCCTGAGGTTAAAGATGTTTGCACAATGCCATTTTAAAGTTTTCTGTGTTAGTATTAGTTCTCAGCTCGTATGAAAAGGTTGTCAGAAAGGTTATCAAGGAAGTTTTTGCCAAGTTTAAGTTCTGCTGTAAAGTTCTTGTTTAGCCTCGATCTTTGGCAGACAGATCCCTCAGGATTTCCATATTACTATAATTGGACCATAAAGACCGAGAAAAGATACTGGAGCTCACAAGTCAAAGTGGTGGGTAATGAAGTTAGAGACCCAGCCACATATCAGTCACTAACAGATTGGGATTTGGAGGATTTACTCCAATAGTGGAAACACTACAAACACAGTATAGTCTCTCAAATGAATGACTGTTTCTCAAAAGACAATGAGAATATTCTTTTACTATGTAGTCATTTTCTAGGTTAAGAATCCCATTTTGTCTCAGCATGAATAGCTTTATTAAATGAAGTAGGGATAATCACTCTACAAAAGTTAACATAAATCTGCTCCTCAATGAAAGATAGGTATACTTAAGTTTCAATTAACACAAATTTTTTGTCATTTAGAAGACACCAATGAAGGAGTTTTTAAGGCACACAGAAAAGATAACTAATTGTTGCAAAGAAACTTTGCCTCTCCACCTGTTCAAACAATTGTATTACAAGATTAATTTTGACATTATTCAGTAATCTTAAAACTTATAAATGCTGGGAAACCCCTGCATTTAGAGCATGTATAAACTCGGTGATGTTTCTAACTGCTGAGATATGCAGATGAAAATCTCTAGATAAATATAAAACATTCCTAGACATGTCCCTTCCAGGCATAGCTTGTGGTTTAAAAAAAACTGGGAAAAAAAATGCAACCTAATGATTTGGATATGGCTACACCAACAAAACTTTGCATATGCCTCTGCATAAATTTTTCTTCTCTTTAAGACATTTAGCCAGCATAACAACTAAAACTTACTTAATAGATCCAATCATATTACAAATTAACCTGTGTGGAGATATTTTTTGCTTAAAGACTGCAATATTGTGTTGTGATTGACTACATATTCAGTGCCTATCATTTTTAAAATTCCAACAATTATACTTTTATTAAGGTAGGTCTTGAATTAAGTCCCAACAGCAGATATTTTTCTCAACATTCTATCATATTTTTCCAAGACAAGCTATAACATCTAATGTTTATTCAAGAAATAAGTGCCACTCAGTAATTTCTGAATTCAAGTTATGAACTCAACCATTTTGAAGGAAGAAAAATACACAGTCACATCACCTGAATACTTAGGAACAAATGAAAAGATTTCATAAACTCTGAAAAACTGTCCACAGCTATTGTCCTTTTTTTCTTCCTTTTTCCACTGCTGTTTTCACTTGCTGGAATGTCTCGGAAATATTTTTATAACAGAAATATCATTAAAAGCTAAGGTTTTGTTGTTAGACACCACCAGCAAACGCCAACACATAATATGAATAAATGATTGCCTTCATTCTCCAAAGTTAACAATTACTTCAGAAATTAACCCAAAAGGCATCTTGAAGTTCTTGCTTATGCTTTATACAATTGTTTTTAAGAGCTATATCTAAACCAATAAAGATTTCTTAATTTGTTAATATGTAGATGCAGATAAAATTGGGGAGGTTATAAGGACACACTGTTCTAAAATTTCGCTTTACTCCCATTTTTCTTTCGAAATACATTGACGTTTAATCCTTCTTCAGTTAATCTGGCAACATTCATATCAGATCCAGTGTATATTACAGCACATATTAAAAAAATCCACACCAAAAAAAAAAACAGACATAAGAAAAAATATCAAGAAACCCCAAACTCTAAGTTCTACCATGACAGTAATTTCTCATTAGTAATGAATTACCTTGATGAAGATTGAACTTGACTTGATTCAGGAATTTCTGGTACAGGTCGATGCCTTAAGATAAAAGATCGGCTTGCTCTTGGAAATACTTTCATGCAGTTCAGCGTACAAGAATCATATAAGTCATTGTCTATCATTTCTCCTTTAAACTTATAGAATGGAGAATCTGGTTTACTATCAGATAAATCACCCTCATTTGCAAAGCTCTGCTGTTTGTTTTCCTTGCATTTTGTCTCACATGAACGAACAAAGGAAGGAGGATCACGGAACACCAAAGAGTCAGTCAAGTGCTCATCAGCTTGGTATGCAGCAGCTTCTGTCAGTAATGCATCTTGCTGAGTGTTCGTGTTGGAATTTCTGCTTTGACTGACAGCATTTAGTATGCTGTCTGAATTCTGGTATAAACTAGAAAAATCCAAATTTGTAAAGCTATCATTATTTCCCTCCATTGAGTCTTGCTCTGCAAGTTCAAGCTCTTCCTTATTGACGTAAGACTTTTTAAGAAGTTGTTCTGATGATGTTACAGGTATCGAGCCAGTCCGATCTACAACTGAATTGCTTACAGGAGACTCCTGATCTGAGGATGAATATTGCTTCTCTTCCAAACCTTTGAAGTCTTTGAATTTTAAATTTTCACGGAAAAGAGAATTTCCTTGATTTTCCAAAAGACTGTCTAACTGTTTAAGAATCCTTCTGCGGTGTCCTGTAGGCAACACTCCCATTTGCTGAAGCACACTGTTATTGATTCCCATGCAATCTGTCACAGTGTTATAGCCATATTTTTTAAAGTTAGGAAGATACTGTGCAAGGTTAATGTTGACCAAAAATTCTTCAATATCAGAGCCATTGCCTGTGGATGACATGACTTCATTCCATATATTGCCCCACACAGTCATGTAGAAATAGTCAGGTTGCATGCATGTTCACTAACAAGAAAACTCCCTTGAATTTGGTGTCTAGCAGCCAGCAGAAAATATCTGTTTCGTTATGACACCTCTTCAAGTTTCTTCAGTTCAAACTGATTTTTTTTTAAAGACTGCAAACATATAGAAAAGACAAAGGACATTAAAAAAATTCTCACCTGAACCTCACAATTACCTTGAATAAAATTGTGAAAGACTCCCTGTCTAATATTTTTTAATTGTTTGTATACAATAATTACAATAAGGGTAAACCCATCCTTTTATCTTAGCCTATATAAAGAAAATAGCTAAATCAAAGTCTCAGCACAAGTAACACAGACTTAAAACAGATATTCCTAGTAGTTAAACATTAAGATGAACAGTTAAGAGATGAACCACTTCTCTACACACACATTCTTACTACACAGTACTTGGGTATCAGGGAGAGAAAGAGTTATCAAAGACCACAACTGGAACCTAAAACTTTCCTTTTTCCACACTAGCACCAATTAATTATGGAATAGGGCTTCCACTCCCTTATCTTCCAATCTCAAAATCCTTTTAACATAGAAACACACCTGCAATGGAACAAAGGAAAAATGACAACATTCTATGTGAACTATGCATTCAAGCCCTCTTCAACTGAGAACCCAACTGAACAAGTACTATCCTCAATGACATGGTTTGCAACAGTAGATCCAGCCCTTCAAACAAACTGTCCTGCAGGAACACAGCAAATAGGCAACCACCAGCACCTCAACTCTGACAAGGAAGCAGTTTTCCCTTGGCCACAAAGAGAACAGGCATGACCACATAAGCAAGTTCTGGCTGTCCATGAGTTTTTCCTGAGTATTTTCCAACTCAGCTCTTAAGACTCCAGATTTCATCTGTTTGAGTTATTCTTTCTTTCAGGGCCATGTCTACATTCACAATTTACAAAATCCAGATGCTGCTGTTCTGAAGGTGTTTGAAACATCCTGAAATAGTATTTCTTCAAAAAAGGTTTAAGATCAGCAACACTCAACAGGTTTTTCACCTCTCTCTCTCTCGGTGTAAAGAGTAATTTGGCCTTGGGGAAACCTTCTGACTGCAACAGCTGTCCTGGCATGCAAGTACTAGCCTTAAGCAGCCTGGAAAAGAAGGAATAGCTTCAGTGGAAGAGCATTAAGATTTAAGTATCATTTAGAAAGAGGAGAAATTGTAAGATCACAATTTCTCTGTGGTAGTAGGCATCGATATCTGATTCTTCAAAGTATTTCATGACAAAAAATGCAGCACTTATGATCCAGAATTTAAGCTTAAAACATTGCCTACATTTTACTGTACCAATTGCTATAAATGATTCTTTATTTAAAATAAATCATTGGATTCTCTCTAGTCTCTAGCTTCATTTTTCTGGATATATTTTTATCAGCTTCAATCACTACCCGCAATTCTCAGAAGTGACTTATCTTGAATATTAAATTGATACAATTAAAACCTTGTAGACAGACAACTCTATAGGTCAATCAGATCTCAGCCTCTCAAGAGGGATTAACTTTATTACAGAGTTAACCCTCAATTAAAGATTCCCAAGTCATTTAAATTTAAAAAGCCTTGGACTGATCTAAACAGATTAACAATCCACTTTCGTATTTACCTTTGTCCCATCCTGACCTGCATGCTTATATAAACATCCATCATTCATTTAAAAATTTGAAAACTCAGCATTTCCTCAAAATTTTCACAGCAGCCGCTAGTCATAAGGGATAAAATTCAACTCAACAGTATGGCCTCCATCCATCTCTAAACCCTGAAAAATGTAAATGTATATCCTCTTAACTAGATGAGTATATATTCTCAGATTCTGAGTACAGAATGAAGAAAAAACAGTACAGAAATTACGTACCGGGGGGAAAATATCAGACAGGTACTGTCTGGGACAGAAAATAGTCTTTCAGATATCCAGCAATTGGACAAAAACCACAATCAGACAGACTACAAACAAAAGGGAAAAAAAGAGAAAGAAAAACAAACAAAACCATCAAAAAACAACAACCAAAGCACACATATATTCAAGTATATAAAATCCCTACAGCGTTAGCATATCAGTCTAAGGCTTTTAAAGTTGCAGTTGCAGCTGGTTATGTCAGCCACTTCCACCTTCCTTGACAGTTCTGGGTTTCATGACAGCATTTGGCTACTTTTTCCCTAAGGTATTAGTGTTCATTTTCAGACAGTATCATCTTCTCAATCCTTCCACCTTTCATAATAACAAAAAACACACCTGGGAGAGTAGTTTTAGCTACATATTTATAAATAATAGATAAATAAAAATATTTATACCCACACAATCTCTCTTGTCTATTGTAATACTATTTTTCCTATGTGCAGTAGCTTTGCCTACACCTTATTCCAGAACACCTCCAGTGCTGTTACAGCCATGTGTTATCAGCTGTTTGGATTCTAACCCATCTTTGTATAAACCACATACCAATGCAAAGGGTTACCTAGCAGAGAACAACTTCACATCCAAATCTGTAAGAATTATTACGTTTTGCTATTTTATGAACAAAGCATGTAACAGAGGAAGGAAGGAACTGCTTGCTGAGAGGACGTTTTGACCACAAAATGCCAACAGTGCTGCAAGATAAAGTCCAAGCCACTTTCTGTTTCTGTAGTTGTCTATGGCAGAAGCTATCAGTGCATCCATCAAGATTTCTGAAGACATGTTATAGATCTGCCCTAGCTACGCAACTGGTTAAATACCACTAAGATTACATATTATTTTGTGGGTCTAAGCAAAGGGTTATACTGAGAACTGGCTTGGTTTCACTACTTACACAAAGATTAAAGTAACAAACAGCTAAACAAATCTACACACACTGGTGAGCGTTTTGCAGGCTAGAACATAAATATGTAATCACTTCTTAAAGTGTTTTATAAGGTTTGAACTCAAGAATGCAGAACTCAAGGACCACCTTATTCAATACATTACTCTATTTTGATGTGATTGTTATCAATTTAAAAAATAATTTAATCTCCTCCTTAGCTTTGATTGCCAAGTAATTTAAAATAAACCCTAAAGAATGTACAGTATTAGAAATGGGAGTGGTATATATACATTGGTACAAATACATTCATTCTCTTTCACATCCATATTTCTACCACCCCAAATTCAGCATTTGTAAACAACATTAGTGCACATGGCTGCATACACTCCGTAAAACAAATCTCCTCTCTGAAACAAGGCAAAACAGATTTTTCCTACTTATAAATAAATAGCAAAAAAAGAAAAAATCAACCCAAAAAACCAACAAAGAAACAAAAAACCCTCAAGGGGAATTTGAACTTGTTTAAATAAAATTGCTTCTTGTCGTAATATTATATTCTTTTAAGTAGTGTAACCAAGACAAAAAACACCATACTCAACATGGTAACTAAAAATAGGAAAATGCTATAATGGCTATTTAAAAAAAAAAAGAAAAACATTAAACTTCTTGGAAGACACCTGACCATTCCATTTTATCAAAATTGGGACAAAACACCTAACTTCTATGTGAAAAAAGCAATACAAGGAAAACCATCTGGGCTTTTCTTCTAAGAAAAAAGTTTCACCAGGGGATGAATTACAATGTGAGTCAAGCCTTCTATGCAATCATCCAACTTTCTTTCACAAAAAAATTTTTTTACACTTCCTTCAAACTGATTGTCAATTTTTTCCTTTTCCCATCTTATGGAACGGAATTAGACAAGGAGTGGCAAAAAATCATGAGCGGCCTAACAGGTCTTTTCTTTTACTAAAAGTGACAGCTAAATAGCACCAAAGAAAAATAGCAATTCTAATTCTCAAAACCCTTCCTTACATGGAGGGTAAGAACGTGCATCTAGCATTCTGGAAAGCTGTATCTACTAGTTTTAAAACTCTTTAATTCTGATTTTTCAAGCTGAAAACTCTTGAAGACAAAATTGACTGGGAGATAAAAAAATCTTTGTTGAAACAAGCAAGCAACCCAAATTTTAATAATGAAATGTGTGAACAGTAGGTTATAGGTGAACACAGAAACACTTAAGTGGGACTAGGCTTTTTTTCCCCTTTTTAATATCAATACAGATACAAACCTGAAGAAACTGTCAAACCTTTAAAAGTACTTGGCAAGATAATCACACTGTGAGCAATCAGTTCAACAGACACAAGCAAGTTCAGGCTTGCTCCCAACTTCTGCTAAACAACGTACTAGATCAAAATCCTAATAAATATATTAAATATAAAAAAAAAAAAAATTAAAAACACCAAACAAACAGTGCAACAGGTCTTACCATGGAGCAGAACGAAATCTGCAAGTAGCAAATTTCATCTTCACATTGCAATTGACTATATACAAACTGACGTGATTAACATAGAAAACATTGAAGATTAAAGGTCTTTCCCAAAAGCTACATTATACAATCAGCATATAGATTGCCTTAAAAAAAAAAGAAAAAAAAAAAGAAAAAAAAGAGATACCGATTGCAGCAATTGCCATAGAACTATTGCCACTACCAATACAAGGAAGTTACTAAGCATAGGTCAACCTAGAGGATAATTACAAAATAACTTTAATCACATCCTCTGTAAAACTGTTTCTTGGTTGATCTTTTTTTCTTTTTTTTTTTTTCAATTTCAGAGCACTTGCCTTCTAGAAATAGGTTCGGCAACTTTCGTTACCTCGGAGTCAACCCTCATACTGCAAGAAATTCCAGTGGAGCAACTTGCAGAGTCGCTGGAGTAAGGAACTGAATGGCATGAATAAGCAAACTCAGGGTGGAATCGGAACTTTGAGAAGTTGCAATGGCAACACTAGGGTGCTGTACCCTTCATTCGTATTCTCCATCCATTACATACTACAACTTCTTTGACTTTCTCAAGTTTTCTGACAAAATTTGTAGGTATATAATGGCAGCTAACGTGAGGTCTGTTCAAGTCTGCCTTCACAAAAACGACTCATAGAGTAAATAAACACACAACAGTAAAGCACTGCTCTTTAACATAGCATTTACATACAAATAGTTGAAACAATTGAAGTTACAAAGAAAACAGTAATACACGCCTTATTTTCTACCTGCCTACCTGCTATTTCGGCATGTGCGGCTCATGCGGGACACGGCCCGTCCCCAGACACCGCGCACTGTCCGGCAGCCCTGAGGGAGCTCTGCAGGGAGCTCTAAGGGCAGCAGTAGCAGCAGCAGCAGCGCGGGGCTCGCAGCCGGCGGCACCGGCAGCCGCAGCATCACCCCCGGCAGCGGCCAGACCCTGCCCGGACCCCCCAAACCCCGCACACCCCGCGCCCGCCCAGCCCGCCTTACCTCTGCCAAACGCCAGCGGCTGACAGGGACGGGGAGGCACAAGAAGGAAGCGCAGGGCTTTAAGAGTGCTTCAACTTTCAGTTCTCCCTCCGGCTCCCCGCTGGCTCACTTTCTTGCGCGCTTGCTTTCTCTCCTTCCTTCCTTCCTGCCTGGCTGACTCCACACCCCACCCCACCCCCGCGCTGCTCCCCGGCAGGCCGCGCCCGCGGAGCTCCTTGCCTCCCTCCGTCCCTCCCTGCCGCAGGAGAGGCCGCACCTGGGCGCGCCGGCAGCGCCCGCCGCCCTCCGCGCCCGGCTCAGCGCGTTCTGGCCGGGCCACATATTTCCGGAGGAGTCACTGGGAAACCCGCAGGCAGGCTTCGGCTCCGGGGTGCTGTGGGCCCCGGCGCATCGCTTCACAGGCCTCCCGTGCTGCCCAGCGTCCCTTCCCGCCAGGCCAGTGAGCAAAGGGCGTCCCGGCGCCACCTCTGTCCCCACGCGGAGCCGCGCTGAGGGCAAGCGCTCCGGCTGCGTGGAAGCAGGACAGCGTGCCAGTAGTGACACAGCTGTGAGCACTTGCTTAAAAAAAAAAAAAATAAAAAAAAAATTTAAAAAAAAACACTAAAGGTACTAAGCTTACGGTAATTTCCAAGAATTCCCTAATTCTTGGATCTCTTCCATGTCTGTGAAAAACTGTCACTCAGATGAAACCAGCATTGTGTTACACAGAATGATACAGAAAGTACTTTAATGTAGTTCGTTGGTGAGCATACGCATCTTCTTGACGCTTCAGTTGACACTTCAGTTCTCATCTTGTCTAAATCCAAAGAGGTTTCAGAGGGTTTACAGTGTTGCAACTCTGTCTACCCACCTTACCAAAGGTCTACCACCCACCTTACCAAAGCAAAACAGAAGCAAAGATATGCTGAGATAAAGCGGTCAATTATAAAGGTGCTTATTTAGGAGCAAGTAAACCTGGGTTCTTTTTAAGACTGCCTCCTACTCACTAAATATATGTTTACTAGCAGGGGTACTGTTAAAAACTGTTGGCGTCATGGTAGTAAAGTGAGGTTTCAGGATCACGATTTTGAATGCAAACAGCTTTTTCACTCTCCAGAACTTCCAGATTAGAAATTTGCAGTTCAGTATTACAGCACCAATTCCACCAGTGCCCAAGCTCTTTTGAGCATCCAGCTGCAAGTTCTAATTATTAGATATGTAATTATCTGTGTAAAAAATAAAAAAAACATGCAAGCCAATTTTTGGACTTGCCTTTTTTGACAATCTAAATAAACTTGTTGTGTTTTTGCTTGTTCTTTTATTAATGCTTTTGCAGCATCTATTTCAGACAAGGAATTGTTATTCCCAGTTATTTGCTATGGGGCTGATATGTTTCCAAACCAAGTGAGCGCACAGTTGTGATTCAGGTAAGTATACTAACACCCCTTTTTGTCTGGATTGTAACATAATGACTCACAGAGTCATCTGATCACAAATTTGCCTAACATTTCCAGCTAAGCCTAGCTTCCTTTTAGAATGGTAAGAATGCCAATGAATACTGGCTTTAAAAGGAATTTTTACCACAGTAACTTAAACTATTTGAAAGATTCAGGCCTTGTAAACAACAAAAGATTTGCCTTCTTTGCAAGGCTTACCTCACCGTGCAAAAATTCAGTTAATTGGCAGTTTGTGGTGGGCTAGAATTTCTTTCTCCTCAAGTCTAAGGGTATGGTCATTGATTAATACCCTTGAGCTCTTCTCTGTCAAGTTCCCAAGTCGTTCTATAAAGCCCACCTTTCTTCCTCTTCCAGGAACCCATGTGATTTACCTATGTCATTGGGCCAGTGGCAGAGACTATATATTACAGTCTGCTCAGCATTTTTCTTTAAAAATTGGTGTGAGACCCTTATATAGAACTCAGGGACAGAGATTGCCCCCAGTACATTTATTTATGCCTGTATAGTAGTGGTATCTTCCCTTAGAGCACAGCATGACACTTCACCCTGATGCACTGTGTCTTAGCCAGAGTTTTACTGCCTTAGTTTCCTTGACCACAATACTGGATCACATCATATCATTATCATTATTATTATTGAGATAATTTTTTTCAGTGGTTTTTTTTTTGGGAGGGGTCAAGGAGTGGGAGAAATGAGCATTAAAAACATACCAAGTTGTGCTTATTTCTTTCTATTTCCATTATGTCCAGAAAAAATTGCAATGTACACAAGATCATTTTAAGTCATGTTGTGCTATTAAGGGTTTAGGGGATTTTCTTGATGTGTTTTGTATGTCTAAATTACATTATTGGTACCACACAAATCCATATGGTGTATTTTTCTTTGTTAGAAATAAAGTAGTATAATTTGATATATGGTGTTTTATTCTGTTAGTAATCAAGTAGCATAATATATCATCTTTTAAGAAAGCTCTCAAGTCTCTAATTTATCTACAGCATATAGTTCTCTGATGAGCATGGAATGGCAGCTTTTCACCTCTACAGTAAAAAAGATGTCTTACAAAAATCTAGCAGGAAATTGCATCTTACTAATTTTGGTGTAATTCAGATATGACATAAGGCAGAGTACTACTCTAAGGCTTGTTGATAAGATTGAGTTTCGAAAAATCTGCTGATAGGCCTGAAAACTGCAGAGGTTTTGTTATCTGATAATTTCCTCTTCCTTTGAGTTTCTACGTTGCTGTCATAAATAAGTGATAGGTAGGCAGGTAGATCAAGACAAAATTTCAGTCTATAAATTAATTATAAATAGGAGCTGCATGACTTCTGCTATATTCTCTGAAAGAGATTAGGGCTTTTGTATCCTAAAATACAAATACCATATAAAAAGGTGAGTCATAGTAAACATGCTAATACCTTCCAGCTCATACTTATCATTACAAAACCCTTTAGAAAGCCTGTTTTCCAGTGATTGCTATTGACCTGATTTTTGGTTTTGTTTTCAACATCAGTCTGTAAGAATAACCTGAAAGACTGTGTTTAAGATGGAATAATATCACCAGACTATACAGGAGCTAATCCTTAGGATATAAATATATCCCAGATTTCCACACTCTGTGGTTTGTCAAATGTCAGAATAGATCTTTGCCACATTTCTAATTATTCATTAAGCTTATAATGAATCTGATTCAAACTAGTCAGACATTTTCCAAATTCAAATATTGTAATTTTTAGACATGCAAATTTTTAAAACTAGAGATCAATTCTACTTGCTGCATATTTATTCTGTTTAAGAACTCCAAATCCAGCTGCAGAAACAGCCAATTGGTAATATAAAATAGAGGAAGCAACTGCTACTCCTTCTTTTATGGATGGCTTACAAGTAGCTCTGATATTTACATGAAGTTTGTCATCTACCAAAAAATGCACAGGAGACCTGAGTTTATTTGTGAATATTTATTGTTTATTTCTTTTAATGAGATTATTTCACTTTCTCCTGGAAAAAAAAACCAGACAACCCACATATTCTTACTGAGGTCTAAGTTCTGAACTTGATCTTCTGTGATTGGCTGAGTCTCATTTGCTCCTCTTCAAAGGAGGAGTAATAAAATTCATCCACCAATCTTCTCAAGGTGTTGAGAAGGTTAAATATTTAGATTTTGGAGCTTATCAAGCATCATAAGAAATGAAATGTTAGCTACACCTCAGTCAACCAGCAAGTGAATATCTAGGCCTTTTACAATTTGAACCTCACTATTATTGTTATAGTACAACATTGATATTATTGTTAATAAAATACCAGGAAAACTAACCTTGGAAATTAAATAACGCATTACAATTTTCATAGGCAGAGTTCTACCATGAGGTAACATATTCACTCAGGATAAGACAAATGACACAAAGCTTCAGAAAAATTATAGGACTGCAGATAAGAATAAGCACTAGAGTTAAATTCAATTTTTGCATATTTATCAACTGTTTATGTGTCCTTGGGGTTCCTCTCAGCCACTTACTCAATATGTCAGTTACTTTTGTATGTCATACTGAATACCAGCCTCCATCTTTACTCAGACTTGTAAGCCAGTTCAACCCATACCCCATATTTTAATGTAATTAATAGTCAGTTTGTTTTCCAGGAAGCTTTGTACAGTTACCTGTACTATATAATAGATTTTTAGACTATCATTTTATAAGCCATTAGTGTAATTTCGTACAGGTTACATAATGATATACAGTTTTGCCATCTCCTTTTAATGGCTGTTTTTGTTAAAACTACTGATGGACTCATGAAGTAGTCCCTTTAGTATATTAGTGTAATTTTATACAGATTACACAATGATATACAGTTTTGCCATCTGTTTTTGTTAAAACTACTGATGGACTCATGAAGTAGTCCCTTTAGTAATTTTGATATTGATTTATGACTTTTGAAAAAAATGTGTGAAAGTGATCCCACAGAGTACTGTTTCCTAATTACTTTTACAATGTATTGATGGTTTTCTTTCCTGTACCAGTTCTTGTGACAATGAAGTCTGACTTAATTTTTTGCTTACATATTGTATACAACACTCAACTGCACATGCAAAATTCTCTCAAGAAGTTAATAAATTAATTGACATACTCTTAATTATCATAAAATTACTTGTAAACCAACAGTAAAATTTATTCCGATTAGCAACCACTCATGTAGTGATAATGGGTGAATTAGAAACATTGAACTTGACTTCATTTTCAATACAGGTCTGCAAAGATAGAAATTCAAAATACATTCCCTGGGACAACATGAGGTTCCAGGAAGTTAAGAAGGCTCTATCTGCTGTCTTTTGCCAAAGCATACAATACTGGACAGACACTTGTCTGGACTAACCCACTCCAAGTCCTATCCTAGGCCTGCACCCAAACCTCTGGATACAGCTTTGTAGGCTGGGGATCCCCCACTTCCGTAGGAATTGGTACATGTTTTAACCTACAGACAAGCTGAGATCTTTTCTGCAGCACTGCTTTGTTGAATTCACAAGCCTAGAAATGAAAGCAGACAATTTATTCTAGCAATGCAAGGAAGTTAAGCTCCTGCTGTAAATGAAAGTTTTCTAATTGCTGACTTGCGTTTCTCCAAGAAGTCTGTCACAAGAAAATCTAAATCTAGTGGCTTTCTGTCATGTTTGAGAAGTTTAATGGAGCATTCTTTAGCTTATTTGGAAATAAATCCCTTTGAGAAAATTTCCTGCATATAGAAGTGCTGATTTTTCTCCCATATTTATCTTTTGCACAGTTCATTGAATTGTAATGAATCACACATCATTAAGATTTTATCTCCACAGCACTAGCTTATTTGAACTCAACAGAAATCACATTTGACACTTTTAATGATGCTATTAGATTTAAAGGTCACAATTTCAGGCACTTGCTTCTCTCTTTCATTTTACTTGTTGCTTAAGCAAATTTGTCATGGAAAGTAATGAAATATAATAGACATCGCAGAACTATTTCTAGAGAAAAAAAAAGTAGTACAATCACAATTGAAATTATCTATAGTTAAATACAATTTCACACTGTTATTTAGGTCTGATTAAACACATTATCATACAATCACAGCATTGTGGAATGGTCTGAGTTGGAAGGGACTTCAAAGATCATCTAGTCCTAACCCCTTGCCATAGGCATGAGCACCTTTCACTAGACCAGGTTGCTCAGAGCTCCATCCAAACTGGACTTGAACATTTCCAGGGATAGTGTTCTCTGGAACAATTTCTCTGGACAACCTGTACTCTCTCTTCTGTTTTCTCTTTTCCTCACTGCTCTCTGCCCAACCAAAGAGAGAAACTCATGATAGCTGACTCACTTCCTAATATTCTGATGCTATCAAAGGTGCTAAACTGGAAGCTTACTGTATATACAAATAACACTTGAATAAAAAACTTCAAGTGAAGATACTCCATCTGTCCATGAATAATTGCTTGTGAAGTTACTAGGTTAAGTTAGAAGCTGAGCAGTGTCACATCTTTGATGTTTTATTGTATACATCCCATTTCACAAACAGTTTCCTTGGTTTTCTGTCTCTTTTCTCAATAGCAAATTGAGGAACAGTCTCAAAGGTAAAATGCCAGCTGTTTAAAGTAGACAAGCTACCTGGGTAGTACCAGGTGATACTGAAACTACCAGTAATTGTTATTTTAGATAAACAAATGATGGCATAAATATTCTGCCTAAAATTTTGAATTAGATTGCTATTTAAGAAATCTCATTCAAATAGCTTCTGTTACTTCTGTTACAAACTCTACTGAAATTGATGATAGCACAGCGTTCTATATCTAGATAGTTCTTTCTCTCTTTTTCACCTTCTTCTGTACAAAAAATGTCATGCTTCCATCAAATATTTCTTTATACCAAACATGTCTCTTAAGAGAAATGAAGGTCTAACTCCAGTATTTAAGACAGCATTATAATGGACTGGGACTTTCTCATTAAAGAAAGAAATGCCGTCAAGTGAAATCAATACATTCATGTAATGTTTCAACAGCCTCTTCCTTTCTAAATTTAATTAAGATTGCAATTAAAGAAATATTATTTCAATAGTGGATAGAAAAACCTACAGTTTTTTTATGTTTAATAACTACAAAATACTATTGCTGATCACATGAAAAAGGCGTTTTTCTTTCAAGAATTAGTTTTTCCTAAAGCTTATAATTAGGATAGTCTTATGCATTTTACAGTTCAAGAGGGATTTCTAGCAGAGTAGATTTTCAGATGGATTTCCAAGATTCTTTCCTGTAGAAGACTGTAAACAGGATAATGCAGTTTATGGATTTGAGAGTACGTACTGATGTTTTTATCTTCTCCTTCATTCTCACTATATTTTGTAGATATCTCAGATTTCCTTCCCTCCTTAACTCCGGAGTTTTCCTAATGTGAGGCTGTTCAACACCTGGTTTGTAGTTAAGATTGCTTAAAGTCAAGTCCGGTGACTGCACTCAAAGACAGATACCTTTTTTAATTACTTCATAGTTTTGTATTTCAAAGGATTATGTCAGTGACCAGCACTGTTAACTGTAATAGCATGCCAAATGAAGTATTTACGTGAACATATGATAAAAATTCTATGGCACAGTGTATCTGTAGCACTTTCATAGTTTTTCTTATACTACTATTGCTTTTTAACTTGGGCCTTAGAATACCGGAGATGGGAAGAGTAACCATTGCACATATTTTCATATTTGAATAGATCAATAAACACACCAAAATACATTCATTGTCACATACTGAACTTTGAATTATTTGCAGAGTATTTAGGCAGAACTTATTGTATCTGCACTGTACACTCTAATCTCTTTTCCTAGCAGAGCAAAGTCCACTTCCTGTGTTATCAGCTATGCAACACTTCTAAGGTATTCTGAAAAGAACATGAATATCTGCTGAAGGGTAATTTGAATGTATTATTTGATCCCTATTTTTCTAAACTGGATATTTTGTTCTTCCTATATCCAAGGCTATTATTTAATATTAATGGAAAAGCTCTTTTTTAAGAGGGCTTTTCAAATACTTAGAGCATATAGTTAAATGTGAATGTAACTCAGGAATAGGAATTGTTTTGAAAGAAAATCAAGCACAGAATTTTTCCAATTTGGTTTGTTTGGGTTTTTTTTTTTTCTGCTGATGTAGCTTTGCTGAAGATCACTCTTTAAAAAATGAAATTTCAGTGGATAACTAAACTTTGAGAATGAGTCCACAGGTCTTTTGTTATTAGTTCTTTCACATGAAATAAATAGATAAATAAAGAAAGAAATAACATCACAAGACCTGAAAGACACAAAATGTAGTAACAATTCTATATTTATCACAATTGGTTTTGTACTTTTATTTCTTACATATATGATATTCAAATGGTATTTCTTTTCTAAATTTTGCATTACATTACCCCCTGGACATAGGGCCCTACTGTAACAATAGGGCTGCTGGAAATCCATATCTCTTTTCTTGTGAATCTGTTGTTTTAATAGTAATTAACTGCTGTCCATGGGCAGTGAATAACACAACAGCTTGTGTCTCCATCCTACCACTATGGGCCTCATTCTTTCTCAGTTAAAGGATGTGTTTCAGGCAGGGATTTCCACTGAGGCTGAGGATCCACAGTGGCCAAATCTAGAGAGATTCTTCTGATCAGATATCCCTGGACTGGTTTTGTGTGTCTCTTTGTACCTGTGTCCTTTTTTTCTCTGCTCAGATTTTCTGCAGTAAAGGCTGAAAGAGTAAACTATAGTTCCACTGTTAAACTTGACTGCTGGAGAACTGAGTAATACTGTACTTATCAAGTCTGCTTATTCCTAAAGTCTCAACGTCCTCATTGTAACTGGTGAGCTGCACAGTACACCATCTCAGTAACTAATCCAGGCTGAATTAACTTCACAAAAGCACAAGATTGAAATGACTCCAGCACTGATTGTATTATATAATTTTACTCTATCTAAATAACTTTTATACTAAATTCTTTATCATATTGCATTGAATTAATGTGTGATATTACAATATTATTTTCTTGAGTGTACTCTATACTATATATTAATATAGGCAGTCATATCTTTTCAGAGGATATACACTGTAGTACATCCGAATAACTTGTGTTGCCTACTTTATTTACCCTTCCTATCTTCCAATAATATAATATAATAAATAGTAATAATATACTAATAAAATATATATTTTTATATACTAATAATATACTATAAAAATAATAATATACTAATTGCAGCAACATATTCTTTTGCAATCTGTAGTGCTCAGAAAGCTTCAAAGTGTGTTATAACTAATCACCTGCACTCCCCAGATGAGGCTGATCTGGACCATGAAACCCCACAGGGACATGCAGAGCCTGAAATCTACTACTGCAAGAACTGTATCTCTTTGGGCAAGACTTATGTCAAATAAAAACCATATGACTGTTCCCAAAGACTATAGTTACATTATCTAATACCTGTCAATATGGTACATAAACATGAGCCTTAAAATATAAGACTATTCAGTGAACAGCATCAAAGATTAAGAAATGCCATTTACATAATTTATCACCATTCTTCAATTAAGGAGAAGCAGAGAATTTATAGCAAAATATAATAAATAGGTTTTCATAGTACAGCACTGGCACTGAAATCAAGATAGGATGTGGGGCCTATTTTTTTTTAATAACTAAAGCAATGGTTTTCCTTTATGAATCATTGGCTTTAGAGACATTCAAATCCTGATCATCAGATCATCAGACAACCTAAACATACATTCTGTTTAAGACTACTGAAGAGTAAAAAACCTGGAAGAGTCAACTGTAATTTAAGTGGCCATTACTTCCTCATTTGCTGTCATGAGATCTGATATAGAATCCTGTGTTTAAAAAGGAAATGTCTGGAGGTATTGGCCCACAGTCGACTGAACATGAGCCAGCAGTGTGCCCTGGTGGCCAAGAAGGCCAAAGTGGAATCACCATCCCTGGATGTATTTTAAAAAAGACTGGATGTGGTGCTTGGAGCCATGGTTTAGATGAGGTGTCAGGGCATGGGTTGGACTCGATGACCTTAAAGGTCTCTTCCACCCTAGTGATTCTGTGTGTCTGTGTTTCATTGCTGGCAAGTATATAATTGTAAATAACCAATTAAATTTGATTTTGTAAGTACTGATCATTTGTAGCCACCAAAATAAGAAATTGCTCAGATATCCTGAAGTTTTAAGTCACTGTTACATAACTGAGTTACATAACCTCCCTTAAAGGCGCATGGTGTACATTGGCGTCTCCGGGCAATCCTCGCCTATGGTTACAGAACAGCCACTCCTTCCTGTCACCTAGGAACTTTTTAATAGTCAACATCAACTCAGAGTTTCTCAGATAGAATTTGGTTTGTGGAATACAGTACTTTTAAAATTTCTGTTAGGCTAGAAATGCTAAACAGTGTAGTAGCCTGCACCAAGGACAACACCTTGTGGAAGAGTTCGAATGAAAAAAAAAATTGTAGTAGCATATTCTGAACATAAAATGGATATAGCTGAAAGTAAGACTACATCTGCAGAGAAATCAGGACAAGTCCTAGGAAAAATCTCTTACCTGAACTTTCTAGCAAGAGATGTACTTCTGAAAAGTGATCTGGATAAAGGAGATTTGGAGGAGTATGTGCTTGGACTGACCTCTTTACCAAAAGACCTGAGCAGATCTCTCAGCCAGTAGCTGGAGAATGTTACAGCAATTATTCAAGGCACCTGCCACTTGCTGAGTGCTCTCCATGATAAACACAAGGAATTGACTGGAAGTCCAGGCAAGTATGGAAGGACTTATCTGTAAGCAGACACACTGGTATATTAGATGCTGAGTTCTGCTCTCTGACAATGCTGGGGGACCTTAATTTTCACTTGTTAGTATTTCAGTACTTGGTAATTCATTAGACCAAGTTAATTCATATTCCCCCAGGTGTATCACACAAGTTTTGAGACCATTCCATGAGATTCAATATGAGACTCATAATTCTCACTATGTGATCAAAAAAATTATTAAAGTAAAATTAACTAAACAGAATTGTTCAAAGTTTTATGTATGCTATACTTTAGAGGGATTATCTTGGCCAGACACCAGATGCCAACCCAGTAACTTACTACCCCCTCTTCATTAGGAAAAGGAAAGAAAATAAGATGGAAAAAATCCTGAGCTGATATAGAGAAATCACTTGAAATTACCATCATGGGCAAAATAGACTTAATTTAGGGAACAAATTAATCTAACTTATTGTCAATTTAAATAGATTTGGATAGCGAGAAGCAAAGGCAAAACAAAACATTGAAACAAGACTTTTCATCCACCTCTTCTTTTTTCCACGCTCAACTTCACTCCTGCATTCCCAAGTACTTTACCTCCTCACATTCCTGAGGAGTGCAGGGCAATGGCAAACAAGGGCAGCAGTCTGTCCATAACAATTCCCTCTACATTCCTTCCTGGTTATTCTTTTCCATGCTCCACTGTGGATCCTTCCCATGGTCTGCAGTTCCTATAAGGAAAAACAGGCTTTTTAACAGACTGCAGTACTTTCAGGGGATATCTACTTTCCTTGGCATTGGGTCCTCCTCAAGCTGCAGGATATCTGCTCCAGTTTGGTCTCCCATGGGCTGCAAGGGAATCTCTGCCCCATGTCTGCAGTATCTTCTCTTCCTTCTTGTCTGATCTTGTTGTTTGCAGGACTGGTTCTCACATTTTTTTCCTCGGTCTTCAATTTTCAATGTATTAACATTTATCAAAGAAGAAGAAAAAATGAAAATTTCTATCTAAGGTCTATCAGCATTAAACCTCAAAAGAAGAGTATCCAACAGCCAAGGGAGGTGATTCTCCCTCTCTACTCCACTCTTGTGAGCTCTCACCTGAAGTACTGCATAAAGGTCTGGAGTCTCCAGCACAAGGATATGGACCTGTTGGAGCAGGTCCAGAGGAAGGCTATGAAGATGATCAGAGGGATCAGGGCATCTATCCTTTTAAGAGAGGTTGAGAGAGTTTGGGTTGTTCAGGCTGAAGAAAAGAAGGCTCTGGGGTGCCTTGTTACATCATCCTAATTCTTAAAAGGGGCTTTTAAAAAAGAGGAAGAGTGATTTTTTTTAATATGGACACTATCACATATAGTGCTAGAGTAGGAGGGAACAGTTTTAAACTAAAAGAAGAGAGATTTAGATTAGATGTTAGGAAGAAATTCTTTACTTAGAGAGTAATGAGACACAGGAAGAGGGAGAAGTAGGCAGAAAACTTGTGGATGCCCCATTCCTGAAAGTGTTCAAGGCCAGGCTGGATGAGGCTTTGAGCAACCTGGTCTACTAGAAGGTGTCTCTGCCCATGACATGAAGGAAGGTTGGAAAAAAGCTTAAAGAACGTCTCATTCCAATCCAAGCCATTCTATCATTCTACAATGATTCTATGATGCAAAGAGAGAGAAAGAAAGAGATTACAGACAGAAATGTTTAGCTGTGCTTGTGTTTCTGAGTCTTAACCTACGGATTTATAAAGTCTATAATAATAACAAGATATTGAGTTTAAAAAGCCTCCTTCTAGGCTCTAAGCAAGCTAACTGTCCTGTTGGCCTCATGGTTTATGTGATTTTTTTTAATTCTTGTTTTGTCAGGTTTCCAAGAATCATTCTCTTCCAAAAAGCTGCTATTTCTCACCTGAAAAATTCCCTTAAAACACTCAGCAAAGAGGTTTGGAGACAGTTGCATATAAACTACCTCTTTATTCTAAAGCTGTGTTATCAAACATCAGAAAAAGCACAGAAAACAAAGTGTTAGAAAACAAACGGGGAAGAGGAAAACCACAAAAGAAGAGTTATTTCATGGTTAACCTTGTAATTGAATGGAAAAAGTGTATTTCCATGTGACACAGTTGGATAGTATATGGTTACAAGGCCACATCTTTTCTTGCCCATATTAGAAAAGTCACATTTACAGCACAAGAAAATGCCATTGTTTTGAATTACCCTCTTATCTTCAAATTTGATTTTAGGGAAGTTTAAAGGGCTGTACAATTTGTCTGCGGATTTTTTTGTTTTGTTTAGAAAATGCAAAATTCAGGGGGAAATGTAAATTTTGAGGGTTTTGCTTAAGCTTGACCTTTACCTTACAGTGAAACTGGGAAACGGTCTTTTACAACCTCTTCTGCAAACAAAGCTCTTGTATTTCCAATCCTTTTTTTTTTATTTCTCTTAAACTGTCTAGAATTTCTTCATTCCTGTAAAAGTGCCTGAGGAAAAAGAGTAAAATGGTATTTATTTTTTGAAACTACCAGTGTAAACAAAACTTTAAAAATGTATTTGCTTCCTTTTTTCTTTATTTTTTTCCAAATATAGTCAAAGTCTAATAAGTCTTCCTTGAAAACGGAGGAAGTATTAGAAAGGAATATTTTTTAGACCAAGAAAAATCTATTCTGACCTGTATTTTCTAGGTTTAAATTAATCAGATGTAAATAGAGATGAGAGACCTATCCAAATCACATTGATATGTGATGGTATTCTTAATAAAATTATTTTCCAAGCTGAAAACCTTGAGGTATTATTTACCTCATATGACATTGTTAAAAAAGTGAATGTTAAGTTAAAGGCTTCCTGTAAGACTTGTACCAGCCCTTTCTTTTTTCCTTTCCTTTTGTCTGTACTTTGGGAGTGGAGAGCACACCATATTGTGTCTTATATCTATTGTCTTATTTGTATTGATTTTCACAAGATTTAACCTGCAAAACAAAATTATCCAGGATCTCATGCAGCACACAGAAATAAGCAACAAATTTTCCAAGGTTTCCAATATAGCTAACTAGTGAAGAGCCCAGTTATAGGGGCTCACAGCAATAGGATGCAGGAAGAGCTCTAAGGATACATTTATAATACATTTTAAATTACTGGAGACAATATCTTGAAGAATTTCTAAGAAAAGGTTCAAGATGAGAAAAATAAGGGATTATAAAATGATTTAAAATCTTACATGAATGGTGCATAGTGGTTGTGTGCTTTTTGTGCATTCTTCTTCACAAAGTGATTTTAATTACATGCAAGGGCAACCTTCAGCATTCCTGTAACTGGATATTACAAACTGCTGAGCTTGTATTATATGTGAGCTTGTGGTTTTGTGTTATCATCTATTCTTCATAGCAAAAATTCAGAGCTTCTAAGATCTGAATTTAAAATTAGGTCCATGTATAACAGCCTTGCTAGAGGCCTATGCATTAGAATCTTAGAGCATTCAATTTTAGGAAATATAATGTTTCATTTTAAAGATCTTCCCAAATTGATTTGACTATATTTTATCAATGCTTTGGATTGATTGTCATTTAGAATTTAGCTAGTGTGTGATCATTAGAAAAGTGCTCCTTAGAGCTGCCAAAGTAAAGTTTTGACAAATACACACCCAGTTGTTCTTAGACCAGTATAAAAATGTACTTGTCTATATTCAGTTCCTTAGAAATTGACTTCACCTGAATAGCAATATGTGCAAAAAACATTAAATGGAAGCCAGGAAATAGACTGTGCTTCATGTATTGAATGGTACTATGGGATTATATGGAATTCAATAAAAATGTTTATAATAGTTTTCACATTTTTGTCTAGCTTTCATAGCAAAATGTAATTGGTTTGGTTTTGGGTTTTTTTGGGTTTTTTTTTTGCCTCAGAATACAATGGAGTTATAGATTATTTGCAGAAAGTAAAGGAGTATTTCATAAATACAATCTCACACCTTCAAGAGGCTGAAAATAAATTTTATGCTGTAAGCTGCAAACAAGATGGTGATTTTCAGAACCAGACTGGTGAAAATGCTTCTGGAGAAACAGACGTGCATTGTTCAGAAGAAGAAGCAAAAGACTCTGCGCAAGCATCTTCCAGTTCCAGTCAGCAATTCCAAAGAACTCCTTTTCTGAACAAGACAGAAAGTCAAAATGTCAATCAAACCCACACAAGTGAAATTAAAACTGTGGGGAAAATTGCATCCTTAGGTAAAAACAAATCTGCTCAAGAACAAGACACCAGCAGAGAATTTGCAATGAAAAAGGAAGATGGTGAACACCAACTACTGATTGTCTCTTTTACAGAGAAAAAAGAGTGCAATGGAAAGGATAAACTTCAGGGAGGTAGCTCAGTTACTGAAAGGCCTCCAGAACTGGAGGCTTTTCAGGATCCTCTTACAAGCAGTGAGGAAGACATTCTGTCTGGGACATTGAAGGACATTTATGACAGAAGCATCATGAATCGTTTTGAACAGGAGAAAAAGGAAGTAGTCAGGGACAGTTTAAAAGGGCTAGAAAGTGAAGACCACAAACTGACAGAGAAAATGGAAGACAATAAAATTTTAAAAAATAATGACATTCTTAGAAATTACATAAGTATCTTCATCACAAACTTATGATCTTCCTGATGTGAATCCGTCTGTGAGTGATTCAGAAGAAGTACAAAAATCTAGATACTGGATGAAGAAAGAGTAAGCACATTGTCTTCCTTCTTTTTGGAACAGATGTACATAATTATTACTTATTAACTTATAAACATGTGTGGGTGCAGAAACTCAATAGATATGTACTGAACAGATGCTGCTTGTGCACATAACAGCAGTTTGCAATTTGAACATGTGCAATGAAGATCTTTCCCTTTGGTCTAAAGTAAACCCTAAGTTTCTATTTGCATATTTTTTTTATGCCAGAGAGGGACTGAGTCACAGCCAGTAAAGTCAATAATCCTCAAATTGTTGGAAATTAGTAGGAAAGGACAACAGTTCTGATGAATACTGTTTTACAGTAATTTGTAAGCTGTTCTGAAACAGGCTAAACATTAAATTTTTCATTATTTTCTCATTTATTCTTAAAAATATTTTTTCTGAATTATCTTCTTCTGCTTCATTATAGCACATCATTACATTGAAGTATTTAATTAAAAAATACAAAATTCTACCCCACTTAAAATACAAAATTTTTTAATAGATTCCTAGTCAAAGGGAGTGGAAAGAACCCCCAGGAAACCCCTTGTTTTATTAAAGCCCCTGCAATTGTTCTGGAGAATCTAAAGTGTAATATACTCAATGACACTAGTTCCTTGGTGGTGGATGATTCTGAGGAGTTGGTCAGCAATGTCATCAGTATTGAATGTTATGATAATGAAAAACTACTTTTCCCTATCAACATTGCAATCCCATTTACATCATGCTTCAGAGGAAATTATCGGGAGATTATGGTGAAAGTGACTGATACCAACTTCCAGTCAAACTACTTAACTCCTATTTCTTTGCAAGGATACCAAGGAAACCATAAGGTTAGTAACACTTATCAAAGGATTGTAAAAGCATCATTTGAGCTTCCCAGTTAAGTCTCTGGAGTTTTTCAAGTAAAGTTGCCATTATTAAATCATATTGCCCACTATGTGTGGTCAAGCACTAATTCTATTTGAAAACTAGTATTTACTAACATTCTTTTTTTCACTTACAATGTTAAGCAAATGCTTGATCCCACAATACTAATGGTTGAGTAATGTTTCATGATTATTATAAATAAGTGCAGTGTGTTACATTATTTGATAAAAGTAAAATTTAGTAGGAATTACTGTGCTTTTAGATCACAACAAACTAACACAGTTCCATGAGTATAAGTACAAACTATATCAAATGAACACAGTTTTTTAAATGCAGATGTGTTCTATTGGACCAAATTCATCACCCAGTTTATAAGTTTATTTCATTTCTCCTTAATCATACACTGGAATATAAACATCACATGATGACTACAGATCACCAGGTACTTGGGCATGCAGGTGGCAATAATAGTCAATTTATTTTAATACTTTGCTCTATAGAGAATGTGACCTTATTAAACTGTGAAACACTGCTTCCTTTCCCTTCAATACTTTAACTTCACATTCTCTTTATTCAGGAAAGCTTTGCAGAAGTGAAACTTTATCATCTGGGTGTTTTTTCTGTGTTGTCATGCTTAAAGAAGGAAACATTTACTGTTCCAAAGGTAGAACTCTTACAAAAGCTGAATGTGGATTCTAGAATCTCTTTTTATTACCATCCAGAAGCATTCAGTTCTCCAGCACCTATGCAGTTAAAGGTAAGTTTGAAATATGTGATACCTCTATAAGCCTGTTATCTGATCAGTTCTGAAGTGAGTATGCTAATGATGTGCAATCTCTTCCAATATCAGAAATGTACAAAAAGTGGTTGCAGCTTCACATCCTGTACATGCAGATTTCCTGTCAGCTTTGTTAAACCACATGTCAGGGATATGTTTAACTAAAAAAGATCTATCTACCCTTGTTTGATATATTTCAGAAAATACAGTCATTTTCAATAAAGATGTGTCCACTCAAAACTTTAATTGCTTGGCCCAATGATCAATTTAATGGAACTATTTCTCTCATCTGACTCATTTCTCTCACCGTTTCTCTCCTTGGTGCCGCAAGTGCAACAAAAGGTTTTTATCCTGTATTATTCTTGAGCTGAGTATAGTCTCAAATTGTGCTTCAGTTGTGTTTCTCCTTTTCCCCATTAAGATGTTAATTTGGAAGTATGGAGAAACTAAAATTATGAAAAAATACAGATTAGAAAAATCTCAGATTCTTTTCAAAATCTGAGGAAGCTCATGAGTTTCAAAACTTGACATCAAATCAGGAACAAAACAATATTTTAGGCAGTAAAAGCTCCAGGTTTCGATGACTTTCAAGCATTTTTCTGAGCTTTGTATAAAGTGCTGTTACTTAGGTAAGGTTGTTCTTGGGTTAAAGAGAGGAGTCTGATTCACAGGTGATAGTCTCGTCAACTCCAAAAGATAAACCAATTTTGTATAACCAATTTTTGTAAACAAATCCAGGCATGTAGTGGAAGATTTTTATTTTTTTTTGTAAGTTGATTATACAATTTCTTTCTATATTTAGATTCAGCCAATTGAGCCATCATTGGTTTCAGCATTGAAAGCAAAACATGATATGTACCACTCAGTGATATCTACTAGTGCACTGGTTCATGTCCAGCATCCTTCAGCCCAGCCTTTTAACAGCTCAGTCACTATTACTCTACCATGTCCCCCAAACCCAGACAAAAAGAGGCAAGGAGATGAGACAGAACATGCAAGAGTCATTAGTGCTACAGTAAAGAGGGTTGCTGCAGCATACCATCCTCGGTAAGACCTTCACTTCAAATTCACCATTTTTTAAAACATCAAAATCAATGAATTTTAACAGTTTTTCGTTTATTATTTCTTGTATAAAAACTGTGGTTGTTCTTTAATATAGACTGCAATACCTATGAGCTTTGTTAGAAACACTAGAGCAAACCCTCAAAATTTTCATGCTATAGTTTCACCAGAAAAATTAATACAGTATTTGATGTTTATTCTTTAAATATGGTGACCACTACATTTCTAGCAGGAGTCAGAATGAAGACTATATGAAGTTTTTTCACCAAGAAATATTCACGCATATTCAACAAACCCAAAAATTGAACACAAAGAATAGAAATTACTTAAAGCTGCTGTGTTCATAACACACCAAGTTGATTTGAGTCTGACCTTTGAATTTTTTAATCTCTACTTCTATGTATTTCAATGGTTGCCTGAATCAAAATGCATGGCACAATGGTTTATAGTAGGTCAATTTTATGCTTTTTTGCCATGTCTTAAAAAAAACATTAAAACATGAACACTCCTTAAAAAAAAAAAAAAAGAGAAAAAAAAAAAAAAAGAGAAAAAAAAAAAAAAAGAGAAAAAAAAAAAAAAAGAGAAAAAAAAAAAAAAAGAGAAAAAAGAAAAAAAAGAAAGAAAGAAAGATAATGTCTATGTTTCAGCAGTTTCTGGAGAATTAAAGAAAAAAAAATCTCTAAATAATTATATCATTCACATACTCTGGAGTACCTTTCCAGATACAGATTTTAAGCAAGATAGGTAAACCAGAAAAAGTCATCAAGAACAGCAGAGTGTAAAACTGCTACAAACACAAGCTTACTCTTTTTTCAGAACTATTTTTATGTTACTGTTTTCTATAATTATTTGACTTTCCAGGGCTGTGAGCACTTCTGTGAGGAAAAGTGGGGACAATCACTGTGATACTTTGAAATTATTAGGTCATGGAAACAAAGAAGAGGGGTGGAAGGTGTTTGATGATGTTATTATACAGAATGCACAGAATGGACTTGTATCTTTTGAACTAAACGAGCATTTAGAAAGGTAATGTATGACTAATTTAACAAAATTTTATTCACTGAAATATGTGTGTTTAAAATAAGTGGAAATTACTAGTGCTAAGAAATCATCCCTTTTTATCCATTAACTTGCTCCTAGATTTTTTTCTCATAATAACAAAAAAAAAAACCAACCTTTTTCATTTATGGAATGTACACAATGTAGTACATAGACACTTGAAAAATACATCAGTCAATTGGCAAATGTAATTTAGCTCTCTAACTAAAAAGGCATAATTTAAAAATTGTTATTATGAAATATTATCTTACTTTTATGTAAAATTCATATGTATTTGAAATTACACCTATGTAGTCAACATACTTTACAAACACAAACAAATTTCCACCTTTTCATGCGTTGGAAACAAGGATGAAAAGAAAGTAGCAAAAATTTCCTTGGCGACTGAGCCCCCTAATATTTTTAAGAATAAATTACTAGCAGTTGATAAATTATTTAAAATAAAGCTATTTCATTTTCTTTCCTCTTTTTTTTTTTTTTACCTTAATACAGGTTTGTGGTCATTTCACTTGCATTCCTTTTGGAAAACAGGTGTCTTCTTCTTTTTGCTCAGGCTCTGGAAGAAGTTCTCCATAGCATGATGGCTAATGTGATACTGTATCAGAAAGGAGAAAACCCATTATTTACTATAAAATAGTAGTTTTGCTGTCTACATCCAGGGAATTGACCAATGAACTTCAAAATCTCCATGAGGAGAGTTATTTTGGTCCCCCAGAACCTACACAGCAGTTCCCATTAAGGCAAGGAGAGCAGATTCATTTTAGATTTACAGGAAATATTTCTGCTTCAGGTAAGGCAGTTAATTCATGCATCTGTATGAACATTATCAATTTCCTCAGCTATTAAAAAATGCTGTATGGGAACCCATGTAGATTGAAGTTACTCACAGTACATTTAGTTATTTCAGTGTTGTTTCTTATCAAAGAAAGAAACGTGGAGCTTAATGGAAAATTGTTCCAACTGTAAAGAAAATGTACGACCTGAATGAGTGCTTGAGCAATATGCTCTAGCTGATCCTGCTTCCAGCAGGAAAGTTGGACGAGATGATCTTCAGAGACCTCTTAAACCCCAGTGAATTCTGTGAAACCCGGTTCCTGAGAAACACATGGTATTTTAAGAATTATTTTAAAAGGACAGGTTTCTGTCTGCTGCTTTGTCCAAGTAAATTCACTTAGAGTGAGCTAGAAAACAAGGCAAAATATTGCCTGTTGTGAGTTGCACTGTGAATTGAGGTGATGAGAGAGAGAGTTATGCCATTTCTGTTAGCAGCCTAGAAAATTCCATGTAGTGGCTGCCACCATTCAGAGATTTGCTTATAGGGAAAAGAGATAAGAAGCCTCTGAAAGGTTTTCACCCTAAATTGCATATAGTCTGTTCTGTCTTAGATTGAACATATAAATATGTATTTGGCCCTCTGAACATTTTGTACATAAACTGTCCCATTGAAAACTGCATGTACTCTAAAAAAGGAATATTCTTCAAAAAGAGAAGTCTCTAGCCCATGAGAAATATCTTCTTATATACATAAAGAGCAATGTCTGTAGATGTATTAAATGAATTGATTTAGAAAACCTAAAAATGCATCTACCCCTCTGCTGCCATTCATTTTGTTGTTACACATAGCCATCCATCCTGAATAACCAGGAAGCATATACTTCTAATTCAATTCACAACACACCTTTATTTTTATTCTTTTTTTGTGTTATGCACATACCTCCTTTTCTGTTCCTTGATTTTCAACTTGTAGCACTGCCTTCACCACTTATTCTTGAAGCCAACTATTAAAGGGCTAAGAAAGCTAGCTACAAAGATATGCCTTCTACTGAAGCAGGCTGAGCTCAGATGTTCAATAAAGTAATAGTAATGATAAAGAACAACAAAGGAATAACCAAATATTATATGATTACCTTTGCTTGACTCATGCTAATGAATTATTTTAGATGCCATGCATCTAAATGCAGGATAAAAAAAAGTTTTTTAAAAGATTTTATTATATGCACTGCAGAGAATGGAGAAGACTTCAGGAAAGTCTACAGACTGATTTTTCATTCACAAAGACAACCAAGGCTGGAGCTCCAAATTAAAGAAGTGGATGAATTTGGTAACCACAGTTCACCTCATTACAAAGGAACAGCAGTGTTTTATAAAATTACCAGAGAGATGATATCAAAGAATGGGAACAAACCTTACCGTATGATGAATATCAACACCAGTCTCCACTGTGCAAATTAGCATTAACATTGCCAAAGTTGCGTTTCTCACTTGATAATACTAGAGACATTTCCCTTTCTGCCTTTCCATGTATTTATTAGAAAAGGGATCTTGGTATGATTTTTGATTTACAGATAAACACAAAAGTCACTAATAGACTTCTGGTGCATCGTCAGTGTACAAACATTCTCAGAATTTCTCTTAGCTGTGGGGAAGGACCCATATACAAGTATAAGCATGGAAGAAATTCTAGCAGAACATTTTTACCCATCTGCTCTCCCCAGCTGGAAGGGAGATATTATTATGGCACTGTGAAATCATTACTCAAGTTTCAGGTGTATCATTCTTATTTCATTGTCTTGGGAGCATAGAATTGCAAATTGTAGGATCATTAAATGGCTTGTGTAACTCGTCTTCCACCTATCGCCTGATTATTCTATTATTCCTGATTAGCCTCTGCAGTGCAGTCATGTGGGCAGTTATCTCCATCTCTGGTGAAAGCTAATGCTATATAAATTAATCTTTAATATTCCTTCAAGGAAACCTCGTTGTAAACTTTTTAAAGAGCCTATGTACCAGCACGCTATGTTGCCTTTTGCACGCAAAATGCTGCCTCTAAACTACTACTATCAAAGTTGCATACATTTTGGTATCAAAATATCTACAGAAACACTTGGTCTAAATCTCTGGTGATAAACAGTAGTGTTTTTCTCTTTTTGAATTTATCTTCACACGTTTCTCAATTTATTTTTTTTTCCATATGATAGTTGAAAGAATCCAGAATGTCTGATTTTGGTTGCAACAAAGACAGATGGAATCTTTTTAAGGCAACCATTCTGACTATTACATTTCCACTCATTTCTGTAAAATTCCCATCTAAATTTCTTTTGTAAAGAAGGCAGTAACTGTACAATCATAACCTATTTTTTATATACATATGTCCTCATTATCCACTTACAAATATATTGCTGACAGTGGTCAAAATGCTGTTTGTTTACTTTGTATGTAAACATTCACATCAGTATTTACTTTAAACATATATTTCTACAGAAGTAATCTTATTTTCACTAATGATTCCGATTTATGGTGCTTTCCTTTCCTCAGCAACAGAAAACACCTGTTCCTCTAACCTATTTTGTTCAACACAAGTCAGACACAATGCATTAGGCTTTGATGTCAAGTATGTGTGTGCATACCTAATGATTTCAAACATTTTGTATTTATGTGACACAGTGGGCTAAGGAGGTAAGGGATTATTTCCTGCTTTTCTGTCTGTCCTGTTTAATATGCTACTAGAGTCTGGTCATGTCTGAGAGATCCATTTGACAAAGCACATCAATGTTACTGGCTGGGAATGCTTTGCAAAAATAATACATATAGACATTATGAAATTACTATTCTGCTGAAGTTTTATGTCTAATGACTGTCTAACAGCAGAATAGCATGTTATTCCCTGCTTCAGAAAGGCAGTTGCATGGCTAATTGAAGCACTTTCCAGACTAGAAAACTGCTTTGACTGCTAAGAGTATTTTACTTAGCCGTCAACCAGAACAGCAGGACCACATGCCAGTGCAGCTGAACCGTGGGTGAATTTAGCACTTCACCACAGACACTTAATCTTTAAAGGCAATTTACTGTTTTAGATCTAATGCACTGTATATTATTACACTATTTTTAGACAATACTGATTTTCAATCCTTATAATTTTTACTACTATTTTAACACTAAGTAGCATGAAGTGGTTCAGATTAAAGTCAATGCATGGGTAATTGAGTTCATCTACAATAACTTTGAAAATCTAATACAGACCTTTGAGGTGGTAAATTCTTATTATGAATGAAAAAATGTTTAAATACAAATGCATTATTAAAAGCCAGAGAAAGCTGAGTCTTGGAAGAAAAGCAATGCCCCCTTCTGGAAGAGCTTTATATTCCCTTTATTCTGAGAGTTTTTTAGCTGTGTCATTCTATCTTCACGCTGGGGCACATCCAGTGACAGAATTGTTGTAGAACCAAGCAAAACGAAACAATTCAGACCACAGAATCATGGAATGACTTGGGTTGGAAGGGTCCTTTAAAGGTCACCAAGTCCAACCCCCATGGTCTCCAGAGCAGTACAGCACAGGATGCCATGCAGTGTGTAATGTGTGCATCCTGTGTGCACTGAAATCACCTCCCAGGATGACTGCGTACAGCCTGATGAATAGGCACCTTCACAATACATAATAGTTATGAATATATTGACTTTATGGCTGTGCAGCTCAGTACGTTTGAGACACTCCAAATATTGAACAATATTTAAAGCCTGTGTTATAAAAGTGATTAAGACAAACTCCATAATGCTCAGTGTATCAGAAAGAAAAAGGATAACTTTTGCAGTCCGAGTTTCATGTTCTTAATTCCCAAATGAAAACCAGCAAATCAGTGAATAAACCTCAGGCAAATTTCCTTGGGAGAGCTGTGAATAAACAGCCACGTAATACTGTCTGTGTAATGTGTGTGACAAAAGTAACATGAGAACTGAAAGAGGATAATTTCATTTTCAAACAACAAAATCTGAATTTCACTTCATACAACCTAATCTCTTTTTGTGCTCAGTGGTTATGTAAGTAATTTCTGGTTCTATATGCAGTAGGAAACAACACTAATGGCCAGAAAACTTTCATCTTTCTCAGCCATAGGTAAAAAAGGACAAAGTATTTTTTCTTTCTCTCTCATGTTTAGAGGAAGAAAGATGAAAAGCTCTCTACTTTCTAATGGAACTTATCTTTAGAATTTTGATTATTTTTCATGATGATTTATTAAAATATGAACTATGTAACGTGAATAACTATAGCTACAAATGCAGTGTGTTTACCTGACCTTACAATAGCTACTGCATAACTAAAAATTGTTCTTTTCCTTGAAAGGAAGGCAAAGCTAATGCAGTATTCAAAATTAGAATCTGTATAATCTAGGAAGGTCTATACAGATTTTCTATACACCCAGTTTATATACATCACTTATGGCATAATGCTATTAATCAAATATTTGTAATGTTGCATGAAGGATGAATTTTTTATAAGAGATAATAAACACCCACTTGATAGCTGGAAATTTTGTTAATTTCCTTATTTTAATAGTTACATGCTGTTTTATACCCGCTGATGGTGTTAATTCTTTTTAATAATGACAAAAATAGTCTATGTAAGTAGAAAAGATTTAAAATGCTTAAACCCCCAAGATTTTACTGCAATCCACTCCCAAATCATATGTCTCACCTCTTACTCATCATTTCTCTTTCCTCAACACATTTTCTTTAATAGCATGAAAAATTGATCCACCGTCCACGAAGTACAAAAATAATTTTGTCTGATTCTTCAGGTAAGAAAACAACCATTAAATTAATATTAATATAAAAAAGACCTATGCTTGCTATTTTTTTTTAATTCCAGGTTTTGTTTCAGCTGTTACTATCATTTGAAAATGCCATAGAAAGAAATAGTTAATATGTTAATAGGTAGTCAAAGGAAAATAGATCTGTTTACCAGAAAATGCAATAGCTTTTGTAAGATACTGTTGTGGTGGGATGCTTGAACAGCATATAATTTTGTGTATAAAGAACTCCAGTTGGTACTGGAAAGCTCCAGTATAATTGATGAATCAGTTGCAGTAAATACTGAAACTTTTATTTTATTGCTAACTTTCCCCTTTCAGTTCCAAATATTATAGATCATTGCTGAATCTGCCCTTGACTAAATTCAATTTGTACTGCAGAGCAGTTACCAAAAACGACATTGGAAATGAGATGGGATGATGTTTCCACCAAAGTATAAAACACTCCCTATTTAGCTGGGCAATTTACCCACTGAGCCTCCAGCTTTAAAAAGCTTTTCAAAAAAAAAAGGAAGATTTATTCTTACTTCACTAATTTTTGCCTTTCAGAGGCCCTATGGACCAAATTGCTGTTCTGGCTTGCAGAAGAGCTTGCAGAAGATAATACATCATTGTTTGCTTTATGTTTACCTGTTCGATGAAGCATGCTTCAGCTTGTTAGGCTGAAGTGCCCTGATAATTTAACACACCAGATCTATGAGCTGCTTTGCTGCTGGAAAAAGACCCTTCCAAAGTCGGCTGATAAACAGCAGCTCTTGTCTCACTATTTGCAGAAGACTGGCAGAAGTGATCTTTCAGAAGAACTTCGTTTAAAGTGGCAAAATAAGGTGTTCACCTGACAGAATCACTGGCAACTCACAGCCCAATTTCTCATCTTTCTTGTTGAAGTGTATGAATATTTCCATGATACTTCTGGATGAACAAGTGACAGGGATATCAGTCAGGAGAAGACTATTTGCTACTTTGCAACCTCTTTACTAAAGCAAAGTATAATAGCCATGTCCTTGCTTGAGAAAAATGAACATTTCTTATATGTAAAAGTCAGATATTGTAAATATAGGTGTGAATAATTACAGACTGATCTGCATAGATTTGTGAGGACTTTAACTGTTTGCATATGCCTTATGCATTCAACACAATATTTCTATATATCTTAAACATTAGAAATTATTCATTATATAAAAATAATATTAATCCTTCTATATATATGGATTGCTCTATGTCCACTTTTAATAATTACCAAATTCTTCAGATTATAGCCTAATGTACAGACAGAGGTAACTTCTTCTTACTTTCAAATTTGTTAGTAATTAATTCTGCTTTTATATTCTCCATGAATATTTTTCATCCTTGTGAATATCATACAAGATTTCAGTATTGGCTCATGTGAATATGTAACCTCTCTCCTGAATTTATGAGATTTGTTGCCTTACTTTAAACTGTCATTGTAATGGACTCTTTTAGGTTACCATCAAATATGGGAAAAAATATTTCTTCATTAAAATTCTAAAATTTATGGCTTTGACATTTTGTTTGTTACATTAAGTTCTTGAATTGAAAGTACAGATAGTAAACCACAAGTATTTGTGCCATTCCTTATTCATGTCTTCAATCTTTAAAAACTCATTTATTTCCAAAATGCTTAGTAGGACTAACCTGATTTTTAAGTCAGAGCATGAGTAAAGTCAGTATTCTCTAATGGTGTTTCTACTGAAATAATATTTAATTTACCATTTTCTGTTACTTACTTTTATATTGCACCTCATAAAACACACCAAACATTTATCTAAACACTAAACTGATTTCTGTTAAAGGCAAAAAGTAGCTGGCAAGAGTCAGTGAAAAACACTTCTGAGAGCAAGATGACTCCTTGGTACTTACTCATGTTCCGATTACACAGGCTGTCACATCTGTCTGACTTCCCTGCTGCTTCAGAAATGTGCAACAGATGCCTCCTTCATCAAGACCACCTGTGCACAATTAATTACTGTTATTCTTCTGATACCTCCTCGATGCACCAATTATTTTCCTTTTTCACCTCTCCTTGAATCATATAATACAAAATATAAATACAGTTCTCAATCATTTATTGATCTAAACTTTATTTTTTAGGCCATTTAGAAAACCTGTATGTCTGGCTGGCAAATCTTAATTGTGATACTTAGTTAGTCCATGTATTTTATTTATAGAGGTCATATATTTGCAACATTTACAATTTGCTACTGTAAATGAGAAAATTGCATGGTAAAAGAAAAGATAAATAGGAATAGTGTTAATTAGTTTTATTCATGTAGTCACTAATGTCCCATCTTATGTTATTATCAGTTTTTAGATGTAAGACAAATCTACGAGTAATTTAACCCCTTTTCTGAGAATGACACATAACAAACATCCTTATTTTTAATAAAGACGGTCTTTTAACTGTAAGCTGACTTTGTATTAGAGGAAAGAATTATCACATTTTTCCCAATGCTGAACACTTTTTGCCATCAGGCATTTTTCATAAGTGCCTTCTCTTATGGACTAAATATTCACTTGCTGGATTATCAGATATCTTCAGTATATATATATGTATATATATATATTAGGATCATGGTTCAGTGTATGATGGTACAAGAAACAATACTGGAAATACTGCTAAAAATTTGACTTCCTTTCTCCACCAAAATTATAACTGTTTTATACAACTTCCAACATTCTGCCACAAGATGGCACCTTTGTCTAACAAAAAAATACATGCATGTAATATTTATTATGCCAGTCACAGGCTGATACGGCTCAAGTATTGATGTGGAAAGTCCAATTCGTAACAACTATCAACACTGATCTTTGCTTTTCAGGCAATTGTCTCCTAAATGAAAGGGCTCCCTTAGTGAGATTTAAACTCTCTGAAGTGTAGGCAAAACGTGGAAAAGAATGAGAACTACATGGGATAAATCTACTTTTGTGCTATGTGTTTTTATTGAGTATAAAAAAAAATGTAGGACGAAAAGCAATATCTGAGCTTTATGGCTTAGAATGTGTACGTTTTTTAACTCTAAAGAAAAGATTAAATTCTGTATTTCTCCTAAAGAGTGAAGGCAACTGACAGGAAAGGAGCTAAGATAGGAAGCCAGTTTCTCAGGAAGAAATCACCTAGACAACTACAATTTGGCTAACTGAAGACAGCAGTTCATTATTTAAGTCCTGAACAATTAGTCAAATAAAAAAAGGAAGAAAAACAAATATTCCCTTTGTGACATTGTTACAGGATGGATTGACAACTGCATCTGAGCTGATGAAGTGCAAAGGCATAAAGCAGGCTTTGCATATTCAACATTTAAAACAGGAATTCTCTACTTAGTGAAACAGAGCAGGATGAATAAATTGATTAATACAACAGATACTTAATTAAAAACCTGAACATGGTATTTAATCAGTATCCCATCCAAGCCCCTTTAAAAAAATGAGTTGTTTTTTTCTTTAGATAGCCTTCAGGAAGTACTGATTACACAGAGGTATCTATAGTCAAATCATCTTAAAGCACGCAAATCTCAACTTAAAAGCTTGTCCCAAGTGAATTGGGAGGGATCCCACATGCAGAGCAGTTTGGTGGAAGAGCTGGAGGAAAGACTCCTTCCAGCTTTTCTCAACAGCTCATTTCAGTGAGCAGGTCTTAAATGCAGTGAGATTAGCCCCTGAAAAGGCAGGGGGACTCAGTAAGTGGCATAAAATAGCTCAGTTGAAATCATCCCTCCTTTCCATAATATCTCTGCACTTTAACTGAAGAGACGACAAGAAGTCCTTGAGCACTTCCAATACAATTAGAAAAACTTTCAACCAAAGAAATGCAAGGTTCACAATTCCTCAAAAAAAATTCAACTTTCTCATATAATATTAGAGATGAGCAAAAGACTTATTATGGATTAGTAATATACTGTAATATTATAATAAATCATAGTAAAATTCATAAGAATAGAAAAGCAGAGTTCATGGTCCATCCTTTCCTCCTGAACAATGAAAATGTCATAAACACAAGAGAAATGATTCTATAATAATGCAAGTGTAAGACTTTGTTCTTATCTCTAGTCTACATGAAAGACAAGATTTCATCATTGCTATTGTAACCCTATTCATAGTCTTTAAATAAAATTCATATGCTTTTGAACTCTTTGTTACATATATAAATTCTTTATTTCACAGTGGGTATAACCCCTTGACAGACGATTTTTCCAAAGCATTGTATGAAGTCTTATATGTCTACGTCCTTTGAACACCTACCACACTGTTGTTCCCATGAAGACCTTTTGTGCTGTAGCTTCCCAAGTGGAAAAATAACGGTGCCTCTTCAACTTGTTATTATACTTAAAATCCACACATAACCTTTTCCAACACTGTACTCTATTTAGAAGTCCAGTTTGGATAGTATGACTTCCAGAAATGTTCTCTTGTCAGATTACAGCCAGAGCAGACTAATTATCAGAAATTGAAAGAGTTTAATAGAACTGGAAGGATTCCAGCCAGTATTAGTATTAGTGTTACTACGTGGCACTTTCAAACTGCAACTGCCAATTCAGCCAGCAGATATCGCAGAAGAGCTTCTACAAAGATACTATTTTCTGTATTTTCAGACCTAAAAGCAGTATGTAAAAAGTCATTTCACTAGTACAATGAAAGAGAAACTCCTGAAAGGCTGAGCATTATTCCCTTGTCTCTTAATGAGTTACCCCATTTTAGAGTATTTTGAGGTCAAGGAATGCAAATAATTTAAGATGCAGATATTATGCGATCAGATATAGGAATTTTTTTCATTCTATTAACATTCATATTTTGTTAAAATCAATGTCCATGCCTGAAGAATTAAGGAAATTAATAAAAAAGTGTTGAAGGAATAAAAAAAGTTTGAAGTGATAGAGAATCAAATGTATAAAAATATTTTGAAGTTTTCTACTTTGAAAGGAACAATGAAATTATTTTAATGTGAGGAAACTTGAAACAAAATCAGAAGACCTTATTGTTCTACATAATACCAAAGGTTTTAAGAAACTGCCAAACTTATTTGAGCTAAGTGAATGATTATTAATGAAGAGAGCCAATTTATGTTTTCTGAATTTCTCTTATGAAGTTTTGAAGTTATAAAATGACTAAATGTAATTTCTCATAAAAAACAAGATGCTACAAAAAAAATCTAGAAGTTTACTGGGAATATTTGCAAATAAATAAGTTATATGATACAATTATATGATACAACAGTTATGATAAAATAACTGTTTTGATGGTACTTATAATACTAAATTCAAATGGAAAATACTTAAAGTCATCTCTGTTTATACACAGAGAAACTCCTGAAAGTCTAGATATTTTGTCAGCCTGGAGGTAAAACAGTGAAAGCATCCTGCTATTTTTTTTTTAACTACATAAACAATTTTCAAAATGTTCCAGAAGTAAATGTTACCAAGAGGGGTGCATACAGCTGAATAGCTTAGAACTAAAGAGGGAAGACAAGGTAAAGCAATATTGACTCAACATGTAAAATCAGCAAAGCTAATGTGAGTTTACTCAACCATTTCTACCCCATTTATTTTGCCCTCAAGCCTTGCTTGGGAGTATTTTTAATTCACTGGTTACATACAATATAAATGCTGTGAGTTTTAATCAAATACTTCACATTTTCTTCATCATTGCTGTTCAAATATAAATAAAATCCCAGTAATAATAAGTATCCAGAAAATATTTCTAAGAGGTACAGCAAACTGTCATTGCCGGTCTAGAAGAGTTTGGGGAGACGTCCTCTGCAGAGATGGAATAAGTAAAAGAGCAGGGAAAGGGAGAAATGTTCTTCAAAGGAAATTAAAAAAAGTTTTGTGTAGCCAGAAAAAAAAAAAAAAAAAGGAAAGTTATTTTCAATTAGATAAATACTGTACTGGTTGCAGAGCATAAATAGGTAAAGAATTAGAATTATTTCCCTAGCTATCACAATCTTCCAGCAGGATTAAAAGGACGAAATGCTACAAGAATTTTAAAATGCAGTTTTTAAAGTTCATAAAAGGTTTTACAACAGCAGTTTTCAACAGTGGAGAACTGAAGTCAAAAAGAGAGGCATTCTTTGTACATTTTTGTATTCCTTGATTATACAAAGTGGTATAAACTGGACAGGAATTATCAACATATCCTTTATACTGGTTTCTCTATCCACCTCCTCTTGCAAGCAGGCTCCTGCCACTCCTTATCACATTACAAACTGTTTACATGGACAAACACATACACACTCCTAAACCTGGCAGGCAGTAGCCTCAGTTCGTGTCCAAACCAGGTATAAAATCAACCTGATTTGTGGTTTCCTGGCTGACAATAAACTGCTGTCAAATCTTTGTCTCTTTTGTTCTTCAGTGACTGGTAACCATGGATACCCAAGGCAATAAAGTTTGCTCATCCTCAATGCTGCAATTCGGGGTGTGTTTATTGTAGCTGATTTTGTTATGGAACCCCCAGAAGATAAAACTAGTAATTCAGGGTGAAATGGAAATTAGCTACTAGTTAAAATTTTGCTTGTGTTTTAATATAATAAAAAAAAGCATGCTTTGTTGAACAGCATAATTACTTTCCCTGAATAATTTATAACAGCCAGTCTCCCCCATTGAAATGTTCATATTAATTTTAATGAGCTTGTCAAAGCTCTTCTAGCCATTTTTTATTGAATAGTTTTAGCTGGGGTAATATTTTAACCCATTGCTTCTTTTAACAAACATAAAAATCTGTTTTATATAAAATACCTTTTTTATTTTCAATTTATAAATTGACCTATAGTTCATTCAAATATTAGCAACATTACGATTCTCTATAATACAGATTATATTTCCATATCGATTTAAAGTTTACTTCTGCAGAAAAAAAAAAAAAAATTGGAAAAAGATAGACTAGGGTTCATAAGTGTTTCAATTACAAGTCTTTGGATGCAATGTTTGCATTTACATTAGTGTTTTTTTCCAAAGTTTAAATTTATAGCAGGTATAAATTTTTATTTTATTCTGAGCAGACAGTGACATATCAGATGTTGTGATTTTGTTTTTTCCCACCATGTAGCTGTTTATACTTTCATCCAATAATTTCTACTTTAGCTGTTTTTCACCGCTAAAATTAATTTGAACTATTGTTCCACAAATAGTGTAGAAACTGATCGTATAGATATCATTCCAATTTCACCTTTTTCGTGAATGCCTTCTTCATGGCATTCCTGATGAGCTTATGAAACATCAACATTTACCTGATGAATGTTTTTTTTTATCTCTACTTAGCCATGTCAGGACTAAGGACAAACTCTGGGCTAAAAGATACAAAAAGTCTGTGTAAGAGCTAAGGTTAGCAGGTTTGTGTAGAAATGTAAGGAGCAGGAAAAGAAATGTTATTACTGCTGCATCCAAAGGGACAGGAACATGTATCCTTTAACTGATCTGAGTTTGGATTAGGTCACACAGTTTTTTTCCATGAGGATTGATCTATTTCTGTCAACTCTTTCTGAACTAGAACCAGTTTAACAACTTATTTATAAATTCATCATTCTTGTCAGTAATGGAAACAATCTTCTTCAAAAGCCCATAAAATTCATTAGATGTATCTATCTGGCTGGGTGAGGTAAATTTCCATGACAAACACCCTGGTAATTAAAGGACAAGGAGATAATTTCTTTCCTATTTTATGTATAAGAAATTATTTCAAAATCTTCTATCTCTAGTAGTCCCAGAACTGCAGTTTTAAATCTGAAACCAAATTTTGTAGACAGTGACCTCTATTTTATTCTTCTACAGATATAGCTTTTCAGATTTTTTTAAACTCAGCCCAACAATATAACAAATTTATATTTGTGATGTTAGTCCCTGACGATGATAAATTAGTTGTCTGGGATATGAGGACACATCCCAATATGTTCCCATTGCTGTTCAGTAAACAGGCATTCTGCTACATAAAAATAAATTAATGAGCAAGAATTCTGTAGGTTATATACAATATTAGTCAAAAAATTTAAAATATTAAAAAAGCTGGAAGATTAATTCAAGTATAAGGAAATAGTACATTTTGAGATAAATTAATATTGGAAAGTGCTTGCATGATTGACTAATGCTGCTTCAGTTTTAAAAGGTTTGGTACGGGCTTAAACATTAGAAGTGGAAAAAATTCAGATCTTTCTTATGGTAATGGTCCAGTGTTATGCTCAGCAGTAGAATATATTCAATAGGGGGAGATTCTTCTTCAGAAGATAGGACTTTCTATCACCTGTAGTCAGAGAAAATAATCCAGAAATATCTGTAGTGGAGAGAGGACAGAAGGTAATTATAGAACACATGCAATCCCCAGTAGCCACAAAGATGGTTGTTGTTAGAGTACAAACCAAAAGTATTTGAGTTTTAATTTTTTTAAGTAATGTTGGGAATGTTGCATTAAATGTTCCCACTCGTACTAAAATTCAGCAACTGTGTGCTAAGAAATGGGACAGAACCTCTTAGTGACCCCAAATAAAATGCTGATTCCCCGGCAGATAATTTCTTTCAGTCCTCTAGATGCTAGAATCTGGAGAATTGAGATTTACATGTAACAGACAAATATGCCTTCAGAACATGATTTCATGAGATGCTTCAAACATGTTTCTTTCAACATATTTGGTTAATTGGTTTTGAAATGAATTTTAAAAAAAAATTATAGCATGCCATGGAATGGAAAGCATTTATTTATTTTCCCTCTTTTCTATGATACTACTCCAATGTAACAAGGAATTTTAAAATGTTTTGTCTCCACAGGCCTCTAAATCCACCCATGAGCTGAGTTTCTTATTATAAAATTAAATACAAGAGGAAAAAAAATAGATGTACATTAAGTTGCCATGAAAATCTGTAAGTTCTGTGCATTTATCTTCCCTGAGAATTTGAAACTTTAAAATATTAAAAAAAAACAAACCCCAAACACTTAAAGCATGAAGTTTGCATTTTTTTCTCTAAAATTATTTTTTAGCCTGTAATCTCTAAGACATAAAGATTCAAGGAAAATCTTTCAAACATACTTGTAAAGTAGAAGAATTATTCTGGTAATTTTTACCCTTTTAATATTTTGTAGTATGCTGAATTGTCAATTCTGACTTATTTTTTGTGCTCCTGATTAATGCTGTTAGAGCTTTAAAATCTGTTGCAGTCCTTCTGTTACTATACTCAAAATTATGGTGGGATTGCAGCCAACTTTATTTTTTGCAATTTTTACATTTGAAATCTAACCAGCAGTTTTTGATGAATCTCAAATTCTACAAAACCTGTATGTATCACTAGATAGTCAGAATTACAGCAAGTCCAAAACTGTAAAAGGAGTTTCATTATTTTCCTTAAAACTAGAAGAAAACAAACCCCACTGTTATCCAAGAAGATTGAGATTTAGAGAATCTGGAATTTTGCAATGCACTGAAGACACCCCGTGCTTGGAGAACAAGTGCTCATTTCTGATGGCTCTTTTTTGCCTCATGCTCACAGGAGTGACAATGCTCTGGAGTGTGATCTCCGTCTGTAACAATAACTGGAAACCTGGGCAAACTCCATGTGCCTGGAATAGCCAGGTGAATCATATTTATTTGCAATCCTATAATGTTTCTTAGAAAATAGAAAAATTCAGTGTCTGAAGAAGTAAACCAGTAAACCTTTTTTTTTTTTTCAATGTACTCACGGCACTAGATATAGTAAAAACTGTAATTGCCACAATAAGACTGACAGAGAAAATAGTGAAGCTCCACAAGTCAAAGATATCCACATAAACATGAACATCCTCCAGAGTTATATTAGGGTGAAATGAAATAGCCTAGTACACGATCAGGCCATGCTTCAAAGCTGTACCACTAGCAGGTTTGCTTTAGGAAAATATGTCATCCCAGCACACCATAGCAATTCTTTCCTGAAGCACGAAATTATGGCCCCTGGCAAATCAGGATCAGTGGTCCTAGGATCAGTGGTCCTATGCTGCACATCTGATATTTCTGCATTGAAAAAAAGCCAACTTAATGAACCTAAAGATTTAAACACTCAAAAAACAAAACTTGACTATATTTATTTTCTGCACCCATTATACATCCAGGAAAATGCTATTCAATTAAACATTTCCCTCACTACTAGAGTAGGTTACTACTCATGGAATGTTGAGTATTAGAATTTCCAGCAGATTGAGGGGAGTGATCCTGCCCCTCTACTCACCCCTGGTTAGGCATATCTGGCATGGTATGTCTAGTTCTAGGCTCCTTAGAATGAGAGATGCATGGAGTTCCGAAAGGAGTTCCAGCAGAGGTCAGTGAAGATTATTAAGGGACAGAAGCATCTCTCTTATGAGGAAAGAGTGAGAGAGATGGGCTTGTTCAGCCTGGAGAAGAGATAACTGTGACAGGACCTCATCAATGTCTCTCAGTGTTTGAAGAGGGGTCAAGAGGATGGAGGCAGGCTCTGCTCAGCAGCGCCAAGCAATAGGACAAGAGGCAGCAGGCCTCTGATGCACAGGAAGTTGCACCTCAGTATGCAGGAGACTTTACTGTTCAGGTGACTGAGCACTGGAAAAGACTGCCCAGAGAGGTTGTGGAGTCTCCCTCACTGGAGATATTTAAAACTGTCTGGACACAATCCCATGCCTTGTCATCTAGGATGACCCTGATTGAATAGTGGGGCTGAATAATATGACTCGCAGTTCCAGCTGCATCCATTCTGTGATTCTGAGATCTGCCATGCCATCAGAAGTATCCACAGCATCTGCACGGAGTAATGTTTTCTTTCCTGAACATTTTATCTTCATTGTACTTCACAGAACCAGTACAGAAATTACAGTATGGTTTTGTACACTGTATAATACTGGATATGCTTTAAAAGAACAGAGTAAAGGATGACAGTAAAACTTCTGCTTTCTCTTCTAGCTTGAATGTTTGTTACAAAATGCTAAGTACACTAAGTAAAAAAATAACTTTTTTACAGTTATTTTTTTACAGAATTAAAGAAAGTGGAGCAAGGAGCTTCCACTACAGAGTGTTAATGTAAAGCTGGACAGTGAGTTAATGTTTAGGAAGGCTCAGAAAAAGAGAACGAGAGTCACCAGGAATAAACAGACAGCCTAAGGGCTAATAATCAACTTGGAGAAAATCCTTAAGGCAAGAAAGAAACTAAAGGAACATAAACACAAATTAAGATGACAAAAACAGTGGAATATGACAGGGAACAAGAGGAGAAAACTAAGGACTAATATATATGATAGAGAATACATTCTAAAAATAGTACATGACACCAAGAAAAGGTTGTAAGCGTGACATCAGAAGAAAATAATTTACCCTAGAAAAGGTGTGACGTAATTCAATGAACAAGTTTTAGACTTGTGGGGGGAAAAAAGTGCAAAATTCTCACTTTGCAGAATGGGGGGATAGGCATAAAACTTTAAATATGTATATTTATATATATATTGCTATTTTAATTTTTCAGCATTGAAAGGAAGGTTTTTAAATTTCTAATCTTATCTAGAGTGAGCAATGCTGTTGAATTTTTATTCTGATCTCAAAAAAGTCTTCTCTTGAAAGAAATGAACAAAGCAGTTAGAGTAACAAGTTTCCTCGTTCATGCAGAAAAGAAGCTGCTTTATGTAAAATCTCATGAGCAAGTCTAATTCTGCTTCTTTCTGATGGTAACAATGACTTTACCCTTACTCTGCATATCTTCAAATTCTCTTGTTCAAGCCAGTCTCAAAAGCTGTCTGAAAGTTCTATTCAAACATACATGTTTTTATGGCAGATAGTTCTAAGATGGTCATCATATGACATTTCTGTAGATTAGAAATGCTGTACTTCTGACCAAATTCCTTCTTCCTGGAATTTTATTTTTGCTAACACAACATCTTTCCTGAAAACTGAAGTGAGAAACATTTCTCTAAATGGCAGACCCATGCATGTACAATATCTGTGGGGGTCCCAGTTGTAACAATATCTCTTCCTACATTTTTGGTCTTAACTTCCATCACTGCTATTTAAACTAAAGCTCATGTCATGTCAATTCTTCAATTGATTACCCATAATCTGTAGTATAAATGGAAATATCCTTTGAAGACTTCTAATCTCCCAACATTTTCCCAGTTACCCTGGGTACTAAGATTGGCATTGGAAAATATTCACACAGCAACTCAACCTTCTGTTACTTCTTGAGAGTGATACACTAGAATGCATAGTCTACATGTATGAAAATTTAACATTATCATTGACAAACAGATGTTTGTCTATGGCACAATGCAGTCACTTGCATATTTCGTCTCGTTTTTTTACTTCAGTTGAATTTGATAAGATTCATGAACCACTATGACTCCTCAGCAGTAGCATTGCATTGAGTGTTCAAACACTTGGTGTGGGAATGAATCCTCCCTATGTACCTCATTCTGCCAGTTGACTCAAAGGATATTCAAGGTACATAGCGAGGATCACTAAAGATGGTTCAAGGGTATTCAGTGATATACAGTTCACCTTGAACTGAAATATTGGATTTTAACAGCCATTGCAAAAGTTCAATAAATATGTTCTTTCTTCCTACCAGTCAATTTCCCTTTAGAAGTTTTGCAGAGAAAAAGTACAAAAAAAACCCCTCTTAATCACTAAATAGCTCTTGTTTTTGTACAAAACATTTTAGCAGGCATAGATCTTATTTTTCCCTTTTGGTAAGCCTCACAGATTGATGTGCTATTCTGGATTCAGAATTTAGAAAGATTAACACCCCTCCCCACCATCTTCTAAAAACAACTAATTGAAAAAGAAAAACTTTCAAAATAATATTTGAGAGACTATAGAACCACTCAGTTATAAGATAAGGTATTTAATCTAGGATCATTTATCTACCTGATATCAGTCACTGTGCTTCAAGAGTAGCTAAGCACAGTTAGTGTGCTTCAAGAGTAGCTAACCCACAGCTCCTTTTCTTTGTAATATGTTCTACATTTTACTTCCTACATATAATTGGAGGTCTTTGGCATCCACAACCAGACATTCCTGTCTTTATATGCAAGAAACTTAGCCACCAACTTAATTTCCCACCACATTAAACCACTAAAAAACACATAATAACTATCAGAACATATGAATACATATCATTCTCAGTTCAAAATCATTAAGCATCATCATCTCATAGCACTTACATATTTTTCACCTTTACTCAAGCTCCTGTTCACATGTATCTCAAATTTCACTGACATAAACAATACTAAAGAAAATTCTTACTCAGTGATTTAAGGGGACACAAAATATTACATTTATTTCTTCCAGGAAAAAATCCAGAAAAATAATTCCCTGAATAGCAGTACCAAAAAACCCAAAAACAACCAACACAAACCTACTTGTTTTCTTCATTTGAGAAAACAATTATAAATAAAACAATACTGGCCTGGCCATGATCATCACAGGACAGAAGTATATGCCTTTAATCACATACTTAAAACCCATCTCAGAAAAAAAGTATCAGTTTTCAAGACACTCTTCCAAACTAAAGAAATCTCTTAGAAAAGGACATTAAGTATTCACTGATTGTAAAAAAGAACCTAAAAACAAACAGTTTAAGCAAAGTTATTGTTCAGGAAAAAAAGGAACAATTGTTCCAGAATAGCAGCAAAGTTATATATTCAACTAAATTCAGATCTTTTTGTAAAAAAATTAGGGGATAACCTCAGTATTACATGTTTTACATCTATTTAAGCCTTTAAGATCTTGTTGTGCTGGTTTTGGCTGAGGCAGAGCTCATTTTCTTCATGGTCACCATCATATACAACAGAGTGCTGCTTTCCTGGGGATAGCTGAACATCAACTTATCCATGGGAAGCAGTGAATGAATTCCTTGGTTTGCTTTCCTGTGTGCAGAACCTTTGCTTTCCTTATTAAACTGTATTTCACTCAGCCCACAGGTTTTCTCACTTTTACCCTCATGATTCTCTCCCCCATCTCACCAGGGGGGAGTGAGCGAGCAACTGCGTGGGGCTTAGCTGCCAGCTGGGCTTAAACCACGACACATGTATAAAATCCAATACCACTGAGGGAAAGAAATGTATTAGATCCAGTCTCCTAATTAGTCTCTGAACTTTCCAAAGACTTTCATTTATCCTATAGGTGCTGATTTTCCACTGTGTTTAAAGGCTTCTTATAATTAAAAATGCTATGGCTTCATTAATTAAAATTAATGAAAGAATTTGATAAAAAAGAACAATAGATCATATTGTATTATTAAAATAAAATCATAGCAAAAGAAAATCAGAAACAAAATTAATTAACTTGAATATCTGTTCTTCAGATATCTGAAGGCATAGGCTATTGCAAACTAATTTATTAAATGGAAATAAAACAATAGAATTGTTGGACCAAATAAATCTCTAAAAGTACACAGAGGATAAAATATCTAGTTGACTTTGATCTTTAATTTATGAATTTGTTCTTCATCATGTTATTTACACAGGAGTGCCTTTGATATTCTGAATGCCAGAAACAGATGTCTGCTTACAAAAAGATACAGAAAAATATTTCCGTGTCCGGCAGGTGATTCTTGGTTTTAAACATATAGCTGTATATTAGATTACATTCTGTGGACAAAATCTATCAGGGCACTGACAGACAATTAAAATAAAATTTTCAAAGTATGATCTAACTAGTGAATGCATAAAGATATTAAATTATGTATGGACTCTAACAATGGAAGTTTAATAAACCTTAAATTCTTAGGGAAAAAGATAGGAGAGGATGGGTAATAATATTCCTTCCATCCCTCATTCTCTCCATACTACCACTGATTTAAGGCCAGCTGCTTTTTTCTGGGAGGTGCATCTAAAAATATTCATGAAGGGCCAGTTTGAATTGTAGTCCTTGTGGGACTTTCATGGGCTTCTTTTCTTCCTTATGTAACACCTGCCTGCATAAGATACAAAAAATGTAGTCATCAAGCCTTTCAGATTGAAACTTCCAACAGAAAAACACAGAGAATTCTCAGGAATGAAAAATAAGGCCTTGAATGTATTCCTTTGTTAGGAAAAAGTGTTTCATATACTGAAATTTTGCAAAAATATTTTTGAATATGAAAAGCCCCAAGTTTCTAGGGAAGTGACAACTGAGACTAAAGTATTTCTCAAACCTCTGCTCAAATCTTTCATCAAATAAAACATGAGACAAGATATTATTCAGTTCACTATTATGTTCACACTAATATAACATTTTAGGATAAATAGGTATTTAAGCACATATCTGGATTATTTAGAGGGTAAAAAGCCACATTGCATTACCATGTCTGTCATCAAATAATCTGTCATCAGTCAAAGGTCTCATGTTGTCAATATTAAAAAGATTGTTGTAATTGTGTAAAGCCTTACACAGGATTCAAGAAATAAGCAACTAAAAGAGGATAATGTAATTACTTCTAACCAACATGGCTACCTGGAAAATTTATCTTGTAAAATTATGTTGGTATAATTTTAATGAAATTATAAATGCATTTGATAAAAATTATAGGCACAAGGATTAACATCTGAGTAACTCAAATCTCAACATGCTATGCAAATGGCTATTTTTGTTTCAACATATTCTCCTGGGACTGATTTTACATTTATTTGTATTTTCACAGACCTGAGGACAAAAATAATTCAGTCAGTGCTGATAAATTTGGTTGTTGATTCAATGAGTGATTAAGGAAAGCAGGATCAATCAATGACGGAAAAATTCAATATGGTAATATCTGCATTTATTAGCAGAGGATTATTTATTAGCAGGGGGTGAAGGCTCTTAGAATATGAGAGAAATAGTTTAAGATGTAGTGATTGAACAAGAGGTAATGTTTTTTAACTGAAAGAAGCAGGGTTAGATTAGATGTTAGAAAGAAATTTGTTGCTGTGAGGGTGGTGATGCACTGGAACATGTTACCCATAGAAGCTGTGGATGCCCCATCCCTGGAAGTGTTCCAAGCCAGGCTGGATGGGGCTTTGAGCAACCTGATCTAATGGAAGGGTGTCCAGATGGCCTTTAATGTCCCTTCCAACCAAAATCCATCTATGGTTTTATGACTCTCTAGGCAGAACTCAGATAAAGAGACACAACTCAGTCTCTTTGCCTTTGCAATCAGCCTGAATAGCTGAATATTTCCCCAGAGATCTCAAAGCACGATAAACAAGGGCAGCTCACAGAAACACGCCTGGACCCCAGTCCCAGTGATAACAGAAGGAGATGCAATAGTGACTGTCAAGGAAAAGAAGTGACACACAAGTGCAGCTGGGCAGTTCCATTGGTCTGAGAGACTGGAAATACAGGATTGCAATGCTCCTGTATCCCAAGGGAGAAGCTGTTATAGTACTACACTGAGATCAAAGCTGTGTTTCTAAATGACAGTTATAAGGAACATGGATGAAAGAAGCACTGAAAGAATTAGTCAAAATTGTAGAAGACATTAAATGTGTTATTGAAAAAAACCCCAACAAAACCTGAAGAAAATCTGTCAGATTGCCTTAAAGGAGGAAGATGAATTGAGCAGTTAGAAAAATGCTTATACAGCTTGTACGTTTAATTCACAACAGGTGAACACAGAAATTCAGAGCAAAAAGAAACAAAACACGTCTTTTCTACTGTAGATGGTTAACTCCAGAAAATTCTGGCTTAGTTCCAAGTTAATTATTGTACCTGAAGGAATATGTTCAATATGTTCTAATCCTAATTCCAACATTATATAGAAAGTCAAAAAGCCACAGTGTCTTCTGGCTAGAAGTGGGTTTGAGCCAAAAGAGCATTTTTGTCAGCCAAAGAAATACTTAGCTTTATATGCACTTTTTTAGTTATATTTTTTTCATATTCTAAATCAGAAAATGTTGTCTTCATTTATGTGAAATCATCCCATCCTAGATTGTCAGAACCTACTTTAGCCTTTAGGCAAACCTTTCCTGTCAAAAAAAATTATTTTCTAAACTTCCACTGAAACACAATCTCAATGTATTATTTTAGACTACATAAAATGTGTTTACTTCAGCATGTAATCTAGACTCAACATGATTACAGATTTCCCAATTTCTTGGGAATAGTCAGCTATAGAAAGATTAATTTGTTGTTGTTGTCGTTTTAATTTTCTGTGCATATTGTAGAGCTATTTCAGAGAAATAACCTACACCTCAGAGAAACTTAGAGGTTTTTTGTGTATTTCCAGGTTACAAAGTAAGGCCAGATCCTAGGAGGCAAATGGCTCACTACTAATTAAAAAATTGAGTTTAAAAGAAAATTTTCAGTATTTAATTTTCAATTTGATATAGTTAACCTCAGTTTGTTTTAAAAGGGAGAAAAACAAGGAAATAGGACCTGAAGTAACCTTCTGAAAATATGACATGCATTCTGTTGCCTGCAAGCATTCCTACAGGGCTGAAACCTCTCTAGGAAAGAGATGCTTATTTGCACTTCTAGATCCATATATGTATTTTGGAGGAATTGGAGATGGAAACATGGTGGAAACGTACTTTTGGAAAGAAGTGGATGTTAATTTTCTACTGTAGAAGAGACAGCTGTAAAATTCTTAGCAAAAATACTGTTTGCTTTTTAAACAGAATCAATAGTTTTGTAGATAATTCTCACTGTATGACTGAATTTTATTTCCCTTTTCTATTTCACCACAGCTCAGACCCTGAAATGGAGTTAGTAGCATATTTTCCTCTGTAAGGCACTTCCCAGACATTCCTCCTCCTGTGGGAGATGTCCTTGAGGATGTTCACCAGCTGCAACAACAAATACAATCTGGATCTATTTTTATGAGAAGGGGGCAAATGCACTCTTTTCTACAAATGCTTTGGCTTTCCATAAACCATTATAATTATTGTATGTGAATTAGAAGATATAACACAGAGCAATATGTGGACTGCAATACAAAAACATTTTTCAATTCATTTCCATTTCCAATTTCAGTTCAATTTTCTTTCAACAAAGGAATTTTTCAGACAAATGAACACTAGAGAAACAATTTTATCAAAGGCATGGAAATATGTTGGAAGTAAACTTATTGCCTGGCTGATGTTGAGCCATGAACGGACATAAATTAAGTTGTACAGCTTCTACAGCTTTGGGAGAGGTTCAGAAATATACCCCATGAATAATTTGGCATTAGTGAGTTAATCTGTTAATATTATTATAATTGATGTAATATAAACACCTAAAGGAATTGGAGTAAAACAATTATTTTTCAAGTTTGCTTGGAAAGCACAGCTTTCTTAGTATAAAATACCAAAATGTGATTTCAGAAGTGAAAGGCTTTTCTGGAAAATGACAAGGACCCTTCTGACCCTACAGCTTCCCCCCGAGAAGCGCACACAAGGAGCAGCGCTCAAAGGGCAGGACAGCAGCAGCCAGGCCAGTCCCGCAGCACCACTCAGCACAGCCGCTTGCTGTGACAGAGAAAGGCCGAGGTCCAGCAGGGACAACCATCTAGTGAGGATCTGGATCAGCAGGACCCAGGCAGGGCACAGCCGCAGCCCGGCTCAGGCAGGGGTCAGCAGCAGAGCCCGGCAGCCTGAGGCCCACTCGCAGAGCTGCACGGCAGGGACACGCCGCTCGCTCTGCCGAGGCCTCAGGCCTGCTCCTCCTGGGCCAGCCCCGAGCCGGGCAGACACATCCCCGAGAAGGTCAAGGCAAAATCTGGGCCCTGACACGCATCTCCCAAAGTGCCTGATGGCTCAGTACAGTGGTTTCTTAGGCTTTGCAAAGGGGCGAGCAGCTCTACTGTCATCTTGCAGTCTTCACCTTAGGCAGTCTGCCCATTTAAGGATTGCGTGGGAATTGCAGCATGCAGCCATACCTGTTTCCTATAAACAGTTTACACTGTTTTCTTAACTCCTTCTTTTTTAATCTTATTTTTTGGGCAATAGTATTTTTCTGATGTGAGACTGATTACAAGATACTAGGATACTAAATGCTTGGGAGTACATGGAGGAGGCTGAATTCATTTATCAGCTGTGATTTGCTTGTCATCAAAACTCCTGGTTTAGAAAGTGTTGCCATTAGCATCTAGGATCTGAATAGAGGATGTAACATTGAACAGTTACAGCTGGGACCAATACTACCATTTATCATTAAGATTTTCTTTGGTCTCTTCATTATAAGAGCTCATCTCGGTTGCCAAAGCTTCAAATATAAGCTGATATTTTTAAGACCTCTTCCACTGATAAGTAATATTTGAAGGTATTCTATGTTTTTATTTGAGAGAGATTTTGTTATGTCAAAAATAAATGTGATTTTGAAGAATAAAATTTAGAGGGTAAAAGAAATTCTGATCACCCTTTCTTTTCTTTGAAGTCTGGAATGACTGTTCTTTGAAGAAGGGAACTCAAATGTTTTGCATTTTGTCCTAGAAATAAAAAAGTAAATTTCTGTTCCAACAACAATGGTAATGTAGCACGAAATTCCATGTGGTATAAAATATATAAGAAAAGAAATCACTAGGGGAAAAAAATGTGGTTAACTGGAAGCTGGAATCAATGCTTAAAGCTGCAGAAAGCTCAGGAGCAGGTTCCAGCCCCCCAGATTAGCTGGGTGTGCTTTGCTGAGAGGAAGATGCTTCCTGCTGTTACTTAGTGGTTCTTAGCCAATAAAGTAACACTTGAAGAGCACAATTATGAACACCAACCAACAGTGAGACAAGATGTCAAAGTTATTTGCAAGAAGGATTAGACTGAGGTCTAGACTGGAGTTTTTCTGGCAATAAAGTAAACTTTTTTGTTGCAGTATTAGGTATGGAGGATGCCCTATGATGTGGAAGTTTGCTGGAAAAGGATACTAAATCATTGGTTAAAAATGTTTTATTGGCAGTTTTGTAACCTGTTTGCATCTGAAAGTAGATCTCACATGATGCTAGGTATTGTCTTTAGACTAGGCTTTTCTAGGTTTTGTTCATTCTGTGTTGCCTGACTAACACCCAAAGCTCAGTTGTAGAATTTCTCAGAAGCCAGAAATCCACCTGAAACCAAAGATATTTGTAATTCAGATTTACAGAATTCATGTACTCTGAAAAACCCTACATCTTAGACATCTCCAGTTAAATAATCCTTCACCTTGTAAATTTGACACTAATACTTTTATGTCTTTGATTCACAGTCATAAATCCTTCCTCCTTTATCCCTCTGTGTGATCATTCAAGAAATGCACATTCTGTAGTGAACTGATTCATAGAAAAGAAATTTAACAATAGCTGTGTTAGAGACAGATATTGAATAATGCATGCCAAATAAAGCATAGGATCATGGGCTTCAGAATGATTAAGCTGAATCACAGAATAGCTGTTCAGTAAGAGATAACTGAACTATGAACAAGTGTACTAGGAAAATAGCTATCATTATTTTAAAACAATATTGTAATTCACACTTTCATTGTTGGTTTGTGCTTATTGCTGGAACTTGATTTTGGCAAGGCTTTACTTTGCCAACTTTTTAATACAAATGGTATTTGAACAAGATGCAACACACTTTATTCTAGTTTTTTTCCTAGCTACTGTAGTTACTTTAATTAAACTAATATACTGGGAAAAGAGGAAGTGAAGTAGTCAATTTTTGATCACATTTGTGTTTGTTTTAACAGGCAGCTCAGCTGTTCACAGCCTGTTGACTCAGGTTCAAATAGCCCAGCATAATTGAAGACAGAAAGTCTCACTGTTGAGATAGATTAATGCCAAACAGGTAATGCTCAAGTACAATAATTAGGAAATCAGAAGGAATTAAAAAAGATATAGGTAAGGCACACTACCAACCACCAGACAAATTCCTTCTCTCTTTGGCTGGATATTGCTAATGACTAATGTACACATCATGAACCACAAGCAGGAGTCAGAAGCCACTGTGCTAGAAAGATATGACCTTGTTGCCATTACTGGAACTTGGTGAGAGGAATCCCATGATTGGACAATGATTATCGACAGCTATCGACAGACTGTTCAGAAGAGAGGTAGGAGAGGTGGAGAGATTGCCCTTCTACATCAGGGGCTGAATTGAGTGTGAGAAGCTTTCTTTGAAATACAATTCAAAAACCCATGGGTAAGAATCAGAGATCAAGGCAACAAAGAGAACCTCATAGCTGATGTCTAGTACAGACCGCCTGATGCAGGGGAGCCTATTGCTGAAGCCTTCTTTCTCCCACCACAGAAGGCATCGTGCTCACTGGCTCCTGTCCTGCTGGGACACTTCAGCCTCCCCAACATCTGCTGGGAAAGTAGCACAGCGAGCTGCAGGCAGTACAGGACAGTCCTGGAGTGGAGAATAACTTCTTGAGCCAGGTAATAGACAGCCCTACCAGAGGGGAGGTCATACTGGGTCTGTTGGTCACCAGCACAAGTGAGCTAATCACAGATGTCAAGACTGGAGGCAGCCTGGGATGCAGTGTGGAGTTTGCAGTCCTGAGCAATATGGGTCAGGTAAGGAGTAAAATCAGAATCATGAACTCTAGGATCTTCAGGTCTTCAAAGCAATAGAATCCCTTGGCAAACTGCCCACAGGAACAAAGGAGGCCAATGGAGCTGGCAAATCTTTAAAAAGCTCTTCCATTGAGAGCAACACCTGGCAATCCCAGGAGTAAGAAGCAGGGCAAGGAAGGCAAGAGACCTGCATGGCAGAGTAGGGAACTGCTGGTCAAACTAAAGGGCAAGAAGCATTTAAATGCACAGGTGGTGGAAACAAGGACAAGTATGTATGCCATTGTTAAGTTGCAAGCTTGTTGGGTGAGCTTAAGGGGAAAGGTAATTGTGTTCACTCTGGCAGTGCACAAGAGAAAAATCAAAATTTTCAGGAGATTTAAATACAAAATTTTACTTTAGAACACAAAGATAAAATAAGGTACTTGGCAAATTTAGAAACAACTTCCAGTTCAAAGTAAGTCACATCATAAACTTTATCTCTAGGAAGTTTAGAATTAGACAACTTCAACTTATCCAGACACAACTGGCCCTTACTAAAGCATTGACTGGATCTTTTTAGTCTGGCTTAAGACATATTTCAATAAATTAGCAGAAGAAAGAGAGAAAGAGAAAAAAAAAAAAAAAAAAAGAGCACACAGAGTCTGCCTAGTTGTTTTGAGTCAGTCTGTCCATTCTCTGGTCTCCTGTAGAGAACTGCCCAGAAAGCCAATCATATCTTGGGCTGCATCTTGGGACAGTGGGTCGAGGGAGTTGATTCTGCCCCTCTGCAACAGGTATTGCAATTAAACTACCTATACATACATATTTGCCAGTATGTCTTTTTTTAAAAGCTCTTTATGATACTCTTTTCTAATATTCAGATTTGAATAAGAATTGTCTATAAATGTTCCAAAGAGCACCCCAGAGAAGAATTCCTACAGCTGTGTGCAGACTGTTTGAGATAGCAGCCAAAATCTACAAGAGGAATAGCACAGAGAAGTAAAAGTGCCCTACAACAAAAGAATTTAAATATTTGAATTTTTTTCAAAGGGCTTTTATTTTAATTCTTTAACCATTTTCATTTAAAGTTGCTGGAAATCATGCAGAAGGTGATATGATATAGGGGCACAGAGACGTACAGAACCCCAGACTGATCTACTGGTATCTTGAACTTCAAATTCATAGCTGGAGAATTTTTCCTAGAGCAAGAACAAACATGATATTTGAAGACTATTTCTAACTCTAATCTTATAACAGAACAACACATAACAGCACCCCTCTAAGGTTCTAAACAAGCATCTGCTATGCTCTATGAACAAACAGTACACAGATGCTGGAAATCATCTGGGAAGCATGATTCAGAGTTAATAAACTAAAATAGAAATTTGCCCATAGGGAAAAAGAGAAAATGTGCTTTTTTTTTTTTCTTTTCCTCCAGAGAATTCTCTTAGAAACTTAGAAAGGGTGTTTCTGATGTCTAACTTATGACTATCCATTTCTTTAAGATGGAATATCTAGTTCTACTCAAAGAGAGAAAATATACTTTGTCTGAGAAACAGTTATATGCCTGCCAAAGCCAGTATTGTTACCTCCACTAGAAAATAACTAAAAGATAGTTGTGTCAGTTGTCTAGCAAAGCTGCTAGCCTAACACAAAAAATAGCTAATTATCATACTTCATCCCTGAAAGATAACGCAGATCTGTTACATATAGAATCCTTGAGACATATAGTTTTTAGCTATTTTGTTTTTCAACAGCTAAAATCCAAACACCCAGTTTTTCTACCCCAAAATATCCCCTTTTTAAAAAGGACATAGCTTCTCCAGACTTTGATGCATTTCCAAAGCTGCAAAGATTTTCATGGATATCCTCTAACTGCATTAAAGATACTTCATCCATTCTCTAAGCTTCCTGCAGTAAATGTCATCAGGGCTAGACTATTTAAGACTACCTTAATTAGATTTTTCCTGGCATTGCTAACTGCTTCACCTGATTGAAATATCAAAGTTTTCTTTTCTGCAGCTGCATCTCAGCAGTTGTCACTGTCTGAGTCAATACTGCACAGACATGACTCCAGCTGCTGTGTTTAGCTGCAAGGTTTTGATGGCAAAGCCAGTCCTCCCTGATCTGTTAGTGTACCACCTTATATTTTGAAATTTTATATTAATTGCCTTAATTGTATTGGTTTTGTCCTCTCCAGTTCTTCTCTACCTTGTTGTTTTATTAGTGTACTTGTCATTAGACTACTTCTCATTTTTCTATTCTACTCTGAAGCCATCAGTTGAAATATTAATCAAGATCTTTATTCAGAATAGATCCTGGTGGCAGCTTTTGTGATGATGACAGAACAATTAAGCAGTGTCTGCATTCTCAGGAATCTACATTTTTTGATCTCTGTGTGTGTGTGTGTGTCTGTGTGTTAGTCTTTGGACAGGACAGCCTATTCTATTTCCTGCCTGCTGGCTGCACAGTTAGCCAGGCTTGATGGGAGAGGGTCACTGAATCAGCCAAATGCTAAAAGTCAAAATGTGCCTTAAGACCTGCCTCATGACAGTGCCACTATTTACTTACTGACCTTCAGAGAGGTCAAGATGTGATGCTGCTTTGCTCCTCTTCTCCTATGGAAGCAGCCAGTAAGAATTCTTCTGAATTATTGTATCTACTCAATGTTTTTGTTGTATTGGATGAGAGATGGTCCCAAATGACTCATCTCAACTGATGAACTCTCAAATTGTCTGAGAGTTCATGTAAGCAAAGGTCAGTAGCAGATGCAGACTAATTCCTTTCTTGGATGTGTTGGCTCTCCTGTAAATACGTGGTTTTCTTTGACAAATAGATGTGAAACTGTTCACTGGAGAAAGAGAAAATGGTAACAGCCTTGAAACCCACTCCGTGTCCTGTATCTTACAGCTGCACAATGAGATTGATGCTCCATTACGCTTAGCTGTTGCAAATCTGAAGAGTTATTTGATCCCTTGTGTCCTAGACAACACCTGCCAGCTTTCTTATTCCCTGGGTAGCAGGAATAGGACTGACAGTGAGTGGGAAGAGCTTGTCTGTATTTCAAAATAAAATAGAAAATTCTTTTATACCTTATTTTACTATCTTGGCAAGATGTAATTCTCCTTGAACCTTGGCAATTCTCATGCTACCTTTGCATATGACTTCTGAGAGTTAGCAATTTTTCTCTGATCAGATGACTTTTTTGTTCCCTGTAAGTTATCAGCTTGTTTGGCACTTCACAGATGGTAATTCAGGCTAGTTCTCAATTATACAAGTTCTTTCCACACCCCCTTTGCTTGAAATTGTGACTCCTTGTAGATTTATTGATTTGTATAGTCTTATACAGTTCTGTACCAGCTCTGTACCAACTAGTCCTTTAAAAAGTTGACTCTAATTAGTCCCCCTGATGAATGAAAGATTGCCTTTTGAAATTGAGAACTTCATGGAATTTATATGAATAAGTATAAATTATGCAGTAAAATCCAGCATGTCAGCCTCTCCACAGAAACCAGTTGTACCTTGCACCTGCCTAATCCTTCACTAAGGGTAAATTGATCTGACTCTACAGTATGTCCATAAGTACAATTGACCACTTTGCAAGTTTCCACTTCATTCCACCATAACTTGCATGTCAAGATTTAAATATCTTTCTTCATTTTATATTCTAGCGTAATTAATTTTTATTAATTCATATTTATACCATACTGTGATGTTATTTGCTCATTGGATTAAGAGATATTTAGTGTTGAATTTTGCAAAAACAGTCATCAGTGTCTACACCACATTACAATTTACTACTACTATTACATCAGTGTCTATTACCACATTACTAATTCTACTGTCTATGTGTGGAAGAGGTTTTACAGCTACTTCTCTGAGCTACAGAGAAGTTTGATAAGAGGACCCTGAAAGAATTTCCTATCAAGGTCGTTGACATGGAAACCAAGAAAGAGAGAAGGATAAATAAGAGAAACCTGCAACTCTCTATTCCAATAAGCACTTCGTTTGTCTCTTCTGACCAATGAGTTAAGTGTAAACTTAGGAGTTTTTTACGAATGTATAAAAAGCATGCATGCTAGAATAAAAACGGTTTTGAAGCCTTCTGAAATTGGTGTTGTGTTGTCTCCGTCTCAACCATGACCGTCTCAACTACAACATCTATGCATTGCAGCAACATAAAAAATCCTAATATTTCTTAAATATTCAAATATATAGCTTCAACAATTTCATATAGAGCTATAGAATAATTTATTACAACCAAATGTGGCATTAGAATACCACATAAAGTCCTCAGGTGAAAGTAAAATTTGTATTGATTCTTTCCTAAAATTACATAAACCTGCAAAGATCATTATCCTGTTCTGTCTTGTTTCTTCAGGAGGTTGTTACAATGTTCTTAACTCAATCTAACTTTACATTTCATTTTTTTGTCCCTGTAGAACAAAGGCTTTAAAAGTAGGAATAATGATTATAATTATATCACATTTTAGTTACTCCTTTAATAAATCCCTTCATGTCATGCAATATTCCAAATTCTTCAATGTCATTTCCTGGAAGAAGCAACTAACAAAGATGGAATTCATTTAACTACTCCTTTCAAAAATATTAATATCATTTTGGATGGTGTCTGGCCAACTACTCAGAGAAATTCATCACCCACTTGTGAATTATTTTTTTTTTACCAACTTTTCTCTCACATTAGCCCTCAGTTTCTGTAATCTCTGAGCCTCATGATGAGAAGGTAGTTGGAACAGGCTTTTTAATTCATGCCTCCTAGATATGTGAGCTGCTGCCAAGTGAAGGGAGACTGGTTTATATGTAGGTTTATCTGTAGTAAGAGTCAGGATGGCTAAAGCTGGACTTAAACCTAGAATGAGAATAAGGCTGAGGAATTAGATTTCTTAATAAATTATATTTCTAAATAAGTTATGACCACATCTTGTAGGTAAAGGAGCTGACTTTTGTCAGGGTTAGAGATCTCACTGGGAACTCAGGCTCAGCAATTTGTGGCTGTAATGATCTAACTGTGATTACTTGCTAGGAGAGCAGCTCTAAATGGGAAACAGTTTGGCTACCCCACTTACCAACATTATTCAAGACCACTGAACTATCCTTTTAGCCTTTAGCTCTGCAATGACTGTGCACAGACAAAAAGGAAGGTGGCAAACAGAGATATCACCCTATAGCCCCTGAGTGTGCTGCAGACATAGTTAAACAATCTACTCTCTGTATTGCCCTCAAGGGATACGTATGTGCACACGGTATCTATACAAAGAAGATGAAATTAATCTGATTCTCAGGGGTTTTTTTTGCTTTGTGCATTCATCTTCATCAGGATCAAGTGCAAGATTCAACTGAGAGAATTGTTCAAACCCAATTAGTACTCTAAAGGTGTGAAACTATTGCAAAAGCACCAGAGCAAGGTTAGAAAAACATTTCAGAGAGTTTGAATCTGATGCTCAATGGGTATCTTTCACAGTGAAAGGTTACTGGCTGACTTTGTGGTTCAAGTATGACATTATTCTATTTGTATTACAGGGAAGGCAGTTTAAAACACCCTTTCTGTGGCTAATGAACACTGGAACAATGTTCTTCATTACCACAAGGTGTCACTTTTATGACTCTTGGATGAACAACAAAGTTTAAAAGTAAAATATTAGATGGAATCATTCCATACTTTTTCCTGAAATTGCTATGCTAGTTTCTCTAGTTTGCTTATTACATTTGGTATGAAAATTGAATTAGCTACATATTAGATCTGAGCAGACATCTCATGAAGAATAATATGTGTAGTTTAGCATTTGTTTCTGCTTTTGAAATTTTAGGAGCAAGCTACAACTTCCTTATATTTGCTAATTATTTAGGTTTTTATAATATTTGTGATATAATTAATATTACTCCAAATTGTATTATTGCACACTGGATATTAGTTAGATAATATTGCTAATATATCTGCCCTTTGGCTAAGCACTTGTGCATTTATAGAAGCATGGCTTAGAATATTTTTAGATATGCCTGTGACTACTGTTCTTTTGAAAAATTTCAGCAGTAATCTGTTTTTAATTTACTCACTCTGCAAATTCACATACTCACATGCTCAGACTCACCTCGAGCTCATACAGAGCTGCAGCAGCCTCCCTCCTGCTAGGCTACTGAATTCAGCAATCCTTGACAATTGCAATGAAAAATGCGTGTGTCCTAAGCCATTGTGGGTCAGTAAAAACATCCCCATGAGCTTCAACAGACTGCAAATAAAACATATCTGAAGTATTATATAATTGCAGTTTATCTAAGATCACAGAAGAGCCTAAGTAATTTCTTAAACAAACCTATCTAAATAGTTGCATGATTTAAAACTTAAAATTTTAGTCTAAGCCAGAAAGACAAATTAAAGTATATCACTATTGCTGTTATTGTTAAAAAATAAATAAAGGATAAAGGAAATTGATAAAATAAATAGGAAATATACAGAATGTTTTTAGGGATGGTCTAAATCTTAAGTGGACTTGTTAATGCAACTTTAATGGAAAAACCCCAAATGTTTAATCATAAGGGTTTTTTCCCCTTTAATCTCTCACTCACTCAAAAAAACAACCAAAAAAACCCCCAAAAATCAACAAACAAACAAAAACCACCAAGAATTTTTTAAATAATTTAAATGTTCCAGGTTTTACTATCAGCATAACTTATTAATCTTCTCACGGCATATTTTGTAAAATTATCAGCTACAGTGATACTTTTAACAAATCACGTATATCTATAACATTTCTCATCAATTTTAATAAGCTGGTGCGATTTTATAATTGCCTTGTAATCACTAATGTGGTAAATATCAGTGCATTTTTACTTGTAAATGCACTTCAATTGCTTAAGAGAACATTTACTGTGACATCCTCTTTTATAAACCTGGAAGGCCTGTTCTTTCACTTATATAGAAGTAAAACCTGTTCATTATAATACAACATTTAACTTTAAAAAAACCCCACGATCATTTGTCTTGAGAGGTGCCATTTCAGAAAAATTTGTTCCCAAATTTGATGGAAGCCTCTGAGGGAAAATACAGATTAAATGATACCTATCATCAAACATTTATGCATTTTTAGTGCATGTTTAAAAAAAAAATCAAGAAGCATCTCTTGAACAAAAGGAGGTCACAAGAACCAGGAGGAAACTGGTTAAGTTAGTTCTGCTAATCACATATATTGAATGCATTTTGGCATATTTTAAACCACTACTCCAGGGTGACTGAGATCCATAAATACACTGACAAAGACTTTGGGGAAATGAAATAAAACTGACAGTTTTTCCTTAAGTGATCATCTAAATTTAACCACAAAGGTCATTTAGCAATATGCACATTTGCATAATGATACATAGCCTCAGACAACAGGCAACTAATTCATAGATGAGTGGCTGGTTTAAAAATCTGGCTGACAAAGTAACTACTTCTAACAGATTAAGCTCTGTGTTCTAGAAAGAAAAATAATTACTCTTCTGCTGTTGTTATTTCTCTTCTTTTTAACAAGAGAAGTTAATTTTTTTTTAAAAAAATCGTGATGGTTTTTGTGAGATGTTCCTGGTGAGAAACTGATATTAAGTCTCAGACCACCCCATGTGAAACTGTCTTCGAAAGGTCACAACCTTTTAATATTTCTGCAATACAAACACTCTGTTCCTGTAGGATTCAATGCACAGTGTTAGCATATTATACATTACCAATAAATGCAAAATCAGTAAATTGGTGGATTAAACCAATGTGTGTTGAAATTCCTCACTTATATGAGGAATTTATTACATATATGTTATATAATTCACAGGGTTATTTTGGAATAGATGCAGTGTGATTCTTGGACCAAATGTCTGTGATCCTAGAGCTATGAAGCCATGAGACATTTTTACCAAACATTGAAGAAATTAGCACAAAATGTCTTAGCTTATTAAAATTTGCAAAAGTGCTGTTGTATCTTAGCTTTGATGAAGTTCACTGGAGAAATACAGGACCTACTGATGAAAATTCAAGCATGCATGTCAACTTTTCCCAGGATGGAAGTGTCCAGAACCTTGGTTGTAATTCAGAGCAATATACACTTCAGACCCACTTACCCATTTACAACAATAGACAGGCAACGAAGAGAAAATTGGATACTGTCCTTTAACATGTTTGTATATTAAATTTTCCAAATGATTTTTTAATTATTGTGTTCTAACTTTGTGAATAAAACTGTCTGACTAATCCTTTTGTTTTAAATGAAAGGAAAACAAATATAAATCCACTAACCTTCTCCCTCAATGAGCAGCAGTGGAAATTGCTATTGTACAAAAAAAATTCGTGAAAGATTTTGAATTTGCTTCTTTATAGTTTTTTACTAAGTGCAAACATGAATAGGACTATTAATTCAGGTTGCCATTTTTAATTTATAATAGAAAAAAATTGGAATCAGAACATCTTTAAAAATACATAATAGCTTTAGTTCTTTCAGATGTGAAGAAACAGTCTATATTTGAACACTGACATTTTCCATAACTTATATCAATCATGTATCTAGGGGGAAAAGGAGGCCGTAACTCTAGATTGCACAGGTAATTCAGGAAAAAAATTGAAGAAAACCATTAATGGTCTGGATGATTTGATTTGGATATTTAAGAACATGTAGGTTAATGTAAGTATGTGTGTCTTTGCTTAACAATTACAAAGGATGAGGTAGAAACATGGGTATTTAAAATCTCTAAAAGCCAGGATTTCAAAAAATGTTATTATTACTTGGGGTATATCACCAGGATTAGAAATAATAGCTCAAAACTTCAGGGATAAATTTTGATTCACTAGATATGTAAAAATAATTTGTCAACGAAATATCTAGTAAATTACTCTTTTAGCCCAAGTATTCCTTCATATTGTCGACTGGAAAACTGGCAGCTGTAGTTCCCAGCAAACACCATTTCCATTATCTGACATATCCATGATTTCTACTGATGCTGAGAATTATCTTTTAGGGCAATCTGGTACCCTTTGAAGGATGAACTCATGTCAGCTCTCTATTTAGCACTTACTTTTAATGCTTAGGCCTATCATTTTTACATCCTTAGGATAACTCCTATCTATTCTTTTGACAGCAAAAAATAAAAGGAGTCTATGGTGGTAGGTTACCTTCTCAAGCAAATGTGTCCATTAAAGTTTTTGCAGCTGTATTCCTGTTAACAGTGAAGTTAGACATAAGCCAAGTACAGGCTGATGGTTCAGATCACTCCTCTTCTACTTTGTCTAAATAGCAGCCCAATGCTGTCATCTGGTATTTCTCTTCCTTCCTTCACACAGAGAATTCAGTCAGGCTTTGATGTGCTTCAGAGATGAAGGACAGAGTAAATGGATTTTTTTTTCCATTGTAATACCTGTAAATTAAAATACATTATTTAAAATACATTCATTGATTTAGTTGCATTTGTTCTTAAATAATTCTTCAGCCTGGAATTAGAATTTCAATGAATCTTCTTTAGCATGGTCAAAACATGCCAGTATTTCTACCACACAGAGCAGTTGCTCATATTTAGCTCTCTGTTGTGAGGATAAGGGTCTCTGACATTGACCACACAATCTATACAGACACTACACAGGGAAGCATATAACATTCAAATCTATATCAATGTGACTTAGCCACAATGGCTTCAATTCTTTCCCCTTCAAATGTTAATTTACATCCTCATCCCCTCCCATAATTTATTTCTTGTGGCAAGAATCAAAGAGGTTTTAAAAGACGGTTGCAAATATAAAATACTCACCACTAAACCATAATCCTTGCTCATCTGTGAGATATAAACACTTCCAATTAAATGAAAAATTCAGCCTCAAGATCTTTCCTTCCTTTTCTAGCAAATGATTTACACAGAGGTTTACACACTAGGGCTTTATTGGCACTGAAGGAGTAATGCACTTGTAAAAGTTGTTGCACCAGCCTGTAAACAGTGCAAACAGCGAGCAGCTGAGGAAAAAAAAATGCATAAATTAGAAAGACCTGACAGCTTTTTTCCTTTCATCTTTCTCAGTAATTCTTATTTTAGAACAGGTTCTAATAGGATAAATACTTTTCTTGAACTTCAGATTGTAACAGGTGCTCTCTTCTCTGGCTTGTTAAGTCTCACAGCATAGACAGATTCTTGGTTATGAGCAAACTGGGACATCTGAACCTGAGCAAGCAAAACAGTTTTATATAACCAATCTGTTGATTCCATCAAAAGCAGAAATAATTTTAGCATATAGCTAGAATAAAATTACAAAAGGTAAATGTTGATTTTCCTCCATTAAATTTTGTGAGAACAGACCTATATGCACTTAGTCTTAATGTTGGCAGCATGAAAAAATAAACACGACCTTTAAAAGGAAAGGAAAAATGAAATAATAAACATGAAAAAATAAACATGAGCTTTAAAAGGAAAGGAGGCTTTCATTTATTAAATCTCTTAAAGCACTTTAGAGGCATGCAAATCGAAATGCTCTTTTGAAATACAATAAAAAGCTATTATAAGAATAGTGTATATGAATATTGAGACAGAAAAATCTATCTTGGAAAATACAAAATAGGTTAAAATATATCTCATGGTGTAAATGACACTTGTAATCCTAATATGATCACCACAAAGAAGAGTATAATGCCACTTACTGCATTTCAAACCCCATTAAGTATGTGTTACATTCACTGGAGTCAATGGCAACAGTCAGATATTTACTTGTAACTCACAGTACCTTTGTATTTAATTTGCTTTTAATTTCTTGCTTGCTTGTGTAGCAATTCTGCCATCAGCAAAAATTTTTGAGACTACTGAATTAATCCATAAAGTATGATGTGCTATATTTCATATCCAACAGATAAAAACCAGTCACTGGAATTACAATCCCCAGCATTCACACATGAATTCCCAAAATCCCAGACTCTCAGGAATTATTTCACTTTGGTATTTGTTCTTTTAAATTTTAGAATTCTTTGTCTCTTTTCCAAGAAGAATACCTTTAAAAACAGATGACCTATTACTCCTGGTGATTAATATAAATAATTGCAAGACAGGTAATTGAGTGCAAGTTAATTATGATTTATCAGTAAGCAATGTTTAGATGAGATACACAAAGAGTTCTTGGAAGACAAAATAGTAAATTGTCAAAGTAGATAAAAAAACCCAAACCATAAGTCTAAACTGCTACAAATAATTTTGCATTTCTCTTTTACAGTAAGTTCAGTTGCCTTTTTCATGATTATATTAATTTAGTACCATATGTGGTTTTAATTTCCAACAGATAGAATTCCTATTATGTGTTTGAAACGCCTCATTGGTTTGCATTTAAGCCTGTGTTCTCTTCTGTCTCTGATTCTACAAAAGAGGTAGAAATTTTCAAACATTTTTTTTATCTTTTCAATCTTTTATCACCATTTCTTTAATACATTTTTTTTCCTGTTCATTTTTCTGGATTTTGCAGCAGGGAACTTACTTAAGTATTTTAAACAGAAATTATATACTGTGTCTGGAGCAGGATGTCAACCACGCTTTGTTGGTTGTGTGATTCTGCATTTATTGGACTTCCAACCCTTAGCAAGTGCAACAGCAATGAACAGATCTGAAGTCAACTTACATGACCTATTACTCTTTCATTTTTTGCTCAAATATATAAATTGAAAAACTCTGGACAAAAATAAGACGATGTGCGGTGAACATTTGTGGGTTCAGGCATTGGAGACAGACAAACTTGAAATACATATGTGATAAAGCAGCAAAATGGCACAGAGGAGAGAAAGCAATGAAAGTCTTCCTAAGGGAAGGCAGGTTTAAAAGTTTCCAACATATCAATCAGCACAGATATTTCTGATCCCTTCCTGAAATACTGCTGGCAAATAGTTCATAGAAGTCAGGACATCTTCCTCTATGTGAATCCCTCCCTATGTGTTGGAAAAAAGTCTCCAAACTTGTTTTAAAGGAAACCAAAAAATGCATTGAGAACCATATAGATGCAGAGAAAAGGCTTAGGGAAAGTGACAGTAAATTACCATGTATTGCATTGCTTTTACAAGTAACTAAAATCCGCATAATCAAAAATGAAAGTTGCATTGCACAAAATGTTGTTTACTGATTAAAAGCCATTATATTTGCTGCTATATTGAGATAATTTTTGACAAGACTGATTGGGAGAAGAGTTCTACCCACTGATTTACAAAAGATAGATGGGATCATTATGAACATATAATTTTATTTCATATAAAAAATGCCAGAAAATATCTGCCTATTATTGGGTAGATTAATGATAATACAAACAGCCTTTGACCAAAAAGAATTAACTAAATGTCATGGTTGGACAACCTTTTCCATCGACCAGTTTATTAGATAATTTTCATTTTATGTATATTCAAATTAAAAAAGTGGAAACTCACTTCTGAAGTTGATCAAAATTTGCAGTCAGCCTTGGAAACCTAGTTTGTCGTTATTTCAAGCCACGTTAATGCTTGTTTATGAACTGCAACACCAACTTTAACAGATTCTGTGATAATGCCCTCTGTAGGTGGAACTGGACATGAGCACATTCCTCCAGCCTTGGGCTAGGAAGTCTTCCAAATGCAGGAGGAACGGGAAAGTATTGCCTAAATGTGCAAGAAAACTTTGAAATGCTTTATGTATTTCAAGTCACAAAATGCTTATATCACTGTACATGTATTATAAACAATAGTTTTATGCTGTACTGAAGGAGAGATAGAGTTTCAGCAATTTCATTTAAACAGGCAGCATGCTTGGAAATAAACTGTCATTTGCTCCACTGAAAACACTGGAAGAGTACCAGTAGTAGTGATTAAATATGATCTCATGTCTGAGTTGATTGAAACCTCTGATAGAGAGCATGCCACTATGTGTTTCAGGAGGCTTCTGAAAATTATTCTAATGCTGCATATCCTGGGACCTGATTAAAACTTAATTGAAGTTTTTGAAGGTGAAATGTTACATTTCTGTATTTTCCCAGAGTTACTTTTAGTTTTTCAGTATTTTTTCCCTGTAGAAAATGTTAGCACCTACTTCAAACAACATTTTGTCAAAGCTTAATACATCAGCTTAAATCTTCCTTTAAAAATGTTAGTGTAGAAGATCAGCATCAATAAGGTGCTATCACAATCGGACATCTGAGCTGGATTCATCTATAGAGAAACCTTCAACTGACCAATTCAATATCTACTTTTCCCTCAGCTATAGCTGAGATTAGCAGCTGGCCATAGAAAATATGTATTTAGAGGCATTTGAAGGCTAACATTCAGAGTAAGCACTGTTTTTCTGAGCTTTTCAAATAGAGGAAATTATGATTTAACTAAAGCAGAGGCTTTCACTGGAGATCTGTCCTAGAAGGCAGCATCAGGGATCCTACATGTCAGGACAGATAAAACCTCATCTGTGGTGCAAGTTCTGAATTTTTTATTTATTTCCAAAGCACATGTCATCTTTCAGATCCCATGAGCTAACTTCAGTGTATCTGCCTATATCCACTACCTGTTCCCAAGTGAATTTTAGCCCTTTGTAATCCTCCTTCCCTGTTTTCAGCAGGCTTCTCATCAAATGTACCAAACATAAAGCTGTTAAATATCACTAATGCATTCTATTAAACTCATGATTCCTGCAGTGTTGCTGGCTCTCTGGAGATGTACACAGGCTGCACTGCTCAGAACAACACGAGGCTCTGCAATTTTCTATGCCTACATCTGAAATGAGATGCTGAACCAATGTAATAGATTGCTCCTAACCAAAAAAAGCACTGTACTCCCTTGTCTTTTCCAGGTTCTCATCCAGCCCCAAGGTGATCTCATGCTGTTACTTTCTAGTTTATCTAGGTGACTGAATACTGTCCCCTGGACAAAGAAATAGATCCAGAGAGTTGACAGTGGGACAGGAGAGACTGGTGTGATCTTCCTGGGTTGTCATCAGTGAATTCTTAGATCAGCTGGGCCAGTCTTAGGTACTGACACCAAGAAAATAAGTTTCTTTTTCAGTTTCTCTTTGGCTCTTGTATTTTAATCTGTGCCCATTGTCTCTTGTCTTGTCACCGCACACTGCTGAGAATTTACATCTTCCCATTTGGTATTAATAATGTTCATAGAATCTGGTTGGTTAATTGCATGTTCTGTCTTGCCCATATTGTTGTGTTACTTTTGTTGCCAATACAGTCCAATTCTGTTCCTTTTTATGCTTAAATTTTACTTCTCAAAAGTCTTACCCCATGAAAGTCACACGTTCTTTTTACTATGGAAAAAAAATAGAATGGTTTGCTATTCATGCTTCCTAAATGTTTATTCACAAAGGATATCAGTAATATCAGTAAAAGGCTTGTAAGACTGAAAAATTGCTGTTGTCAAAGGCATAGGCTATTTGAGTGTGATAGAAATATCTTACAAGTTTGAATAAACTAAATAATAAACACTGGCTTTTAAGCTGCCTGGATTTTACACTCAAAAGATCAGTCCCTTACACAAATTCAGCTTCTTCTATGTGTATTTATAATGGAAAATTGAAATTTTTGCACCCTTGAGACTGCATAAACAATGGAAAGAGAAAGGGTTTTAATAACATCACTTAGCTTAACTGCATAGACATTGAGTATTTAGTTTAGTTTGCTGCATGTCTTTGATCTCTTCACTGGCACAGCTCCCTAGCAAAATATTTTGTCTCCAAGATGATGCTCTGAAATCCAAAGGCATGAACTGACAGAACAATGATAACAAAATAGAGAGTCAGATGATAATGGAATATAGTCTATGGTATCATCTAATAGTAATTCCTTCTCCTAAGAGTCACAGAATCAAAGCATTTTCTGGAAAGGGAGAAGCAAGTTTTTCCTTCCAAAAGAATAACAACCAAAATTATTTTTTAATTAAAGCAATGCAGGAACCTCACTTGTAAGGGTTACTGGTCATACATGATCCTACACTCTTGCATCTTTGTTTACCCATATAAGTATGATCTCATTTTAGGTTAGCAGAGATCAGAAGTTCTGCTTTCATCTTTTTCTTTAACATACACTTTGGTTTACAATTCTGAGCTGTCACATTTCTTCTCCTCCCCTCACAATAATGCGCTGTCACCCAAAACAGAATATTTGTGTGAAAAAAAAATAAAAGCAACACTATTGCAATATGCAATATTGGTTGACATAACTGGTTGACATAATAAGTATTTATGCACAGCCAGCAATGATGACATTAATTTGAAAAAATCAATATGACCCCCACCTTGCACTTTGTATGTTACCTCAATGATATCAAGAACTAAAATATTTTGAACTTATCCGGAAAGATAATAAGAACAAATAAAACCACCTTGTTTTACCCAGTGACATTTACAACCCAAAGATATTCTACTTTTAGTTTTAATCAGTGGAACTTCTTCCCAAAGTTTTAGTTTTCTCAAGGTCACCTTAAATCCATTTTACCCATCCAATGAAAGTGTAGCCATTTTTTATTTTTTTTTCAAGGAAGGGAAGCAATATGTGAAATCCATCTTCTTTGTAAAGCTGTGTAAGTGACAATGTCTGAATCCAGAGATCAGTTTTCTAGGCTTTTTCCAGACAATGCAGTGGCACTAACATGTAATACATCCAGAACAGCTTTTGTTTTTATCTACATGTGACATTGTGCTCTTTCTGCAAATACACATGTGCACATTTTTGCAAAGCAATAATACCCTCTTCAGTTAGAATGCTCAAACATCCTAGTAACCTTTCATTTCAAGATCTTTAATGATTTGTTTTCATACGTACACCATCAACTGCTCCATTTCTAAGAAATGTGCTTGCAGCTTGTAGAACTGATTAGAAAGCTACCCACATACATGACATCTGCATATGTACCACTTAATATTTAATGTGCTAAATTAAAGACATTATGTGGAATAACCTCATGACTCCTCATGACTTATGCATAAAAATGCATGTATGCGTAAAAATTTAAGACAGGCAGGACAGAAACTCTTTTAGCTGTGATTGTAGCAAGAGATCACTGGGACTGTGTTCCCATTCTGCCTCCTTGTTCTCTGACAGTGGGTTACCAAGACTGCTTCAGAGAAAAGAAAGAGGTGGTGAAAATAATATTCATATCAGTGAATCCAGGTGTGCATTCCTGGGAAGAATGGATTCCAGACAATTATTTATATGTTAATAAAGGTAAGTGCACATACCTGGGAGGGATGGACTCCTTAAGGATCTTGTTATCTGACTCAACTGACACTGTGGAAAGATGTTTCTTGGTGGAGCCTGTAGGAGCACCACATCCAGCATCAGCTTAACTCATTGCAGACAGACAGCCTTCCAACAGAAGGGATTTTCCTTTTGTCAGGATAAACTTAAACTAGATTTCTCAAAAATATATTAATAATTTTTCATGGCACCTGTAAAGTTATTTTTATTGGATGATTCCTGACAATTTGAAAGGATGATTTCACCATGAGAAAGAGATAGTCATAAGAAAGACATATAATTATATTAAAAAACTAAGCCTGCTGGTCTTTTCAGACTTTCTGAGCAGCATGTTAAGTGAAAATTAATTTGTATAAGTGTATATTTTATTTTCAAAAAAGTATTTAAATGTGGGAAACATTTTTTTTTAAGTTTTGAAGCTTGGCATTTTTTGTACTCTATTTTTGTATTATGCTGGCTGTTGAACAGTTCTTGAGACTACAATAATTAATATTCATATCAGCTGATCCCTAGAGATCAACTGCAGCTTCCGTTGCATAAATGATGATTATCTTCATTAGCAGCTTGTTTAATTTTCACCATTCTTTGCTCTTTTTACAATGGTTTTTGATAATCAGAATGGAGATGGAAAAGTGAAGCACTGAATAACAGGTCTCAGAAAATCCTGCCATTTCAGGTGCATACAAGGAGGTAGAATTAAATCTCTTTTAACTTGTAAATACTTCATGCAGTTGTACTAACAATTTTATACATGTTTGCTCTAACAAGAACATACACAAAGAGTTTATTGGAATGTTTATGCACTAAGCTTCAGAGGATTACATCTGACAATCAACCATGGTGTGCCAGGGGCTTTTTCATTAGTGACAGAATAACTGTGGTTTGTAAAACCAGGCTTGGGACCACTATTAGAATGATATGTGTGTACAAACATCTCTTTAAGCCCTTTATTCCTATTATTTGGAACATGCATTAATAATACTTTCTCAAATGCATTTATTTAGTCAGATAGCAACCTGCCTGAACAATCTGTTGTCTTTTTATTTAAAAACAAACAGATTTAGTTAGTTCTGCATTATGGGACTAGAACAGATCCCATCTGAAAACCAGTGTGGGCACTCTGCCCAGGCTGAGGTAGAATTGGTTGGCATTTAGAGATTACTCAATCTGAACATTTTATTTAAAGTTTACATATAAATTTACTAGTGTAATTTTCTGCATAGCTTCACATAAGCTTTTTGACTGCTTCTAGAACAGATTTGGATGACTCTGAAATCCCAAGTGCAAGCTGATAAATGCCTAGTTACTGTTATACTCCACTTAGTATTCCAACACAGACAAATCAAAATATGTGAATATACTTTTCAGTCGCCTTTCTGTGTGTATGACAAGAACTCTTTAATAAAGATTCTCTGACTTACCATATTCCTATCTCACCATCCATGTGAAAGTCTTCACAAAACAGTCTCCCAGTTGAGGGGCAATCCCTGTCTGCAAATGACAGTTAAGATTTCATCACAGGTCCTCTTCCCTGCCTCATTTCCAGCCTTTATCATAATTGTGAGAGTGAGGATGCTCTTCTCTTTTTTGCACCAGACTGAAGCACACAGATTATTGCTTTTCTTCTACTCAAAAAAAGTAGCTAAACTTACTTATTATGGTCTTTTCCAAAGGAGAACTTTCAGCTGTGACACAGAGGTATAAAACTGCAAATTCTGTTCTGCACAAGATTTTTAGTTAAATCCTAATTACCTAATTAAGAGATGGAAGATAAAGAAAAGCATTTTCTGGAAAAATTTCAATACTTAGAAAAAATTCCTTCAGAATTGGTATTAAAAAGAATTGTTGAAGGAATCTGTTCCTTCTCCTAAATAATGTTGAGAATTTCAGAGAGAGGGACTGTTGGGATATATCACAGCTGATTGGTCTGACTGGTCTAAAAGAAGCAGGTACCCTAAAGGAGGTCTTATTAGAGGATGGAATTTATGCTATTTCATTTCTGTGAAAACATAGGAAAAAACCCTCCCTGTATTCAAATATGATACCCCTGCAAGAGGCTAAGGATGCAATTATATTAGTGTATTAGTTTGCATCAACAGTGTCCTTTTCAATTTATTGATGATCAGCCCACACATGTTTTTAGGTTACAATGCAGAGTGCCCTTGGAGCAAATAAATATTTTTCTTAGTTGAAACAGGAGCAGAAGATCTAATTCAGGTGATTACTTACTGCATTCCAACCATTCACTCCACAGATCAATCTAAAGCTAGTACAAAAAAAAACAATTTTAGTCTGCATATGAGGTCCTCAGCATCAACTGTTTCACTTTGCAGATCTCCTTTTGTAGCAGGATTAGTGCTAACACAGATGGAATCAAGATAAGAAAGGTCAGGTCAACTTCACAAAAATTCTCCAAAAAGCTTTGTTATCCACATTTACTTTTTGGAGAAAAAAACCCAAACAAACTATTCCAAATCTCAAATATCACAGCCTTAAAAAATTGTGATTGAATCTAAGATGTGCAGTTGATAATATTCTGTTTTATGTACTTGGAAACTGGAGCTGAGTTAACTGGCTCATTAACACATTAACATCACACGTTTTTGTGTCTGTGCTGAGAGTTAACCTTCTTCTTCCAATTCCCACTCATAGGTACAAGGAAAAGTGACTTTACCACAGCTTTAGAGAATTGAAACTCCAGTATGAAAAACATGCTTGTCCTCAGAAATATTTACATATCTTGTATCAGTAAGGCAAAAGCATTTCTGCTCTGCACACAAAAGATTAATATATATTTTCTCCTCAAATACATGTACAGATCTAAAAAATTTAGAAAATGGACCATGAGCTATTATGACACAGTAATACTTTAATTCTCCAGGAAGGGAGTAAGACACATGTGGGGGTCCCAGTTGTTGGTTTCTACGGGTCTGGATTGAAGGCACTTGAGACAGTCGTTTCATGTTCGGACTCAGGTGTTTATCATTTCTTATCAGTAAAGCACTCTCACTACTGCGAGTTCAGCAGCTTTTCATTAGAAGGCACAAAATGGCTAACAATCTTGTGTTACAAGGTCTTTTAAAACTAAACTATCCAATTAAGAACTGACACCTAGATTATTTTCCCTTTTAACCCAATAACTGATCTCAAAGAGCCCGCAATGCGGACTTTTCTGCCCAATTACAGAGTGCTACCCAGGAAGGGTGAAGAAGAAACCCATGAAGAAGAAGGAAGAAGCATGAAGAAGAAACCCAGGACAACACTCTGTGCCCTCCATCTTGCTTTCATCCACAATATACTAAAAAAATCCCAAAACCTAAATTTCTCAACAAGTGATACACCTACACTTCTCTCTATAATCTATTTCACACTTTTGTGGATTCTAGTCTGTCTTGAAGTCTAGGAAATGTTCTCCACAAATGAGGGTCAAAGTCAGTGCTCCCCTAGGGGTCAGGACATCCCAGAGCAGAAAGATAAATATTCCCAGTGCTCTGGGTTTCCACAGACACAGTAGTATTCTTTCTTTCTTGGTCCCAGAGTTTTTAGATTCTCCACAGCCTGAGGAGATCCATACTCATTCATTACCATGGAGATGTTTTACCCTCAGAGTTGCATGTTTCCAAAAGAGTAAGCCCTGTTTATCAGGCTGCCTATTCTAAGGAGAGATTTTGGAAATTCTGTAGGAGTAGAGGTGCTTTCTCAAAATACCTTCTGCTCTGCAGAGAACAGTAGGGTTTCAAACACACCTTTTTATGCTTATTCTTTTGACCAGCTGGAAGAGGCAGTATGCATGTTTTCCTCTTCTGCCAAGAGTTCATCCCTAGGTGCCTAGCTTACCACATTTGAAAACTTCACCAGTTAACAGAGGGAATAAATAAATCTAGAGGTGAAGAGCCTGAAAGATATGCCTTGTAATGTACAAAGCATAGCTAAGTATAAATCTTTCCTTTACGATTTTCAGGAATCAGAACAATTACATTTTCAGCTCTACTTTGTGTGTTGAAATAATGACAAAAGGATTTCAAATAGCAATTACACAATGAGAATGCACTCTCTTTTGGCAAAACATAGAAAATCTGGCATTATGGCTTCACATGTAATAACAAGCTCGTTTCACTTGCAGTCAGTGTCAGAGATGAAATAAAGTTACCCAATGCAATGTTGTACTTATTTTACTGATTCATTGTCCCCACTAGTATTCAGAAGAATGCCAGTCTTTTCACAAAAGACAGCACTTTTCTCCTGCGCTAAAAGATTTTTTTGTACAAATCTCTATTCATCGATTCACAGATTTTTTTTTAACATGCTTTATTATAAGACCTGCCAGTATGATGCTGGGGTATCAGAATTTCATATGGGTCATTTCTTCATATTTCTTTCAGAAAACAGAGAGGAAACCTGACTGGTTAAAATTTTCTAGTGTGCTCCAAGAGTCACAGGATATAAGACTTTCAACAGCACAAAATAAAATTCGGAACCTGAAGTGGTTTTGGTCTTAACATTGAGTCTTAATTTAGTGTGGTGAACTTGGCTTCTGAGTCCTTGAGTGCATTCTGTAACCCTAAATGTCCTACGCACATTCTTTAAAATACATTATGTATCAGCTGAGACAGCCAAAACAGATCCTGAGGAGATATTTCTTAAAAGCTGCCATTTTTGGGGCATGCCTTGGTTATATCTATGTCTGAGCAGGCCCTAAAGTCTGTATTTTAGGATACAGCTCTTGCAAAATCAGTCACTGTGCCCAGAGAATTCATCTAGGGACAAAGATCACCCATCTAATTTCAACTCCTTACAAGAAATACTCTCAGGTAATGAAACATTCCAACCTTTTTGTCAGGTTCTCTAAGTATCTTTGTTCAATCTCAGTGGCTAACTGCAGATTTTGGGGTGAAGTGGGAAGCATCTTTAAACACAATCTGCATAGACAGTGGATGACTTGGAAATGCCCACAATTAGGGTCAGCTTATACCTAAGAGCCAAGCTGGCAGAACTGTTCAAACCTCACAGATATTTTTGTCATTTTGTACCACTGCTATCATGAACAACGAGGCCAAGCTAATTGTAATATGAACACAATGTGCAGAATGAGGAGCAATGTAGGGTGGGTGGTATTTGTCACATGTATCAGATTTCCCTTCCCATTACCCTTTTTTTATAAATGTTCATGTTAGTAGAGTTTGTACTAATGCAGTAGAAAGCTCTTGAGCAAAGTCAATCATAGTGTGAATTTTTCTAGCAATACAAGATATGTAATTTAAAAAAACATTACAAAACCAAAACAAAGATAAAAAGCAGAGGAATATGTAAGAAAAAATTTATAAATATTTTCCTTTTTCTAAAGTCAAGCAAGAATTTTTTTGTTTCTTTGATACTGTCCGGATAGCAAATAACCTAAACTCTTCATGTTTTCTATTTTATTGTTCTCATAATTCTCCAGTACCTTATTCACAAGCAGGTATAAACACAGACTTACTTCAGAATAATTCATGAAGGTCCCCAGAAACAACACATCATTGAAGCTGCTACTGGTTTAGTCCCTGGATGAAGTATGGAGTTTGACCAATGGCTCAGTGTACAGTTAAGTTATGAAAGAAAGAAAAGGTCAGAAAATATAGATGTAAAATAGTCAGAGGGGGTTTGTGAGAGGCAAATGGTGGACATGAGAATTATTCTTCTCTGTGAGGAAGAGAGGAAGGCAAAGAATGTCTTGTCTAGGGGTCAGTTTAGAATTGAGAGGAAGGAAAGCCCAGAGCCACAAAGGAGATAATAATAGAGAATAGCTGTCAAAGGAAATTAAGGATTTTTAAATAACTATCATTTTGTTTCTCGATGAGTCAAAAGGCCTTGGCTCCCTGTATTTCAGCCTAGGGTAAAGGGTGAAGATTAAAGAGAGTGGATGCTTGGAGCTACGTACAAGGCTGGGAACTGGAAAGAATTATGTACGAACAGCCAAGGGCTGATGCTAGAACTCTCCAGTGGGGAGCTTGGTTCCTAGAGGGGGAGGGATCCCTTGGGGTATGATAACCTATATATGGTTAGAGATGGGATTCAGAGCAAAAGAGCGCTCATAGCTACAGCTAATGGGACTTGGGAAAGGGGCTCCCAGAAGAAATATCACTGAGGAATTTTTTGCCTTACAGAGGGCAAAGGTACCTTGCCCAAATTTCAGTGTAGCAATTGGATCCAGGGAAAGAATAAACCCAGAACTGACATTTTCATGGGGGGTTATATAATACTTTTTCAATGTAAAATAAGGGTTGATTCTCATATGCTTTTGTGACTGTCTCTTCTCTAGATAAAATAATCTATCAAGGACATTTTGTTGCTGGACATTTTGTTGTGCCACTGGGCCAAGGGAACTAGCAAAAATATCTGAAAACTTTCATAACAGCAAATTATTTACATCCAAGTGAGAATGGAGATGAAATTTAGGAGGCAGGTCTTGGTTTTAATAACTTAAGAAGAATGTTATTCCAGTTCAAAGTAGAGTTAACATTAACAGAAAAACACCCATATATATAATTTTTGCTTAATTCTTGGTTAAAATGTTGGACTGACATATATGCAGGTGTTTCTGGGCCTTCAAATTCTGGCTCCATAGCAATACAGTAAGTTTGGAAAACAAGAAAACAAAACAGCAAAATAATATCAGTAACTAAATAACATCTTGTTACCATAGTGGTGTGAAAAAAGGAGTCACTTTATAGTTAAATTACAGCAGGATTCTACAGGCTTCTTCTGTTACCCCAGCAATAAGATAGATGAGGTCATATTTATAGGAAGGAGAAATGACATGGGCTTTCTCTGTGGTAGAGCAGGAGTGCTGAAAATAACACAGTGGATCTGACTACCACCTGATTAATATGCAACCATTTCTGAGAAACAAGAAAGGCTTTAGGTAAGAATATATTTTGTGAATAGATTGTTTTATCGTAATTGTATAGAACACTGTCTGGGATTATTCAAATTAATTTTTTTCTTGAACTATAATACAATTTATAATACTAAAGATGAATCATTATTTTTAAGTCTTTTTCCCTAGTGATTTTTTAGAGAAAAAACACATAACCATTACAGTTTCTTTCCCCACAGTCAACACATTTTTTTCTTATACATTGCATTATTTCAGGGAGCTTTACTACTGGCGTCTGAACATCACTGGATTTCTAATTAATTTTCTTCTGTCTTTTAAAAGTGATGTTTTGCTGCATAAAGACAGTGATAAATTTTAGACCACAACTGCTAGGATTTTAGGAAATTACTTTATTGGTAGCAACTTGGCAGCGTGAACCCCTGAATCAATAGTAAAGTGACTCATGTGTCTCGACTTTGTCTTTGGAAAGGCAGTGCAGACTCTTAATTTCTTGGTGCTGCAGGTTGTGAATGCTCATACATATGGAAAGGACATTCAAGCACACATGAGCACACTCTCAATGAAGGTATAACACTTTAGCCTTACTCAGAACACAGAAATTATATTAATTAAATTTAGCTCATGCAAACATCTATATATTCTTTTAATAGTAAATAAGCAAATAAATTAGTAGGAAGGACTACTCTTTATTACTCTTTCTGTACCTGAATTCAAAATGCCACTTAATGCAGCAACTTCGTGCATTGTTTTGACTTCTGGTTCAACTGAAGAATGGAAATTCATGACAAAAACCTTTAAGCATTTTTCTATCTTCTACCAGGAATACCAGCTAAGTACTAGTATTCTGGAATGGACAGAGGAAAAGTACAATACTTTATATTTTCAGAAAATATAAAGTTTATCTTGATCTACAATGTAAGAAGTATTTGCTGTTATCTTTTGGGTTTGACTTCAATGGTTTGGGGTTAAAAATGTCATATTTGATTATACGCATTTTTGTGATTCTTTGACGGACTACTCAAAGCAGTTGTGTAGCTTCAGACTCTGGAGATGTAGATAAATAAAATATAAATCATGAATACATGAAGCTTGCATTTATTACACTCATCTACTTACAATGATCTACAGTTTCAATAAATTTAATGAAAATGGAGTAGCTACTGAAATTTCGTCATTGAAATCAAAGCAAATTCAGGTAAATACTAGAAATTCTACTTCCAGATCAAGGTATGTACAAGAAAAATACCAAATTAGACTACAGATTCTTAGGTAAGCTGAAGAATCATGTTTCCTGGGCTGTTGGGGTCCACTCCGGCTACCTTAGTGGACCCTTGCCCATATGATACTTCATAGATGAAGGTAAAAGATAGAGAAGCGCTCTCTTCCATGTAGGAAATGTTGTCCTTTATTCCAAGCCACACATCAGGCGGACAAACCCATGGGAGAAAAGAGGGCATTCCCTGGCAGCAGGGAGCTTTTATACCCCTCGGGATGGGGACAGAGGGAGAGGTCCACAACCAATGGGACACAAGTGAGGAGTGGCAAGGGGAGGGGTACCAGGGGAGAGACCACCAGGAGGTACCGGGATAGGTAAGGGAAAGACCATGTGATAGAAGAAAGGGGTAAAAAAACACACGATATAACATAAACTATACAGTGCAATACAAAACTATTCTGCGCAAATTTCCAATCACCCAGTACAAGAGAACAACTAAACTGGTGCACCACAACAGTAAGCTATATCATTCAAGTCTTTAGTACTGATATTTTACATTGTGACACCATGAAAAACCTTCAACTAATCATTTTAAAGAGACAAAGATCTATCTTTGAAATGAAATTCAATTAAAATTCAATGAAAGAATTCTTTTCAGACTGAAGACTAAGAATGAAAAAATAAACAAATCTGTTCTTGTTTATTACATTTTTAATTTTCTTCTGAAAGAATATTTCTAAAAGCTTTTTTATATCTTTTGGGTTCCAACTGAATTTTATTTGGGTCATGAATGTGAAGGTTAATAGAACTTTCATATTTTTTTTTAATACTTGCACACCCAGTTTGACAAAAGTGAAGAAAATCTTTGCTTAGAATAATCTACAGACAGCAGTATCAAAGCGGCAGTGCAAGATGAAGCAGGGAAAAATTGATTAAGTAAAAAAAAGTACCTGGTAGCTTTAGCTGGATGATTAATAGTGTATCACAGAACTCAAGCAACAGATGTTTATTAATGACAAGAGGAATGGAAATGCCAAACAGAACAGTGAAAGGAATACTAACTCTTGAAAGCAGAGCTGTGCCAGGAGATGGGGGGACATAAGGGAGCCATGCCAGGAGAGGAAGGACATATGGAAGCTGCTGAAGTAGAGGCATATCTGTCATTATATATGTTAGAGTACATTTGGACTTGGGGTAAGCAGCGATTAATGTTCAGAATACAAAATGCTGTTGGACTAATATAAGACAGAGAAGCCTGGGAGATGTGTATTCAGAGAAGTTTGGATGATGAACTACCACAAAAACACATTCAAAGGCAGAAATGCTCTTTGCTGGATTCTTTCATTCCTCAATTAGTAAGGTAATCCACTTAGAGATGCTCTAAGCAGGGCCAAAATAAGCAAATCCAGAAAGAATAGTCCTTTTTTGGACTGGAAGACCTGCTGTCTCCACAGTGTTTTCCAATTCTTCTTAATCCTTCATTGGAAGGAATAAATCAGTTTCACTAAAAGATATGAATATATTAAAGGGAGGTACAAAACTTACTCAGGTGGCACCTGAATTCCTGGAAGCACAGGGCAGATGTGCAGGATTCAGAGAGGAAAAATGTCATGTCCAGGCAACCTTTAGCTCATTCACTCAGCTCCAAAAATCACCTTAGGGTTGAAAGCTGGAATTAAAGCAAGACTTTCTGCCATAGCTTTCAGACATAGCAAGCATCCAGCACAGTACTGAGGATGAAAAGACGCATCACCCAAGGCCACGAGCCATCAACCACACACAAATTTTCTAAATCTATTTTCAGTGCCCAGTGTCATCATGTTTGATGGCAAAATGGTTATGAAAAATTCTCAAGAGACAGGAAGCAGCACTCATTCTATAGACACCTTGCATGAAGTCTTTGGGGCATTTTGAATCTTGTGTCCTTCATATTTGGGATGTTGAATGTGAAGTCGGTGGGTGGATATTCTTTGGCAATAATTAGCTTGTGCAGACCATTGCCCAATTTTGTGATTCTTAAGGGAACTATTGCATTACAATTCATGGAGACCACTAGAGGGGTTAATACAACCTGACTATTACAATTTCAATGGGGATCAATTGAGCAAGATTTGGCCCATGTCCTTGCACTTCACGGCATCCTATGCCTTTTGATGAATTTCACTTTGGTGAAGATTTTTTTTCCCCATATCCAAGACATGTCACTCACACCTTCCCCTCAAAGTCCTTGTTTCTTCCTTGATTTTTTTCCCCTGATTTTGCAACATCTCTGAGATTAGTTTTGACATGCTTTGGCCCTCTGCATGGCATCTCATGCAATCCAGGTACATTTTCTTGTAGTCAATAAAATTCCCAATTAATTTTTTTTTCCCCTTCAAATTCATTTCCATTGATCACATCTCTATTCCGGAGTGTTTGTTCATCCTTATAAGTGTTTCCAGAAACACAATGCAGACTAGTTTTGGGAAGATTTGTCCATCTCCCTGGACTTCATGGCACCGATGTCTTTTGATAGCTTTGACCATAGCAAAGATTTTTTTGATTTTCTTTTTTAGTATCCATGTCCTGTCACTCATATCTTCTCCACAGGTTTGTGTCTTCCTCCTTGATTTTTCCCCTGCTTTTGCAACATCTCTGAGGTTAGTTTTGGCATGTTTGGGTCCTTTGACTTCACCTCATTTCCTGTGAGACCATTTTCTTGTAGTTGTTAAATGTCCCAATTTTCTGGTTTTTGGGGGTTTTTTCAGGCGCATTTCGTTTGATCCTATCTCCTTTGTAGAGCGCTTGTAATTCTTTCTTTTTTGGGTCGCAAGATTTTGTTTCCCTTAAGGAAAATGAAATCTTGCAATTTCAGTGGGAATCAAGTGGGCAATCTTTGGACCATATCCCCGCACTTCTTGTCATCCCCTGTCTTTAGTAACTTTCCCTTAGGTGTAGATTTTTTGTTGTTTTTTCATTATCTCTGCCATATAATATCACCTTTCCAGAGTGTTTTTATATTATTATTTTTTGTTCAAAAATATGCACACACCCAACAGTAACAGTTTCTTCTGGCTTACCACACATTGAACACCATATTGAACTTTGGCTTTTATGTCAACATATCTTTGCTTTTGTAAAAAACTTTTTTTCTTGTCCTGTATAATTTTGTGATTTATTAAATCTGAAATTATACAGGCTATCAGAATGGACTTATGACTCTCTTATTCCAGTTTTCTTCCATTGTAATAACAGCTTAGGTAATGTAGTCACCTAACAAACCATCTCAGCAGAACTGCATGCAGAAATGAGACCATTCTCTATTCACCTTTGTATCAAAGCACAAAGCTTGGTTAACTTATTCACCAGAGACACTAAGTGGAGCTACTTCAGACCTTAGTCACCTTAATTGCAATTTTCATTGATTTCAGATAGTCTTTTATGTGACAGAGATAAAAATAGAATGCCATTCTTTGAAGTGATGGAAATTGTATTAAAATAATTTTTGTGCACACAATAATTTTAAACTTCAGATAGTTTGAGATGTCTTGGTATTTTTAAGCAACAGTTTAATCTTTAATTGTTGTTCTTTACTAATAACTGAAATGAATATGTCATAGTCATGATTATATATTAATTTTTTAAAATATAATAATAACTCAGGCTGTTTCAAGAAAAGTAGCAATAGACTGATATTATTCTTTAGCATTGCTTCAGGGAATTTTAATCTAGGCAGGTAAGATATACATCGGTGAGGGAAGGCCACGCAAGAATATTCAAATATGATAGCAGCTTGTACAATGTTAATTTCTTAGGTAAAAAGAAAATAAAATAAATTATGATGGCCAAAGTATCAGAAAATGTGTATGTGGAATGAAAAACCATAACAGAGATATCAGAACAACTTATGAGATATAGCTGAAAATCTTCTTATAAATTGCAACATGTGGCTTCATAACCCAACACTAGTGTAAGACTTTTTTGGGAACAGACAAAACTGAAAAGTCTTCTTTCAAGAAGGGTTATTCATAGAGTTTTGTCCAATAATCTGTTGGACAATCTGATATAAATTTCTAACACTTAAGGTTAAAGTTCAATGGGATTTACTTTGTATTAGAACATAAAAGTTTGTTATTGGTCCATCAACAGTTCTTTCTTCAGGTCTCTAACAGTGGTATTTTTTATGTCTGACTTCTAGAATAATTTTGACTGGTTAACAAACACAAAATTAGAAGGAAAACTACTATTTGAACTTTTCTGTAATTATGATTTAAAAGATAAGTCTAATGATTCTCAGTACAGAACAGAAAATTTAGGAGAAGGGACTGAGGTAACTATTGAAGTAGGCTGGAAAGCAAGGAATTTGTCTCTAGAATATTTTGCTTACTAGAGCTAAATAAACTTTCATCTGAGGAACATGGCCAAATGGGAAAAATGGCCCCTTGAGCATGCTGTGGTGGCCAGAGGCAAACATATGAAGAACAGGTCTGGAAGAACTATTCTAGGAAAATTGATATAACAAAATGCTGAGCAGCTGGGTAATTGCAGTGCTCCAAATACATTCATTAGAATGATGAAATCCCATATGGTGGAACAGTAGGTTTCCCTTTTCCCTCTTTTTAAGAGTAAAAAATGTTAACTCACTTTTATTTACAGAGCATCCCAACAGATGAGTTTATCTGAGTAATAGCACATGAGACCTTGAGCTGAAGGTTTCAGTTTGTTTGACCTCTCTCATAAGGGAATTCATAACTTGTTTTCTAACATAGATGTTGCACCAATAATTGTCATGAGCTTTAGGGAGCTTTTTAATCCTCACAGAAGCTGGAGCTGGGTATACTAAAGTTCACAACAGTTACAAATATCAAAGAGGATAAAAAGATCCTTAAAAATTTCTAGTGTTAGAATTTCTTAGTGTCACCCTCCATATATAAGTCCATAGTAAATTCTCTGAGCTAAGTCATATCAGCTAAGGTCTACCAGGCTTTTTATAATACATTTCCAACTTAATATTTACATTTCCAGCAATCTGTGTGCACAGTATTTTGTGCACTAATGTTAGATGAGTCCTGCAGTCCTTCTATCATAGATGCTGTAGGAACCCCTGCTTGCTTCTCTCAGATATGCTGAGAGAAGCAAATAGCACTAACAGATGCATGGATGCATTCACTATAGGAGCTCTTTGATGATATTGTTTTATGAAAGTGCCTGAAGCAAGGAAATTATATTTATACATATATACATACTTACATGAAGGCTGTGGGCATAGTAATTCTGTTGTAATCACAAATCAAATGCTATTTAAGAAAAACCATGTCAGGTTAATTGTGTTTCTTTCAGGAGATAACTACTAATGGTGATTTTGTCTTGGTGACTGTTTAGTACAACTATTGACATTTCAGTGTTCCTGAATTTCAAATCACAGTTCATATCACTTCCACCAATTAAAAATTCTATTCCACTTGCATTATAGTAATTTTTTTGCGTAAGAAACTCTCTGCCAATGATAGTCTTTCCAGGATTAAAATATAATGTTGTGTGACCAAATATTATAATTTCTCAATTGATTTTAACTTAGATCCTTTGTTTCTCAGCATCTCAATTGTGCTTTTGTCTAATAAACTTAATCATACAACCATTTCTCAGTGGTGCTGGGTTGTGTGTGATCCAAGGTCAGCTGAAGCTGACCAAATATTATAATTTCTCAATTGATTTTAACTTAGATCCTTTGTTTCTCAGCATCTCAATTATGCTTTTGTCTAATAAACTTAATCATACAACCATTTCTCAGTGGTGCTGGTGCCCAGTGGGGCACTCAAATACAAAACCTCCTATTCAAAGCAGTAGGAACAAATGAAACATCTCGCTGAATGGCCCTAGCTAAAACTTAAACTTTATTAATCTGAAAAATGACACTTGGATTTGTACTTGATGCAATACCATTCACTTCAGCATCTGCTCAAACATGCTTACAGAGTTCTTCTACATAGATAATCATTCTATTTCCCTATAAAGGAACTATGCATCAACAGAGTATGATTTGTAAAGTAGTTTGCAAATTTTCTGGATGGAGAGAATTAGGGTCATGACAGATTTTGCTCCTTTTTAAAATTAATGTTTTAATTGTGAAAGTAAATAAATATATCTAAAAAGAGAAGATAATCCGTTGGTTTACATTGTCATTACCTAATTTTTAAAAGTAAAAGTCAATATTTTAATAGAGTTTGTAGAAATAGTTTTGCTGGCTTATCACTACATTTTCTATGGTATTTCAAGGATTATATGTCATAATCACAACTAAAGTTACTAATATATATTAAGATGTAAAGGAATTAGGAGAGTAATGGAAATCCAATCAATATTTCTTTGCTAATGGGAGAAAATTTTGTCAAGTTTCTGTCTGCATAATCTATGCCAATATGTAGTCATTTTAATATAGATAGCCCCTGAGACCCTTCAACTTACTTTTTCTTTGACTAGGAAGTAGTCTTACTGTGGCATGAAGAAAAGTAGCAGTGTGATACCAGAACTAGCAAAAGCCTTGTTAATGAGAAATGTACTTCCTGTCAGGTTCACAGTTGCAGAAGCAAAGAGTTAGAAAAATTAATTCAGAAGACCACAATGGCCAGAAGAAAAAGAAAATAAATCTCTTGTTTCATTCAGGAGACTAGGCAGGATCAAATATGAGGTTTGACAGGCTGATGCAAATGTGAGTGATTTTATGCAAGCTAATAGAATAACATACTGAAACAGAGTTTGCCTTTAATTAGAGCTGGCAAGCAGGAAGGAAAGCCCATTAAGCTTTGAAGCTTGTAAGGTTCATGGTGTGTTAGACCATCCTAGAGAGAATTAAATTTTCAAAGACTTTCTACTCTTCTAGGAGTTATCCCACATCAAGAACAAAATTGTTCAATTATCAACTATTAGAATATAATTGAAAAATAATTATATATTCACTTTGTATCATGATTGATTAATCCTCTGGAAAAGAGCATAGTCTTTCATTGTCAGTCATTGTCCCTGACCATCCACAGGAAAAAAGAGTCTCCCACAGATCTCAGCTTAAGTCACTCATCAGTAGCCTTCAGGTCTGAGGGAATGAATATTGAATCAGATCATAGAGGTAATCAGCAATAATTTAGAAAGGAATAGAACAAACTCACAGTAATGAACTGTGGAACTATACAAAGAAAAGTGAATTCCATCTGATAGTCACTCCTGTGAAGAGTGAAAATTTGAAAGCAAATCTTAGAAATCTGTGCTTAACTCTTTTATACTAAGTAGTGAAAGCCATGAAAAATAAATGGAACAGATATTTTAAGAGCAGATAACGTATCTCTCTACAGATAAGGAGATAGATAGTGTTTCCATTAAGCTTAGCAGTTTGTAATTCAGAACTGCCAAAGGAAGGAGGAATACAGACAGCCTAGCTAGACTATTTAGCTGTTCAGCCCAGAAGGAAGACTCCTTTAGCAATCAAACCTCAGTTGTCCAGCAGAGCCCAGCCCTCCAGCAATATATTTGACAAGAGCATAGACATGTCTAAGCATCCATAGATGACTCATGTAAATGGCCACAAATTCTTTGTCATAGAGTTGGTTTAAAAATGAGCTTGGTTTGCTCCACAAGGAAAACAAACTGAAATCTTGGAAATAAACTTTCTGGCAGGACTACCGCTTTCTGCGATTTTCTGTCAAAAGCAAATTGATTACAAGTGTGGTTTACTGAGGAACTTCTTTGATTCTCCTTCCTTCCTGATGCCTACCTGATGTTACAGGCTGTAGACATCACACAGACTCCCTCTCTCCTATATCCAAGATTATACTTCAGCCATCCTTGCAGCACACTCTGGAACTCCTCTCAGTCCATAGACAGGGATTGGACAGCTAGGGTGAATAAAGATCTGAAGTTAGAGCAAGGGAAATTACAGCTTCAACATACTGCCAGTAGAGAGGAACAAGACAAGCGAGTAGGCAGAGGACAGGCTGCACAGGGATTGTGAGCAAATCACCTGTAGTCACTGTCAGGGATCCCACTGACAACATCTCACTGCTGCTTGGGATTTCAAGCTCCTACTCTTACACTGCCATCTATAGGGAAAGTAATTCAAGATGGGAACTGTAAGCAAATGTTATGCACACAAGGTGCTCTGAGCAGTTCTGGAGATGTCAAAATGAGTCTGTAGTCAGCTGCTATCCATGATGTAGGTCTGCCCTTGGGCGTGACCAGCCAAGAGTGTGGCATAAGGCAGTTGTACTGCAAAAATAGTTAGCATAGCCACAGTGATTATCCCTCTTTTCCTGTAACACCCGCAGTCTCAGAAAATATTGGACTGGAATAATCTATTAAAAGTCACTGCAAGGGTTGTGGCAAAGTGTGTTTGTTAATGTTCCCTAATACTTTCATGTCTGAGAATTTATCCTTTTAGGCAAACATTAATAAATGCACAATTTGAAAATTATGGCAATCAAAGGGCAAGTGTGTATGCAAATCAGCCAAGTTCTTTCCTTAAGAAAAAAAGAAAATTTAATCCCTCTCCATCATGTGGCTGGCTAAACATTTAGCTCTAAAGAATGTAACTCCTCATCTAGTGAATGTAATTCCACATGAAAAGTTTTGGATATTAGGAGAAAATATTTAAATCTCAATTTACAAAGAATTGAAATTAATAAATAGCTTTGTTTTTAATCAGAATCAGTTACGTTGTAGGTTCCAGAATGCCTCTTAATGTCTGAGAGACAGTAACCTGTATAAATCTTAGACTATGAAATGCTAAATTGTTAGGAAAGAAAAACATAAATAATTTATTTAAGTGAAGAAATGTTTAAAATATTTTAAACACATTCTGGTTTATATATAATTATGTTTTAATCTATCTGGCTGGCCTTCTGCATACTGAGGTATTATTAAATAGAAGTTGTTATGAATTTTACATGTGAAAAATTACAAGCATTTGTGCCTCTGACAACAAAAATTTTTGTTTAATAGACTGGATCATTTAACAGACAGATGTTTAGTATTTCTTATGATTTAATTTCTTAAAGGAGTAAAAAGCATTTATTAAAAGACAAAAAAATTTTTGGCCTGAAGAAATTTAGTAATTCACAGCTATGTATACAAGCTAAGGTTCTAAGTAATTAATGAGATCCAGAATCTTTATTTAATAGATCAACCAGCGTCAATTACATAAAGTAACTAACAGGTAATGTACTTATTTTTTTAAGAGAGAAACTAAATTCAATTTTTTGCCAGAAGTAGTTCTGGAGTTGACAAGGGTTGGGACATTAAAAAAAAAATAAATTGGCTTCACCTCTTTCAAAAAGAAGCTTAATCTTTTTGTTTGGGCATAACTCATCTGTAATTGGGATCCCTAGAAAACTAATATCCCTTTGATACTCCTTAGGAACACTGTGGTAGTTGTCTGTTTCAGTGTATCATTATCTGTGATTTGTTTTCAAATGTGTGCATGAGGTCCTTTTTCTTGCTTGTTTTGCCCTGGGTCAGGTGAGAGTCTCTAGAAGCGTTTCTCTTATTGGAAGAAACCATGTGTCTTGGTTTAAGACAATCTAAAGAGGTGGATACTCTAAAATGAGTTACATCCTCTCAGTTTTAACCAATCCCTTTCGACCAATACGAATACAAGTAGATATGAGTGAAAAAATAACAATTTAGTAACAAGTAAATTAACAACAGATGAAAAAAAAAATAACAGTGAATAATCACTAGATACAAAATTGCTACATCTCAGAAATTCCAGGGGAACAAAGATACACCCAAAATGTTTGGGTTCTGCCCTTCCAGCATGGCAGCCCCACTGCCAGTGGTGTGTAGGAAGACAAAGAGAGAATGGCCGTAGCTCTCCCCCCCAGGGTGGTGCCCTCCAGGCAACCACTTGGTTCAAGAGGCAAAGGGAAAAGATGGTGCACAGAACCCTCTTGGGAAGGCAGGAGCTTACGGAGCAGTTCTGGTGGCAGATGAGAAGCGCTGGAATCTGTGAGGACACCGCTGCCAATCACAGCTCCCTGCTGCTGCGCACGGAGCCCGCGGGTGCTGGTGCTGCTGTCCTCAGGAGGAGGAGACCCGCCTGCCCAAGCGCCAAAAAGGTCACCCCAGACCCAGGTCCACATTGCCAAGCCTGCTTGGGCAACCCTGACTGTTCAAAGGGACTGGTACGTCCTGACCTCACAATTCCAAAAGCAGACCTGAGAACTGAGAGAAAAGGTGGCTTTCAAGGTATTCCAGTAAGACCATGCAGAGTTTGTGCAGCTAGGAAAGCCTTTTAAAATTTGACTTTAAAGAAACAGATAAAGATGTTTCTGCCCTAGAAAAGACACAGGTGGCAAGTAAAAAGAAAAGTTTTCAGGCCTTTTGTTAAGGCAGGCCTCTCTCACCTTTTTGTCACATTACAATCAGTGCAACTTTAGGCTCTGATCTAACTTTGTAATTGGTCCTGCCTTGGAGCAATAACTAGAAAAAAAGTCCAAACTTCCCTACCAGCTAAACTTATTCTACAGTCCTATGTCCTTTGATGGGAGGATTTGCATTTTCATTCATAACATGAATATAACACAACAAATTGTAGCAGACATAAACAAATCAGCTCTATTAATTCAACACGTGTAAGCTTTTTAAAGGATCTGAAGAACTCAGGAATTCACTTATTGGCCCATGGTAAATCCTCCACTCTCCTAACATCTGCCACTATCGTTGAGGATCTCCCAGCACCTGCAAGTGTAGGTTACATTCCCTACCACAAAAAGGACAAATAGATTCAATCTTCTCAACCGAATAAGATGGAAAAAATTCCACCCAAGTTCTTACGAGTTGTATTATATTGGCATACTAGAAACTTTTGCGCCAATACTTTCTCTTAAAGTCACTGGATCAAAAAAAAGGAAAGCAAGAATCTGTTAGACAGATCTATCCAATTAATTTCATTAAAAGTGGCTGCGAAATTTTGTGTACTGAATATACACTTCCACTATTAGAAATATAATTGAGACTTTCAAAGCTCTCTATTTTTAATCTGAAAATCAGCCATGCCCTGAAATCTATTACAGAAAGATTTCTCAGAAAAACATTGAGTCAACAGGAAGAACAGACAATTTAAGAAACTCTTATATAAACTGCCAGTGCAGTGATGGAGTATTTTGCCTAGTACCATTTTAAGTTACGGAAGATACAGAGATTTGTTTCTTCCACTAGAAGACTATTCTAACTTGCTGGATCTGACTGTAAGGAATTTTTTGCTAGTGCTAAATTAAATTCACACCAATTCTTCCCACGTAAGAAGTGGAATTAATTAACATATTCAGGTAGAGGTATTGGAAGAGGAAGCAGTGAAACATTAACTTGTTTCTCAAAGCACTTTCATAGAAATTAGAAAGGAAAGCTTGCAAAGCTTTAACCCTTATGCACGTGAAATAAGCATAGCTTTATTTGATGTTTACATCCTCTACATTTTTTTTTTCCCCAGAGGAGACATCTAGCTATCACTAGACAGCTCTCAGGAACATATGGAAGGGATAAGATAAGGTCCGTTTCAAGGACCAATAAACTGCAGAGCCAGTCTGTGGTCTTGGCAAATGTTCACCAGTAGGAAGCCGAGAGAACTCAATTAAATTGCTTCTACACATAGAAGCAATATCTTACATGGAAAGTAAAGCATATGAAATAAGCCCACCAGCTCAGGACAAGCACCACATTCATAAACCTCAGTGACAATGACTGTTGAGTACATATTGCCTACATTCCTAGATGCCTGGCTTCCACAGCTGTCTCCAGATCTTTTGGCTAAATGCATTGGCTCCCTATGCTGTTTAGTAGCAAGGTGTCTCAGAGGGGGAAACATAACAAGTATGTTCAGCAACAATTTGCCAAGATTCAGACATAGAACCCAAAAACAAGCTGAGCAGAATTACTATATCTGCTTTATTGTAAAAGTTTCTAACTTAGTGCTTCAGAATAAAAATAAACATCAGTTTATTGTATTGGGTCCCACTTGTAGCACAGAGCCAGGCATTTCTACAGAGAACTGGTATTTAAAACCTATTTCTCTACTCAGTTTTCACTAATCAATTTACCCTGTCCTTGAAACATACACAATGGATGATAGAATTCCTCCAACTGCCCAATAAAGCCAGGATTTTTTTCATTTCCTCATTCTGTTGAAGAGTGGAAATATTTAAAAGGGAGTCTTAGAGTAGTGTATGATCTTATGTTTCAACTATGTCTAGGGAGGTGGAGATTTGGGCTTGAAGCATTCAGAGGCAAACAGCATTCTGCCCAGGCCTCCTGTAAGCTAAAGGGCTATTTGGAGAGAGAGGATAATAGTCCACAATCTCCACATTTTCAAAAAGAAGAGAAATGCCTATGTAGACTTACTGAGTTTGCTTGCTTTTCTTTGCTAGCTTTTGCACTTATCTAAAGGGTGTATAAATAGGTGAGAGGCACTGTGTGCCTGGACTGAACATCAAATGCATGTGGTGTACCATGAACTCAGATCAGAGACTGTAGAATAGATATTTTCAGAGAACATTCCTTTGTGTGCATTTTTCAAGCAAGAGAGATCAAGAACTACTACATTTTCAGATTCAGATTTGTCCTATGGGGAGGTAAACAGTATGCTGACAGCGTTGTCACAGCATTTGTGTTCCTGACATAGCTGTGCACTGTATGAGAAGCAAGGTATACTGCCTGCACAAAAATTCCTTATTCTGTGACTGCTTTGCCAATGGTGACTTACATCAGCTTTGACTTGCAGCTTGCTCGCGTCTCTCTCCAAAACACAGCAGTCACTTGTCTGCCTGCATTGTGATGCCTGAACAGCTTTGCAGCACACACAGATAAGGATCCCATGGCTCTTCAGAAACCTGTGTGATCCTCAAGTGCACTGTGCTGCTTACAGGTTCACAGGACTTGGCAGCTATTAATCAGGATGTTCAGGCTCTTCACTTGGGATTGAGGGATCTCAGTTCTGTTATCTGACCTCTAGCACTGTGTAAAACTGAAGCTGAGTAAATGTTAGATACCCTCAATAAATTATAAAATAATAGACATTTTTAATGCTACAGTTGAAAAGGAATGGGAAAGATCATACAGTCCATCCTATTCTTTTAAATCAGGATCAAGTCTAAATGCACCATTTTTAACATTTGTCAGGAGTGATTCTAAAGTTCATCCATTGCTGAAATTACATGACATTTCTATGCAGTCCTATTTCAGTGCTTGGCTGTTCTCACCATAAGAAAATGCTCATTATGTAAAACTAAATCCTTAATGTGACTAGAGACTATACTCAATAAATTAAATAATTCATATACTTTATCATGCTGGTTTTTTGGAATAAGATTTGCTTCTTTAAAAAGCAATTCAAGTACTTTAAATTTTGTGCATTTCTTTCATACAGGCTTCTTTGATGTGATCCAAATTATTTCTTTCAGAAAGTTTCTTCATTTCATTATTGGAATATTCTCAATATAATTTACTAATTATGCCAGTGTATTCTCAATGTGGGCTTGCATAAGAAAAACAACAATCCTTGTCCCAAAATAGATAGACAAATGCATAACAGGCATTTCAATAGTGTTTTCATAAATTTCTGAAAGCCTGATTTAACATCTCCATTTCTTTTAGGATTAGCTGTTATCTAACAGCTGACAAAGAGGTTCAAAACTAAGATCTGATTTACTTACTGAGCCATTTTTACAGTGTTAGATAAAAAAATGGGTTTTTTTCTATCTCAACGATGGCATTACACATGTGTACATTTTCACACCCATCATCTCCCTCAGAATTACAAGAAACCTAGTCCTGTAATCTCTCTTTGTATGAAAGCTGTTTAAGTTTGGACAGACATACCTAGCTTCTTTTCTCCTAGGTAATCCAACAGCTGTAATGATAGGTCCAAATATTGCCTTGTTTCGAAGATAGCCAGTAGCAAATAATCAGGAGTATATGAATTAGGAAAAATACACAAATATTTTTTCATTTCTCTGTCCTTTCATGTTGCAGAAATAAGACTATGGCTCTGCCTGGCCTGCATTACATAACTAATTTGCTTAATCCAGCAATGATTTCCATTTGTTCTCTTAAACACCACAGCTTTATGAACACAGTTTCACAGTGAAAGTATACATTTTTCAAAAATAGTTCAGGTTGTTTACTTAAAATCTTCTGCCTGCCACCATTCTGTAATACAACCACCTACTTCATTTTAAGAAGCAATAAATATATTTTCTCTTTAAACCCTTTTCCCTATTTTTTTAAATTTTTCAGATTCCTTTACTATAACTTCTCTCATTTGGTTCTTGTACTACAACAATTACTAATTCGAATACCTATTTAGACGAATGCAAAGACAGATAATTTCATTTTCAGTATCTATCTTGCTTATCATCTTGTTATCGTAGCTTTCCTTTTATATTGTCACACTTTGCTAAAGTGAATTTGTACTTGTTCTGTCTTTTTTGTTTTGCTGGGTTTTTTTTTCAATTTTAGATGGTGATTCAAATAAGAAGATAAATAATATCTGCTATTGCTCTGCTAGCGAAAAAAATTGTAAATTAAGAATTTGGCAATGTTTTTTTTTAATGTTATTGCAGTATCTGACTGAAAATTTCACAGGTTAATATACTTATTATGGCTGATTTTTGCATTAGTTGTTGAACTAAGAACTGTTATTTACTTGAATAAAGAATTGCACCATTTGACAAAAAAGGAGTTTAAAAGCTATCAGGTTTTGGTCATTTGAAAGCCATCTATTTCCCTATTATCTGTAACTTTTTTCTTTTTTATATATAACTATAACTTCCTTATTAGCTATAAAAACATTTAAAATGTTATCAAGATCAACTAAATTCAATTTCTCACAAAGTCAAGAACATTTGAAAATATCCATCTCCGCCGCTGAATCATAGAGAGAAAAGATTTGGTGTTCTCATTAAGAACATTTTTTTCTAGAAAATCTGTGCTAACTTCCTTTGAAACAGCTCATGGCAGTGCAGGGTTAAGCCAGTGGGTCTGCAGCCACTCACGTGTACATTGGCTTGTGTATGTGAATATGTGCAAGAGAGACACACCCTTGGGCAGAAACTCCAATGCATTCATAAATCATCCTCATTCTGAGCATATGAGAACAAATTAACCAGGCACCTCACACTCGAGAGAGAGTACCAATGTCCCCTGGACTTCAGCACTGTCCACTTTTCAGTTTTGGAGAAGGGAAGGGAAGGAAAGGCTATTCCTGAGGTAACAAAAAGCACTTTTACATTATTAAATATTATACACTATGTCTCTCCTAGCTATTTTCCTTCACATAAGAGCGTGCAGAGGACTTTATAAGCTTTGGGGCTATTTAGATCTTCAGATCAGATAACAACTAGCTATAAAAGAAACAAGTCTGTCCCATTCAGGTGCAAACTTTTTGGGAGAGAAACTAAGATGATCAGTCCAATTTCTAGAATATTCATTGGTTTGTTGCCTCCTCCAGCAGGTTACAGTTTCTGCTTCTCTCCTTTCACTCCCCACTTGGCTCCAATCCAGAAAATCTACCATACAGAAAATTTTGTATATTCAGTGTTTACACTATTTGTGTCATAAACAGCACAAGAAATTGAGTCAGAACAGTATAATTCCTCCAAAGAAACCTTTCTCATTACTAATACATCAGAAAGACAAGTCACTGTCTCAACAGGGCTGTAATTTGTCCAGTCAGTTGTTGCAGAAAACTTGGAAGACTGGGTATAAATTACCATGACATTACTCCAGTAATTTTTATTGGTGCCAGGATGAATATTTAATGTTGTGATCTGCTACTGTAGATACTTTTCCATTTCAATCATAATTTATAATGAATGTTTATGTATAGGGATGTATTTTTTAAAAATAATAATTCAGAGGATACAATAACCTGCTTTAGCTAGCAGAGTATTAACAGGAAGACCTAATTCTAACAATCTCAAACAGAAAAAACATATTTTCCAAGATTACACAAGTAGAAAAATATGAATTATGAAATTTTTTATCTCAACAAGTCTTTTTCTTAAACTGAATTCAAAATGCAGAATGTATTACACATGTTCAGAGAAAATACCTTTCCAAAGGCAGTAGGTAATGAGGGGGTTCCATCTCCATTTTCTACTGTTCACAAGTTGTTGAATATGCTGAGAAAATAACATCAAATTTGAGAAGGTATATTAGAATAAATGGCCCTTTTTAAAAAACAATTATGAACTAATAGACACCTTCCTTTCTAAATATTTGCACAATGGGCTAAATCACTCGAGTACCTCTGGTCATTTTTTTAGTATTCTGCTAACCACAAAGCAGTAAGTCATTGTAAGGAATAGAGCATGTATTAGTTTTCATGGGAAATTGATAAGAAGAAAAAGTATTTTTAGGATTCTTTTCTAGGCTAATAAATCTGCCTTGAGCAGTCTATGTATGTAAGTAGGAGGCACTTAATCATCCTTCTGAAGCAGAAAGTGCAAGTTTTGTAACATGCATCCATTTGTCAGAAGCAACCACGCACCTTTGAAACAGAGCCTTATTTTTAAACCTGGAAAGATGGACAGCCCTGAGCTCTCTAAGTGAAATACATGAAATTGAAAATAAACCCAAACATAGTTCACTTAAATAAAATTAAGCATCCAAATCTCTGCAACTCCATTCTCATTGCTTTCTACACCTCTACTATTCTGAAAACTTCCAGTGTAAGGAGGGTAAACCAGAAATATTCCCTGGTTTATTAGAGAATGGAAATGCCCTTAGCTTATTGCCTAATTTGCCATGTAACAGGATTAATCTATCTTTTTGTATCACATGATATTGACATTGACAAAAATAGTACACAGATGTGTTTATTAGGATTTGAAGGAAATCTCTGAAAATACCAGTGGCATCTGCCTTCAAGGTGTGGGTGGATTATATTCATAAAAATTACATATGTTCAAATAAATAAAAAAATCACCTTTCACATAAGCTTCTGAATTTTAAGTTTTACTATTTTAGCTTTCCTGAATTTCTGTAAAAAATCCTATTATCACTATGGAAAGAAACACCAGCCTTATTTTCCTTCAGGTCATATAAGATGTAAGGATGGTGATGACATACATAACTCCAAGGAAACTTTAAGATAAGATGCAATTGGACAAATAGACACAGAAAGTGTGACTTTTGGAATGTGAAAAGCAGAAAGAAACGTTCAGGTACCATACACTTTTAAATGCAATCTCCTATATTGCAGAATGAATTTATTATTTGTAAAATACTACATCTGAAATGTAGTATTTAATAAATAAAGAGGTTGAAAAGGTTACAGGTCTAATATTTTGATAAGAGACATTGCGACAAATGAACCCATGTATCTGACTTCTCATCTACCTAAAATTTTCCCTGCACTACCTCTTGCAAACTTAAAATAGCAGAAAATAGTAATTATTACAAACCCAAGGGCATGGATAAATATAGTGTCTGCCATCTTACCTGCTCTAAATGTCAGAGAAGAAAGATTGAAAGTACTGACTACAACGACTGATTCTCATGCTGTCAGAACTTTGCAAATACTGAATAATGAATATGATTTCTGTAGTGATAACATTACACCTCTCCTATCCATTTTTGATTAAAAAGTGGAACACAGTAGAATTTCAGGGGTACTGTATGCCACAATTCTTGTAGCCATAAAGTTCTACACAATAACGAGGCAGATTTTTATCTAAACAGGTGACTTATATTGTTTCTTTTAGTGGACATACCTGATAACTCCATTGGTACACATCTTGAACGACTTAATTTCTATTTTCTTAACACTATAGGATTGTTCAGACACTAAAGAGTGATATTCAAAACCTGAGCTTAGTCACAAAATTACAAATAAATTCCAGATACTGCTTGGAAATTTTCCTGAAGAAACTTACTAATTATTTTTCTTGATTTTATTGGGTTCATTCTTCTTTGGTTTTGAAAAGATTTATATAAATATTGATTTTAGCCCTGTCATGAAACACCTCATTTTCTTTAAACTGCATTTTCTTCTGTGATATACTAATAGGGGTCTAAAAAAATCACGCATATCAACTGGGAGAAAAAAAAAAATATATAATCCTTTAGGAAAAAAGAAAACAAACATTACGATATGACTTGATAATGCAAATCGAAGAACACCTTCATCCAATTCAACTTTTACCTCTAAGTACTGCCAGGGTGAGTTTCACTTACATGTGTTGCATGACAGTCTGGAAGCTTTGTCATATCTCTCCTGTGCTTAATGCTGGAGAAGGAGCAACACCCAGGGATACCATTTGCAGTACACACATAATTTTCCTCTGCATCTTTCCCAGAAGAAAGGATAGTGCTCACTTCTCTCGTAGCTGCTTGTGTTTACCAGAAATAGATGCTTATGCAATTAGCTTTTCACATTGTATTTTCTGTATTTTCCCTGAAAGCAAGATCAGATATGATCTATATCAGCAATCATCCATTATATTAACTAACCATAGAAGCTAGAACATTTTTTCTTACTACAATGTAAATGATCCTGACTGAAGTTTCATTTTCTATAGAATATAAACTCCAAATGCCAACTTGCTAAGCTCCAGTGTGTTGTGCACTGTTTCCTTATGGCGAATTTTACCCCCATGTCCTCTAAATCAGCATGAACACATGGAGCACCAGATATTTTCATTTCATTATTGCCCTTTTCTAGTGTCTTGATTCTAGCACGTTGTTGACCAATGTCATGTCGTTCCCCCACCATATATGGCAAATTTCAGTTTTTCTACTGACAAAATTGTTAAGCAGTTAATTTTGTAGAGAGATGTTTTATTAATTAGACTTGGTTGTGAATGAAAATATTTCATTGATATCATGAAATGGGATCATAATTAGAAAAAACACAGCAAAATTTTAGAGAAGAAATGTTTACTTTGAGAATGAGAGTGTGATTAATCTTCAATACCTGAGATCAGTGTATGATGTGACATTGAAAGAATAAATAGTTACTCCTTACTACAGACAACCAAACAACAGATTAGAAACTAAGTGGGGTCTCCCAAAATTTCCTTCTTCAATAGTAAGGGCTAAAGTAAAAACTTAACAGAATCTCATAGAAAGCTGTTGTGTTTATGTTTTAATTTCAAACAAAAAACTTTAATCACTACAATAGTGTATCAAGGTTACGCTATGGTTTTACTAGAGAAAGACTGAACCAGTTCGGTCTCAAAGGACTGAACAGTAGTTTCAAAAATAAAACTATCCAAAAGTACAATAGGCTAAAGTAAATTCAATGTATAGCAAAGTGATCAAATTTACTCTAATGTCTAGCTGTCCTTTTTTCTTTCCTAGTCTAATTATTGAAGAAATAATTATTTTGGTTGCATCTACTGCAATAAAGAAATAGAGCTACTAGCAAGCAAGTGGAATGGTCATAGTGATAGCATAATGTCTTTTAAAAAAAAATTAAGCATCCTTGATTCTTTGCAGCTTACAAAGACCAAATCCATTAAGGAATAAATATTGTGTTTCCACGCAAAATCTCCATCCTCTTCCTCACATAGAAAAGCACCAATCTAGAAAGTCTTACCTGTCTTATGAAGATAATTCTGGATCATTGGTTTAATTTTTTGGTTCATAAGAGCTATTCATCAAGCAACACTGTAAATCAAAACAAGGTGTATAAAATATTATTAGATAACCAAGTCAGCTAACTTTAAAAAATGGAATTTTCTGAAGTATAAGCACATTGAACAATTAGGCAGTTTAATGAATCTGTCATCTTGCATCAGTAATATTTTCTAAATGAAGTCATATTCAGTATAAAAGCCTTATTATGATTCAGAACACTTTTCAGCTACAGCTGTAAGATTTGATTAAATCAGTGTGTGCCTAGTAGGAACAGTTGAGAAAAGCAGTGTGAAAATACATGCAATGTTCACAGTTCAAGAGGAACAAAATGCCAGGCTAAATTCCACAGATAAAATTAAAGTATGTATTAAACTCTACCTTTCTGAGATGTTTCCCATATTAAAGCAAAGTTTTTCTCAATTATTTAAAATTGTTGAAATTCAAAATGTTTTAAAATGTTAAAATTAGCAAAAATAGTATAATTTTTTGAGATTACTGTGCATATAGTCCTGCAGCAGTCTCTGGTTGGTTTTGCTTCCTGCATACCAAAGCATGGATATAAAATTAGAAGAATGAGAAATGAGAGGTCATAGAATCACAGAATGTTGGAAGTTGAAACAGACCTCCAAAGGTCACATTGCCCAAACCCCCTGTTCAAGCAGACCTATTTAGAACAGGTTGCTGAAGACCATGCCCAGGCAGCTTTTTAATACCTCCAAGGACAGAGATTCCACACTTCTTCAGAGAACCTGTGCCAGTGACCCGTCACCCTCACAATGTAAAAGTCTTTCCTGATATTCATCTTGAGCCTTCTCTGTTTCAGCTGGCGCTCACTGCCTCTTGTTTGCTTACTGAAAAGAGCCTGACTCAATCTCTCGTGCACCCTCTCTTCAGGTACGTGTACATAGTGCTGAGAGCACCCCAAGGTTTTTCTAGGCTAAGCATTGCCTGCTCTCTCAGCCTTTCCTAATACTCTGGGTCATTCACCATCTTTGTGGCACTCTGCTGAAAGCTCTCCAGTATGTCCATGTCTCTCTTGTAGCAGAGAGCCCAGAACTGGATGCAGCACTCCAGCTGTGGCCTCACCAAAGCTGTAAGCAGAGGGAAAGGGTCACCTCCCTCGACTTACTAGCGGCACTTCAAATGAACCATTAACATTTTTTGCTCCAAGTGCAGATTGGTGGCTCATGTTCAGCTTGGAGACCACCAGGATCTCCAAGTTCTTTCTCAAAGCTACTTCCCAGCTGCTTGGTCCCTAGCATGTATGGGTGCTTGTTGTTCCTTTGCAGGTGCAGGACTGCACTTTGTTGAACTTCGTGAAGTTCCTGACAGCTCATTTCCCCAGCCTGTTAAAGGTCCTTCTGGGTGGCAGCATGACCCTCTGGCATAGTAGTTACTCCAGTCGATTTTAAGTCATCTCCAGAATTCAGTGCTCATTCATAATAGTAGGGCACAAAATTCACATGATTTTAATATGAAGAGGCAACAGTTTAAATTAGCAATGTCAAAATTTTATTTTGATCTGCAGATATTTTCTTATTTACATCAAAATATCTCTTATTTATGTTGAGAAGGCAGAGTTTCTGACATTTACTGAAAAACAGACTATCAGGAACAGCCACTTGTAATTAAAAATACCCACTGTGCAGGTCAACAGGATCAATACATATTCCTAAAAAATCAGCATACATAACATGCATGTTCTAAGAAAGGCTTATCAATATGCTATGCTAATAGGCCTTAGAATCTCTTCCAAAATGGGTATGTATTTTTTGAATCATTATGCAGGTGTTGCTAAGAAACTGAAATATATTCCTTTTATGTTTAGTATGCAGAATCTAAAGTTTTGCATACTGCTTTCGTGACTCCTCTATTTTTCCTTTAAGTTGCATTACCCACAGGACATTCAAATCAAACAAAAAAAAGTGAGATGGACATTATAAATTTCAGATGACAAAGCAGCATCAAATTAGCTATAAATTAATTGAAAGAAACTCCATATGTGTACATAAGTATGTACACAGGAAAATGATTTTTGTGCAGATTGAAAGACTGGGAAAAAAAGGAGATATAAAGGAGATATAAAGGAAACTGACATGATTCAATATTGAAGAAAATATCAAATCATCAATTTTTTGCATATTTCAAAGGACCCCATGAAATCCAAAAGAGATTACAACAAATTTTTTATAATGCTTCTAATGAAGAGAGGTTGCTGTGCTCTGGGGAGTTACCCACAGTAACAGTACAAGTATAAATGAGGTGGATACTCATCACTCTCCTTCCCCTGCACTGGAACAAAGATTCTGCCTCAGGAAAAGGAGGTCTTTGGAAATCAGTTCATGATGCACAATGACACTTTGGCATGGCCTGCTGATACAATGGGAAGAGCAGAGCTGCTCAGATATACAAATAGAAACCACTACACACACTGTTTTACGTCATGGTTCTATAAATGCTTCACTCTGTTCCTCAGGATATATTATCTGGAGCATTATAAATTCAATAAAGTCAATTAATGTGAACTATTTCTAGGTAGACTACTCTTAAAAATCATGGATTTAAGTCTAAGTAATGTGTACTTTTCCAGATCATGTTCTCTTTTGTATCAGAGATAAATAACAGATTCTGACGCAAAAGAGAGAGCTAGTATTCTATTTTAAATTCAAGTCTAATTTAAAAATATAACCTCCAGCAACTTCACTGTCACTACAATCAATCAAAGTGATAGCCTTGGAACTGCAAACCACTTCCCCAGTCACATCTGCTACTGCAATATTTATGAATTGCTTTCCTCATCATAGCAATTTAACTGGTACTGTTATTACAGAGACAAGAGCAAGTCTAATACCAGCTATCATAACTAATACTATTATTTTCAAAATATTTTAATTTATCTTGAATTATGAAACATATAGGCTATTTTTAAAGTATAAATACCACAAAAGATTACACACACTCTTGTACATGCACATAAATATGCTGACATGTGTACTTTTTTTCTATCAGCTGAAAGTCAGTGCTGTTTTTAAGCTAAAAAAGCTCCTCCATTCTCTTTTATTGAGAAGGAATATGTGCAATGTTGTCTTCCTACTTTACAAGCTGGAACACATGAGAAGGAAAGCAATACTCTGTGTCATAAACACAACATATGCATTAATTCCATAGTACCACCCAGCTACCTTCCAGGAAGGACACAATTGCCTTCAAGACCATTGATGAGAACCTTAAATGCTCCATTTCTGATCCTTGAAGAGGGTTTCAAAGAAGAGAAGTACACAAATGGGCCACAGGGACCCACGTATATCTGGCCAGGAGGAAACACACAGGGCTGCTCCCAGGCTTCATGCTTGTGTCTATGCCTGACAACAGGTGTAAACTGAAGCTATGACCAGAAGACATTCTGAGCACAGAATCCACACTTGAAAGCTCAGATCTCTTGCACAATTATTTTGAGATTAGTCATCTTATTTCCATCTAGTTATAATCTTGGATTTTTATTCTGGGAGGTATTGCAAAACACCAGAAAAACAACATAGTCATTGGTCGCAGCCAGCATGGCTTGATGAGAGGAAAGCCCAGCTTAGCAAACCTGATTTCCTTTTACAACAAGGTAAACCATCTAGTTATCAAGGGAAACCAGTAATAAGAGGTAAACTGTTTGGACTTCAATAAAGGTTTTGATACTGTCTCCCAGAGGATCATTCTGGACAAAATGTCCAGCACACAACTGAATAAAAACACTACGGTGTGGGTGAGCAACTGGCTGACAGGTCAGGCACAAAGGTGAATGGGGTGACATCAGACTGGTGACCTGTCACTGGGCTTCAGAGGGCTCCATCCTCAGCCCTGTCCTCTTCAATATCTTCATGAATTACATAGCAGGACTGGATGGAATACTGAGCAAGTTTACAGGTGATACAAAACTGGGAGGAGCTCTTGAATCCATCGAAAGCGCAGAGGCTCTGCAGAGAGACCTCAGCAAATCAGAGGATTGGGCAATCACCAACCATATGAACTTCAACAACAGAAAATGCTGGATTCTGTTTCTGGAATGGGGTAACCCTGGAGGTATGTACTGACTGGGAAATTACATGCTGGAAAGCACTGCCATGGAAAGGGACCTAGGGGTCCTGGTAGCTGGCAAGTTGATCATGAGCCAGCAGTGCCCTGGCAGCCAGGAGGGCCAACCCTGTCCTGGGGGGCATCAGGCACAGCATCACCAGCCAGGCAAGGGAGGGGATTGTCCTGCTCTGCTCTGTGCTGGGGAAGTCTCACCTTGAATATTGTGTGCAGTTTTGGGCACCACAGTGTAAGAAGGGTATTCAGCTATTAGAGAGAATCCCAAGCAGGGTTTTGCCTGCCACAAAGATGGTGAATGGCCTTGAGTGGAATCCATAAGAGGAGTAGCCAAGGGCACTTTGTTTATTCAGCCTGGAGACAAGGAGACTGAGGGGAGACCTCACTGCAGTCTACAGCTTCCTTTTGAGGGAAGGAGCAGACACTGATCTCTTCTTTAGGATGACCAGCAAGAAGACCCAGGGAATAGCCTGCCCTGTGTAAGGGGAGGTTTAGGCTGGATATTAGAAGAAGGTTCTTCACGCAGAGGGTGGTTGGGCACTGGAAGAGGCTCTCCAGGGAAGTGTTCACGGCAAACCTGACAGTTTCACTTCAAGAAGCGTTTGGACAATACCCCCAGACACCTCTTGGGAATTGTGATGTGCAGGGTCAGCAACTGGTCTCAAGGATTCTTGTGGTCCCTTCCCACCTTGCTTGTTCAGCGATTCTGTGATTATTTTTCTTGCTTGTATCTGTCTGTGACTTATTTGCAAGTCCCATAAAAAATTGCAGGAATCCCACAATGTTTTTACAGCCATGATTTCTGGTGAGTACTATTTGCAATATTTATAAGTCATTTGTGAACATTTGCAGTTTGCTGAATAAGGATTTCACTAGAGCTGCCCACTGTATCTTCTTGTTATGATTTAAACATACATAAGCCAACCAGACTGATCTGTGACTTAGGCTTCAATGGAATAATAACAATGGTTAATTCTCAGTGTCATTGCAATTGTCAGACATGTCAGAAAGGACCCAGAAAAAGAATGGGGATTGCAGCTCTCTTCTGATTGATTTCACCTTTATCAGACTTTTGTAAAATATTACATTGGAATCTTATACCTGGATTAAACACAGTTATAAGTTTTCTCAAGATAGTAGACACTACAGGCATAAATTTTTCCTTTCTAATTTACTCTTACTTCTTTGAAATTCCTTGTAACTACAAAACAGATTGACTGAAATCCAAAAGGGTTAGTAAAATGGCTTGGATCCATACATAAATGTTTTGACTTTCAAAAATTTTGATTCCTGTGCTTTAGCTCTTGTCTAACACAAATAATACAGTTGTGTGAACTCAAGCAAGAGCTAGGACATGCTCCAAAACTGGAGTGCTATCCTGATTATGCTCTGCTCACAGCAAAATCATACAAGCAGAAAAACAAGGCTTCCTGTCAGACTGGCTGCTGCACCTGAAGTTTTTTAATTTAAAAGCCTAAATTTAAGTAGGCTGCAACAGTTCCACCCTGCCTTCTGGAGCTAAGTATATTTAGACACTGATGACAGTCCCTTTGAGAGCAGCCCCTGAAGTACAGTCTTTTTTAATGTACCAGAAATAGTATGATAAGCAGTATAATACATAAATACTGCCCTGATATAATCATATAATTATTAAAGTTGATTTGTATTATCTGCAAGTACACAGGCAAGACCCTCTGACCCCAGCTTCACATGCCCTTGCTTTTTTCAATAGATGTTGAAAAGATGGCAGCTTTAAAAATCTCAGTAGTGTACTATTGATAGGGCCCAAAGGAAGTTGTCTGTGACAGACTTGTCAGCTCATTTCCTTCCCAAAACCTTGTTGAACAATGGCGAATGGCAGTCCACTTTGAAACTATACAAACTGTATAACTTTAGCCTACTTTACTTTTGTAAACTAGAGAATATGACCTAGCCCAGTCTTGATTCATAAAAAAATTATGAGCAGTCATAGGTCAAAAACTATCTCCCAGCTTTTTTCAAGTAGGGAATCTTATAGCAGATCAAGAGGGATTTTCCTCCCCCTCTACTCTGCTCTCTCGACACCCCACCTGGAGTATTGTGTCCCACTCCAGGATCTTCAGCACAGGAAGAATATGGACCTGCTGGAGTGAGTCCAGAGGAGGCAGCAAAGATGAACAGAGGGATGGAGCACATGGAGTTGTTCAGCCTGGAGAAGAGAAGGCTCTATGGAAATGGAGCCAATACTTAAAGGGGCTCTACAAGAAAGATGGAGAGGGAATTTTGACAAGGGCTTGTAGCTAAAGGACAAGGGCTAATGGTTGTAACTGAAAGAGAGTAGGTTCAGGTAGGATGCTAGGAAGAAATTCATTACCTGGGGGTGTGTGAGGCACTGAAACAGGTTGTCCAGAGAAACCATGGATGTGCCATCCCTGGAAGTGTTCAAGGCCAGGCTGGATGGGGCTCTGAGCAACACGGTCTAAGGCAAGTTGTATCTGTCCACCGTAGTGGGGCTGGAAATGGACAGACTTTTCTAAGGCCCATTCTGACCCAAAACGTTCTGTGTTACTTTGATATCACACTGCAAAGAAAACAAAGAAGAACCCATTTCTCCTCATTTTTGCTTCAGTGCTCCACTAAAGTCTATTTGCCATAGGCTCATCATAACCTTTTGTTCAATGCATTTGACAAAATATGTTCTATCACAGTTGTTATATTTCAGTCCTTGTAGATAGTGATGCCCTAGGTGCGAAAAAAGGTGCATTTTAAGTATAAATTCAGGGAAGAAAAATACCAGTTCTTAGATAGAAATATTCATTGATAGTATCATTCAAATATCCAACCTTTAAACTCTTTTATTATCAGAATTTCCAGTGAACTAGCTGTTCTGCCCAAGATTGACTTATTTTTCCCTTGATAGTTCTCAATTAGGTAAATCAATTATCCTTAATGAAAAGGGGGTTTGTTTACATACCCGCCCTTTTTGTACGTGCTCAGTGTGATTACAACTTGCAATGCATTCCACCCCTTGTTTGTTCATTATGATTTTTGCCATTGTATCTAATAACTCTTCTTTTTAATCATATATTCTAAAACAGTGACTCTTAAAAGAGAAACTATTCTTTTTCTAATTTTTTATTATTATTACTATTTTATTAATAGTAACCTAATAATAATTTCCTACATGCTTTCAAAAAGTTTAAATTTATAGTTCTCAGAGTTCTAGCTCTTGGCTATTGAACCCATCTTGAAGAAGAAATGTCTCAGGAGCCCCAAAACCAGGAGTAAGCATTCTGGTTTACTAATGTCTTCTCATGTTACTACATATGGCATAAAAAAGCCACAAAAATGAGATGGAGCACATAAGATACAGGCTGAAAATAGAAAATAAATCACCAAAAACTTCAAGAATTTACTTTCTAATTTTACAAAACCTCAAAGGGGAAAAAGATTAGTTTTATAAAAGATATTGGTTATATGTGTTACACAAAGATAGAAAACATATGAAAAGATCAGCATGGTACTCAGGGAAAAAAAACTAAAATTTACTTTAATTTCTGTTTTCTGTTCACCACTTTTTCAGTCCTTACATCCAGTTGTTTGTCCTAAGAGTGCAAGTGTCCAACATCACTGCTGTCTTGGAAGACACTTTGACATGCTGTTCTGAGTGTTGTCTTCTCAGTATCACAGCCCACTGAAAGAAGAAATTCAGATCATTTTTGGTGGCTACAGAACAAGATATATAATTTTTCTGTATGCACAGGTAAAACCAAAATGTTTTTGTACTTCGTCCTTGCTCCTTATTGCTTGTCATATACACTGAGATACACACTTCCAAGAAACCAAACAGAAATACAGCAAAAGGAATATATATGACATTTTGGTTTTACTGTTTAACTTCTCTATTTGCAATATGTGTATGTGTGCATACACACAAACGAAATAAAGAATTAGTAAAATCAGAAATTTTTTGTTCTGATAAGAAGAAACGTGGCACTAAAGAATTTCTGAGCCTGCATCTTTCATCTTTTTTGCATCAATATTCACAGAAAATTTATTGCTCAAACATTTGACACAATACAGACCTAAGGCCGAGACCAAAAATATTTTTCCCTCTTCCAATATTCACATGGCGCCCAACGAAGCATGGGCATAGCTTGTTCAGATCCACCAGATGCTTCTATAGTAGCAGAAACAACTATTTGTACTGCAGTGCAATACCTACTAGCAGAAATTCCTGGAAGCAATTTAGAAAATGTTGCTATTTCAACCTGCCATTTCTTTTTATAAAGGAAACTTAAAATATACTGGCTGATTTTTTATTAATTTTCATATAATCATATTTTTTTCCTTTGTCTATCAGCTGTTAAAATGGGAAAACTAAACTTTCAGCTTTAGGCTATCCCATCTAACTTCCAATACAGACATACACGTGCCTGAAAAAAAAAAGAGTCATTGTGCTAAATTTGTCTATCTGATATCGCCCTGGGTTCAGAGTTCCCAAAACTAAAGAGCATTCTCTTTCAGCAATATCTAAGTGCAAATTAGTTTAATTTTAAGGCATATGTATATTAGGAAACATGGAGGCTGTTCTTATGTTTTCAGGCTTTTAAGAACTTTCTTCACTGTGAAAGCCTAGTTTCAATATTCATTATAGAATATACAGTGATAAAGGATGATCTCGGTTTTGGAAAATTTCTGGTCATTTTGCCTTCCTTGCTGCCCTACTTTCTGCCAAATCTTGCTGGCAGTAACATCTGGGATGTTTTCTTTACTCTCCAGCATTAACCTAAATAGTGAGTACACTGAACTCAAATAATAACCTTTCAATTTTGAGGTGCCTTTTTGGGCACCAGGTAAAAGCTTGCATATACCATCAGCAGATTAAGACTCATTTGTCTATGGAGCATAAGACAGTTTTCATTCCCACTTCATGTAGCAGTGGAGCATACAATACTAGTGGATCATAAGAAAACACAGATAAGAGAATGAGATGCCTATGAGCTGCAGCTTTTTACACAAATAAATATAAACATATATTTTATTTGCTTTTCATGTCAGACTGATTAAAAATATATCAACATTTATTTCTGGTAAATAGATGAGTGAAATTACTAGATAACAGTAATAAAATAGAGCACAGTATTAGGTCATCTGATAGGAAATCACACAATAAAATTAGAGTTGTGATAATTTGAAAACTATTATTACCTAAAAATGCTTCACTGACAAAAAGTGCAGAATTGAAGAATCAGTATCTAACATAATATTTTTAAAATACACCACACATCACTGTATGGATTCTTAATGAAACTAAATAAAAACTTTCAATAAAGTTTTTATCCTTTAGTTCAATTAACACTAAAAATGAAATAACATTTATTTACTTATTGTTCTTTAATTTAAAACATAAACATATGGAAATATTTCCCTGAATTGTGGCATACAAAATATGTATTAGCCTGATTAGAATCCTATTTTGGCAGTTCACTGAATTATTTTAAATAGCAACAGGATGTGTTGGCTACCAGAGAAGTTAGATTTTAAGTTGTAGTTTGGCAATCCAAATGCAAAAATTACATTCCTTTTTGAAAGGTATAAGCAAAATTAATCAGATATGGTAAGCAGACAATTCCTCTCAGCAGTATCTTCTTTAGTTACTGAGCTCTGTCATACATCACTGGAAAGATTTTTCTTTTCTTCCTATAAAATAAGGAAACTAAGACTGTATCTAAGAATGAGGATGTCTTTGTCTTTTCAGAAAAACTATAAACTGTTTTATTTGCCTTACAATCTGAAGTAAAGAAGGAGGGATTTTTATCTTTTTCCAGCTACAAATTGTTTCTGCATACTACTTTACCATGGATTTGCCACAGGAAAAATAGACAAACATCAAAGAAGTCAGAGCAATGAAACACCTACTTAACAAAATAAATCATTTAATGTTTTTTTTATCTCTAACAGCATTACACAACTATTACAGCCTACTCCTGAGTAGCCTGGATCCATCATTTGGCCTCCAGCAGGAGATAGGAACAGGAATAAAGAGTTTAGCTAAACAAACATGGCATTGATTGATAATGGGGATAGGTGCTTTGATCAATTTATAAGAAGATGAAGTATTTGAAGCATCGTGAAAAGAAATCTTTTCTGCAATGAATCTCCAAGAGGCTTTCAGAACTGTGATTACCAGGGGGATTATTTTCTACCATATCATACAATAGACTTTACAGGCATTTACTTGAAATTGTAAGTACATGGAGCTGGACCAGAAGCCAACAACGAACAGTGCCTTGGAAACAGTTCATATGCAAATTTTAAAGCTCTTTTCCCTTGCTTTCATATCTACAAAATTAAACAAAACATTAAATATTATCTGTTGAAAACAATACCTTCAGGAACAATGTACAGCCACTGTCCCTACCTCAGCACTTCCTTTATCTTGTACCATCTGTTTCGTGAGCTCCTTACTTTTTTATAATTTTTCTGCTAGTTTCAACTTTCTGCAGCTTCAGAGTAATTTTCTCATGTTGTTAAAGTGCATATTTTATTACTCAGACATAGTACTATACATCAGGTAAACTCTGTCTAGATGTCTTATTAAAGAAAGATGTAAGATATTATATCATATCCCATTCTTCAATTCTCCAGTTCTTTAAATACTTTTCGTTCAAAGTCAGATATACAAAATGTATACTTGGGAATAGCTCCATCCAATAAAAGAGACCCAAGAACTACAAGAAGAAATTATTGATTTGAAACTAATCCCATGTTTTCATCCTTTTTCTGAATTTCTTAATGGCTACTGTAACAATAGAGTGGGGACACAGCTAAGCAAGTAGAATTACACTGTAGTTCTTGAATTTCCTCTGTATTTCTATCTCTGACCATTGTACAATCCCAATTTCCGATCTATCTTTAGATTATTTCATTGGATAGAAATGGAAAGGGAAGATAAAAAAAACTAAGATGGCATAAAACCAAAACTAAAAGTCTATCACAAATGCTTCCTTGCATATCAAATCCTCATTTTAGATAGCTTGTCTGAAATCTAATTTAATTATTTTATTTGAGGTGTGAAAATATTTTATTAACCCTCACCAATATGATATGCTGATGCTGTTTTGGTAGTTATTTTTCCTCCTTATTTTATGTCTGAGGCTTTGATGCATCTGGTTTTACCCATTTGGCGTTATTTTGCTTGGCTCTGTGAAGTTAAATGAAAGGGATCTGCTAGCCATAACGAGCAGAAAATAAACTAATGCCCTCATTAGGATATCTTCAGTCAGAATACTGGAACTCCTCAGGGGAAATAATTGGTGAATCAGTCAGTAACAAATATCTTTCACCAGCCTATTTCTTAAGGTTAGAAAGACAACTGAACTGTAAGGACCTCAGCCTGGAGGAAAGCAGAGGGGAACATGCAGCAGGAAGAGGAAAGTCTGTCTCTCAGTGCCAAGTTAGACAGAGGCCATTGCAGTGGTGTGGCAATGAGCTAAGGCCATTTCTCAAGACTCCAGATCTCAGAGAGTGTTGCAGTAGGTGATCCCTAGGCTGTTTGCATCCTATGTACTTTGGGGTGAATAAACATCTATTTGAAAGCTGCTATTCTGTGTCTCTTTTACTACTGACATGCCCAGGCCCCCAGGAGGAAAGTGTCCTTTAACATTGACCATGTTGCATTCTCACAGTCAGAGGATTTTCAAACACATGAGAAAGCACCATATTGAAACTGAAGATTTGTGGGGATCCACAGGGAAAGATTTGAATATATCAATGACTGTTACCTAAAGATTGTTTCTTCTCTTAAAAAATAAAAAGAAAGAGTACAAAGCCCTCTTTTACCACTAATCAGACTGAGGACAGGCAGAGTCATGAAGTCGCCTATCTGGGTTAGAAAGATTCCCCTAGTAGGAGAACCCACAGGACAAAATCTAGAAGAGAACTCACAGGTGCAATTTACCCAGAAGCAGTCAAAAGAAAAAAGACTTGGAAAAAGAATGACTTCATATGAAATATATTGATATAACAGAAATTAAACAAAAAGGTAAAACAATTCATTCTGATACATTCCTGTCAAAAATGGTGTTAGAAGCAATGCAGTCCCACAAGACGGCTCCGTTTTCTTTAGAAAAATGCTGTTTTGTCAGAATTGCTCAGTGTGACACTTTTTATCCAGATTTACAGCTGTGGCAGTAACTGCCTCTTGACATTAATATCCTTCCTCCATAACATCTGTCAATCTCAAGATGCTTTGCTACAACAGTATAATCACTAAATATCATCACTACTCTCTTGTTTTAGAAATGGAAGAAAGAGAGACAGATGGGGACAAAGAACATCATTCTTATACCAGGGTGGTTCATCAATGGAAACAGAAATGGAAACAATATTTGTGTGTCACCCAGAGCACTAGACCACGGAGAGACTGTCACAGCTGCCTTGTGGGCAGCTACTGGCTCCACAGACACCATTTACTCTGCATGCACCTACATGCTGTTGTGGCTTCCATGCCACCAGGGATCTCAAAGCCTCTGACTACCACTCCTGCTACTGCCTCACTCCTTAAGTGAAACTATCTATACCAACTATTAGTGAGGTTTTCTTTAAAAAGAAACAACCTGTATTCACAATCAAGGCAAGAAAGAAGACATCCTTGCCAGTTACAGTAAAGGTCATCTAGAGCCATGTATCATTAGTCTTAGTTCTGTAAATTAAGCACAGCAGAGGAAGTATTACTGGGATACATGAAACACAGCATCTCCTGATAACTATCTCCCCATCCATCCAACACTACATGACCCCCAAAGGGCAATGCTCCCATTTGCACTTGAGTAGTTCTTGCAAATATTGGTACTCAGAGGGCTGGAACTACATTAAGTCCAGGACCATGTTAAATTTCTAATAATTTAACTGTGTAGGAAACTATACAGCAGATCCGGGTGACATCTGCTGCCAGTATTCACTAGCACAGAGAACAAGCACCACTAGTTTATTTCCATACTTATTTTTCTTCTAGAAAACTCTCCAAATTCCTTAATTTTCTAAAAAAGTTAATTTGTGGACATGTCTCAGCTTTCCATGCTGAAATCCCATGACAGGCATAACATTTCTCTCTTTATATTTTTTTTTTTAAATTTAGATTAAGACATGATATGCACTTACATTTACTGCAACTAGATCAGGATACTCCTTTTAGCAACTCCAGATTTGGTTTTCTTCATTATAACATCTCCAGATCTGTAAATTGATGTTCTAGCATATCTCTTCCCTTAATAAGAAAACAAGCTCAAGTCCAAACCAGATCAGAAGTTTCAAAATATAAAATTGTCATATTAAAGGAGTTCTATTACAATCAAGGGCATGTTACAAATTATTCTGCAACATTCAGTTTTACAGTTTCACTTCTCAATAAGAAAAGGCTGATATGCTATAAGCAGAGAAGCATGAAACGTCAGATATAGCAGAACAAAAACTGTGAAAAAACAAACAGTGATCTTTCTGATAGCATGGGGCAAACGTGTATAGAAATGTCAAATGATAGCCCAAGGATTAACACTCTCTACAAGTAAACATTAAAAAAAAAACATGGTGAAGGTAGACAAGCTAAAAATCAGACACTAGAAATATTTAAGTACTCTTTTCATCTTTTGGATAATAATCTTATCTGACAGACTTGTAATCTTTTTTTCTTGTTGTTGTTTATGCATTCGTAAATAAAATCTGTCACAGTATTCATCTTCAGTGAAGATTCAGAACCATTGTATTTTTGGATGGTGTCATTAGCACTGGTCTCATTTGTGTCTAGAAATGTTTTGGTTGCTAAGGAATACAATGCATTAATTAGAAATTCCTCTCCCAATTACAGTGCAAAAGATTTGGTCAGTGCTACAATAATTAATAAAATAACTTGGGGGAAAAAAACCAAAACAACACAAAGCAATTAAAACTTAAGAACAACCCAGCATTTCTCAAATTGCAGTTCATCTGCTTTATTCTAAAAGGCCTTTCTAAAAGGGCTTGATGCCACCTACAGCAAGGCAGCTGGTTCCAGTTCAGTCAGCTTGCCATTGATTGCTTCTTCCTTGCCAGAGTCTGCTACAGGCAGTGCAAAAAATACACAAAAGCTGACCTTTTCCTCAGGGGTACTGAAATGTCACCCATCAGATCTAGGTATCCAAAAAGAAATTTAGCTTCCTGAAGCATAGTTTTGACAGATGTCTCTCAAGCTGAAGCTGTGGTCCAAAAGCCCCTGTTCATGCATGTCACCAATGCTTAGTGTGCAGTCATAGCAGAGATCAGACACTGCTGGTTTTCCTCATGTTAAATTGGAGAAAGGATCAGAATCCAGGTCTATCTGTCTCTGGAATTTGGGACGATCATTAGGCTTTAGCATCATGTTCCCTATCTCTGAAATATCATTATTTGTTGCAAAAGGTTCAGTCCAGACAGGATAGTTCAAATTTTCTGGGTTAGGTTACTCTCATGACAGAGAAAATGTGAGGTTTACCTCAGTCAGAGAAGGTATTGAATATTCATCTTCTACATCTTGTGGGGCTAAAATTAAAAAGTGAGCTTTGTTCAGTAATTTGAAAGATCAGAAGAGGTCTCAATTTTCAACCCTGACTAGTATGAGAACAAAAGCAAGATCTTGGACCCGTTAGGATAGTCAGCTTGTCTCACTGGCTACTCGTGGTTGCTACCCACATTGGTTCTAACTCACCCTGATCCTCTTCTGAGGAGCCTCAGGATCTGCCTACGTGGGTGGACGAATTGAGATTCGCCTGCACCCTGAGCTCCTCAGACATTGCCCAGGTCAGTAAAGGTGCTTTATTTCAGTGCTATGGTGTGTTCGCATTACTGAGCCAGGCTGAACCAGGACCCAGGTCAATTACTAAGAGGTTTCAGCAGAGCCAAAATCGAAGACTGTGTGTCCTTTCTTCATCTCTTACCATTGTGTGCAAGTTCAAGGCACAACCAGCCCATTTAGTGGTAGGCAGCACTATGCCATAATCCATTAGAGGATGTTACCTTTCCATTTAATTAAAGTAATAGAGAGACAGATATATTGCAGTCAGGCTTGCTAATCAGTCACTGTAAAAATATCTTGGCCAAAGTCCTGTTGCTTAACAACGGTAATAGCCTTGTTTTCTACATAGCCTCTAGGATAATTCACAAAACAAATCTAATAACTTTAACCAAGGAAAAGGCAATATTTCACTGAAAGTAGTAGCTAAATAGCTACTATGTCTTCCATTTCACAAATGAAATATTTTCTTTTTTTTCCACCATCTCCCTAAGGAATCAATGTTTCCACTTCATCCCTATGCATATGCACAAACAAATGGGAATACTCTCCTTTTGTCTGTTGGTTCCCTCCTAAATTCTTTCAAACCTGTAGGAAATCTTAACACACTGGGAAAATAGTAAGAGACTGAACAGGTATTACAATTTTACAATCAGCAACACAGTGGAAGAGAATGAGCTGTGGGGGGATAAACAGAGCATGAAATTACTTTCCCTTACATCACATAACATCTGTATAGGGGGAAATATTTTAAGTGTCCCAAACGCAAGGACATCTTTGATCAGCTGCAACAGACTGCTGAAAACATCTGTCCATCTACACCCTGTTTGTCCCACTGCTGATGAAGGCACAAGCAGACATGGAGACATAATGGACATGACTGCATGACTGGCTTTTCTCTCTTCCTACCCCTAGTAGGAATGTTATGTCACCAGCACAGTGTCTGTGATTCCTGAGCTGAAGAGGACTAAAGAGAGATACTGTTACCTGGTTTCTGAGGAGGTTTTCTCAGTCTGAACATTTCTCAGTCAGTGGCATTGAGCTGATGTTAGTGAAAGTGGGTCTTAAAGATCTCAGATTTGCTTTCTCATAGATGGAAGAAACAGCAGGAGATGTGACAAAGTCCTTTTATGTCCATCTCTTTTAGCGAGCCCACAGAAAAGTAGGTTTCTAATGTACTATCTACTTCAACAGTTAAGAAAATGCAGAATTCTGAAAATATAACTGTATATGTACCATATACCCGAATAAATACTCATATTCTTAAGCAAAAATCCAATGGTAAACAATTTCTTGAAACATACATATTCTTTCTAGAAACCGTATATTCAAGGGATACGAAGAATATGTGGCTTTCCTTTCAGCACTTAATAGAAATTTAAAAGATGCTAAAGGGTGAAGCCTACATGCCATAATTGCACAGACAGCTGTTTGTATGCTTTTACACCTTCTAGTCACAAACCGTCTTCAAGGAGAGATGCTGCTGTTCACTGTAGTGAACCTCAGGAACATAATTACTGTTCAGTAAAAAACTTTTTTTTAATATGAAAACTTACATTTAAAAAAATAAAATTAAAACTTGTTTAATTAGATTATAAAACATAAGAACAGGAAACAGAAAAGTGATTAAAAGAACAAAACATTAGCATTTTCCTCCTGATAGAGCTGATCATTTCAAGCACTGTCTCTGTGGTTGGAAATAGGTAATTACAGTAGTAATAGAGAAAATTACCATTGCTATTGCCTTCTTGCAGAATATTCACAACTGCTTAAAACACAATATGAGACATCCACAGTAATAAATGAGAAATAATTGCTGTTTCAATATTAATCACCAATGTTGCAAACAGTGTCTTACACAATATAAATGAAAAAGAGTCATTTGAAAGATCAGTTGCAGACAAATATTAGATTATCCTTATTTAAGAAAAATCCTAAAATATCAAAGTGACTTCACACTTGCATCTGCATTTTGCAGCTTGACGATATCTCACCAGTTTTTACAGCAGGGCAATTACTTCTATCATCTCATCCATTAGATCCAATGCCCTTCATATTCTTAAGGAAATTCTTTACCTTTTGTTAGTAGATATAAGATATCATCCAACTTGCACACATTTTTCTCAGAAATTTGTGGGGATTTGGCCATGGTTTCAACAAAAAAACCAAACTTGGCAAGACAGAGCTTGACCATTCATTTTTTTCCCACTCTAACCCATTTCTCTGCACATTCTACATCACTGCCTCCTGTGCATTTTTTTTTAAATAAAACTTATTCAGGGTCACATCCAACTCTGTCTGCATCTTAATAATATTCTGGGCATTTTCCTCTTTGGCTGCTGTTCAAAGATAAATGCCATCAATGGGTTTAGCTCTATTAGGTAAAGACCTGAGCTGCATAGTCTCTAGCAAGAAGTTCTGCACAATTTGCATCAGGAAGACAGTGGCTCTATGTATTTGAGGATTGGTTAATTTTCCTTATCTTACACTCCAGGAAGAATCTCTAAATAACTCCTTCTCAGCAGCTATTTAATACTTTTCCAGGACACGTAAACATGTTTCATTCACTTCCTATGTGCTAAGAGGTAGTGGGGCTTATTAGAGATGACATCAGATATTTCAGTTTAGCTGAGGTTTCCTGAGTGTGAAAGAAAAGGTTCTGACACTCTCCTTTCACCCTTCTCCTATACTGTAACTTTTGGATCAGTGCCAGGAAAATTGTAGAACTCTATCCTGGTAGTTAAAAAGGGAAATTTAATAATCCATCTGATTTACCATGCAACCAGCACAAGAGAAGCAGGGAAATCTGGTCCTGGAAGGAGGACAGAAAAAGAAGATAGCAAGGGAAAGAAGACTGAAATTTCTCTTGAACTGTTAACTCAGCCTATGCCATTAAGAAATGTTTTGCAACTTCATCCTAACATATCAAAATATACTTCACTTGAACCACATTGAATGAAGCACAATGGCAATTGTTGTTCTTTTTCCAGAAATTCTGAATTAGTCTTGGCTTTCATACCATTCTGTTTAGAAAGGCAGTAGAAGAGACTGTAAAATGGCATGAACTCATAATCTGATCAACTTACAGGTCCCTTATATCAGAAAAAAACAAAATGCTAGCAAAAGCCATAAAGGCTTCCTAAACATGTAACTTTTTCCTTCCATTTCACTTTAAAATTTTTAAAAAATGTCTTTGCAGTGATCAAGGCAATGTATATTTCAATATATGGCTGGATTTTTATATTTTAAATCAAATGAAGTAAACTTTGAAATACCAGAATCTTTTATGATCTCTCAAACAATAAGAAAATACACCAAAATTCAATAAATTCCCTAGTGACACTGGGGAATTGCTGTGACACTGAACATTGCTGTTCTATATCTCCTGAGACTAATTTTCAGAACAATAAATGTTTAACAGGAATTTATTTCTGCTTGTAAACAATATTCTGTCAGAAAGATTGCACAGTAAAATGCACAAGCATGGAGAACTATGAATTAAACAGTACATTTTATCTCCATAGTCTGAGGAAAGCATGTATAATGTATAATTTTTAGTTTCAAAATTCTATGCCATTTTCCTGTAACCTGGGCATTACACATATGCATTGCATATACATGAGACAAAAGAATAGACTGATGGTACCACAGCTAAAATGCAGAATAATGAATGACAGAGAAAAGACTTGGAGACTCTTACGCACTGAAATACATGAACTGAATGCCATAAAATATGAATATCAAGGAATAACTGGTTAATTAAACCTGTTGCTGCTACAAGCAATATACAGCTTATTACTTTCCATGGGCTGCTTATATGCAAGAACAGAACATGCTTGCTTGTAAGACAAAACTTGAATTAAAAGGGTGATAGATTGGGTCAAAATTTCAGCAATATATTGCAACAGTCGAAGTCCATGTTAAACTTTAGTTGAATTTCAGCAAAGATGCTACTTGTTACCATGACAACAGCTGAAGCAAAAGATATTGACAAAAGAGAATTCTACATTCCACATAAAGCATGAGTTATGTGTTAGCACAGACAAAAGAATAATAAATGGCCTCTGTCTTCTGAACTTCATGGATACAAACACCTCAGAACCAGACTAGAAAGGATAGTTTTTCTGCTCAGTATAGAGAAAAATATATATGATAAATCTTTGACATTGCAGATCGCTGTTCTCAAATAGCTCACCCCTCACATTGGATCTATAAACACCATCTGTGTACACTGAAGAAACATTTCCAGAAATAGATGAGTCATATACCATTATCTCTTGTCAGAACACAGTAGATAGATTTGTAGCAAATAATAAACAAAACAACAAGCTAATGTCCTAGAATATATCCCAAGACTTATAAAGTAATTGCTTACACAGAATGGATAAAAAACATTGTGAGTTTTTTTTCATGCTGATGACCAACTAATCTAGCTTTTCAGTACTCTCTGCTTGTTTATTACTTTACTACTAATCATGCCTAAATTGACAACTCTCAGCATACACCCTTCTGGGATTTTACTCAAAGTCTCATTGTTTGAATATATACTAGAAGACTTGAAAGATACTACTGACATATTACCTACCATGGCCTTCAAACTGAACAAAGGAAGAAGAAAAGGAGAAGGAATACCCGCTAAACCATACCAAATCAGACATTTTTTCACTAGCATAGGTCAAAACGTTTCAGGATCCAGTGAACATGAGTGACTTGCACCAGTGCATATGGTCCTTGCAGCTGATAGTGTCTTCCAGGATGAAATCACAGCTTGGATAGGAGCAGCACGGGCAAAGCCATGCACCTGTGCATACCAGACAAACATTGCTCAAAAGACCTTACAAAAGGAGAAAGAAAGATAAAAGGTGGCAAGACAAGGAGACCCAGAGGAGTAATTTTCCTTGTTGGACCCATCATTCCTTAAACACATTGATCACTTCCTAGACTCTAAGATAACAATCAAATGCCCAAAGAACCTTTCTTAAAGGAAGCAGCCATGAGCCCTCTGTCTAAGCTAAGCACAGATGACTCCTTCTTCCACACACTGAATTTGCTGAACTGAGGACAGTTGAAATCTGAGCTTGATGTATTTATATAATTTTACTTTCCTTGAATTGTTTACTTTGCATGAGAATAATTTTTTTAATTAATATTTCTATGAATAACTGTCAGGCAAGGAATTATATATCTTGAATAAAATACTGTTTTCCATAAAGAAAAATGCAGAGTGTATATAAGGCTATGCTACCCATATTTAAAGTGTACTTTCCAAAGGGCTGCTTCTGTCTCAAAACAGCATGCATCCTGAATAAGAGAGCTGGAGAAAAGGGTGAGAGTTGATCAGAGAGTACAAGAATTGATCTCTATTTCTGAAAATCATAAATGTGTTGCAAAACTTCCTCAACAGAGAGTGGTCTTACGAACCAAGCCAGAAAAGATTTTGCAACATGGAGACACAATGCATGGACATGACTCTATCAGCAAGAATGAATTGTTGAGAAAGACATCTTTTGCAAATGACATACAGCAGCAATATGAAGACAAAACTTAGAATCTTGGAGATTCACTGTTATGCAAGATGTTGGGAAAAAAAGATGTACAAAGTATAACATTTTCCTTCCCCTTTATATAAGAAAGGGGAAGGAAAGGTACAAGGGGAAAAAATAAATATAGTCAATCAGGTGGCACAAGGAGATCCCCGAGTCTTTGTGGGAATAAGTGCCTATCAACGCAAGTAAAATCTGCAAAAGCAACAGTCCTTCACATTAAAGATTAAACTCAACTTTCACCTGCAAGGACAAGGTTCTACTTATCAGTATAAAGGTTCTTCTAGGATAAGTAAAAGTGGGGAGAGAACTGTGATTCCATCTGCAATGTTAGAACTGACTTGGAACCAGAGATGTTTAACTTTGGGATCTGAAAGGAAGTCAGAGAAAGACAATTGAACTTGGCAATAAAGCATTGGCAATAATTGTGATGGCAAGAACTAAGTGCTCAGCAAAAGTAAGTAAAACAAATTTAGGGATGGTTTCAACAGCACAAAAGTGGAGAAGATAATGTTCTGGAATATAAGTCAGATTTGAATGAAGGAAAAATGCTTCACATATTGCATATTCTGGAGTAAGGCATGACAACAGGGTCAAGAGGAAAATAGGGAATTTCATTTTAAAAAGGTAAGGTTTTAAAAATAATTTTACAGAATTTTATAAGGTGTGAGGAAAGAGTGTTACGTGATAAACTATGAGCAGGACTAAATATATGATTCAAGAGTGAAAATATGTTCCTCCACCAATTCCAAAAGAGACAAGGCAATCACAAGCTAATTTTAAAGAACAGAATTCAATATTCAAGTCAGAGACTGCCCTCAACAAATGAAAAAGTTTATCTTTATCAGATAGAAAGTATTATATTCACAAGTACAATGTCAGTGAGAAACAGTGGTCTGACACTGTAACTTCACAATATAAGGTCTCATTAATGCAGTCTCTCTCAGTCTGTGCATAATTGCATCTTTCACTTGCTTGTGTGATGTTGAGCTTTTAAACCCTGCTTTTACTTTTTTTAGCTTTGATCTCAAAACATTACTTTCTGTGCTTCAATTTGATTTTTGTCATTTTTATTACCAGTCTATCCAAAGAGAGCATTCACTTTGTTCTGACCAACGACTTAAAAGGGAACCCATTAGTGAGATGTTGAATTAGTACTTTTTGTTCTGGTGGAGAGTGCTAAAATATCACCCTTATATTTTAGTTTTACCCTCTAGCAACAGTTCTACTTTTGAAAGTTCAACAAGTGAAAACGGAGAAAAAAAGGTTTTCAAATTAGAAGACATGGTTTTCTTGATACAGAATGTTGAAAAAAAATCTTGGTTTTTCTGTCAAATAATCACTTAACACTTTAAATTCTTCATTCACCTATCTTTTATCACTTCAAAGATGAATTTAAAACTCCTAAAATACTGTGAAACATATAATACCATCAGAAGCTGTTACACCACATACCATTGTTGTTTTGTGATACCTCTAACATTTGTGGAAGTAATCATGAATCTCTTTCTACCATCTAGGCTCAAACATCTCATCTTGACAGAGACTGCTCTAATCACCTAGGCTGTCTAAGGGGGCATATCAAAGTGTTTTAACAAAAAATGAAGAAAAAAATTTGAAGGTTAATGAGTTGTGATTATCAGTCCCTCTTCAAACTTTTTTGTATTTTAATTAATGGCTGGGTAGATCAAATGCAAATGCCCCCTCCCTCCCAATAAATTATGGAAATATCTTGCAAGATTTGAAGCCTACATTTTCTTTTTCATCAGGTGTATATTTTCAGCATGTTGTTTTACTCTTTCTCTTGGCATGATGCATGTTTCAGCATTTGATAGAAAATGTCACTCTATCAATGAAAGAGGTGGATCTGAGTTCTCTTCAGAAAAAACAATTTAGTCTTCTATACTTCTATCACACTTCATAATAAATAAGAAAGCCATCCTCCTGTGGCTACCCTTTGTGGGACTACCACCTGCTGGGCCCTACACAGAAAATGCTTTTGTTTTTATCTCAGGTCAGGTTAGGTGTGAAACAGATGTTTAACTCAGACAAAGTTGTTTCTTGACATGTCCAAAAAAAAAAAGTCCACCTCAATTATGCATTGAAACTGTTACCTGTGCACTGCCAAGCAACTAACTGGAAAGAGAAGCCCTTAGGACCACAGTTTGTGATACAGACACTAAAATAAGCATTGATGGAGAAGCTACTTGGAACCACTTAGCCACTACAGAAACTGGTTTTTAAAAACCAGTTCTTATTGCATATGTATTGCAATATAATATGTATCTCACAGCTGTGATAATGACTTTCAAGTCTGCATTTTCTAATTTATTTTTTTTTAATTCAGCTTATGTGGAATAGCCAAAACCAAGCCTGAGTCATTGTATGGCATTGAAACTCTTTAGCCAAAGGAATCTGTTTTGGCTCAGCTCCTAAAAATGTTGCATGGGAGTCATAGGCATCTTTTTTTCAATTTGATTAATAAAGACCACCTTGTGCACACACCAGAGTTAAATCACCAGATGGGAAGGATGAAGGCTTTACTAATTAGTTAGATCTGCTCTCATATCTGTCCATCGCTTGGCAGATGTACAGTGACCTATTCTAAGCTATTCTGTGGTTTCTCAGCTCCTGCAGGATTTGTTTCTGCCATTGGTTATTTCCCAGACTCTCCTCATTCTTTTACCTGGTGGATCCAGGAACATTTTCAGGCTCTATCCTGTGAGACAATCACCACACAGATTAATTACATTGATCTGTCACCTCAGACCTGGACAACTTAAGATGATGATTCTCTCTTTAGTCCTAAATCAAAACAGTATCTTGCAATTTATGTAACAAATATCAATTACATAAAACTCATTATTGCATACATCAGAGTAATTTTATCCTCTGCTTATGCAATCAATCAGTTCACCTTCAGATCAAGAAACTTACTATCATTATTGTTTGACTGCAGCTAGATAAAAAAATATCCATCTTTATTTTGTTAAAAATGAAAGCATTTCTCTTTTTAGTTCAACAGAAGTATTTCGTGTTGTTTGGCAGCAGACCTGTAAAATAAAGCCTGCATTTAGTTCTCACATATTTGTAATTTTTAATATCCGTAACAAATATTTATTGAATCAGGAAGTGAGATTTTAATCCTACTACTTTAGTCTTTGGATTATCAAAGGAGGAAAAATTGTCCAGTATTTATACTGTTCTGTCTTTATACTTTTTTAAAAGTTTAAAATTCATATCTTAAAAGGAACTAAAACAATAAAAGTGCTCTTTTTTTGTTTTCCTCTTTGGATTTTTCCATTGAAAAATAAAAATATTTTAGAAATTCTAGCACCTCATAAACAGTTAAGCTAACCTTACCAGATACTATTCCTTAGAGTATGTATTGGTATATTGCATCATTCTCTTGTTAGCAAATTAAATTTTTAACTTAAGAAACAGTAATGCCTGAAAGCACCAAGACTTGTGTTCCAGTTGGAACAGAACTGGATACAGCAATAGCCCTTATAACTATGCCAGCACTTGCCAGAAAATGTACACACAATAGTACCTGACATACTGGAGCTCACCCTGTGTAAATTAAACAGAGTGACATGTTGAGTGCCACTCTTATCAGGCCTTGGAAAATATTTGCTTTCATTGCTCTAAGTGCATTCACAAATACAAACACACTCTGGCTCTGAATGTTCTGCTAAAATATTCTCAAAAACTGGATTCTAAAGAATACCATCTTGGTTGCACAAATCCCCATTCACTTGAAATAGATTTGTTTACAACCATTATGTCTACTTCTATGTTTTATAAAAGCAGAAATGAATGTTGACTATGAAGAATTTCAGTAGCTAAGTTCAGTCCTCAACAACTGATTTCTATAAAATGAACTTATTTGGGTATCTTACAGAGCCGTATGTATTTTTATTTCACTGTTCTTTCATTAATTTTTGTTTCAGATGGGTTTTTCTCCTCTTCTGTTACAATAAGGTTCATAGATACAACATGGGGTAAAGCACCTCTGGTGACAGATGGTTGATTAAAATCATGGACAGAGATTAAGAAAGAAAAAAGTTGCAGGGCTGAAAGAGGCAATTAAAATGGCAGCTTGCTCAAGAAAGCAGAAGAGAGGTCATTTTTGCCCTTAAGAAATGCATTAAACCATGCTACAGTGATCAGGATTACCAACTGCTCAATGGTTAGTGACAGAAAATCCTCTCTTTATGTCAGTGTTTTTCAACAAAATCAGTTCTCAAATTTGATTCCAGTTATGCGCTGTTCTTTTTTCCAAACTCAGAGGAGTAGCTCAGTCAGCTCTTCCAGAAAGGACACACAAGTCCTAGAGTCTATGTTGCAGTTGTAATGATCCATTTTAAGTTCAGGAAGCACCATTATTTCCACTTTTACTGTGCTGTATCTTCCATTTCATGGATCTTTTAAAGTTAAATTTTCACCATTTTATTTGTTTATTACTCTGTTTCTGGGCTCAGGTGAAGCCAATTGACACAGCTCAGTTCAAATATGTTTCCAGTTAGAGTACAGAAATTTCTCTCTAGTGTGCATTGCCATCAATCTTTATCCAAAATATTGATTGGATAAAAAACTGCTGAAAGATATGTGTGAACAGAAACACAGAGTAATTCAAATATGGTCAAATAAAACTTCTTTACCACAAAAAACAAGGAACAGGGAATGAAAGAAGGCTGTGAAAAAGGTGTCAAGTTCAGCTCCTAAGAAGAAAGCAGAATTTATTTTTCAAAAATATCAAGCATTTAAACAGGCATGACACCTTCCATACAGCTCATTGATTTAAAGTACCATTCCCTAACAATGCTCTGTCCTACACTACCATAGGATAACAATACACACTTATCACCCTTTTACTACCAGAAAAAGATCAAGACAGAGTACAAATACGACAGACCTATTTATACTCTTACCATATCTTACTATGGGTTTATGTAAAGCCCTCTCTTGTAAGGAATTAAAAGGTAAAAATTAGGGCACTCCTCAAAACAGATTAAGGACAATAGAAGCTGATTATCTAAAAGAAAACACGTAAAGCTAGATGAATTCTCATAGCTAATACAGGTATGGATCAAACTAACAATTTTGGGACAAAAACAACACCAGTTCAAATTTATAAAATCTGTTGCCATTCTTGCAATACCTCATAATTAGTATCCTATCATTTGAAATTTAGTATGGAAGAGCCCTGTACTTCAGAAGTGAAAGCATAGAGCCTGTGTAGAACACCAGCTAACTGTTATAATTAACATAGCAATCTGTGCACAACGTAGGCTAGCTGTCAAGATACACACAGCACCAGGGTTTCAATTGATCCCTGCTATCAACAGAAAGACTGGCTCACCAGAAATACGAAAATTTTAACTCAGATAACTCAGATTTATTTTTTTTTTTAGCCTGAGTCATTATAGAGTGTCCATAAAAAATCAGGTTCAAGATCACTTGCCTGATATTCCCCTGCCCAGGCACAAGACCCCAAAAGCAGCACATGTGGGAAGGCGAATGGAAAGCTGCACACCCACTTCTTTTTTTGGACATGGAGAACAGTGCTGGGGGTGCAACACCAGTTCAAATTTATAAAATCTGTTGCCATTCTTGCAACACCTCATAATTAGTATCCTATCATTTGAAATTTAGAATGGAAAAGAAGCAGCCCTGTACTTCAGAAGTGAAAGCATAGAGCCTGTGTAGAACACCAGCTAACTGTTATAATTAACATAGCAATCTGTGCACAACGTAGGCTAGCTGTCAAGATACACACAGCACCAGGGTTTCAACTGATCCCTGCTATCAACAGAAAGACTGGCTCACCAGAAATATGAAAATTTTAATTCAGATAACTCAGATTATTTTTTTTTTAGCCTGAGTCATTATAGAGTGTCCATAAAAAATCAGGTTCAAGATCACTTGCCTGATATTCCCCTGCCCAGGCACAAGACCCCAAAAGCAGCACATGTGGGAAGGCGAATGGAAAGCTGCACACCCACTTCTTTTTTTGGACATGGAGAACAGTGCTGGGGGTGTGTCCACTGAGTCCGAAAATTTTAACTCAGATAACTCAGATTTATTTTTTTTTTTAGCCTGAGTCATTATAGAGTGTCCATAAAAAATCAGGTTCAAGATCACTTGCCTGATATTCCCCTGCCCAAAACTGGTGCTGATAAAGCACAAGACCCCAAAAGCAGCACATGTGGGAAGGCGAATGGAAAGCTGCACACCCACTTCTTTTTTTGGACATGGAGAACAGTGCTGGGGGTGTGTCCACTGAGTCTTTCATAAAGCAGGGGAAACAGCACAGTTTGAAATACTTCCTCAGTGTTCAACCTTCCTTTACTGCCTCTTGCTCCCTGCAATAAACCAGACAAATATCAAGCAGGTGCCCATGTATCATGTCTGTGTCTTTCAAGTCTCTACATTTTTACTGTGTTTTAGAGCAGTTCAGATAAAATCCAATGGATTTTAGAAAATTTTAAGTATTCCTGCCTTTGAAGTAATAAGCAATATTCAATCACCATGGAAACACAGCTGCTGGGAGTTTATCTAAAATGTCCACAAAAGTAACTGCAAGGAAGGAACACACTGTGTCATTGTAGCACAGGTCTCATAAAGGTCCATTTAAATAGGTAAATTCAGGTTTAAAAAGCTCCATTAAAACTTTCAGTTTTATTTGCACAGTTAGCCCTCCTCAAGATGTTACAGAAAAACCAAATTATCCAGGGATGTTTGCTTCATGTAAACAGCCAGATCTTTTCTTGATGACCAAAAAGTAGTCTGGTCACACAAGTAATAGACATTTGGAGCATGGTTTATTTATGCATATCCTAGTACACAAATTTATATCAAAAACAATATTTTAAGTAGAATTGCACATAAATTACTTAGCTCTGACCCATGACTGATGAAGGGAACAAATGGTAGTGGAAGGCAAAGAGAAGTGTTTAATGCAAAAATCATAAAAGCTAGGAAAACAAAGAGAATGATACAAAGTAACAGAGGGTGGTGAATGAAGTTAGTCAAAAATTTAATAACCATTTGGTGGATTTTGACCTAAGTTCAAAATTTCTTTTTGGAAACTTTCATGTTATCAGAAATAACATAGGAGTAAAAATAAAACATTTTGAGACACCACTTCAGATTCTATTTATTGTAAGACTTTCTCTTCAGAGGCAGGATACAGCACAGATATTATGTTGTAAAGATTTCTGGCAGAAAATTGCTAAATTTAAATTATTCAGTGTAATGGCTTCCTTATTTGTTCCAAGTTAAATGTTGGTACATCTCTTAATTTTTAAACATCGTTGTAGCACACAGATTGCTCTCTGTCAATGACTCCTTCATTTGCAATTGCTATGCTGCATCAAGCATTCATATTTCATGCTCAACTTTTTTCCACTGCTCTTTTTTATGTGGTTAAATTTAATATATAATTTCTTTAAAATGGCGAAGATTTTTTCCTTCTGTAAAGGTCCTCCTGAAGAAGACTCAAGCAATTAAGAATTTTTAAGAATTCAGTTTTAATTTTTTTCTCTGTGCAAATTTTTTAAAAGTTATGAATGTACAATGTGGATATTTTTTGTGTTTAAATCAACTTTTTTAAATTAATGACATTAATTATTTCACTACTTTTTTGTATTTCTGAACTACTTAAATCTATTACTCTTCTCTCCTTCTAATCATATGATATTGATAAATTTTGCAAATTGCTGAGCAATTTCTGGGAGATGAATTATGTTTCACTCCTTTTTTATTTATGGAGTATGTGATATCCATTAAGTCACTCAGTGTTTCATTCAATTAAGTTAGAGTAAATAGACATCAACTTTTTCAAGCAATGTCCAATCTTCTGACCTCCATTACAGTTATTGCTTTGGCAAACACACTTAAGGCTGCATTCATAACATGTATTCTCTATCTTGCAATTAATTTTTAGTAGTGTCCCAAATGCATGAATTAGCTTGCCTAGAGCTCCAAAATGTGATTGATTAAGCCTCATAATAGATTATTTTAATGCATTTTGCTTGAATACTTGGGTTTAAATTATGGCAAAGCCATCAAGGTGATTAGTTTAGGTGTGGCAGCTTCTAATAAATGTACTTAGCATAATTGATTGTCTGTGTGACTCAGCTAATTCATTAATGGATTATGAAATGCTAAAACAGCAATGCAATGTTTTTTAAAAGGAATTACTTTTGCTGTTTCCTTTCTACATATTTTACTTTATGTAAGTAAAGTATTGGCCCCTTCTTGGCTGAGACCCATAATGCAGATCAGCTTAGCAAATGGAAGGCAAAGTCTAATTCTGCCACTTGCCCTATTTGGGATCATACCCACCCTCCCAGGCAATCTCTACCAGTAGCTGTGAGTACTAACATCAGACAACATGCCTTGAGTTACTCATTGGGCAACAAAAGAATGACACTGTACTTCATTTAGAAGCACAAGGTGAGAAAAAACTTGCAGAGCCTTTCCTGCACTTCCCTTCAAAAAGCAGCTAATAGAGGAGACTATAAAATCCCTGAAGCAGAAGCCCTAATTTATAGACTGTGAAGCAGATAGCACATTTTTATCAGTTTATCAATAATTAATAAAAATTGTGGCCTCACTCGGGGTCACAGTTACTGCAACATGTGCACTGTGCTGTTCCTGAAGACCTCACCCTGTGGAAGGAGCCCACATTGGAGGAGTTAATGAACAACAGCAGACCATGGGAAGGACTCACACTGAAGAAGTTGGAGAAGACCCCACTCTGGAACAAGGGAAGGACTGCTCTCCCCGAGGAGGAAGGAGCAGCAAAAAAATATGTGATGAACTGACCATAACCCCCATTTTCCACAGGTTGATGATGGGGAGGAGGTGGAGAACTGGCAATAAAATTAAGCCCAGGAAATAGGGAAAGAGGGAAGAAGGTGTTTTTAGGATTTCTTTTAATTCTCATTATCCTGCTCTGGTTTGATTGGTGATAAATTCAACTGATTTCCCTAAGCTGTCTGTTTTGCCCATTGGTGAGTTATTCCTTCCTGCCCTTATCTCAACTCATGAACCTCTCATTGTATTTTCTCTCTGTTGCCCAGATGAGGAGGGGACTGATAGAGGTGCATGCTTTGGTGCATACCTGTCACTCAGTCAGGGCCAAACCACAACACCACCTAAGAACAGAAATGTATGTGAGTTCTGAGGTGGACATAAGGGAAAAGATCCCCTTGAATGCATGCAAGAAGGTTTGGGGAGTAAAGAAAATAACAGAAGTGAGAAACCAGTGAGGTGACGTTGTGTAGATTCTAAGAGCAAAGAAAGAAAATTGTTTATTTAGCAGTCAGTGGCGATTCAAGGTTTGATGTGGTGCTTTATACAGTCAGCCTTTTTCCAACAGAATTTGCAAGGCACTAAAGAAAGAACAGGGAATTGCCATAGCAAAAGTGGTAGTACAAGCCTCACGAGTAAGGTAGAAATCAGCTTTCCATAGTGAAAAAAAAGGAACACAAATATGTTCATTATTCTCTACTGTAAGGATGGTGAAGCACTGGAACAGGTTGGATGGGGTTTGAGCAACCTGGTCTTTAGGAAGGTATCACTGCCCACAACAGGGGGGCTGTAACTAGATGATCTTTAAGGTCCCTCCAAATCCAATTCTTTGGTTCTGTAAATACATTATGTTTATACTACATACAATATATTATCAAATTATTATTACTGTTATTTTTATTATTTATATTGATACATTTAAAACTATTATTATAATTATGATGCCATGTAGTATATTAATATATTTATATTTAAATATTTATAATATTTTATTCTATTACGCTGAATAACCATTTGTCTCTTTCAATTAGATTTAAAACTTTTTTTTAAATTTTGATTTGGATAAACAGTTTTTCTGATGTTTTCTTTGTTCAGACTTAGACTCATTTTTACTCACAATGCTCCTGCTTCTTTTTGGTCCTCAAGGTCTGTATGACATCCTTGGACCTCAGTGAAGAATTTTTCATTTACTTCAGTAAGGAATTAGGGAATAGAAAGATTTATAAAGGAATGAATATGATTTTCCTTCTTCCTACCATCATGAGTCTCCTGAGAAAGAGCACTGCATCATAAAAATATAAAAGCACACCTAATATTTCCTAACTATTTTCAGTACTTGACAGTAAAAGATAAAATTGTCTGTAGGGAAATACATAAAAATAGTGTGAAGCTTCAGACTCATAAATGTATTTACTTGGTAAGACTCTGCTTGTTATTTTATTACTTGGAATAGAAAGTGTTCCTGTTTTATAGCTCTATTGAAGTTTCAGAAATTTAAACAAATTGTATTTTTTCCCTTCTATGACTATATAATTCATCAAGCCAGGGTCTTGCTTAGTTTATTACATTATTTTTCCATGCATGAAAATCCATTTGCTGCTCTGGTTCTTATTGAAAACTGTAATTTCCTGGGTGGATGCACATCTGTTATCATTTCAGAGTCCAGTGTGATGAGCCTGAGTGCAAAACCTCTTCTCAATGACACTAGAGCAATGGTAATACTCTGTTTGTTTATAGTTTACTGAAACAAACCCAAGAAAATAAAAATGAAATAACATAAAACCTTTACAACATCGGAAGATATTGAGCATCATTTCTTCTCTTTTCATGCTGCTAAGTTTCTTTTCTAAGTCACAGAATCATAAGGACTACAAATGAATCAATGAGTCAGGTATATACACACCTCATAGCAGAAGATGTCAGGTATATACACACCTCACCAACAGAATAATGGAGGCTCAATCAATCGTAATTTTGCTGTTGACATCATGGGCAGAAATTTCCTAGAACCAGCGAAAAAAACAAAAAAGAATACAAATTTCTTTTTCATATTAAAAATTTGTGTCTGTGCGTGAGTGTTAGGGAAAAAAAATAAAAACTTTTCAAATAATTATACCTTTACTGAAACATTTTGTTTAAGCAACTTTCAGAGCAGAAAATATAGAATATCCTGTGTTGGAAGGGACCCAACAAGGACCATCGAGTCCAACTCCTGGCCCTTCAGGACACCCCCAAGAGCTCACACCATGCGTCTGAGAGTGTTGTATAACACTCCGTGAACTCTGTCAGGCTGGGTGCCTGACCACTTCCATAAGGAACCTGATCCAGTGCTCAACTACCCTCTCATGGAAAAACCTTTTCCTAATATCCATCCTAAACCTCCTGACGGAACTTCAGGCCATTCCCTCAGGTCCTGTCTCTGGTCACTGCAGAGAGGAGATCAGTGTCTGCCCCTCCTCCTGCCCACGTGAGGAGGTTGTAGACCACAATGAGGTCTCCCTCAGTGTCCTCCTGTCCAGGCTGAACAGACCAAGTGACCCCAGCCACACCTCAGATGGCTTCCCCCCCATATCTTTCATCATCCTTATGGGTTTTGGACACTCTCCTTAAATTGTGGTGCCCAAAACCAAACACAGATATCTATTAAAAAAGGTTTATTATTTCTAAAGTCAAGAAAGCTTCCAGATGAAGTAAAAATAATGCATTTTCATGTATAGCACTGCATGAAGTGGTAATCCAATTTATATTTTGCTCAAACAGACTTTATTATTTAGTGAGAAGCAGCACATTCAGAAGCAGAGTGACCTTCAGTAACATATGGGGATATTTTCAAGGAGAACACTGACACCACAAAGGATTTTCATTCTATTGTATTTCCTTCCATTCCTTCAGAAAGTCAGAATGACAGGAAAGCCACTTCAAGAAACTTCTTTCTGTACAAAGACATATTTGGGGCAGAACATGGAGCTCACAAGAATGTAACAAGTCGTGGTGATGAACGAAAACATCTTGAAAACAGAAGGTTAACTATCTCAGTGCACAATCTTGCAGCCCTGCCGTTGTTTTCAGCAACCCAACAATTAGTCTTAATAAGACAGCAAGCATTCCATGGGGAAATAAAGACAAAAATTGACAGCATGCACCTGCTTCTCTGTGGAAGAGGAACTCCTACCTGTATCAAGGAGAAAGATTGCAAGCTGGACTACTGTGTCCCCAGAGTGCAAATGAGCAACTTTCATTTTTTCTTTGATATTGGATAGTAGTAATTCCCTGTGTGAATATAGAAAACTTTTTTAATTACTGAAAACATTTTTTGCACTAGTCTAAAAACATTAGCTTGCTAACAAGTACAGTTTCATCAATTGTTTAAAACTAGAATATGTTCTAGTCCTGACCTTAAAAAAGTCAGGTTTTTTTTCAGATGGCAAACTCATCCAGCATGATAACACTGGTTTTCCTCCTGCAGCAGAGGTATAGGAATTCGTATAGATCTTGCTTATTTTATACTATGTAAAGAAACTATCAATGATCTTTTCCAAATTTGCAAGCCAACTGCACCACAGGAAATCACAAAACATCGAGTTGTTACGGGGAATGTACTGCTAACATGATGCAGAGCATGCTCTGTGAAGTATACTGCTTCTGGTTTGATCAAGGTTAGTATCTGAAAATTTACTTCCAATACATATTCTCTATTCTATTTGGGAGATGGACCTATGTTCTCAGAGCAGCTTACTCATAAAAATAACCATACTAAGAGAATCAACATACCTCTTACATCTTTTCACATGGATTTCAGTTACACTAGAAAATTAAATTCTTCAAAACAGTGTTTCCAAGATAGAATGTCATCTACTATTCAACACATGGAAACACACAACTTTGATCTTTATATGTTCTCTGGTTGAAATATTAACCTTAAAAGTAGCCAGATCAAAAATTGTTCTTTTATTGGTATGCATTTCTCAATACACTTGCAATTACTTCTCATTTCACTGCGTGTACTTCTGCAAATCCATAATATTTTCTACCAAAACAGATTAATTCAGGTCATTTTTATGATAATATTTTTATTGGTCTTATTGTAGCTAGAAAAGCATAAAACTTAGCACAGCTGCTTTTCTCCCATGTTTTAACACATTGTCACTTGTGTCAAGCAAAGTACAGATGACAATAGTGTCAGCAGACTTTACTGATAGTGTCAGCAGACTTTACTGAAAGATTAATGGACCCATCTGTCAGTATACTTTTTTCCTAGTCACATGCTAGCTGGAGTCCTGGTATCTACAAAGCATCTCAATACACTGAAGTTTATATCCACTGTACATCAAAGAGAAAGGAAAGCATCCTAAGAAAAAGGGTCCTGCCATCAAGCAACAAATACCTATTAAAAAAAAAAAAAGGTTTTTAAAAAGTAAGTAGTTTCCTGTATTACTTACTAAATCCAGAGGAAAATAGTAGCAAAAAAACCAATCTAAGTTAAAACAAAGTGTTAAGAACATTTCCTTCTGGGATTTTTGACTTGGAGAAACAAACTTTTAGAAAGAGAGAACAGAAACTATAAAAGCTGATGCCCTCTTGTACATTGACAGAGCTGAGGTCCTACAACTGCTCAGTCCTCACACCCCACTGCATGAGCGACAGCTGAGACCTGTTCTGTTCCATTCTTCAGGGGCCAGAGGCAGCAGGAAGACCAAGAGCATTTTAGAAATCAGCTTCTTCAAACAAACCTGAGGCAGCAAACAGTGAAGTATTTTATCTGGTTCCTTGTGACTGTTCAGTGATTGTCCTGCAGATCCTATGAAAGTCAGTGAGAACTGGGACTCTAATTTCCACTTTTGTTCACCAAAAGCTCACTGTCTTGGGCCACACTGTGCCATTATCATACCAAAAAAAAAAAAAAAAAAAGAAAAAAAAAGAGAAAAAAAAAAAGACATTGCTGTTTCTACCACTGGAGTTTTCTGAAGTCTAATTCTATCTTCCCATAGTCTGATCCCATTTATTTTCTTGTGGAAATATTAATAAATTTCCATTTTTCAACATAATACTATGATATCCTAAATATTGAGTTTAAGTTGAGAGAGCATGAATACTGTAATTGTGTCAAAGCAAGTTTCATAAGTCAAGGAAATATTGTACTCTTTCAATGCACAATCACAATGATAATAATAAACCTGAAGTTCAAAGAACTTGAGTGTGTGAACACTCTAGTCTAATCCTGTATGGTCCTGGTGTTACAAATAAGTACACTGTGCAATTAACAAGGCATACATTTTAACATGGAAGCCCTGATTGGATGAAATTATTTTTAAAATAATTTTATTAAGGGGGAGGGGTAAATAGTTTCAATTTTCCCTTATAATACACATGCTACACTTTGAATGTCATGTCTTTAATCTTCAGTATCTCATCAGACCAAGTAATTTACAATTAGGAAAGACCAGCAGAGCTCTTGCTGAATCAGCAGGTACATTGCCCAGCTCCTGACACATAAGGCTCACAGCTCCTCCCAGTCAAAGAATCACAAGCAAACTGCCTACTGAGAAAGGTCAATAGCCCACTGAATCACCTGCTGTGGCTCAAGTAAATACTATACAACACAGCTGAGACAAGGAGAAATATATCTATCTTCCCAGTGTTCATTTTGGGCTATTAATTTATCATCTCTATCTCCAAATCCTTTCATTTGCTGCCAGTGGGAAGTGGTGGGGTTCCCCAGAGATGGACTGGACATGTCAGTCCAGCCACAGCCCCAACATGCTGCCTCAAGGAGCCTCTCCCTCTTCCCTGACAGGAGGGGGACATGACACAACCTAACCTCCCCCTAAGCTTAGACATTCCTCAAAACTAATAACAATGAAAAGTTAAACTGCTGTGCTCTCTTCTATCTGTAGATCTATTTCAGTTTCACTGTTGGTGAACTCTCTCCCCTTTCCTTCCAAAGTTCTACTGACAGCTTTTTTTTGTCCAAACAGTATATCTGATAAAGTTTTGATACCTGTGCTGCCATTTTTCAACTTACACTTTTATGAACTGAAAAAACTCAAGGCCCAAAAAAGTTGAGTTTTTTCATTATCATGCTTATTATACAGGTTTAAACATCAAAGGGATATCATCACAAACACTTAATTTTGATCATGTACTCTTGGGTGTGGTTTTCTCTTTCATTCAGCTGTTTAGCACCAAAAATACAGTGGTTTTGCAAGTTGAGAATCTATTTCCACTGCACTTTAGATAATGTAAGGTACAGAATGGAGTCCTAGCAAACTAATTGCAGTTTGACAATGAACAGTTTTCAGTGAAATACTGTCTTTAAAGAAATTTAATTGCGTGGAATACATTGATTATATGCATTACTACCCAGATTCTCATACTCTCCTGGAATAGTTCAGGCAAGCAAAAAAAAAGTTCATGATTTAAAAGATTTTTCATTGTTATTTTGTACCATTTGATGTAATTTTGGGACTATGTGTGCTCATTTATGCCTGTACAACATAATGCCTTTGGGTGTTTATTAACACTGTCTTTGACAATGTCCAAGAGATTGGTATAATTCCCAGGACAATTATTTTGATACTGCTAGCACTTATCATTTGTCATGGAACTAGTGCAGTAGTTCACCTCCAAGAGTATCTCCCCCCTACATTTCACAGACATCAAATTTCTTTTCAATATCTCACATTAAAATCTCATCAAGAATACTGTAAAACCAGCTTAGAGTCTTCCAGTCAAAACGTTATGAAACCCCACACCAGCAAGTCTGCTCATTATGTAATATATTACTATGAAAGAAGTGAGAATTGTTGAGAACAAATTGGATCACATTTTGTTTCTCTGCTCTGTTGGAATCCTCTCAGGGTTCATTACTAGATTGCTACAGAAAACAGCAATCCCAGAGATCATACTGAAGAACATAATTTTCCTTAATTATTCCTTAACTAGCCTGCCCAGGTTGATCTTGAGGTAAAGGCAGTAGACTCCCACAGCCTGATATTTAAGTAGTAATTTTACTTGCTTTCAATTTTACTTTTGTCCTGCTGGCACTAATAAGTAAAGTTTATTATTCATGAAGTGCATTTACATTTTGTACTAGCACACAACAAGGCTCTTTTAGACTGTACTGACAGGGACTGGAATTCATATATATTCCCTTTAAGCTGATATTTCCAGGAAGCAGCAAGTAATAACTCAAAATAAAAATTAAAAAATCTTAATGGAGTACTTCAAACATGCCTATCTATTGTTCTGAGAAAAATTTTGGTCCAGCTGTGAAAGTGCCTAAGTATTCACATATCAAACCAACAGCAACACCAACTTTCCTAGTGGGGTGCAAAAAAATCCATAATAGTTTATCAAACTAATAACATACATAAGGATAAGCTTTCAAGCTTACAGTTCAGCAAATGAATCAGCACTTGGAAGAAATGGTAAAAAGAAAACAAGATCAAAATAATTTTTATTACTGAATTAATTTTTTTATGAAGCAATTGCATCATATAGGAAGTGTTTTGAATATCAAAATCTATTAAGCAAGGACCTTGGCAGTCTACAGGTGGTTCCTGTGAAATGGAAAAGTTATTTAAGGCTCATAAATTAAATATGGGACTGCTTTTGTTTGCTCTGATGATGCTGTTCTCTTCAGTGATTTTGAATGGGGCTGAAACATAGACCATTCTTTTGATGCAACAACATCTAATTTCAATTTGTCCATTATGCCAAACCAAGGGCAGAATAATTCACTTGTATGCTAAACATATGTCAAGAAACATGCCACAAACAGCTTTTAGACAGGTAACAACAGTGAACACTTTTCTCTTCAGTGATTTTGAATGGGGCTGAAACATAGACCATTCTTTTGATGCAACAACATCTAATTTCAAGTTGTCCATTATGCCAAACCAAGGGCAGAATAATTCACTTGTATGCTAAACATATGTCAAGAAACATGCCACAAACAGCTTTTAGACAGGTAACAACAGTGAACACTTATTTCCCTGCAGTTCATCTGCCTCATCTTTTTGCCCATGAACTTAAAGTTTTGAATCCATAAGCTATTGAAAATTAGCTTTGAAATTAATTTTTTGTGCACTTTTGGTAAAAGACAGAAAAATTTCATTTGGATGTGGTTCAGTACCATTGGCAAATAGTTTTACCTACCCTGGTATTACCATGAAGGTAATTTTCTCAAGTTTGGATCCTATATGGCAGCATTTTAATAGCGTGACCTACCACAATTTAATAGCAAGTCCTACTAAAGATGGAGCCCTGTGACAGACAGTCTCAATTCAACACATACTAAACAAACTCCATCTATCAGCTCTGAATGCCACATCCAGGAGAGGATTTACTGTGCCATGCTGCAGACACATGAGTTTGTTCCATGGGAATTATCCCTCCTCTCCCAGTATTGCAGTATAATCAATTCAGCACAAAGTCACAGTGGCTAAGGCAAAGGCATTTCCAGAGGCCCTGAGCTCCAGCAAACATAGTGGCCAGAACAGGCCAATTCAGCCTGGCTAGCACAGTCCTTGCATCCTGGATTAAATCCTCTCTTTTCCAAAGCTGCTCTGATAGGTTCAACTCTGTAAAATTTACTTCTGATTTAAAAACGGTTGCAAAGCACTTTGTCAAAAGCACATAGGAAACAGAAAGGATCAGTTCAGAGGACAGCTGAAGAGATGACTCATCTGGATGTTTATAAAACATGGGCACAAGTGTTTAAAGCACAGCCTATGAGACAGGCAAAGGCAGAGGAGGATGGGCTGCTCTGCGCCAGGTCAAAATGCAATCCAGGCTACACACACCTGGTTTGGGAAATCCTGCAGCAGACATGGTGCAAGGTTGGGCTATGCTGAGTGTCCTATTGCATCAGAAGAGTTCAATGCATTGCAGAAGGATTGCCCAGAGTACTCTGGCTGTTATACAGGTACTGCATGACCAGGATAGGAGCCTGTCCTCATACAATCAACAGTGGAAACTCCAATAGTTAATATTTATTCTGGGTGCTTCCCCAACAAAAACTAGTGACCTTACATGAATGTACTGCAAACCCTCACATCAGAGTTCAGCAGCTAATCTGCCCCTGCTTAGTGCATTTGAAATTAAGACAAGTTTCTTCCAAATGACAGGTAAAGACAGTAGTTTAGAATATCTGAAAAAACATAAGACAGGCACTCAGATTCCCTGTGTCTTCTACTGATGAAGGCAGAAAGGGATGCCTGTAGTCTCCTCTGAATTTCCCCCCTGCCCTTACAGACGAGTCTCAAGTCATCTGGTGAAAACACACAATTGGTATAGCAGCACTGATGGGTACACAGGTGAAACAATAAAGAACTAAAATAGGTCTATGCTTTGTGCACAACTATTAAGCAAATTGCTTTTCTAATTTTGTTGTAAAGATCAGAAGAATATGTAACAAAATAGGTCACTCATCTTTAAAGCTTAACATTTTATCTTTCACACCTCTGCAAGTAAAATTGTTGAAGACAGAGATGAAAGACAGTTACATTGTCTTACACATACCAAGTTATGATCTATTTAAATTAAAACTTAGTTTAGAAGGCCATTTATAGCAGACAGAGAAATAGTTTCCTGAACACAGATTTCCAAACTTTCTCCTCCACTAAACCATCCGTTCAGGACCAGTCAGCCAAACTCCCCACTCCTCTGGGCCTGTGGAGCAGGATTTGCTCCTGCCATTAAGTACAACAAAGACACTAAATGGGACCTGTCCATTTTGGTTTACAGAGATTATTTTGTTTTCTTTTCTATCTCTTTAAATGATGTCATACTTGGATGGTTACACAGATGCTGGAAATAACTGGTTCATGTATTGGTCAGGTTGAAAAGCAGGTGAAGAACACCTGAAACATTAGCTGTAAAATCTTCCATTGTCATCACCTAATCACTCTGAGAATAGTAATTTTGGTATGAAGATCTAATAGGCAAATCAAAAGTAATAACAAATAATGAAGTCCACTTTCAATGATTTAATCAATTATCTGAATGTCCTCAAAAGACCTTAAACATAACAACTGGAAAAGATAAAATTGTTTTTGTAGCAAAAACATATAGACCCTTAAAAAAACCCAAAAAACCCAAAATGAGTTGGCCAAATTAAGAAAAAAAAAAAAAAGAAAAAAAACCACAAAAAAAATCACCCAGATAAATAAATAAAGACATGAACCAGAGCAGCTTTTATTTACTTAGAGAAAAATTATGTCATCAGAACACAAACTGGAGAACTCCTGACATTTAGAAAAGAATCAACAGTGTTTCTCAGGAGCCATGCTGTTCAGATGTTATCATAGTTCTTTACTCAGAGTACAAATGTGCACACCCTCTACTCAGGGCTGTGTTCATCCTAAATACTGCCTTCCCAGATCTCAGACAATTCCATGGACATTGCTCCCCTTGGGGATGCCAGTGCTTTCCATTACCTTGCCATCATGTGCCCCAGTTGGTCACTCCTGAATCTCTCCCTCAGTAAAGGCTCAGTTGCTTTATTACCTACAAGATACAGCAGATTCAGAATTACAGTAACCACACTAAACTAGTTTGAGCAAATAAATTCAAAACTGCCACCAAAAAAGAATGTCCAGAAAACACCATCACCCCATTTTTTTATCCTGTTCTGTTTTGTTTTGGTCTACATGTCCATCTCCTTTAACAGACCCATCTGGAAGATCAGACTATAAATAAACCAAGATGTTCTGTTGCTGAGAGCAAGCTCTATGTGCATGAAGCCTGTTAGATTTTCTTCACGTGCCTAATATGAGGTAAAATGAATCACAATCTGCACAGGACTCACTCTTGTTTCTAATACAAGGAGACACAAGACCTTTAGGGCAGGAGTGTTTTCTAATTTGTTTTGCCACTTCCACCCCCCAAAACATATAGCACTTTCTATGAGAACCCAACAAGCTGAGCACCTCCCTGTGCCCTGCTCCAGACAGGGGAAACTAGCAAAGAGAAACACACACAAAATGCCATGGATTTCTTGAACCTATGAATAACCCAAACAAAGCCCCTGCTCCCTTCAATGGAGCCCTTTACCAGTGAATCTCACTCAATATTTAGGATACTCATAAGCTCTGTTTGCATTTTCTTTCAGTATCCTGAAAGGATACTGAAGTATTATTAAAGTGTTTATTTTCAGTTACTACTACTTCAAAGTGAACTTAATTTGAGGCAATATTCTCTCTTTCATCAGGACTACTTTTCTTATGAGAAGTGTGCTTGAATAGGCTTGTTAGTATTAAAGCTATCACATGCTTCAGCTGGAAACAATACCCAAAGTCCCAATTTTGGTATTACATAGCCATGATTTAGAGTAGATAAGGATATGAAAAAATGTGTTCCTTGATTAATTCAAAAACAAAGTTGGATAACTGAAGAGAAGTTGACATTAAACAAAGCAACCTTTAGGGAACATTCTGGGCTCTTGCTGCTCTACTGGGAAATATTCTGCAGGACTCTAAAAATGCTTGTTTATCAAGGTAAACATGTCAAGGAGGAGTTATTCAGACATAGCCTGAAAACAATACAGTTTTTAAAAACAATCCACTTGAGGTATTGTGAGGACACTTCCCCAGAGAAAACCATTCAAAATGTCATACAAAAACCAAATAAAAGTAATCAAGTTGTAAAATTATAGAAAAGCAGACAGCAATAAGAAGAGAAGGACAAATACACAGCTCTGTTTTGGAGAAAGAACAAAAAACTAACAGAATGGTAAATACTGAGTCCAGAGGCCTTACACTGGCACTTTTCTACCTGCCTTCCTATGTACCGTTCTATCTTAATTCCACCACTACTTCTACCACCATTTTGAGCTTTAACCTTTTCTTCTCCCCTTCCCCACACATGATGGTTCTGTTTTTTCCTTGCACCTTACACCTATACCACAGCTCGAAGAGGAGGAATAACCCGAGAAGAGAAATAGTCTAGAAAGCCAGGGAAGGATCTTCAAGGCTTTGATAAGCAATGCTGGTGGGGCTGGGAGAGCTGAGGCAAGCAGCAACCACAGCCCCACCCTGTCCTCCCTGGCAGGAGCACTGAAACTTCCCACCATTGTGTCCACTGTCTGATCGGTACCACAGGCTCTCAGACATGCTCTGTGCCAGCCTGTAAATGAAGAAACAGTCAATTATTTCCAGCAACATCTTTTAGACTCTAAGCTATGACCTACATTACCTAACAGATAAAGGTACCTGCTTTATCTGGAGGTTGTAAATTCCTGGCTGAAGTTCAACACCAACAGCCTCTTGTTACCTTACCAGGAAAGTACAACATAAAAGATTTTTTTACAACTGTTTAATGTTGAAACACAACTCTCAAGACTACATAGACACAATGTGCAAGCACATGCAAATATTCTTACATCCCCTTCTACATGCAGCAAGTCTGGAAAATCAGCACTAGCATTTGATTCAGTGGGGAGAGTAAAAAAGGTGCTTTCACTTCAATGTTAGTTTGCCCAGTTTTTGTACAATGCAACCTGAAACAAACATAAGTCATGCAAGAACCTTAAACTGAAGCTTACAGGCTTTTACTCAAACTTATGTTAGTGGTGAAACCAGAAGATACAGCTTTCCCAAAGCAGATTTTTGGCTAGTCAGATATGAGTGTTTTTTAAAATACCTGCTTCTTAATACTTTCATCTTCTTAATTTTGGATAGTCCTGTTAGGCTGGTTCTGATGTTTGAGATAAGTGTAGGCTATAAGACACAATACATATAATAAAGCAAACACACTGATCTATTGGTAATTGATCTCTTCAAATTCTGATAAAAGTTTTGCAGCCAACTCCTCAGTAATCATAATTTTAAACTTCAACTTTCAGAGAGAGTATGCGATGCAGATTTAATACTATGATGGGAGACTGTCTAGGAAAATCTTTACAAAAACTTTACTGCATTAGCAAACAATTTATACAGAGCTTGAGGACTAATTTATTGGAACCAAAATAATGCAGAATGCCCCATTACATTCTCAGACAATGAACAGGAATCAGGCAACTTGGAGTAGAATCAGAGTCAAATTTCAAAGCTGTCCCAAGATCACAAGTCTGCACAGCAGTTCATTATATATTTTTGCAGAGCTAAGATTTTGGATTTGGCTAGAAAGGAGTGTGGAAGCCTTTTTAATACAAGGCTCCTCCAACTCATCCTAACAAATAAAAGGATCATTAGGATTGCAAAGACAAATCTGATTTTTAAGTTGCAGAACAAATCTTCCTTCTACATGAGCTGTAGTGTATGTATGTAGGTATGAGAGAGATTTCTTTCACCATTACTTCTGTAGTTCAGATTTAGACTAATGAGAGTGGTCTTCAGGGGTATTTCTTTTTCCTTTTTAATTCTTGTATTCTTCCTTTCAGACATCACATTTTAGAAACAGTCTCCTCATCTCAAATTTGATCTGTCCAAATGTAACCTTTTCTACCTTAACAATTCCTCTCTTCTCTATCTTTTCTAAAGCATTTAAAATTTCTACTACACTTTCTGTCTCTCAGGATCTCCCATGAAAAAAAAAAACAAACAAGTAAACATAATAAAAAAGGTCCTCTTTTGGGTTTCCACCATCATCAAAATAATGGCAGAAAATATGTCAGGCTGCACTGAAGCTCCTTAAGTCTTTATGTGATATATTCTTGAATTTTGAAAGGTTTGTACTGGGAAACTAGTTATCAATTAGTCTAATTTAGCAAGCCAAAAAGATCAGGTCATATAGAAATTTTGTTTTTCTTCTAATGGAAAATAATTCAAAAACTCACACTCCTAATTTAAAAATTATCTAGCTGTCATTTCTTAGTCACTATAGCTTTAACTGAGAAGCAGCTACTCCTTCTTTATCAGGATTTATAGGATTATCTGGCACCATACCCACAAATATAGTAATAGCTGTTGAAAACAAAATCCTTATTAAAGAGATTTCCAAGAATTTCACCTAGCAGTAGAATTATATGGATATATATGATTGCTAATATCCTGTAGAAAGTAAGATATGAGCCTTTGCTTCACTAGTCACTGAGGGGTTTTTTCCATTTTTTTCTGTTATTTTTCTTCCAATTACTAGCTTCTAAATTAAATTACCAGTTTACAGGTAATGCAGGCTCTTAACAAGTTACCCTCTCCTCTACCTTTTCTTCTTCCTCTTCTCTAGGATTTTTTTTTAAAAATAAAGCTTATTTCCTCTCTAAGCTAGTTTCTTTTTTAAAGTGCTTGGTTTTCCCTTCCAATTATTGAATTGGGGCTTTGGGGGCATCTAATTAAATGTTCTTAAACTGCTCCCAATTAATATCATTCTATTTCAGTTTAAATTGTCTTCCACCTGAATGGGATTATAATTGCTTTCTAATTGCTAAGTTAGTCTTTTCAAAACACCAAGTAGATACCCATTAGTGATGTGAACTATAGTGTATGTTTAACTCAAGTAAAATTATTGCCTTCATTACTTAGATTTTCCATTTTTCATAGATTCCATAGAAGGAATCAATTTTGTAGTTTGCCTCAGTGATTTGCTGCAGAAATCAGCTTATACACTGCATTGTACTACAATTTTTTAAATCCTGATCAATGTAAACTAATGTAAATAAACACAGGGAGTGTTATTTTTCTGGTTTTTTAAATACTTGTGAAACTGTGGGTTGGATAGCAATAGTGTCTTGTTAAGAATAAAAGGAGAAATTAGAGTAGTTGCCAATTTGTTTTCCAGCTACTTTAGAAGGAGAAAGGGAATTTAATAACAACATTATAACACAGGAAAAGCATAATTTTCAAGTCATTCAGCCCCTGTTATAATATTTTCATTTCAGAATAGACACTACTTCTCCAGATCCTGACTTTATTAGCACACTTGTAAGTGAATTTAAAATTGAAAGACACACAAAATCACATAGCACATTTTTATCTGCGTGCAAATGAACACTATAACTGGAATTCTTAATGCCTGGAATGACTTAGCTTACTTTTTTTTTTTTTTTCCTGCAGAAGCAGGGTGTATTTGAAGGTCTCTTTAGAATGAAGAGCAAAAATCATCCTGTACTTTCCAGAGCTTTCACCATCTAATTTCTTTCTTATTACCATGACCAAATTCTAATAGAGAGACATGAAAAGTTAAACAGGTTTCTTCAACCCTCCTCCAGTTAAAAAGTCTGAAGTTCAAATTTCTTAATACACTTTTACCAAAAATTCTTCACACTGAAATCATTCATAATTTGAATATTAGAAACAGACACACTTCAAAGGAATAGAAGATTAGTTCAGATAAGCACACAAAATCTGAAAGCTCAAGTAGACATATTAGAGCTAGAAAATCCTCAACTATGATGGCTGACACTAAAAAAACAGGTGTTACAGCAATACCAAAAAGCACTAGAAGGATGAGGCACCACTCTCACAAGAGAGCAGATTGTGACAAACAAACTGTAATAGATGGGAAATCTCAAGGAAAAAAAATAAAAAGGGGATTTAAAGAAAAAAGTACAAAGCTGAAATGCAAGTTAACAACCCAAATTGAGCTCAGTATGGCTATGGTTAACTTCCTTTCAATACTGCAGGTAACCCAGGGATTTAATTCTGCTATGTACCCACTTACTTATTTTGTATCATTATTTTAGCTGCCCAGTAGTAATAAATTTAGTCAACAGCTGAGCTTCCACCCGGCAGCAGTTTTCAAGGAGCATTGGGAGCAAATTTGATCATGAAGGAGGGTATCTCTTTATGTATATTTAAAAACAGACAAGTTCAGCATATGGCCCTACTGGAGAAGGTGCAGCACAGGGTCACTAAAATGATGAAAGAACTGGAGGATTTCTCCTGTGAGGAATGGCTCAGAAGCTGTGACTATTTAGCATGGAGCACAGAAGGTTTGGTGGAGTCCTATCAATGTATAGAGAGACCTCCAGGGAGAGTACAAAAAGAACTTGTTATAATGATACCCAGTGACAGGACCAGAGGCAATGAACACAAAATTAAACACAGGAGGTTCTCTCTGAACACCAGGAACCACTTTCTTACTGTGAGGGCAGCTAAGCACTGGAACAGGCTGCTCAGTAGATTTTGGAGTTCTTCATCCTTGAAGATATTCAAAATCCATATACAGCAGGGCATCTTGCCCCAGAAAAGCTTACCTGTTGCTTTTTAGCTGGTGAAATAGCTCAGGGCACCTCGCCCCTCACAAGAGCTTATCTGCTGCTTGCTAACTGATGAAATAACTCAATCAGGACACCTTGTCCAGTAGGGAGTTAATTCAGCACCATGACAGCAACACAGCCACCCGACAATAAACATCTTGCTGTGGAAGTGAGATCTGGAAAGATAAACTGGAATTTCTAACAAACCACATCAAACTTTCAAAAAGTAGAAATCTTCTGCACATTTCCTGGAAAAGTGTTGGGCTTTCTCCCCAAATGTGGGACACATGCTTTGTGGTTATTTCTTAGTCCAGACTTTTAATCTGAAGAGGTAGTTTTATTTCTGCAATAAGACCTGCATTTCTAACACAGGCATGTGCCTGTGTGCTTTGCAGAAATACAATTTCTGCATTATTAATAACACAAAAGCTTCCATTACCTGTCATATAGAATTTCAGTTTTCAACATTTTTCTGATAGCAGTGCTAATTTCCTGAAGTACCAAGACATTCTTGATGCTCTCAGCATTTGAAAATGCATCTATCAGCACTGAAGTTAGCTGTAGAACTGATATTAAAGGTCTACCTTATGTACTGTTGAACAAGACCACATAAATCTAACCTGGCATTTCACCATTTCTTTAACCTTCTCTCTGACAAGACAAACACAAAAAGAATGTTACAACTAAAAAGGTGAAGGCAGAAATGCACTTCTAGTGCTGTTCACTTCTGAGGAAGGTATTATCCCAAGACTGATCTAATGAGGAACATTTCTTTAGTCGCATTCATTTCATATAATACAGTGGCTGATTTTCTTCCTTACTCAAGACATCCTTCTTTTGTTAGGCACAAAACCTGTTTAAATTGAACTATGTTTCCAGGTTCTAACATTTTTGATCGTGAGTTACCCTTCACCCAAATGTTATTAGTTTGCGAGTTATGACCTTCTATCAATGTTTCAGATAAACTATTGTATGAGAAAACGAGAGACAAGAAGAGCAATGCTTACATATTTCACTTCAAATAGGTGTAAATATCTGAACTGATAAATATCAGGATTTTCCAGCAACTAACTGACACTTCCAGCAACTTTGGCAGCTATCAACAATTTCTTTTTACTATAGAAGTACTTCAGGCTAGTTTCTACAAAATTATTTCTCTTACACTTTTGTTTCAGTCTTTATCTTTCCAAAGACTGCACACTGCTGTATGTGTGTGCCTGCTACTCCTAAGAAAGAACTTCAGCCTTCTTAGTTATGTGGCATTCACTAAAATATTATTCATCATTCTCTAACTTTTATTTAGTTAACATTTCTACCTAAAAACTGGATTAAGCCATAAGCCCATTAACAGTCAACAGTTAAAAAATCTAATTGACTTAGAAATATTGAAGCATCAGGCTAAACTATGGGCAAATTTTACCTGAAAATTTGGTCATTAATTTTTCTATATAGGAATGATTTTAAAGAAATTTTGGAATTAGAAATAACTAATAAATTGTTATTCAGGATGGTATTCCTCTGGAGACTGATAAAATGACAGAAAGACATATGCTTTAAATAATTTTTTAAAAAAGGAAATAAACAAACAAACAAAAAAGCCCACCCAAACTGGATATTAAAAAAACTCTAAATCTTCTCATTTGAAATTCAAATTTTGATGTGGCTTCAAAAACCATAAATTTTCTCTATTATGCACTGGCTTGAACAAAATTTCATAGCAAAACTTGCAAGTTTTCAGTGTATCTTTATCATCTTTATTTCTAATCTGTTTAATGAAAACATGCATTTTCTTTATGCCAGTTATTTTTAATTTTCCATTATTTTAATAAGAAATTTAAATCACAAAAAATCCTGGCCAACAAAATAGAACTCTCCCCCCGGCCTCACAACATCACACTGATACATGGAACACAATAAAATTATCCCAAGTATTTTTCCTCTCCATCTTTGGAATATGATGCTTTAAATATTAAAACTGTATTATGAGCTTAACTTAAAAGCCATGCACAAAACCACATATGTCATGGTGTATATCACCTAGCTACAGAGTCAGCCACACCAAGACTTCAGTGAGGAAAATCTTTGTAAAACTTTTGTAAAACAATTGAAAAATATGAGTAACAACTCACTGTATGATTTGAGACTGAAGGCTAAAGGGTTGGCGAGGACCTTTCCCTAGGAAAAAAAAAAAAAAAAAAAAAAAAAGGGTACTTGGCTCTTATTTTCCATCCTTCCTTTGTTAAGAGTTACTTTGCTTTTCTTTTGCATCCCTAAATGGTAGAAGGCAGTAGAGATTCTGTTGGCCACATGCAACAAGTGTCAGGTGTAATCTGGGGAGGAAGGTGCAGGCAATTATGTCTTGGATTTCCCAACTCCAGATCCCTGCTCTCCACTGCTCCCCAAAGCCAGAGGCTCCTCTCCAAGAATGGGTGGGAAAGGTAAGCACCTACTCTGCTTCACAGACATTTCTTCCAATAGAAAAATATGCCAGTCAGGTTATCTGGGCTCATGTACCTTATTTCTGACAAGGAAAGGAAGAGATGAGTGCTATACAGCTGACTCAGGATGGCAAGAAATGGGTCCTTACAGAACAAGACTCTTAAGCCAAGAATATTGCAATGTTAGAGTCATAATCAACCGTAACTACATGACTTCCCCAAAACACTTCCCTTCTTCTAATTTACAGAAAAATCACAATGACATTGTCATCCACTTCACATTCAATTGCCATGAATATTCAACAAATAGACTGTGAATGTTAGGAAACTTTGGTAGAAATAATTCTCTTGGGAAGAAGAGAGAAACCCATTCAATGACTGGTGAATCTATCCTGCAAGCTAGGTTTTCAGGTACTGACAGAAACAACAGGTTTTTACATATAGTTTGAATCCTGGAATGATTGGCAGGATGATTCAGGAAACAACTTGGCATAGCTAAACTATTTAAAACCAAAACAAAGTCATTTGCAGACAAATAAAATGACATTATAAGTAAATATCAATTTTATGTTCAGAGCCTTCAAGGGAATACTTAGACCATTAAATAGTTCCATTTCAATGCTAGTAAAGCCTACTTTTACTTTGAAAGTGAATATTCATTTTGCCTGAAATAAATTAAGCATATGCTTAAATACGAACACTACATTGTCATCAAATGAGAAAAGCCTGAATTATGTTAACTTTCATCTGCCAAAATCTACTATTTCAAAATATACTGCTAGAACTGAATGTAAGAATTGGTCAAAAAAAATTAAAACTTTGAATACCACTACAGAAAATACTCTACAGTAACATGTAAACATTAGCTTATAAATGTTAAAAGCTTTTAAAAGTTATATTCAAGCCAAATATTAGTTCAATGAAACTTAAAGTTTTAAATGTTTGAATGTTTTCTGAAAACTAGAACCCAAATTTTTCCAGTGGTAATCAGAAGCTCACAAATTAAAAATCCAAAATTACTCAAAATGCAAAATTGCCTTACTAACTCCATATTCAAACATTGCAATCACTACATAAACCATGCTTTTCTAAATAAAATGTTGCAATTTCCTCTTAAAATTGGAAAGGTTGTATGGGAAAAACAACTACATTTCTAGCAGTAATCACATTTGTGATTTACAGCCAAACTTTAGAGTCAAAAACCCTGTTGAAACTAATAAATGAGAGCAAAGTTCTTTAACATATTTTTAAAGTATCACACTGAAGATGGAAAAAACAGAAAAAAACAGTTTAAACAGAAAACCTGTATCACTTCTGCATGATATGCATTGTATGCAATTATTTTACACAACTTGCAGTCTTGATGGGTAACTGAAGGAACATTTGGGCATTAAAAAAGTTCTAACTTAAAGATAATTAGTCCTTAACTTATTCTCAATCACACTGTGAGAGCTCCTGATGATAGTTCTTGGTCACAGTTCCTGGTTCACATCATGCACACGAGGTGACACAACCAATGCGAAACTATAAAGGGAATAATCTCCACTCTTATTTAATGAAATTTAACTTTAATTTTTGCATAAATACATTGTCTTTCAAAAAAACCACACCACAGTTATTGTGGGATTCCAGCATTTCCTACATAACACATGCAAAGTTATTGCATAGTTTTGCATCTTATTGCATATTGTCTCCTATTTTGCAAAGAAAAACATACATATATGCTTGATATTCATAGATACATAGTATATGTATCAGAAAGAATCATTGTGTGTTGAATCTCAGTATAAAGCTGAGGCTCTGAAATGGATGTGGCCAGATTTTACTAAGGACCACCACTATCAGATCATATTAACATGCATTGCATTTCAGTGAAAATCTATTCTCTGTCATATATAGAATATTCATCCCCACCATTTTAAAATGCATTGAAGTTATGTAGATTTCCTTAGGAGGCAAAAGCTATGTTAGCACGCTTTATGTCCACTTCAGCAGAGCAATTTTCTAAGCATGTGTTAAAGGCATCATATGTCCTCATTCAGTTCTATGCAATAGATTCAACAATAGAGAAGACCATTTCAAATATATTTCTAGCATATTATTTTCCATGGATGGTGAACAATCAGAGAAACCCTAAAGTCTAACTGCAACACTTTCTGTATATCAAGAATTATGAATTTCATCTACTATAGAGAGTTATGAAGTAGATCAAACTTTTATTAATGTCAAGGGTTTAACACATTTCTGGTATTTGACAAGTGTGTGCAGAGGATTAGAAATGTGCTTTTTTTCAAAGCAGTAATAATTTTCTTTTGCACCGATTCATTTCAAACAGACACAGAAAAAAAGAACTCCAGGAATCATAAGGCAAGTTCTAGTGCATGTCTCCCTTATGGTGTTGTAGGATAAACAGAAAACCTCAGACAAACATTGCCACACAGTAGGAGATGAGTAATTGAAATATTTTTGAAGTAATTGAAATAAATGGTGAGATTGATATTTTTTCTTACTTTTTGTAAACAGCCTAATCAGACAAGTAAATTAACAACATGCTAATCTAAAATTCTTGCTGATGATTAGCTGAGGTGATACCAAAAATACTTTTAGAAATAAGGTGGACCTCAAAGCCTACCTTCTTCCTCTTCAGATAAACACTTTGGATAAAAGTTACGTCTTGTAATACTAAATATGATGAGAAATGTCATTGTATGGGCACATTTCAAAATTCACTAGGCTGTAGCAGATGAAAGTGTATTTTTAACTGATGCATGGAACAAAAAGTATATGCATATAGCATGATTCATTCTGCTAAAAAGCACTTTTACTTCTGTCCTAAAAAATGCATTTTGGTATGAATGCAGAAAAGCAAAAATCCCTGACAAAAGGCATTATGCAAAACCTTGGATTTCCATATTCACTGTATAACCAGTGGTGATCAGTAGGTATTTCTGAAAGTTTTCACAAGGAGACATAGGCAGGAGACACTTCCTGCCCTCCTTCCCTTTTGGTCTTTAACAGCATTTACCCATCCATCATTTTCTTGTTTCTTTGAGAATAATAAGTAGTTATTTTCACCTCATCAAAAAGATTGATCTTCAGCCTGATCATCTAAAGCATGAAAGACCTTTTCCTAAATAATACAAGCACAAGATTCAGGCTGAAATCTGACAGAATGACTGAATTCACAAGTGCAGAATATCAGATAAGACCAACAGGCAGAATGCTTCTCCTGAAATCAGACTGGAGAGCTTCCAGATAGAAAGTTTAGATGTCAAATGGAAATGGTTTTGTCTAAGCAAAACCAAACCCATGCAAAGGCTAGGATACACAGGAAGAAAAATTATTTCAGAACTAGCTTTGAGCATGCTTAGCCACATTACTGGAGACTCCACTATTATCAAAAGGCAGAAAAGGTATTATCTAAAAATTTTCATTTAAACACATTTGAATTTTGACTGTCCCTGTTAGATTCTGAGTTTCAGACTGCAGAATAGACTTTCATTCATTCATTTTTCTGAGGAAGTGATCTCTTCCCTTTGATTATTTGAGACACTATATAGTTTAGTCTTTCTTAACCTAATATTTCTTCTGGTTCTTAAGCCATGGAAGATGAAAATGTGTGCTATTTATTAACCCAAGTGAGATTTTCATATAAATCTGATATATCTCAGACACTTAATAATTGTGGTTTTTGACACAGCAGACTGCTGGAGTTAAACGTTCCTATTTAACTGAGTGTTCCTCAATGTTATATGAATGTTATTTCTTGTTTGTTTTCCTCTCCCTTGCCACAATCACTTTGTATAATAAGATGTGGCACTTCTGCAAGTTCAAACCCTAGCTTATGGATTGCATGAAAGTAACTGTCACTTGTAATCATTATCAGTAAGGGTTGGTTTGGGGGGTTTTTGTCTTATATGCAGTGATAGCATTTTGTTTGCCTGCTTCTATTATTGAGAGCAGGTAACTTAAGGTTGTGATAGTGCAATTCATGATGATGCCTGGAGACATTTTCAGAATTCCATTCAAGGAAAACTCAATGATTATTTATTTGTCACTAATTCATTCATGTATTGCGGCAAAGAGCATTGCTTAAGGAGAAAGAGAATAATTTCCCATTTTTATTTTTAAAGGGTTGTAAAAATTCTCTTGCATCAAACACTGTCCTCATAACCATCTCACTTAAACTTCATATTGCTAACTAAATAATAACTTGAGATCATTAGACTATTTAGGGCATAATAAGAAGAGGAAATATACAGCTTTCAGCTCATTATGAAATTTCTCATTATCCTGGCTTTGTTTAGGACAATTGCTTGAATATGCATTTAGGACAGGCAGAAAGCCAACTATTTGTCCCTTAAACTGAATAGGGACTTTGGCAAACTCCACCCTTCTCAGCAAATGAGTTTTCAGAAATAGCCATTCTCCTTTGAGCAGACTAACTGGTACAGTGCCAAATTTGATACATCCTGGAAGAGGATGAGAGGCAAGGGCAGGGGAAGGCGGAAAGTGCAGAGAGGAGAAAACCAGAAAGAAATATAGATAAATTAAAGCAAGCACTAAAAATCTTCAGAGAAATTCAGAAATAAAATGCCAGGAAAAAGGAGGCAGGAAAATAGAACATAGTGTAGCACAAAAAAATGTTCAGTTCATATGTTGTCTGTCAGAATGCTTTCACCACAGTGCCTGACTCCTTCCACTCTGAGACTGGGGTTGCAGTTTCCTATACCACTAGCAACACTTTACTTTACAGAGTGAAACATTCCAGTTCGAACTCTTCTTTTTGAGTCCTTCATTGGGCCTCTTTCTTATATCCTTTTGACTATCATAAAAACAGTTGAAATACAATATAGCATTACAATCCTTCTTACATTCGAAAATATTAAAACTAGGCTCTTATAAAATAAGCTTCTATCTTCTTGACTATGATGATTTCAGCCTTCTACAAAGGGGAAAAAAAGTCAGACACTTTTCAAGTAGGGAAAGAAGAAATATTTGTGCTTTTATCCCTCCTTTAAGTCATCAGCATCTTACAGGCAATCTATAAGAAGGTTTGCACTCGCATGTGCCCAGGACACATTTTTTTAAATTAAGAGATATCCAATTTTATTCCTACAGTGTATGTTCCAGCTGCTCTGCAGATATCTAGTATATGACCATTCCATCTTAAGTTTTCCAGCCCAGGCTTGTGGGGACCTGAGATGTCTTTGTCAACAGCCAGCCTTGGCTCTGTGGGGGCCCTCGCTGATGTTTTCTTTCCACTGATGTCAAGTGCTGAACTCCACCACTGGCTATCAGGAAAAGGATAGACCTTCTGTAGGTCCTTCCATGATACACACACAGTCCCCTTCAGGCTGCACACAAGAGGAGTCTGTCTATAAAAGGTGAGATGGTAGAAGGATTAAGAGTTGTAGACATTAAAGAGAAAGGGTTACAAAAAGAACAGGTAGTGAACTTGGAAAGGAAAAGAGAAAAAAAATTAGTGCAGAACAAAAGAGTGGAAGGAAGATGAGACTGATGAGTGCACAGCAGTAAACCATCTCCAGCTGCACACTCAGTATCCAATGCTAACAGAGTTTGCACTCAAAATTCCTAAGAAAGTCTAGTCATGAACTTATAGTAAATAACTGGCCCATTTTGGTTTCCTTCTCTAAACAAAAGTAACATCTATGGGCCATGGACCTAACTATCTGAACATCATATAATTCCATGGAAATATGTCTCCTTCTAACTCTCCATACTCTTTTCTATGACCTTATACATTATTTTTAAAGCAGACTAGAGAAGAAATCCTAAACTTAGGCCTAGCACTAAAAATAGGGCATCATTTTACACTGGAATGGGTTGCCCAGATAAGTTTTTGATACCCCAACCTTGGAACTGTTTAAGCCCAGGCTGGATGGAGTTCTGAGCAACCTGGTCTAGTGGGAGGTGCTCCTGCCCTTGACAGGAGGGTTGAAACAAAATGAGCTTTAAGGTCCCTTCCAAACCAAACCATTCTATGATTCTAAGATTTAGCAGCTTTTTCAAAGACATTATAATGAATCGTATTTAGCCCATCTTTTTAATTAGACCAAAAAAGTTCAGTAAATTTTGTCCTGTTATATTCCAAAGTTTGTCTATTCAGTTTTTTTACCTTAACAATTTGCATATGTCTTTTCTTAGACTATGAAGGTGAATCAAATTATTTGGCTACAGAGTCCTGTTCAACTTTCTGTGTACTGTGCACAGACACAATGTCACTGGCTCACAGTCAGATAGTCTGAAAATTGTATTAAATACACAGCTTTCCAAAATCTGTGTTCATCCAAATTCAATTGCTGAAATCTAATATAGTCTTGTCTCTCCGTTTCTTAAAAAAAAAAACAAAAAACTAATTAAATGTTACATAGAAACAGTAGAATATTGTAGAATGAACTCATCACAGTATTCAGGCTAAGATACAAATTCAAAAGATTCCTCCACAATGCAGATTAAATCTTCACCTCGTTTTTAAACTGCACTTAGAGATCATATTACAATAAATATAATATATTAACTGAGTTTTGTTTTCTCTGAGGGCATAGAGGAAGTGGAGCTGTACTTGAGTCTTGTATATTTTTAACTGTAAAGTGGATGAATATTCCTGCCCTGTTTCATGCCTCTCCCCCCTTTCTTTCTTCACTAGCAAAACAGACCTTAAAAATGCAAAATATTTGGTGTAGAAGGATGCATGAAAAAACTACATACTAATTCACATTATTGGAGCAGTGAAGCAGGGTTACCAATCTCAAGAGGAAAATGGTAGCAGAAATTAAGTAGAGTGATGTTTATCACTGATGGTGTGTGGCAGGGTTACCAAAAGGAACACTCCAGAGTGCTGCAGCAGGATCACACCCAGCCCTGGGAGATGTGTATTGCAGAACAGGGAATGAAGCTGCACATTTCACAAGTGAGGGAGAGGATGGAGGGTGGAGCCAATGACCATGTCCTTTCCCTGCCACAGATCTATACTTAGATTTCAGCATTTTCCCTCTATCACAAAACACATAAAAATCTGCAGAGAAGTATCCTGGGGATGACACACCATCAAAAGCCTTATGGATGGCACTCCAAATTAATGAAAGGTAGAGAATAATCCCTGTGGGTGATTGAAACAAAACAGATAATTGCTAATTATCTGTTAGAGGTTACTCTGAAAGAAGGCCAAAGCGATCAGTCAGTAAAGTTTGACAGACCAATGTGGATTTTACTGGCTAACATCTCTCAATCACAATCTAACAGTTTCTAGGCAGAAAAATCTTGTCACATGAAACAACCATTCCCTAGCATCTAGTCAGCCAGTAAAGATAAGTAGAGATTTGTCTATGAAAGACAATTCCACGTGCCATGCAGAGTTGGTATAGTTCATTGGTTTGTATTGGTTCATTGGTTGGTATAGTTCATTGGTTCATTCTGTATCTGTTTAAGCTGGTGATCTCTGCTGCTTCTTTATACAATATCCTCTATTTTGTTCCATTACTGCAAAAACATTCTTTCAAAATGCTTTAAACAATAATTTAACGAGAACAAGGTATATTTATTGTCCTACCAGCATGCCTACAGTGTGTCTCCTAAAGCTATTCCTGGTTGAATATCATGTCACCATTTTGCCTGAATTAGTGGCAATAACATGCCATTATTATTAATAACATGCTAATCTACAGTTCTTCCTGGCCAGAAAGAAACCACTGAAATTGCATGTCATATATATATACTCTCTAATATAAAAAGCAGAAAGTCAAACATCAAAACAGCTAAAGACATAAAGAACAGACTAAAATTTAACTGACAATTCAAATATTACTGGATATGCTGCAAAATAAAATTAAAAGAAAAAATAACGTAATGGCAGAAAATGAAGTCATTGTCATAATAAAATTTGCACATATATAAAATTCACATTCAAACTGAGCATGAGAATTTTAAACTCCTTGTAGAATCTTGCATGGATTTGATTTTCAAGGTCCTGCACTTCCTGGACCTGGTTTGTCCCAGTTAGCAGCTGTGGTCAGGGGCAAATCAGGATGACAAAGCTGTTTTGCTTTCAGCTAGTAACAAGGTTTGCTAAACATGCCTGGACAATTCTTATCTAAAGCATGCAATTCCTCAGAGTCCCAGGGAAAAGTGCAGAACCTGACAGTGATGGCTCAGAGGAAAAGGGATAGTAGCAGCGCTGATTCAGGAATTACTGAGGGCCATGATAGTGCCCGAAGAACTGCTTCATCTTCAGAAATCAACAATGTATCACCACCAAGGCCTTCAGCAAACAATCAAACCATTTATGAGACTAACTACTCTCCAAAGTGTTGTGGGGAGTCTGAATTCAGCAGTCAATGATATTTTGTACCTTACAGAAAGTCACATACAAAAGCATGTAGCTTAAACATCATATTTCATTAGGTTCAGCATTTGATTTTTGTTATTTCAGCTGCTTGGTCCTTTCTGTTAGCAGTTCTTTCTCAAGAAAAAGTAAAGAATTTTTTTCATCTACTGCAGAGACCTGGCTATTAGTAGTACTCCAGAGCAGGAGAGGTAATTCAGACCTGATGCTGCTCCATAGCAGAGTAATAAAGAAGCATCCAATCAACGGCTTTGTCTTTTATATAAAATAAATTTGGCTGTGCTCTTTGCATACACTCACAGGTCTCCATCATACCCCAAATACAATCAAAATGTTTCTTATTTCCAGCCCATAAATAGAATAGCTACTGCAGTTTAGATTTATATTCTGTAGTTCCCTAGTAAAGGCTTGTCTTGTTTATAACAACACAGCTTATAAAGCACTGTAGCCTAAAAACGAAACCAGGCTGCCATAATATGCTGGGGATAGTCTAAAAAACATCACTCTGCTGAAGACAATCCACCTCCCAGTGCTCTTGTCAACACACACCACACACAAATGGAGTCACTACTGGAGTACAGCCAGAACACCCCAGGAAACCACATCATCTACTAAAGCACATACATATAAGCAGCATCCACAGTTTAATAATCCAGTGTAAGAGCTAATTATGAATTTTAGGGATGCTAACTAGCCAGTGTCCTAACTGAGAGAAGTTACTTTATATTAGATATCACACATTGAGTATTTGGAATAATTTCTCTTCCATTCTCTACTTAGAACTGTTACAGATCTGCACCATGAGCACCCATGACCAGCTCAGAGTTTGTTCTGTCCATGGTTTCAGAGTACTGAGATGTAGTATGGTGCTTTGCTATCTGAGCTTTTGTATGGTAAATAGAAATCAGATATCAATGCTGATGAGACTGAATTATCATTAAAGTTGTGCATAAATAGTCTTAAAATACATATTTTAAAAAGGAACAAGAACATTTTTCTTTAAATAGTCACAAGAATAAAAACCTTCAGGCAACAGATTGGATATTTTTGTTGAGGCTTCAAGAAAGAGACAGAAAACAAAAAAAATTCCTTCAGAACCCATCACTCAAAAACCTATAAACAAAATTGTTGACAGATATAAAAGGTCAAAACACATTTTCTGAGAACAGAAAAAATTATACAACTGACCGAGACAAAAGATTAAATTGCAAAGAAACCCTAGTGCAAGCAGAGTTCAATCCACCCTTTCGGAGCATATCGGCACATCTCTGCTCTCATATTTGAAAGACAAAAACCCAGCATATCTTAAATAAATTGCATTTAGCTTAAGAGAGAAAAAGAAATTTAATAACAGCTCCAAAAAATCAGAGTTACTTGTGCAAAAATTTTCATGAGCGAGTAGCTGAGATAGGCAAGAAGCTGGAAGGGGACACAGACGGGACAGCTGACCTGATTTGGCCAAAGGGATATTCTGTACCATGAAACATCATTCACAGTAATAAAAATCATGTAGAGGAAGAAAGGAGGACTGCTTCCATGTTGGTCATTGCTCAGAGACTGGCAGGGCATTGCTCCATTTATGGGAGGTGCTGAGTGGCCACCTTTGCATTGCTTGAGGTTTTTCCACCTTTTCCTTCACTTGTTTAAACTGTCTTTATCTCAACCCATAAGTTTTCTCCCCTTTGCCATTCCTATTCTGCCCACTGTCCTCCTGGAAAGATGGGGTAGGGAGGAACAAATGGCACTGTGGGCACCTACCTGCTGGTTGGTGTCAACACGCAACATAGGAGAACAAATACACCTGGTCCCCCTACATATTTTGGTAATGCTCATTGAAATTATTTTTTTACCATTGGTCATTCAGGAAATACAAACATCTCAAACATCTTTTAACACTTTTCTATATTTTCTTTTTTTATTTGGTGAGGGGGTGGGTGGATGCTGTGTTTTAAGAATTGTTGTACAATTCTGTAAGGTCATTATTAAGTATATACACATGATACATTTAAGATTTTTAAAAAATTCAATACTTTATCATGAAAGATGTTTTCATTGAACTAGCTATACTTCTGTTCCTTTTAAAAAATTGTGGGTCATTTTGCTGTTGCATTCTCCAAGGCAAGGTCTCAGAGGTTTCTGATTTTCATTTTCACTGGGTCCAGTAATATTCTGCACCACACCCCAGCCACTACAGTTTCCAAACTAAAGGCTTGCAGACAGCTAATAAGTCAATTTATTTTTTATCTTATATGCTGAAACTTACCTAAGGATATAGGATTGTGAAATGGATTATTTTTGAAACAGTAATGCTCACATTCACCTGGTCAGACTGTCAATTTTCAGTTCATGTGAATGGACGGGTAGGGATGATCCATGGACAAGCTAAGATTAAAATTAAGACTTCAATTAAAAAAAAAAAAAACAACACTTTTATTCACTCATCTTTATAATTAAAGTGCCAAAATCCACAACTCTTTTTTGTAACTAGCACAACACAACCTATACTTATGTATGCTTGCAGCATTCTTAAATAAGAATCAAGCTTAATTTCCTTATGAAGAATGAACAACCTTAGTTTCCATACTTTTTTTTTTTTAATTGAGATGAAACAAATATATTATATTGGATGTGAGCTTGAAAAGAACTGAGTGTCGTTAAGAAACAGATGACTACTTACTTAGCCTTAAAACTTTTTTTCTGTAGTGAAGAGAAGGCTGATGACTTCATCAGCAACCTGGAACATTCTGCTGCAATGTCAGAGCTTGTGTGGGAAATAGCCAAAAGTGCAAGCTACGGCCATCAGCATTTTCATAGGAAAAGGGGAAACAGAAAAGCTTCCAGGAAAAAAAATAGCATTCTGTTTCAGCTTGAACTACACTACAAGAACTGACTCAAACACTCATTAAATTGAAAGCATTAATTCTGCAGAGTTCAGCTCAAAATACCAATAATTTCATTGACAGGCTTTATCATTCTCACAGAAAGTTAAGTCCTCAGATGTTAACTGTATTCATAGGTTAAAAGACAGTAATTTAAAAGGTAAGCTTTTGAACCTTATCAGTACTCCACAATAGACACTTGACTGATCAGGAATGGATTTTAACCCCAGAATTAATAAGGCTCTGAAACTCTTCAGTGAATAATTTAGGATTTTCAACAGCTATTCATTAAATAGTTGCATTTTTCATAGTTAGATGTAGTATATAATGGGATTAGGGACTCAGGGACAGAGCTGGAAAAACATTCCAGAGCCAAATTCTCTCTTGAAACCAGAACTCAGTTTTGCACAATCTCAGATACTTCCTAGCCCTGAAACATTCCATTCCCATAGGCATTTCATATTTCAGTATGAAAATCCTGTCAGTTCTTACTGTTTTGCTGGTGGGAAAGTCCAGAATCTCCACTCTCTTGCAAGCACCAAGCAGTTTGGTGCTCAACTCTGTCAGGACCCAGGAGCACAGTGAGGGTATCACCTGGAGAGCTTTTATTGCCTCATGCAACTGGTGGTGAATTGGTCTGCTAGTGGCAGGTGGAGAGGGATCGCCTCTGCATCACTTGTTGGGTTGTTTCCTTCTTGTATTAAAGGAAATTAATATCCTGCCTTCATCTGGATTCATGAGTATTTCTTGCTTTTGCCTTCCAGGGAAGGGGGAATATGGAAGGGGAACAGAAAGCAGGTGGCTGGGTGGGAACTTAACTGCTAGTTGGGTTCAACTCACCATAGCAGGAAATATGTAACATTTAACATTTCAAAGTCAAGAAAGCAAAATACAGAGGACTTCATTCTGACTTCAGAACTTCTACTTGGTATCTAACAGAGTAAATTTCTTCAGTGCTTCCCCTAGTGAAATAATTATAGCAGATTGGCATTTTAAAAAATAATTTCTCCAACACTGAAAATAGTTTCCAGTTACCTCACATCACAGTTATTCTAACTGTCCTTGACTGCAGTATAGGAAGCACACAAATAAGATGACAAGTATACCAGGGTCTGGAAAAGATTCCTGACCTTAAACCAAAAAGCAAGTCCTCAAACTGCTGCCAAGCCTGTTACCATGTGATTTTTGGCAACTGAATGGTACTCCAGAGCAAGACCACAATTGTCACACAGGAAAGCCTGTAATGTAGTTTCCACCTCAGGCTGAGGACTAAAGACATCATTCACAATCAGCAGCTGCATGTTCTGAGAGGTCCAGTTGGAGAAGGAGAGTCTTTAGTCCTGCTGGACAGAGTGTGTTCAGCACAGAACAGAGCAGCTACAGTGATTATTACAGAAACTTGAGCTCAGTCTTTAGATATCCAAAGCCTTTCTTCTAGCCCTTCAGACTATCACCCTAACTTACCCTGAGGTCCTTGATAAAGACAAAATCTTCATCTCCTGCACCACCCTGGAGCACAGGCACCTCCTTTGCTTGGGCATTGACTGTGCTCTGTTCTGCTCTGATTGGTGTCATCACGAAAGGGCTCTGATGCTCAGGAAGTGCATGCAGCACTTCTTCCTGCTGCAAAATACTTCACTGATGCATGATGGTTTTAAAAACAATTCTGGTCTGTCACTAAAGACTAAATTGTATTTAATGCGCAGTCTGAGGAATTCTGCATATTGGGGGGTTTTTCTCTCCCACATTTTTAGTACTTGTAACAAATGCCACTAACGGGATTAGCTCATTTGAAAGGTCTTCTTGTTTTAGCTAGGACCCAAAAATCCACCATAACGAGTATTCAAAATCACCATACAATTACTAAAAATTAAGTATATGAGAGCAATATTACATTGGACATATCTTGGTGTTATCCACAATAGATTATTCCAGCACTTGCAGGGTATGAAAAGGCATACTCTTCAATCACTACAATCTCTTGAGTATTCTCTGTTTCAACACCCATGTTCTATAATGGCAAACAACAATATTTGACTCTAAATTGCATGTTTCTGAATCCTATAGCATATTTTTCCACTGACAATGGCAAGGCCCCAGCTGCAATTTGATAACTGTGTCACAATTCAAATAATGCTTCATCTTTAGATTTTGAAGCCCATTTAGCTTAATGGTTTAATTATAGTAGGATCACATTGTCACAAACAACAAAGACAAATATTTTTATCAGGAATTTTTAAATACATTCTAGAAAGTCCAACTAACTATGGAGCTGACCTTTGAAGTTACCATTTGCAAGATTTACATTTCTAAAATAAAAATCTTCATGACAGAGTGACACATGCAGAAAAAATACAGTGGAAAAAATGCTAGGAATTGCAGGTATGCTCCTGTGACTTTACCTTTTCTAAACTGATGCTGTCTAAAAAGACCTAAATCTTATTCCAAAATAGTATTGTGCCTAATGTTATATAGCTAACTTTCAGTTCCTGAAACAGTTTCCAGCTGGGCACACAATAGCATGTGTTATTTTCCTCTTCTTAGTTAATCTCATCATTTTTCTTCTATTCTCATAAATAAAATTATAGGATAACAGCAAGACAATTTAAGCTACTAGGATTTATTCTGCTGTAATGAACTGAATGCATGGACTAAAGATATGGAAGCTGTCTCTTTGTAGTTTTATATGCTGAAAAAATATTAGAGATATCTAGAACTGTAAGTTATTTTGTGTATTAAAATAACCTCAGAGGCAGAATGAAAATTCTGTGTTATATTGCATACTGTAAGGGGTACCTCTGTACTCTGTGTACTTCCAAGGTGTTACTGCATGTTGGTTTATTGTAGTCAATAATGCTTTAATATCTCCAGCAAAGCCTCCCGGTGATTCCCAGCATCAGTACCCACAGATAAAAGAAGAATCAAAAGAGAAGTTTTCAGAAATTTGTATGAGAAATCATTACTATGCATCGTGTGGTTTTCAGCTAAAGAAATTCCTGAATTTGCCTAATTCCCAAAATTCTGAGTTATCTACTCTAACTGCTGCTGAAGCTTATAAATACTCTGTGCAAAGACAATATTCTGAATGCATTTAAGAAAAACAGGCCAAATATATGTGATTCATGATGTTTACATTTTAGTTATTCTCTTGAAGACTGAAGTACAGTGGGGACACTTACAGCATTTCTGACACTGATAGACAACAAGAAGCAGGTAAGAATCAACAAAGTCACATGGCAAAGCACGTAATTAAGAGTTATTTCTTCCATTCTTAAGAGCCAGGTATAAATCAGGAGAGCCATTTTCAAAATATTTATATCAAATATAAATACAAGCACAGAACAAATAGTAAACAAGAATAAATACCATCTTCCTTCCAGCTAAGTTTTCAGACATTCATTTAAATGTGTAGCCTCTGTGGCCAGAGGCCTAAAATCTCTAAATTACCTAAACCCAGACCCTCCTGAAACAGAAGATCTTACTATTACCATTTAATATAAAATCTAATTTTATATTAATAAATTAAAATAATAAATTAAAAACTATTACCATTTAATATAAAATTTATAAAAGTCTGCACTGTAGAAGTTGCCTCTTAAGCATACAACTAGGCCTCCAGGTAATATTCTTTTTCCATAGCATTCTTTTTGTCTCTTCGGTCATTACTACAAAAAGCAAGGAAAATCTCCCTCAACCTGCTGGCAATGTTCTTCCTAATAGAGTCCAGGAGGTTGTTGACTGCTTTTACCACAGGAGCACATTGCTAATTCAGGTTGTTTATTGACCAGGATTCCCAGGTCTCTTTCTACAAAGGTCCTTTCCATCCAACTGGTCCCCAGCATGTATTGCAGTCTGAGATTATCCCTCCCCTGGTGCAGGACTTGGTATCTCCTTTTGTGGAATGCCAGGACACTCCTGTTAGTCCATTTTTCCAACCTATTACAATCTATCTGAATGACTGCACATCCCTCTATCTGGTCTATTAAACACCCCTCCCAGTTTTGCATCACTTCCAAACTTGTTAAGGGTGCACTCTCACTCACCATCCCAAAAATTAACAAAGGCATTAAAGGGTACAGGAGCCAGTATCATCTTTGGGTACCACAAGTACTGATGAATGAAACCCAGTCTTCAACTGGGTTTCATTGCTACTGGTTACAACCCCCTAAACCCTGAAGTTTAACCACTTTTTGATCTCCTTGAATGTCTGTATATCTAGTTCATAGTTCTTCAGCTTGTCTGTGAGGATGTAATATATTAGAGAGCCTTGCTAAGGTCAAAAAACAATACTACACTCCATCCACCATTCCAGTCATCTCCTCATAGAAAGATGACATTTGCTATCTTCCTGCAGTCAAAAACCTCTCCCAGTTACTGCAACCTTTCACACCTAACCAAGCACAGCCTCTCAGTGGCGTTGGTCAGCTCTCTGTGTACTGCTGAGTCCCTCAGGCTTAAATACATTCCATGTGTTTAGATATTCTCTAAACTGGTCCCCTTCCACTGAGGGTAAGTCTATCTTGCTCCAGACTTACACACCAATCTCAGGGATGTGGGATTCCCAAAGGCAAAGAAGATGTTGATTATCCCAGGTCTGTCCATATCCTTTGTCACTGTGCCCTCAGATACATTCAGCAGCAGGCCCACGCATTCCCTCATGTTCATTCTGCTGCTAATAAACTGGCAGAAGCCATTCTTGTTGCCCTTCTTGTTGCCACTTCCCTTCCAGGGAAGGGCACATTCAATTTCACATGGCTTTGGCTTTCCTAACCCTGTCACCAAGCATGTTTGGGCCAGGTCTTCCTGTTCCTCCCAGGCCATATATCCCTGCTTCCACCCCTTGTATGCTTCCTTCATTTTGAAGGCCTCCTTATAAACATATGTACGATGGATTAAAAAAAATTACTGTATTTACAATTATGTGTGTATGTGTGGTTTCAGAGCCACAAAAATATTCCCAGCATTAATCAACCCAGAAGAGATAACCCATGTATTAAATGCATCCTTTTAATGCTCCTGTAGCAGGATTCAACCACTAACAACAAATTAATCATGTTCTGAGGTGAAGCAATTATGCAGTTCCCCATGTAATCAATAATCAGTGCAATCATTTACAACCCTAACTTCTGAGGTAGTCCTGATTTCCCTAGAAAAAACTGCACTGCTAAAACTAGCATGACTCATATGCCAGGGCAATCACTTGCATCCTCAGAATTGCTGGTTGTCTCACTGAGATTATATGACTACATAAATGTTTGAGTAGCTCATTATCATGAGACTTCTGATTTTTGAATGGTCTTGGGAATCCAAAGAAATCCCCATCAACTGGGGGCTGCTTTTCCTAATTTACAAGGTCAAGAAGAATATTTCTGGAAACAACAGGCCTGTCAGTCTCACTTCTGGGCCTGGAAAAGTTACAGAGAAGATTATTCTAGGAGTTACTGGAAAACACCTGAAGGGCAACGCAGTCATTGGTCACAGTCAGCACAACTTCAGAGGACCAAAGTCCAGCATAATGGCCAGTATTCTTCAATGTCTTCATAAATTTGTTGTAAGATTAACCAAAAAGTACACTAAACAAGTTTGCCTATGACAGATATTTTGGAGGAGCTGCTGATTCCCTTAAAAGCAGAGAGGTCCTGCAAAAAGATCCTGCCAAATCAGAGGGTTGGGCAATCACCAACTATATGAAGTTTAACAAGGGCATATGCTGGATTCTGCACTTGGAATAAAGCAACCATGTTGTACATGTTGACTAGCAAGTGGGAGGCTGGAGAACAGCCCTGCAGCAAGAGACCTGGAGATTCTGGTCCATGACAAGTTGAATGTGACTCAGCAGTGCCCTGTCAGCCAAGAGGGCCACCCCTGTCCGGGGAGGGCACCAGGCACAACATCACCAGCCGGGCAAGGGAGGGAATTGTCTCACCCTGCTCTGCACTGGGGCGGCCTCACCTTAAATATTGTGTGCATTTTTGGTATCAGAGCATAACAACTCTGCTTGATTTGTTGAACATGGAGAAGGGGAAGAGGAAACTTCATTGCAGTCTACAGCTTTCTCTCAAAGGGGAAGCAGGCACTGATCTCTTCCCCCTGGTGACTAGTGACAGGACCCAAAGGAGCAGCATGAATCTGCATCAGGGAAGCTTTAGGCTGGATATCAGGAAAACGTTTCTCACACAAATGTTGATTGGAGACTGTAACAGGCTCCCCAGGGAAGCAGCCACAGCACTAAACCTGCCAAAGTACAAGGAGCATTTGGACAATGCTCTTGAGCACACTATCTGTTTCTTAAGGCTATCCTGTGCAGGGCCAGGAGTTGGACTTGATGATTCTTGCTGGTCCTTTCCAACCCAGGATATTCTTAAGATTCTGTGAATATGTACAGAAAAATAACCTCTACAACATCTAAAAGGTGCAAATCCAGTGGTTTTCAGAGAAGGGTTCTGCATTTTTGATGATTTTTCCCTACTCATTCTAGGCAACATCTGCTTAGCACTATTGGGAAACATTCACAAATGTTATCTTGTCAAAGCAGCTATTGCATCTTCTTAAACAACAGCTGTAATAAATCTGTTTATATACCCACTGAGAGTTCCCAGCAGGATCTCTGAGGAGCATTTACTCCAGACATTGTTTCATATCAGTTCTGGTTTGATCAGTTTCTTCATATATTTACCTATTTAAGATTTGGATACTTCCAAAGAGGAAAGTTCTGTGTGGAGCCTCTCCAGGAAACATGTTCCTACATTTGATCATTAAATGGTAAAGCGTATATTTGATATTTAATTGAATTTTCTGTTGTTGTACCTTGTGCCTTCATTCCTATTTAGAGTGCACAAGAAGAGTCCAGCTTTACCTTCTCTGTAGCTTTCCATCAGGGAGCAGATAACAGCAGTAAGGTCCCTGTTTAGCTTTCTTATGACTGAACAAACCCATCTCTCCTGCACATTATACACTCCATTCATTTTAGTGCCATCTGTTAGATTTGCTCCACTACATTAACATCTTCCTCACACCGGGAATCCGAAACTGTAGTTTAGATGGAGACTCACAACTCATGAGTCAGGGGACTGAAGCACTTTTTACACTGCTAGTTACCCTACACTCACATGACACTATCTAGGCACATTTCCCTAAGTGGCACTGACTGTGTCCACCTGCTTCATATATTCTTAAACACACTCCCCTCTCTGCACTTTAGAAGGAAGCCCAACAGGATGTAAAGTTAGAGCTGTAACCTTAAATTCCATTGTCTGGGGATGGAAGGACTATTTGATTTGCTTTGTTTATTGTTGGTGGAGTACATGATTTGTGTCTTTTAATTCTGTAATTGCTCCAGAGCAATGAGGCTGTTTAGACTCATGCCACAATCTGGACTACATTCCAGTTCTAAATATCTAAATTACCAACTCCATTTTTCTTTATTTCTTTTATTACATAATATTTTCTACTATTGGCAAAGAGCTGCAGAATACACAGAATAGCCACAATGGCAAACACCCTGTGAATTATAAGTCACATGGATTGCCAAAGGATGAAATTGTGAGTTTGCTTTTCTTGGCAAAAACCTAGCTGAAGAAAAACTAATGGCACTATTTTGATAATAAAAACTGTGGAAGAATAATAATTTATCACAAAAGACATTGTTTAGGAGTCAGAAGATGATTTTGTGGAAAATCCACACAGTAGAAGACATGGATGAGATTGAGCATGTTCAATTCCATATATGGTCCAGTATAAGATGGAGCAAACTGAAACACAAATATAAAGTATGCGTCATAGATATAACTTAACCTTTATCTTTGCTTAAATTAAAGTTGAAGGATTATTTGAATGGATTGGTGGTTTAATTTCAAAATTTTGGTTGGTTCATCACAGACTTTCTTTCACAGACTCTCCTGAAATCTATTAGATTCCAGAGAAGAGAGTCATGTGAAAGAGGTTCAATACAGACCTCCTGGAAAGCCACTCCAGGTGGATTATAAATTGTTTGCCTCTTGCCTCAGTGCATCCACCGCACTCAACTTATTTTTTAGTCTCGGTAAAACGCCATATAACTTAATCAGAAAAACAGCTATCACTAGAAATAGAAAAATTTCTCAAATACAGATTGTATAATAGTGGTTGAACTCAAAAGATCTGGAGCACTGTTCCACACTTCTGGAGTATCCTGCTTCAATAAATGTATTCATAAAAGAAAGCAGCAGTATGATGGGTCAGTAACTAGACTAGGATACACTGGAATATATAAATAACTCTCATATAGTATCCACTCACATTATTGTAAAGTAGAAACAAACTAGGCCCTCAGGTAGCTCTTACCCTACAGAAATAAAAGCTAATGAGGGAAGAGCCATTTTGTCCCATGTCTAACACAGCCCATGGTGAAGTACCAGATAAAATCACAGCACTACACCTGTGAGGGTCAGGAAAAAGTGCTGGAGGTGAGAAGCACAATCCTGAACTTTATCCCTGTTCCTCCCCCTTAATCAGTTACTGCCATAAAAAAAATGTAATTCCTGAACTACTCTTACATGCAACAGGCACAAAGAGCTGCTGTTATGGACCAGTCCCATGTCCCACAGTTCGAGGGAGCACAGGCTTGTCACTCCACTGCACCCCAGCACCCCACACCTGCACAGCTGGGCCTTCCACCACCTCTGGCTCCAGCAGATATCTGCACCATGTAACTGATGTGCTGGGGACCACTTTCCTGTAAAAGATGGATGATGATGATGGAAATCCCCTTGATTCTGTCCAAAATTTACTGGTTTAGGACTGGGCCTTCCCTGCCCTCCAGAGTGAGAGGGTTCAGTCCCACCTCTCCACTGCCCAGTGTTCCAGAGACCATCTGCAGGGCTGTTCATGGGAGGCTGATGCTTTTCTCCAGCCAGGGCCGTCACTCTGTCCTTGCATCTCATGTAACCTTAAATGGAGATCAGCTGCAGGGAGGAGGAAAGATAGGGATCCCTGCCTCCTGTCACTGGCTCCAGGTCTGTCTCCATAACATGGAGACATGGCCTGTGCTGGCCAGTGCAAAATGCAGCTCTAGCCTTTAGAAAGATCCCAGGAATGAAGGAGTAGAAGTACCCTCTGGCCAAAGAATGCTACAGCCACTACTGTATTGCATGTAAAAAGGCACTTTCCTCACTCAAAAAAGATATCCACTCTGCTTCAGGAGAAAAAATGATGAGGACAATGTTTCTGTCTCTACAAGAGTTTCTGACCCCACTTTCTAGTCTTGGTAGAGCCCTGGTGACACCAGCCCAGTGACTGTGTAGAGGCTAACTGGGTGTGACTGCACAGATGTGTCTCAGCTTGGTGGTAATTTTGGACTCCTTTCCCTTTGTTGTATCACCTCTTACTGAAATTGTATCAGACCAGTTGCTGCACACTTCTACTTTGCCATCCCAGAGGATCAGAGATTCTACACCAAATTTGCAAGAACCAACTTGTCTCTCTATTCTATACTTCTATAGTGAGATAAATGTTTGGTTACCTAGGGACAATAATCATTAATGTTTCAGCAAAATTTGGAAAGAAGTCCTCAGCTTTTCCTTTTTTCCTTGTTTTTGTGTTTGGGTTTATTTTAGATTCCTGACTGATTCTTCTATATTGTTGATCAATATATCAAAAGATATTTAGAAATCTATGCAAATAAATCATGCTATCAAAATGTTCAGATAATGTCTTAAGATAAAAACACTAATAGATATGGCTTTATCTTTTCCAGCATTGCCATGTGAGATTGTCATATGCCAGAAATGAAACCAAAGAGCCCAGAAATATTTAACAGAATCTTAAGAATTAAGCAACACAGACTCGGAAGCTTTTGTTATAGTACAAATGATTGTAAGGTACTTCAGCTATTCAGAAAAATTAGTACAAGAATATAAATTCTTTTCTTCCTATTTTGACCCATCTCCAAGGCAGAATTCTTTTAATTATTTTGCTTGGAGAGAATCTACGCAGGAAGAATAATAAATTGGAAGCTAGCAATATCTGATAGCTAGTATGCAATCAGACAAAGCATAAACTAATCTGGGGAGTCTGAACACTCTACAAGTCAGGTGATGGGCAATTTTTGTGCTGCCAATAGAATAAATATTTTTATTATGTGTAATTTGTGTCTATATCTTTCTGCAAAACCCATGGGTTTACAGTAGCAAGTATGTCTATTTTGGCAGTCTCTTTACTTTTATTAAATCTTGTTACTAGAGATTGCTATTTTTGCTTGCTATTATTGTCAAAAATTGTGTTACTATTTTCTCTGAAGTTCTTATGAATAATTACACTTACAGATAGCACAGTCATAGTGTTCTAGCTCTGAAAATCTCTAAATATTTTGTATATCTTTCTCAAACTGTTGAAGTATTCACTTGCATTATTAAAAAATGCTTACAAGAAAAATGTTTTGCTACACAATAATCAGTATGTATGCCAGCTATCAGGTATGACCTTTCAGTGCCCACTTCATTGAACCCAGTATATCTGTCCTGGCTGTGAGATTCAAAACAGTGACAATATCTGCTAAGGATCCAAAGAGCAAATATTTGTTTTCAGTCTAAGAAATTGAAAATAGAAATATGCTACAGGTATGGCAACCTGCCTAAAAGCCTCTTCTTTCAGAGAAGAAAAAAACCAAAATTTGGTAATGATACACCAGAACACCAAATGAGGTCCAGTTTTTGAAAATGAATAAATATATTTAGGTATAAGGATGCACTTGCAGTGATCTCATTCTACAAATTAATTTAGACACAGTATAAATGTTGCTTTTACTCCAAACTTGAGAGCTTTTAAGGTTTTAAGGACAGAATTCTTCACATTGACAGATATTGTTTCTTGGTTTATCTCAGAAACACTTACCTTGAAAATTCTCCAGCATTTTAATTAATAAATAAAAATCAATTTTAAAGTATTTATGTTTTCCTCCACAATTTCTACACCATCACAAAAACATGACATTGAATAACCCTATCCCCTTCAAGAAAGAACACATTATTGGGTTAAGCTTAAGGAAAAAAAAAACCTTAAAAACATACTAAAGTTTTATTTGTTTCATAAGGTTAAGTTCCAGATGGCAGAAAAAAATAGCTTTAGCAGTAGGAAAAATACACTGAGCAGTTATCTCTTGCTAGCCAGAATTCAACATCACCTGGAATATCTGAAAATACTTTGGATTTGCAAGAATATGCACACCAAATAAATTACAGCACTCCCTGCTCTCTGTAATCCTTCCTCACCAGATACACACACAATTTGAGGCATAATAGCCATTTCCTAATTATTCTGTAACTCTGTTTCTATTTATAGCACTCTGAGAGGCTCTGCTCTTTCCATGAGAAACATATTTGAGCACATATCATCACATTTACTTAGAGGCACTGCTGCCAAGATCCAGGCATGTAAAGCTCTTCCCTGTACAGTCAAGAAAATTTTTAGGACTTATATTTTACCCTGCCTGAGGCTATCAAGAAAGGATATATACAACAGTAGCCAAAGATAGAAAATTGAGAAAGGTGATAATGGCTGAAAGAGCGATTGCTGCATCCAAAAAGTCTATGGATGATATTATAAATCTTAGAGTTTTAGACTGAAAAAGAAATTTAGACAGCTAAACATTTTCTGAGAAGATATTAATCCAGTCTTAAAAGTACCTCCCACAAAAGGCAGTCCAAAGCACAGAGAGATGATTCCTTTGGCAGATCAGGACACACCCTACCCTTGAGAGAAACAGAGGGACTCAGGTGAATAGTTTAGGCATTTTTTCTGTGGGATGTAACACCTCTGAGTGAAATAAATACTGGGTTTCTGTTGGGTGTTTTTAATATGCTCTTTTGAATTAGCCCCTTGTCCCAGAATCCTAGAGGAAACGTCCTGCCTTATATCTAATGCAATTTCCAGCAAAGGAGCAAGTCAGGGATCTCCAAACATCCAAGTGTAGGATCACACAGGATTTGGGTGTAACCCTGCAGTTTGCAGCTGGGGTGAAAGGCTGCTTATTGCTATGGAATTTTTTGCAGCCCAAGAAAAGGTCGTCACTCTGCACTACACAATGAGGAATCTCAAAGCTATAGCACTGAGAAGGAGGGGCTGATTCAGGCAATGTCAGGGTTCATCATTACCAGAACAAGTAGCAGAAACAGAAAAATCAGCAAGAGAATTTGCAACAGATTTGTATTCCAGGAACACAAGTTATTATTTGTGAAGAAGAAACTCAAAGAGAAAAAGGATGGATATTAGCAAACGGGGTGGAGATGAGGGGAGGAGAGTGATGGAGAAAAAAAAAAGGCACAAAAATAGAAAGCCTAAGGAAATGGAGAAACAGACTGAAATAATACATAGCTATATTTTTACACACATTGTGTGTATGCATAAAGTGACAAGCAAAAATCCTACTGGAAATGAAAGTTTGCACATAAGATCACTCACAAAAGATTTTCAAATGGATTTCAAAGATTGAGACAGCATGACAAACCCATGGAGGGTTTTTAAGGTGGCCTAAGAGGGCAGAGCTGAATCTCTTCCCCATATTAGTATTTATTGTTGTAAGAAAAATTAAAAAGAAATGCAGAAATTGAGAGTGAAATAAGGAAAACATGAAGGAATGAGAAGGAATCCAAATAAGATGGGAAACAGATTTCAAACATAAAAATAGACTAAAATAGGAAAAGAAATATAAGCCCAAATACAGTAATGTGCTAACCTAATATGTTAGCAATAATGTGGAAAAATAAGAGGAAAAATTCTGAAATTAATGTAGTGTATGCATATACTTGTATATATACATATACACATATATATACATATAAAATACATATATATTATTATATTTCTAAAATCACTTCAAAAAATAAATTACTAATTTGGAATATTTAAAAAATAAAATCATAAAAATAAAAACACTTGTAAGTATAGGTCATATTTAGGTATTACTTAGGATACTTCGGCAAGACTTCAGAAAGACTTACATTTAGTGTATAACAGAGAAACCATAGCATTCCAAGCACTCTGATCAAAACTCATTTCCTTAACAGAAAGCAAAGTAAGAAATACTTTGATTTGGGAGTGCTAGTGCTTTCTACAATGTGCAGAAAGATAAGAATTTTAAAAAGTTGTAGTAATTCACAAAAATGGGCCTGGATTCAGCAGTATCACTTAAAGACCTTCTGTTTCCAGATGCTATCATTTCCCCAGATACTGTAGCAAGCTTAGATTATCTTGCTAATTATGTAAAACTTTCCTTCATTTTCTCTCATATTTCAAGTTATAATGCAGAAGGACATATTGAATTGTCCCTATGAGTCACCCAAGGGCCCTTTGACTCCTTTGTTTATTAATATCACTTTTTCATCTCATGAAGCATACAGAAAAAGCAATGCAGGCTACAGAAATATTTTACCTCTCTCTGCTTTTAAGACTTATTAGAATTCACATTTTTTCAGAGCTGTATACATATTTTGGGGGAGTCACAAATTAACAATTCTTTCTAAAGAAATGTCCAACTGAAAATAACTTTTACCCTTTAATTTTGAACCTAATTTCTTTTATTTTCCTCATTTTCAGCACTTCCCAATGGTCAAAATCAAGCTGGACTGAGCATGTTTCTGGCAGTCTTCTGGCTTTTGGAGACTGTTTTCTGACAGATGGGAGAAACTTTTGACCTTTTAGCTTTAGAATGTTTCGTGATGAATGATTCAAACATTCTTTTCTAACTTTTCTTATACAAATACATCAAAGTTCCTATTTGATGCTGAGAGTTTTATCTACAATGAAAATAAATCATTTTTACCTATTTATTGCTGTTTCAACTTCACTACACAATTCTTTATAGGGGAAAAAAGAAAAGATCTGCTATGACCCAGTTGCCAGTAACTACCTATCCACAGTACAACTGTACAAAAGCTCTAGCTGTTTCTGACAAAAAGTTTCTAAAAATTTTTACTGAAAGGAATATAAAAAAAAAAAAGGAACACTTTAGGAAGCTGATCCTGCTCTGCTTTACACCACAGGCAGAACTACCATATTATATGATGCTGGCATATGAGCATACATGAGTACCTCAGACCTACAGTTCAAGCTAAACTGAGTCTATTTTATGAATTTGTAGACTCATTTAGGTTTTATTTAACCCAGATAGCAGTTTCTTGACAAGGTAGCAAGGCTGCTGCAATGATTCTTCTGTGGTATTCTCTGTAGGGTCATAGTCAGACTTGGGATAAACCCCTGGGCTTCCTATAGAACAGTTAGGACTTCTTGTGGGCTGGACTTTGCACAGTTTTGTTCAAAGAAGCAACGGACTCTAGACAGCACAAACAGAGAGAAGATAGGAAGACTGAATTTACTGTCCTTATTTTTGCACTCTATCTCAAATGAAATCATTATATTGGCCAAAATACAGGGTTTTTTCCCCCTTTAATCCATAGTTGTGTTCCTTTAAACTAGTTGAGAAGAGAATAACTTGTCAAGATCTTTAATTTATAGGCAGTCTTCTCATATAATGCTTCATCCTGCAGTTCATCAGGGATCCTCCATTTGCAGAAACATCATCCTGTGGCCTGTGCGCCAGCTAAATACTGAAACAGAGACAGTGTTCCTGTTACTCCTCCATGGGCTACTGGGAATCAGTTTGATTCTTTACGAAAACTCGGACAAACAAGAACTGTCCTGAATCATCTTTCATTAACAAAAGCCCCTAGGAACTATTAAAGTGGTAGAGAAGCAGTGGACTGCAAAATCATCGGGAACGTAGGGTTCCTGAACGTAGGCTGTCTCGCCTTTTGTTGCTTTAGTGTAGCACATGGAAGGAGATATGGGATAAGGGGATGCTAGCATACAGCATGTCTTTAGAATCTTTCACCTTCTGTAATATTTTATCTAGTTTTTATAATTAAGATCTACACATAGTCTATGACAGGAAAAATGTTGGTTTTCAAACAGAATAGAGAACTGACATGAAGAAACAGGAAGCTACGGCCCAAAATTATTATCATTGTATTAATTGTTAAAATCACTTCTGTATTATCTTCAGTTTATAAGTCAGACTATTTAATACATTTTACTTTTCCGACAGTTGGAGCTAAACCAACTCCTGCAGAATGGTGAATGACATTTATAAGGCAGGAGCAGAACATGTTGCACATTATACCCCATAGAAAAAGCTTATGTTGGGAGACAGCTCAGGAGAGTCAAGCAGTTCAACTTCCTACTTAAAGTAGGGCTAACTTCAAGGCAAAAATCAGGCCTTGTCTACATGTCCTTTGCACCTACACACAGTTGGTAGATACTTTCTCATTCAGTCCTGAAACTCTCTTGTCTGAGAAACCTATTTCACTGCTTAAGTTATTCACATTTTAAAATTTAGTCTCATTAAATGACAGAGCAGTGTTTTCTCTGCACATTACTCATATTTTTAAAATAGCAGAGAAGATGAAAGATAACAGAGCAAATGATGGAAAAAATAAATTGACACACAGAATTTTAGAATCATTTAGGCAGGAAAAACATCTTCAAGACCACCAGGTCCAACCATAAACCTAACACTGCCAAGTCCACCACTAAGTAGTACCTTTAAGCTCTGAAGGACCACATCTACACATCTTTTAAATACTTTCAAGTTTGGTGACTCAACAACTTCCCTGGGAACTTTGTTACAGTGCTTGCCAAGCCTTTCAGGGAAGAAATTTTTCATAATGTCCAATTTAAACCTCCCCGGGTGCAACTTGAAGCCTATTCCTATTGCTGATTACCTGGGAGAAGTGACCAACTCCCACCTCACCACAATCTCCTTTCAGACAGTTATAGAGAACAAGATCGCTCCTGAGACTCCTTTTCTCCAGGCTAAATACCCCCAGCTCTCCCTCATAGGATTTGTCCTCCAGATCCTTCACCTGCTCTTCTCTGGACACGCTCCAGCCACTCAATGTCTTTCCTGTAAAGAGGGGCACAAAACTAGTACTGCTAATGATCAAAATGCTCCATACCTTGGGACTAGTGTGCAAGGACAAAGCTGTTGCACCAACACGCTCTCATGTTTGCCTGATACTAGAGCATATGCACCATGCAAATGCCAGCAGAACTGGGTGTCAGCCACTTCTTAGGGAGAAATCACCAGAGACTTAACTTGAAATTGCCTCAGGAAAAAAAAAAAAAATCTAAGAATTTTAGAGATGTTATCAGCAGGAACTTTCAGTATGAATGATCAGCTTTTTCTCAGCTTTTTGGCGGTGCAGAAGAATGCCTTTCTTATTCACATTCTTTCATCTTACAGATAGAAGGTTCAATAAAGAGCAGTGAAAGGAAACCTGCTTTCTCTGTTCAGTGTCTTTGTTCTGCTTCAGACATGAGAAAGACAGATAGGTCCAGTGTCTTGTGCTACATTCCCCTTTGTATTCTGGTTTTTTCCTACTATTCTTTAACATGTACAGCCTTTTGACTGTCTCATGGTTGTTTATTAAACGAAGTACCTACAAGGTCTCATCTTTAGAAATCATGAACGATTTTCTGGCAAAGAGTGAGCAATGTTTTAAAAACCTTTGCAGATATTAAAATATATTTTAAAATTAGGACTCAACTGTAAATTATCTGGCAATCCTGAGTAGTCACATAAGAAAATGCACAAAGAAAATTTCACATCAAGAGGGAGAAATATCTCTAACTAAAAAGAAAAAACTAACCAAAAAAAAAAAAGTCCATGACGTGAAAGATCTCTGCCTCTCATAATCTTTATATTGGAAACTGCACTGAAGCTTCAGCTGTATAAAGGTTATTGACACATCTTCCACTGGTATTATTGAAAAGGAGTTAAACTTCTGAGTCCTAGCTTCAACTGACATTTTATGCTTTTGACGTTTTAGTCCATTTAAAGTTTATTATATGACATGAGACACAAGGCAGTCCACAAAACATGCCTCAAATTTGATTTTCATTGTTTTCTGTCATTTAGAAGTTGAAACAATTAAATGCTTGCACTCATATTTAGAACTAAAGCTCGCATTCTGTAAAATGTATAATTAGATTGTTGCCCTTATTACCTCTGCATTTATTGGTTGATACTTTTCCACAGAATAGGTAACACCTTTTTTTTTTCTGTTACTTTTCTGCTGTATTAAATCTGTTGTGGTAGCTTTTCATCAGTTTATTTCTTATGGTGCAGTACTTATGTTTCACTTGACATATGAAATTCAGGAAAATAATCAAGCAAACAATAAATAAGTTGGATCTTTTTAAGGTCCTGACTTTTAGCTGGTTTAAATGTATAGCTTTCTGTAGCAGTTCATATAAGCATAATTTTTCAAATTATTTACTAGTTTTCATAAATATTTCCTTGAACACCAAAAATATTTTATCAAAAATAACCCAAAAATAAAGACTAAAATTCCAGGCTCCTAACAGAATTAAATGTGTCAAGTCTCATCAGACTCCGGCAGAAGTGCTCAGAGCACAATTCCAACAATCAGAGCAGGATATTTCTTACAGATGATGGGCCATGCTGCACTTTTCAGTCAGTTTTCTGGCTTCCTTGCAAGTACATGTTTTTCTTTCACTAAATCCCTGGTTAAACCTCTGTGAAGGTCACCTTTAAAATTAGGATATTGGAAAGCTGAAAGGGGATCTTCCACACAGGACTGCAGAATCTCTAAATGTATTTTTAAGTGAATGGGTTCTTTCTGACTAGATTTTTTTTCTACATTTCTTTAACGAAAGCATACAAGTTAGAATACGCAATTTAGAATCTATGATCCTAATTGCCAACGGAACTTAAGCTGTTATCCAATGACTGAAATTCTGAAAATAAAAATTAATAATCAGATGTAAGGCATTTAAACTCTAACAATCACATCAAATTGGGAGGCTGCAGATATATCTAATTTCTCAAATAAAGTTGTGAGAATAGAGAGGGAAACAGATTCTCACATTATTCATAAATGTTAGAGTTCACTCTGATTTACAGAAGCAATTTTCTCCTGAGCACCAGTAATTTTTGAGGAAATTCTATTAAGTAATTATTCAAAGATGTTTTAGGAAAATAAAATATACAGAAGTAACTTAAGTTTTTGAGTGGTTTTTTTTGAGTTTTTTATGAAGTTAGAACATTTTTAAGGAAGCATGATCTAACAGTTCTAAATGCCATGTAAAATAAGTCAATATTGCTCTTCTACTAATTTCCACAGAAGAAAATGAGATGCAGCGACTTTTCAATATATATATAAATAAAGGGAGAGGATGGCAATTATCATTAAATATTCCCATATTAGGCAATCCCAGGATTTTACCACAATTAGCAAAGATGGATCTATATGCTTGAGTCTTCAACAGAGTACTTGTAGGTCTTTCACCGGTGTGAAAATATAAGCGCAAATTAAAACTAAAGCACTTTACAATTCTGTGAGCAAGAAAAGTTTTTTAAACTACAAATAGTACTTTCTAGAATTGTGGCTTCAATGAGTCATTCACTGTGTGTGCAGATAAAAATATTTTTCATTGAAAGCCAGGACAAGGAAAAGGCTGATTAATAACACAAGCTTCCAGAACTTTTCAGCATGCAAGTTACACAAGACACTACTATTTCCTCTCTGCTTATCTGAGTATAAAGTCAGATTGTAAATGCTAGGTACAAGATGATTTTACACTCTTCACAACAGTTAGTGAATGCTTCTGCCAATATATAATCACTGTAGCTGGGCTAAAAATAAGCAAACATAACAACAAAATAAGGTTAAATTCAGGCAACAAAGTCTATGAAATTTCACTCCTGTGATTCAAAAGTCAATCAAATGAGTTTACTAGCCTTTATTTACACACACTGTTTATTTCATCGATCTTATTTTTAATTCACCATTGCCAGGTGCTAGAGTACCAATGTAAACAAAGCAAAGAAAAAGCTTTTTACAGGGGCAGCAGGGATGTAAGCCGATTGTCCACTACACAGAGGCTCTTTGTCAATTTCCATAGCATGAAAATGTGCAATGCTACATGCTTGAAAGAGGTCAAAGAATGATGAAATTGGCAAAAATAGCTATGCATCTCCTACGGTTTCCCTGTTAAAACAGGCACTACAACTGTAATTGTGGCAGGACTATTAACTAAGTATTTGAGGTTCCTTGGTACATAATTTTAAATAAACAGAAAACACCAATAATGGATGACCTATCATATTTGCAACACTTACATTGGCACCTTTACAAAGCTAAGTGAGCTCTGTGTATTATCACTTTAGAAGGTTGGACACAACGATCTTGAAGGTCTTTTCCAACCTTAATGATTCTATGAAGTCTGTGATTCAGCAAGTCACACATGGCAACTGTGACAATGCCTATCACTCAGTCACTATGACAACCTGCTTACTGAGCTAATATAACATTTATTGGGCAGTACACAAGATGCAGGTTGTTAGATAACTCTAAGACTGCCCAACTCAACAGTTTAGTCTCACAAAAACAGGCATCTTCCAGAGGTGAAGGTGTATTATGTTCAGAAATCTTATTTATATGTGGCATAAGTGACCATAACATCTCTTGATATCCCTTGCATTCCTATTTCTGTAAAATTTGCAGAACTGTACTATCACATTTACTGTAAACCAATTTCTCAGACAGAAGCTCTACCTGCCTCTTGCCAGAGGCAGGGAAAATATGCAGAAAACCTCAAACCAAAACTGACTGCAACTTTATTATTTCCCCACCACCACAGGTCTAACAGCTTCCCATAAGTCTCTTAAGAGAACATCCTTTTCATATAATTTTTATAAATATCTTTTTCTTTTCCTTTCTATCACTTCTAAACAATCAAAACCATTTCATATAAACGTATTTCCATCTATATTAAAAGAAAACAGAATATGTCTAGGAGCCAGCACCTAAACTGATCAGATGAGACTATTCCTTCACAAAACAGCATGGTGAACACTCTCTTCCCCTTTTGTTCTACCAGGAAGCTACACAGATGCCACGGACAAAATGAAGCAATGCATTTCCAGCAGGACTGAGGGGATGACTACTTGTGCTGCTTGTCTGAGATACCCCATTACCTTCACTCACTACAGGTCAGAGAAGCCCTCATGACTGACAATGATCAAGAGCAGAACAGAAGAGGTAGGATTTCCAGTGCTGTCCTGGGGTACACACACACACAGCTAATTCAAGATAAAGTTGAATATCTCTGAATGTAGCACATTGCTGGTGGTGCTGCTACCTGGTCGTCCAATTGTGCACTACAATGAGCAAATATGGGGGAATTACCTAGTTTGACCCATACAGACAGAGATTGGCTTAATTTCTTTCTGTGTTTCTTTACAAAACAGTAAGGGTGAAAAGTTCACAATTTCAATGTCTAGATTTATCCATTAGTTTCTTATGAAACATAAGGGGAAAATAAACCAACACCAAAAAGCCCATATAGAAACTGAGATCAATACAGCCATAAACAAGTCAACAAACAGTTCACAGAATGCACCACAACATAAGATTCAAAGCTCATTTCTGAATCAGTCTTATTATGTTAACTAAGATTTGTAACTCACAGCTAATGATTTATAGCTAGTCATGGCTTGTTAAACCAGGTATCGGATCAGGGAATTCGGGCAGACTGTATGTGGACTTACATTGACTTTTATGTGGTTACTTCTAGCAGCTCTGCAACCTCCTGTATGGAGGCCTGGCAGAAAAAACCACAGATGCCACTACTCTTCCTGGGGTGTACCACCTCCATGTGCTCACAGAAAAAAAATATTTCTTGTTACATGAAAGCTGAGGGCCTGATGCAATGTTATTATTTATATTATTTTTTTTTATATAAATATTATTTAGTATACAACTGGTGCCCTTGTCCTGTCATTACAGGACCTGGTAAATTCTTGCTCCATCTCTCTAGTAAACCCACTTTAATGACAGAATGTATGCAGTAAGATCTCTTCCTCAAGCTAAACAAAATCCAGCTCTCTTGGCCTTTGTCCATAGGGGAGGAGTTGCAGCACTATGATCAATTTTTTGGTCTTTCTCTGGACCCACTCAAACAGGTCCGTGTCTTTCTTGTACTTGTGGGCCAAAAGCTGGACACAGCTCTCCAGCTGGGGTCTCACATAAGTAGAGGGCCAAAAGCCCTCCCTCAACCTGCTGGTCACGTTTATCTTGATGTACCAGGATGCAGTTGGCTCATATTGCCAGCTCATTTCCAGCTTTTCAACCACTGGTGTTCCCCAAGCCCTTCTCCACAGGGCTGCTCTCAATCCATTCATCACTCTGTCTGCACTTCTGTGGGTGATTGACGCAGGTGCAGGACCTTGTGGTCAGCCTTATTGAACTTTGAGTTTTTCACAAACCCACTTCTCCATCCTGTAACATTCCCTGCGGGTGTCATCCCTTCCCTGCAGCATATCAACTGCCCTGCATAGCTTGGTGTTGGTTTGCGTATTCATGTTCTACAAAATGCATTTAGGTACACTAAACATTGGTTTTGTACCTGTATGCTTCCAAATTGTTCTGGCTCTGTCTGCAGCAGATGCAAGCGGGTTATTTCATAAGCTTACAGGTATAGATGCAATTAAGGAGACCACAGACTAAGCCTATGGATCAGGCCTCAGCAGCAGTTATGCATGCATTGCCAACCTTAATTTAATGTCCTGGGGGAATAAGAGAAGGCTGATTGTTCTCCTGCATGAACAGCACAGGTAGCTCATTAATGGAGCTGCACTGCCCTTTTTGTCATTCTGCTCACAGTGCCGTAGGCAATAGTGACAAGAATGAAACTTAAGAAAAACTAACAATTCACAGAACCTGTCAAAACCCATTACTGTGACTTGTGCAGGTCTGCATCCCATCACTATCAGCTATCAGAGCTCACAAAGGACGGTAAGTTGGCACGTATCTCAGCCTGGTGGGCATTCAAGTGCACCAAAATCTTTCTGATGCTGCAAAATGCAGCTGACTCTGACAGGAGAAAAAGAGAATTGGAAAACTAATGGTAAAGGAATTAATCTTAAAACAAAACCAAATGTAAAACTGTGAGGGAAACTGAATGGATATTTCATGAATCTTAATTCTTAGGATTCTCACACTGCTGTATTTATTACAGATGCACTGTAGGAAATATCCACAGTGCTAGAAGCTGCTGTTAACATACTGCTCCAAGTCTATAATCATTATCCATCAAGTAATATAAGGTAATTTATTGTACACTAAGTGCTTAGTGTTGCTACTTTTACTTCTAGAAATAGCTTTGGCTCATTTGGGCAATATATTCTACTTTTGATTAAAATAACTGCTTAGAACTCGACTGATGTGAGAGTTTGAACAGATAGCAATTGCCAGCCGGGGTTGCTCATCAAAAGCTGGCATTTAGAAAAAAAGTTAATTCACTGAATGAAAAGCTTTGTGCTCTGTGAAGAGCTGTGATGCAGAACACTGTGAGTAGACATGACTGTCATTCTACACCATGAAGAACCAATGATGATGTGCTAAGACAAAAGAATTTTAATTACACCAAATTCACCTATAAGGTATCTGTTTCTTGTTTTATCATCCAGAATAGATGGAAAGAGCAAGTACTGTATACAGTGACAAAATTATCATAATAATTCATCCTCAGAACTCTGAATGGCAACATATTGTAAATTATGGCTGCTCAGAAGCAGGCCGTTCTTTGACCCTAATTATTTCATTTTATTGTTCACTGATACACTTGGAAGACAATTAGACCTTCTAATCTATTCGGTAATAAGTAGGAATAATTTCTCTTTTGCCCTATGAACTGCTTTTGTAGGAATATTAGTGACTACCAGTGGGAGAGGCCTTCTGCTCTCCTATAAATACCTCAGGTTATAGGGTAGCAGCTGAGGTAGAACAGTACAGCTTCATGTAATTTCATAATAATTATAGATCATAATTACAAGGCTGTTATTCCACCGTTCTATAATTTTCCACATAGCCTAATGAGATTGCAGATTACAGTATCACCTCTTTAGGAATGCCTACAGAAGTAACTTTACTCATTCAGGCATTTTAATATGATCAGTTCAAAAACTTAAGTACATGCAAGCTTTTGCAGAACTGAGACTCAACAGCCTCATTCTACACTTAAAATGAACTTGGAAAACAATTTTTATCTGGAGCTTAGGGAGCAATATATTGCAATTATGTATAGTCTGTCCTTTTAAAAACTGAATAAAACAATTATAAACTGAAAGAGAAAAGGAAAGTAGACTTCTAAATATGCTTTTGCAAAAGATACTTCATTTTACTTCTATGTGTCCTGATCTGAGCATGTTTGCAGTACATTTCTATAATTTAAGTTACAATAAGACTATATTACAAGTATATACTACAAGAAAATTAAGGTAAAAATTTAATTTGCATTTCACCAGCATTTGCACCAAAAAAAAAATCTATCATATCAAAAAAGTAATCTCCATTATGAGATCAATTACTGGATTTTTGTTTTTATCTTTTGGTTGAGACTAGGTGATCTTTCAACCCCAACCATTCTATGATTCTAGAATTTTTACATGAACACCATTAACTTATGCAGTATTTCCTGTACAATGACCTCAACTACCTGTGTTAGCCCTACTAAGTGAAACTTGCCAACTTCATTAGTTAGGATAAGAACTTGAAAAAGGTTTAAATAAGATGAGAGTATTGATTTATGATTTTCCCACTAAGTTCACTGAAAAGAGTTAAAGAAATGTTTAAAGAAATAAATGGTTGAGCAAGTCCTTAAATGTCAGGAAGATAACATATGCTTTCCTACATGAGGAATCTTAGCAAGAAGCAATTGCAAATTTCTGAAAAATACATACAAAGGAAGGTGGAGGGTCAGTGTCACATGCTTTCCTTATAATAGCTGCAAATATAGCCAGTGAAAACAGGCATGTCTTAGCCTACCTTAAAGACAGCATTTGATTTGGGACCTATTGAAAAAAGAGACAGAAAAGAAACAAGAAAGAAACCACTGCCTGGCTTACTGCCATCCATGTCAATGATTTCTCAGAAACTATCAGTTGAAAGAAAAATAATCCCATAACCAATCCATCACAAGAAAGGAATGCAAGAGAACAGAACATATTTTAAAAGATTTGCTCAGCCAGAGCCATGTTTTAATTAAAGCAAATAAGAGAGACCATAGCAACATTCAGCACTCCATAGCTACCATGCATCTCAGAGGAATCACTCCACGTGCAGATCAGTATCTGTCTGCTCTTACAGAACATTGCAGGTGGTTTGACAAAGATGCTTTCTAGAATGAGCTCGGTAAAGCCACTGATATTTTAATTTGAGTTAAAGATAATTCAGGACTTCTGACCAGAATCTTTACAGTACTGAAGAAAAATAAAAAATACTTTTCATCTCTCCTTTCAATAAGGATAAGGTGCAAAATTTTCTTTAGCAGCTTTATCAACCCTCAAATTCTCGACCTAAATCTTGGAGCAGAACTAACCCCATCCTGAATACAGGTTTAATTTTCTATACTTACTTCTGGAAATGACATAATCAAGATACACTGTATTACTGAGCAAAATTTGTTACTACGTGAGTATAGCCCAGTGCATCCATGGATCTTGCTGACCAAGTACCTACGTGCCCTGTGGAGTCACAATGGATTCAACACCATTCCAGATCAGCTGGAATTGTTGTCCAGTCATGCTACAGATGTCTAATTGTCTGTTGCAGGGGTAAACAGACAAATGCACCATGCTAAGTCATATTAAAAGGTACAGATAGAAAGCAAAATCTCCCTGAAAAAGTAGGAAAACTTCTTTCTGAATTGGCTTCTACCATGATCCTTGTGGGTCTCTTCCAACTCAGAATATTCCATGAAAGTTAAAGGTTCTGTGAAAGAGATCCAAGCCATAAACTCAGAGCTTGTGCACGAGTCCCTGAGAACTTGTACATGATTTCTGAATTGATCTGCACCTATATGTTTTCAGGTTACTAGGGTAAAATAGGATGTACTCTCCTAAATCACACTGTTTAGAAAAATCAAGCAAGCTAGGAGACCACTGCCATCCAAATAGAAAATAATACATGCTGTTGACAACTGGCAACAGTAGGAGCCAGGATAACTGATTGATACAGATCAACAACAGGGAAATTAGTAGGTTTTGGTTTTTAAACTCTTGTTAAAACATAATTCAAAATTTAGGAAAATTCTGATCATGGTACCTGGATTCCCAATTTGTTTTTTCCCAAGTCTCTTTTTATAGCATTCCCCCCTTTTTTTTTCTTTTTTTTTCATTTCCAATAAACCAGGAGATATAACACAAGTCCCAGCAGGCCACAGATTAACTATTTCAATAAAATACACAACCAGGACTGTTTAGGACTGAGATTAAGATAAACAAACTGTATCTCCAGCAGCTCTCTGTTGAGTATTGTCAAGATCTCAAACCCCTATGCCTCACAGACTGTTGAACGTATGGCACACATCCAATAGAGAGATTTGTAGATAACCCTTCTGTCTAGTCCTTGAGCCCTCCAAGCACGATCAGCTCTAACCTAGGAGCTGGGTAACCATGCCAACACAGCACTCAGGTGAAGATAACATCCTAGCTCTTAACAAGATGCATTATTTCGCCTCTGGCTTTCCCTCATCTTAACATAGCCATTGCCTGCCTTGTTTTCATCCTGCAGGAGAGCAGGACACATGATGGTTGCTCTCAGATGGGCAGACACTGAGATATTCCTTGTTCTTGAGTAGTTTATTCCAGTCTGTAACTAGACTAGATCTGCAGACTGCAAAAAACAATTGCTGTTACAGTGTTTATGATTTCATTGTCAGCAGTCTAGGAACAAGCTTTAAGAGTGCTTTGAGCATTCACCTGGTGTGAAGAACCAACCTTGTATGAGTTTTCCTGCTAAGACTACCAGATACATATTTAAATAGAGAATAAAAACATATATGCTTATAAACTTACAACGGTAGTATTCATCAGAAAATTTGCATAAGCAGTATATTAATACAGCAAAACACATGGAATTACATTTTTTTAAAATTTCTTAAATTGAACATTGTCAAAGTATAGGTGGGGTTGTATAAGGATATGAGCTACCTGATTTTTTTTAATCTTCAGAAGAGCTTTTATATTTAATTTTCATATATTGATATTCAAAGGTGAAGAAAATCACATACAAATGGCTTTTTAATATGTGAGTGATTAAAGAGGAACTTTTGTTCATTATCTACTTGAACATTACAGGTTTAAGAAAAGGTCTTGAAAACACTGGCTATGCATTTGACATGTGGAAAAAAAATTAAAAATTAGTAAAAAAATCTTTATTTCCTATACACTCTTAGTACTGATATAAAATAATGCTCCTTAAAGCATCTAGAAATATCACATAACACATTATAAACTAAAAAAGACACCAAATTCGTTGGTTTCTTTAAAAAAAGAAAACAACTGAAACTAGAAAGAAAATATTTTATGTATTGATATTGAAATTCTAATACTTATTTTTATGCAGATTAATGTCTCCTTTTTAATTAGGCTGAATTCAAGAGGCCATGTAAACTAAAACGAAAGCAACGTGTTAGGAGTCAAAAGTAAACCCTCTAGTAACTGTCAGCATAAACCTCATTTCTGAAGGAACCGAGTTATCCCCAGAAGTGAAAAGAAGGCAAAAGAAAAGGCATGTTCCTTTCAGCTTACCTTTATGCATAATAACATAACATACATTTAAGTAAAAATCTAATTTCTTCTCCTAAGAATGACAAATAAGCAAGGCACTTGAAATGTGCCTGGATAACTGAAGTTGGAGGCGGTACACAGTTTGGTTAAGATCAAACATGGCATTTGCTGGTCACTACTCACACATCCACGCTTCAGACTCTGTGTGTTCTCAAGCTACAGAGAATGCTGTTTACTAAAGTTATTGGCAATTGCAGCTTCAACACAGTGAATTATCAATGAATGGCTGAGTTTGGAAGAGAATACTGAAGGTCATTGGGTCCCAATCCCCAGCTCTAGCAGGGCCACCTGCAGCCAGTTGTCCAGGACCATATCTGGATATATCCAGAATATCTGCAAGGAGGGAAGCTCTGCCAAGTCCCTGGTCAGCCTGTGCCAGTGGTCACTCAACAGCACACTAAATGATGGACCTGCACCCACACAGACAAACAGCACCTCCTTGTACCACCATTTACACATCTGTACTCTCTAGACTTTTCCTGTTAAGTTGCTCGGATAAATTGTTTTCACTGCTGATTTTTGACATGAATGTAAGATTCATCTTGCCAAATTCAACCTTACAAAACACCAGTATCTGAATAGTTTATTTAATGGTTAGTAGCTGAAAAACATCAGTCCTTGTTTTGTTTTTTTTTTTCTTTTATCATCTGTTTGTTGGACAATTGCGTCTGTATATTTATAATTTTCCTGGTTATTCCCTTTATACACCACAGTCGACCAGTTAACGAAGCAGATATTCATGTTTCAAATATCACTACAGATTTCATCAGAAACACACCTTGCCTAAGAGCTATTTCCATAACTTTCCATCTGCAGTGACCCAAGAGACATGAGAACTGTAGCCAAAAAACACCTCAAAGAAATCCCAAATTAACCAGCCTCAGAGACAAATAGATTTCTAAACTAGCAAACAGAATTGAAAAGGGTGAAATACTTGAATCCTGAGTAAGCTTACAATGCTATTTGAGTTAGAATGCTCTTAATAACAGTTTTATTGATAAGTTGAAGCTGAACTATGTTTATTTTGATTAATCAAGGGGAAAAGTGTCAATAACTCAAAAACTAGGAAACAAATTTGTCAGCATACATTCTATTCAGCACTAGGACAATGTGATAAGCAAGGAAAACACACTTATTTTTGTAGAAGTAAGAAATAGATAGCAGTTCAGCATTTGCCATGCAAAAGCTTGGAAGGAATTTGTGCTACTAGAGACTGCAGTTGCTAAAAAATGCAAATCAACTTCTCATTTTCCCAAAACAGAGATATAAAATTTGTCTATGGCTGTTTTAGATGAGATATTAAAAGCATTTTATCCATTAATGATAAAATTATACTATTGTTTCCATAAAGTATACCAATTTCCAACAAATTGTTGCTCTCATTAGCATCTAACAGGGAAAGACTTTTGTTACCAAATTATAAAAGGCATAACAATTTTCTGCCATCTTTTTTAAAAAATAAAAAACACTTTCTGGCAAAAAAATTAGAGTTTCTCTTTCTAGAGGAAAAATGTACTGCTTTTATGTGAATATTATGTTAATCACAGGAATTAAGAGTTTGGGAGAAGTTGATTTACAGTCACCATATTAATGTGCCAGCTCACATGTTAACATATCACTTCATATCTGTCTGAACTGATAAGTTGCCAATTTCTAGCTCTTTTTTTATTGTATTTTGACATTATTTTTTGCCTTTTTTCTGTTCCAGAATAGATAGGATTGATGATATAAGTTCTTTCCAAAGGTTAAGACAACATGATTTACTGGTCAGCTTGAAAGAATAATTATGAAACACTGATCTTAAAAAATTTTAAATGTAGTTTGGGTTTAAGAGATGTGTGGAGTTCCAGGTGTGTGGACTTCTGCAGCTACTGAGATCTTTAAAAGGGTAAAAGTATCCTTTTCACACTGGCTACCCAATCACTTTTAAAGACTATGACACTTATTTTATTTATTTCAAATATCATCAAGTGGAAGAAAACCAAAAGCTTAAAAGGATCTGGAGGTCATCCAGTCTACTGTTACTCTCCCCTAGCCGAAAAATTTTGAAACTTAATATACATATGAATAAATTTCACTTCACTGTTAAAGAGAGGATAAGAGCAAAAAATCAGATTAAATGAAGAGCACAGTCTTCACTCCCTTCTCCCATTGATTTAAAACTTTCCTTCAATGGACATCAATGTGCCAAAAACTGCCATTTCCAAGAGCTTATATTGGCCAGCAGGCCACAACATGTAAGGGTAGAAAGACAACCAAGTTCATGAGCCAGCTCCACCTATTAAAATCAGTCCAGATGTTTGTGCAATTTGTAGAAAATTATTCCAAATGCTTCTCCAAATTTAAGTCAATTAAACATTTCTGTATGAGAATAGGAACTACTGTGATGGCCAAGAGGCCTTATGCCAAAGAAAAGCTAGGATTCAAACAGAGAGAAAATCACAGCTCTTGAAAAGGTAATTACCAGCTACTGTGAAGTGCTAAAACACTTCCCTTCTATTAATATCCAGAAAAGCTTCATTTTCCCAGAAATCTCTACAAAATTGCAGCTTCTATATGCTCATTATTAATTTCAGCTGCTCTGAAATCAAACATTTCTAACAATACTTCCAGCTCATCGTAAGGATGAAACAGATCAAAACAGAAGAACATGATCATATTAATAAAAATGAGAAAAATACATGAGTGTATGAATACCTTTTTACCCATAACAGTCTCTGAAAGATAAGCCCTTAAAAAGTTCTAAAATACTAAACTCCCTTCATAAACTGAGCAGAGAGAGAAGTTGTTCCAAGCAAAGCAGAACACGTACATAAAAGTGTAGTTTTTAGTGATTATTGTTCATGGGATAATGAACATAATTTGAATCATCTGGGATTTATTTATTTTTACCACTGTCTAACATTTTTTAAAATAAGTTTGTATTTTGTGCTTTGTAAAACAAAGGGGAAATTATATTCCTGATATATTGTGGTTATTCCTAATCTCATGTGCAAATCACCAGTCTTTTTCAGTTTCTTCCTTTTTTTTTAATAAATGTTTTCCATTCCAACTAGAAGACTTCTGGAATGTCTCATTAGGTGTTTACTTCCTGACATCCCTCTCTTACTGTTGATCTTCACTAAAATTTTAAAAAGATAAATACCAAGCCTGTAGTAGAAAAGCTATTTTTGAGTTAGATCTCTTCATAAATTCCTTGAATAATTACCTTCAAATTTCAAAAAAACTACCAAAAGATCTGGCTGCAAGGTCTCATAAATTCCTTGAATAATTTCCTTCAAATTTCAAAAAAAAAACTACCAAAAGATCTGGCTGCAAGGTTAGAATTTAATCAGGCTTACAGTCATCTAAACTTATATGACCTGCTTCGTTATGAAACACTATTTTCTTACTGAATTACAATATTTCTGTTCTTCCAAAGGAACTTCTAGAAGCTAAGCATTTTTTAGTAGCCCTTTCATTTAAAGTAGTAATACATGATATTTTTCTTTTTCTCCATCCTTGTCACTGTATTGGACTGAGATAGTTCTTTTGTTTAGGTCTTTCAGAAAACTTGTTACTGTCTGGTATATTGATTTACCTGAAAAATTAAGACAGTCAATTTTTACTAAAATGAGATACCTTAATACACCACTGTTTTCTCTAGATTTTACAGACAATTAAAATCCTCACCTTTAAATCTAACCCAAGAAAATCTACCATAAAATCTTATATCTCATCTATTGTGCAATATTTACTATTCATATTTGTTAGTCTGTAGCAGTTAGAAGATCCAAACGGGAATGGCAGCTGTGCACAAAAGACAATCTGTTTTCCAAAGAGCCGAAAACACGTATTTTTCATTTAATCAAATTTGTTATTTTAAACTCTTGGCACAGACTATTGAGACTCTCACAAAAGGCAGAAATGAAACACATCCTAGCAGGACAAGAAAAGCAAAGGGAAGAAGCAAGGATGCCTGAAGGAGTACTCACTGGAAAGTTAAGAGGTTGGGCTGTTAAAGACAGGGTAAGAGCAAGAAATTAGATTTAATGCAACAGAGAATGAAAACCACCCAAAGAAGTGACAACTGATTCAATTTCGAGAATCATTCAAATGCAATACATCAGCTGTAACATTATTATATGAGAACAGATGGATAGGAAAAACTTGATGGAATAGAATTTTTTACCCATAACATGATTTTCCATCATGTCCCTTGCTTACCTAGACTCAGAAACCTCTCAAAATATGTTTTGGCTTCCTTCTTCTCATACAGTGTTTTAACAGAGTGAAGAGGAAAAGAGGATAAGGCTGCTGAGAGGTGGGTAGCTGCACCTTGTCCTGAATTGGTCATTCTGCTAGCATCCCTTAATACACTGCCAAGTCCAAAGAGGTCTTTACTCTTACACATCTAATTTGTACCTGTCAGTTTACACCTGTTTCTTAGCTCTTTCAGGAACAGCAGCTTGGCTGTTGGGGATGGAGTGTGGAGCTCTTTCTCAGATGGTCTGCACAGCTTGCAGAGATTGAGGTCTTGGGGACACCCACCCACACATCATGGTGCTCTGCTTTAAGTACTGGGCTGCAGCACAATCTGAGCAAATTATCCAGTCCACTGGCTTACTGTGTATGGGTTTCTGTGACACTCCGGTATGATGAGCTGTCATTTCAAAGTCCTCAAAGATATCTCAGAGATTTTTGCAGGGTTTTTTGCATGAGTATAACCCCCTGGTTACACACAAATTCAATTTTGTATGCTACAAATTGACTTTCATCTTCAATGTTACTTCTAAGAAACCAAGTCAGAAGCAGAGAATTCACACTGTACAAGCAGCAGCAGCAGCCATGGTAATATGCCTCCTACAATAGCATGAATAATTGAAATTGCCCTATCACAGATCATGTGCCACTTGACTTCAGACAACCAGTTCCTTGATTATCAAATCATGATAATCAGTGCAAGGCCCATTATATTGCCTGGTGCAGTTTTACATCCTTTCAGACTTTTCTACTGATGCATGAAAAGATGAGAGCTATAAAGATGAAATACATTTTTTGAGACTTAACCAGCTGCTGCTTACTTTGGCACTGCTATGCAATGAGCAAAACTCATTTGAAAAGAATCATTTTTAAGAAATAACAATAAATGCATGATATCCAAAAGAAAAATTCAGTGCAATCCTTTTCACATATATTTTCCAATACTTAAATACTAAAGCAATCATATCTAGTGAGGCAGGAAAAAAAGTTTTAAAGATTAAGTTCCATCTCTGCTATAACAAGAGTAAAAAATAATCAAGAAGAGAAATTTTCTTGTTTTTTTCTTTTTTGTTTCTGAACTCGGGAAAGAGCATCAGATGCTCAGAAAGAACACCTATTTTACTGTTTCTACAAGAAAAAGGAAATAAAGGCACCATTAATCATATTTTAAAAACCCTCAGGCAGTCAAAGTCTTCATAAGGTAGCATAGTATATGCTGGTAATTCAGTAAATTGGCAAATTTACCATAAGGTATTAGAGGGGGGAAAAATTATCTACAGAGATAATTTCAATTATTTCAACATGACTTTCAGTCTATATGTAGGAATAAATGGCACCTTTCTTATTTCAGATATTGCAGAATAATAATTACACATAGAAGAGAGAAAACCTTAGTCACACATTTTAAAAAGAGAGACAATCCAAAGAAAATACCACTAGAAAAATTAGTTTTAAGTTAGTAACAACAGAAGTTTCAAATATTTTGTGTAGTGTCTATATTTCCCACAGTGCCTATAAAATAGTCTCTAGGTTAAATATTGTTTACTTAAAAATATAGGACTCACTCTCAAAAGTCTAAAATTTGTATTTAACTACTATCCTTCTATTTTGCTAGCTGAACACTAAAGATTAAAGATACCTTGATTGTCTAAATGGTTTCTGAACATGTTCAGCTTGAGATGAGCACAAGTTTGCAGGTTTTGTTTTTCAATAACAACCTGAAGCATTTTGTTAAAATTCTGAAATATGTCACTTAGTCATGAATTATTTATATAAATAATGCATTTTTTTTATTAAAAAAGCATTTCTGCCTCCTTGTATGCCAAATGGCTCAATCACCTATGGGAGAAAACATGTGCTTGCAAAAATAGAGCAATACACGCTCCATTAAAAAAAAAAAACCACACCACTGACCAACCAGATATAAAACCTTGTGCCTACAAAGGCTTGACCTACTATATACACCTTCTTCCATCCCTTTCTCCTCCTCAGCCTCAAAGGACACTGGGATCCCTCCTTCCTTCACTCTTTCCTCAATATGGATATAACCACCATTCCTGTTGTGAACAAAAAAAACCAAAAAAAAAACAAAAAAAGAAACAGAAAATACTTTTATTTCTGTGAAACTTCAATATTCCCCAATACAAACTACCAGATTAAGGTTCTGAACTGTGATAGATCTACAATATGACAGGCAGAAAAAACAGACTTCCAAGAGAATTATTCCCTCTGTGATGCATCTGCATTGATGCAATTTCCACAGGAAGACTGCACTGCATATATTTTGTACCTCCTAGAATAACCCGAATACTCTTCAAGTCTGGTCTAATTATTCTTTTCAATATCTCTCAGAGCCCAAGATCTAATATCATATCCTGTTATGATTTCAAGGACTACGCATCCCCACGGTATCTAAATTCCTTGCTTCATTCATTGTGCAACCATCAGATCCTCAGCTTTCTGAACAAATCCTTTGTTTTCCATAATGATTCGAAAACCGTTCACTTGCTACTCTAATATTTCACCAAACCTCTCATATATTTAAGGACCATATGAGGCTACAAAAATTTTCCTATAAAAATATATTTTCCTAGAGCCCCACTAAAATAGCTGTTTATAGAATATTAGAGCAGTCCAAGAAGTCAGTTTTCATTTTGGCAAAAAAAAATGTCCCTATATAAATAGTGAGTATTTTCCATCATTCTAATGAATTCACATAATAGTAAAAGCTCGTATTTGTCCAAGCAGAATAATTTTATTATCCTTAATTTTTATTAGTCCTTGACTTTTTAAAAGCCTGCCTCTCAGCTGTATCTGCTTTTATTTACATTACCATGGGCAATTAATCGTGAATATATTCCATCCTTCACCAAAAACAATGTTCTAACAGATAAGAAATTATATAAGGAGAAAATTAGACTAGTCTCACATGCAAGTCATGATAACAATTCAGAAGACCATTTTAGCTATTTCCTGAATAAAACCTTTAAGAAGTTAATTGTGTGACACACCAAACTGTACCATTTAGAAATGCTCTATGAACACTATATATTGTAACTGAAAAGGAATTTCATTTACATGTTGGTAAATTAGCCTTTGAAATCCTTCATACAGAGGTCATACTAGGTAGGAAACACAAATGTTGAGAACATAAGGAACACATCCAATAAACCATGTCAAAACAAGATGATCCTTTCATTTTTACTCCCTGGTATATTATAAAAAGATACAGAAGATACAAAACATTTAAGACAAACCTTAATTTCAGCTTAACCTCTCTGATGACACTACTGTGCAGAAATTTCAGAAATCTGAGGGAATTTTAAGACTTTGGAAGTTTTGGAAGCCATGCTAAATCTGATCCAAGTTATTTATAAAGCATCACTCTTTTTTTCAGTGTACAAAGACTTAGGAAACCATTAAAGTGACAAGTGTTATGTGGTAGCTGTATTTTCAGAACCTTTGTCTGCAACTACAATAATAATACCCTTTCCTCAAGGATAAATGAAGGAATATAACTTTTTTTTTTGTTGTTTAAACATATATATCCAGTGACTTATCAGGCTACCACAGGCATCAGCTTTTCTGTTTTCCACTTACAGATGTTACCTAGATAAAATTTTTTCCCTGGGGCAATTGAAACTCATTGCTCTGTCATATTAAGCACATATCCAACAGAAGAAATTATAGGGAAGACAGTAAGTACTTCCAAATTTTGTCTCTGTGTATAAGGGGGTATTTGGTTTTTTGGATTTTGGTTTATTTTTTGGCTGGGGGGCTTTAATACGATAATAAAAAAATTTTATCCATATATATTTTGCATCCAAATAGACTTTCTGACATTGTTCTTAAGGCTTTACAGTGAGAAAGCAGTAGTCTTCAGAATCTTAAAATCTACAGAAGTTGCAGGTCTCCAAAATATTTAATTTCTATCCACTATGACTAAACCCTTATTAAAAATATTAGTGACTTTTATGTCAAAAAGGCAAAAACTTTTGTCTTTTTCAATTCAAGATAAATGCATTATCCCTTAAGTTTAAGGATGGGATAAGAAAGCAAGCTAGGGCAGAGGCAACTGAATGAGCCTTTAAATCAAATTCCACCTAGCTCCAGCTGTTTATATCCAAGTTTGAATTCACCAGGCGGACATCTGAGGATTTCTTATGATCCATTTTTATGTCATCAACTTCTATAACCCTGTATCTTGAATTCAATTTGTTATTTACTCAATCACATGACTCAGGATCTGCCACTTCAAAGGCATATTCATTTTTCCTTACTTATTTTAAAATTATCTTTAATAATTTTCTCACCCTAATTAATATTTTTTTTAACCAATAATCAGCCTATTTTAAAAAATACCTTTTTTTGTGAGAAAGAAAATAACAATGGAGCAATGTACATATATACATATCTGTGTGTATTTACACAAATTCAGCACTGTGTGTGCACATATACATGTAAACTACAATGTAAATTACAAGATGCTTGATTATGAACATGTATAACATTTCTCAGCAGTACTTTTCTGTCAGAACAAATAATATTTTACCCTGTTTTTTTTCATTTGCATTCTGATCTGCAGTAACAGTTTCAGAAAATATCTAAGATTTAAAATAGAAAAAATTGCCAACTAAGTTTTCAAGCAGCAGTTCTGCAGCCTTAAACACCAGATTTGAGCACGGTTGTAGCATAAATTTGACCCACATCAAACAAAAATATATTGTGTTTCTGTCCATCAAAAGCACACAATGCTCCTATAACTGCCTCAACTTTTCATATCATCTGTGCTCATAGCAGTGTGCTCAGCAAAGCCCCATCCAGCAAAACACCACAGTATAAAGTTAATTTTGTTGGTATTTTTGGAGGTGTTTGAAAGAGCAGCATATGGTTATACTAGATCAGATCTTTATATAATTTCATTGAGTAAGGACTCCTAAAGCTGCAGGTGCTCTAAAATCAACCTGCAGTCTCACACCATTGCAACATATTTCACCCTACCCAGAAGCTGTGCTAAACTAAACTTACTTGAGATACCAAAAATAGAGACCTAGGTGAAAGAAAATAAACTATTTACCCTCCTGTGATTTTTCATCATTATATGAGCCACAACTACTTTGAACAACAACTCTCAGAAAGTAGGAATACTTAGGAAACTTCTCTGCAGGCATTATGCTGTTAAACAATTTGGGTAATAATGTGATTTTTCACACAACAATGGGAAAAGCTGTTAGATTTTTTTCTGAATAAGATGGAAAAATAGCCACTAAACATCAGACTAAAAGTTTAGAAGAGAGAGCCTACAAAGACATCCAACCCTTGATAGAACAGATGGCTATATAAATGGTAAACTATTTAGGTTTTTTTCCAAAACTAAGGACTTTCCATTTTAGTTCAAGCCATGACACCATTATGTAAAGTTTGTTAGTGAACTGATTTGGACTGCTTTCATGAAAATCAGCAATTTAAAATATAGCTTCTGTTCATTTAAGGTTACAAATTAGATATATAAGGCAGCACTTCATCTACCACTGAAGTGCAGCCATCTGTTACATAGACGGCATTTATACAGAACAGCTCAAAAATTAAGAAAAATATTATAGAAAACTGAGAAGAAAAATAGAGACAACTTGAACAGAATGCTGAGAAGAGCTTCCTCCAAGCAGTCAAGAACTGTGATTCCCACAGCCCAAAGGCCAATAATTACAAACTTGGACCTTAAAAACTGTATACACAAATCCATATTGAGACAACTAAATACATTGCTGTATTTCCAAAAGTGTTGAGCATCCTTTTTTTCAAGAGAAGATTATATATGCCACTTTGCCAATATGGAGGTAAATCATTTAACTTTGTTTCCCTCACTTTCTAAACCTGGACTCCCCTGGGGCATGCAAATGTCTACGCTATGAAGTTTCCTGTCCTACCACTCAGTGGCCTGCACAGTTTCATGGTTTATAGTGAAGAACACTGCCAGGTGGTCTGCCGTGGATTCTCGTTGTGCTGTGTCAGTCATCACAGCAGAAATGAGCAGGCACGGTGCTATGTGAAAGCTGAAGTACCTAGAAAAACTGCTTTTTATATTAAAAAAGAGGAAGCTGAGAGAAAAAGAAGAAAAAAGAGAGGAAAAAAAACCTGAGAGATAAAGAGCCTGAGAAAAGAGGGTTTTTAGTTCTTTTGCATATAACTTTCCAACTAAAAAGGATTTTTTCTTTCCTTCTTTAGTAATATTAAACAACTGAGCAGCTTGTCTCAGAAACAGATGCTTACTGTAAAGCCTGACTGAAAATATAGATGAATAGACCATAAATATTTTTATGAGTAACTAGAATCTATTTTTAACAGCATATTAAAAATTATTACTCCAAAGGAAGATAGTGGGACTTTAATTATGGATGCACTAACCAGGAATTTAGTCTCAGTGTTTTATTTCTCTATAATTTGTCCTTTCCACCTGTTGGCTATTACTGTGACTTATGACTACACCTTAACACTTCATCGGTGTAATTGTGATGTATGCAGGTCAAAGCAGTTCTTTCTTTAGATCCCATTGTAACAGAAAAACAGTTCAGGTAACCACAACACCAGATACAAACTTATTTCTAGAAGCTCTAAACAGCAAGTAGAAATTAACATACAGCTATAGAAAAACAGCAAAATTTTAAAACAACAGTTGTTTTTTAAAGAATTAAAGTTAGGAAGCTCACAAAAGTCAATGCTAACATCAATTTCTGAATGATGACAAAGCATAAATCTACAGAGAACCTGTTGTGATGTAACATCAAACAAGTAAAGCTACTTGAATGAACAGAATTAAAACCTGACAGCCAAGCACACTGACCTATGGAAATTAATCAACTGGGTTAACCACAGACCAAGAAGGGCATAATTTTTAAATATTTTATTGAATATAAAGTATTTTGCAGATATGGCACACATCCTGGTTGCAAACCCTGTTGTCATTGGCAACCACTTCCCAATAGCAATTGTGTAACCACGTGTCAGTGATATTTTGTTTGACTGAATAAACTCCTTCTCAAGAGTCTTGATTGGCTCAGTCAAAATACTGTGGTAATAGAGTAACAATATTCCTTATCAAAATAAGGGATGACTCAGGATGACGCACCCAAAGCTGGACACCTGCAAACTTAAGTCTGTCTATAAAGGGTGTGGTTTCACAAACAGGTTAACTCACTCTGGATATATTTTTGTGCTGTTTGGGAAATTAACCCCTGTCCAAACTAAATGAAAGTGTTGTAGTCCCCATTAACAACGTGTTGATGTTGCTCTTTGTAAAGCTTACTAAGTAAGAAAAAGGACATGTTATGTAGTATATTTGGGGGTTTTTATCTAGGCTTTCCCACTGGCTTAGGTCACAGGACTTCTGACCTGGCAGGCATATCCACCAACGGTGTTTCCATTTCAGCAATACACGAAAGTAAGGGAACTACACAAGTCTTAAAATATACATACAAATAAATTATACATAAATTAAAACTACAGTATTTAACTTTTTGAAGTTAAGCCTGCTTCAGGGTTTGATGTCTGTTTCAGACAGACCTGCAAGTGATATTTGAGATTGAGAAGTTTATACAATGTATAGCCAGAAACAACCAGACAAAACATAATTCAGCCTGATAAGTAGAATATATTAATAATATTTTTTTAAAAGCAGCACATTCAGGGAACTGTATAGGCTTTGTTTTGACTGGAGGGTGTGCTTGCATGAAGTTTTTTTCTTATTTAGACAATATTATTTTTTATCTAGGTTGTTTGGGGTTGTTTGGTTTTTTTTTCTGAAGATAAACTTTTTCAAGCTAAATAGAGTGATTCAAAGTTTTTCTCAGAACTGTTCCAAAACCAACCATCTATTTGTTTTTACAGCACGATAATACGTGAGATTCTAGATTGATATATAATACACAGTAGAATAAAAACAGTTATAATTCCTTTTTCAAAATTCCCATAAGTTAATTCAGGACCAAAAAATAAAGCACAAAAAAAATTAATAGTAGCAATAGCTGGAATAACTGTAAATGGGAAATTTTATTCTGAACAGTAGAAGCTCATACTTCAATCTTTCCCCTGAATACTGAACTAGTATGTACAATAACAAAAGAAAAGCTTTAAAAACTCTTTACTTTTTCATTTTATCCCATAACCTTTTTTTGTTGCTATAGTCTTACATAGAACATAACTGATATTAAAATACTAATGGTCTTTCTATTAAAATGATTACTCTGCACAGAGACACACAACATCAAAAAATATACAGGCCACAAAGTGTCACCTTCACATAGAAGGAATTCCCTGCAGTGAAACTGGCAAAGCTCAGCCTGGTCATGAGTCATGCTAAAGATTCATTTAAATTACTGGAGGGCATCCAACCTATTTAAAAGTCTGGCTACAGGGTATAACATGTTGCATTTTTTTCTTAGTTCTGATGTATTTGAGCATAACTAGATCATCTCTTCACTTCTTATCTTCCCCCCACCCTTGCCAAAGTATACTCAAAAGGTATTCCATTTATTACCTACACATTCCTCTCCTTGACTTATTGTTTTGCCTCTTATATCTATTTAATTTGCACCCCCCTGAAGATGCTTCTGCTTGGAAGTCTAAGAACCCTAAAAAATTGTATCAGTTTTTTGAAGTGGCCTCACATCTATGAAGACACCAGTTTGTTTTGGGAACATTCAGTATTTTCTGGCCATGTGTTAAAAAGGGAAAAAAAACCAACAGAAATAACCCAGACAATATTCCCAAGGAGGCTGTTATCACAAGTCAGCAGCACAATAAGAATCTCTTGGATATGAGTGTCAGTGAAGAGATTATCTGCTGACTGCTGTGTGATGCAAAAGTGATTGCACTGGAGGAAAACAGAAACCATGTTATGAACTACAATTACAAGACCACTGCAGCTCATTATCTTTATGCCATATCTTTGAACAGATGTATATCTGGTTTGGCTGAATATTAGCTTGTAACTCTTGCGTGTATCTCAGTGCTAAAAAGAGCAAAGCCTTGTTTACCTGCCAACATTTTCTCACAGCTGGGAAAAAAAAAAAAGGGGGATGGAGATTTCAAGTTGAAAATAACAAGTTTATCTCAAAGTATCCTATTCAATAGCTGTATTTTAACATTTTTTCCCATGCCTTAAAAATTTCAGCCCGTCCATTATCTTTTGTTCCCTGAGGAAAAGAGCTGATGCACAGACTGAAGAAAAGAACCATACTCTGCTCCCACATGAAGGGCAAATGGAGACAGTCAAAGTGTGAGGTCAGAGAAAAACAGCAGACCAATACCTTCAGCTGATGTGATTGTCCAAAAGGCACACAGGCTTTAGACTGCAAAATGTGTTTTAAAATTCCATCATATTTTACCTCTAGTAATTTTTCTGTCCTCCCTTTCAGCATCTCCAGAAAGATAATAGGCAAACTCAGTCTTACAGCAATAGAAACTAATAGAACAGAGTGCATAAGCAATATATTTCTTAACTAGCAGCAAAAAATTGTCACCAGCAACTTGGTTTCTGAAAATTATTTCTCCAGAGCAACTAAAGTAATATTCTTAAAAAACAAATGAAAATAATTAATTATGGTGCCACTCACCTTACCCAAGTCGAATCACCTAACAGTTAGGTGCCTGGAATCTAGCATCTAGCCTGAGCAATCAATAGAAAAGTATAGATCCATCCCCATTGATTCATCCCCTTGGCTCCTGGGGAACTATTTGTCACTCAGCAAGCTACACAGGACACCCAGCTTCTAGGTGGCTTAAATTTGCTTGGATAAATTCCAAACAAAGCCTTACAAAGTTTTCAAAATTAGGGACAGAAAAACTGGAATCCAGCTCTCCTGACTGTGTTGATTTGCACCAATGTTATGGGACTAAAAAAACCCATATTAAGAATACTTAGTAAAATAACACAATTAAGCAAGAGAAGTATATTTCAGTAGTGTGAATGACTGATCATCAGTTACATTCTGGTTCTGTGCTCTTGGCTCTGACCCACACATTATGTTCAAATGGCAAACAGTTGCTATTAGCAAGACGATGCAGTATTCTGGATCAACATATGATGTGCCCAAATCTGAAAGCACAGAAAACCCTCAAGGGAAAGTAACTTCACATCAGACTACTGAAGGACTAATATCCTTATATACTTTATCCATTGTCAGTTTCAGTCTTACCAGTTCATTTGGTAGACTTATAATACCTCTCTGTGAATGATCTATCCATGAATTGAAATAATTTTGCAGCTCCAGAAAGTTGGACAAGTAAGCCTCTTCTGCAGTCCTGTTTATAATGACCTATACCATGAAGTACAACATACCAGAATGTTTTGAGACTAGCACTCAAAACTGTCCATGCTTTTGTCCCATACATCTGATTACCCTCTGCTTACACATGTGCAAAGCTACTGTGTGAAGGTTGAGGAATTTTTTACTTATCTTATATTCAAAACTATAGTCAAACAATGAATCATCCAAGATAAGTCACAGTATTCTCATTTACTTGACTGCTCAATATTTAGTACTTACTCTAGTGCTAATGGAAGCAGTCATAAGTTGTAGTAATCCTTTGGGACCTATTAATGCTGGATTTTCACTGACACAGTCTTTCTCTGTTCTTTATTTGATTCCCCCACAATCAGAAACAAACAAGAGACTGTGCAATTTAAGTGCATTTCCTAAGACAGAGAATTAAAAGCAATAGATAAAAAGAGCAAAGCATTAGAATGGAAGAAGACGAATTAAGACCAGAGAACCAAAGGCAAACGCCCATCTAAGTAGGCCACCCACACTGTTAATATGGATAAGTGAAAAATTTTAAAGAGGAGCATAAACGTTAGCATGTTTGTATTGCAAACTGGTAAATGCTCCAGTTACTGCTTCCCAAAATAGCAAGGAAATGGCACATCTCTCCTCATGAGATCTCAGCATCACACTCTGAGCTACAAAGGAAACTAGGTTACACAGGTTTATTGGAAAGTCTGCTCATTGCCATTGGGAAAAGAGCATTTAATGGACCTAAAAAAGAGCATTTAATGCCTAATAAAGAGGCTGTAGTACTGAAAGAGGTCATATGAATACAAATAAAATATACCTCTCATTGTACTTTTACCTTCACCACGACTAAAAGGGAAAAATTCTCAGAGCTTCCCCCATAACACTTCCATGGATACTTAAACAAAAATTAGAAACAAAGAAACTTCAAAACAGAAGTCTTTCAGATATTTGTTTTAACTGTTCAAGAATTCCACCAGGCAACTTAAGCTATTGCATACTGTCTCACTTAGGCAGAGATATTTTGAACTTTCAGCTCCGTAGAAGAGTTGAGTTCAACTGTATTATGAGTTTTAAATAGCCACTGTAAAAACCAAGTGGTTAAGAATGAAACAACTGAAACAACCCTTTTCATTCAGGGCTCATTCAATGAACATCAATTGTTTGGATGTTCTGGGGAGAACCAGTCACCATGTTTATGTCTTTGGCTATATATGACTATATTTTCACCATCCTCAGTTTTTTGCATCTTGAATAAAATACAGTACAGACGGCTCTCTTGGCACTTGCTTCACATTTCTTTACTGTGAAGAGGTGCGCTGATACTCTCCTTGACAGAGGGGCCTGCTCCTAAAGCCAGATGACCAGAGGATCACTGGCTAATTGAATCTCCAGAACCCCTTAAGCCTTACTCTAATCAGTTGTAATTATTCTCTTCCTTTCCTAATGTAACACAGAACACATCTTGTCCATTTCCATTGAAATGGGGATGAAAGATATCATTATTGAAAAGTCTTACAAGTCATTCACATAAAACAGACAGAAATGTAAGGTGAATATTCTGAGAAAAAAACCTGAGCACATTTACCTTGCTTATTTAAAAGAGGGAAAACTGTAAGTCACCTTGATTTTTAAGTCATTTGACTTCTATTACTTTTGTCTTCTACCCTTTTGTAATCTTTCTTACAAATTATTTTATAAAAAGTTAAGGAACAAAATTTATCTGGAGTTTGTTTATCCTAGGATATATGTTCAGGGGAGACTTCCACTGTATTTGTGGACACAGTAGATTCCCTGACACAAGTGTTTAAAATCATACAAATATTCAGGAAGCAAAACTTATAATTTTTTTTACCTTCTCCTTGCTACACTGATCTGATTAGACTAATAAATTGTAAAGAATGAAAACTGGTAGTTACATCAAATTAATGTCACTGAAACTATTGCAAGCCAATCAAAACTATTCAATATCCAAACCCATTTTATAGCTTCTAGGATAATCAGCCTAATAAGAAGTTGATCATCTTCAATTACTTTCAAACTGAACGTCAGAATATTTCTCCTATTAATTTGATTAAAATGATACCATCATCTTCCAAAGGCGCTGTGTTTACAGTAGATCTGCCTTGATCTACACAACTCAAACAGAGCCTTTAAAATCCAGAACATGTATTCATGAGCACAAAGCTCAGCTCCTCCTGGTCCCTTTTGCAGCACTGCTGCAATCGAGTTGGCTTGAGCCGAACCTCTTTGATGTAACAGAAAGGAATCCCAAGCTCCAAGGAAATTTATTCTAAAAATTGGCTTGAAATGTTACAAAGTAACAAAAATTCAGTTCTTTCAACAGCTGTCAGATCTCTTCAGGAATCTGTACTGCTTCTTTGCCTAGAATGAGCGACTCAGTGCTTGCTGAATTCCCACAGGGCTGCCTAAGAGCAGCCCCCATCACTGCCCAAGCAGGGCTGCAGGCTATGCTCAGATGCCCCAGTCAACAGAGCTTCTGTGTGAGAGAGGAACAGGTCCTGCCACTGAAACCTCAAATCTGCAGTACTGGAAGCAAAGTTACAAATGGAATACACAATTTCAAGACATTCTAGCTGAGTATTATAGTATAGATAATTTACCTGAATGTTTTGTTGGAAGCTATTTCTCTATTCCTAAGACAGAACACAAGCAACGTTAGGTGTAACTCTAGGATGAAAAAGTAAGTTTCACTACAACTGTTTCCTATTAATTTGCTAAATAATGCCAAACCCCAGAGGATATTATGTACCTGTAGCTCATTTACACTGGGTTTTTACATGTACAGATCATCTGTTCTGGACTAAAATACAAACAGTGCCTGTTCACAGCGAAATTATTAATGAAACAGGAAATAATCAGCCTAATTTTACTGGACATTAGATAGCCATGTTGATATTTGACATGCTAGACCTACCCAGCTCAAGAGTGCACAGCTTGTGAGGGACTGTTTTGGTTTGGGGTTTTCTCCCTGACCTCCCCTATAGACTTACAGGAACACATTCATCATGGAACACAAGGCTGTTTATGTTCTTTGAGCTGGCAGTAAAACAAAAGTCAAATTCAGATGTCTGCAGCCTCTAATTAAAAGAAGGAAAATAGTGTTTACAAGAAGGAAAATGGTATTTAACTAAAACTGTTTTAGATACAGTTCTGTTTACCAGTGGAAAGAAAACAAAGGTTAGCATGAAGCAAGTGCACATCAAGGATGAAAGTTTAAGAAACAAATAGTATCATCTATTTTAAAACTATCTTCCTACACCAAAAAAGGAATTCTTGAGCTATAGAAAAAGAATCTTTTTGGAAAGTAAAGTCTGTTTTCTACACAACTATTTTATAATAAACACTTATTTTTTTATAAGTAAGGAGCTAAACCTAAAAATAATGAAAGCATCATAATTAAAATCAAATAAGACTGAGAAGAAGCTCAAAACCAGAAAACCTTGTATCGTCAGGACAAATACTAATTGACAGACATGAGGCTTCTTTCTCACCATTAGGTGAAGAGTGATGTGAGATACTTGCCTTTTCTCATTCATGAGAGAACTAACTCCCCCTTTTCCTTTTTGTTTCTACAAAGACTCCCTACCCCTGTAGTTCACTTTCTGCATGAAGCAGGAGAGAAAAGGAGGTGGTGGCAGGAGATTGTCTTCTTCCTTCATAACAAAAACAGCTTTATAAACACACTAAAATAGGCATTAGGTATTCTGGAGCTGAACTTTAAGGTCATTCACCTTTGCTGTTTCCAGAATTATATGCCAATTCAGGCAAAAATGAACAGAGACATAGTTTCACAGATGATGTGAGTAGGAGAACACACCAAACTGGATCAAATACAACTATCTTGCTCAGCTTTAGAAGTCAGTCATTTCATCTTGCTCTATAGAAAGGAAGATATCCTGGGAATCCTGCCAGGAAAAATAGAAGCACCAAAGTTTAGAACAGAAAAAGGTTTAAAAGTCCCAGCTAGCTAATCACTTCTGAGGCAGAATGCAGAAAACTCACTCTGAGACAATCTTGAAGCAATAACAGACTTGCAGAATGTCTGGTCTTTTACCTATTTCCCGCCCTCAACTGAAAGAGGCAGTTCAGTAATAAGAAATATATAACTCAAGGCTGTGCTAAGTCAGACACAAGGAAAGAGTATTGCCCACAATAGTGAGCCAGCAAGGTACCATTTCCAACATCTCTTACGTATAGCCCTGCAGCCACAGAGGGACCACAAAATTCTCCCTACTGCAGCAGTTTTGCAAGCATGTTCTGCTACTATGAACAGCCATATGATTAGAGGCAATATATTCATATACTAGACCATAAGGGAAAAAACTAATCACATGATCACCATTACGTTTTCCTGTAACATATACAAGGCAACCTCAGACAACAGCTTCTTTCTTAAACAGGATCAGAAATACAGTATAAAAAAGATTCTGAGACAAACACATTAAGCAGAGAAAATGCAAACTCTGCAAGTCATGGATGGATGCACAGACATACAGATGGGAAACAGGAGTGCCTTTATTGTCACCCAATCATTTGTCAGCCAGTACCTCATAACACCAGAAAATCGACAAATTATGATGTTCCCCATAGCTGTACAGGTCTTCAAGGGCTTCTGAAGAGAAGTCTTTGCTCCTCATCTGGTGTGTTTGCTTTCTGGCATCTTTCACTTAAGAGATGACAAAAAAGTTTGCCAGATTAAATTTATAATCTTCTGAGTTTTTTTAACCTGAGAAAACACCCTTGTGCTTAGAAGTAGAAATTTCCCTGGAAATCTGAAGGAAGTGATTCAGTATGCAAACAGCACAAGACCAGAGACAAGATACATACTTCATTTTACAAAAAGTTAAAAAAATTCTTCTATATCCTGTGATCCAATTTCCCAAATGCAAAGAGTCATTCCTGCCAGTCTCCTAAATAAGCTGCTGCACAGACACATATATCACTGAAGGAGATGTGCACAAAAAGCTGTATGAGTAACCAAAAGGGCCTTTGGTCTTGAAGATACCAGAGGTATCTTCAGACCTAAGTCATTGGATGCATCCAGTGAAAAGTAAAGCTTTCAAAGTACAGTGTCTATATAAGAAAGAAAGCTGAGAAAAGTAAGAGCCAGATGATTTAACTATTCATACTTCCTCTTTCTTTTTACTTGCTTGATAAAATGTTCTGTGAAAAAGCCATATGATGACCAATCTAAAAATAAGTGAGTACTATTGCAGGTTCATTAGAGCAGAAGGCAGCAATTCTTGAGATACTAATTTTGCCTGGGCTGCTGCCAATATCATTAGCCCTGTCATTAGCTCAGCTCTGGTGGCACTAGTAATGACATTTGCAGAGCATGGCTGGGCTGTAGCAATGCCCTGCCAGCTGTTTGTGCCTATTGCAGCTACCCAAGGCACATCCAGTAGTCCCATTCTCCTATTCTTTCATTGGGTAGTATTTACAGGAGTCAAGTGAGAAGAGAGCTTTACACCCTCCAGCGTCATTGCCATACTTTTTTTTTGCTTTTTACTTCAGACTACAACTGTTTGAGGGATATTCCTCAGTGATTTACTGCAAGGTTTCCCTCTTTTCAAGTCTTTCTTACAAAAAGTTATCAGAAACAAGAAGTAGCTGCCAAGATTAGAGATGCTTATTTAGACCCCAGAAGAAGCCTCTCCAAACTCTCAGTCTCCTTCATGTTCAGATTTCATTACTGTTAATTTAAAAGCTGAGAAAGAGTAGGTGTTTTGAAACACTGAAGAAGCCAAGTGCATCAAAAGCCTCCTCTGACTGCAGAGAATATTTTGGCTGCTACTCAGAAGTTACTACCATAATTCAATTATTTTAACTCCAGCTAGGCTTCAGCATTTTGAAAGAAAGACTGGCACAGGGAGGAGAAACATAAAGCACTAGAACAGCAAAACTAAGGTCCAAGCAGCAGAAGGAGAATGTGCTTCCAATAAAATGAAAATATTTCATAGCTAATGACAATAATGCAGGGCTTTTTCTTCTCTAAAGTTCTCACCCTACTTGAAAAGTTTTCCAATACCTTAGCCATTAGGATCCAACAGACCACAGAATAGATGTAAATTCTGGACATAAATTCATGAAGGTCTAAATTATACTTTCAGTTTCATATTCTGATGTTTTATGGATCTAATTTTTTATGATTTATACAAATATAAACCACAGTATTATGTTTGTGAGTTACATAGAGGCTTGATATAGTATTTATATATACTAAATAAAACATACGCCCTTCACTGTCTTATTTTGAAGCACGCTCTAGCAAGAACCAAGAAAAATATTAAATTGAATATTTAACAGTATTTGCATGAAAAATTAATAATAGAATTAGAAAATATTTGTATTTTTTTTCTTCCTTATTTCTCAGGTACTATTTCATTCTTTCAAAGTCAGAAACTAAGGCTGTCAGTATTTTTTTCTGTTATGAAGTCTATGAACAGTGATTGTTAAGGAGATCAGAAGTTCTATCTTGTGAGTTACTTCACATAAACATCAGTTAATGGGGACTTTGATTTGCTAAGCAAAACTTGACAGGAAATTGCATACGCAGCAGAAAAAATGAAAAATTTACCTTTTCATGTCTTCCTCCTCCTCTAATAATTTCCCACAAGTCAGATAAAACAAATTTTATTCATTTCTCCTACAAGGAATATATACTGCTGGCCATATACTGGCAGACTGTTTGCTTGGAGGAGACCTTTTCCTCATGTTGCTCAAATATCTGTGAAAAGGTCAGGTATCCCAGCCAGGTATAACTGGACCCTTCTCAGTACCATGACTTATTTGGCCATCTGCATCTGTCAATACAAATACAGCAAACCAAAGGCAACAACATATTTTGTAAGTGAAAAACAAGTGGACAGGCCATTATTTCTATCTCATCTCATGCTGAGGTAGGTCGAACTAATAAATTTTTAATACCAAATAGCAACAGTGCAGTATTGGTTAGAGCTAATAACAGGCCAAAATAATTGTTCCAGTTCTTACTTACAGAAAAGCTCTCCCAAAGTAAAGAGAAGAAAAGACCACAAAGTAACCATATAGGTTCAGAAGATACTCAACTTACCCACCATCAAATTCTAATTATTAGCACAGTAGCTATACTAGATTGTGGTTTTCCATGGAAAAGAAAATGTATGCTTTAATCACAATGAAGAAATTCCAAACACCAATAACTTCATGATACAGAATTTTGTCTCTATCACTTGTGAAAGTATTTGCAACCTTTTCCTTACACTCTTTTTGTTAAATACTATGATCAAAAACATATATGTCACTTGTGAAAGTATTTGCAACCTAACCCTTTTTGTTAAATACTATGATCAAAAACATATATATCTTTCTTAACCTGCATACACTTTATACTACGATGTATTTCAATACCATTTCCATGCATTTTATTCACTGTGTTTTCCACCATCTGAAGACTGTTTTTAAGAAAACCTAAGCTCATGCAAAACACTTGCAGGATCAATCTCATGCTAGAGATACAACTGGACTAGTCCAATAAGCTTTCTGCACCATCTCAAGCAACTTCATTCAAGGTCCTAAAATAGTGTTATTTTGCTATTATTTTTAATGTCTATTTTAGTGCAATTCAAGTTGTTTGAAAGAAGAGAGTAATTTCAAATGGCTACAAAAATTCAACCATATTCAGTTGGATTAATATAAGTAAAGGTGAAGTCATCATTACAGGCTTTCATTTTTACTCCTGCTGATGGCAAAATGTCAGTGAAAGGTTCCCAGCAACACTTTTGAAATAAGTGCTATTCAGGAGACTAATTCTTGAATGTGAGAGTGGAATCACATCCAGCCTAAGCAGAAGAAAATCACTGCCCTTTCTGCATCTATACAGAAAATACAAAACTTTCTAGCTACGCTTAAAAGACTAAAAGGTGCTGGCATCATGCACAAATCTGCAAGAATTGAAATGTCATGTTCACTCTGGGAGAGAAAAGAATCCTCAGGTGCTCATTACCACTAAAAAGTGTTCCCACAGAAACCAAACCCCAGGCTTTCTCTACATGATCAGCTTTTAAAGGTTAATTAACAATAGGAAGTGATAAAAATTTATAACCTACTGCTTATAATTTTTTAATGGTGTGATTTCCAATTTTTTATCATTGGACTTACACTTGAAATCAAAGTCCCATCTGCTCACATCTCATGAAACCCTGGGGACAAAAAATAAAATTTAATATTCTAAACCTTTTATTCCATGCTGGAGATAGAGAATTCATTCATTTTCCATCCACATGCCCCCAGGATGCAGATTCTATGCAACTTTGAAATAAACATCCTTGAAAACTCTGTCATAATCTACAACACTTAAGCAAAAGAAAATTAGAAACAGTATGTCATGGTTTAACCCCAGCCAGACGCCAAGCCCCACAAAGCCACTCACTCAGTCCCCTACCATTAGAAGCATGGAAAGAATCCAAAGATAAAAGCAGGAAAATTCGTGGGTTGAGGTAAAGGAAGTTCAACACAGAAAGCAAAAGCCTCCCACACAAACAAAGCAAAACAAGGAGTTAATTCATTGATTCCTGTGGGCAGGCAGGAGATCAGACATCCCCAAGACAGCAGGGCCCCAGCACAGGTAGCTGTGACTTGGGAAGACCAACACCAACATGCCAAACATTCCCCCCTCACACCCCCCACTGCTCCTTCATCTCCCCACTTCATACCCTGATCCCCCATGGTCTGGAATATCCCTTTGGTCAATTCGTGTCACCTGTCCTGGCTTTGTCTCCACCCAGTCTCCCAGGGACCTCCAAAATCTTTGTCAGTGTGCTGGTACAAATAGCTGAAAAGGCCTTGGCTCCATATAAGACTTGTTCAGCAATAGCAAAATCATCTCTATATTATCAACCTGGTGATTAGCAGAAATCCAAAATACAGCCCCACACCACCCACTTTGAGGAAAATTACTGCTCTAGCCAAAACCAGAACCGATAATTCAAAAATATCTATTACCTGATCACTTTTGCAATTCAATATATATTTCGTGTAGAAATTTTGTTGCCTTATAAGACTATGGAAGAAAGGTGAGTTAGAACAAAGTAAAACTTTTTTCAGTAACTGAGAACTCTGGACTTGAGGCCTTGCACCTGTTATTTCATATGTGAGGGTTGCACAAATTTGCACATGGATTTAAGGCATTGCAATTGTGCACTACAGAAAAGCAACCAGAAATCTCCAGTCCTGAGAGAACCTTTCTATTCTTCTAGATCATTGCAGCTACTCATGGCTGGAAAAATGTTCACCTACATGATTACACCTGACTTGCACAATGACAACAAGCATCATTTGCAAGATAATTTTCAACCTGAAAAATATAGGCTGTGTCCACAATGCAGTTATAATTCACTGGAAGCATTTGAACATTCACCACAGGAGGGCAATCCTGATACTACAGCAGCAAGGTGTGTACCTGTGTGCGATCTCATGTCCATGCTTTCCCCACTTTCAATTGACAGGGTGCAGTTTCCATACTGGAAGCTGTGTCCTCTTCACCAGCATGCTGATCATGAAAAGGAGTGCTTTTTAACTGAGGATCATTGTTACAGCAGACTTTCCTTTGGCTCCCAGTCTTGTTTCTAAACAGTTCAGGGCATGGACAGATTAGAATTTCTGGAAGAGTTAGTGCTGGTTCTGCAAGTGTGGTTACCCAAAAATATTGAAAACCATCCATGTGGCCAAGTTAAAATGCAAAATTTCTAATATTCAATGGCAGAACATTCTTGATATCAATCCAAATCATAACCAGGATATTGTCATAGGGTAAACAACCCTATGGTAAAAAAAGGAATACAGATCTCTGTATATCAGCAATCAAGTGCCCTGAAATGTCTCAACTCATAGAAGAAACACCTCTTCAAGGAAGAATTTATTCCTTCACTATATTTTGATAGGTCCATGGATCTAAGCGAGCAATTGCACCCCATTTACTTAGGCAGTTAAACAAAAGAAACCTTTGCTTTCATCTTATCTCTAGAAGACATTTCATCGTGAAAAGTGCAACGTACTTTTTTCAAGAACACTAACATTTTGAATCCATGGATATCCATTAGATTTTTGCTAAGCAAAACAGTTAAATACGTCTGCTGAAATTTTCATAGCCTAAAAGTAACATCACTCCATGCTGCCAGCACAGAGTTTGGAACATACATTAGAACAAAATACTGTCAAAACTGAATTGCCAAAAAGCAAAAATAAAGGATTAAAGATGGCAGACCAAGTCAGAGATGTGAACCAAGTAACCCACCTTATTGTGAGAATGCTTCCAAATACCACCAGGAGGTATCAACTTATTCCACCATGAAAGCACTGAGTCATGTCACAACAGTAAGAAGTAATATTTAAGAAAGACTGTGTTTGTAATTTTTTATATTCTATTGGAAACAGAAGTTCCACTTATGATTAATAGCAGAATCCTGGTGCCTTCTGATCTCACATCACCATAATCTGACATTGCCTGACTTCAGCAGAGCTGTTATTACTTGTTTTCCTTTGACAACAGACAGTCCTTTTATTTAAGAATTAGAAGCTTACTGCTTTTGCATTGCTCTAATAGGGCTACTCAGGGGAACATTTTTTTTTCATGTTTCATGTCTACACTGTTTTCCTGAAATGCTTGAAATTCAGACAAATGTGTTTTGAAATGCTGGGTCTTGAGAGTATATATATGCACACAAATGTACCCACTCACTCACACTCTGCTTGCACAGAAACAGAGCAAGCATCCAAAACAAAAATTTTGCTTTGAGGCACCTTTCTGATGCACAAACACCAGAGGCTCAATGCAAGTTGTCAGAAAACTGCAGTGAAAGGCTCCTGTTCAAGGGTACTGTATTAAAGTTCAATGGTATCTGAATGTCACTTGGGCTCTAGGGCTGTCCACAGGGCAGTCATTCCACAGAGTGTTTCATGTAAAGTGGGATACATTCCAGTGCACTGTGACCCCTCCTTGTAGACACCAGGTCACAAACCAGTGGGGAGGGCTGCAGAGCAAGGACCTGCATACATTTATGTTAGATAGGCATCTAGCTTCTTAATATAGGTATTCCATCCTCAGCATGCTCCTGTGTTAGGCTGCCTGACAATATCACAAGAGATTGCTCATACTCAAAGAAACTTTCGTATATTTAAGGTGTTTTGCTTTGATCTTGAAAAGAAAATATTCAGCTTTGCTTTCCACACAGGTTAAACATTCGGACATAGACATGTAGGAGTGCTATTTCAAGGATCAGAACAACAAAAATTAGTTAAAAATAAAAATGCCCCAAAGCTATTTCTTGCAGTAACTGAAATCTTCAATACACAATGATGAGGGGAAGAGTATTGAACCTTAGAGAACCTTTATTAACTACTTTTTGGACCGGGAATACTAATCCTATTGCTAATTTTTGAAATATTGGGTCTTTAAACCCAACAGTTGCTCAGAAATGTATATCTTGTCTGGGTCCATTAAGATTCTGTATATCCTACAAATCATCATAAATTAAAAATACTATTCTTACAGAATTATGTATTAAGACTCTTGAATCTGATGCTGTGCTGAATCTGTTTCTTCAGTACCATTGCTTTGTGTACATTCTTTTTCAGACAAGAAAAGTCAAGAGTTACTAAAAATCCAAATACCATGTTCTGAACATCATCACAATAGCCAACACACTCCAATACCAAAAGAGAAATCGGCAACAGCAAGTGTCACTGTTTACTTCCCTCTCTATCACTCAGATATGAGATCAGCAACATCCCAAAAGCTGAATCTTACAAGGAAAAGGTGACATGTTCATTTTAGGGACAATGATTTCACAAACCTAAAGTCTGGGTTTTCTTTCTGAAAGCAGTTTCAAGTAGACTGGGAGACATTACAAATTATGTTTTAGAGCAAACTTTTTTCTCTTGTGTATAAATTTTAAAAATAATCAGATTTGTCTCATGTTATGTTCATCTACAACATTTTTTTTCCAAATATTTTCTTGATGCGCTGGGAGACATAGATCGCTAAGTCCTCTGACCTTCTGCCCAAAGATATCTTCATATTTTTTTAATGTAGAGGAAAATGTGCAAAACTGCGCATCTGATTCTGTGTGGAAGAACAGGCTCTTCAGAGTGTGAATAGAGTGAAGACTAAAGCAAACATTCATTATTGTAGAACAGCAGTTCCTGATATCCACAGCTGCCAATAAATACTTTTTTTTTTTAAGTATAAGAGGATTTTGCTAGTTTATCTTGAGTCTACTTGTAATTGCTGAATGGTTTGAGGTTGGAAGGAGCTCCTGGAGATTACCTGATCCAGCTGCCTGCTCAAGCAGGACTACAGAGATCCAGTTGCCCCAGACTATGTTCAAATGGCTTTTGAATATCTCCAGAGAGGGAGACTCCACAATATCCTTGGGCAACCTGTGCCAGCTGTGGACTCTCCATCCCTGGAGATAATCGAAACTGTCAGGATACCATCCTGGGCAACAGCCTCTGGATGACTGTGATTGAGAAGGAGCCCTGGACAAGTTCCCAGAGGGACTAATGACCCAGTATATGGGGATTAGAAGGTTCAATTCAAGGCTTATTTATTATTCAGATACTGAATTAGGCAGCCAGATATTGGCATTAAAAAGAATGGAGCACGATCAAAAGCTACACTTTTAACTACTATATGTTCTAGGAAATAACAGTCTTGTTCTTAGGAGAAAAATACCCAAAATTTTTCAGTTTCAATCTTGCCTTCAGAGTATATCCAGTACATTTTCACTGTTAGGCTTGGGTTTTGGCGATTTTTTTTTCTTTTTGGCAGAGGAAAAAAGCATGTAGTTGCATCCTAGAAAAACAACTGCAGAAAGTGACTAGAATATTCTAAATAAAATACTATTTTTCCTTAAGCATTAAAAAACCTTCCTAATTATATATGTACCTAGGAAGATATTCCATCTTCAAGAAGCACTTAGAATGTCTTGGTTTTCTCACAAAGCTTCCCTTCTGTTTCTAATTCTATAATTACTCAAGTGGTCCCAATTGCAACTGAAAGCCTTACATAGAGATTTAGGTTAATTTCAAAATTAAATTTTTAAAAAACCCATTATTGAAATAGACTTTGCCAAATGGAATGAAAGTGAAATGGAAATTATTTCTGTAATGTGGAATTTTTAAACTTCTCTAATGTAGTCTACTGCTGCCTCCTACCAATTTAGCATCCAAACTGCCTCCTGAGATTTTGAGGTTCTTATAAACTCTGTTGTTCTCTTCTATCAGCAGCCAGAGTACTGACAACTTCACAGCATTTACAAGTGTCCCATTTCTCAAACACCTCAATGCAGACATAGCTTCTGGAGGATGGAGGACCTTTGACATTTAGATCCCTTCTTCACTGCCTTTAATTAAAATTATCATACCCTAAGAGTCTGCAGACTGAGTGCATTTCTTTAGGTGATCATCACCAAACCTACCCTCATTAGGATTCTAATGGGAGATCTCTGCAAGGAAATAATGGAAATTTGATCACCCAGATCAAATCACATGGAGAATTTCTATCAGAATCCAGAGACTGCCAACTCCAAATCCATAACAGGAGAGCAGGAAGTTCTGTGCTTTCTGTACAAGTGGTCAACATTCCAGATTTTACTCAGTTAATTCACAAAGGAAAGGAGTATGCATTTTCATAGGCCTTGAATATATTATACATGTTATGAAAAAAAAACATCTGAAGCCATAATTTTCATAAAGATGTTATGTCTGGAGAATGTGGCCCTCTGGGTTCTTCACACAATACCCAGAAAAAGAAATTAAACAAGAAAATGCTAGCAATTTTACTTGCTCATAGAATCACATCTGATACCACCTTGGGAGATAGAGCTTTTGTTTGATATCCACCTGTTTGACCTGTCAGAATAAAAATACAGCAGTTGCAGCAGATGTGAGTCAAAGAGAAAATATCACTGACAGTGACATCTTTGTCAGGAAGGACAACTTTCCTGCTGAGAGAGTTATGCTAATTACCTGGAAATTCACAGCTGTTGAATACCAACCTCAAGATGTTTGAAAGCAAAAGCAGATATTTTAAGAAAAAAAAATAGTACTTTGTACCAGTAAATTTGTCTTCAAAGCAAAAATGTAACCAGCTCTGCTTGAAGTCCTTTAAGCTTCAGCCAGACTTTTACACTGACCTCCAGTATAGCTGATGTCTAACAAGAACCACAATTCTGCTAAAAATTAACAATCTCACCTCACTTGCAATTCATTGCATATTTATCTGAAAGCCAAGTTTTACTCTCAAGGAAATGCAAAAATATCTTAATTTAGAAAACAATTTTTTGCACTTGAGAAACCACAGTAAAATTAATGCTGCTAAAATCAGCTCTAAAATAAGGTTCTGTACATATAGTTCAAAAAGATCATTACAGGAATGAGTAATGACCTGTCACAAGTCTCTCATTTGACTAAAGAGCAGTGGATATTTGCATGTTCAAAATAAGGCAATCACACCATGTCTCCATTTCAGCCCTGGTCTCAAGACAAAACCAGAAACAAGGCAGTTTTGAACTCACAGTCCATCACAACACTTGATCTTTCACAATTATAGGAAATACATGGCTTAAGTTGTGAATGCAAACACAAGGGGACATAACTGGGGAGAGGGGATGGGGGAGTGCATAAGGAATAACTGAATATCCAAAACAATTTCTAAACTCTCAAGCCAAAGCCTATCTGCTACTTGCTACCACTATGGACTGATTCCATATTTTGATAACATCTACACAAAAGCAGCACCTCCTGAAATTCACCAACTCACAGAAAAAGAGATGAGACATAACCACAGATTAGAAAACTCATCACAGAATATACTTCTGCACATAGACTACTATCAAAAATAACCAGGGACCTGAGGTTCCACAAAGAGGAGAAATGTTCCCAAAAGTGATTCCCAAAAGTTGCCAAAAACAGATTGTCTAGAAAAAAGAGGAGAGCTAGGAGACACAAAGAAACTGATCAGTGCTGGGGAAAAACCTGGAGATGAAGGATGTACGGAGCAAAATGCCAGTGGTGCGCAAGAACCAGAGTCTTTAATACCTGCAACTGTGGGACAGTGAGCATCCCCACAGCAGCAACCACAACCTCCTGCCCAGCCTCCCCAGACCCACAGCAATCTCTTTGCCAGGAACAGAAAGCAAGACCTAGAGAATGCAGCATTGTGTAAGAGTGAGGAAGGTCATGAGAGCTAGAGTCAAGCAGGGCAAAAGATCTCTGCTCATCTGTTCTTAGATTTACCCACCCCAGCATCTAGATCTGCACTAAATTTACTTTGCCTAACCCATGACAAGATATTTTCCAGCCCAGCTCCAAATCCTACCTTTTTTTTTTTTGAGTTAAAAGTTCTGTCACTCTCAGGGTAGTGAATACATTTTCATTTTTTTCCATCCTTTAAAACCTTGGGTTTATCCAAATCAAGTGTATGTAGTGAATGACTAATATCTCTGCCTTGCTAGAATAGTGACATTTACACATCAGGTTACAGAATGGCTGGTTTTAATTCAAAACCCAATATTCAAATTAATATCAGTACAGCATTCTGGAAACCTGGATAAAAAGATCCAGACATCTGTTTACTTTTATAACAGACTCTCCCATTTTTATGCAACCACTTTCCTCACCTATCTTTCCTCCATAAGTAAAGCCTCTACAACAGAGATCAAGATTTACACCACGTGTCAGAGAATAATTAACATGTAGTCAGAATAACAGGTATATATTTATCACCTAAGGTTATTTTCCATTTTATTTTCAGTAATTTTTCATGTGAATTGTAGATAAAGCAAACATCATTGAGGAGCTTGAAAAAAATAGAATCATATTATAAGAACACCTGTTAGTGCTTCTAAATAAAATACCTTTCTAAAACAGAATCCAAAGAGATGGAATAGGCTACCATTTCAGCAAGAAAAAATAATTATGCTTTCAGAGAAAAAGGTTCATCTTATGAAAACCTGCTCTCTTTCAATAACTGAAATGAACATGTATGACAAGATGAGAGCTTGGAAATTAAGACTCTAAGATATAATCGCAGGCAGACTCATCTATAAGTCACTTTTGCCAATTTGCACAATCAATCTTTCCTCTCTATTTCAGAAAGAGTTTTAACAAAAAAAAACCCCAAACCATTAATTAAAAATTTTCATCAAGTATGATATCTGTATTTATTATTTTACTAAAACTTAAAGAAGCCATAGTACATAGAGAAACATACTAAAACAATCATTCCTCACCACATCTGAAAACTGATTTAATCTGCTGCCAAAACATCTCATGTTTCACTTATTTCATTCAACACTACTTTGCACTACTTTCTGTGTCTCCATAGATGACTTATCTCATGGAAAATTGCCAGGATAAGCAACTAAGGATATTTATACTTAGCATGATTATTCCATTCATTCTCTTGGTTAAAAAGTGTGACTGTAAATAAAAGCCTTCATCCCAAAAGTGCAATGAAGCATATTTGCTAGAGGTTACTCCAGACTAAAGGGTAAGATTTTTTACTCTTCTAGTTGAACATGATGTCACTGAAGGCAGAGCCATGTCACTATCCAGCAGTTGAAAATATGATCAATATATCTGGGATTTGAAATTACTCTTAAGATCTGTGCTTATAAGATAGAGAATCTGCAAGGCGATCACTTTTTCTAGTTCTTGAATAACAAAGGAAAGCCACCATAAAACTTCACAGAGCATAATTTCTCACTGAAATATCAATTTACAAACTTTATACTCTTAATGCTATTTGTATCAAAGATAGCCTGCTAAAATTTAGACTGACTTTTGGTCTTGTTCATTTATTGACACCTATAGTCTTCACCTCACTAGTATATTATTATTATTTCCAAGTAATGAGTTGCTGGTTAGTAACAAAGAAGTTCACTCCAGATACTAGAGTGACTGCATTTGTGGGAAACAGAAGAACAATTGGTACTCCTTAACTTCTGTAAGAAATTGGACATGAGCCAGCAATGCACACTCAGCCCAGAAATTCAGTTGTGTTCTGGGCTGCATGAAAAAAAAAAAGAAAAGCATGGCCAAAATTTGAGGGAGGTGATTCTTCCCCTCTTCTCTGCTCTGATGTGAGTCCACATGGAATACTACTTGTGCCTTTGAGATCCACAAGTAAGACATGGACCTGGTAGAGTGGGCCCAGAGGAGGGTCCCAGAAATGGTCAGAGGGCTGGAGTGCCTCTCCTATGACTCCAGATTCAGAGTGGGACTGCTCAGCCTGGAGAAGAGCAGACACCAGGGAGACATTATTACAGAGCTTGAATAAGTAGAGGGTGTGTAAGAAGGTGAAGCAAGACTCTTTACAAGGGTCTGTAGTTACACAACAAGGGCACCAGTTTTAAAGTAAAAGGAGGGGAGATATAAGGAAGAAAGTCTTTATGAAGGATGGTGGCTGCCCAGTGAAACTGTGCATGCCCCATTCTTGAAAATGGCCAAGGTCAAGTTGGATGTGGCTTAGAGCAACCTGGTCTAAGTGGACAGTTTCCTTGCTTATTGCAAAGGTGTTGAACCAGAGGATCTTTAAATGTCCCTCCCAATCAAACCATCTTATGATTTTATGACTTCTTCCTTTAACTGAATAATCTAAACACTTTATAGTTCTCAATCATATTTCCTTCTTAATAACATAAAGGTCTTGTTTTGAATTGTACAATTGAATTGTACAGTTCTTGATTGTTCTTCATATTCCCTTTTGCACTGAACTTGCCTCTCCATACCAAAGTGTTTTTATATATATGTATTAAAAAAATATATATAAATAAACATTACCGTGTGGTCTGCAAACAAACCTTAATTCATCATCATTGACATTTATATTTATTTTTATTCATAACATGTTACCCTTCTTATAGGTTACTGCATGGCACCACAGCCCACTCAGCACCTTCAGCAAAGTCTCACAACAGCTGTTCTGCTGTGCCTGAGAGAGCTGGTGTTCTAGACAGGAAAAATTTCTCTCTTTCCAAGTTTTTTCTTCATACCAGAATGTAATTTTTAAGAAATGTATATAAATTAAGCACCTACCTCTGACAGGTGCTTGATTTTCATCCCAGATACTTATGATTCAATATTTTTTAATAATTCAATAAATAAATAAAAGAAACCTGTGCAGGTGCAGGGAAATTTAAGTGTTATTTGGAAGTATTTTCCATACAAGAAAAAAGTTGGGACCCCTTATTCTAAAAATACAGGTTGCAATTTTTCAAGTGGCTTTAAGTAGAATTGACTGATAGCTTCTGGCTTTTAACACATTTTTCGTAAAAGGGCTATATAGGCTCAAGTTTCAAAGAGAAGAAAAGTAAACAGAATCGCTAACAAAACTTCACATCTCCTGTTCCCAGCTGTCCTAAAGCATGAAAATGTCCCCCACAACTGGATTATTATTCTTCTAAGACTTCTCATTACCTTTTCATATCAAAATGACACAGTATTTCTAGAAGCGTAGGAGACCTACACCTAAGTTTCCAAACCTTGACATTTCATTCAAGCACTTAGACACAAATGAAAAACACCAGCCCTCAAAAATTGACAGCAGTGGTTATATAAGTGAACTGTTGACTGCAGTAAACAGTAATCATATTAAAAAAAAACACCCAAATTAAAATCAAGCATAAGACTTCCATCAAGCAAATGGAAGAATAGTCTCCCTCCTGTCTGTTGTCAGACATTTACATGGGTAATTCAAATCCCCATGAAAGCTTATAAATTCCCATTGTTTGCAAAATAAAAAAATAAAAACAAACCCGTTGTAAGTCTTCTATGCAACTAGCCAAAACCATGGGAACAAGCAGAAAACAAAAGAAAAAAAATAAGATACACAAATTCTGCCCAAAAATGCAAACTGTACTATTACAAAATATTAAGTCAGGTTGGATAACTAACAAATATTTTTTGTTAAATTCAGTTCAGTGAATTAAAGTCATCCCACCTTGTTAGGGACAGAAGCTGTTTTCACTTCCCATCTGCTGAGGGGCTCTTCTGCAGCATGCCAGTGATCCCTACTAAATTCAAAAGCTGATGTGTCTGTACCACAGCACTCTCTCAGATGCCATTTGACAAAGCATCTTGTAATCCTACTCAGACAGAACAGATGTTTTGGATGTCTCTTTTCCACCAGTAATTCTTCCAAATAAGACAGGGTATATATGAGTGAATTACACATACAGAGCTGTTACTAAGGATGTCAAACTTTCATTGATTTACAAAGAAGAAGGCACAAGTTCCTCACTGCTCTCCACAATGTCCAACAATGAACAATGCCCTGGGAATTGTTACAGCCATTTTTTGCACAGGACACAGCTGCAGGCTTTTCCTGGCCTGTATCCATCTGCAAGTGTCACTATGGCTCAGGATTATCAAGGCAGCACCAAATTTTCACACTGCCTTGCAAACTTTTCATCAGCCTCTAAGTCCACTTTAAAAGCCCATATACACAAAAGTTAAAATGAAACTGTCTAAGAAGATTTAATGGTTTACTAGCACCATTTTAAAATACTTTTAAATAGAGTATTATGGTACATAATCTTATAACAGGCATTGCTTGAGGCTTGCTAAAAGCTTTTGTTAGGCTTGTTGTTTCTGCAGAAAATGGAGACAGTCAAACATATTTTCAAACATGAAGACAAACATGTCTTCAGTCCTTTTCCATTTAAACCATATTTAAAATTACATCAGCTTTATGTCAAGAAATTGAATGACACAAACATACAGCGTTTTGTATTTAAATTAAATGGCAGAAGTGCCTCACTGAAGAAAACAGTTTAAAAAGTAGCTTATTTTTAACTTTGTAGATTTTTAACAACAAAACTGAGTGGGAAAAGAGTAGGTTAAACCTGAATTGTGAAATATACATAGTTAAGTATAAGAGGAAAAAAGAAACTACAACATTATCTAAATTCACAATTGACTTAGTTGGAGCATGCTCAGGTTCTTCCATCTTCATATATGACTTTTCTGCCAGGAAATGCTCAGTTTTTATTTATATTGAAGCCAGCTCTGCTTCAAGAAAGTACTATGTAATAATTGCTACAGGGCTGTGTTAAACACTACTGTTATATGGCCCTTTAGGGCTTTAGATGTGCTTCTGAGCTGCTTGAAAGTTTGAGACTGAAGCAAACCACTTGGCTGACATTCGTGATACAAGTTCTGATAGCAATCCCTGTCTTGACAGAGAGGATCTTTCAAGTGCAGAAATAAAAGGTCCAGATATCAACACTGCTTATCTTCTCCCCCCTAGCTTGAGCTGATCTCCTTAAAAATAACCCAATTAAATACCAGCAGGTCTGAAGTAGGGCCACTGACAGCATGTGCCTGGTCACAAGTCCCACAAGAAGCCAAGACAACACAGTCCTGATGCAGATGCCAGAGGAAGGACAGGACCTCTGTGCAACTCCAGTGGTTCAAAAGGTCTCAATAGCCTGGATATTGCTCCATGGAAAGAAAATACTGACCCAGCAAAAACACAGTTGGAGGACAAATTTCCATTGCCATAGAGAAATATGAGCCCATGAGGCCAGAATTTAACTACAGATTTTAATAACTCAAAATACATTTTTTCAGGTCTTCAGCATTTTAACAGCTTTGTTTCAATTAGTTTAATCAAACTGTATTTCAAGAAAAGTATTTATCTTAACACAACACAAGACATATTCATTTCTCCCATGCATGAGAATTAAGGATTTACAATACCACACATAACATAAGGCAAGGAAAAACCAGCCTGGACTGTAATGTGAAAACACATAGGTGAGAATGGCTGCTGGGCAGCAAAATATTTGGAATTCAGGTTTTGCTGTGCCTTGTCCTAAGAACTTGCAAGTCTGCTGCTTCTCACCTACTGTGTTCTTATTTGACAGTCTCCCATCTGCTTCACTCCTTAGATTTTTCATGCCTTTGCACCTATTAATTTATCTGGTCTCTCCTTTGTCAGCTAGCACGTGTCCTGAATGAGTGGAGGCAAGACAAAACAAAATACACTTTTTTCCCCCCTCACATCAGCATTTTTCCATTCTTTTTGACAAACCCTCTACTGTCACCATTATTTATTTTGCAGCACTACAAATCCTCATGCTTTCATTCACATCTCATTCACTAAACTTTGATCAGCATGAAGGACAGCTAAGTTTTCTTTGTCCAATGGCTTTTAGCACTCACTCACACTCAAGACCTTCAAACTGTCAGTTCTCACAGCACTGCTTTCTGGAAACTCTAATAAACATCTGTTCAATCTCTCTCTCTATTCACATCACATCTTTCCTTCAAACCTCTACAGTACTTTCCTCCACGCTTCCATGTTAGATCAGGTCTGGTCTTAAAGGTTTACCATCCTAAATTAGCCCTTGGACCTTGCTTCTTGTCACAACAACTTAGTCAGAAACGCCCATTTGTCTCCTTCTCCTGCTACTTTTTCACACTCCCTCCATGCTGCCCACTCTTTAAAAAAAAAAAAGGAAAAAACCTTCACACTCCAATATGCCATCCCCCTCCCCCACACACGCACTCTCATTCAAAATCCTCCTGAGATCTATTTTTGGTGAATCTTAATAAAAGTCACAGTTCTTCAACCCCAGTGTTGACCAGACAGTATCCTGAAGACCTAAAGAGAAAATTTAGGTCTTTCCATTCTGCCAGAGCTTCTCCTTGTATCTAGCTTCTCAAAATCTCTGCTCCATCCTCATGTCCTCTGCAAATGATGCAGTTCTCACCTTTTCTGTGCAGTCATTACTTTGCCAATATATAAATCACTTTAGAAGACATACTTCTGAAATGGTGCTTATTTTGTCTCAAAACTGATTTGTGATTTAGCTAAATTGTTTTAAAGTTCACTTCCATAATTGGTACTGAAATTCTTAAAACCAGAGATGATTTCCCACTTCTGTTGAGATTACAGAGGATACAACATGAATTTCAAGCCCATCACATCTAAATTTTTCCCTTTTTTTTTTTTTTGCATTGTATAATGATTAACCATTTCAAGCCCATCACATCTAAATTCTTCCCTTTTATTTTTTTTTTTTTGCATTGTATAATGATTAACTTTTTTTAAGAGCCAAACAGCTATTACATAGTCAATAAAACAAGAGATAAATCAAATTACATTCCCAACTGCAGAGGTAGAGTCTTTTTAAAACTCAGAACAGGTAAAGTTCTAGAATGATTAAGAGAAATAAGCAAGTGTTCCTTCAATAAAGGGTAGACAGTGCCTTTAGATAATTGTGTTTGATTCTACTGAAAAAAATACAGCAGTAAACAACCAGGTGATAGTGAGAAGATACAGTCTTGGACTACAATGCATAGACTATTATGGTTTTTTTCAGTCTTCCAATATGAAAGCTGCTTATGCCTAAGACTAAAGTGAAAGATGTCCTTCCTCATTTGCATTGTAAATGCCCGCAGCTACTCCCACAGCCAACACCAAGAGCAAACCTGTAGAGTAATTCAGAATAGATTTCTTTGCTGCAGCAAATTCAGTGCCTGCTGTCACTGCAGCAGAGTTTTCTGAAGTGTTACTCAACTGACAACTTAGAACAAATTTTGAAATAACCTCATTATAAATTACAATTAAAATCCCGTGATTAAGTCCATTGTTTTGACAATTCTATGAATTCTCTATGAATTTCCTAATTAATAGTTGGAAGCCACTTTCCTGCTTAATCTCAGGAGGAATAAGTAGTGTGAATTACCTCAGTCCTCCCACAAGTTCCTTAGAGAGGGCCCCATGAGAGTAGGCTCCTTCTCCTTCCTGGAAGGACAGCCCATTGAAATGTAATACAAACCAAAGAGTGTGTTGCAAAAAGAGGATTCCATTATCTCTTTCATCACATTCTGATTCAGAAAAGTTTTCTGTTTCTATTTCTCTTCCTGACTAAAAATAAGTGCTATTGCTTTACCACTCCAGGCTTTTGGCTCAGAAGAGCTGCTGAGACCTTATTTAAAGTTGTTCTCATGTATTGTAGAGATCTTGCTCAAAAATAAGTGCTATTGATCACCACTCCAGGCTTTTGGCTCAGAAGAGCTGCTGAGACCTTATTTAAAGTTTTTAAAGTTGTTCTCATGTATTGTAGAGATCTTGCTATGAAACCAACTGTAATGACATGACTGAACATCAACAGCATTGCACATCATATTTCCTTACAAAAATAGTTTCTAAACGTTTGTCTTCCCTTGTAAGACTAATTTGAACAGTCTCACAACACACCTAAAAATTGTTTATACTCAGAAATCATTGATATCTCATATCAGCAGCTAAGTTGATGCTGTGAGCAGAGCCAATTCAAAAGAAAGCATTTATTTTCTGCATAAGTTTTCTGCAGCCATTGGACCACTTTTAAAGATGTCTTCATCAAGAACACATAGATTCAACACAGACATCTAACCTTGTTTTCACAGAAAAAACAAGTAACAGAGCTACTCTAAATCTAAGCCTGTAAGAGATGCAATCTGTCTTCATTAATAGCTATATATTCCATTTCTCTCTGGACAGAACCTGAGTGAATTACCTGAAGTTGTGTCAGGGGAGGCTGAAGTTGGATATTAGAAGTTTCTTCACCCAGAGGGTCACTGGGCACTGGAACAGGCTCGCTAGGGCAGTGGTCACAGCACAAGCCTGAGAGAGTTCCAGAAGCATTTGGACAACACTCTCAGGCACATGGTGTGACCCTTACAGATGGCTCTCTGCAGGGCCAGGAGTTGAACTCAATGACCCTTTTGCACCCTCTCCAACACAGCTAATCTGCAACTTGGACACATCCAAACACTTGAGTAAGACGTACTATTTCTTATGGAGATATGCAAAACATATTTTCATGGTTGATCTTTCATCATCAAAATGAGTGTCTGCCATGCACAAGCTGCCCACCTGTCACAGTTTAACCCCACTGAACACTAAGCCCCACAAAGCTGCTCACTCACTCTCCCACCTGCAGGATCAAGAGAATCCAAAGTGTAAAAGGTAAAATATTCATAGGTTGAGGTAAAGAAAGTTTAATAGGGAAAGTAAAACCCACACACAAGCAAAGCAAAACAAGGAGCTAATTCATTGATTCCCATGGGGAGGCAGGAGTTCAGACATCCCCAAGACAGTAGGGCCCCATCACAGGTAGCTGTGACTTGGGAAGACCAACACCAACATACCAAACATCCCCCCCCATTGCTCCTTCTTCTCCCCACTTCATACAATGAACATGATCCCCTATGGTCTGGAATATCCCTTTGTTCAATTCGTGTCACCTGTCCTCCTGTGTCTGCCCCCAGTCTCCCACACACCCCCAACTTGTAGCACATTATGAAAAGCAGAAAATATCTTGACTCTGTGTGAGTCCTGCCCAGCAACAACAAAAATCTCTGTATAATCAACCCTACATTCATCACATATTCACAAAATTAACTCAACCCCAGCTGAAACCAGCATATCACCTCATAAACCCTCAGTAGTGTCATGAGCCTACCAGCTGTTTGCAAGAAAGAAATGTCAGTAAAACCATTAGAACAATTCATTTATCTGTTGACCCTCTTCCTGATAAGGTCTGAGACACCTCTGAAAATCATGGGAAATGGCCATAATCCTAATGAGATTTTCAAGATCTCATGTGCAGAGGGAGACAGTACCACTCCACAACTAAATAAATAAGAGAGCAAAATTCGCCTAAAGAAATGGACATTCCCTCTCATATTCGTTTACAGTGAACAGGCATTTATTATGCTTGACTTGTTTAAAAAGAAATGCAAGCAGCTGGTTGCTATTTATTTTAAGTACCTAGCATGAAGTTTTCCATGAAGTGACTGTCTCCTAACAAGACATGAAAGCAGCAGGTGTCGAGACCTGATCTTCCTCCTCCCAGCATGCAGTAATGTTAAATGAAAAAACATTGTAATTTTCAGCTTACAACATTAGAACAACAAATCTGTTACTGTGCTGAAAGCCAGACAACTTAAACAAGGAGCCTTTACAGCTCTTCAGGTACTTTCACTTCAGTGCCTTTTAAGAGACCAGAAAACATAGAACTATAACCCTTTTTTCACTTTTATTTCTTTGATCTTATGGCTTTATGCAGCATGGCAGGTTTGGACAGAGAAAGCGAGAAAAATTGGTGGAACATGGACCATCAGTGTCTTTTTGGGCAAGGCTAGACTTTGTGATCTTTTATATGGGTTAAGAGAATACTGCATGGTCCCTGAGCCACGCACAGGAGAGGGGCTGAGTGCCACTGGTTCTCTGGGCAGCCAAGAGCATATCCATGAACTGTGAAGGAACAACTCTCCAGCAAAGGAAATTGTTCATTAATAGAGATCGATCAGCCTTCAGAAGAAGTGACACTTGAAACATTCCTATTTTAAATAACAGCAATCATATTTTGGGTTTTCTTCTCTACAATGCTTTAGCCCATTAGCAATGGACACAGGAGGAGAGCACTGACATTCCATGGCAACATTGCTGATGTTACAGATTACATGTTTGTGCAAAGGCATTGCATAACATTGCTGCTGGCTACAGACAGCAAAATCTACATCACATGCCTACAGTCACATCCTGTAACCACTGGAACATGAGAAAACAAAAAACTGAAGAAGTTGTCAGACAACTACTGCCACAGCTCACATCACACAAACAAATACTGCCTGATGTCACAGTCGATCTCTTGTAAAAGGATTATCCCTTTGAGTGTAAACTCAAACAGCTTTGAGCTGTTAGAGTGACATATCAGGCTGAAATTCAAAAGGAAAAAGCATCTTCTCTTTAACTTTGTTACATGTAGAGTTATAAACAGGACTCCATAAAACTTTATATTGGCCTTTTATCATTTCATTAAGGGCACCCGGCCACAGTATTACCAATTCCTCTTCCCTCTTTGTGCCACGCTTTGAAAAGGTTTGCAGAGCACTAATGATACAGGTTTTCCTACAACGGAGCTTCTGTTGTCAGCTACAATTTCACAGCTATCCCCCTGCTAGCACTTCATGTTGCAGGAGTTTTGTAGAGTGTGCAAGACTTGCTTCCTAGCTGTTTTAAAGCCACAGGAGGTTCATATCTTTTGCAGGAGAAAAATGATGAACTGCAGAAGCAGAGTCTTGGCAGAACACATCCTGATTTCATGTGCGTCTCTAGCATGACAGTAAAAGGTGGTAGCAAGACAGCACAGATTTCCTCAACTAATGGTTTCTACACCTGTTTTTTTATTAAGTTTTCAACACTGAGGAATGCATCTGTGTCTTTGTCCATCTCCTGTTCCTGTTCTGTATCCTGCATCTGGTCTCTTACGCTTTTTCATGGCACTTTTTACTTTCAAGAACATAGAATATTCCAACATATTTTTAAAAGCTTTGATTTTCACAGCTCAGTCCTTTCTACAAAAATTAGAGCAATATAATTACTTATACATTGATTATAGCAGAGCATAAGTCAGCCTGACCTTCACATCAGATACTTCCCAGTATCCTTATTAATTACCATTTATTCATGGTCATAGCTATGAAGCTTCAAGTAATTATTATTTTATGTTTGGCTGTTCCACTCCTGAAAGTCAGTCTTCCTTTTTGCTTTTCAAATCTGTGGCATATCTACTGGAAAATTTCAGGTTCATAAGAAACTATTCTTTCTTTCCAATGCAGTAATCCCTCTCCATCCCTCACATTATCTTTATGCTCTGCCTAAAAGGTGCATATTTGGTAGGTTTTCAGACACAAAAGGCACTTTTTTAGGAACACAAAAAAACTTTTATAGAAACCTCATATTAAATCTTATTTTTTTGTTTCTTGCCAATGTCACTACAAGGTCCCAAGCGAACTGGACAAGAATCCAGGCATGTGCTAACACACAGCAAGGTCCAAGTACCACAAGTCCAAGAGGTTAATATTTTACTGTTACAAGTGCCAGTGCTGATACGAGCACTGGCAGACATGCACTAGCAGACATGTTCAAAGGTTCTACCTAGAACAGGCTCATATATTTGCATTTTAAATATGATATAAAGATGCAGTTTGTTACAGCAGAAACCATCTCAGCAACATCTTGCTTAAAGTTTACAGAGCAACTGTAAAAAAAGTTTCAATTAGGAGAACAACCAGAGAAATCTGTCAAAAGTCAAGTAAAAATTTGTTATAAAACAAGACGTACTGTTCTTTATATTGACCATGAAACAATGATTACATATTAGTAAGTGACTAAATCAAACAAATACGAAAGAAAAAGCATCTACTTGTATGCAAAATAATTCTCAAAGCAAGTTTAAGAAAATGAAGAGGGACAGTGTACATTGCTGAGCATGACTCTCCCAGACTATTCCATCTATAATAAATATAGGAGCAAGATAATTTATTCATAATGTGAATCAAGAACTCAAGTAAAGAATAAGGAACAGAAAGAAAATTACAGTAGCTGAAGTCATTGAAGTGCTGAGGGCTCCAAGATGTGACAAAAGTTGGCTTGACATACAGTATCTGTTCTGTGAAATAAGATTATTCAAAGTGTAAACTGAAAGAAACACAGTACATGTTCATTACACTTTGGCTTCACAGAAGTTCAAACAGCTTAGATTTCCTTCTTTACATCTCTTACAGTCTGAGAAGCAACAGAACTCTGTACTGTCAAGGAAAACTAAAAGGATATAACTAACTGTTTCAAATATTACAGACAATTTCTAAAGAGGGATTTGAGCATCTCTAAACTATTTTGAGCTCCACTTCCAATACAACAACCCAGTTCTGGTTTTCACCAGCAGTGAGGTTTAAGTACATTCTAAGATTAAGTATGCTGGGGTTTTTATCAAAAAATAAAAAATATTTGGACATACTTCTACTCAATAAGACATATAGATTATTCTGTCTTCTCTAAGAATTATAATTTATTTATTAATTTATATCCAGGTTAAGTTAGTGGTTACCAGACATTTTAGAATTTTTTTTGCCCTACCCACGAGTAAATGTAGCAGTAGAACCAACACATGCCTTTAGATGCAAAAGAGTTTGCTCATGCACAAGTAGGACCATTGTAAAAGCTAAGATGATGCCCGTCTTAGGTCCATCTTGTGCTATATGGATTTTCAGGTTTTTTTGTAAGCTACCTTATGTAGGTTTTATTTATTCATTTTTGAAATGAGATTAGGTAGCAGTCACTTAAAGGTAGCACACAGAGAAGATGGACCCAGACTCCTCTGCAAGGGCACAGAAGCAAGGAGGTTACAAAAACAGACATTCTGTTTAGGTACAGAAATTTCATCATGGCAGTGGTCAAGTCTTGGGATAGGTTGCCCCGAGAGATTGTGGAAGCGCTACTCCTGGAAGCAATCAAAATTCATTCGAACAAACCCCAGACTGTTGGGCATCTCCAACCTCCTGTTGTTTAAACAGGGTTCAAAGCAACTTCCACAGCTCCTTTTCGAACTAAATTATTCCATGATTCTGCAACTGACAGGTAAATTGAAAGACCATTTTGGTCCATAAAGAAATCAAACAGCTGCAATCTAAGTAAAGAACAGGCCACAGGGTCTCGAAGTTAGACTTTCCTGAGAACGTACAGCACCTCTTTCATAATCCTTCAAAGAACAGCACATGAAAGACAATCACACTCTGAAATCAGACCATAGGGCTTGGTTTCTTTGTAAGTTAGCTTTCATTTAGTCTTTTATTATATTCTTGTTAATGTTGAAATAAGTACCCTATGGCTTTTAAATAGCAAGTTAAAAAGGCCTTGCAGGTGGTGATTATTTTTACTCATGCTTGCTTTCCACAAGATAGATACTGACAATTCCTCAGTACTTTGCAGCAATGATTCCCTCTAAAAATATAAGATCCAAACTACACAACACCTACACAGTCATTTCCTGATACCTAATGGTGAAGCTGTTATGCAAATGACGAGGTAGTTTATACAACAAATAATTTTGCCTGCAAAAAAATAAGTTACATTAAAATTTTCTTAGTAGTTGGACAAGGCTGCATCAGTGTGATCCCCAGAAGAAATGGTATTAGAAACAGGTCTTCAAGCACACAGCTGGGAGCACTGGGAGCAGTGGGTAAGCACCTTTGATCCAGCAATTCAACAGCTGGTACTCCATGCATCCCAACCAGCCACTACATATCAGATAACAGCTGAGGGAAACACAGATGCTGAAAGCATCATTGGCTCAGTCTTCACACAGCGCTTCTCCTGCAGTCATGTAATTCTTCAGTTCTCTGGAGTTCAACAAGGAACAAAAACTTCCCAGCATAAAACTTTCTACACCATAGCAAAAATTGAGTCACAACTGGCAAGTCAGAAGTTAAGGCATTGCCAGTAGATTCAAAGATATCTAATGATTTTAATGAGATGCTGTTGTTGTAGTTCAGAATACTAATCACTTCTCACACTGAAGAGAATAGCCCATGTATGCCCAGAAAAGAAACATGAGCCAATCATAACAAACTAAAATAGCAAAGTTAAATTTGGAATTTCACAGTGATTCATTGACCTGCCTTTTTCAAAAGAGCCTTTGAACAGATGTCATTGCTAAGTCATGTTAAAAGAAGTAAATATTTTAAGAATGCTCACTTTGCTGCCTTATACAATTGAATCAAGCCATCTGTGCTATAGTGGTCCTTAACCAACATTCCATCCACTTAGAAGGTACTAAAAATCATCCCTGTTTAGTTCTCTGAGCAGATCTGTCTATAAGATACACCTCTAAGGTGTTCCCAGAGTTAGACAAAAGTGGAAAAAACACCAAAAAACCCCACACTTGTTTAAAATAGAAGTTCTGACTCTTGTTGTTTTCCCTTTCCTGTTCGTAGAACGAGCCAGATTGCAAGGGATCACAGTGGGTCATCTGATCCAATCCCCTGCTCAAATAGGGTTATCCCAGAGCACATGGCACAGGATTGTGTCCAGATGGTTCTTGAATATTTCCAGTGAAGGAGACTCCACAGCCTCTCTGGCCAATCTGTTCCAGTGCTTGGTCACCCCCACAGTGAAGTTCCTCCTCATTTTCAGGTGAATCTTCCTGTGCATCAGTTTCTGCTCTTTGCCCCTTGTCCTATTGCTTGGCACCACAAGCCTCTGGCTCTATCCTTCTGCCTCCCTCCCTCCAGATACTGATAGACTTTGATGGTGTTCCCTCTCAGTTGTTTCTTCTTGAGGCTGAACAGGCCTGACTTTCTCAGCCTTTCCTCATAAGAGAGACACTTCAGTCCCTTAATCGTCTTTGTCACCTCCTCTTGGATAATACAAAATTTAAACTAGAAAAATTATATGAATATTTGGAATCACAATGTTCCCTAAAGACTAGAAATATCCTCCTAACATTAAGTAGAGAATTGCATGTTCAAAAGAACTGTAATTCTTAAGAATTTCTAATTTCAGAGGACAAATTTCAGTCCTTTTCTAGATACATAGATTTGATGACTTGATCACAAAGCCCAAAAATAGCCTCTGTTTAATGGCAGTGATGGAAAGGCACAATCTTATCTCTAACTCTTTCCAGATCTGCATGACTGTCTCAATTAGCACTGGAGCATTCAAACTTGGCACCCTGGGGTTTTGCTATGTCTCTCAGCAACAAATATATTGCTTTTTCCACAAGACTGTGTTTGTATATTTTGCTAGAACAGGGACACAATTATGGGTTCATCAGGGGTTGCACAGCATAAAGCAGTTTAATCAGTTTTTTCTAATCTCTGAAAACAAAAAGAGAATATTTTATCATTAACTCTGCCCATGCTGAGACAAAGTTCAATTGGCACAGCAAAATACAAAATTATTATTGCTGTTAGCAACAGGTAACTCCAAAAAGTCACCTGGATTTCTTCCAGTTAATCTAATACTCAAGAATACTTAAGAGGTTTTGTTACTGTGTGGGGAGGTTTTTTCAACAAAATATTTCAGTATTTCCCACTGTCCGATGATTAATCCTAAAAGTTAACACATTTACAAAAGGTTACAGAAACATTTTCTCAACATTCTGTGAGGAATATTTTGGAAGCTAAGTGTACTTAGGAGAGTAGAAGAAAAACAAATGCTATTATTGAATTTCTCCACAGTTTAACTTCCCAGGTACCTTCTAATCTTTTTCTCTGAACTGCAAGTGCCAGTTTTTCAAATTGCCATAGGAATGGAGTGTGAGAGAAGCCAGACTCCCCACTTTCTTTTGCTATGCAGTATTGCTAAGGCAGCCAGTTGGCTCCAAGGTAAAAACCAGATTAAAGGTCAGTGCGCAGACCATACCAATGTAAGCACGAGGCAACAACAGTGACCGCAAGCTAAGAGTGCAAGTTTACATTTTAATCCGCTCACCTCACATCTCTGCTTTCAGATTCTTTTTCTGAGCACGATGTTCCTGCTCTCCTGCAGAGCTGGATGAGCAGACACACCCCATCAACAGATCACACTTCTTTTCCCTCTGGGAGGTCTGGCAACCGCACGCCCTTTGAGACATGTGTTTTACTCCACACAACTAGTGTCTTGTGACTCCGCATTTACAGAAGATTAATATTTTGGCCACATGTAAAAGTTATCACAGTAATGGTGGTAATCAGCAAAGTTACACAAACTTACATTTCTTTTTTTTTAATCGCTTATTGCAAATCGCCTCAAAGCCAAAAAATGAGCAAATAAATGAATTTTCTATTACTTGCTAACTTCTGGAACACTATCAGAAAATCTTTAGATGGATTAAATGTTCAAACATAAAATGAATTTACTGAGTCAGGCATCCATTTCAGGAAGCTTCAGTAATACATTAACTCATTTCTCATTTTGAGGTGAATGTTTTTCCTATGAAATAACTATTAGGTAAGCATAATCCTGATGATACAGAACCTAATCTTATGGGGGTTATTTTGAGCATCTCCAGATTTGATTACACAGTAATTATTAGACCATAAAAAGGAAGTACTACTTTAAGTCTCCATTCAGGTTCAATTTTTTGGAACTGTTCCCTCAATTCCTTACTTCACAAGAAAATTCTAAACCAACTTGTATCTAATAACTCTTTGTCTAGTTACATTTTTTTTTAATTATCATCTACACAAGCAAGCTTACAACATATCCTAAGGGGAAGAAAAAGCACATCTCTTCACTGAGGAAAATATTGCAAACACACAGATCTCTTTTTTACAGATATTTAAGTGAAAGACTGTGGCAAGAATCAAACACTCTAAATCAATGTAACAGCTTCATTAGGTCACAATTTTCTATCAAGCAAGAACATGAAGCAATGAATTTATTCTATCCCCACTGCTGAAGATTGTGCTTCAATACATACCTAACAAATTAAAGAGATCTGTAAACTTCTGACTTAAAACCAAATGAAAATTATTTGGATGCAGCTGTCTATGCAGAACTCCGCAGTGAAGTCCTCAGGATACAGTGGCCTTACACTAAACACATTACTGTGTACCCACCCAAAGTGTTTGCTTGCATTTTGAGGAGCAGTAGTCTGCTGGCTAACAAATATTAAGCTGCCAAAACAAGACAAGAGGAATCTTTACAGCTACCCACAGTATGCTGCATTCCTCCATCTTCCTGCTGGACAAAACCTGTGCAGTAGCCACAGGCTGACATGGATTCAACCACTGCTGCCAGGCTTCAGACAGGAACATCAGGATGTTAAAAATGTGTTTGAGTGTCAAAGTCCAAGACTCTCAGAACAACAAGCCTTGAACGACACCCGAAAGGTTTTACTAGCAAAACAAAGCTTAACTTTGCTTTTGGTAACTGATAATATCAAATAAATCAAAACATGCTCATATAATGCATAAAGGACTTTACAGTGGAGTCTACTTCCTTACTAATAACAAACTGTTTTTAGAGATCACATTTTCCTACACAACACTCCAGTTGAAAGCTCTTTTCCTTGAACCTGATATTCATTTTGTGACTGCCATTAAATAAAAGTCAAATTAAGTTTGAAAATAACATTGAATTGTTTATAATTGTAAGGCCATGTCATAGCTTGTGAACTTAAAAAGTTATGAAGAAGCATAAATTGAGTAGATGTCTCTTTCATCCTAACACTAGATTATTCCAAGTTAATTTTCAATCTTAAATTTCAATAAGGAGTTTTACACAAATATAGGACACCTATGTTAATAGGATCCAGCTCAGGTAAAGCCAGCAGAGCTTTGGTTATAGAACATGCTTTTAAAAATTAAATCTTGATAAAAAAGTTTCTTTGTACCCATCAGAAAGGTTTATTTTAATTCTCATTGATCCAGCTCAGGTAAAGCCAGCGGAGCTTTGGTTATAGAAATGCATGCTTTTAAAAATTAAATCTTGATAAAAAAGTTTCTTTGTACCCATCAGAAAGGTTTATTTTAATTCTCATATTGCTAACAACACCATTTCTAGAACACTGCTAACAATAACATATGGCCTTGAAAGTAATAATGTTCTTATTATAATTTTACTACGATTTTTTAAATCAAAAATAAGTTTAAGTATTTTAAATGGATATATCTGGGGATGGCAGACAGGAATGACCTTCAGCAGCCTGATTTGCAGATAAAACTGATCCATTTGCTATAGTTAGTACAAGTAATGATTTACTCATTTACTATTACATCTCATAATATCAAATAATTTATCACATGTGTAACATAAAGCCAATAAAGATTTACTTATCAATAAAAAGAACACCCCTGGCCCATGTACTCACACTGCCTTTATCAGAAAGAACACAATTGTGCTCAAACACCAGCTCCCACACTGAATGCCACCCCCATCCCTCCAAAAAAATGCCTTATTCACAGCTGGAAAATAAAACCTTTTCTCTTATTTAAAAGTGACAGCAAAGCAGCTTTTAAAGTTGGTGATCTCCTGGGCTAAGCTGAACTTCTACTTACATAGTCTTTTGTTGGATCAGATTGTCTTTGAGAGAACCTCGGAAATTTTTAGAAAAATATGTAGCTGCATGGTGGATAAGGAAAAAAATATTTTACATGTTATTTAGAACAAAGAAAAGTTTAGGGCATATCTGCAGAACAAGAAACCAAAATTAGTACAGCACTCCCCTGAAAAACACCTTCTGCTTCTCAACAGGACTATTTATCCCAAAGATTATGTGCTGGGATGCATCTCTAGCAGTTTGATCATCTAAGCACCCTCATTCAAAGCTCTGCAGGAACAGTGCCTCATGTTATGTAGATATATCCTAAGTGTCGGCATCTGGAAAAGAGGTAACACATTACAGGTATTTGTAGAAAGAACAGCAGCTTCATCCACGGTGCTTCTTCTGACAAACTAACACAAGTTTTAGACTGGAAAATTCTTCTTTTTAAGAAAGCTGCAAGGACTAAGCATGGCTATGGTTTCTGTTCTCACCAAAACTCACAGTATTTATCATAGGTTTTTTTTTTTAAATTATGCATGATGTAGCAAACATGAAGTTGTATATTAACAACTAATGCAAAACTCACAGTATTTATCATAGGGTTTTTTAAATTATGCATGATGTAGCAAACATGAAGTTGTATATTAACAACTAATGATTTTTCCTAGTTATAAAAGAGTAGAAACACTGTAAGGCCTTTGGAGATGAACCATTCAAAAGCAGAACAGTGGCCATACTCCAGGAGCTTTAAGAGACCATATATAGTGTTCCATTTGTTGTAAGAGAGCAAGGAATACATTAAAACACATTTGGTATTCTAAAAGTATAATCAAATCTACAGCAATTATGATACTGTCCACAAACAGCATATTCATCATCATGACTGAAAGTCATTATATTACACTTTTTACAAGCTCCTTTGATCAAGCTTCTTTGTGACATCTTCCCTAACAACCTTCTGCAAATTGACTCAAAACCATTAAATTGAGATCAATAATACAAGACTCAAAAATTAAGACATTTAGCAGCATTTGCATGATATTAGCTTCATGTGACAGGAAAAGCTCACCTTCTTCCTACTCTACCTTCAAGGAATAACAAATTTAATGCATACTTTTTTAAAATCATAATATTTGCTAAATAGAAAATATTTTCTATCTAAGGCAAGAAGCTATTTTGTAATTCTACCTTTGCTCTTGGTGTTAGCTTCTGAAACAAGTATTTGGAATACTCCTTCAATTGTAGTATACATCTTTTCAAGTGTTGCTAAGAAAAATAAAACTTTTTTATTGCACAGAGAAGTTGAGGATTTCTCATCCTTAGAAGTGTTCAAGGCCAAGCTGGATGAGGCCCTGGGCAATCCTGACTAGTGGAAGGTGTCCTTGCCCATGGCAAGGGTATTAGAACTGGAATCTTTAACCCTGACTAGTAGAAGGTGTCCTTGCCCATGGCAAGGGTATTAGAACTGGAATCTTTAATCCCTTCTAACCCAAATCACTTTATGATGCTATTGACATACTTTGTGAGCAAATAGTTCACTGATGCCACTCCCATAAACCACTTGGATCAGTCATCACCTTCTGAAGTTTCTGTCTGAACATTAGACCGTCTCTGGACATTAGTGTAGCACTGGAACAGATCAATTAAAATTGTCATGGAGTTTCCAGTCTTCAAGATTGTCCTGAGTCCTCTCTAGATTTGGCTGAACCACACAATAACTGAGCTGACCTAACACTGACCACAATCCTACCCTGAGCATGGGCTCAGACCAGATGACCTACCCATGTCCTTTTAACAAGTCTTCCACAACCCTACAAAAAACAATTTGATGCAGAACCTTTACAATGGACCTTGTCCATGTTAAGATGTACCCCATCAGAAATTAAAGACAAGTGTCCACATTTTCAGTACAATATTCCGCTCCCCCATATTAGTGTCCAAGCCTCTCAAGAGCACACAAGCCATTATCTCTTACTATTCCAGTCAACTGTTTTCTCCTAATAATAACCATCAAGCTCCAAGACACTGTTCACCACGTTATTTATAGTCTGAGTCTCAGTAACCTCAAGTGCATGGGACTCCGAAGGGAAAGAACATGGATGTCTTAAGGGAAAATTAGTCAAGTGTGCAATGTTGCCTGGAAAAGCCTGCCTGGCACTTTTGTGTGGGCAGCTAACCTTCAAATTCCACTTTGACTGGCAAAATACTTGAAAGAGGGCTTTCCAACATACCATCTTCAAAAATTCTTTATTCTCTCTGAAACAAAGGTCACAAATCCCTTTCAAACCTCAGCTTTGATCACCCTAGTCTCCACAATCAGCACATCATATAGCAAATATTTTAAACTTAGAAACCAATAACTAAAACTACATGCACTCAGCTCCTCCATGTGAAGAAATCCTAAATGCCTATATTTGCAAAAAAATACCAGCACATCTCAAATAATGTAATGTTTTTTAATCTCTAAGTTAGCCTTTACTTGGCCTACATTTAAGACTTGCTTCTACTAAAAACAGGATTAATTCAATCTCTTTGTTGTTACCATCATTCATAAAGGCAGTCATAAATAAAACAGAAGTCAACAATTCTGTTTTAATTACATAAAAGAAAATTCACTCATCCCTTTCTTTCAGAAGTCAGATTTTGCTGTTACAGAGTTTCTCCAATACAGAGAAAAGCCTTACATGCTAAGAGGAACATGGAGAAAGTCGGTGCGCCAGTGTCAGTGTTCAGGAAAACAAAAAATACAGTTGTTCTACAAGTGTTCTTAAGGCTGTATTACCCTTGCTGCCAGTGGCAAAATTTTCTGGAATCCCTCGCTAATAGTATGAAGCATGATATGAATGTAAAAGACCTGGGGAATAAGTATCACTTGTGTACCTGCTTCCTCTTACAAGTGAGCCTGCTGATGCGAAAACAAAATTGTACAGGTCTGTAACCAGCTCAGAGAACAGAGTGACAATCTTAGCTGAAATTTTTCCTTGAGGCCTTCTAGTTTTCACCAGTTTAAGATACATGTCTTAAAACTAGATAAATCTGGTATCTTCCAGTTGCAGTCTGCAATCCTAGAAAGTTGAATTAGCATGACAGCACTCAAATAACGCAGATTTACACAAGGTTGGAATGAGTTCCAGCATTCAAAATTAATTACACCTCAACTGTTACACTTTTTCTTCTCTTTTTTTGCTAAAAATTGCAAGTCTATCAAAGAAACCAGCCCTGGAGCACTTAGAACTTGATAGATTCAATAAAAACAACCCTGTCTCCAAATAAAAATCCACTAACATTATGAAAGGCAATGACTACAGACTAGGACTTAAGGAAATAGCTGCTTAGCAAGTATATACAAGCTCTTTCCATCATTTCACATTGAAAGGATTTTGAAGCTTAGCCTAGCAGTCCAGATACTCACACAGAAAACCTATTTATGCTTACATTTGAACTGGCCTTGCATGGCTTTTGGTGAACACTAAGGACTTCCCTCAACTTCAGGTAACTTGTTTAGCAATTTAAATAAAGTAGATAAATACAGCACCATTACTCATCACCTGATTTTAAATTATTGAGGAAGTAACAAATGTCATCAGAAACCCTAGAGTGCTTTCATGCAACCAAATGTCACCTCTTCCCATGCAGTTCACACTCTCTCTCCCTCATTGGACAATCTGCTTTTCAGAAATGTCTCCTTGCTTTACAACACCATCACTGCTAGCACCTCAGTCTGTATTTGTTTTCAAAAAATTGCCTCTACTAAGCCTGCTTTTTGATGGCAGTCACAAATTAAGAAAGGAATTTAAAAAACAAAAAGGGTCACTCATCCAACCTATATTTGTTAGGGTCTTTTTCCCCACTGGACATTAAGGATAAAACCCAACAGAGAACAAGGAATATGCTCTCTTCAAAAAAGAGATATGCTCTCTCTACAAATCAAACAGGCTTCTGGTTTAACTGAACATGAAATTGGGGATTAAGTTATTTCTCAGTTAAATCTCAGAGTTTTTAATATAAACTGCTCCATATTTCTTCCAAGGCAACTTTGTAATTCAAAATTAATAAGAACTAGAGCATCCATAGCAGGTGTTTCAGAACTACATGGTATCTCACAAAGGGAAAACACTAAACTTCATCCCAGAGCCATAAATAAAGCACCTTCTCTGATAAAACTTTGTGACCTAGTTCCTTCCCTGGCTAGGAAAGGACTTGTAAAAGGACATGCACTTCACTTTCTGATTATCAAGACAGTAATAAATTATCAGTTAAGTTTCTAAACTTAACTGATTTTATTAAGTTTGTATATTTGCATTAACCCCTTTGAAATACTTACCTTTGCAGAAAATGTAGTCAGCAAAGCCTGACTCTGACTTCCTTGAAAAGCAGTATTAAGAAGGAATACTAATCTTTAAAAGCAATAATTACACTATTAGAAACAGGCCCAAGAAAAGATCAGAAATAAGCACAAAATAGAGATTTTAGATTGCAAAAATGCTAATAGACACATATATACACACTAAATACACATATTTTTACATCGGTATACTACATATATATTAGACAGCTAGAAAGTCTGTGATATAAAAATGCCAGATCTCAATAAATAGTATATTATGGTTACAATACACAATGAAATTGTGTTACAGTGTGATCCCGTGTGATACATACCCAGACAAAACCAACTGAAAGTGCAACAAGATGTTTTTGGCAGGGTTTTATTTGAGATTCAACATCCAGTCCCGTTTTTAATCCTGTCACACTTTTGAGGCTGAGATACCAACTAGATTTTCAGATAAACATGCCTCTGATTAGTGAAAACTGGTCCTTCACGTATGTCTCAGAAGTCTGCTATGTGTCTTCTGATATCAGCATCAACACAACTGTCTCTGTCACCTGACAGCAGGTCTAGTGCAATGACAGGTTACAAATACTTTAAAACACTCCATTGAAGCCTTCATTCACATGTCTATTAAGCTGATGGTACCTCTTTAGCATTTTCACATAATGCTTTTACTCTCAGGATAGGACAGTTGTAAGGGCTTTAAACCACTTTTCTGGTTTTATTCTGGAGCTCCTATGTACTTGGATTTTTCCCACTCGGTTTCAACATTTTTATCCTATTTAAACATAGCCAATAAAGAAATTACACTATCAAAGCATAAAGATCCCTTCAAAAGTCATCCAGTACAGACAAAAAAGCTTATGAACATACAACAAAAAATTAGTTCAGGAGCAACACAGGAGAGCTACAGATCCAAAGAATAAACTTTGGCCCCCCCCTCACCCAGCTCAGCATGGTCTAAAGGATTTCCTGCCTTTGCTCTCCATCCTATAGCAATAATCTCAACCCCTCTGGAGGAATTATAATTTTACTGACACCACAGGAAAGGGAGACAGGTAGAAGGAAGACAGCAGGAACTGCAGTTCTCATTCCCTGAGCACAACTCACCTGAGCACCTGCACACCAAGCAGGAGAGGCAGCAGGCAGCAGCTGCTGTTTCACATGTGGCCTCTCACCTATTTCCCTTTTTTGCTGCAATGCACAGTGAAATAACCTCCAGGGATTCTTACACCTTCAGAAAAGGGCAACTCTCAAGATCAAAAATATTAGGACACCATCTAAGACTTCTCTGCTATAGCAGATGCTTTCCACCTTCATCTCCAGTTCCGGACATTCCAGGGAGAAAACTACTCACAGAAGATAAAAAAGCACTTTGGGTAAAAAATTTTTGTGGATTTTTATTTTCTGTTGTTCTAGTCTTTTTTCTAAAGAAAAATTAGAAAAGTGAAAGCACAGATACAAGACAGCAATTCAGGAGAAAGGGCAGCCTACGTCACATCCCAACCACCCTTCATTATTCATACATTTACAACGATTTTAACATGCACATCTGAAAGACAACTGCACCAAGCAAGTGTCCTCCTTTTAAATTATGTCTTACAGTAACACTTCTTCACTATACTAAAAGTTGAATCTAAAAGCATTTCACACTCTAACTCAAGCAGAGCAGTGATGCATTTTCTACATTAAAAAAAAAAACTAATGGAAAGAGGCAAGCCTGCTGCTTTTAGATAATTCTATTTTTATTTCTTCTAAAAATCCTTTCATCCATTTGACCCTTACTTGACTTCCACACAGCTAAGGTTTCTCCTTTCTTCTCCTTGCCTCCATGTCAAGTAGTGTCTGCAAGTACTTTTGAAGATATCCCAGCCACAATACCATTAGGCTATAAACATTTAACAGTTGCTTATACATTTCTGAAAAGCAGGGTGGTGTTCTTGTTACCCAATTCTAATGGGAAATTTCTGTCACATCACAACTTGTAATTAATCACAACAAGGCATGAAACCTGCATTCAAATGGGAACTTTGCTATTTACATTTTCTACAAACTCAGTTTGTTTTCAGACACACATTACACTTAAATAAAATAAAAACCTATTTTGAGACCCCAAATAGAATGTAAAATGACCAATATTTGATCATTTCCCTTACTAGGTGTCATGGTTTAAGCTGACAACTAAGCCCCACACTGTGGGATGGAGGAGAAGATTGAGGAAAAAAAAAAATCCTGGGTTTCAATAAAGACAATTTAACAGGAAATGTAAAAGCAAATCAACAAGTGATTCATTCACCCCTTCCCAAGGGCAGGCAAATGTGGCAAGCAGATGTTCAGCCATCTCCATGAAGGCAGGGCTCCCTCACACATAGCAGTGACTTGGAAAGACGCACACCATCACTCCAAACACCCCCTTGTGCTCCTCCTCCTCTCCCTTTCTGGCACAGAACATCCCTCCAGTGAGCTGGGCTCAGCAGTGCTCCATCCCAGCATCTCCTACACCCCCGGCCTCTCCACCTGTGGGATGGGGTGGGAAGCAGAGAAGGCTTTGCACTGCTCAGCTGTGACAAAAATACGACTCATCCCTGTGTCATCAACACTGTTTCCAGCACAAATCCAAAACACAGCACCATACTTGTCACTGAGAAGAAAATTAACTCTACCCCAGTCAGAATCAGCACATTACACTTTTCTTACTGGATCCTTCTTCCACCATCACTTACTCCAGGGCTGTCACAGAACACTTCTGATAACCAGCTGAATATTCCAACCATTTAAAAAAAAAGCCTCCACGTCTGCTGTTACAGAATTAACTGACTTTTTTTTACTACTTAATTTACTTGACACAAATGCTGTTGGGCAATCTGAGGGAAAGAAAGAAAATTCTGTTTCTTTTCTTTACAGACACACACACTTGGTATGGTCTTCTAGCTCTCATAAAGACCACAACCTCCCAAAAATATAGTGTATATATAGGTTATCCAGCAAGAAGGAAGTTTCTTCAAAAAACTGTCATTTACACAAATAATAGCAGCTGCAGTTATACTAAGGATATAATGTTACAAGCGCTGATCATATCTAAAATTAGGTCATGAGCTCATCACAACCAAGTCATAAATAAGTTCTTGGGAAAATATTGCACATAGTCACGGGTACAGCGGAGGCAAAGAGAACTAATTGCTCATTCAAAAGCAGCTAGTCATTGCTACTTAATTTTATTAGTCTTCAACATGATTCATGACACAGCTATGTTAGGAATCGTGCAGACACAACTAAAATTCACCAGAGCAGGCAATCTACAGCAAAGAGAGTTGCTAGCTGCTAAGAGGGACTAGGGAGTAATTGTGATGTCATTCAGTTTTGACTAGAAAATGCCATAATTGTCATAATACTTTGTTTAGATTTACTTACATGCTGCATAAATCACTTTACATGTGTTCCTGTAAACACTACTACCTGTGAAGACAGGCTGCAGACTTACCAAATCAAGGCAACTCTGGCAAATAACCACTTCAACTTCTAATTTAAAGACTTCCAGGTGCAAATAAATGAAGGACCAGGCTCATGATCTCTAGTAATACATTCCTTATTCAGCAATACTACGGTTCTTCCTTTGTCATCCTAAACCTTCAGCAAGCTCTCCTTTCAATTCAGTTTTGAAAATGCTCAAATTCATAGATATCATCTGTGAAGAATAGCTTCAGGTTAAAGTTGACAACAAGTCATAAGAAAATAATTCTTGATAAAGCTTAAGAGAAAATGAGCATGAATATGTATAGCATAAATCTAGCTCTTAGCAGGTCTGTAAGGAGAAGAATTTATGTTCCAATAAAAAAAATTAGATACAGCAATCCAAAATTTCTTTAAATGTCTTTCCTGGGGCTTGATTCCATACTTAGTAGTTAGTCCAGAAATGGCTTCATTCCCTATTTTAAAATGTTAATTCATCTATCCTTTCAAAAACAGCAGAAAATATCAGTAAGAGGTTTAGTCACTTGGAAACAATTTCAAATGTAGAATTCAAGCACTGCTTTACACAACCTAAAGATGAAACTTGCATGATATTCAAATGCTACTATAAAAAAAAGTGAAAATAGAAGAGACACTTCCCCCCCCACACCTCTTGTTTAATGTCTAAAATATTGGTGTTTTTATGGCAAGACAGAAGACGAATATGGAAGTTTAACTTTAGTTGTACATTGACAGGGACAAGAACTAGCCTGCCAACTGATACTTATCATTATAAGCATACTAAAAATTTAGTTACAATATTAATTAGTTCTCAGATTACTTTCGTTTTAATTATTTACTCTTAAGATCCATATATTTTCACCCAGATACGGTGTTTTTCTGATTTTTAAAAAATAAAACTCTGACTCTGCTGGACTATAGTGATGCAGCAGCTCCCGGCTGAAAAAATACAAGTCAAAAATATGCATTTCACTGTAAATAAGAATATAAGTACTTCTCACCAGTTTATTTATAATGTACTAGAAGCGATAAGTGATTGCTTTTCCTGAAGAGGAACTGAAATGCCAATTAGCACTTTTTAAATAAGTGTCTCAGTTTATACAAGTGTTTACTTGCAACAAAAAAGGATTAATATAACTCTCCTTTTCTACAGCTGCATTTAAATTTTCCACTATATTGTCTTTTTGCAGAACATGTTTCTTCTTGGAAAGCCAGTATAGTGGTGTATGCAATAATCCTTCTAGTTTCCTAACTTGAACAAAAATAAGTCAGTGAAATATGAATTATGCACTAGAGCTCAAAACCATTTAAACCTGCTGATTTCCAGGGTTAAAATTCGTTTTATATTCTTTCTTGTCCAATAAATTGGATTGATTTTCATATCATCAGTTAAATAAGTACATGACCATTTTGATCTCAAGCATATTCTTTTTCACAGAACCTGCATTTATTTCCACAACCATGACATTTTTCATACAACTACATCTATAGCTCTCCTCCTTGTTCATGGACAGTTTTATCCACAGACAATTCTACCTAAGTGACCTCTTGATTGATATTCTGTTAAATATAGAGCGTCCCTGTCCAAATGTGCTACTTTCCAAAGTATGTAGAGCACTAGTTTCTCATTTCTTTTTATTTCCTCCTCCTCAGCTCAGTAGGTCACTGTATTAACCTCACATTTGATCCGCACACAAGCCATGTGCAAGACATACCATTTTCCCAACGGATGCAGACTGAACAACACAGGCATACCCCAAATTAAGAACCTGCAGTCAGTATGGCAGGCAGCTTTGAACTAGCTATCAGAAACAGAGCTCAGCATGGCCCCCAGGCCCAGTTATTTTGGCTTGTGACAAAACTGAAGTGCTACTGGCCTCCCACCACCAAGCAGCTGAAAAGTGCAACCCCATTGCAGAACCAGCCAACGCCATAAATTCAGGTACTTACAATGTAAGCCATGCAAGGTCAGGGAGGACTACTGCTTCAGCTCCAGTTTGGATTAACAAAATAAAGTTATAATGCTCTAAAGCCTTCAAATCCTACCTGCAGAGATCTCACATTTATTTGGAGGCCCTAGCAGTACTGCACATATGAGAGCTGTTCTGTCAAGTCTATTGTTCTTTCCAATTCATTTCCACAGAGATGCCAGTTCACAGCTGACAAACCATACATGCTTTGGTACTCATCTGTCTTTGGTCCTAATCTTAAAAGCAACCCTTCAGCTCAAAAGCAGTCTCATTTAATCTCACAGGTTTCCCTACAGACAAAAATACCCTTTTTAATTTTCTGGTGTCTTCAGAACATTAAGGAAAATAACCCACCTGCACATCTTTCAGGTAGCAGTGTCACTGAGGCAGCATTTCATACTGAATATGAAATGAATATGGCTTTAAGACTCAGATTTCACCTTCCCTATAGGGAGAGTTAGTGAACTGCCATGTGTAGCAGGAAGCTGGTTATTTCCTTCTTAATGCATCCTTGACTAAAATCAGCACATCTCCCAAGAGGGAATAAAACTAAGCCAATATGCATAACATTTTACTCTCAATGTGCATTACAAGGCCTTAGAAGGTAGAAAAGGTAAGCTTTAGAACCCAAGCCAATTTCAATTTGACAAAGACCACCTGTCTCAGAAAATTCAGGTCTCTTCAGATTCAGGGAAGTCAGCAGAAAGTTAAAAAGCTAATTCTCTGCTCACCCTCCTTCCTCAGACACTAGGCTGACAACTTGAGGCTTAGGCTTTGGTAGTTCCAATTCTCAGAGGATTTCCATGGACTACCCCTTTGGAACATAAAAAAAACCACTTAAGTTGGAAGGCAAACCAGTTAGAACCATCAGGAAAGACCATGCACCAATAGATCTGTATAAAGAACTCACAACTCCATTTTCTCTTACTAATGACAGAAAACCAGAAAAACTCTGGATTTACTGCACAGGACATGGCCTACTGAGCCACAGCAAGGGCAAAACTGTCTACATTAGGATGCATTCATGAAATCTGAAGAAATAAAGTGCAGAGTTCACACAGAGGAACAAAAGAGCACACAAGGTTGAGGACCACCTGAAATGCACATTACACCCCTGCAAATTTCTTTCCATAGTTTACCATAAATATATTTAAGTAAAAATTCAATAGTAACTACAGATTATTGTTGTTTGAATCCACTACATGTAATATACTCATTTCACTCTTAAGTTAAATCTCAGTGCTCACATTTGCAATAAAAATCCACTTAGGCAAACAGAAACTGTGTTTTACCAGCTAGAATTCTAAAACATGCAAAATTAGAAAAATCAGGAAATTTCCACCAGTGAACTTGGCACAACATGAAACGTAAAAAGTCAAAATTGTAATTGCTAGAAGTGTGAGCACACCTACTTTATTCCAGCTCACACAAAACCATTTATTTTTGAAGGAGCAGCTTCACCCTCAGCTAATTCACTGTTTAGCAAACAAGGTAGTGTACTGGAGCCAGCACAATTATACCCATCAACACTTACTCAAGATTTATATGCACATTTATATCAAGACTAATACAGCCCTTAAATTTTCATGACTAGCCGCTTGTGATGAGGGCCTATTTTCTCTCTAGCTACACTACAATTCATGGGCTGCCATCTGCTCCTGTTAAAGCAGCCTTACATAGACAGAAATAACACAAACTTTCATAGTTCATCCACATAGCAAGAAAAAAAGTAAAAACTGCTTATTCTACTCCTGAAGCTATTTTTAAAATTACTTATCCCAACATGCACATTACTTATCATTTGTATGATACCCAACAGGTTTTATGCTGAAATGAGATTTTACTCTGTATTAGGGGATTGCATCTTGTGCAGAATGCTTGCTGGCTACCAAAAATTGTTTGCTATTCTGCTTTGAGTACCTGACTCAGTAACTGCCATCAGGAGCATCAGTTTGACATGAATATGTAGATATGTGAAAATCTGTGTTCAGAACAAAACAGACTATGATGAAAGGTCAAATTTGACAGCTGGAAAGGAGCCTTAAGGCTCCTCTTCAAATCAAGTTTGAGTTTTATTCAAAGGTCAATGTCACTGTGACCTACTTCAGTTTTCTTCACTAGAAGGATTCAAGAATGCTTTGAAATATAATTGGTCTAGGCATTTGGAGAAAACATAAAGTTGGTAAAGATTTATCACTTCATGACCAGCACAATGGCTGCTCATCATGTCAGTTTTTATGATTTAAGGGGCTTCAGGCTTCTCTATATCATACATTTTTGCATCAAAATTTAGAAGCACTTTCAGTTTTAGAATGTTGCAAAAATCACTCCATCAAAATAGTCAGTCTAATGAATACTTCCTCAAATATAATATACATATTTTTCACATAGCATTACTTCAAGTAACTTCATTTCTTTTGTTTCAGAAAAGTCAGTGATTTTTGTACTCCAGGTGAATACTAGTCAATGGTAATTAGAGCATGCCCATGAGAGTGATCAAAATGATACCTACTTGTGATTTTTTTCTCCCAAGACACTTCCTCCAGTATCCTCTAAAGATAACATATCCTGTTTGTTCAAGTCTGATGTGACTACTGCATCAACCAGCATTGCAGACAAAATCCATAACTACCATCTAAAGGCACTTAACAAGAAATTTCTTAAAAATTAGATCTGAAGGTACAGAAGGCTGTTTTACTCAAAATTCTGTCTAGTTTAAGACCTACATAAAATTACTATATTAAGCTCATTCCTATTTCATATTTCAGGTTATTGAAAGTTTCAATTTAGATCTTGGGGTCCTGCCTGATTACAGATGAATCCTCTAACTCTTCTTATTGGAGTTACTAACTGCATTAAAAGTATGCTACAGCCATTGCTTTCCTTTAAATACTTTGCATTAAAGACCAGAAAAAGTTTAAAGGTAAATATGCATTAAATGTCCAACTTTCCCAAACAAAAGTTTGATCTAGCATTTTCCCCCTGCATGGGCCCTGTTTGAGAAGGGAGCTAGACCAGGCAGTGTTTCTAACTAGTTTCACATCTTGGAAGAACACGAACTCATAGGAATAGCTGTAGTAAGAAGCAAGATACAAGTTAAAGGGTTCTCACTTCACCTGTTGCAAAAATAAATAAATCTTAATAAAATAGCAACATATATTTTCCTACACCTACTTCCCCCCACTCAAATAAAAAAAAAAGACCACCACATGCTTCTATGACAGTTATCTCCTGATAGACTTAACTATTTCTACTTTGTTCTGAATTTTTAAAATCATACAAGCAAGAGTTTAATAAAAAAAAAATCTTCATATTGGAAGGCCTACTTTTTTGCCTTAATTACCTCCCAAAATCATACCTGTGGATTTTCAGGGAAAAAGCAAAGTTTTGTATTATCAATATCATTACACATCACAATTAGCTACCTTAATATAAGAAAACAAATGTAATAATAACCATATTTCCTGAAGCACTGACTGCTGTTCACCCCAGCTTTAAAAACAATGTTAGTACTGCTTATACCAAAGCACTTCAATGCTCCGCAACTTCAGGGCAAGAGATGCACAAAGGGTGAAACAAATATTAGTTTTATGGGTAATTTAGCCAAATACAATTTAATGTGAGGCAGCTTTAGCATAACCTAACACTTATAGACAGGGTGACATCTAAACAATGGCATCTCTCTTCCTCTCATTGAGAAATTGGGTTTTTTCAGCTCAAGTACATCCAGAACATCTGGAGAGAGAACCTCTTTGCATCAGCACCTACCTAATTTCAATGCAATTCACAGCATTAAACACCCCTTTACAGGAAGAGCATATGTCTGACACCTGAAAAGGAGCCCAGTATTCCTCTGCTTCAACACCTGCAGGCCACCCAGAGCTATTTTGCAGCTATAGAAGAGGTGTGGGAGAGGGCTGGGCATTCACAGACAACATAAGCAACTACAAGTCAGTTTACTGGAGCTGGAAGTACTGCTTGCATCTCCCAAAATTCCCAAGTGCTACTATGCACATTAATATTTCCACTATACTCACACAGACAACTTTCAGGTATTGTTAAGTCACCAATTCTCCTTCCATCAAGGGATGGTTTAAAGAGTTTTCACTGCACAGATTTTGAACAACTCTTCGCACATTAATATTTTCATTATACTCACACAGACAACTTTCAGGTGTTAAGTCACCAATTCTCCTTCCATCAAGGGATGGTTTAAAGAGTTTTCACTGCACAGATTTTGAACAACTCTTCTGTCCAAGCTCACATTTACTTCATGGGGAAGCACCTTCCACAGAAGCAGAGGCCAGTCTTCAAGAAGCTGCTGCAAAACTTAAACCACTATCTCTGCTCACTCACCCAGACCCCAGACATAAGCTTCACTCGCCTGTATGGCTGAGCAATCAGGACAAGAGCAGCACTCAGACTGGAAAGGGGCATATCCTGGCTGTCTCAGGGGAAGGCGAGACTTCAACACAAAGCAAAACATGCTGAATTGAGAGAACAGTGAGGAAGAAGGACATAGGAGTTTTAATTCTACAATCAGGTAGGGATAATTAGCCCACCACCACAACTCAGTGGTTACTACTAACTTAAAAACCAAGCAAGCCCTCTTTTCCCCTCACCTTGTCCTGACAAAGGATCTGCTTTCTCTCCTGCCACATGCAAAGGCAGTGAAAGCTTTCTGGAGAGCCAAATTCATTTACATACAAACCCCTCTGGTGAGAATGATAGAGACATCCCAGTTCACCTCACCATACCAGCAGTAAACCAGGATGCATGAGGTGTGCATACAGGAGGAGGAGGAGATGGTTCAGTACCTCACAATTTAAGGATATTTCAAATCATTAAAGAAAAGTATTTTGCACATTAGCAAAAAGCATCTCCACAGGAAAGCCTTTCAAACTTGACTACACTATTAGTGCTCTACTTGCTGTAAGTAAAAATATAACTACCCACACAAAGCAGAAATATTGCTCAGATTGAGTTGCACACACTTGCATAGGCTCTTTTTTCTGAAGTAGAGCAATAACCTCTAAGCATAATCACCTGACAAAGGTATCAGATATGCAGCTGAATGACTCTTCCTCAACAGCCACTTTACAAACCTTACAAAACATGAGAGCACTTCCTCAGGCTTTACATATTCCCTTTTTAAGGCAGCCTCTGTACACCTGTAAAAGCAGGGCCTCATGGAGTGAGCTCATCACAAGTGGAAAAAAAATCATAAAAACTTTACCCAGAAAGCTTTTTATTAGCTTTTCTTTTCTTTTCCTTCCTCTTTTATTTCCATGGAAAACTCCACAACATAAGCAAGTAGAGCACACCTCCTTTATCACCAATAAGATACAGCTTCTTTTCTTACATAGCTGTACACTTAATTACACTTCTCTCCAACTTCCCCTAAAGGAGTCATGAATTCCCTCTCAATTTATATAAACAGCCAGGAACATTCACAGAGTATTTCTCCTATGTTCAGAATTAAAAATCCAAATATGCTGAAGCATAGTACAACACCACAAACATGACCACACCTAGAAGATCCTCTACTTTTTTTTTTTTTTTTTTTTTTTTTTTTTTTTTTTTTTTTCTTTTTTCTAACCCTACTTCCTACAGCTTTTCTCAAAAAGAAATCCAGGGCCCTTCCTTAGGAACCCTTGTTTGTCTCTCTTTCTTCCCTAGCTCCTGGAAAAGCAAATCTCTACTTACCCTTTTCTCCTCCAATGTCCAGGGAATAAGTAGACAGAAACTTATAGCCCACTTAGAGCATTTTTCATTAAAAAGAAAAACAAAAACCACCAGTGTCAGCAAACCCATCCTCACAATATATTTCCTTCTGAAAGAGAAGCAAAGAACACAAAGTAAACAAGAAAAAAAGCTTATGAGGAGTAGCCTGGCTTTCCTCTCCTTATTTCTAGGTGCAGGTGGCACTTGGCCTGCCCCCTTCCCCATTAGAGCTGGATGGGGAACACCTGCTCCATGGGGCAGCAGGGACAGCTGACTCTGGTTGCCATCATATGCCATGAGTCTGTAACAGCTTTAACTGGTTTTCACAGCTTAGGAAGAGCTGGAATGTCAATGACTTAGTTCTTTCTGATGAAACCCTGCCCAATTTCCGTTTTTACACAGAGAAACCTAATGACATTGCTTTTTAAAAATCTTTATATTGAGTAACTGCATTTCATGAAGTAGCAGCTCAGAGGGGTTTTTTTTGCTTTCCTCAAATAATCTATAAAAACTGTAGTTTTGTGCAATCTGGAAAATATTTTCTTAAATCAAATACTAACTCACATTCATTTTGTAAAGAAAAGAAAAGTCTTCATTATATCTTCTGGACCTAATAAAACCAGGACAGTTATTTTGTGACATTTTTATGTTCCAGAAATTGCTGAATACTCTTCTTTTACTGATTTAAGCCTTTTGCAGATTCTGAAAAGCCAGACTGGCTTTAGTTTATGAATCTTGAGATACCAGAAAGGAATTGACTGAATAAGTCTTAACTACCAAAACATGATGTGCTAGTACCAGGGACAGTTAATCCCAACCAAGACTAATCTTCTAAAACAGATGACCTGAGCCAGCTTTTACTTTAGCTGGGCATGTATATTATAGTTTCAGCTGAATTATTACTTAGTAGTTTCTCTCTTTACCCAAGGCACTAAAAGGGTCACTTTTTATTTTGTGCTCCTCTCAAAAAGAAGAAAAAAAGAAGCTGAGACAGCAATAGAATAGCAGGCTTATGTTAAAAAAGAAAAAAAAATTAAAAGCATGATGCTTGAACAGTGTGTCCTCCTGTCTCTGCCCCAGTTGTGCTTTGTCACAGGGGACCACTCTGGCTGCTGCTGCAGGTACGAATCCTTCACCTCTTGCCACCAGTCCCAAGCAGTACAAACCAGCTCCTTGGGTCAGGCAACAGCCACTTCCCCTACTCAGAGCAGTGAGAACAAAACACAGCCCACAAGGGATCCAAAAACCCAAATCTGTCCCATACAGCTGACAAAATGGGCCCACCCAACAGGCGGGAATGAGGACATTCATTATCTAAGTGCTGGATCTCTCTGCATTAGATAAGAAATGCCAGGGAATGCAGGGAAATGTTGTTTCTTCACTTTCTTGTAAGAAGCCTGGTTACTGTGTGTGCATCAAAGTTCTCTCACTGCCAGCAGCTGAAGAAGTGTGGGTGCCAGTGTGTGAATGCCAAATAATAACAGAATCCCCAGGAGACATCTGATTCAATTTCCTCTGCAGTACAAGACAAACATGAAAATTCATTGTCTTGATTAGCTTTAGTGCAGGGAAACAGCTTTCACAGCTGATTGTAAATCTTCTGAATGATCTCATTTAGCTTTTAACCTTCCTCTCCTTTTCATCCCTATGCAGAGTATTCCAGCCCAGACATTCATTTATTTGAATAGCCTAAGACATGCATATGTTGTCTCCAGTCAGAATGAGAAGCCTCTGAAGTGCACAAATAATACTAAAACCATTATAAACATCTTCCTTGTACAAATGCACAGTTCAGATCTTATTCCTAGAAATAAGAAAACTACAAGAAAACTATCACCATCACAGATAAAATACCTCTACTTTCCTCAAAACTGCCAGTGTTAGAACTGGGGAATGGGTGAGCAGTTTAAAAACTGGCAGCTTCTCCCTGTGTTTTAAATCACCTTTTCAAGGACCTCCAGAATGACATGAAAGCCAGCAATGTGTGATAGCACAGTGTCAGTGGGGGTCACAAAAACAGGGGAAGAGTGTTGTGATCTAATGAGACACTGGCAGCATACCCACATGGCTGTGTTATTCTTACAGTCACTGCATCTGGATTATCTGTGCCAACTCTTCTGCTCTTCCAAGGCTTCATCTGTGATGTTTCTGTTTCAGCTACCAAAGGAATTCTGCAAATGTCAAGAACTGTTATGACCAACAGAGAAATCATTATCCAACATGTTTTTTCCAGAATTTTATTAATGCAAATGATGATGGAAATTACTTATCTGCTTTCAAAAGGCATATGGGAGATTAAATCACAAACAGAGCATCATATCTCAATCTGGTTTTTATCAGTATTTGTCCTCATAGGTCAGAAAAATCTAAAATCAAAGCTGTTGCATGTTTCACAATGCAAAGTATAAGAAATCAAAATCTCACAATATGTAGTCCCATCTCAGATACTCTTTGGCCTTAATAACGTTTTATAAATTTTATTTATTTATTAATTCTACGGAATCTTCACAAAATAATAAAAATTGTCTTCTCAAAGATACAAAATGTCTAGAAAAAATGGGATGTGCTTTTTCTCACCTTCTTTTCCTAATGTAAATAGGAGGCAATGAAGATCAGCAGGAATATTTTGTTTTGGTTTCCTTCATTCATACACATGCCCACAAGACCTTAGAAGAAAAATGAAAATTAATGCTTGCCTTCAGATAGAATTTAAAGACACAAATATTCAGGACATGTCACTTTCATTCTTCAATTTCAGACCTACTCTTAACTGTTTACCTCCGTTTCCTCCACAGCCTGCAGGGAGAGATGGGCATCTTTAACCAGCTATTCACTTCATACATTCCAAAGACTCTCAGGATGCAATGTAGAGGAGATTTTCTCTCATTGGGAATTATGACAGCCCAAATGATTGTGTAAATTGGATATCTGACTTTTTAAAAAACTAACCCACGAAAATCCTACCTAAAACTCTTCCAATTAGATTTTCCATACAAGCTGCACAGAAAGCAATATAACAAACAATAGCTGACACCCATTATGTCATTTCCCAGTTATTATCAGTCAATAATACAGAATACCAATAGCAGAGAGTCTGAGGATCCGTCTCAGATATTTACCAACCATTGTACATATTTGTCAATGCCAGGTACACATCTGGTCGACCTGTATCACAGAAGAAGTCTGGAGGGACTTGAGTGAAGGCTGCCACCTCTTGGTGAACTAAACAGCACAAATTTTGGCGTATCTGCTGGTAAATGACACAGCATAGGTATTGAGTTAAAATTCATTCATTCATAAGTCAGAAAGTCGGTGATAGATCCTTTATGTCATACCAGTGTATGTTTTAATGTATGTTTGTGTGACACTAAAGAAAAAAGAAAAAACTAAATTATGCAGTCTTCCACAGAGGCCAAGATCACAAAATTTAAAAAAAAAAAAAAAAAAAAAAAAAAAAGGAACTTTCATGACTTTCATGAGTTTCAGTTCTGACATACACCTAGACTGTCAAAGAGTAACACCAGTTTGGGTGGTGTTTTATATTCTAAACAGATGATATATCATGAATAGCATTAAAATGTCCCCTTAAATACATAGCATGTCAAATAAATACTGAGATATGTTAACATCCTTTTTTCCCTCCAACTGAAATGTAAGATTGATTTGTAAAAAGTTACCAATTTCTTTTTTTTTCTTCTGGTGCAATGTCACAATTTGAGTACTCCAGGCTTTTTCTCTTCCTTGGCAATTGTTCTGTAATATTGCTAAAATCCCCAAAGCAGCAAGAGCAGCAGTGCAAGAGTTGCTGCTGTTGCTGTTGTTTTTATCACAGACCTTTATACTGAATTAAATCCAATGATGACTCTGCAAAACCTCAATAAATATCAGCATCCATTTGAAATAACATTTGTCTTGTATTTTACAAATGTTATCTTGTCCAACTTGTCCTCATGTCTTACATGGGACAGCAATCTGACAGTGACATAATCCACATATTTTTCCTCATGTAAAATCCTACAAGGTAAATACAGCAATTTCAAATGCCATTTGTTTACCTCTGTGGAATTTTTGTTTGATGAAGAATGAACATTTTGACTCCTCTGGCCAATACTATGAGCAGAAAAATTAAATGAGAAGAGCAATTTAAAATTATACTTCTATTATAGTATGAAGCAAGTGCACAGTGCATTTATTAGTATGTGAATACAATTATCAGGATGATGCTACTTTTACTGACACTCTGTATTTTGTTTTAAAAAGTCAGATGTAAGTACCTTCTCCCGACTATACAAAGTAATGCATTTGTATACCCATTGCAAGAAAAATCGAGAGGCCATTTTTTCAATGTGCAGTATTTAGCCTGGGTTTCAGGTGTTAGAATGGGGGCATGAAGGGAAGAAATGAGGTATTTTCAGACTTTGAACCAACATCCACTGCACTTAATGAGAGCCTCTCAAAGGAAGGTCCCCTTTTCCTCTACAGAGGAGCCATGGTTAAGTGGACAGTAGGTACCTAGTTAGTCTATAACCCTGTTTCAGGTAAATCTAAAGGGCACAGTCCCTGCAGAGGCCAATACAGCTGGGGCCTGGGGTCAAGACACAAATGGTGGGTGGATTTATGCTCAGAAAAGTGCTTGTTCTACACACTACCATATTCGCTGTTCTGCTGGGATCAGCACTGCTAAAAGTTCGTGAAACATTTTTAACATACCCCATTATAGCTGTTAAAGCCAACTACAGGAATTGAAAACTTTTTCCAGGTATCTGCAATGCTGACAGATCTCTTCATAAGCCTAAAAAGTTTTATCACATTAATTGCTTTGCAAAAGGCTCACTTTGACATTCCCCATTGGCTCCAAGTTTGTAGCTCACTGTCACATTAGGAAGTATATCCACTTCAGTGGTACCAGATATTTGTGGAATAAAGAAAAATATTTTAGTATCAAAGAAGTATTTAAGCCTTTAACAGGACGGATTACCAGCTCTGTCTCCAAAGAGGTGTACAGACACATATAAATATTGTGGCTAAACTGACACTGAAGAATTACTCCCACAATAGGCATATCTCAGAGAACAGGAAATTAATTAATTTGCTCACAGTGCAAATAATTTTGCTTTCTACTACAGACCTAATTTAAGGAGCACAGTAAGTTCTGAAGCTAATTTTTTACAGAAGATCTGCACAGTATGATTTAGCTTAACAGTATCTAATTTGCCAGTAGTTTTTTTTTTCCTATCTTCTGCAGAGCATTCCAACTTTTAAACAAAATCCTCAGCCAAAATTTTGTTTAGAGTAGAAAAATCATGAAAGAAACTTGAGTGTCCACATGATGAAATTGATTTTATAATAGCAAATACATTCCTAGGAGAATGAAACATTCATTGTAGCCTCTTAAACTCTGCTTTCTGAACTTCTAAGTATGAATTACTTCTAAAGACTGAATATCTCCCTAGCAGGCATTTTCATATTATATACGGATGGCTTGGTCTGTTCTGCTACACACAGAACATACTCCAGAATATGTTCACTTGGCATAGGGATTATACGTCCTTCCCCATGGCTGGTCTCTGAGCATTGCCTATACCCCAACTCCACGTTCATATGTACCTACCAGAGCACAGTGTTACCACATAATAGATTTGGAGTCATCCAAGCACACAGTGAAAAATATGACACAGTATAAAAACCAAGCTGGGATCAAGCCAGGTTTTCACCTGGCTTTTGGCCTCCTTTGTATTTGTCACTTGCTCTCTGGATACTTAATAAACCTTTTCCATCCTGTTCTGCTACCTCTCAATAAGGCTGACATTCTTCTCGTAAAAAGCTCAAACACTCTTTCCTCCCACAGGAGAGCTACAACTACCCTGTAAGTATTTGTTCTAAACAGACTGACATATTAGGGGCAACTTGAAAACGTGACAACCAGGGCATGCATGTAGTTTTAGTCTAACCACTTTCTTCAAAATTTTGCTCCAGTGCATGGACCTGTTCCATCTGGAAACAGATGATTTGAGTTTGGGAGGAATGGGTTGCTTCTGAGGGGTCAGCAGGTTCCTGGGTGGAAATGGGGGCATTTGGTGATTTGACAGAAGGAACTACTTTTATCTTCAGAGCAAAATGAGTTTTCAGTGTAGAGATATGAGGAGTAAATGTATCATTCATATCTGAACAGGTGTTAAAAATCTTATCCCTCCAGCAATGCAGTAAAGTAGCTGTACTGTTATGTCACTGTGCTCCCACAGCAGAGTCACATCTATGGACAGTATGTCTGAAACGTTGCTATCTCTATTTTAAAATAATCTAGCATAGAATCAGAGCAGGAGCTCCAGACGCTGTCACCAACAGTTTGTGATGTCTAGGTGGGTGAGTCAAAGATAATCCATATGGTGGTGATAATACAATATGGAACTTAAGCTTAAATCCTAACAAAACCTACAGTTATCTACTATAAGAATATTTTTTAAATCTGATTTTAGGTTCTTCAAGGAAACATGTTTAAATTATGGCGCACACCATTTATAATTAAATCAATAGAGAATCATCCTTGTTCATAATGTTCAGATATTCTGAATATCTGAATAATCTGAATACTTTTTGTTGGAAATTTCAAGGTTACTTTTCTCATAAAGTTTACATTCAATCTGACTAGACAAAGGCATGTAAATAACCCCAAAGTCATAGCACAGTGGCTTTCCCTATATAAAATATGTAAGTTGATTAAGTAATAACAGAGCCTCCAGATGTATCAAGATAATTACATGATATACCAACACTTCTCTGGTTGTCTTAGCCACTGCTCAGTAATTTTTAATATCAGCTTATCTTGTGCTTTGACTAGCTGTGAGCTGCCTGGACTAACAATAGTAGAGAGGATATTAATTTAGCACTGGAGATGCATGCTGTAGTTTGACCCAAATACATCCTATTGTTGAGGACTGCTTGGTGCAATTTTATGGCTTCTGTTACTTAGGAATTAAATTCAATGGAAATGTTCTGATGAATATTTGTCAGAAAATGTCAATGTGTGGAACACAAAATTTTATTTAAAATGTCTTGGACTTGACAACCTTTTGCCAAATGCTTGAGTGTTCTAGGCCTGAGTGTTTTAGGTCTTAGAGCCTATAGCAGAATCAAAATCCCTCCATAGTGTGCCTCTCCTCAGGACCTTCCCAAAGACAGGAGCACAGCTCTTTCAAGGTCCACATTTTCAGGGTTATCTTTTTATAAATAACCCAAGATCTGGTTCTGCAGTGGAGCTGGGAATCAAAACCCCTCCCTCTATCCAACACAAGCCCTGCCATTTTAAACCACTCCTCAGTGAATTCAGCACCTGGCCAATATGAATTGGACAAGGGTTAGAGGTTCACAGAACATCTCCAAAGTGTAGTAAACATTTTTAATATTGAAAAAAACACAAATATTTTAAAACAATTTACTTGGTAACTTTTGAAAACAAGGTGGTTCCAGTCCAGTTCTTATCTAAAAAAAAAACAAAAAACATCATATACTTACAGTGGGTAAGGACCCAGCCTTGATCAGTGACCTTGCTTACTAACAACATATTAATGGCTGCACCTCTGTACATGAGCAGGACATCTTGAAAAAGCATACATTTATGCCTACTTATGTGATTCTAGACCTGAGAGCTTTAAAGACAGATGTTCCCCACTAAACAGAGAAAAAGACTCTCCCTTGCTTCTGAGAAATGTTAAGGAAGTTCTTGCAAGTAGATAGAATAGAAGATTCTTTAGACTTTACAGCATGGATGTGGAATGGAAACATTGATGGTTCCCTTATGATTTCATTGACCTTTGTGTCAGTAAGAGAACTCTTAAGATGGAGATACTCTTTAGTGAATAAAACCTGATTAAATTATTTTCAAGCCAGCTTGAAAAAATGAAAGCAGAAGGCATCTGCAGCAACTTTTCTACCTCAGATAAGCACAGGATAATAGAATAAGTATATTGATGCACTGAAAATATTACTTAATCTGATTCATGTGTGGAAGTCAAATTGCAATTACTATGGTGATCCATCTGAGCAGTGACCTGTTTAAAATGTGCATTTAAAATATAAGTTTTGGATTTGAAATCTGGTAGTACCTGTCTCTAACACAGACTTTCTCATCAGTTTAAGCAAACTAGTTGATACATCAATACAATCCTGTGCAAAATGAGGAGAGACTTACAAAAGTCACAGGAGCTCAGGAAAATATCCATTGAGAACTGCATAGTGCCCAGGAAACTTAATAAATCAGCTTCTGAGGGTTTTTTTTTGTAAATATGGTGGGGTTTTAATGAAAACTATCCTCACAAAGTATAATATGTAAGCAGACTTACTGATCGTTCTTGCAGTTTTCATGTTTTCTGTACCTAGAAATAATGCATCAAATTCAAAGATATTAAAATGGTAGGAAAAAAATTCAGGATTAGAAAAGAAACATAATGGAAGTAGCAATCAAAACACATCACTTATGATTTTTACTTTTTCCCCAGTCTAACTGAGAATCTCTGAAGAATTACTATGTCTTATTTGAGGAATAAAAATGAAGCCTCTCTTCTGTGATTTATTTCTGTTGGGAATAGCATTAGAACTGATGTAATAGTTTAAACACACAAACTGTGTGCATAACAAACTGTGTGCGTACCTCTGAAAAGGAATACTTATATTCCATCTCCTCTAGAAGATCACAGTAATCACATGAGTTTTGCTTCAGCAAGCTCAATCCAACAAAAGTCTTCAATTCACTCTTCATCAAGACTACATGTGCCCCCTCTTTAACACCTGGATGTTCCCAGGTTAGATCCTCAGGCTCCCCTCCATCTTTCATCCTTCAAGGTGCTTTTTTTGCCTCACATCCTTCCATAACTCCTCTCTGAGACCCTTTCCTTGGGAACTGCTCTGGTATCTTCCTGCAACTGCCTTTTGCTGAGACATTTTTAACCAGAGAAAGGAAAATTATCTCAACCTTACCAGATGGGAGATAGTGATGGGATCAGGACACGGCCTCTCTGCAGTTTCCTACACTGACTGTCACTGTGGGAAGGTGGCTGCTACATCCTGAGGCTCTGAAGGCAAAATACCTCCAGGAAATACTATTATAGATATGTCAGATTTAAATAAGCAACAGAATATATCATTGACTTTCAGTCACAACATAAGGGCTGTCTGTAAATAAGTTAAACGTTTCTGACTCTGGACTGAGGAGCTCTTCCTACTCCTGTGCATTCAACCATCTTTCTCCTGCTCCTCCTGGAGGAACCTCTTTCCTCCTCCATAACCTTCTCTAGCTTGACTTTGCTAGCTACTTTACTTCTTTTTCTCTCTTTTTGTGTCTTGCCTTCTCACTGACATCCAAGGAACTGGTACTATCTTATCCTCTCAAATAAAATCCTTTTAACTCCAGTTTCTCTCTTCAGCCTTTGTTCCTACTATTATCAATGAATGTGACCCCTCTGCAAAAAGAATCAAACATACATTTGTGATTCCCGTTCAATTAAAACTCCTTTAAAACGGAAGTAAACCTCTACTACTCTCTTTTTTGTTGTTTTGGAACTTTTCTGGAATACATCAACCAGATATACAAGTTTGGTTGTGAAGAGCCATTACAGTTTATACAAAATCGCAGACGTTCCATTTGATGAGCACTTAGTGAACATGTGTAAATACCTAGATGCCTGTACAGAAAAAAGTTGTGCAATGAAAATATCCTCTTCACCAGAATATTAAGTGCAAGCTTATGCTTGGCAGATCTCCTTATATTTTTATAGATATTTTAAAAGAACTTTCAGGAGATCCTGGATGAAAAAGCATTAAAAACTAATTCCAGTTCACAGAATCACAGAATCACAGAATTAAAAAACAGATAAGGTTGGAAGGGGCCACTGGAAGTTATCCAGTGCAACCTCCCTGCTCAACCAGGGTCATTCTAAATTACATTAGTCAGGACTGTGGGCAAAACCTATCTGGACAACCTGTGCCAGTGCTCAGTCACCTTTAAAGGTGACTTTAAAGAAGCTCTTCCTTATATTCATGTGGAACTTCCTGTGCATCAGTTTGTGCCCACTGTCTCTTGTCCTTTTGTTTGGCACCTCTAAGCCTGCCTCCATCCTCTTGACACCCTCTCTTCAGATACTTATGATACAGTGATGAAGTCTCCTCTCAGTCGTCTCTTCCCAATGCTAAACACAGCCAGCTGCCTCAGCCTGTTCCTTAATCATCTTCATAGCCCTTCACTGCCTCTTAGACTCGCTCCAGGAGATCCATGTCCCTCTTGTACTGAGACCAGAGCTGGATACAGCATACCACATGAGGACTCACCAGGGCAGAGGCATCAAGACCTTATCAAGAGGGAGGATAGTAGCAGGCACAAACACTTTTAAGAAAACCTGCCACAGTCAAGGACATCAAATTTGCCTTGCTGAATGCTTCTCTTTATACCTGCTACCACAGCTCTATCCCAGAACTCCACAGCTGACAGAAAACTCAGCTGTCACACCCAAGGGAAAGGCAGCAGCACACCCCTTTCACAGCACAGGGCACCATTGCTTCTGCTGCAATCACCTCACAGGCCTGGAGAGCTTTGTCCAAAATGTGATGCTATCTAGAGCTGGATGGAACTGCTGCTTCCACCCTCTCAAATGAGCAAATTTAACCGTTCCTCTAGAAAACTTTTTCTATAGAAGATAGGACAGCCTGTGATATGACACTTGTTAAATTACGACTAGAAATTAAAGGAAACTAAATTAAGAAAAGTGTCAGATGAGACAGTAATCTACAGTTTGTTGAAAAAATGCTGGAAAGGATCCTCATTATCCCTGTAAGAATATGAAATAATATAATCTACTTAAGCCCCTGACACAGAGTTCCAGAATGCACAGTTCAGAAAACAAACAAAAGCTTGCTCTTTTTATTTTCTTTAATTATTATTTTTTTATTTTATTTTTTGTTTATTTTGGATAATTTTGGTTTTTGTCACACAGTTTGGTGGAACTACTGAAGCTCATTTTCTGCTCAACATTTGCCATTTTGTTTTGTTCAGTCCTAAACATTACCAGCCTTCTTTGCAAGTACACAGGGTCCTTTGTGACCACCAGGACATCCAGGAGGGCAGTCACTCTGTGAAGGCAAGTGTCCAGTGTGATATCATTCATTCTGCTGTAGGGTGTTTGTTTCTGGAATGTTGCCCAGTTACTTCTGACAAGCTGGTTATGTTGCAAGCCCAATAACGTGTTATGACACAACTAAAAATGAGGGGATTTTGCACTAATTTCTATTAATTTAAAAAGACTGATCCCAGTTGCTTCTTCTGTCCCCAAGAAAAGTGCATAATGAAGTCTACAGATTGTGCTGCTCAAACAGTAGGTTTTTCCTTTCATTTGGGCAAATAGCCAGGCAATGAAGAATTTCTTATCCAGAAGAACTAATGGCTGCCTCTGTCACCTTTTCCCTTCAATTATTTAGACTTCCTCCACACTTATGCTGGCTTCCTGCTGGCAGCAGTGTGGACTGTGTCTATTAATCATTAACTGTCATTGTGCTTTAAAAGAAGGAAGGTGAAAAGATTTTTTAAGAGCAGAAATAGACCTTTCTTTTTTTCTCGTGAAAAATAAATGACAGCTGTGTGCTACCTGGATTTACAGTATCTTCAAATATAGATTTATTTTTTTTCTTAAGGAATAATTAACACCTTAGACAAATGAGAAAATTAGCTGATCCGAGTAAATACATATTCCAGGGCTTCCTTTTTCCTGTCACATCAAGGTTGGTAGCCTCTGATAAAGTTTAAAATCATCCTCTGCCACCGGCTCCAGGCAAATGTTAGAACAGGACTACTTTCTCTATGTAGCACTGAAGGCTTAGACCATTAAATCAGTGGGAAGCTGTCTCTTCCCAAGAACCCCCTTCACTGTTTCCCAGGAACCCTCCCAAGAGCATGTGCTCTTTGGCTCCTGTAACAGACTTAAAAATCATAAATCTTAAACACTGTTAAGATCACTAGAGGACTTTGTCCACTGTAGCAAAGAGTTCAAAGAAGGAACTGCTCATCTTCATCACCAAATCCCACCCTCCCTGGGGTGTATGTACCCAGGATGCCTCCTGGATTTTGGGAAATTCGACAGTGAGTTAATTCACCTGTAGGGAACTTGAGATAAAACAAAGGTGGTTCTGTAGTCCAATTATCTCAGGTCTAAAAAGACATAAGCAAGGCTGGGGGAAGCTATAGCCCACAGACTCCTTTGCTGAGTCTGGGTTTCCACACTCATCCCCATGAACTGAGAGGGAGTAGGTGAGTTTTTGGGGTGATGGCAAAACCTCTAGTCTGCACAAAACAGAGGAAGTGAACATCTACCACCAGAGATTACAAGCTGAGATTTGGGCCAGATAGGAAGCATACCCTGCAGATGGTGCTTTTTATTGTGCCAATTGTCTTCTCTTATATAAACTAGCTTGGTTATAAAACTCCCCATAGCCCCAAGGGAAAATGACATTCACATGGGGCATTCACATGAGAGGCATGTGCCGTGTCTCAGAAGGGTGCACAAACCATCCAAGACCCCTGAAGTGACCCTCAGACACTGTTCTGAGGCCTCCCACCAGAGGACTGCACAATGCACAAATGTTACAACAGATCCAGTGCTGTAAAAGACAATGTAAATCTACCCCAGGGAACGTGCTTGGGCATTGCCACCTGTACCTGAACATATCCTAACTCATTGAGCTCTGAGTTTTGCGGGACCCCCACCACTGAGAAGACCAGAAGATGACCAATGAGACACTACTGGATCTACAGAAGTGGTGACTATCTTTCTACTTAATTTGTCTTTCTGTCACTCTCTTTCTCTCCCCCACTCTCTCTGTTCCCTATTTCTTTCTATCTCTCTCTACCTCATATTTACTGTTAAATAATCCCTATTGGCTTTGGCATATGGCCTTGTTTGCACCTTAATTCTGCCAAAGGCATCTCGTTTCTTTCTATCTCTCTGTACCTCATATTTACTGTTAAATAAATAATCCCTACTATTGGCTTTGGCATATGGCCTTGTTTGCACCTTAATTCTGCCAAAGGCATCTCTAATATTGGGTCAGAATACCTCCTGAGCTATCCTTCCCTGTGCTATCCTTCCCTGTGCTATCCTTCCCTTAAATAAATAATCCCTACTATTGGCTTTGGCATATGGCCTTGTTTGCACCTTAATTCTGCTAAAGGCTGGGTCAGAATACCTCCTGAGCTATCCTTCCCTGTGCTATCCTTCCCATAGACAGGATCCTCCCCTGCACGTCCTCCCAAGTGACCTTCTCACTGAGGAGTCCACAAGAACACTCCAGGTCCAGATGATCTTTCCCTGAGCTTGGATTCCCCACAGCTTGTTTTCCTAGCAGTTCTTCCTTCCTCAGTTGTGTGCTACTCTGGAAGCCACAGGCAGAGCTGAATGCTGGCCTGCACCAGGCCAGAGAGAACAAGAGCATTCCCCAAGCCTTGAGCTTTAAGAACACATATAGCTCATGCCATGTCTGCAAACAGGAAAGCAGTCCAACATCCACTTCAATACATACTCTCAATTTTGGTTCTTAGAGACTGAAAAGCCACTATAAGCAGAAAATCACATCAAACTGCTGCTATCCACTGCACACTGTTTTTCACTGTTTTGAAATACACTACTGCCACATACCTGACACAGTCAGTCCAATAAATAATTCATTGTATCTCTCACTCCAGTGCTCTCCTACAGGGTCCAAGAAAACAGGATTTCAGAGAAAATAACATGTCCATTGAAGAAATGGCCATTTGAGTGTACATAATGAAAATCCCCCTTGACTTGTAGCACATCCTGACAGAGATGGAAGTCAGCCCCAGTTGGAGAGGCAGAAGTGAGGACTGAAGAGAGCTGAACCTATATGGCAAAAAAAAAATGTTATCATTGATCATCTTAGTGTGTCCTGAAAACACAGCAAGACTCTGAAATGTAACAGCTATAAGGTGCCATCTGTTTCTATACTGTTTAAAAATGTCCCCAAAGCCCTTGAGAGTACAAAAGTAAGCAGCTTTATACGTTTCACTGTCATACATAATTGTTTGTGAGTAATGAGTTTATTAAATTTTGTGAGACTTTACTATTGCCAGACATTTTCAGTGCTGTTTTCCCTGAACAATCATGATAATACTGCACTCTGAACTGAAAACAGTTATTTGCTTAACAAATGATTCAGAAGTGTGTTTTTATCTTCCGAACAGCTCAGCTGCCCATCTCCTTTGGAGAGCAGCAAGCAACCTCTATGACACCTTCTCTATAAAGAATGAAACTTTAATTCATTCCTAAATACAAGTCACACCTATGTCAAGAAACCTCTGTGCTGCTGATGTCCCAAAATACTGCCAAACTGTAGCCACATTACTTGCCAAGCAGTGCTGCAGAGGTGGACAGAAACAGCAATGCAAATAGCACCAGCACCTGCTCTGAGCTGCTAATGTTTCACACCTCAAGTTTGGGTCTTCAAAAAGAAACATTCAGTCTTAAAAACTCAGTTTTGGTGTTATACCTTGAAACAAAAATTGAAAAAGGGACACAATACAAACACACCATTTCAGGATGCAGTGTTTGTGAAAAATTCAAAAGACACTGCTGCTCAAGGGAACCATGAAGTGGAAATCACCAAGGAGGTGCCATGGTAACTTGTAACACCTATCTGCTCTCAGTGATTCAATGCTATAAGTTGAATTTAGCAGAGAATGTGGATCAAAATGCTATTTTCCAGGTGATGAGTTAAATGACATCTTATGCAGTTGTGTTATGACAGCACCAAAAGTAATCCTCTCAAGACTAGCAGACTCAAGTCCATTGTCCTGGCCAAATTCTGATTTGGCAAATTAGATTATTTCATTTTTTTTTTAAATTCAAATCCTTCATCTTAAGCATCACAACTACTGAAATTTGTAATGGACATCCGGTGCAATCTGGAGGGTCCTATGCTTATATTTTTCTCATGATTTCTAATGCTTCCATCATTCCTGTAAGGCAAGGAGATACTACAGCTTGTATCTCAGCTCCCTCACAGCTTACTAATGAGGAAATGATGCATATAAACTTACTGCTAAACCTATTCAGTCATCAGCTGCAGCTTTGACTCTCTAGTTTCTACATATCCCTGGAAATAATTATTTTCTAAGGAAGGAGGCTCTCAGAAACCATAAGGCTGAATGACCTAAATTAGCAATTATGGAACTAAGGATTCAGCAGCAGCCAAAGATGCATCATGATCACCTGGAATTATATCCTTACATTTCTCAGATGAGCTAGTCCTAATTAACGTGTTTAGTCATTGCAAATGTTGACAGGCCTTGGAGTTAAATCCTGACACCTTGACCATACCTAATTCAGTAGAAAATTCCATCAGCAAATTGAAGAGAACACATAACACATATTTGAGGCCAAAAAAACTTAAAGGAAAACCATTTTACCTAACAGCATATTAAAATACACCACAACACATTTTTCAACACCCAGTAACAAACTGAAGCCTGCATACTTTGTCATGCATACAGCACTACAAAGACAAAAAATTACTGTAGGCATGAGAATTAGTGGGGTAAATACATTCAATGCCCTACCTGGCCTGGAGGGAATCATCTTCCTGACTCAGATTTAATAATTTGTTTAACTGTATGTGCTTCATCCCAGTTCTAGCTCTGCTCTGTCTCCTACTGAAATCACCAGTTGTGAGTACTCACATCCTCAAAGGAAGACACTTCTCCTCATCTTTTACATTTTTATGTGCTTTCATGAACAAATGAAATTGGGGGGGGGGGGTGATAAAATGCTTTCAATTGCTTAGAATTTTATTTTTTTTTAGTAGAGAAAAAGTAAAACCAGCCACCTCAACTGAGACTCGAGGAGAATTTGGGGTTGGGCTCCCCAAACATGAACTGTCCCTTTGCATCTTCAGGCCTCACTTCTGTCAATAGAAGGCAGCTACAAAAAAGCCAATAAAGCAATTTCACACACTCCTACTGGGAGAACAAGCTCTAATTCTGAAGAAGAGGGAATTTATTATTTTTAGATTTTTTGTGGGTAGTTGGACACCTTAAAGCAAAGCTTTTACATACTTGTTTTATAAAAGATTTAAAGCCATCCAACTGGTTTCAGTTGGCATCCAGACAAACAAGAGAAAACTGTGTCTCTTGGAAGAGCATCTGCCAACACTCTTACACAGGAAAACTAAAAAAGGAGTGATTGCACCCTTCAGGCAGCTCAACTGATAGGAAATATCAAATGGCATGTAAAGCACACTTACCTGCTCACAGAGAACTTGGCAAAGATTGAGTCAGAGGTTGGTGCCTGGAGTTAAGCAGCCACTGAGTGTCCAGGCACTTGTCTCTGCCTGGTGCCTGCTGCTGCTCCCAACCAGCCCTAGGCTAACAGGCAGATTTTCTTCCAAAAAAACAATGCAGAAAAGGTGCTGGTACATCATCTCACTCTAACAGCAACCTCAATGACTGTAGAGCTGGGAGCCCTGAAACATTTTTGTTGTTCCTCACAGGACAAAACATGTCCTGTGAGGAACAGCTGAGGGAGCTGGGTTTGTTTAGCCTGGAAGAGGCTCAGGGTGGACAGACCTCTGCTCTCCACAAGCACCTGAGAGGAGATTGTAGGGAGGTGGGGGCTGGTCTCTTCCAACATACCTACAGTGAGAGGAGTAGAGGAAATGACCTTAAGGTGAGATAGGGGAGATTCAGATTAGATATTAAAACAAAGGTTTCACTGCTAGGGTGTTCAGGCATTTGAATGGGTTGCCCATGAATGTGGTGGAGTCACATCCCTGGAGGTGTTGAAGACACATCTGGATCTGGGACTGGGTGATGTGGTTTAGGGATTACAGGGGCAGTGTTGGGTGGATGGCTGGACTTGATGACCTTAAAGGTCTCTTCCAACCCTGATGATTCCATAATTCTATTTTTGCATCTGCTGGTTTATACACACCTACACTGATGAAAGAAGAGACTGATGTAATTCCCTACAATAAGCAATGCATAGCTCATGGAAGAGAGTTACTGAATTATTTAAGTAGTTCAACAAATATGATTAACTGCCAAGAACAGACTAAACTATTCTTGCTTCTGTAAAAAAAAAATTAAAATCATTTTACTGAAGCAATTAATCAAATGACCAATTCTTTTTGTGGATAAAGATTTTGAATTAAAATTCACCCTTGGCACCCTTGGATGATGATAGCTGTCTTCATGATTCTTCAGCAAATGTTTTTACATTTTTGAGGCTGCCTAAGGGCCTTCAGAACACTTCAGAGCACAGCACTGTACAACTGTGACATGGCAATGATTGCAAAACATGTCTGTGAAGACATTTGGTAATAAGGTACTCTGTGCTCCATCAACTTACAGAAATCACTATTAGCAACAGTAGACTAGACACAGAAATCCACTGCACTACTTCTGTGCCAGAATAATCAGATTCATGCAAAGACACTCCCTTTTGTTCTCACTGCTAGCCTCCAAGATTAGGTATATTGTTCTGGACTTGGAAAGGTGGAAGTTTCCTTTTCCTCCAGCACAGCTGTAGTATCAATTAAGGATCCAGATGAAAAATGATGGCATATACTAAATAAGACTTTAAAAAGTGACAGATGCTTTTCCAGAACCCCTGCGGGTTAAACAAAGCTTAGCAAGTTTTTTTTTTTCTCTTTTTTTTCCTTTATTTTGTTCTTAGCACTAAGAAGACAAATTAATGTTGTTGTTATAATCCTACTCCCCCAGGTCTTCATATGTCTAAAATAAACTTGCAATGTCAATAAATCCCATAAAATCACATTAACAATGGAGTGTAAATGGCATCATTTTCTATTAGCACAAACACATCAGAAAGCAGTGACTTTATTCTGCATGTAATGTGCACAAATAAATAAATACATACACAGAAACACAAATGCAAAATCAAAATCAGATTGTTACATTTTATTCACCAGCAATCTTGCAACATGAATATTTTGACTTCTGCATCTAAAATTGACTTGCCACTTGGGCAGTAGGTAAATTTTACGTTCACTTAGAAGAAGAAAACACTCATGAAACCTGCACAGCAGATGGGCCTCTCTTAACTCAGCTGCAGACAGGCACATTCTCCCTAGGCTCAGCCTCTCCTAATTTCTGTTTCGGATATGATTCCAAGATTCCTTGCCACAACAATTTATGCAAAAGCAGTGACACAGAAACTTGGACAGGCTCTCAGAGAAACATCTCAGCCTTCTGTCCCTCCTCTTCCTTTACTTTCTGGTTTGTATTTGGATTGCATTTCCTCGGAGACAGTGCAATGTGTGTCTTATTTGCTGCCATAAGTAACTTCTAGACCCAGAAGCCTTTAGGTCCATCTCAAATGTCGTAATCATATGGGAGTTTACCATGCTTGCCACCACTACCAGTATATATTCCAGAAGACTAAGGCTCCTTTTCACTGTCCTAGGAGAAGTGTCTGTCAGGGGGGAGCAGGGGCCACCCCACTGCCCTTGCCGAAAGGGAAGAATGAAGTAAAATAGGGAACTGGGGAGAAGAGAAGCTCAAAACAGCTAAGGGAAGTCACAAGCCCCAGAAAGCACAGGGAGAGATGAAATAAAAGTAAGTGGTTGGCCAAAAAAATTAGGACAAGGCGGGGAAAGGAGGGAGAGGAACAACAAAGGGACACTCACATTGCACAAAAAGCGGACCCGTAGCTAGAAGAAGGGAAAAACAGGTGTTGGGCAATGGAAAGGGACAAACATATTGGACAGAATCTGGGAGATGTATGAAAGAGCTGGTTAAGACAAGCAGAATGGGGTAACGAAATGGGGAGTAGAGTAGGATAAAGTCCCTAGGGAAGCAGACCAAATATGTGAGAAGACTCCAAGGATGGGCTAAGGAGGGAAAGTGTGGCTTAATGAGTAAGTTAAAAGCACTTGGGAGCATATTTTGCCTATTTTATTGTAACTACCTTTAAGGATGATGCGGGACCATAAAATAAAGCAGATTGCAAATTTATTTTTAGCTGAGGTTAGGAATGGGACAAGGAATTAAAGGAAAGAACCACTTTTTTTTTCACAGCTAAGAAAGTGAACATTGCAGAGGGGGAGGGAATGACATTTTGTCCTGGCTCCTACCCCAGATTTCCTATGATGCTAATTAAGTAATTTAAATTGTCGGGGTGGTCATTAACTCTAGGTTCTTCATTTTCTGGGAACCTGACTTGGAAGACCTAAGGCTGATACACAAAAACACTGAACACTCTCAGCTATAACCAAAGCTGATAAAAAATCATGCCTTTTACTGAGTATCTAATAGCAGTTACTCTGAAAAAATGCAGTCCTTGCTGTCTCAGAGAGGACATCCAAAATTAATTGATCCTTTAGGTGTTAGTTTTCCTGTGCTTCAGAGGAACAAGTTTGCTTCAATAAAGAAACATGAAACTTCCTCTGGCTTGGGTGTTACTCAGCTCTTGGAAATGCTTATATACTTACTAACTCAGGAAATTACATGGGACCCTTCACAAGTTAAAAATCTGCTTCTAACAGGGTCTTCACAGTGACCTGCAAGCATGTCTCCAAACACACCCTGACAAAGAGCTGAAAACTGTTCATTAAATTAACACCCCTCTTTTCTGCACTGAGTTATGAAAAGGGATTGTAAAAGAGAGTGATGGGTCAGTTAATTACAGGTTGCTAAAACACTTATGTGCAACAAGGTAAAATTTAAAGGCATATGGGCAAATTTGAATTTATTACTGCATACTCCATGTGAATTTAGTTATCCATACATCCTTGTGTGTCTTTTGTATGTACATGTGTGTATGCACCTATGCTTGGTTAGTGTACATCTACATATGTGTGCAAGAGAACTCTAACTCTGCATGAATTAAATGGCTTCTTTTATTCTTCCAGTAGAAACTAACACACACCAAAAAAAAAAAAATCATGTTATTTTAGGTCTGAAGAACCTTTTTAATTAAGTGTGAGATTAGACAAAACTATATATGTGCTGTAGCCACTTAGAACATTAGAGAAAAGGCTATGTTTGCCTTGCTCAGTACCAAAGAAAACAGAAAATTTCTAAAGGAGATTTTAAAAAAATATCCACACCAAAAAAAACATAAACAAACAAACAAAAAAACCCCAAGGTGCAGACCTCTTCAATTTCCAGTCCATTGTAAAGCCAGGGTTCAAGGCAGATTCCCAGGTGGCAGAATTTAGACTAAAATAACTAAAACTTGGAAGTGGATATGAAGTACAGGTGTGCTTACAAAGGTACAAACCAAATCATGTATTAACCTCTCTCTTTGCCTTGAAATACAAAATAATCTGTGTATTTTACAGATGCATAATCACATTGCTTGACTGCTCCTGAAAGCCAGGATTGCTCTTATTCCTCCACATTTGTAAATCATATTCTAGGCTGGAGTCCTCTTCTTAGCATTTGTGAAAGTGATTTGACAACCTAACACATATCCCATTACTACATATTCAAAAGCAAAATAACAAAAGGGAAAATCTAAAAGAAAAAACTTTAGGAAATTGTGCAAAGAACACTGAGAAGTTAGCACAATTTTATTACAAGTTCAGCCACAAGAAAAATGTATTCCTGGATTAAAAATATGGAATCTCAAACTTGTCCTTGTTTTATGAAACCCAAGTTTAGCATCCTCTTTTGGATGAAGTAATGTAGGTGTTACAAAGTGTAAGAACATTCCAGTGGGCCAATGTGGGATAATCTGGCTCCCCTAAATCTCCTTTGGATGACACAGTGATTGACTAAAATTGCAAAGTCTAATGAAATGTAGTATGTTTTCCAAATTCTTATTACTTCTGATGAGACTAGATTGTCTGTTTTTTTGTAATCCATACACATTTCCTTTCTTTCTATTACAGACCTTGATGTGTGGTGAAGGCTGACCTAGCAATGCTTTCAGGGCATGCCTTTGGATGGCACGACAAACCAACTGAGAACCTAAAGCAAACCAATACAGTGTCACCTCAGTCCCTGCAGTCAGCTCACAAATCTCTGCTGCTCCAAGCAGCTCCTCTAAAAAGCAGTAGGGCAAAATGACTGTCATTCCTGACAGGTTCTCTGTTACAGCTTGTTAACCATGTGGTCAGAGGTACTGGTCTCCACCGAGTCTATTAGCAAAGCCTGATACAGCAACCTATTCACAGCATGGAAGAGACCCATCCCAAAAGTCCAGAGGTGTCAGAGCACAATCAGTGGAGCAAAGGATTTTTAGCACCCAAAACTGGATGGAAAATGGAAGCCTATATCAAGTAGTGTTAACTGAACCCTGAGATGGCAGTAAAAGGTCCAAATAGCAATCCAGTACCCATGTAAGATTTACTAAGACATGTCTTATTTCTTGCAATCAGTTTCTTGACATAAATATAAACTCAGTAAGTCTCAGCAGCTTGTCATTCCTAATTTGCAAGGCTAATAATAACAAGGGGATTTTTAGTGAAGCATGAATTTTGTGAGCTCTCTAGTCTCAGCACATCTGTCCCTGCTCTCCTGCCAATCTAACCATTTTGGCAAAAGCAATACAGCACTGTCAAGAAAAAGGAACAGAGGAGGAGCATATAAAGTTTAGTTTCTCCACTTTGTTGCAGCAGCAGCAAGTTGAAGCAGAGACAAGCACAAAGAGATGGGATGCTCAGACAGCCATGGCTCCTGTAGTAGGAGCTTGCTCAGTCTCAGCACATCAGCACCTTGAGGCGAACGGTGCCTGGGGAATGCACTTGAGTCCTCATTAAGCCGCCAAAAACAGGCACAGAGTCACAGGGTCTCGTTCTTGCTTAGAATGTGATTTTATTGCCTCCTTCTGTCTGTCGCTCTAGGCAACTGCCTTCATTGCCTGCTCGTAAAACTGGGCCAGCTTGCTAGGGAGCAGCAAAGTAACACTCAGCTTTGAGTTACTACTTCACCAGATGATGTAACTCTACACGGGAATCTTTTAATTTCCACATGAAAGATGAGATGCTGGTCAATTTGCAGATGCTTAAACCTTGATTTTTGACCTGATTTTAAAACTTTGCCTTCCCAACTCCTGCAAATAGTTACTGGTTTGGAATGAAGACAATAGCAAGGTTGTACATGGAGCCCCTAGCAGAACCAGGCTCTAAATATCTGAGGAGAACTGATGGGTATTTTAGGTATATACCACAGTGCCTGTATTTTAGTGCATGGCAAAACACTTTACTTGAAAGATATAAATAAAACCCTTCAACTATTGTGACCCTGTCACATACTTGGCATAGGATTTCCAAAGTGCCAGCTACAGGTATGCCTTCAAAAGAAGTATTGAGCCTGTCTCCACTGACAGCACTGAGACTGAAATTGAACTACTCCAAGTGCTTTTGTACACCCCACAATATATACTGAAATATTAGAACACATATGAACAAGAACATAAATTTAGCTTGCAGACAGAATAAGTGTTTCTCATAGTTAAGTTTGCATCACAACACCACCTGTAGCATATCACTCAGGTTACTTCCAAAGTTCTTCAACATAGTAGAACTGATCTGTAATGCTCATTTTCAAACAACTTGACTCAGAAAGTTTGCTTTAACTTGCAAACCCATATCATGCTGGGTTTAAGCCAAACAACTTCATGGATTTCTTGCTGACCATGATGGATGTGAATCAGGAGTACTGAACTGTTCTTCCTACCTTCAGTATCTTACCATTTCCTGTGGGACTACTCAAGAAATAAAGCACCACTCTATTTGAATTACAGCAGGATCAAACCATGAGGAATAACTAGACTTCATGTGTTTTACCATTCTGTAGCTCCATTTAAATGTAATTCAACTCAGAGCAAATAAGCACAGAAGGATAACCAGAAGAACGTTGTTGAAAGGGAAAATACACCAAGTGCATGTGTGCAAAGATTCCCTGCTACTATGCAGATTTATTGTTCTTCAGGATCAAGCCATGTTTATATGAAGTGATTGCAGAATTATAGATCTGTTTTTACTCCTGTTTGACACAAGGAGACTTCCTGCACTAACTTTAATGACAGCCACTGTAGATCTGCTGCAAGTACAACAAAGTCAGGGTGAAAGTTTGGGGATCATGCCTTCAGGCAATGCTCTACCATCATCCACAGGACAAGAACCTCTGCCCAGGTGGCTTCCACATAACTAGTGTGGGGACTCAAATACAGACACTGATTTTAACATATCACTTCTAAAAGAACAATTTAAAAACATGTTATTCAATATGAAACAGGATCATTTTGATGTACGTTTATAATGAACACAGAAGAACCCTAGACATGATTTTTATTTCGGTTTACATAATGTTTTTTTGATATTGCTTTATTTTTTTGAATTAACAAAATAATTATTTTTAATTTGAGAAAAGCTACTAACTAATCTCCCAACTGAGTTCACCCAGAGTGCTTTCATGCTGATAAAGTCGCAGGTACAGCAATAAATTAGTTTCTCTGTAGTCATCTCTTTATCCTCTCCATTTCAGGCTCACTGTACTTCATTCCCAGCATTTTATATTCACAGGTGCTAAAGCTTAGGACATTGAGCCCCAAACACAAACAGATTGAAGCCAGGCAGCAGAAGAGATTACCACTCTGAGGCATCTGTCCATTTCAGCTTTCACAGAGGTGGCAGCTACCGTGACAGGAAGCTGAGTCATGCATAAAGGCAATCCAGTGCACAGATCAAAATAGTAATATAGATCAGCACAGGTTCTGAGCTGCACAGTGGCAGCCTGCAAGCTGCACGGACTACCTGCTTCATATGCAACACAGCTATGCCTGCCACCAGCACAGCATCAGCCAGGCAACAAACAGACAGGGTGAACAGCTGGAAGTGATACGCCTGGTCCCATTTCATTCAGCCTGGGTTCATGAAACAACATGTTCAGTTAAAAGCTGATGTTGTTGTCAATGCTGTCAAAGACAAAATTTCAAAAGAATTCAAATTATGCAAACTCAAGTTTTCAATTTAGTAAAGATGACTGCCAAAAAGAGTATTAAAAAACCACTGCATTATGGCTGGCATGGTGAAGGGGTAGATCAATGAGCCTCATCTTCCAAATAAGCTGTCTGAGAAAATGATGATAACACTAAGGCAGCAGCAATATGAAGTGATAGTCTCTGCATCCTTACCAGGAGCTGCTTCCACAAGTAAATTCCTACCTAAGAACTCTCTAGTAGTTTATGCAGGAGTAGCAATGGAGATGGCCCAGCTGAGAGTTAGTCTCAGCAAAGTACATAAGACGTAACTCAGCCCACACTATAAATCATTTCCTTTGTGCACTCATTAACTGTCGGCAGCCTCAAGGAGCTGCTTTTCATCTCTGTATTAGAGAAATTACCTGTTCATGACACCAGCCAGAAAAAGGCACGCCTAAGCGTATTGGCTACACAAAGGCTAAGGGAAGTGCAGATAAGACCAACAGTCTTGTAGGCAGTGACATATATGAAGCCTCATTTCCTAGGGAATTGCATCTCATGACTGTCAGATTTTTAAACCGAATTACAGCAAAGCTTCAGGCTTGTCTTAAACAGAGCATCAGAGAATCCAGAGAGAAGATAAATATGCATGTCTACCATGACAGGCTTCAAGTGAGATTAGCTCCTTATTGGACACTGCTGAATCCTACAGGAATACATTTGGATTAAAAGTGGGATTTTTCCAGTTCCTGGACATTCAGTTCCCAACGGTCCCACAACCCTTCTGCCCAATGCTGACGTTTCAATATTAATGGTTGAAATATATCCTGCATATTTTTTCTTTTTGTACATAAGCACATTCTCCCATGCCCAGCTATGTTCACAGAATTTAGAGAAATGTTCTTTCTTTGAGAACTGATACCTCAAAATATACCTCTCTATTTCATTTGTTTGCAATCAGCCCAAAATTTATGGGGTGCAGAACTAACAAAGCAACAGCAAGCAAACAGCACCAAATTTACTCCTTGATACTCACATGCAAATACACACGGGATACAATTCTACATAAGCCATATTTCTTTAAGAAATCAGGATTTTTTTAAAACAAATCTGCTCATCAGTACTTAAGGAACCCATCTGGCTGTCACCTTCGTTTCTGAAGCAGAGCTGAGCAGTTTGCTTTCGCCTACTTTAGTAGCATTGCCTCTGCGAAAGCCAGCTCAGGCTCCCCTACTGCTGCCACAGCGGGCAACTCGTCCGGCTGGGACCACGGCAGCGCCGGGGGTAACGCAACCGAGCACAGGTCTTAAATGCTGCGTTTAAAACACAGTAAGACTGTTTCGTGTACATTGTACATACTGTATTGTATATCTGGAAATAGACAAATCAGCTTTGTACCAGTTACAGCACATGAAATGTATAAACACCACCCGCGTTAAAGACTTTTGTCACCAGCCTTTCAAACACGGACAAACACCTGCAGAGTGTTTGACAAATCCCTGTGTCTAAGTCTCCATCCTCCCCGCTAGAAAGGACTCCCAACAGACCCGCCAGGCTGTCTGCAGCCCCGTGCNNGCCCCCGCGCTCGGCGGAGCCGCGGCCCGACCCCGCCGCCCTCCTGAATATTTCATCGGCGCTGCCCGACGGGATGCCCCGCCACTGACTGCTGCAAAGGGACCGCATCCCGCCGGCGGCGCGTCTCGCTGCTTCCTGTCTCTTTCATTCTTCAAACCGCAGCTTTTCATTTATTCCGATAAATAAATAACTGATTAAAAACAAAGGAAAGAAAAAAGCGGCAAGAGCATCTCTCCTTTGTATCTGAGCAGGTGGGACTCCTGTGCAGGAGATTACGGAACGCAACACAAGAAGGGCTCTGAACTCTTCCGAGTCCAAAGGATGAGCCGGCAGCAGTTTTCCTATAAAAATCCGATCCCGGGGCTGTGACACACTCGGAGGAGCGAAGGCGCCGTCAGCCTCACCGGAGGCGTCCCCGCTTTGGACGCCGCAAGCCCTCGCTGGCGGAGGGCGAACCGGAGCGACTCGCCGGCCGGACCGCGCTCCCGGCGCGCAGCCTCGCTCAAGGGCCGGGACCGGCTCCTGGCCCTCTCCGCAGCGGACGGCCGGGGCCCCTCCGTCCCGGCCGGGTCAAGCCGGGGCGCCGGGCCGCGCCCGGGCGTGTGGGGAGCGGTGCGAGGCGGCAGCGGGCTTTGCCGGGTGTGGGTGTACGAGCTCGGAGCGGGGTTCGGAGGCACTGGTGTACGTCGCTCCTTAAGTTTTATGTCTGTAAATGACACGCCTGAAAGGCACCGGGGCGCGGGGCATCCTCTCGTTTTTGCGCTGTCGGAGCTGCAGGGCACTCGGGCATCTGGAGTCACGGAAACGGGGTGCCTTCTAGCGAAGGGGAGGCTTTTCAGGGGGGATGTTTTGAAGAGCTCTCCTGGGGGGTTTGGTTAATAAGAGTTTCCGGTATATTTTATAGCACAATGAATGCAGGTCTTAGCCGACTGAGGCTACAGCTAAGGTGATCCTTTGATCCCGCCTATACTCTACTTCCAAGGAAGCACGCCTTGAAACCTGCAGTTTAAGCTTAATAAAGTCGGGGTCGTATACCCAGTACCTGAATTAATTAGGCATCCTGCTGTTTAAAGCCTATTTTTAAAATTACCCTTTGATTCGAGGAATTTGCATACATTCAGGAGGTGTCATTCCCACATGTAAGATGGGAGTTGCTGAAGCATATTCCCACTTGAAGCACGGAAATAATAAATTAAGCATTCACACTTGTGACGTTACTTGTCTGTAAAAAAAGGAGCCCACTGTATTCACAATTATCTTTCACACCACCACCCACCACCTTCCCCCCAACACTTCTAATTCAACAATACTGTCACCTTTTATGCAAACATCAGAGTTCTGAAAATCATGCCTGAAACGACAAAATAGTTTGAACTTTGAAGTGAAAATTGTCTTGGCACAAGTACTTACAGGAGTATGAGAAATAGTGCTCACAAGCAAAAAAACTAGGCATAGTGCTGCTTTGAAGAACTCCCACACCTCCAGCACTTCTTACTTGCTTTCAACACAAGGAAACACTCTGGTCTCATATTCAACATCCCTGTTTGTTTAAAAAGATGACCTTCTTCAAGCAGGGCATGGAAATGTTTGCAGTTTATTGCTGCAATCCAAGCAGAGAGATATAAAAATAGTGATAATTGAAAAAAAAATCTATTTGGCTCTGAAAGAAAATTACTGTGGATTTTAGAAAAACTGAAACTCTGAAAGAAAATTACTGTGGATCATTAGAAATGGATTTATGCCAGCATTGCCTTAACGGGGAAGCTGCTGATGCCTGTGCATTTGATGTGAATGGCATTTAGGGTAGCTTGATATGTTAGCTGGTTATTTGCTAAAATAGAAAACCCACTTAACTCATTCTGAAAGTTGAGATTTAAAGCCATATATATATCAATTTCCAGGATTTTATCCTGGAACTGTAATTTGAAAATACCACCTTTGAAAAAAATCCCAACACTGAAAGAAAACAATTCAAACATTTTAGGATTGTTTACATTCTCTTTCTTGTAGTCTCACATGGTCACAATGATTAACACTCCTCATGTCAAATATTTTATCTGTGACATTGCTCCTGCTTTTAAAAATTATTTTAAGATTTAAAATTTTAAAATTTCAGAGTGGCTACGGGTTTTGTTTATGTACATTTAAGGACTCTTAATGATAGGAGCAACCATTACTAGTTATTCTTGGTAACTGTTGTTGAAATATTACTGACTAAATGTGACTTTTGAAAAAGGAAACATGGATAAACAAGAAATTAGCCTATAATGTGGTTTAGACATCATCTAGTAAAGTACTTTGAGATAGAACTGTTGTTGGTAAAACACTTGAAAAAGTTCACCATGCAGAAATTCTCGATGAAAATGTTGAAGTATTCCTACTCAGTAAACCTTTTAACACATTCAGGTACAATTTATATTTGCGTGACTAGGGCCTCTCTCATTAATTTTCAGCCTATCACTACAGTTTATACCCATTCTTCTTGATTCAGAGCATTCCTGAAAAGGGCAGTGAGCCCCCAGACTCACAGAGGTAGACTTGAACTGTGGTGTCAGAGAAGCATGTGGATTAATCCTGCTAGCAGTCACAAGAAAAATTTATCTACCACTGAAAGTGTACAAACCTAAAAGAAGTTTTCTTGAATTATATTTAGTAACTGTGTAGGGGAGAACTCTGATAATCAGTGTTTGGTCTGTTCTTTATAAACATACTTCAGTGTGACTGAAATACATTGTTTTTATTATGCAACTAGAAAATGGTTATTTGAAAAATTACTTAACTAGAAGTCCTTAAAAAGAACAACTGGAGACAGTGAGCATGAGTAGTAGGAGCGAGATTGCTTCATTTTGCAGTTTTGTTTTCTAGAGGAAATCTTGTAGATAAATGAAACTGTATTTACCCCTAGTAGTTAGCAACATTGTCTTGCTCAAGTTGTTGATATCAATTAATCCATCTTCACATGACTGAAAATGACCGGATCTTTAGAAACATGGAAGTTGTTCTATAAGTTGTTCTATTTGAATACAGATAAATCTGTTTTCACATTTCAGTAGATATTAGCAATCAGCAATATTTGAATATGCATTTAAATAGGCATTTTGGCTAAGAGGGGCTGAAGATTTTTATTGGTTTTGGTTTTCTCAAGATATTTTCATTATTTCAAAGTGATAAGTAAGTAATTTTTGCCTGATTGTAATGAGTGCTTTACTGTTCCATGTAGCAATCTATGCACTGTTAAGAGCAAGTCAGTTAATGACAGATTCTCTGCTACCCAGTAGTGCCAGTGTAGATGCCTGCCATGAACATACAGTTCATGTGAAAAACAGCAGGTATAAACTCCTATATGGTTCCATTACATGGAACTGTGTTGTCAGCCCTATATGGGTTCAGAACAGTCCAATGATTCTTGTCACTACTTCAAACATAAAACCATTTGATTTGCAAAGTTGGCTGTTTGGAGAAGTTACGTGGTGGTATAAGGAAATATTATGAGCTCTCATTGAAACTTGTTCCTAAAATTGAGTTAGGAATTTGTCTTGAGAATGAAATTCACTGAATTGAAACAAGCAGTCAAAACTCTGAACATTTTAAAATCCTATTGGCTCTTCTGAAAGTGAGGAAATCAGTCCTTTGCTAGTTTGACTTAAAGTCATGTTATTGTTTCAATTAGTTAAGACATGGACTTTTTTTTTACTCTGAGCACTTGGAGTTTAAGTTGTGAAGATGCCTCAGTAATCAGTAGAAACAAATGAATGCACTGACAAAGCATGTGTATAAAGCCAAATCCTAGACACAGGTGGTTCCACTGCAGACAGGATGATAATACCTTTATACAGAACCTGAGTGTGTCCTGACACAGGTGGTGTTAGCCAGCCTGATCTGGAAGTGTAAACAGGGTTGCATCTAGCACTTCACACACAAGGATGATCCTTTCCCAGCCACTCTTTCAGCTACATACTGCGCTCTCCTTTGAGCAGCATCCTTGCATACTTCCTGAGTTCCAGCACTAGATTGCTGGACAGTTAATAGTTTTTAGCCATTTTTAGCCTATTAATGCCCTCTGTTTTACAAACAAATAACTTTGATGAGATCATGAACAAGCTTTGTTTTGACAGCCCTTTTTAATCCTCATGGTTTCTGTGTCTCTAGTACCCATTTTTTAAAACCATTAAACCAACTACTAATTTGGACATGATTAACAATCTTAAGTATGAAGTCCTATGTATACATGCAGAAATATAAAATTAAGATCTTATTCTATTAGAAGATACTACTGATATTACCATCACTTTAATGATTCCACTGTACAAGCACAGTATAAAACCAACCTGTACAAATGGAACATCACCAGCTTCCCCATGATTTGACAGCATGATGTTTCCTTGTATTATGCTATTGAATGACTTTGAGTTTTCTTGATTTACTATTCAGTTTTTCACCTTAGTTCATTTCCATTGACATGCATCATCCAGAACATTGTATTAATTTGAAAAACGCTTCATTTTAGTGAAGTGTTCAATGCAAAATTTACTTTTATTCTCATGATATGTAAAGCAAAATTGCCACCAGCAGTTAGTTTTGTTAACTAGAGAAGAATTAAATAATGACTGGAGAAACAGGTGTTACCAGTGTTTTCATTTGGACCTGCTGTTATAGGCTGCTTTGCAGGAATTACATGTGTTTTTATCTGTTTATGTACATGTGAAAGGAAAAAAGATCATGTGAATTTATAGTTTAGAACTTGATGGTAGATAAAGCAGATGAAGAATTATGATTGCTTTATTTACAAAGTTATTGCAATATGATAAGAGAAAGGCATAATCTGACATTCTTAGCATGCTCCAGGTCTGTTATATTATTTTTACCTGAAATATTGTTTTCCTTAAGGAAAATATAATTGAGGAAATGTTAAAGTGGAAAGATATTGAAAAGCCAGAATAATGCTTGGTTAATGATGGTCCGTTGTGACCGGTCCCAAAATACCATATGGTGTCCCTACTTGGATACGTTACATGAAGATCTTTTTATAAAGACAATTTTATGTAATCTGAGTGGAATTTATTCCTTAGCGAAAGAAAACCACAGATGTTCAAGTGTATGAAATTGCAAAGGAGGTGTTGCGGAGATGTGGAGACAAATAACTCCAGGACTTTTTTTGTGCTAAGTGTTAGTTCTGGTTACCTAATTTTGTACCTATTTATGGTCTTGTGTGACGCACATCACTGTAGTGTTTAAGAGTCAAAAACCAAGCTACCTCTTCGGGGGGAAGGGGAAAGGAGTTCAGTAGTTTTAAAGTATCTCAGAGTCTGGGGAGAAAAATCATTAAAGTACCCAGGCTTGGTGAAAACCTTGACTTGAAATATGTCTTATTTCAGGAGGTCCAGAGGTTAGAGATACCAACAGTTTATTAAGTTGGAAAGCAACCTGCCATTTCCAGTACTTCTGCTCCTATGCATAATTTTCTCTTTTGTCTTGTGCTGTGAAACACCTCCATTGTTGGGGTGATTGAGCAAAAAGCAAGATCTGACTTTCCTTGAGACTGTATGACCAAGTTTTATGTAGACTTAAACTTTTTTTGCAAGGCAGCACGAGCCAGTACAAGATGGCTTTTTGCTAAGTAGATCCTCAAGCCTTTGTTGCTGTTATTCTGTCACACAGATAAACCTGAAAAACTGTAATAAGCTGACAATCTGTATGAAAAGAACTGCTCTTCATGTCCTCCTGTTCTTCGTGTGGGTTTTCTTCTTATGTAGCCTGTGGACTGGGCTAAGGATTTCCTCTAAATCTACTAAATATGCAAATGGAAACACTGAGAACTTTTGTTTAATTTTCCACAAAATTTTCATTCATGACTCACAAGGTAGGATGTGCATTTGGCAACAGTACTATAACCATGAGGTGTTGGGTGGGGGTATTTTAGTAAAAGAGCAAGCTATGTAACTTGTTGGGTTTGTGGCTTCTTCTTGCTATTTAGAAATAAGCAGTTACCTGAAACTCCTGGTCACTATCTACTTAAATTTTTTGACCACATGTCCATTATTTTTAATATTAAAAATATTAAAATTGTAATTTTATGTATCTAGAGTTGTCTGTACTCACATATGCACACGTACCTAAATTATGTAAAATACTCTAAACTGCATAGGATGGTATAAACGGATGTGTGACACTCAAATCACACTGTCATGGACTATATTCAAACTTGCTGCTAGTGCTCAGTTCTCTTGTGAGAACTGAGTATGTTCAAAGGGTATCACTCATGGTTGTATTTCTAGCAATACTGAAGAGCTGTCTAGATTCTGTTGAATGCTGTTGTAAAAGTGAAGGCTTTACAGAGGAGTATCACTGCTTTTCATAGCGTTGAAGAAATATTAAAACAAAGCAGAACCTACCTACAATTTTTTTTTTCTTTCCAACTTGGCAGATATTGCTTTATTTCTTCAGATGTATTTGCATGCTAGACTGTGCGTCATTCTTAGGGGCAGTGGCTTTCTTTCAGTGATGGAGGTGAGCTTCTGGACCCTTGACACAGTTTCTAAGTACAGTGAGGGAGAATTTAATGTGATATTAATTTCTCAAACAGTGTATTAGATGATGAGTAGCAGTGGTGTTGAATCAGGTCCTTATTGGGAATTGCTCCCTCAGCAAGGTATGAGACCTTTAAATGAGAGGCGGCACCAAGCAGGCTGCATCCCAGAGCTTTCCCCAGTCAAGAGAAGTGAGCTTCTTTTCTGCCTGCTCAAGGGCAGTGGGATGACCTCTCTGCCGGGCAAGTCTGCTGGGCAGCAAGCTGAAGAGGATTTCCAGGGCTGTGTTTCAAGGAGGCCACGTGTATTCTGTAGTGGGATTTGTGTAATCACATAAGAGCAGTGTAGTACAAGAGGTATATAACTGCATAACTTGGCATCCTATCTCTGAGCTTATGCACCAAAATAATTCCTCTTAGGAAACTTGCATACAATGACTGTGTGGGCATGTGTCCACAGATTTGTGAACACGCGAGAGAAAAACCTACATTAGACATCAAGTTTTGTTTGGACAATTTTAAAATATATGTCACAAAAAGAAAACTTAAAGGAATTACTAAACTTCTAACTCAAGACATGGGGGCAGTGCCGAAGTGGTAATTTTTTAATCTAAAACGAAATTTCTTTGAAGTTAGCAGCTGAAGTGGTGTTTTGCGGTGCGATATCCTTTCAGGCTGCAGTAATAATACATGAGTAGTATCTACCTACAGTAATTTCAGGTTTTAATATATTGAAGGTGGTAGATATAAATAGAATATCATAAATAGTCATGTGCATGGATTACAAAGAAATATAGGCAGCACTGTTCAAGAAAACTGCTTTAGCCCCTTAGTGGAATTTTAATTAAAGAAGGATAATAATAGATAGAATTAGAGAACACAATTTAATAATGGTTGTGTCAGTGCTCCTCTAAAATAAGGCCTGACACTAGTCTTATTAATATAGGGTTTGTATCAGAGAGAAGTTTTTACTTAGAAAATCTGTAGTCAGAAGGAGAGTAGGGCTAAATCACAGGTAGCTGAAAAACAAGCAGTGTAGCAGAGGTAATAGTATGAAGGCCCAATCAGTGCAGCATGCCATGTGCATGGTGCTGTCCTGGGTAAGGAGGACATGTGCCAAGTGTAACTTTTGTAAGCCACCTCACCATAATTAAATGGCTCCATCTGTCTTTAGCTCCCTCTATCACCACCTGTTACTGCCCTCTTGGAGATGGGACACTGGGCTGGACAGACCTTAGGCCTGAGCAGCTACTGTCATTCTTGTGCAGAATATGCATCTAGAGAAAAAAGTTGCCTTTAGAGACTAGATTTATCAGAGTGTTCAAAATACACTTCCTGGCAGAAACCGGAAAGACTAGAAAATGGCAGGACTTCCACACTGAATTTAATCCAGGGTCATGCTGTTGTATGTATCAATCATTGGGACTGATCAAATAGCTAAACAGTCAGAGCCCGTCAAATACTCTTGTTCAGCCTGCTCCTAACATTTCCTGGGGTGGCAGAGCTGCATTCTTCAGTACAGTAACTCTCCTCTGTGGTATGATTAAACCCTTGAAAATATTTATTAATAGAGCCCATTTCACCCTCCTAGAAATTGAGTACCTTCACAGTCTCATCTGGGCTTTATGAATCTCCAAACTGAAACAGGTGTTGAGATAGTCATTATAGTATATGCATGATACATAGCAATGTTATTTGTGAAATTCTTATTTAGTCTCTAACTAGTAAAGTTTTACAAAACATTAAGATGAAAAGAGAATTAATGACTAAGAGACCTATCTGGACAGCTTTAGTTTGAGAGTTTAAGTTAAGTTTAAAATACTAGATTAAGATTACCTCTAAATTATTGAGAACCAATGAGTAACCATGTGGGTTAAATATTTTTAGATGAGAGGAGTTATCCATAGTTAAAGAGTTATGCAAATCAGCTGTTACACACAAGATAAATGAGAAGCAAATGCAGTAAGGTCAGGCTTAGTGATTTAGACCAGGGGAACCCAATACTCATCTCTGACCCTGGAAATTTCAGATGCATGATGAAAGAATAGTAAATCATGACAGGGACAAAATTATGGTGATGTCTTTGTGCTTAATAACCTGTGAGATCCTTTGCTTCCATGAATTTGTCTAGTTGCTTCACTAATTAGTCAATAGTCTTGGTACTTGTAACAACCTTCCCAAATCTTGAGACGGATTATTGCCCAGTAAAATGCCTAGTCCTGCTAAGTTTAGTAGGAATTTTTTTATGAACAAGACTGGGTGCATTCACCCAAGGAAGAGATCTCAAACAGCAAACAGAGAGTATCTGTGGAGAAAGGGTACCTAGAAGCAGATCTTCCTAAAAGAGTAACTTTATCCAAAACCATGATTGTAGTGATCCATTTTTGTCTATCTATATATAGAAAGAGAGGTTAGCTGTGAAGGCCTAGGTATCCAAATGTCCTTATTCCTACAGAGTTATTAAAATGGAACTATAATAAGAGATAAATAAGGAAATGACAGCATTCAGCAATCTAAGGAGCATAAGGTATGAAGTCTGATCCAAAGAAGTGTTATGCAGGTCTCTAATCTAAGCGTTACTTTATTATCAAGAATTTTCCACACCTAATTATGCCAGCATGATACATCTAGAGGATCTCGCTTTACTGTCATAATTAAACATAAATCTTGTATGACCACCGTATAAGTGGTTTTTTGAAATTCAGGAGTTAATATTTTTATTTTTACATACCTACTGCTGTGTAATAAAAGCCCCACAAATTCTAGAAAAGGAGATCAAAAGAAAAATGTTTTCATCCTTGATAACAGTCCTGGTGGCTAGATTCACAGCCTGTACTCTTCTGGCAAGACAAAGTAGTAAGTTCTGAAGAAAATTTGTATTTTTCACTCTATAATATTTTTGATAGCTCAGATATCAGTGAACAGTAAGTGTTGATCTTTCTAGGAGTGGTTGCTAGAAAATACTAGGAAAATTATAGAATCATATTATCTGATAATGGTCTTGTTTTATCTATATATGTATTGTATTACATTTAAAAGTGATGAAGAATTATACAGTGCTCTTGAAACACATTACTGAAGCATTTCTGTTTGTGTGATCCCTAATTTGGTACATCACAACGCTAGCAAAATTTGGATCATGATTTACTTTGAAATGCAAGTAATTTTTGACATGGGGTTATAAAGAACTGAGCCATCTGTGATGAGCAGAGTTAGTGCCATTGAGTTCCGTGATGTGCCACCTAAAGCAGGGGTGTGTGGCTGTAACAGAGGTCCCAGGGACCTTACTCAGATATTTCATTAGTCATTTCTTGTTGTGCAAATCACAGACTACAGGGGCTACAAGGGACCTCTTGAGGCTTTCAGATCTGTCCTCGTGTCTGAAGCAGGAGCGAACGGACCTGTGCCATTCCTGGCAGATCACCTCACTCTTCATGAACTGTCTCCAATTAAGAAATCACCCAGGAAGGCAGACTTCAGAGCATGCTGCATTGGTGTGTCTTCGATAGCACTGTGGTTGTGCTTACGAGCAACATACAGGCACAAAGTAAGCTCATTAGTCACTAAAATTACCAAAAGTTAAAAAAAATTACTGAAAACTTCCTTATTTAGAATGAGTTTCAATAACTTTCAGTAACTGGTGTATGTAGTTATTCACAAATTTCTCAAATCCAGATTTTCTCTCCTCATCCTTTTACCATGTCTGAGCATCTGTACAAAAGACAAATACAAATCAATAAACTCCTGCAGTGGTCTGCTTGTTTCAGGTAAAGCTTTTTTGAAAATGAGGTATTTATGAAGTGTCTGTAATGTTACAGCTCATGTTACAGCTTTTGCTTTGGTGGTTTATTTATGACTGGGAGACTCATTTACAGGATTTCTCTTATTTACATGGAGATTTGTTGGTCTGATTTGTTTAATGTCAGTTAATGTGTTAAGGATACTTTTCAAAAGAGAACAGAAGACATGTAGAAAATACAGTTCATCATTTATTCCTACTTTTTTTTTTTAGAAAACGGAGATTAAAATGCAAATAATCTCTTTACACTCTACCTGTTTTAATTAAAAATGTTCTATTTTACACTTTCTATAATCAGCCATGTATAATATTATATAATTCTATTAAGCAATTCCACTGCTGGTTTATTGTTCCAATGTTAATGCCACAGTCAGCTCCTCACAGTCATTATGTAAATTCAAAATAGTTTCAAACAAAATCTCCAGTTATAGATTCAGTTGCCTTTAAGTGTGTGTAGGTGTGGCAGATAAAAGATTAATTTTTCTCTATTCTGTGGCCAAGGGACAATACCTTTGCAAGCACTGAGAAAGACTGATACTGTCTGGCAGTGCAAGAAATAGAAATAAAGTCAAGTCCACCCTTTCAGCCGGGTTCTACACTGCCACTAGACCACAGCAGCACAGGTCTTTATCCTCCTTTAAAGGTAATTATAACTCATTGGGTATTACAATCAGGGGAGGTAAGGATGGTTAAAGTAATTCTAAAGTGCTAATCTGGGAAACATTCTGTAGTTCAGTCACTGATTAAGCAAATTGGTACACCATTTGGAAGTTTTCTTAAATATTATTTTCTGTATCATACTTGTATAATGTATTTGTGAGAAATTAAACTTACTTGTTTCAGCTGCATCTGCTTCTCAAAGTGACTAAATCGTGTTGTCCTTTTTCAATTGCTAACTTCTCAAGATTGTTAAACTGCAAATTTACGGTTACTTTTACATATAATCATCAAAATGTGGTTGGCAAGCAAAAGAAACTAATAAAACCTAGAGCAAGAAAGCAATAGCTAGGAAAATCAAGGCATCAGAAGAATGATTGACTGATAAAAACAGGTACATTTTGGAATTTATTAAAAATGGCCTTTTCGACTGGATTATGTAATCTTCACTAAAAATAATGCTTAGATGAATCATTAGAATTGGAAGGGTAAGGAGAGCAAGGTCTGATAAATCACTCTTCCTTTACATGTCAGTCACTGTTTGCCTCTCAGACATTACATAATCCATCAAAACGAGCCAGCTTTGTAAATTATTTGGCCATGTTCAATAAGTTTCAGTGCAGGCCCTACTTGGAATTCTCAATTTAAAAATGGTTGTACTGCAGGGCCTGTAAGTGGGTGTTAATAGCTAGGTTGAAATTGTCTGCCACTAAGTGAAGTAGTCCTTTAAAATCACTTGAGATCCTCTTCTTCAGGCAAGCCATAGTGGAGTATCTGGCATCCCTCCCTCATGTAGTCCCGTTGTCCTGGGCTTAATGCCCTCTTGCAGCTGCTCTCCTTTGCTGGGGTTGTCATTTCATTTATTCATCTTTGATAACAGTTTCTACAACAGCCACGAGCTGTTCTGACTGTTCAGTGATGTTATTTAATCCTCTCCATTTAGCATCAAGGAAAAAAATCCATTGCAAAGAAAACTCCTACTGTATTGATGCAAACTTACTGCACTGATAGCAAGCAGCAACTCTTATTCTTATGTGGGTGCTTCTGCACACCCAAAAGTGTCAGGTTTGAGACTTTTTCATCTGCTGGCATAAAAGCCTTCACATCTTTCACTTGAAGCCCACACATTTCTCAGTCGTGCTTTTCCAGTTGGCCCAACAGACCTCTCCAGTTTTGTAGTCACCCAAATTGTGGCTGTATTGTACCAAATTTAAGGAAGAATGCAAGTTGGATTGGAACTCCATGACTTGTGCACTTAAAGCAGAAAACTTAGATAAAGGAAGGGCAACTTTACTGAGGAGCTAGCAGTGCTTGCAAAGCTCTTCCATTGTTTTGCAGTGCTGCCAGATGCAAAGTCACATAGGAGTGTTTATTGGAATTTCTTCAGAATGAGGTGTGTGTAATGGTCCTGTACCAGGCTGTACTGTGAAATAAGTGTGTGCTTTTATGAGACTGGCTTTCTTGTGGTTTTCGGTTTTCTTAGGGCTCTGCTGTGCTTTATGCTTTCTCAAAGCCTACAACGTACTACTTCATTCTCTTCCAGCACTTGAATCTGCAGTGAGGATGAAGAATGTCTGTGACATCCTTTTGCTTTATTGACTGCCACAGCCTCATTACCTTAGGTGCCATAGTAACACACCGTGATGTTTTTCTCTTTGGTTTAGTGAGGAGAGAAAAAAAGTAGCAAAGCTATTGCAGTGCACTTAATTGTTAAATACATTTTTCCAGCGTTGTAAGCCTTTTTTTCTGCTTTCTGGGAAATTCCATAATTTTTTTGAAGTGTGAGTTGACACCTCTCAATGAATCAATGGGATTTTTGCACATAACTTTTGTAGTGCGCTGTTCCTTATTTCTGTCATCTGTTATTCATTTTTCCACAACTCATTCAGAACTCCTCCTTTAGATTTCACAAGAATTTTTTCTTTCACATTAATTTTGATCATAGTAGCAAATTCTTGTCCTAACAGGCCTTGTTGTTTTCCAGTGCTTATTTTTCATAACCTTTGGTGTTCTGCAGAGATAATTATCAGACTTAATTTTGGTGTTTCTAATTGTGCTGTGTCTTCAGTTTCTCCTGTCACATCATTTAATTGTACCACAATAATGGTTTGCAAATTGTCATGTTTTCAGGAGCTTTTCCTGACTTGCTTTATTAAATGAAGGAATTAGACATTTTTGAATTCTTCCTCGTGCGCAGTTTGCAGAGTGCAAAAAGCTCTCCCCCTGCAGAGGTTCTGCCTGCAGCCTGGGGTGTCGCTGAGGCTCCTGCTGTTTGTGGCATTTGTGTGCAGACGCGTTTGCATCCCTGTGTGTGCCACGAATCACAGTCAGGGGACACCAGGACACCCTTGCACCCGAGCAGCGGTCTGGGGGAACGTGCAGGCTTGGGGAAGGATTCCAGGTCAACCTAACTCTTCTTGTATTATTTAAGAACATCTATCTATAAGGGTGCTCTGTTCCCAAGGGGTGATGTGAGGTTAGTTAATTAGGACACATTGTGAGATAAAATTCTGCTTCGGAGTTTTCATCCATGTCATCACCACTAGAGCAACACAAGAGTATGTACTGTTTATTTGCTGGTTGATTGATTTATTTATGGATTGAGAGATTTCATGCAGACTCTGGAAGTCAGTAAGGTATCAAAAGATACAGGCTTTCAATACTTGCCAAATGTAGAACTTCATTTAAAATCTGCTGGGATTGGCAGATCTTTCCACTAACTTCACCAACTTTTGCATCCAATTCCAAATTTGTTTTATTTAAGCATGCTGCACACAAAATAGAACTGTTAGAAACCAACATTTGTTTCAAATTGGGAAGACAATCATGTGAATAATGAAAATTTGAGTTTTGATATTTGGATATAGGAACCACTTTTTCCCTTCTATCAGTTTAATACTGATATTTCCCCTAAATTATGTATTTTCACATGGGTCTGGACCCCTCTGATTTTACTATCCAGCCTTTTTATTTTTATTTGTTTGGGTGTTATTGTTAAACCAATAGGTGGCACTGGTTAAGCATATTACCAGTCAAGATGCAGGGTATTTTATAAAATGACACTGTGAAATCTGGCCATTATAATTTTTAAAATGTAATTTAAAAAAATACATGCTTCATATGTTCAATTAATGTATATTTGGTTCTTATATTTGTCATCTTACTGAACTGACAACATGGAACATTTCAGACAAAACCATGTCTCATTTCAAATCAGGTATTGTTTGAATTGGGGCTAAAAAAGAAGAGGTTATTGCTACAACTAGAAGTTTTAGGCTTATAATTACACTCTACATTTTGAATCCTGCCTAGTTAGGTCTTTTGTTTTGAAAGTGTGTTTGTTTGAGTGTTCTGGTGTAGATCACAAATTTGTAATCACATCCTGTCATTTCTTCCCACTTGAGAGACACATTTCAGAATTACTTACCATCTTAATGCTATTTTTCATTATTTCTTCTGACTTTCATGACAAGCAGACATTCCTTTGGGCTGAAATGCTTAGTCCAGTCTTGTATTTATGTTTTTTTAAGAACTGAGAAGGTTGAGTCACACAGATTGTGCGCATCTCCTGAGAGCTGTGGCCATCAGGTGGAGTGAGGACACGCAGCTGTGTTACATCACATAATGTTGCAGTGTTTTGCTAATCAGGATTTATTTGGGTGGTTAGTTATTTTGGGGGGTTTAGTTGAATTAATGAGTGATCTTCAGTCTGTCCAGTTTCTTATTTGCCTTCCAGAGAGCTAGTAGAGACTTCAAGGTTGGCATTGTTGTATGGGGAAGGGACACTGGGAGAATTGACTCAGATCAACCTGTTCCCATTCCTGGTCTACCTAATCTTGGGAAGCTCTGGATGCCTATTCTAATACTCTCTCCTCACAGAAACTCCAAGGGAAAAAAATTACATCAGTGTCTATGGAGTTCATTTTCTAGGAAGACAAGGGTAGTAAGGAGCTCAAGTCTTTTTTCCTCTCTCTTGCCTGCTACATGATTCAAACTCACTGCAAAATGCTCTGAGATAAAAGGCACTATAGAAATGAAAATTATTTATTATTATGGTATTATTTTCAGAGACAAGTTTTCCATAATATTTAGGGACATGTTACCTCCTAGTATTCGAAGTTTGTAGTAGCATGGGTAATACCCAGTGCTGTTGTGCATTATCAGTGAAAAGGGCAGTTTGAAAGGAATAATTCATTTGAGCACTCATATGAGTCAAGAACGTACTAGCATTAAGAGGCTTGGCAGCCACTTCTTACTTGGCACTGCTGCTAAGTAATTTTTAACCTTAGATAATTAAATTGCAGAAATTCTCAACTGCAGTTAACAGACAATGGTTATAAAGTACCAACATTTTTTTAATATTGCAATGCATTGAAAAACATCCTATGGTAGGAATCTGTTCTACCCTTCTATCTAATCTAAGCATTTAGAAAACTTAGAGAAAGCATATAGCTGGGTGTCAGTGGACATGCATTCAGGACTAGATCAGAAGTTCACTCACTGCTCATCCAGGGTTCCATAGTTGCACAAGAGACTCCAGCATTATGTGGTAATAAATGTAATGGTGTGAACTATGGCAGCAGAGCAGTGGGCTGAAAGACATGAGGTGAAAACCTCCAGCAAGTGTCTGTCCTGACCCACGGCAAAGCACAAGAGACCAAGAATGGAGGAGGTGATACAGAAATTGTTTCTTCTGCGTGTACTGGGAGGAGCTGTTCTTTCTTGGATGACTGCCTGGAGATGACACCTGTAGACAGCTCTGTGACCCCATATGACATTCCTTTCTGTGGTGCCTTGAACAGCTGCAGGAGCAGCTTTTTTCCTTTTTTTCCCCCTTTTTTTTTTTCTGCCTGGGTTCTTCCAGGTTCAGCTGCCTGCCTCAGCTTATGTCAGTCAGCAGTTTTCCTGCTGGCTCTCTCAAGCTGGATATTGCCATGTTCCTCTGTCAGTCAGAGTGCCAGGGCAAACACCCTCCCTGCTTAGGATTTTCCTTTGCTTGAGGACCTTGCACCATGCATGAGTACTCACAGGTTACTTTTCCATGAACAGATTGTCCACTGGAATGTGCTGCTCCTTTGAGCATGGTGAGTGGGGTTCACTGTCCCCATGGTGGCACCTCCTTTGCAACACATGATAGGAGAATGGGGCTGAGCAATCTCCTTGTTCTGCTGCATCAAGCCTTGACTGAGTAGAATCATCTGTGACTGCAACCCACATACATCAAAACAGCCATACATATCCCTGTGGCTGAACTCAGACCAGTACAGCACGAGCAAGAAGATAAACTATTTGGTCTTAGGATGGAATATCTGGTGCTTGAAAATAGGCAATTTCCATCAGGCCCATGTTAACTCTTCACTTGCATATACATTTTGAAATTTTCTTCAACAGGGCTGTGTTCCATGACTTATTTTATCCCAGAGATGAATGTTTGGCAACTGTTTGTAAATACACATCATCTGTTTACTAATACAAAAGTGAAAAAAATGTACTTGCTCTATTAAAAAAAGTGACTTTAATAGCAGAACAGCTTGTGTTTGAAGGTCAGACTTTGGCATGGGAATAGTTCACGCTGAGAAGCAGCACCTTGGCGTACTCTAATGAAAACTGGCAGTGATTTGACTGAGCTACAAGCCTTCAGAAATCACACTGCACACAAACAGTTGTGTTTATTGGACAGGAGAAAGGATGTAGATGGATATGTGACTCATTCACTTCAGTCCTCAGGATTACCCCGGGAGCACGAGGAGAAGGAGGGTGGACTGACATTCTTTGTCAGTTCCAAGTGCAGGGGTGTGCAGGACAGTTGGGTATGGAATGGCTTAGGAGGCAGCCATCTGCAAGAGATGGCTCTTGTATAGAAGATGTGTGCTCAGAAAGTCACTGTCTCGTGGGTTTGGGTTTGTTTAAATACTGGAGACAAGTTTAGGGTTGGGGGGGGTTTAAGTTTTCTCTTATGTTTTTTCAGATGTAGGTTCATTCCCACAGTTTATTGTGAACTATTATTTGTATTTCTGAGTATCAGAATAACATTAAGAGGTGTAGCAAGCTCATCTCACAACTACTGTCTCATTTTCACTGCTAGAAGAATGTAATTTAGTTAATCTGTTCATCTCAGCAGCAGCCTGGAAGGTGGAATTTGCCTGTGTGACGTTGTTAGGAGCTGCCAGCTTCACAGATTTGCCGTCACTTTAAATCAAGTTTAGATTATATTTAATTAAACCAGCTTATCTGCCATCCATACTAATTACCAGAGTTCATCTTAACTATATACACTTCTGTTTCCTTAAAGTTTCAAAGCTGATTTCAAATACAGGAATTCTTTAAATTAATTAATATAAGCACCAGACTCAAATTCCAATTAGATAAGCACACTCCATTAGATATGAAAGTAGGAATAAAAATACAGAATGGGTGTGCCAAGTGTCTTACCCAGACCACAGTTCTAGTTGAAGGAATGTTTTATCTATTTCATTTCTAAGATATTACAAAGTAGCACTACTCCTGCAGTGTATTGCTTCATTTTCTGATCAAGACTCTGCATGTGTAAGCTGCAGGGAACAGCACCATGTTCTAAAACCAGAGCCAGTGGGGTTCTGCGGTATAACTCCTATGGGCATAAACAAAAAGTAGAAGAACATAGTTTTATCTGCTGTAAACCTCAGGCAAAATATTTCCTATTTATCATTTAAAATTCTGCTTTTTTTCGGTACTTCCTTTTTGTTGTTGTTGTTGTTCCTGCAACTTCACCTATTTTATATCCCGAGTAAGACCATTCTGTCTGCTGTCACATTTAAGTAATGGCAAACAATAACTGTGGATTGTTGCTTCCGTAATAACCAAGCTGTAGTCATGATTGATTTTCATTTAAAAATGCAAGAATCATTTTGGTTTATCCCAGTAACTGAGTAATAACTCGGTTTTCAGCAGAGTTTATTCTACTTGATCATGAAGATATGATGCTCTGTGTTTTCATAAACTTGCATGCCAAAATTAACCTGTGTTAAGGCAAAAAAAAAATAGAATACAAATTCTTCTATCACTGACTGATCTAAGTGTCTCAGTTACTGTGAAGGTAAAAAAATGAAGTATTTAAAATAAAGAACACTACACATTTAGCTTTTATCACAAGGTACAGCAACACCATTGCTTTGCAGCCAAAATAATATTGCTGTGTTGGCATCATGCAACCCTCTGACTAATTAGCCTTGTTAGCTGTGTACTACATTCTGCAAGGAAAGGATGACTTAGACACTGAAGTATGAGACAAAATTAATGACGGTGGATCCTAAGGAGGGAGCAACTCATCCATCCCTTTTATGTACTGACACAGGCAGCTCTAAGCTGAGAGTGCTGTTTTTTTCACTCCATTCCTAAATATTTGTAGGATGTGTCTGTATTCAGCCAGATCTGCAAGTGAAGTGAATCTCTTGATCATCACTATCTAATACACTTTGATTCACATCATAGAGGGGTCTTGGTGTGCATGGATTCCTTTTTGATAAAAAACAGGAAGATAACTCCGGGTTCTCACCAAATACATTCCAAATGTTTGTGAGGGTTGAGCTCAATGTAAAGTAAAATGCCCTGAAAAATATGTGGCATTGACATTGAGTCCTTGGGACCAGCTGCTTTACAGCTTTGCTCCCACTAGCCCAGACAGGAGCTGAAGTCTTCCCAGGCAGTGTCCAAGCAGCCTGGATAACTAAGCCAAACCTGCCAGTTCTCCTGAGGACTGCCACAGGTTGCTGCAAGGGGTGCTCAGGTCAGGTCACTAGGGCTAACCTCCCTCCTGAGGGGCTGTCAGCAGAAACTTGGTCAGCCATGAACTTGCCTAGTTGAGTCTTAAAGAGCTCCAAGGATGGAGGAGCTTATCCTGGTGCCCAACCTGAACTTCCAAGCTGTAGTATGTTATCATTGTCTTTGTTGTACTCTCTAGCATGAAGAGCTTGGCTCCATCAACTTTGTAAATGCCTTGGAAGTAATTGTAGGCTGCATTGCCTCCCTCTTACACTCTTCACTGGACTAAACATGCCCGGATCCCTCTATATCTCTGTGCAGGCCATGTGCTTTTGGCCTCTGTCTCAGAAGCCTCTCCAGTTTCCTCCCCATCCTCCTGATTTGGGGCGCCCAGAGCTGGGCACAGCACTCCTGGTGCAGCCAGGGAGTGTCAGGGAGAGGAGCGCAGTGACTACCCCAAAGAAACTAAGGCTACACCCATCCAAATGTAGCCCAGAGCAGGGTCTCTTATTAACAGTGGATTCAGATTGGATATGTAAGAGATCTACACTTCATTGAGAGTGAGATTTAGAATCTCACTTTGCATGGCATGTGGACAGTCAAATGGACAGTAGCAAAGACTTTAATGCTTCTTGGACCATTGTTAGAACACATAAGATAGTATATTTTAAAACATTAAAGCATAAATGCATTGTATTACATTATTCCACTTAGAGGGGATGTTTTCTGAAAGCATCTCTGACTTTTTTCCACATCAGAAGTTTGTGAAGGAAGAGCTGTGGTAATTCAGACAAATTGAATTAAACCTGACTGTACTTTTGAACCTTTTGTTATAGACTTTTTTACCTTGATGAAGATTTCAGGAGAAATAATTATCTGGATGTTTCTGGATTGCTTTCTGTTCATGAAAAAAGTGGTAATGACACCACACATTTGTGTAATATTTCAAAGATACGCTTAAACATTGAGAAGGATGTTACTCATTTGGTGTAATAAATTAAATTACAGATTTCACACTTTCCTAGATTTTTTAAATGAAAACTTTATAAGTCTGTGACCATGATTTTATGAACAGACATCTGACTTGCCCAGAGCAACTGTGGCTCTAAAGCCTTGTTAGATTTTCATATATGTCTCTTCTTTGCAACAATATGGGAAGCGTCAAATCAGTTGTAATCTGTTGTTTTGTTTCAGGGCAGTTACACAAATAATGCAATACCTGCAGTAGACGTTCCCTATCATTTATAAGTTAACACTTCATTTTTCATCACATGGCACTCAGAGCTAGTGGTTTACAACAGCTTTTTTCTGTTTTTGAAAATAACTTAGCAACAGTGTGTGGTCTCAACTTGGTTGCAAAATGTAGCAAAATCCATCACATATCATAGTCTTGTGAAAGAGAATAAAATTTATTATCTGTACAAAATTTCACTACTAACCGAGTTTATTTCATATTTGATCAGATGTGCAAGTGGCATGTTTTATAGAAATGTGTTAATATTTACTTGGACATACTGAACTTAATAATAATTTTGGTGTCATTGCCGTATTGTACTTCATAATCAAAACATGTCATTTTGCATGGTAAGAATTACATGCTATCAGAACTGGGTATTTGGTATTATAGGAGGGATCACCTGGGCAAAAGATAAATAATGCTAATAATGATGAATAATGGTTTTAAGATACTATTAGATTAAAGATGATGAAGAAAGTGATACATTTGAGACAATCTTGGTAGTTTATGTTATTGATTTGTTTCTAAGTGTTGAGATCTCTTTCATCTTAGGTGTATCTCTTTTTTCCATGGTGTTTCTTATTTGTAAAATTCAGCTTTCTGGAAACGAAATAGAAGACAAAACATTAAAGAAATTGTGACTGCTGAATTGCAAAATGAATTCAGCTCTACTGAATTGTAATATGCTGCAACATTAAAATGTGTATGAAGCATATTTTTGACACATACAAACACATTTATGTGATTTTACATATATTTACATGTGCTAGCACTTCCCTGTGTTTGTACAACATACAATTTGGGGATTAGATCCCAGCACTTGATTTTCATTAGCTCTCTGTGTGTGTTAAGGGTTCATTTTTAAGTGAAAAATCTGTATCCCTGACTAAAAGAAGAGTTTATATAAATATTGTTAATAGCATATTTTTCCACAACACAGATACAATAGCAGAAAGGAGAGCCTTAAGAGAACATGTGTATCCTAAGCTGAGAGAATTCTGCAGAGAAAACTATGGTCTGGAATTTCAGGTAGGTTTTGTTGTGTTGAATCTTGTATTAATTTGTATTGAAATTAACTCTATTTAGAACAGATAACATTTTAAATATAACTGGTAAAATAGAAAATTACAAAAACTTTATTTTGCACAATCACACGCAATATTGTTGGGGTTGGAAGGGACACTGGAGGTCGTCTAGTCCATTCCCCCTGCTAAAACAGGTTCACCTGGAGCAAGTTGCATAGGATTGCCTCCAAATAGGTTTTGAGTACCTCCAGAGAAGAGACTCCACACCCTCTCTGGCGGGTCTCTTCCAGCGCATTGTAAAGAAGTTACAGTTACTCCTCACAGTAAAGAAGTTCTTCCTCATATTTAGGTTGAGCTTGCTGTGCACCAGTTTCTGCCCACTGCCTCTTGTCCTATTACTTGGTGCTACCAAGAAGAGCCTGGCTACTTCCTCTTGACACCCACCTTTAGGTTATTTGTATTCTTGGATAACCCCCTCTCATTTGTATCTTCTCCAGGCTAAACAGGCCTAGCTCTCTCAGCCTTTGATGTACTTAAATTATTTTACAAGCAGATTTGAGGTAAATTCTGAATAGATGAAAAAGCACCACCTTTCTTTCAGGTATTCAGAGTATATAAGAAGAAATAATGTTACATCTGAATTACTGTGTTGTGTTTCTAGAAACCATATTTAAGTTCCACTGTAATGTGGAAAATAATTTAACCAGGTGAATGCCAAAACTGATTACCAAAATGAATTGAACTAGGTGCATTTTTATTGTGATTATATACTATGGAACTTGCTTTCTTTAATTTCAACTGTAGCATTCCCATTGCTTCAGTCAGTTTATGTTTTCGTCTCTTCCTATGAGAGACATAGACCCATACACGTCTTTGGCAAGAGCCAGCTGGTAATCCAAAGAGTCGTATTTGATTTAAAACAGGTGTGTTTGGCATCACTGTTAAAGTCACTGCTACTTTAAATCAGATTTGTCCTAATTCACAGTCCTTTATATGTCAGCAGGCCTGGAACCATTTCTCTGCTAAGAGAAACAAATTCAGCTTGTGATGTTGCAAAAATGTTGTTCAGTCTTCCAAAAATTCTGGCTCTCCATTCACAAGTTTTCCTTGCATACTTAGTGACCCCAAAAATTCATCTCTCCAGAGTGTAGCTTGGAAACAGCTAATGCCTTTTATGCAACATCCTGTTCCTCCCAGCGTATTATTCTTGATGCACATGCAGCTGGTTTTTAATCAAAATAACAAGTTCTTAAATTAGGATATTTGGTTTTAATTCCCTGAGTCACAGTGGAGTTGCTGAATCTGCATGATGGTAAATTCCAATGATTTTTGATTATGGCTATAAAAGAATTTCATCTGAAGGTCCTAGCTCATCAGCTGATTGGGAAGTCCCAGCTGCAGTGGTACATGAAAAGAATAGCAAAAGATATTTAAATAATGTTTTTGTTGTATTACTACCATGTGATATTCATCAAAAATATCAACCCCTTATTTCTGTTATTTTTGAGGAGACTTCTTGGTGAAGGAAATGTTTCTTCCAAGTAGATTCACTGAATTCTTTGTGAGAGGACACATGTCTTTCTTCAAACAGATTGTAATGTAGTCTTTAGGGGAGGAACAGTTCACTTTACTCTAGTTGATATTTATGGTAGCAAATTATTTTATCATATAGTTTCAACACCAGCATCTTTATGTGATATGATGTCTGAAAGACAGCTCTATTGACACAGTTCAGAAAACTGCTAGAAAGCTATCACATTTCTGGGGAAGCATAGTAGGAAGATGTACAAAAATAACCAAGGAAAAGTAGCAAAGCCTTTCGAAAGAGACTCTGAGGTAGACTTTAGTAAGACCTTTTTTTTTCTTATTCCAATCCTAATACACTACATTTCTTAGGTTAGCATGAAAAATCAAGACTACATTATTTCATGCAGTGTTAAAATATTATGTAATTTTCAGATACAGGGGTAAATTTATATTTCTCTGTACTGAGTAGAGCACATAACTTTTCATCCTGGTATGTAATCTTCTACTGACCAAACAAGAGCTACCTCGCATGTGACTACCACAAATGCACTACTCAGGACACCCTCTACTTAATAAATCATGACCCAAATGAAAAGCATTTGAGTCCATAGATTAATCCCAGGTTTCACTGAGTCACCTGGCTGCACTCAAAACTGTTTCAGTTGTTGCAAAAGCATGAGATCTGTGAGGCGTCATCGATCTGGTGGGAGCTCTTACTGAACATAATCACCATTTGAAGTGGAAGCAGAACTGATTATCTTCAATCACACTATGAATTTGTTGGTTTGATGCCCTTTTTTTCATTGCAACAGAAAATATTTCAGAAGAAGACACACTTATTGGCTAAGAAGGCATATAAGCTGAGAAAAAACTGCCAGAGCTCATGGTGGTTTTGACCTGAAATACAGTACTTTTACAAGAGATGATGGAGAGGTTAAAGAAAGTAGTTGTAACTGAAAATTTTGGGAGGCTAACCAAACATAGTTAATTAGCAACATACACTTCTTCAAAACAATGAACTGTTTCAAATAATTTTCAACAGGATATATATGCTAGAAGGAAAGTAGAATTTTACATTAATGGAATTTTTTGTTCCTTTTTAAGCTCATGAAAGTGATTTTTAAAAAAATTTGTCTCCAAAGCAAAGTCTGTGAAACTGTAAGATTGGTAGGACAAAAGCTAAAGTAAGCAAAAGGAAACACTGAGTAATGAAAGGAAAATCTCTTGTTAGGTGATTAGTGTGGAATTGAACTAGAGCAGTGTCAATCCACTGTGGGTAAGTAACTCTTGCAGAGGGCACTACTTGTTATATGACCTTGGCAGCCTTGCTGAAAGTTTGAGTGTTTGTCACACAGTTTTCCAAGTATAAGTAAACACATGCTTCAAAATCAGATATAATTGTCTCTTTGTTCTATTTCTTTAATTTTGTAAACCCTGTTTATTTTAGTTGGCCTAATCATCAACTGATGAGACCTTTTCTTTGAAATTTAGGAGTCTTTAGGGGTTTGTTCGGTAAAATATTTACTCTTGCAGGACCAAATTGTATCATGTTAAGATACTATGCACCAAAACTGTTACCCTATAAAATAACAAGCAGCCACTGAGCCCCTGCAATTATCTGGTACTCCAGGGAGTTTCTTCTTCACATTTTCAGAATTAATGTGATTTTTGAACAGTTAATTAAAATAGAAATTACTTTCACATTTCAGAGGAACCTCAGCAGCACAATAAATTCATTCAACAAGTAATTAAAACATTTTTTTACTGTATGCTAAGATTGGTATCTAAAGGATTTTATAATGAGAATATTTAAGTCTTATCATACATCATGCAAGTAATCACAGATTAATACAATATGAAGTTCGATAATAAAGTTGTATTAATAAATAACTGAAAGTAGAGAGGAAGAGGGCAACACTTTTTTTCTTAATGAGACTAAAAACAAAGAAAAGAAATCTGTGCAAGTGAGAGAAATAGGAAGGTTATTTGAAATGCAGTTTTGTAGAGCAGAAAATGCATGTTCCTGCAAAATTTTTCAACAGAGTTTCTGTAAAAAGTAAAGATATTGAGTGTATTTTCTTGGCAGTGTAAGCTACATTTACACTGCCAAGAAAATACTCTCAATATCTTTTTTTTACACTTAATGCGTTCCATACCTGGTTTTTTTCACTCATCATGAGTCACAGAGGACACTACCTGCCATGTTTAGTAACAATGTGCCTGCTGCAGCAGACACTGATGTGAGTCACAAACTTTTAAGGCAGAAATTATCAATGATACTATTGGTAGTGCAATTACACATGGGCATAAATAGCTCTAGGATTTGTTCATAAACTTTGGTATTGGTAAGAGAAATTTCCCAAGAGTAACCCAGATGTAATCTGCTGAAATTTAGTTTCAAATCAACTCATTATTAGTTCTTATATTTTGGACAACAGCTAATTTTATGATTCTATTTCTTGCAGAGTGCTTCCACAGAAAAAAAAATTAAAATAAACTGTAATTTTGTAATATATTCATGTGTTAACACACTTTTGATTGGTTTTTTAAACTATCCTTTTAGACTTTTTTTTTGGTTAAAGTTACATACCAGATGTTAAGAATCAGTAGTAAATGAGAGAGTAGTAGCCTGTACCATGAGTTTTGTTCCAAAAGTAATTCACACATATGATCACTATCCTTCTAAATTTGATTTCCCACTGTAAGAATTCAGCCTTTTAGTTAAAATGTGTAGTGAAATCACAGGTCATCATTTAATTTGTTCAAATAAGTATAACATGAATAGTTTCTTCCAGGAGCTTGTTTGCAACTAATTAACATCATGAAACTGAGTCTGTAGCTAAATATGAAAGTCTGGACAGCAAGCTGTCTGCCACTGCACATCTCTACAATCTCTGCTTCCAAAGTACAAGGATCAGCTAACAAAGGAAGTGTGATAAAGTAAAACCATTGCTATTCTTTCTTTTGAGCCATGTGCACAGGATGAGTTTGTATCCTGTGGATGCAAGTGACGCTGGGTGTGAAGTCATGGTCTTGACTGTGATCCACAGTGAGATTCCCATTAATTTTCATGGAGCCAGGATCTTTTTTCTATTCTTTTGTCATTATTCTTACCTACCCATTATATGCAATCTAGTAGAAAATAAAAGACTGCATCAAATCAAGGTCTTGTCATGCTAATCCCTATATGACTATGAAATGAGAGAATGTCCCAGGAGGGACTATCTGGGAGGGAAGGTAAGAGGTTGGAATTCTCATTTGTATGAGGAAACCCTGCCAGTCTGTGCAAGGACCAGATGTAGAACTCATTGTGTTTTACCGCACTGAAGAGCAAAGCTTAGTGCAGAGGATGTTGGCAAAGCTAATTTTCAATTTGATTGGTAGAAAGGGCATATGATAAGTAACTGTTGCTTACTGTTTTCTAGGTTATAGATCTATACTGGGGAGTTGAAGCAGATGAATGGGACAGTCCTGAGCTGCAGAAGACTCGCATGAAGCTGCTTGAAGATTGCTTGAAAAGTTCTGCAGGTCCATGCTTTGTTGTGGGTATAAAAATAATGTTTTATTTTACAAGAAAAAAATGTAATGTTATCTATCCTAACATGCATGATTCAGTAACAAATGCGGGATTTTCTTCTTTCTAAAATACTTCATGCTCATTGCTGTGCATTTGCTATGCAAATATTTCCCTATGCAGCTCTGTAGATTAACAGTGATTACTCAGTATTAGTGGAGAGGAAAGAAGGATCTTTAATGATCAGTCCTCATAGCAAGATGGGTATGACTGTACCACTATCACAACAGAATTATTGACAACTTGTTTAAGGAGGCCACAGTTAATTAACTCTTGGTACTTCTCACACATGCATTGTCAGCTGGCCCGGAAAGACTTACAAAAAAGCAGCAGCAGCAGCAAAGAACTACCTGGTCTGATCAGCATTTGCTGTTTCGTGTCACAAACCCAGGACAGTTTAGTATGGCAGGTATTAGAGATTGAAGACTGGAGGTCAGTGACAGCCTTAGGAGGCTCTGATTCTGTGATATCACAGAATCACTAGGTTGGAAGAGACATTCAAGGTCATTGAGTCCAACCCATCCCCTAACAGCTGAACTAAACCATGGCACCGAGTGCTCCATCCATTCTCTGTTTAAACACATCCATGGATGGTGACTCCCCTACCTCCCCAGGCAGACCATTCCAGAACACTATCACTCTTCCCATAAAAACATTTTTCCTAACGTCCAACCTATATTTCCCTTGGTGAAGCTTAGGACACAGCAGAATATGGCTGTGTCCTCTGGTTCTGTCACTTGTTGCCTGGAGAAAGAGACCAACCCCCACCTGAATACAACCACCTTTCAGGAAGTTGTAGAGAGTGATAAGGTCACCTCTGATATACTGATAAGCAACTGATTGTTCTCTCCATGGGCACTTGCTAGACTTCAATACAAAATAGTCTTAAGACCATGCTTTCACTATCCCAAATTTTCTTTTCTGTACTATATTTGCCAAAAAAATACTTTACAAAAGGCACACATTTTTTTCTCATTTGTGTCCAAACGTAGCTAAGTCAACTCTAAATCTCAGTCTTGTCATAATAAGGCAGAGAAAAGACTGCAAGTCCTTGATTATTTTTTAAGAGAAGAATGTTAAAGATTTTGTGAAGTGAATCCAGTGAGAAGGAAAGGATACAAAACACTGCCTGCTGTGAAGGCTGGAGATCACGTCTCTCCATGCCAAAGATCAGACAAGGAACAGACTGTAGCATGTGTCATTCTGTACTTCTATCACACCCTTACAACCATCTCTCTGGCTCTTATTCATTCACCTGTTTGCCCCACTTCCTTCTTTAGCTTCAGAACCCTGGAGAACAAAGGCTTCCATAAGAACCCAGCATTTGGAGTACAGAGTCTGGGCTGGGTTTGGTGCTGTCATGTTTTTCACAAGCACACACTGGCCCAGATCTCTAGAGAATTTGGGTAGCTTTCATCTTGTGTGACTATATTTAGTTTTCAGGGTTTATTTTTCTACTTTCTATCTTCCCTTTGATGTAAAAACTGGATTTGGAACAGAAAGGCATGGAGGTTTTCATGTAGCAACACCCAGTGTCCTTAGACATGATTTGTAAAATCTCTGATAGTGAAGGAAACCTTGTCACATACTATTGCTGCATATTTTAGCAGCTCAGAGTCTTGAAGCTTTTAAAAACTGCCTGCCTGATATTGTTACTAAAGAAATCAAGCTGAATCAGAATTTTTAAACAGAATGAAACAGTTAGCAAAGAGGTTGCAGTGAGCCAGTGACTTCAATGTTTTATTTCAGGTTTTCCAAGTATGGGCCAAAGTAGTTGCTCTCCCAGTGACTAGACTGGCAAAACCACAGAAATCTGTTTGTGCACGTTTGTTTTTCTCTCTGTTGTACCATAGTGAGATGAAGTTTATTTCATTTACAACAAAAATTGAAGATGATTCTACTCCAACAAGCATAATTATTTTTAATTTATAGTAATATTATGAAAAATTGACTTTGGCACTGCAGGCTTTGGGCAACTTGCCATTTCTTGAGAAAGTTCTATGAAATGTGCCACTTCTTTTCAGCTGGTGGTGGTTTTTTGGGGTTTTTTTGTTGGTTTGGTTTTCAATTGGTTTTCAATTGGTTTTTATACCTTGATTTTTGAATTGAGACCTGGGATTAAATGGAACTATTCAGAATTAGCTACTTGATATATACTGATTTTAGAAAGTGTTTTTAATGGCATGTTTGCCTGCATTGTAATATTGGATTGAGAGAAAATGAAATTCAGTCCTTAAATTAGTGCAGTGAATAAGTTGGAAGTCCCAAGCTTTTCTCCAAATACGAAACAATATAATCAAAATTAACACGTACTCATAAGGACAAGGAGGAGCACAGTTCTGAAAAAAATGCAAAACTCATTTCCTGTGAACACTGACTTTGGAAATGTACAGTTCTTCTCTTAACTGCTGCCTGACCTCTACTAATACGGGAGAGGGAAGTTGTTTGGATTTTGGTTAGGCTGGGGTTGTTTGTTAGGTTATGGCTTTTGTTTGGGGATTTTTCTGCTGTATAAAATCAGTGCCTATTATATTATGGTTTAAATAATTTAAATACTCATAGCTTTTACTGTAGGTAAAATACATACCATGCTATTTTTGATCTATAGAATAATTTATGAAGACTCATTTATGAGGGAAAAATACTTTTCATACAAATTTTATGCTGATATCTGGACTTTGGAATCTACATGGGAAGATTGAAATGCAGTATATTGTGAACTGCTTAAACTCTACATTGCACAACAATGCCAAAGAAAAAATGGATTTGGTGCATCACTGGCACCTTTGTATTTACGTACATCCTGCAAATTATAACACATAGGTGCTTTTCCATCTGCATAGCACCACACAGTCTCTGCCTGAACTGCTGTCCTTGCATGACTATGTCCTGAAAGATTGTAAAATGAAAAAGAGAAATGGAAATTAAATGTCAGTCTGTTACCTGTAAAGGTTTGCTCAGTTAATGCTTGGGACTGTGCAAACCTTAAAGGTTATCTCTACCTATAATTTAAAACATCTGGGCCAAAGAATATTAAAAACATTCTCAAAATACTCTGAAAAACAACTGGAATTTACATTAGCCCTCTCAAATTACCAGCAGCTTGTTCATAATCTGAACCTGTTAACATCATCCATAACCAGTTCTCTTCCTTATTTGCTGATGGAGAGCAGATGACCACTCAGAGATATGGGATTCACCTAACATTTTGAACTGGGTCTCACCACGTCCTCAAGAGTTGCCACATCTAAACAAATGTAACCTGAGATCTTGCATCAGGTTTTGTGTTTTCACTGGTCTGCTGAGGTACCCATAAAGTATTTCTGAAGCTCCTCTTTCCACAGACCTATTTGGGATGTGTAAAAGCTCTTTTCTTCACTTTCAGTCCAAGGAGGAAGCAACTGACAGGTCTGAATCCAGGAGCAACACGTGAATCCCTTCCTGAACAATTTCTAGGGAAGCATAACACTCTTTCAACTTCCATAGACGTAAAGGACCTAGCATTATAAATTTGGAATTCCAAAATCCAAAGTAGGATTTTAAAAGAATATTAGCAATTTACAATATTTGGCGTGTCCTTAAATCACACAGAAATTGCAGAGGAAGTATGGTAAAATATGGAATGGAATGTTTCTACTGTTTGTGTCTTTGTGTTCTTCAGTATAAAGCATGCTTTAATTGTTCCATGAAACATATTGCCGCAGTCTCTCTTCTTAGTACAAGTGGTTGATAATTAATTTTGAGTGCATTCCAGCTCAGAGAAAATTCCAAATTATGTTATTACTGCTCTGCTGGATCTCCTCAACTCCAGTTTCAGTTCTGATGTTACTTTTAAGGTTTATTCCTAATGTAAAAACTAAATATACACAAGGTCTGGAATGCCTAAGTTATATTTTGCTTTTGCTTTTGCTTTCCTGGGAAATTCTCCAAACACTTTAAGTTAGGGAGGCAAAAGTCAGTCAAATGTATCTATGCTAAAACATACAGTTCAGGAGGAATGCTAAGGACCCAGTGCTTTTGGGGAATTCAGCAGGAGTTATCTGTGCTTGGGCATTTCAGTATTTAATTTTCCCGAAGGACACAGCTCTATTTATTTTTATATATTTGTTTTTAAGTGAATGAAGATAAAATATGTGGAGCCAGACATGGCAGAACAGTCCACCTCTTCCAGTAAAGTAAATTCCAATAAAGAAATACCAAATTACTACTTTTCTTCTCATTCTGCATCTGATTTTAAAACCATCCAAACAAAAATTCCCTCTAATATAAGTGGGTTTGGGGTCATATCAGAAATGGTTCCATAGGACTATTTGGCATTGAATCTGGAGTAAAGTACATGTCTGCAGATATTAATCCTATTTTAGATTGACTTGGCCAACAGGAAAGATTCTTCTGTAAATAATCAAAGTAGAGCTTTGTGTATTTTGAAACCCTTCGAAATAGACAGTGATCAATTTTAAAGACAAAATACGCAACTTCCCCCCAGCAAACTTTGCTCTTCTTTCACAGCCTCCACACTAAAAGGCAAAGGATGTCTATCCCTTTCCCTATAGTTTGGCTCAGAACAATACATATACACAGAAAGTGAAATCAAGCATGAGGTGATATTACATGATTAAGGTATTGTAAGTGAATTCTTTCATCTGCTTTAGGGATGGGAATGTATTTTCCTGTGAATCATCTCTGATTCTCTAGATCTTAAATACTTACCCATTTTTTGTACTTAGCCCATTGGAAACAGGTACAAGATTGATCAGACAGCTTTTCCATGTAACACAGAAGCTGCATGGGTTTTTTTATGTAGTCTAAAAATAACTTGCATTTTCAGTCAGAAGACTGCACATATTTTCTGCTAAGCCACTGTACTTCTTTTTCTTGACATAAATACAATTTCTGGTGCTGCGTTCCAGAAAGGTTAAGTATTATATTTAATATGAATGACCATATTAGCAAGAATATGATTAACTTGAAGTCATATTTCCATCATTCTATGTAATGTGTAGAGGAAGAAATAGGCTGCATGAGATTTATGCAATTTATTTTCTCATGACCCTCAAGAACTTTACCAAACCATCTTCTGAGGTAGTACTATAATCAGATAAACGTAATGATCTGCCCTACAAATGAATCTGTAGGTCAAAAATCCAGCATCAGCTCTTCTGCAGAAATGAGAGAGATGGAGGGGATTCTAAATCTTGCAATGCTATTTCTGTGTAAAAAAACAGCATACTTTACAATATTTATCAGGCAGCTGGTAAGTTCAAAGAGAGAAATTAACAGTGCTGCTTGCAACTAGCATATATACTTTCCCTTTTCTCAAATATGGACATCCAGTTCAGAGATTCTTTGGTTCTCCAATAACAGACCCAGAAAGAAATACCTACCCCAAAAATAACTAGTTCACTTTTCAGACTGATTATTGTTAAATCCAGCTAGCAGTAGCTGGGTCTTTTTTTTTCTTTTTTTTTTCAATAATCAGCATGTATAATTTCACAGGATCCCTCTTTCTTCAATGAACGATGCTAATTTACAAAGTAAAATAGGAAAAAGGATCGGTGTGATACATAGTGATACTGTTATGCATCCCTAAGTTGTTGCCTCTTCTCTCTTAAAATATTTGCATTCAGTGCAATGTGCTTTCTTGGACTTTGTGTCCTGTTAATATGCAGTGTAATAAGTTTCTTTGTTTCATAACTGGAGAACCTCACAGAGTAACTTTTTATTTCATTATACCTTGAAAAAATGAAGCATAGAATATTTGCTTAGAAAACTAGGGAGACTGCAATTATTATGAGTAAATTGCATGTTCTTTTCTTGTTAACTCTTTTGCATAGTACAGAAATTACTTTGTACTTTGAAACTGTTTTAAAACACTTTGGTATACCAGTGCTGCTCCTGGCTGGAAACACAGTTCACCAGCTGGCCACGTGCTTTGGCAGGCTATCCTCTGCCTCTCAGTCATAAAATGCATGGCACAGGCATGACAGTGTTTTCATTCAGGTGACTGGGATATATTCGTGCTTTGGCAGGCTGTATCCTCTGCCTCTCAGTCATACAATGCATGGCACAGGCATGACAGTGTTTTCATTCAGGTGAGTGGGATATATATATATATTTGCTATGTTTTTTCATTTCCATGGACATTTGCTGCAGAATTTTTGGACTTTTGGCTAATGATCTGACCCGTTACCTGCAGGCAGTACTTAACAGTCACTGTTTGTATGCTTACCATTAATTGTGAGTCAGATAACGTATTATGTAAAAATTAGTGTTAGAAAAGTCATGAAGATATCCCAATAGAAAGGCACTATTTCATTTTTAGCTTGATCTATGCCCTTTGCCTCACCGTTTAACACATAAACACCATCCCAAAATGAGAATGCAGAAACTAAGCTGCCTTTCTGATAAATACAAGAGCATATTTCATAGAAAATAAAGATACGGCCCCTACCTGCATACAGAGTATAACAAAGAGGGCAGTAAAAATGTGGAGGAGTGCCAGCTTTTGACTCCAATGTTTGGGGTCCAGAAGCCTGTCCTCCCAGGGACTACACTGATAGGCTCAGAGTACTTTCCTCGTTTCTGACTGCATGATACCTGTGTCCCTGGGTACTCAGGAAAGCACATTAAACAGCAGAAGGAGGAGAAGCTTTTTCCCATTAGCCACTCTTTGCCTGTGAGATGCAAGACAGGGTTTCAAATCACAATTCTTTCTGGCTTGTATGAGTGTTGTGATTATTTTACCAAGCAGGGAAGGTTACACCACCATGCCTTCCTCTAAAAGACAATATTGATCTCATTGCTGTTTCCAGCAAAGGTGCATGCCCCATTCTCTGTAAGAAGGGCAGTGATTTCACAGACAAGGTTATTGACTTCAGTCTGGGCTATTTGCAACAGTCTTTTAGTAAACCTAACCCTTTTGATTTGTTTTTCTACCCAGTTCCACTCTTGTCAAGTGTTACAGGACCTGTCAGAGTTGACAGAAATCTGGACTGCAGTAGGAATTACCTGCAAGGTCCTGAGCTTTATGTGAAAGGAAAAATATACATGCCTGTCAAGAAATCTCCCATGCAATTTCAAAAATAGAGCAAAGTGAGAATAACACATTTGTTTAGAGGAGAATCAGAGTGAGCACCTCAGATCTTTAGGCAGAGGTAGGCAAAAATCTCCAGTTCTTCCTCTATGCTATCTTTATTCACTGACCTCTTCCCTAAATATAATCTTTTTGACTGATTTTTCTCACCTGCATCTATGCTCAGGCTGATCAAAGACCCAGCAATAATAAGCAGTGAAGGAAAAAGCAACAGAATGAATTTGGTGCTGCATGATCCTGTAGAAGACAGGGAGATTTTTGAGGAAGACCATTGAACTTTTCTCAGCCAGGAGAGAGTTCTGAAGAAGCAAACTGTATCAAGGAAGTAGGTCATGAATTTCTTCTGAGGAAGTACGTTCACTCTGTATGACAGACTGGTAGCTCCTACACACTATGTCCTGAGAAATTACTCATCCTTATTTCATATCTCCCTACCACTTGGGAAAAGCTTTGAGATTTAAAATACTGCACTGTGGGTGAAGTTAGTTCAGAGTTGAGGGAATTGGTTCATTTACAGCCAGGTTTGACTGCTCTCTTTAATTGTCTGAAAGACAGGTCAAGCATCAAGAACCTTCGCCATCTCTTTTTTTATTACACCCTTTATGTCAGGAACTGTACTCACAAGCAAAACACTTCAGCACTTGCACTTCATGCTTCCAGTCCCAAATGCAGTCAGTTTTCTTACAAGGTAGTTCAACAGTCCTTTTTGTTTCTCATGAAATTGAAACCGAGATCTTTCTCAAGTTTCTGAAACTCATATAGTCTCCCCAGGGTGCTCCTGCGGCGCCTCCAGGGAAAAAGGGAAAACAGAAATTAGGGCATGGTTCTGTGAAACAACACACTGCAATATTTCTCAAGCCAGGGAACATAAATATGTATCCGGGCAGGTGGGAAAACAATTCTCAGTGTAAAAATGTCTTTATTATGCCTTCAGTTTCCTATTTGCTTCAGCAACTTCAATTAAAAATTGTATTTCTTGTGTTTTCTACAGTCAGCTGAAGTTCTAAATTTAATTCTATTTATTCACAGCTTCAACATATCTCCATAGGTTGAAGCAAATGGAATGAAAAAGCAAATGAAAATGTTTGATACTGCCTGTGGTATCATTGACAAACAGTGTAAAATAACAGTTCCATCGCTGCTGGTACACAAATACACATCCTTTGCATATCAAAATAGAAATACTCAAAATAAAAGGCTTATTTTGCAAGCTATCATTAGCCTCGTCTTATGGAGAGGCAGTCTGAATCAGTGGCAAAAGTATCAGGAACTTACAAGTTTCCATACTGAGATGTAGTAAAAGTAGGAAAGAGAATTTAGGAGATCAACAGCAGCTCTACTGTTCTGTCTGATAAGCTGCACTGCCTTACAGCTCTTGGCAGATAAGAAAAATGCTGCTCTAAAGGACAGTTTGACCTGTACATCTCAGAAATCACAGATTATGACATTTTTGTGGTTTTTTTCATATTTTTAATTTCTAGTGGTAGTATTTTTGGGAGACTTAATACCAGTGCAACATAACTTTTCTCCTTCGATAGGCAAGAAAAGCCATCAAATGTATTTATTTGGAGGACATTCTCCCTGTGTTTCTATTGTGAGGTCCTTACACTGTACCTCATTGCAGCTAGAAGTACAATAAAAAGGAGTAGAGGTAGTTATTTTCAGGACATTTCCTGGGCACCATCTACTCTGGAACTCCAGCTTCCTAAAACTCAGCTTAGTTTAAGCATAGTATTACAGCTTTCTTAACCTTGGTTTTGGTTTCTGGTACAGCAGCTTGGAGTTTGTCCTAACAAGCAATTAACGTGTATATTCCATTGAGATAAATTGAAGTGAACATACTTTTCTGGCTTTAGATCTGATGATTCACTATTGTTTAGCCATTATAATTTCTGCTTTGAATTTGAAATGAGTTGGCTATTGTTCCCTTAAGTTATAAAAAATAATAAAATAGGACATTCTTTTTTGTTTGTTTTTTTGGTAGTAAATTCTTGGTTTCAAGGCCTGGCAGGCAGGGACCCAGCTAATCCTGTTATTTTAGTTTTGGGTTTTTTTTCCCAAAAAATATGTCTGGCTGAACCTGCACATTTGATATCACATAAGTGATTTCTACAGCATATTGTTAGAACAGAGTTACCATATACCTGCAAGAAACCAGAAAGAGCTATAGTTGTACTAAATTTCTTAGGATGGGATGTTAAATAAAAGGCACTTAAAAGCTGGTATACTGACTATTTGTTTCAGATTTTCAAAATGTGGTTTACTGTATATTTGGTTATATCAGCTAAGCCCACATTTCTGCAGACAAGGATGCCAACATGTTACAATTTTGTGTGTCTTCCTCAACTTGAATTGCTTCCTAGGCAGGTTTGCACGTGCAAATGTGCTGTCTCACCACCTCCAAATGCAATATGAAAGACAAGACATAGAATGTAGTCAGCATGCATGTAAAAAGTAAGATTTGAAAACAATGGAGCATTTCTTGCAGTGATGCTGAAGTGATTCTGTCTCCATACATACAAATATAGCAACTGAAAGAAATTGAAGGGTATTGGAAACTGGTTACAGTAAGTATGCTTTGTAGAAAAAAATATTTGGATTAAATCTGAGGTCTTTTAAGACTGGTCCTAAATATAAATGTCAATATTTCCCTTACTTTTTTTTCTTTATGTGTCTCTTTTGCCTAAAGAAGTCTTATCCACTGCATAGTAACATACATTTTATCACTTAATGCATGTGTGAACATCCCAGTAAGCAGTAGAGGAAAAAAACTTATTTGTCTGAGAAAAAATGGCTGTTTGACTGAAAGATAGGGCTTTAAAGAGGAAAAGAGGTTTTATTTCATAAGAAGGATTTTACTACAAAAGGGAGGAAGCCTAAAAGCAAAGGCTGAGGGTGCCAGGAGTTAGGTCTCTAGCCCCAGGATAAACGGAAGGCAATGAATAGTAAGTGACCTTTGGGGAGAGAAGGATCCAAAGGACTTTGTAGCCCTTGTTCGTCATGCAAACCGTGGAAAGATAACATTCATGTTTCTATTGCAATTAATATTCAGTTGCTAATATTCAGTGCTATGAGATTGCTTGCACAGAAAGGAGCTGCAGTAGCAGGGCATTGGATGTGTGACTGTGACCCCTGATGAGTGGGGTTTATACCTGGTCACCACAGACTTGTCCTTCTTCCAGTTCAGGAGAGGTTTTGAAACTGGGCTTTTGCACCGTGGGTGTGCTTTGTTATTACATGCTTTGCTCCAGGTGATTGCCCACAAGCTACACCAGATTTCTGTGTGAGGCCTCCTGCTGAGGCATGGCATGATCTGGACTGCAATCCACAGTCCACAGCTCTTCTGGGAATGGGTAGAAGGACACCTCTGGGACATCAGTAAGACCAGCCTTTCCTAACCCCTGACAACAGGTGAACTTAGTACCCCACTGTGTTTTAAAAACACTTAAATCCCTCCAGTTTTCAGCCCACAGTGTGAAGCACTGAGCACCTCTTCAATAATGTGAAAAACTCATTCTCCTAATGGAGCTGTTCTACTTTGAAAAGTGATCATAGTCTAAGCTTATATTAATTTAGCAGGCTGAAATGTGAGTCACTCAGGATGTCATCACAAGGGGTCAAGGCTTTCCTCCTTCAGCAGTGAGCAGTTTCTGTAAGAATGACAGAGCTGAGAATTAGGAAATCTGCTTCCACTATGTGGTTATGACTAACCATTGCATACCTGTCCCAGCCCAGGCTTAATTCCCTGCAATTAATTCCTGTGTTGCATGGGGACAATAATACTTCTAATTTCTCATGGATCTTGCAAAACCAAATTGTTTAAGGAGTGCTTAGTCCTGTACACAAGGAAGTATATTGTTAAAAAATTATCTGTGGTTAGATTTCATTCCTTCAAAAATAACTTGTTGAATGCTTATTCTTCAAAAAGCTGGCAGTCCAGGACTCCTCTGAGAACAGACAGAGAGGCCATATGTATGCACTTCAGTGTCACATGTCTTTGCAAAGACCAAGACACAGGACTGATTCCAAGTAACTCAGCAAAAGATCGTTGGATCAGATCTCTGTTGGCAAAACGGCAAAAAAATTGTTGCTCTTAAGATGGCAAGTACCTGAAACCACTCCATAAATCATTACAAATCTGACTTGTCAAATGTCTTCATTTGCAGATGTCAATATATAATTTCGTAAAAAAAGATTAATTAAAGCAGTCAGTAATTAATATAATTTGCTGTTATTTGACAGCTGTTTTTTATTAAAATTGCCACCATATATCTTAGCTGGAATTAAATATATCTAAAATTTCAGCTTGTTCTCCTTTAAGATAATGTATGGCATCAGAATTCATGAATATTTTAGTGATAATGTCTGAGCTAATCATACAACATGCCATGTGAATCCCTCATATATCAAGATTAAATCTAAATCTTCTTTGTGTCTTCCTTTTGATCATGATTGTGACTGCACCTATAATTTTAACGTCCTTTCACACCAAGAATATTAGAATGAAAAATACTTCCCATCGTACAGACAGTAGTTTTTAACCTTTATTTAATAGTGATTTCAGCCTCAACAAAGCACTCCTGATGAAACAACAATGGATGCAACTCTGAGCAGCCTTGTCTGTAGGAAGGTGTCCCTGCCCAAGGCTGGGGACTTGGAAGTAGATCATCTTTGCGGTCGCTCCCAACCTAACCCATTCTGTGATTCTGTGAAAGCTAACAAGGCTACTGCTGAGGCTGCTCTGTGTTAGTTCTGTGAAGTTTAGTTAGACACAAATGGTTGCTGAGGGTTTTATACATTTATCAGCCTGGTCGTCTTATACAGTTCAATCACCTTCAATCTAATGAGTTTTTAATTTGTTTTTTTACTATTAGAGGAAAATGACTCATCAGGTGGGAGGTTTTGGTTCACGAGCCTGCATATAAAACTGTCTATTGATAGTGAACACAGTGTAAACATTACTGTTCCCTTTAAAAATAATTCCCTATAATAATCATCAAAATGCTACAATGTTGTTATCACAAATTGAAGTTTTGGGTTCTTACTGTTCAGTACTATAATATATTTCAAAAGGATCTGAAAATGGTAATTCTTGTTTACAGACTAAGTATGAAACAACATGCAGATTGTGAGAAATTCTGTTTACTTTCAATCCTGTTGCTTCATTTTTCTTTATTTTTCTAAGAAGAAATCTGCATTTACTTGAATGCATAGGGAAATGGAGATGGGGCAAATATTTCCAGAGACTGGTGCAAGCCTCTGACACAGATGGAGTTTAGACGCTGAAGCTCCTGAAGGAAAAGTGAAGTTCAGAGATTCTTATTGAGGCCTCTAAGGTTTGGGTGGTTTTGTGGTACCCTGATAGATTACATTTATACAGATAGATAGGAATTTAACCAGAATGACACTAAAAGAATGAAGTGAAGGAGGTACTTCCAATCCTCACCTCTAACATGGGAAGATGCAGTTTTCACAGCCTGGGCCTGCTAATGGACCCATCCTAAGTCTGTCATGCAGCCTTAGAAACAAACAGTGGATTAAAATTCCAGCAAATACATATAGTCTGTTTATACCCCTTAGTCTTTTTTTAAATTTGCGAGTGCCACTGCTAATGGAAAACATGCAGTGCATCTAGAGGAGATGCATTTGGGTGAAGAACTGTTCCCCAGGAGCCTGGTGTGTTTATGTGGTGTAACCCAGTATTTCAGCATTAATTTCTCAGTAGAAAACAGCTGCACTTAGCATGCCTCCTGCTCCCAGCCTGGGCTGTGATACCACAGTCCTTCAGAAAACTACTCCAGTAAATGAAGAGTACTCTCCAGTAAAATGAAGAGGTTTGTTTCAGTGCCTCCATTAAAGGGCCAGTAAAACTGGGCTGTAGGTGAGGCTGGTCTGAAGTTACCAGAAAGCAAAGGAGTGACTCCATTAAGAGTTTTCTACCTCATAAAATTTTCTACCAGAATATTCTTCAAATGGTTACATTGAGTCAGGAATTAATACCAAAACCTCAGGTAACTTCTGTGGAACACAGCTGCAGTGCAGTGCCTGGGATGACCCTGCTCTAAATGATACACCTGCTCAGCACTGTATTCAGGGTTTGCTGGATCATGTCAAAGTTCTTTTTTATTGTGTTTTGCTCAAGTAGTCAGGAGGATAATCCCTAATACAAGATTGTTTACATAAAGTCTTTTGCAATGACAGATGAGAGGTATAAAAAAAGTCATGTCATTTCATTTTGAAGTGAAACCAGTCATTATTCAACTATAGTACAGTGAAGAGAGAACAGCATAACCTGTACCAGAAAGGCAGAAAAGTACACAGAATAATTCTAAAACAAATTTAGTTGATTAAATGCAATACATTAAAATCAGACATAATAATGTTGACATTTTAGTATTGTTAATGAAGGGCCCAGTTATTGATCTTTGCTGAGGGAACTGTCTATTGAATCCACTGGACTTACGTTTAGAAAAAGTGGAGCCTAATAAATTCTAAGTAATAATTTCTATACAAGGTAAAAGCTCCTCTGAGAGAAATTTATGCGATTTCTATGTCAACCTGAATGTGAAGAAGCTTTCCAATTCAGCATGATATAAGTTATTAACCTCATTTAAATGAAGAAGGAAAATAATACTATATTTTGTTTAACCTCTGTAGCTTCAGAATTCCAAAATTACAGGGCTCTATGAGTAGATCAGAACAGTAAAAGCTTCGAAATTTTCCCCAGCTACCTCATTATGTGAAGCAACACAACCCTCTCTGAGGGGAGCTACTAGCTGGAATGATCACAAATCAAAAATAAATTTAGATTATAGAAAGACTGGGTCATTTTATTTCATTTCATTTCATTATTATTATATGATTCTGGTTGCTGAACACATACATTCCATCCTCATGACTCCTTGATGTGTGCCCTGAATGGACCTATGGTGGGATCTGAATGGGCATCCAGGAAAACTCAAGTTTCCCCTACAGCCTCTCTGCTGGAGAAGCTTCTTGAAGGACCTGGATGCTGTAACTTGTCAGAAACTGGGTCCTGGGCTGTATGAACTATCACAATTCCTACGTTCCTTCGCTTCTCCTGAGCAGGGGGCAGACACTGACTTGTTCCTGTCCAGTAGCTCCTTGTCAGTGCTGCTCTGTGGAGGGTGGCAACTGCTTGCCATAGAGCCAGCATGGTAGTTCATGAGTTCTCCCTAGTGTGCTCCAGGCAAAAATCAGCCAGGTTAGTTGACACAGTGTCAGGTGTGGTCTGAGCTAACTGGTTTTCCCTGGAAGGATTAGGAAGTGTTGGTGCACTGCTCTGATGTCTGCTCTGGGGCTGCAGCATCTGGCATGGTGAGCCACTGGAGTGCTGTGTGCCAGCATAGCTGGGTTCAGCAAAGTGTCCTGCTGCTTCCTGCCTTTATAATCAGTGAAGCAGGCTTCATCATCATCATCAGTTATTGATTTTCAGGGTGTTCTGCTGGAACAGTTTAAAACAGCTTCTCATTATGACAAGTGGTTTAAAAAGAATGCATATTTAGATCTTATTTACAAACATGCTCATTTACATTTTTAGGGCACTGCTATATTTGCATTCGCATTACTTTACCAAGAAACCTTTCTGATTCAAATCAGGATTCTGATACTGTTGGTTCCTCTCCACATTAAGTACTCCTTCTCATTAACACAAGATCTTTGCTGAATACATTTTAAATGAGGAAAGAATTTTTAAAAATTGCATTTTAAATTCAGTAAGAATTCTCACTGACTTCCGTGGACCAAGTGCAGAATTGATCTGATGGTCACAAATTTGAAAAAATTGTCAAAAGATTGCAGTAATTTCCTATAACACTATTGTCTATGAAGTTGTAGGACATTACAGTCACATTTTTACAAAATGTTTACAGACAGTAAACTGCAGAATAAATTTATTTTTAAAATCTACATTTAGGCCACCACCACCAGTATTTTAATCCTCATTTTTTAAGGGAAATGTCTCCTGTGCCCCAGTTTAAGAACTGACTTCCACAAACCTTTACTTTTATGCAGTAGTATGAAAATTGGGTTTGATCAATTTCTGCTTAGTATTTGCTTGCTCCTTGTCCCACTGTTCATTCAGTGGCATGCTACTGGGGCAAAGACAACAAGAATAGAAGACACAAGCAAAGCAGCTTGTGGTTCTGCAACACTGATCCTTGCTGGTATAAGCCACAATGTCAATTTGCTTTTGCATGTGAGGATAATCTCAGCCTGTGACTAATGGAACTCAATAATACATGAGTCAATACCATGCTAAGTATATTGGCTATTTTTTTCATTCTTTTGAATGCTTTTTGTTTAACTACTAGTTAGTACTATGAGAGACAATGCATCTACTTGAAATTTTCTAAGTTGCCATAGTAAAACACAGCTCAGTACAGTACCCTTAACAGTAATTCCTGTCACACAGTATCTGTTTCCCTTCCTAGTGATTTCAAAGTCATTACACTACTACCAGACCTACTTTTAGGAAATTCAGATCCTGAGAATGCTTTTTGCATAATAAAAAAGAAAAATTTAATCCCTACTTTTCTGTAACTACATAGGGCCTATTGGGAGAGAAGTATGGGAACATCCGAATACCGGGGGAGGTTGAGTCAGCAGAATTTGAAATGATCCTGGATGCTGCTATAGAGGCCAAGCTAGAGACAAGGATTTTAGAAGAGTGGTACTGCAGGGATGAGAACGCAGTGCCGCCAGCATATTACCTCAGACCAAAGTCAGAAATGCTGAAGAACTACCAGAACACGGTAAGTCACAGTCTCCTGCTCACAAAATGTTCTCTAGCCATTGCAGTGGCAGGCAGTACTCAAGGCCAGGCACTTGCTGCTGGCTTTGACTTAGGTTCTACACCCCTGTCCACAGCTGAACAGCTGCTGCTGTGGTGCCCCTTTCCTGTACACGGTGAAGGAGCAGCCACAGAACACCAAGGAGCATGAGTCCTGCATTGATGTGCTCTCTGATAGCTAGAGCAAGTGAACTTGGGCCATCTGTGCCCTGTTAGGGCTACTGGGACAGTTGTACAGATTTCCCTTCCCTGATGTTGTAATATGGAAGATGTATGTAATATGGAAGAACTCAGGCTCTTCTGCTTTTTACTGTGCATTTGCTAGATTTCAATGAACAGGACTTGCAGAGGAAATACACATTTTCCCTTCTATCCCTATAGAAGAAAACCTGTCAAACAAGTGCTTAGCACTGTCCTGAGTCAGATATCATACTTTTAACTTATTAACTATAACAGAAGATTTTTCAACAATGTTAATTATAATTTTTAAAGCATGCATTTGTCTTTAATTGATGATGATAAAAACTGTATCTATTTCTCAGGGCGCAGTTCTACCTCTTACACATTCAATATATACGTAAGGACATACTTTAGTGTACAAAAAATGAAGTCCTTAAAAGTTTTCACTTCATTTTGAGTGTATATTATATTATTGGGGGTTTTTGTTCTTAAATCTTTGAATTTTTCCTGAAGCTACTGACTGATATGTTACTAAATAAAAATATGTTCATTACTTAAATGACTTAATATTCATAACTTAACTTAAAAGTGATGTTCATAACTTAAACCTGTTACATAGATGTTGCAACTTAAAGGTGTAACACAGAGATACAGCTCATAAACTTACAGAAAGTAATAAAAGATAGTCAGCTCTGTCAACAAAGAGTTGCTAGGGAATTTGTCCTGGAGATTCCACACTCCAAAGAAACTGGAGACCCCTGAAATATTTCACCAGCAGTAAATGAAACCTAGCTGCTTTACAGAAAGCACCAGCATGGCATTTGCAAGATACCATCTGAAAGTATTAGTGAATTTGTATTAGAGTTCTTCTCTGATGAACAGTTGAGATTAGTGTTACTATAGCAATGAATGAATGATCGTAATGTCACATGTAATCCTGCATTTTTAAAATATGGTCACTAATAGAAGGCACTTAATTACAGGTACCCGGAACCCCAGTTTCAGTTTTGAGATGCAAGTTTAAATTATTATCATTATTACGTTTCATTAAAGGAGCAATAATTTTAGCAGTATTGCTGCTGCTTTATTATTATTTCAGGCTTGAGTTTCAAAACCCTCTTTCTATAAAGGTGTTATTGGCCTTGTTCTTGAAAAATATTGCATTAGCTGCCTACACTAGGGATTTAGAAAAAACTCCAAGGAGCTAACTCTTAAAATTCTAAAATGGAATACAATATCATCATCTGCAGTATAAAACATTTATCTTTTATTGATTTTTGTTAGTGTTTGTGTTTCTCTGTTACCATGTTATTTTTTGCCTTGAATATTAGACTTCTTTCTGAAGTTGTATATGTATGTATTACACCTACTTTTTAACTATGGATATTTTTAAAAGATGGAATCTTCTTCAAATTCCATGAATGAGAACAAATGGCAAGATATATCAGAAGAGATTAAGAAGATTTTTAAGACTGCTGTGAAATTGCTGTATGAGAAAGGAAAAATGAAACACAGCCAAGCAAAGAGATATCTTTCCTCTGGTAAGGTTCACACTAACAATTTCTATGTATTCATTTATTGTCTGTTCTGTCAACCTTTCCACAAACATAAAAATATATTTCTGTTGGCATTTCTCGTATGATTGAAGGGGGAAAAAAAGGTTTGTTATGCTGCTTAAGACTAAAACCCATACAAAAGCACTAAGCAAATTCTCTGTGTTTGTTTTTTCTGTTTCTACAGAGAACAAATGCAATCGAGTCTGCCTGTTGGGGGTAGGGCATGTTCTTGAGCTGTTTATAAAGAAAAGTTGACAGAGACTCTGTGTTCTCTTTTCATCCTCAGCTATTGAAGATGAACTTGATTTTGCCTTGGGTAAACAAACACCAGCTTTCCTAAAGAAGTGTGTTTGCTACATCCGGAAAATTGCCAACATTGAGCGTTTTGTTAAAATTCCAGAGATGGGAAAATACATGGACGTGGTACATAAAGCTGGGAAATTTCTACGAGATCCTGAAGCCCATGAGAAACTGATCAAGCTCAGGGATGAATTCATTCCTACCATTGTCGCATCGTCCAATCTGAGAGTGTACACATCCGTGACCCACTGTGACATGAAACTGGGTTACTCCCAAGAAGTGGAGAGCCATTACATTGAAGGACTTGGTAAACAGTTCTATGAAGACATGATTGACATAATCCAAGCTACAGTGCAGCAGAATTTTGACACGGAGACAGACATGCTGTACGATGAAGTTCTTCAACACTCATCGCTATGTAAAACGTACTCCACTTTTTATGAATACAGATGTGAGGCATTAAACATTGTTCACAAATATGTTTTACCTAGAAAAATAGGACACATTAACCCTCTTATCATATATGGAGGACCATGCACAGGGAAGACTCTTCTGTTAGCTGAAGCAGCAAAGAAGGTAAATAAGTGTCTTATATACTAAAGTCATGTTGAGAGCATTACTGTGTGTAAAGGCAAACTTAGTTTAATTCTTTCTTTTCTCAACAGATCTATCAGCCCTCCATACATAAAATAAAAATAATAGCATGTATATTTGGCATATTATTGTACACGTGCAGAAAAATATTACCTTTCAATAATGTATCTGTATCATGTGCTTAGCCAAAACAAATGTAGTCATGTCCCCTTTGATGTGAGCCTTTTTGAGCTAAACAAAGATGATACATTATTTGAATTTCATTCAGTGCACCTGCCTTGGATTCTGCCAGTGAAAGGATTTCTATTCAACCAGTAATATTTTCAAATGTTTATTCATATATAGACTATCACTATTAATAAACTCTGTTACTATGCTTCATTGAGATATACACTAAATTATGCTCTATATTCTAGGCCTATTCCTGGTTGCAAGAAGAGATGGGACCAGATTCTGACCCTGTGGTAGTTATAAGATTTTTGGGATCCACTGAAACAAGTACAGATCTGAAGAATATACTTCAAAGCATTTGTGAACAACTAGCAGTCAACTATCGCTGCCTCGTACAAAGTTACCCAAAAAAGATTCATGACCTTCGGGACTTGTTCATAAATCTCTTGAATGAGTCTTCATTTCACAGGCCACTGGTGATTATATTTGATGCTTTAGAGCAACTAACAGATAGTGATGATGGTAGAAAGCTCTGGTGGCTTCCCATTCACCTTCCACGTTCAGTACGGATAATTTTGTCAACACTGCCAAACAAGCATGGGATCCTGCAAAAACTGAGGTGCCTTATTCATGAAGAAAGTAACTATATTGAGTTGACTGCAAGGGACAGAAAGATGTGTAGTCAAGTACTGAAACATCAGCTGCTGCGAGTTAAAAGGAAAGTAACATCAGGGCAACAAATCTATGTCAACGAGGCATTCTCCAAGTGCACACTGCCTATGTTTGTGAACTTAACCTTCAGAGAGGTCAGGCACTGGAGATCTCACAAGGATGTGGATGAGTCCTCCCTCTGTGTTACTGTCCACGAAAGCATAGAGCAGTTGTTTTGGTCACTGGAAAACAAGTGTGGGTCAAGACTATTGTCAAGAGCACTTGGCTACATCACTATGTCCAAATCTGGCCTGAGTGAAATGGAACTGGAGGATATTTTAGCCCTTGACAACAGTGTTATGTATGAACTGAATGAGAGAGTCAGAGAGAGTAACCCACTGAGAATTCCATATATATACATTGCAAGACTTAAGGAGGGCTTACAGGGGTACTTAATAGAGCGACAGGTGAAAAATGTAACGCTGCTTCTTTGGGCAAATAGGCACTTGCAACTAATTGCCCAGAAATTGTACCTGCACAATGAAGAAGACTTGCGTGAAATGCACACAATCATGGCAGAGTATTTCCTTGGTGTTTGGTCAGGTGGACGAAGAAAACCTTTTCACAGCAATGACCAATATCTGAGTGGTTGTCCTGACCGTGCCAGTAGAGGCATGAACGAGGATGAAAAGCACTGCATGGATCAGGTGGCTTTTGACAGGCAGGCTCCAGATCAGCCTTGGGTCTTTCAGTGTAACCCATTGGAACCTGATATCTTTTTTATTAATCACAGAAAAATGACAGAGCTCATTCATCACTTAACAAGATGTGGAAGAACTGATGATCTTCTGTATGGAGTCATCATGAACTTCAGCTGGCTGTACACCATGATTAGAATAGGGCAGTTTGATAAAGCACTTTCTGACATAGAACTAGCTTACACTTACTCTCAAGAAAAGGAGCTGAAATTTCTGGCCAGTACCCTCCGCAGTATAAAGTTCAAAGTAGTAAAATACCCAGGTTCACTCTCCGCTGAATTGCAGCAGAGACTTCTCCCAGTAGTAAGTTCATTGCCCAAACTCAGACATCTCCTCCTAGAATGTGACAAGGATGGACCCAAGTACTGCTCTATTGTCCCTTTGCATTCCTCCATGGATGTGACTTACAGCCCCGAACGCCTGCCGCTGTCATCCAGCTGCATGCATGTCACTGAGATTTTGCCTACATTTAATCCCAGCACAATTATTGCTGCTTTAGAAAATGGCTCCATTAGCACTTGGGATGTAGAAACCCGCCAGTTACTAAGGCAAATTACAACTGCTCCATCTGTTATCTTAGGGATGAAGCTTAGTAGTGATGAAAAGTATCTTGTAGTAGCTACGACAAACAACACTCTTTTGGTGTATGATAACATAAATTCCTGTCTTCTTTCTGAGGTGGAAATTAAGGGGTCAAAACACTGTGGAATTGCAGGGGACGCCAGTTTTATAAATGGATTTACATTATCAGTCAACCATGCGCTTGCTTGGCTGGAGGCCAGTAAAGATGTTACTGTAATAGATCTGCTTTATGGTTGGCCTCTCTATCACTTCCACTGCTGGTACGAAGTGACCTGTGTGCAGTGCTCTCCAGATGGAGTTTATGCATTCTGCGGGCAGTATTTGAACACCGCAACCATTTTCCACTTGGGCAGTGGAGAGAAGCTGACCACTGTGACCTCTGAATTTTCAAGTGGATTTGTGAAATTCCTTCTCATTTTAGACACAGCCCAAGAAATGGTGATGGTGGACAGTGAGGGTAGCCTCTCTGTTTGGAATACAGAGGAAATTGCAAAACCCCAGCTTACGGATGACTTTGACTGCAGAAGAGAAGACAGCGAAGTTGTCAGCATAGAGCTTTCTGAAGACCAAAGTGCAATTTTAATTTGTAAGGCTCTCAGCATTGAACTTCTTGACACTCGTGTGTGGAAGGTGGCTGAAAAGTTTAGAGCTAAACACAATGAGCGCTTTATATCTGCCGTGTTGTCCAAAAATGGCAACTGTATAATTGCTTCAATGGAAAATACCTCAGCCATTTTTGTTTGGAGAAGAGATACTGGACAGTGTATGGCAAGCTTACAGGAAATCTCAGGAACTATAGTCAGGCTAATTAAATCAAATCATCATAACATGCTGCTATCCTTATCCACCAGTGGTGTCCTTTCTATCTGGGATATAGACATCATAACTGCTATGTCCAATATTGACAAGTCTGGCAAACCCATCCAAAGACTGGTGTTGCCAGCCAGAGGTGAATTAATATACACATTGGATGGATCAGATTCTGTCCATAAGTGGAACTTCAGCACTGGATTTATTGAAGCTGTGTTCAAGCATGAAGGTATTGTTGAAAACTGTGTGCTGACCTCTTCTGGAGAGATAATGGTTACATCAGATGATAAATGCAGCCAGTATGTATGGCACACGGTTAGCGGTGAAAATATCTTTCGCATTAATGGGCAAAAAATCTCAGAGCTAATGATTACTCATAATGACCAGTTTGTAGTCTCTCTCTGTGAGCAAAACGCATCCAGAGTCTGGAGACTGGCTACAGGACATAGGGTTTGCAATATTTTAGTTGCCTTACAGAATGCATTTATAACAACTGCAAATACATTTGTAGTTGGAATGGCAAAGAACAAAGTTTTGGCAGTGAGTCTCTGGACAGGCAGTATAACAAAGAAGTTTTGCTGTGATGATGGTGCAAGCATTGTGGACATTAAGTTGATACCAGACTGCCCAGATATTATAGTATTTATAACATCTACTGAAAGTGTGAACATCTGGAGCCTAACAGAGGAAGTCATCTGCAGACGTGTACAATTGCCTACCAATTTCTTAAAAAAATTGGAAGACTTTGAAATATCTCCAAATGGGAAGCTAGGAATTATAACCCGTGGTGATGAGAACATCAATGTGCTTGATCTACACAGCGGAAAACTTCGTGTGGTTCACGCTCCAGGTGTCATCTGGCGGCAGAGGCTGTCTCGCGATGGCCGCTACCTGGTGTACATTTGTTGCCGTGGGGAAGAAGATGATGACAATGGTGCAGTCTCTAGTTTAATTGTAATGAGGCTAGCAGATGGCAAAAACATCGGTGCCTGTTCTCTTTATAAAACTCCCACTTTTCTTGCACTCTCACAGAGACATTTAAACATTATTATTGGATTTGATGATGGAAGTATAGGTACTTACACTGTAGTGGATCGAGTTGATGCTGCACTGAAAATCAAAATTGCTACTTCAAACAGCCGTCAGATTTTCAACAACGCAACACAAGTGATTAGGCCAAAGTGTCACAATTATAGTTTCAAAGTGACTGCAGACTGCATTTGGAGGGAGTCAACAGAAGTATTTGCAAGGGATAGCCCCATTACAGTTACAGAAGCTGAGGTGAGTGAAGCAACACCAACCAAAAGACACAGCTACTGCTATGAGAAAGTGTGCTCAGCCATAGATTGCAGACACAGTTTTGCATCTGACAACTGAGTAACCATCGGGGTGAGCTTATCTGAGTAGTACACTTGCTTAGGTATGTCTTCTGAATTAATGTAAAAATCAGTGCGTTTCTTGGAAGACAGATAGAAACAGCAGAGGGCAGACCAGCTGTTTTTTTCCTGTCTTACATTTCTGTAAACATAAAAGCAAACATAAAGCAAAGGGGCTGCAGGGTTTTTTTTTTTTAATTTCGGAATACAAGGTTTAGTCCAGAATTTCACCAGGGCCTTGATTAAAAATTTCTAGCAATACTATCAAAATTGTTATGCTATTACAGAAGTTAGGTGATAATATCTGTGGTTGACAGACTGTTTTAAATAGAGCTAAAGCTCTAAGTGATTGGTGAGAAGTCAGACCACTATTTTATATTCCAAGTCACCTAGATGGGTCTATAGCTAACAGTCAACTTTATACCCACTTGCAAAAATGTGCTTTTCTGCTTGATGGTGCAATGACAAGATGTCACCTGCCAACCTGGAACACTTGATACATTCCATCATCATTTTAAAAATATCTACTTTTATTTTTCTTTTTAATTGGGTTTAATCTTTGGGCTGAAAGGAGTAGGTGCCAGTCAGTTGCTAACATGTCAGCATGTGAGGCAACAAGTATTTGTTCACCTCAATGAACAGAATGAAAGCTTTTTTGTTTAAATTGCATGCAGGGATTTCAGGTTTCTGTATTGTGATAAAAATTATAAGAGTCCTAAGTTCTAAAGGAAGTATAGGGATTGGGGTTTTATTTTTGGTTTAGGGAAATGTTTCGTCTTCATAGTGTGTATTAGTACAGGTCGTAATGAAAATTTTTCAAAGAGAAGGATGTTACTGATGAACACTTAAAGACATTAATTTCTTTATGTTAAAAGGTTACTGTCCATTTTGTTGTAAGAAAGTCTGAAGTATCTCCTATGTCTCCAAAGTAATCCTGGTAGTTTTCAGACATGCCATGTATTAGTCCATATAACATTTGCCTTAGTATTGTTTCTCTTCTTTCCCATGATAAATACAGATCAAATGACCAAACACTCTGAGACTGTTTGTGTACCTGCTGAAATATTCCACTAAATGTAAAGGCTGTCAACAGGTCCCTTCTTAGTCCAGTTTGTAATAGGTTTTTCTTACTCTCACATGCATACAACCTTCACTTTCTGCTTTAGAAACTGTTCTGAGCCTTTTGTACAGTTTTACCAGTTTCAAGGCAGAAATTGTGAAATAATGACAAATGCTGTAAAAAAAACCACTACATTTTCCTAAGTAAAAAAAATATACTGGACAACATCTGAAAGCGTAAGAAAAATTTCCCCTACTTACATATCTTAAAGATGACGCACCCTATTTCAAATTATTTAAACAGAATAATCTTATTTTTTAAATCAGAATTCCATATCACAAATTTCCAAGAAATGAATGCTAAGCTAGAACTTAATGTAGTGTGTGAATGTTCAGTGTACAAGCCAATATAGTATATTAAGTGACTTGAATGATTTTTCCTAACTGGTTTGCAACTAATAGATCATATTGAATGTTTTTATGTAAACTTTGTATTGTTGGGAGAACCTACCCAATCAGAGATTTATATTTTCATAAATGTCAAATTTAGTTAAATTTTGTTACAGAGTTGTTAAATTAGAAATCTATTGCAGTCTTCAAACAAATATACAGTCTTGTGTATGCATTGTTTGTACTAATAAACTGTGGAAGCAGACTTCTGTGTGTCTCTTAATTTCATGGAAATTCCACTCTGGCAGAGGAGCATGTGGCCTTTGCAGCTTCCTTCGGTCTGTACACAAATAATTTTTAAGGACAGTATTGATAAGGAAAAATTCCAGTATTCCAGTTTCTCCCATTGCAGCTAACTAAATCAAGCATTCAAAATACAATAAGATTTGCCAAAAAAACCCCACCCTTCTTAGATGATTTTTATTATGTTTATGACTAGATTGCATACTGACAGTATGCAAATCAACAGACATGAAGGCTTTTGTGACCAACACAAAAGTAAAAAGCACAAGAAAAGGGACCTGAAACCCCACTCCAGTTCAGACCTGTTAAGCTATGGGAAGAGGCACCACAGTTCCCAGGATCCTGTCCCAAAAGTAGGCAACTTCCACCTTCTTTCAAACATGGTGCAAGACTTGTGCATTTTGGTCCTGAACTCCCTGTCCATAACCTGTGTAATACTGGAAAGTTAGATCTTTCATTATTTTGGAAGGGTAAAATACATCTTCTGTCTGCCAGGAGAGTGGCTGATTTGGGGTAGTAATGGAGTATAATGTAATCACAGAACAGTGAATAGTATGATTTACTTTTTGTTAAGAAGCACTGTTTGCATCTCTAGAACAAAGCTTTCATTTATCTTTTAGATAAAGTGCATCTATAAACAAGTTCAGGTGGAGTCTGTATTTTCTGACACAGAAGATTCTAGGAATAAGCTGTAGCTGCAAGAAAGCTTTAACGTGGAATTAGCCGGAAATTCTTAGGCAGACAAAGGTAAGCCAGAGGTCAGCTAGAAAAAATATTTTTATCAGTCATTTCCTTTGCACCACAGCTGGGGAATGCATGGCCCGTGACTTCATTTCAAACAGCCTGTGGCCATTCGACTTTGTTTCACATTATTATCAGATAACATCAAAATGTGGGTTAACATGTAGCCTGGAAAAGGTTGCATTCAGAAGGCATTCATGTTTCAGTGGCTCCCCAGCCCTGATTTTTCCATGATGCACACTCAAGCCCTTACCTGCAGAAACAAAAGTATTGGCCATTTTGCAATGAGAATTTAAAGCAAATACTGATTGCTGAAATGGTGTTTGTATGCTGAAGGGACTGTTCAGTTTAAAATAGTTTTGTCAAAAACTATTAATGTGTCTGTATAATATGTCATAAAATGGGTCCTCTGAGGCACTTCCATAAAGCTGTTAACAACAATCTGCATTGTTTCATTTTATTGATTAAAGATTTAAAAATACCTCATTTAATATAAATATTAAGACTGCAAAAGGACAGGCTTCTGAAATCTATTTTTATTTCTTCTATTTTTTAAATATAATCATATTTTTAATGTAATCAATGAATTTTTTTAATATAATCAATCATAAAATTGATCATGTAGTCATCCAAGTGTGGACTAGGGCCTCTGGATAGCTTTCATTAACAAGGGTTTGTTACCAAGAATCATTATAAAGTACTTATGCTACAGATATAACCTAATTCAGGTTCTTGTAACCTGTTATGAACATTACTCTTCCTAGATCACCACATGGCTGCAGGGAGACCAGTGAGCTACATTTTTGCCTGTGGTTTACCTTTCCAGCCTGGTTACAGAACACCATTCCTTGCATTTTTGAGGTAGTCTCCTGACTTATATGACATTAACTGGTGCTCTCAGTGTGGGTCCAATTCAAAATCTCAATTCTCAGTTTCAACAGGAAGGTCAAAGGCTGCAAGAATAGTCATCACAATCCTTCCCAAGGCAGGATGAGTCCTTTTATCATGTGTTTCTCCAGAAGGAGCAGCTTGAACCATCAGCCTTCTGTGAAAAAGGGTCTTTCACTATCAAGGACAAGCTATACAGTGCTCAATTCACTTGAAAACAGAGGCCAATAAGCAGAAGAGCTGAGGGAATGTTTCCAGTCCAGTATAACATGCTCTTAAAATCACACATTTCCCCAAGTGACTGTTAACATCTGTCCTTAGCAAGCTCTTCTCCCTGCCTCTGCTGTCCTGTCATCCCAAACCTATGCTGCCCCTGCTTGCTGGGGTGGGTGAAGCTCCCACCCCAACTCAGCAAAGCCCCTGATGTTTTCCCAGCCATGGTACACTCTCCATGTGCAGCACCTGCTCTTTTGGTGCTAGCTCACTGGTCTCCTCTCCAGCCTCAGCAGGGAATATACAAAAATGGATTTGAGGCATGTTCACATGTTCCCACTGCCAGAGCTTTCACCACATAGTACTGTATAAATAAAATCATCTGCCTGCTCTCCTACTACATCTCTGATTTCACATGCATTTCAGTGCATGTGAGAAAGCTTCTAGACTAAAATAGATCTAGTTAGCATATTTAAAGTTAAATACACAGAATTGCAAGGTGGGACATGAAGCGAAAATCCAGACATGCTGTAGCACAAATGAAAACAGAACATCCCCAAAGCAACTGGATAGTTTGCTGCCATTTGTCTACATTATCCCATTGATTGCTAGTAAATTGCCCAGCACCTCCCACTGTAATATCACATTGACAATAGTATATGAAGTCATAAAGTTAGCCTTTTAGGCTGCAATTTTTCAAGGCAGCCTTCTATCTCAGCAGGAGCATTCTCCAGAAAACCACAGCCAAAACAGTGAACTAAGGTACAAGAATGAGATTAGAGGGAAAAGAGGATTTCTGAAGGCTGAATGTCTCAACTACTTTTCCTTTGAAAAAGTGTTACACCCGTGTTATTGAACAAGCGCTATGGATTGGTGAGACAAGTGATCATTTCCTGCAGGACACATGGGTGAAAACCTGTCAGGCAATCAACCCAAAAAGATCCCAGCAGTTCGCACACACTCAAAGAAAATGATAGTTTCAGAAGCACAGCACGGTTGGGTTTGCAGGGGCTGGGCCAGAACTGCTCTAGTAGGACAGGAATACCGTGTGCTGGTTCGAGAAATCTCAAGAATGAACGGTCTGTGGAACAAAAAATACAGTAGCCATGGCAGGGGTCTGAAAAGGATGCCAAGCGTCAGGAGAATGGGGAAGGCAGCCTCACTGTGCTTGTTTTGAGTGGCACTCTGGTTTAAAACACAGCTTTTCGACTGGACATTTCTCGGCCTGTTAGCCCACCTCATTAGCCCAGCGGCCACAAGAACAATGATAAAATACCACAGAGCCGGCCATGGGGTGACCTCCGGCTGGGCAGGACCATAAGGCCGGTCCGAGCACAGGGCTGCTCACAGGTGCAGATCCGCGCTGAAGGGGTAGCCCTGCACTCTGCATCTCCCGCCTCCATCTCCTTCCCTCACAGCCTGGGGGTGTGTTAGCCTGGCAATTCTTTATTTACTGACCAGAATGCTTTTGGGGAGTTTAGTGAAGGTTTTGTACTAAGGAACTTCCTGGTTCAAGTTCATTTTCAGCTAAAACTAAGCGTTTGCAGGAGACAAATATTTAAAACGTGCCAAAGACCTGTTGCAGAGCTTTGCGGCACGCTACCTCGCATCCTGCAAATGACGCTTGGTCTTCACGTTACGACTTACTTGTCTGCTTAAAATAAGAATATCCAAAGCAGCTTTTATATATTTCTTTGCTGGCACATGCTGTTTCGGCCCCCATGTGTGCTGGCTGCTGCAGCGCCAGGCTGGGGCCCGGCGGCGCATCCGAGTCCCTGCTCCGGGCAGGGCCCGGCCAGGCCCAGCCCGCTGACAGGGTTTGACAGCCTCGGCTCCAGCTCACTGCAGAGGATACCAGGGCAAACCAAGCCCTTGGTGATCTCAATCCAGCACCCTCCTTCCACAGGGAAGGCGAGGATGCAATCCCTGCAAGGCAGGGAGGCAGCTGTAAATCCGGCATTATTTAGAGTGAGAACAGCACGCCTACTTGATACGGCAGCCAAACTTCATTTAAGTGCTTCCATGAGGCTTAATACCACAAAAACAAAAAACAAAACAAAACCAAAAAAAATTAAAAAAAAACAACAACCACACCCTAAGGGATTTAGCTATCGAGAAGGCTTTGTTAGCCCTGCTTTGCACCCCCCAGCTGTGACCCAGGCAATCTTAGTGCCAGTTCTTTCCAGGAGGTTGTTTTACAGTTTCCAGGTACATCGACATATGGCAAAGATCACACATGACCCAGGTGCTTGCCTTGTACAGGGAAAACTCTCTCAGCTGGTTGCGGCAACAGGACATCTTTCATATCACTTCTGGAAACACCCCACTCAAATCCAAATGACTCCAGGAAAGTCGGCACCTTTCAAAGGTAAACGTGACACGATGCCAGCAAATACACCTCAGAGCTGAATTTCTCTTTAGAGAATCGCACAAAACAGTGGGGAATAAATGTCATTGCCAGGCAACATGCAACAGAGGAACTTTCTGCCAAATCCCTCCAGCACTGTTTGTGATATAGGGAGATTTAATTTAAAGAATATGCAAATGGCAGCGTGAATACACTGACAGGCTCGGGCTTTGTTGTGGTCGTTGTGACTGTCCCGGAGGAAAGGAATTACGTGGCACGTGTTCTTCCGCTTCTCCTTCTTTTAACCCTGGCCAGAAAACGGTGAGTTCTATCAGGTTTTTATCCAACTTGCAGGTAAAGGGTTACAGATTCTAGGAAGTATTAAATGCAAACTTTAAAGGATTTTATTTTCATCTACAGTCACATGATGCCTTAATACCCAATGACACTAACTACAGAGTCTCATTAAGAGGTCATGCAAACTCCCAAGCTAAACAAGGCATTCTTACATATTTAACATTCAAATGCAGAAGCCAAGCTAAGCCATGGAAGATTGTAATCAGGAAAAGCTACACTTCCTGATCCACACAAAAGCTACAGGTAGGAAAAATTCTTTTAAACTTTTAATATTGTGCTTTTAGAGAAACAGTTTACAGGGCATATTTTGTACTCTGTTTTCTGCTTTCAAAAAAGTCTAAGAACATTATACTGAAAATATCTGATCTCACTTGTTTCACCTGTTGTAGAGTCAGGATTGTTTTTACACTCAGAAATAGAGTAGGCTCAGTGAAAATCAAAGCAAACAAATTTTAAGCCAAACCTAATTAAAAAGCAATGTTTTTAGAGATCTCTTAGTTATTGAAATGGTGGAGTTGGAGTATGTGGGGTAAAAGAGGAGTTAATGTGTCTTTGATGTCTGAAATGAAAAGATTTAGAACTGTTCTAACTTCCTTATATCATGAATTGCACATTGTTTCCTTCACACCAATCCTACTGTATTTAACAGATTTGACTTCCTCAATGAACTTACATTATTTCTAAATTCTCCTCCTAGAATTTGGTACATTTAAAAATAAAATCTTACAAAAGCAAATGAAAGATAGATGGGGGGTACTACAGTGTTCCATAAAAGGAGAATAAAATAGCAAAATACAGAGTAAGAGGAAAGTCAGTTAAAACCAGTTTATTTTAAATTAAGAAGTTAAATTGCATTAAATCAAATCAGTTTTCACATGGCACGATAAAGTTTCACTGACAATTACTGGGTGTATTGCAGGAGTTAATTTTTTTTACTTGCAGTATAGGAGTTTTCCAGGCTACAGCATTAGCATTTTTATCACAAAGATCTTTTTCTCATGACAATTTTTGGTAAACTGTAATTGTTTTCAGACAGTGTTCTAATTACTCAGTTTTTAATACCTCCATAGGAATTTAAAGACTGCGTTCCAGATGGTTACACAATCCAAACTTACTAAAGATCTCTAGTGCATCATAGGATTGCCACATCCTGAGGATTCCCACTGCTTAAAAGCAGCAAGTGTTGTTTATTGTTTTCCTCCTACAATAGTTGGGTGTCGATTGCCAGTAATGTCATTTTTCTACAGTTCTATAAATTGTATAAAACACATCTCTTTTTATTGTTTCTACATAATCCTAGAAGATACTAAAAGAAGTAGAGAATAATAATACCTGCAGCAACTTGCTTCAGATAAGCTCTCAGCTTTCTTTGGGAAAAGAAAGGGAGTTGTCTTTACCAGTATTTAAAATAAATTTGAGTCCAAACAAGTTTACCAGTGGCACTTCAAAAAACTCTCATTCACTTTCAGGGTGCCCATCTTGAAACATAGTAGGTCTCATGTTGAGGAGGGCTAAAATGTAAGTACAGTCTAGATCAGCCTGAGCCATGAGTGTCTCTTTATCAAACTCTGTACCAAGGTCCTGACAGAGTAGCTCCCAACTGCACCGATGGGAGTGCAGCAATAAACCACTACACTTTAAAAGAACTGCTCAGAGCTTACTGTAACTGACTTCTGAGCCTATATTATTTACAAAAATCTATTTAGAAACTGTTGTAGATAAGGGGCTTATTTGCTAAGCTACATTTATATCTCAGGAGAGGAACACCACAGCCCCCAAATAAACAGGCAACCACAGGCTTTCACTGAGAAGGCATTGCACCCAAAACATGAAAAGCAGCCGGCCATGGCCAGTCTCTTCTAAGAAATGTTTGTACAAGTTGCATGTGTCATGGTAAACCAGCTTAGTAGCTCAGTAGTTACATTTGTTGAACATTAATTACAGAAAGTGTCTTTGTAGGGTGGAAGGTACAATGCACACTGAAGTTACTCTGTGACTGAAAAGACAGAGTGGCCATTGAATGAGAGAGAGCCTTCCTTAACTTCTTTCCTAAAGAAAAGAATACAAATCACTCCACTAGTTCAGATTTTTTTCATGCCCACAATTTTACTCTTAGTGCGGAAATTTGTACTGCTCTAATTATTACCCTTTATTCTTTTCTGATGAAACAAACAAATCTATTTTCTTGCTTTGTCACATCAATATAGATACAATGTAGTGTTGTTTCACAGGGAAGACAGACAAATCAAATACTTCCCTCTCATAACCAAAAGAAGAGAGATGTTCTTCTCTCTGAAAATGAGACAATTAGAAACCTAAGGGAGAATTTTTCCCTAGAATTTTGGGGAAAGCCAAGCAAATATACAAATCAAAACACTGTCTGAAGTTTAGAATAGTTTTCTCTTTACCCCAAAGCTGAGACAAGCATTGATCAAAAGGCAATCCAGATCTTCCAGTTTGCAGATCTCAGGGAACTTGTACCACATTTAAGGCTAGTACTGAAAATCAACCCGATGATTTTTGCACAGCTCTAGGTAGTTGGCAAGATAGGGCAAATCTTCAAGTGAAGGGATCATGAGTTCCTTCCTTGGAAAGCCTGCTTAAAAGTGGTTCACCGTGCAAGGCAAACACTTGTGAGTGCTTAGGCCCTTCTCTAACCACACTGTTGTTTGTACCTGACCTCAAGGAAACAAACTTGCTAGAAGTATTTGCTCTCAGACTTTGCTGAACGAAAGCTTAGGAAAGCCTTTCTTCCCATCTTTCAGGAAGGGATGGTCTTTTGCTGTGTTTGCACTGTATCCAGTTAAACATGGCCTCAGCATTGTCTACATCTTTCACTGATACTGCTTCACAAAGGACAGGGGAGGGGAAACACTCAACCCACTGAAATGTGATGAAATGTAGTCAGGCAATAAATATTTGTTTGGAACTTAAAATTTTTCCTTCAGACCCTGCCTTTCTGAGGATTATATATGATCACCTGTCAGCAGAGTATGCCCGTGCCTTCCACACAACAGTGATGGTGGGGAGGGCATGGCTAACCAGAGCAGGTGGCCAAACCCCACTGCTCCTTAACCAGGAGCACCCCATTTAGCGCCTGATCATGCTGGAGTCCAAATCCAGCATGATGTCAAAACTTCATGTCCAAGCAATGATGCATGAAAATTGTTGATTTTTGCTGACCTACAGAACAGGGCTGGCAAGCAGAATGTATTGCTAAGGAGAACAGGTACAAAACACAATGTAATTTTACTTAATGAAAGTTTGATATCAAAATGGACAAAATAATTGAGTTACTGTAGAAAAGTCAAAAGGGATTGCTGGAAAGGGGGGAAAAAAGGCAGCAATTTTCCTGTAAGTTCTCCTCTGGGTCACTTTCACTTAGACATATGGAGGAACTTTAAAATTTTATTAAGAACTGAATACATAGTGTGGAGACCAAACATTTAATCACTTACAGCAGGAGGCAGGGGGAAAAAAGGCCCAAGTTGTTTTTTGGGTTTTTTCTGTGTGACTTTTTTTCCTGTCTGCCATTTTTATACAAGTTTATTTAACTCCCTTTTTTTCACTTTTATCACAGATGTTTGCTGCAAAGGCACAGATGCTTTCCGGTTAGAAAAATATTTCTGGTTGAGTAGTTTATTATTAATTCACACAAGTTACTTTTCCATTTAGGATAGCAAGGAAGAGTAAGCCTTCTCCTTGGGGCTTACTCTTACCAGGTTGACCTGGCTCAACTTTGCATCACTTCTAGCTTTTTAATATCATTATGGGTTTTTATTAAAGAGTAGTTATTTGTATGAATTTGTGTAAACAAGGTCCAATGCCTTACTGTTGCAGGCAATCTGCTTTTCTGAAGGAGCTGAATAACAAGCAAAAGTGTACCCCATATCAAGAATAACACATACCCAATGACTAAAAACCCTTTCAGTATGAAGTCCACCCTAGCAACTCTTCTCACTGGTTCCAGTAAGAACAGTATCAAATCCTCACGCTGCCAGCAGAGGACAGGAGAAAAAAATAACCCAATACAAATGGGGCCAGTGCTACCCAGCACAGTGCTGCCAGCAGAAACAGCCTGGCATCAGCACAGGTTTGCCTGTGCTAGACAGAAGCTCTCCAGACCATAACAAAACATATTATTTCACATCTGCCCAATCTGCCATGCTCAGAGCAGGTGCTGGATATCAAGGCCCTTTTCCAGGCAGGTTAGCATTGCTGTGCTCTTATGATACACTCTGATGCAGAGCATCTGACAGCAGCCTTCAGGCAGGAGAAGCAGGGAGTGACCCAGATGAGCCATGTGGAGCCACATGTCCGCAGTCCTGGGGGCCCACCAGCCTGCAGGTCTGCTCCTCCCCTGACTACCTACCCTCCCCACCGAATTTATTGCAATGACTGTATCTGTAGACTGGACTATATTTCTTACACTCACTTCCCCCTTCAATGCACAGCTACTTTGAAACCCTGTTTTGTCAGCAGTAGATTTGGGAGTGCCCAGTTTTATCTACCTTATTAAGCACCTGAGCTTTGTGCAACTGCCTAGGATTCAGAAGCACCACTTATGCCCTGGCACAGCCACCCAGCAATTTCCTCCCCTCCATTCTGGGCTGTGTGCTCCTTCCCACAGCTGAGTTGGTGCAGAAATCCCCCCACCAGGACCCAGGCCCACTGTGCAGGGGCAGCTCCCACTCCTGGCACTGCAGCCCACAGCCAATCCAGGCTCCACTTGCCCAGCTAGTGAATCCACACTTTCCCATTACAGTACAGGCAGTTTATTACCTCCAAAAAAAGTGTTATCCACTCTTCCTCTCTTATGGCAAGCAAGTTTGATAGCAATTGCACTAACATGACTTTAACACTACACATTTCCCTGGAGCTACTCTTCTCAACTACTTCTGATCTACTCATAGTAAAAGAAGCCTGAGTTTCAGGCTAATTGATCCTTTTGAAGTCAGCAGTCTCGTTCACCTGCAGTTCAGTGGAAAACAAGCAGTTGGTGTCAGCTGTCAGGAACCTGAATCAAGCTTTGTTAAGGCCTCCTCTGTCTCTATTTCTGGTTTGGGTGTGGCATGGAAAAAACAATATTTACCATCTCAGTAGCTGTGCCCTTTGTGTATTTGTTTTTATACTCCGTTTCCCCATGTGAATTTAGCAGATGTTGCATGGCTTGGTATCAGCTGTGAAGTTTGTTGTCAGAGTACGTGCATGTCTCCACTGAACATTAGTAGTGAATAGGCAATGTCTGCACAGAAAAGATAATACAGATTCAGCTGCCAGGCGCCATTTCAGGGGCAAATGTAGATAAGGAGATAAACACCAAAAATACCATAAGATTTCATTTTCAATGTAAATGAAACAAAACCTACAGTCATTAGTCCTGAATGGAAGACTACCAGGGGCCCAAGAAGCTACCACCATATACCATGTCCAAGTTTTGTCTTTTAACATCTCTTTTTAAATTAAAATTACTTGGGAGTGTTTTCCATTGCTTTGGATGAATGCACACAGGTTACTAAAAGGCTAGTTTTTATTTACCAATATACTTTAAAAACTATGCTCAGTGCAATTATCCCATTAATCACCTTCTATAAAACATGTCCATTCACTTTTTGTTTATATAGAGTAAAAACATAGGGATTTGCTAGGGTTCAGATGATAAAAAACCTCAAAAACAATTTAAGAAAACAGAGGAAAGCCAAGGGCAAAAAGCTAGAGACAGCAGGGAAAGGTCAGCTTGCTGTTTTCACAGCCAATTACCAGCACCCGGTATCCATCAAACTACAGCCTCAGCTTTCTTTCATTTCCCTGCTATCCTTCCAAAATAAAGCTTTACAGTGGCACCACAGAAATGAGTGTGGCTGGACTTTCCTCCTGGAGAGTGAAACTATTTGTCCCAGATTTCCCATGTGGGGGAAAGCCAGGTTTGAGAAGCAAGGAGGTAAATCAGCCATCTCTGGGTAGGAGGCAGAACTTGAACCCAAGTCTCCCAAATGCCCTGAGAGCCAAATCTGCCTCTAGAGACTAACACTCTTTAAAAATCCAACGCAGTGACTTTCTTGTCACAGGGCAATATGTCAGACTGACCAATAAATAATGTTCCAACACAAGCAGCAGGTATTTGCTTTATGATGGTGTGACCTGGGACACCCCATTTATAGTCCCCGGAGAAAGGAGTTCTTCTGGGAATGTCAGCCTGGTGTTAGCATACAGCATCATGAACAACTCCACAGGCAAAACATACTCCAGCAAATTAGACCTGATGTTGCAATCTTCATTGATCATTTTGGTGAATATAGCCCATTCTTTTACATGGGATTAAAGGAAGAAAAAAAAAAATTACTAAGCTGTCTTGATGCCAAACTAAGTCTTTTAAGGCAATGAATCCTTTCCTACAGTTTTCAAGTATTGTTTTCCTGAGAGACTAAAAAAGATTGCAAATGCAATCAAGATCAGCAATTCAATAATACTACAGAAATGCAGCTGTATTTCACTGCTATCTCACTATTATCACATTTTAGCAACATTTGGACCTTTTTGATGCAGTGGTCCATACTTTGGATCTGCCTTGTTCTGAGAAACAGTTACTGTAATTATAACATAAGAGCTCTTTGCTCTTGTTCAAGAAATTGTTGTGTGCAATCATTCCCTTAGCCACCCATCATTACTCAATGTCTGTGAAGGAAATTGGTTTAAAATAACCAAATGGAAAAGTTCACCTGCACTCTAAAGAGCTCTAGATTAAATTAACTCTATGCTTTACGCTTTAATCTAAGTGATGTACACTTTAATCTAAGTGATGTATTTAAAAGCAAAGAAAAGCCCGTTGAATCAAAAAGAATTCATGTAAGAGAGAAAGTCATAAAAGGGCCTTTTTTAAAGTATTGTATCAGAGTTATTGCTTGAAAAATTTTGAGTGTGACTTATAATTTTTTTGAGTATTTTTCTGTTTTAAAGGTTTTTTATCCATTTTCACAGTCTTCTGTAACTATGCTTTTCTACTCCCTGCTGACCAATCTTTATGCCAAATCTTCAGGAACAACGAGGTTAAAAAAAGCATCCTGGTATTTTCCCCACACTTGTTATGTAAAAGCAGCTTTGTGTAGGAGAAGCATCTTGAGCAGTGAATCTGGGGAAAAAGACACACCCTACTCCACCACCATCACCCACCCACCCCCCCAAAAAAAAGGTGAAAGAAAAATAAATGCATAAGGTGTTTTAATATCTTTCAGGCTGTCTGATCTGAAAGAAGACAGAGAAAAAAATCTGATAAGGAAACTGAATTACATAGCTTATGCTGTTTTAGAAGAATTCCTAATTTTAGCACACATACTTGATTCTTCACAAAAATCCCCACAGGTGTCTAGGTCTAAGCAGTTCTAGATTACAGGCTGCAAGATTGTCTCAGAAATAACTGCCCAAGCCAGGCACACCCCAGCCTCACCATTCACTGAAACACCTGATCACAAACAATTGCTGCCCTTAACATGCCAGGCATTTATTGGAACTCTGGACCACCATTACCTGACATAATTAACAATATTATAATTTTGCTCACAGAATAAAGTAAATTTGTTCCCACAACATGTAAAATTCTTCTGATGAGAAAAGCATCTTCTCCAGGTGTCATAATGCAAGCCATATTACTTATCTAGATTTCATGTTATGATGCAATTAAAAAGCAACAAGAATAAGGAATAATGAAGAAAGTGATCAAATTATTTTTATTACTGTTTCCAAACAGGACAACTCAGTGAGGTTTGTTTTTTAAAATTAGCAAAATCAATTTTTTTCTTTCAAACCTGAATCTTTTGCACCAAGTATATTGTTCTCCAGGTTTTACTTTCACTTCTCAAAATCCATTATTCTGTATATGCCTTAGCCCACACATTGTGCCCTGTGCATAGCAGTCTGATTCTCTGACCTGCTAGGAGCTATGAATTTGGGCAGGCAGCCAAGCTGTTAATTCATCATCCTCTGTTTCAGTCTTGCCAGGAAAACACAGGTTTGAACAATGAATTTATAGCATGTGCTTTGTGGGTCATACCTACTCCTTTGTGTAGGACTCACTTCGGGTTAGCAGTGGCAAACCAAGGGTGTAACTCTGCAAACTCAAGCTACTTATAAACAGGTTTCAGTACCTTTTCCTTCTGTTTCCATTCCAGTTGGAAAATACAGTTATAACTTGAACCCTTACAGACACAGAAAATGCATTTTTTTCATCTATCCTCTACTCCACTATAAATTTTCTTTAAAATAGAGAAATCAACATTGTCTCTTTTCCCTGTGGGTTCTATTTGCCCCCCAATAAGTTAAATGTTCATATTTCCCCCAAATCTGTTGATTCTTTAGCTTGTTAAACTGCCACATATGTTAAACTTGCCTCTGTCAAACAATTATGATGTTTTTAAACCACTGATTCTTCTTATTTTCTGAAATTCTTTTCCATTCTCTATATCATTCTAGCTTGATGTAAAAAGGAGAAATGCGCAAAAAGAAAGGCCAGTACTTGAGATGAGCCCCAGGAGCATGGCTTATTGCCAGCCCGTGCTTTGCACTGCTGTAACAGCTGCATTAAATGAGTATTTGTTAGCATAAACTTAACCTGACTGAATTTCTCTAAAGTGCATTTAGGACAAATAATCCAGCAGTGGTATGCTCTGTGCTGCAGGGCTTGTATCATTCGCTAGCACGCCATGAGAGAGCCTGGATTTGTATGTTCTGCTCTTGACATGAAATAAAGTTAATCACAGACTGAGATTTCTTTGTTCAGTACAACAGACTTTTTTCTGGCCTGTACAGCTCTAGTTTACCTCACATTCCTGCAGCCTGCAATATTGCTCTGTCCACAGAACTCACTGTGCAGTGCTAACTTGGTTGAACAGCCTACCTAGAGACTGGCACTGAAAACTCTCTAACCCAAGGATTCAACCCCTTAGGAGCCTCCCATTTTCTAGATTTGACCTTCTGTTTCCCAACCTGTACAGGTCTACTGCTACCCTGCAGGATTTGTTCTTTATTCAGGTTGTTTTGGTGTTCCTCATCTCCATGGCATTCCCAGTAAGGAGCATAATATTCAAAGAGACATTAAAAAAAACCCTTCTGTGCTTCGTACAGAGTTTCCTGAGTAAGGCTCTGGAAAAGAAAGTTTCTTTTACAAGTTTTACATGAATAAATACACTACTGCCCAGGAAAAGTCATGCTCCTTCTCCCAGACAAGATGGAAAGGTTAATTCCATCAAGGCCTGCAGATACTGGAGTCCTTCATCCCCAAAACATCCTCTTCACACAGCTTTTGCAGCTCCTTTGACAGAAGGAAAATTAAGTTTAAATTGGCAAAGACCCTCTGCATTTATGCCAGGAAAATCCCACACAATTTGAAATTAATCAATAGCACAGAAACCCCCTCCCACCTACCACATGGAGCCCGGTCTCCAAAAATCTGCAGCCTCTCTCTAGGGTGGTATTTGAAATAAGCATGTTTGCAGAACTAGCTTCACCCTCCTCCCATGCCACCTTCCCACACAGAGAGATCTTTTGATACTTTCCTCCCAAGGGAAAAGTAACACACCTATGTGGAAAACAAAGGCTAGAAATGCCTGATTTGAGAAAATCTTCTTACTGAGCCAATTCACTTTTCTCCCACTGAGAAACAATATATTTTTAGTCCAGCAAAACACAACACAAATATGATTTAGCCTTCATGCCAATAAATCTTTTTGAAAGATCTGGTAAGAAAGGCTGGCCTGAAACAGAGCCTGAGCTCTACCCTGCTTTTTCCAGGCCCTTCCTTTACTTTCCAGGAGGCCTGAAGATTTCCTTAAGGAAGCAAGACAGCTATGGATTACCACAGAGCTTTCCATGAATGGCCTGTTGAAGTCCCCGAGTGAGACACCTGCAAGACTCCAAGGTGTTTGTTACTCACAGGGTACAATTACCCAGCTCCCACTATATTTTGGGGTTTTGTCCCCTCCCTTCCTGCAGAGTTTCCCCAAGCAAAGAGGCTCCAGGTGCCTTGTCTCTGAGCTGCCATCAGGGGTTTGCAGCATTTCCTTGTTTGTCTTACAGCAGCATCTACAAGCGCCACAAGGGATAAAGGCCTCACTGCTTTGGCTGTCCCAGACACACCTAATAACACACACCATGTTTAAACCACATTTAATTTATAGATTACCAGACTGTTCCAGACTGGATCCAACCTTCCTTACTTTAGGGAGAATAAGGAGAACAACGCAATCCCATCTTGCTTTTTGTTAAAGAATATATTATCCCTGAGAAATAAATGCTCTGGGTTTTAGTCCCTTTGGGTTTGGGAGGCACATAATTGCAGATACCTGAAATCCCATATCATGGGTGTCATCAGGAGAGTATTGCACAACCTGTGGTGACCACTGCCTCACGTGGCTTTGGCAGCAGTAGGTTTGTGTCTGCACTGGGCATGAGGTGGCTCAGTGCTCACCCAGAGCAGCAGGGACTCTCCAAAGTCAAGGAAACACCAGGTTTGTGAGCTTTAGGTTGCTTTGAATAATGCAGCTGTCAAGCTGCCTTGCTCAGACAGAAGGGATCTACCAGCAGCATGCTGCTGTCAAGCCCTGTAAGAGGACTTAAGACAACTAAACAGATTTTGCTAAGCAGTGTCTCATGCATTAAAAAACTAATATCCCATACAGCTAGGTAGGGAATTGCGAATGGTGCTGCCATGGAATGGCACTTGACTGCAGCTGGAGCTGGACCAGAGCTGTGTCCCATGGACTCCTCCTGCAGTGCACCCACATCTGGAACAACCGAGAGCACAGGCAGGCAGTGCCAGCAGGAAGCACTACCAGAGTGCTGGGAGTTAGTCAGGCCTGTTAATCACAAAGCTGTCCTCCCCAATCATTGCTCCACCCAAAACACATTGCTGATTGCCTTCATATTAATGTTTGCCACCTGTTTCCTTCTTCTTAGGCTTTGTCTATGGAATCATCATTTCTCAAGCTTCCACACTTCTTTCAAATTTGAAAAGCTTTCTACTATCTGAAAAGGTAATAAATGGAAAAAAAAAAAAAAAAACAAACCAAACAACAGATTTTTCAATATAGCTTGAACTAGCCAAGCTTTGTTCCTTTTGCACAGCATCACATGCAGAGTGTTCCTTTCTAAAGGTAACAATATTGAAGGGTTTTTCAATATAACTTGAACTAGCCAAGCTTTGTTCAAGCTTTGTTCCTTTTGCACACCATCACATGCAGAGTGTTCCTTTCTAAAGGTAACAATATTGAAGGGTTTTCTCTTTCTTGTCCCAATTCAGGCTTTAGCAGTGCTAGTGTTTCAGCACCATGTCACAAGTAGAGGTATTGCAGATAAAACCACAGGCTTGTTTTGCAAACTCCCATGTTGGTTCTTGGCTATTAAACACCACCTGAATAAGGAAGTGACTAACAAACACAACCTTTGTTACAGGTAGAAAGGAGGAAATCAGCAGAGAGCTGTCTCTCTGTCTCACCTCTGGGGAAAAGCACTCCTCCCTGCTGCCAGGGGCCACTGCAGTGCTGCACCCAGGGCCAGGGGTCACCTTAGAGACACCCTCAGCTCCAGCTGTCTTGGGGCAATGCAATGGTTTCTGCAGCTGTCAAGGCCTCTGACCACAGGCTCTCACCTTATGAACTCGGGTTAAACTCTAGCCACAGCAGACTGCTGTTGATTTCAGCACTTTTGTTAATTGTGAAACTTCAAATTCACTTTTTCCTGTTGAATTCCTAGAGCACAAGGAATAGGTGAGAAGAGGGCCAACTCTTAGCAGAGTTCAGTATCACAGAAATTAAATTGTGACAGGAAAATTCACAGCAAGTCACTCATAAGTCACTTTTGTAACATTTTGCTACAGAGAAAATAAAAACATACAGCTTGATACAGTTAAAGGATTTCAGGAGGTAATATGCCAGATAGCACTGTGTGAAAAGGCCTTCTTTCCTGTAAAGGACTAAAATATCGTATTCCTTCAGACCCCTTCCTCATCTCATGACAACAAGACATAGACCGAAACTTGATCAGATAGCAGAAGGGTTAGGAGAGCACTCACTACGTTTTTATGCAGATTTGTCTGTCCATCCTAGCTGAAATGAATTCTGATGTCTTTTTGACATGAACAAGACAGGACTTGATAGAATCAAGAAGCTCTCTGGGTCTCCATTAGTAACTCAACCATTTTCCTGTCTCTTCACCATCTCATCTTTCCAGCTGTGATCCAAACTAGGACAGCAGCCCAGTTCTTTGGATATCAGACTGGGAAGGAGCACAAAAACTAAGCCCTGATATTTTTTCCAGGGGCCCAAGAACCTCAAGGCTCTCTCAAATAGGTAAAGACCATCACAAGGATCATGCTATAAAGGGGAAATAGTATTTTCACAAGGAATTTTAAAAACAAACCACAGGAAAATTACATTTTCTCAACCAGAACAAAACTACATATTTGTGGCTTTTGTAAATCAGACTTACCTTTCCCTACCCATCCCTATTAACACATGCCATTTGAAAAAAATATATACATAATAAATGGGAATGCCTCTAGATGTTAAAATCTGAGAAGTGTATACAGTGAATCACCACAAGAAAAGACTTAGAATGCTGCAAGGGACAGCACAGACCCCTACAGGCTCCAGTCCCTGGTCCATACCAACATCCCTGTCAGTAGAACCTGAGAAAAAGTTTAAACAGCTAAGAGGAAAAAAAAGTTCTTACTGGAGGTATTCTTTATTCTTAGTCCCCATAAATCACTTAGGCCCTCAGTTAAATGTGATTTGTAAAAGACATACACTGCATCAGTATTTGCTTTGGGGTGCATAATTGAACTCCAGGATTTTAACTGATTTCAACATTAAAATATAGGTTTTGTCAAAGCTGAGGAAACATCCATTGAAAGGATGAAATCACATGACCAAAGGGCTGGTGTCAGTCATCTGTGACTGCATTGCAGAAAAAGAAAGTCTTCGTTAGACTTATCTATCCTCAGCAACCTCAAAATTTCAATAAAACTCATTCAAGATGTTATACATCTTGAAAAAAATCAAAATTTTGCATTTTTGAATTTAAAATCAAAAGAAGTATTGAGTAATAATAACAACTTTTCATTGTGTTGTCTGCTTAAAATCCCTGGACTACATACAAATCACACCAGTTAGTACTTAAAGCTACAACAGAGAAATAAATACCTGAATTTCAGACCTTCTTTACATATGAAGTGAACAAAGACTGCAAGCAGAGAGGATGTCTCTTACCATTTAGAACTATCCCTTTGGTTTCAATCCTGCATATGCATATTGCAAGTAAATACCAACACCTGCCAAGCAAGGCACTCTCACAGCAGCACACAGCAGGGCTCTCCTGGCACTGGAAATGTGACAACCCAGCCTGCATGAAATACCACAGTAGCATTGCTTCAGCTGCAAAACCACTGCCAAAGCACCTTGTGGAAAAACCAATGTGTACTGCTCACAATTCTAAAAAAAACAGGTGGGGTTGCACTGGCATAGTTAAACTGAAGCAATTCTGTATAAATGAATGATGTGCTGATTCAAATCTGGATTACTTATTAGGTTTTTTTTGCTTCACAGCAGCACCATTTCTATGGCTAAATTAGGCTTCAGGCTTAAACAGTTGCTTGGATTGCCAGTCTCACAGGATTAGTGATTTTAAATTAAGGAATGGGTTACAAGAAAAAGTAATTTCATGGTTTGAAAACAACTTTTATTTATTTCAAAGGCTTGGAACCCAGAACCATCATACCATAATATTATTCAAATGTTGATGTCATCAATGCATTTTAAATCAGCATTTAATTAGGTTAAAGAAAGAAAACAGAAGCTGAAAAAAGCCCAGTAAGGATTCTACTTCTAGATAAAGCTGCTTTAAATGCATAACCAATTCTGCTAACTGTGGGATGTGATGCACACGACTGAGTTTATAGGTGTTCAGTGAGAGTTTGTGCCACTTCATGTATCACTGCGAGCAGTCAGCACAAAGAGAATGATATAAATATACAAGAGTGGGCCTATAATCTCTACTCCTAATTTAAAAGCTATATTTGTCCTGGACTGCAACAATGCTTACTTTCCTTCTAAAAACTTTCATCTCCCCAAATCAAAAACGTCCTTTTTAAGTTTTTTTAGCTTAAATGAGCATACAGAGTAGGCAAGCTTTAGGGAACATTTCCTGTATTTAAACTCTGTCAATTAACAGTGCGGTACCTAAATCCCTTTCAAGCCATAACATGATTTTAAGAAAATTAAATTGTATCAGTGTGGAAATCTGTAGCAGAAAGAGAAGTAGTAGAAATTAGGTCAATCTAATTGAATTGCAGGAGCTTATCTGAAAAACACCTTTGCTACCCAGTTTGAAAAGGCATTAGAAACCACATTAGGGAACCGTTTGCATTTTGAAAATCTTCTTCATTATTGCCTGCTTCGCTGAATTGACTTTCAAAATCTTCATCTTTGCTACTCCTGCTTTGCTTAGAGGACTCGCTGCTGATGCCTCCTCCTGAGCTTTAATTTGTCTGGAGGATGAAAATAATGCCAACATTAAAGCTAGAAATTTCAAATGGATGAGGAGAATCTAGCTTCAGCAGAATTTTATGTGCCTTTTAGGCCCTTACGTGAACATTCAATTTTAACAAAAAACTCCTGTTTCTCACCCAGAAGAGGTGCCCCACTACAGTCTGGTCTCTGCACACACAGAAAGCAGAAGGAGAAAAGGGTAGAGCTATTGCCTGCTTTGGCAATGGGGTTTTCAGGCCTTTGGGTACAGATTTACACCTCCCACACCCGAGTTGGGGAGCTGCAGGAAAGGCAATAAGCATTGAGTAAGCCTCATGTTAACACTTCACCTCACTGACACCTGCTCCAGTCCTGGCTCTCCAGGACCAAGTGCTCCTGCTGCTCTGAGGCAGACACCAGAGAGTCATCAGCCCAACTCCCCTGTACTGCAAACCCCACCCCACAGATGTGACAGGAGTGTTCACACTGTGGGTGCAAATATTTCATAACAAATAGTAAACCAAATATACGTGTCATTTTTAGCAATTTACACAAATTACTGATGTAAGATAAGCTACTTAAATGTATGTCAGCTATAGAATAAGGGCCCATCCATTTGTTCCATTCTTCATCAGTGGAACAGTATCAGTATAATTCTTCATAATTCTGAAGCAAGACAAAACATGGTTCCACCCTCTCAAGAAAAACTCATTCATAAAAGGAGGATGCACTCTCCCAAAAGCAGGAGGAAGAAGCAACAGCCACTGCAGTTCACTCACCTTTCTAGAAGAATGTCCATTATTAAAAACTAAATTTGGAAGTGCAGGACTTTCCACACTCTAACTACAGGGAGTAGGATTATGTATATATATATGTGTGTATATATATATATGTATGTATATATATACATATTAGTGCAGGACTTTCCACACTCTAACTACGGCGAGTAGGATTATGTATATATGTATGTGTGTATATATATATGTATGTATGTATATATATACACATATGCATATAACAGCAATGATGAGGAGAGCCTGTTCCCAAGTCTGTGTTTCCTAGCATTAAGGATTCAAAATGTCATCTGAAGCACCTCTGTTTCACATTGGCTCATTCTTTAATTGTGTCAGTATAATAGTCACACAATTACAAATTATAATGGACAAGTCCCACTCTGAAATCTAAGCCCTAAAGGCTACATATGTTATCCAACTATATAACCAAATGCTAAGCACACTGGGATTCTTCCAACCACAAATTTAAGTAATTATGATTATTCCTAATGTTGCAACGGAAATATCATGTTCAACTAACTATAGCTCAGAACACTTTTCTACTACATATTTTGCCATTTTTCAAAGTCACCCAATTTTCATAGCCTTAAGCAAAAGGCTTCATCTAAATTTCTTACCTCTATTAGCACAATCTTTACTATTAAACCATTCGTGTAAGTTAGTTTTTGACTGACTCTAATCTTCTGACTGACAGAATTATAGGCATAATGTCTTTCCTCAAGGGATTTTCCTACTTACAGAATCAGCCTGCAAATTTCTCACTCTCTGAATTATAGCCCATGATTTAATGTCATCCATTACCACATCCTCAAAACCACGAGGGAGACCTATTTCTAGAGGTGGCTCCCCATGGCTCTTTGCCAACAAAAGTGCTTATGACAGTGAATTACACTCTTCAGAAACCTTACTAATTTTTGTAGCTAAATTAGACTTTGCTTTGTCACCACTGCCTGCAAAGAGTCAGAGATAGGGACATGCCTGGGTGTTCCTGTTGACAGAAACAGGCCCTAAGCCAGATACCTGCAACCCAGATTAAAGCTGGCAAGACTAGCTTTGATATATCATAGGGATATATTTGCATCAGGTAGCATGTGCCACATCAGACAGTTTTAAAGAAAAAGGCAGAGGAAAGAGGCATCTACAGCACGTACATCTCCCCTTCCCCTCCACCAGTAAATACATGATTTGTTGAAAAAACACACAACACAAGCTCCTCAGTAAGGGCAAGCAAAGAGAAGATTCACAGCAGGTCTACAGAAAGGGCCTGCAGGGAGCAGAGCATCAGGGAAACATGAGGTGAGGCTTACAACACAGCCTTGGCTCTGCCTAGCTCTAGGTCACCTCTTACTGCTTGGTGACACCACAGCACTACAGGCACTGATCCTCAGTGGTTTCCCCTACAGCACAAAGGCTGAAAACAAGCCATTCCCCCAGGGCATCCCCACAAAGCTCCTGGCAGATGTAGACACAGGTGAGATTGGCTCAGCTGGATGGAGCATGGTGCTAATACTGCGAGGGCTCTGGGTGCAATCCCTCTATGGGCCATTCACTTCAAAGTTGGACTCGATGAACCTTGTGATCCCTTTCAACTCAGAATATTCCATGATTCTGTGAACAGCTAAACTCAGGATATGATTGTGGATAAGGCCTTGCCTTTAATTTGTCAGAAGCTTCAGCAATCAGGTACTAAAACAATACAGAGCCAAGTTTAACACTCAAGTACAAGTGATTCACAGTCCAACTTCACCAAGTTTAAGGACCAAACAAGTTTCTTCCCCTTGAAGAAGGGCCCACTGCCATGGAGAAGACACAGTAGAACACACAGCAATGATGGCTAAAGAGCAGTAAATTACAGTTCATATTAATACATGCTGCAAATCTAGGTAAAAAGGAGTAGAAGAATTGCAGCCTCTTCTATATTCCCTATACTGAAAACAGCCTTATCCAGTAATACATATGGGATGATGATTTACTTTTCCAATCACCCCTACAAAAGAGCTCAGGGTGTGCAAAATGGCCTTTACACAAACTTGTGTTTGATGAAATCAAGATGATGAATTCTTTTTATGCTATAAAATGCTGTCAGATATAGCTGTAGTAATAACTTCAAAAAATATCAAAGTATTCAATTGACCATGCTATACATAGAAGAGAAAGGTAAAATATTTATTCTATGGTTAGATGAAAAAATGTTCTTTTGCAATAAATACAAAGACTAGTTGCTCGGTGCCTGGCATTCTTTGTGAATATTTCCTGGAATTACTGGTGTCAATGTCAAGCCAGTGCAGCTACAAATGTGTTTCAATATTTGAATGTAGAAAAGGAGAAGCATTTTTTAATTTAAATTTGTCTTGGATATTTTTGGCATGAATTTTTAAAAACCAAGGATTATGTTAGGATAAGAGCATCATAGGGAAAGGAAGAGAGATTTGAGGATTTTGCCAGATTGAATGCAGTGTCTTGCAAGATTGAATGCAGTGTCTTGCACTCCTAACACTTACTCCAAATCTTAACTTCCAGGTAAATATTCATATGCATTCACCACAAGTCTGGCAATGTTGTTATGAATTTTAGAGGTCCCAGATACGTCCTTTCCTAGAAGACTCTCTAAGCAACAATAAAAACAAGAAAATAGCAAGAACTGATACTTTTAGTACAACATCACATGGTTCCAGCAATCATAGAAGGGTTAATGCCATTCTGCACCTATATTTTTCAGAATGCTTTCTCTCTTGTAGGCTACGTGGGGCATAGGGCAAAAAAGCAACATTCAACCATTTTTCAGTACTTTCAAGCTATTTTTTAGTATTTGAATAAAGAACCATTATTTTCCAATTTACTTGGAGATTATCACCACATCTCAGACATCCACAATAACCAAAAGTCCCATCCATATAGAGGAGCTCAAATAATGTTCTGAATAACTCCCTGTTATTTAAAAAAGCCACATTTCTTAGTACACATTTTTCAGATCATCTAGATATCTAGACAATGAAATCCTACACTTTGCAGACTAAAGGGAAAGTGTCATCATTATGTTACATAACAACATAAATAAGGGGGAACATTCAGCCAGGTCAAAAAGGGCACTAGCCCAGGAGCAAAGAAAATTCCTCCTCCAGCATAACAAGTCTGGGCAATTGCCATCTATAAATATGTTACCAAAGGAAAGAGTATATGAGTTTTCATAGAAAAAACCTAAACACTCTCCAGCACCACAACAGTGAACATGACAAAATCAAGTTTAACTTTTTACAAGTTAAATGTTCTAGGAGAATGTAAATCTTCAGACACAAGGGACTTAAAACCATGATTGATGTGATGTAAATGTTATGTAATTCCAGCTCCCCATAATACCAAGGGTGTTTGCACTATTCCTTCTGAGGTACCTGGTGCTGACTACAGCACTGAACTAGAGTGTGATCCAGCCTCACAGTTTCTGTGCCTCTTTGATGCAGAATAAGGTAGAACTAAAAATACAATAAAAATCAAACAATGCAGATACATTCCTGGTGATCCATTGCAAAGACCGTTTTTTAAAGAAAGAGATTTTCAAGATTTCCCCCTTTTCTTTTTTTTAACCAGGGTGGCAGAATAAATCTACTTGGTACTTTTTTCACATTATAATTGAATTCCCAGTCATGGAAAACAGACAAATTCCCCCTTTCTGTTTTCCCCTGGAGTTCTCTGCAGCAGTCATTACTAATGTCTTTGTTAAGCAGAAGTCGGCTGGAACCAAGAAAACAGGAGCTAACCTGCACTGCTCTGATCTGGGTGTCCAAAGAACAAGGATTTGTCGCAGTCATTGCTTTGCCACCTGCCTGAGGCATTCAACTGTATCTAGCACAATGACACTGGAAATCATTCAGGAGTAAATACACAAAAACATTTGTATGTTTACAGCATCTGTGAAAGGTGTGGGTAGGGTGATTTCTCTACTGTGTGTTTCCAGAGCAAGTGAAACCCATTAATTAAATTCATGCTCTTGTCCTGCTTCAAAAGTAAAAACGGAGATGATTTATGGGCACTGACAGCTGCAGGAACTGGTTTTGCTCACTCCCTCTCATTAATTAATTTTGAAGCATCTGGAAAGGTCGATTTCTCAGATTCTAAACATTCAAAAGGCTGCACATCCTCAGTTTCTTCAAAGAAAGAAAAATGCCTATTTCACACAAAGAACTGTCTGTTGTGGTTTCTCAGTGCTGGCTGAATAGTGTCTACTGAAATTGTGTACCTCAACATCCCTGTGCCTGCCCAGGCAACTTGTAGGATAAAGCTCTAAGAGGTGCCAATCACAAAAAAACATTTCTTATCCAGTAATTAATTTGTCCTATCAACAAAAACTCTAAAATGAGAAAGTGGCACTTGTAGAACAGTGTAATCTACAAAACAAAGCATTTTCTCTAATAACAGACCCAGGGAAATAACCACAAACTCTCCCTTCTAGAGGGAATATCAATGTCTCTATATTGCACATAATGATATATGCAAAAATAAATACACAGCAATACACCAGTGTGTTTATTTCTTCTTTTAGGTTCTTTAAACAGGTGGCAGATTGCTAGCATTTGGGGCTGAAAGCTGGAGGTAAGCAATCAGAAGACATTTAACATACAAGATAGGAACAGGAAATTGTTACAGAAGTGGAAAATTTTGGGTACTGAACTTTCACCCTCAGCTCCTGCGAGATTTTTACTAATAAAGAACTATATAAACATAGACAGATTATATTGCATTACCTGCCCAGCAGAGCCATATGCTGCTTCTGTAGACATGGCCAAAAAGATCAAAGCTTCCCATGCATTAATGAGCTAAACCAGGGCATAGTACATTTCCTATCATGCTATAGACCTATATTGACCTATATTGACAGAGTGAAGGGCTGGGCCAGAGCTCTGGATCTGTCTTTCAATCAATTATTTTATGATTCTGTACACCACTTTGTAAAACATAAGGCAAATTTATTTTGTTGTGATTCATAGCCAGACAGCAGAAAGCTTGCCAGGAACAAGGATACTGCCATCTAAAGCAGCTCACCATCACTAGTTACCAGGAAGAAATAAAAAGTATCCAGCAAGGTCTATAAAAGTGGTGGAGCAAACAGAACATAAAACTCTTTCTGCCAGTGACCCAAAGGGGCCTCACTAACAGTTGACTGTGACTGAGAACCTCTTCCTAGGCATGAATGGGCACACGATACTGGGTTACAGAATCAGCAGACAACACCATCCCATGGTGCCTTAGCTAATAGAAATATAGTAATTCTCCAGAAAACTCTTGTACCACTGGCAAGACCACAGAGCTCTTTCATATAGCCTATTTTCAGCTGTGAATCAAGATCTTTCCTTTTGTCAGCTCTTTTTCCACTCAGGAAACAACCTGTGCCTTTTGAGTTACTGATGAGGCGCTTCAGGAATCAAGGAGATCTGTCAGATTTCAAAGAACTCTTAAACAGTGTTCATTAAATGCTAACTGGTGCATAGCATCTTACTTGCTTACATTCTTCTTGTTGTTGGTGACAACTTTGATATTTACAAGGAGCAATGTGATGACAGAATTCAAGAGCTGACATACTGATATATAAAAAAAAATAAATTCAAGAAAGTTTGACAAAATAACCTCAACATGATTATAATTCATAAGTACTTTTTGTAAAGAAAACTGACTATTCACTTCTCTTCCTCAATTCCTTCAGTGAACCATGACCCAAGACAACTATAGTTACCTACATTTTTTTATTCTCATCCCTATAAAGTCTAAGGGAGAAGTGTGCAGTTTAACAGTTGGAAGATTATTTCTTCACTCCAAGCACTCATAGAAACAATTCAGGATTTTCAAATTCAGCTTTGATTTCACAAAACTGTTCCTTTTCCTAAACTTGGAACAGAATCTTAAAGGCTTTGAATCCACTCCTAGCCAGGTTTATCAGAGTTTTACCATCAAACTGCAGTGAGAGGACATTAATACAACCATATGTAAACAATCCATGTGTAAACACATGGGCACAATCACAAAGAATGCATGGAAATTAGAGGTCTGTTCCACTGAAAATTAAATTGCAATGAAGAATTGAACTTATCAAAAAGAACTCCCAGAAAAGTTATTGAACAACAGACTTTGCAGCAGAGAAAATATTTGAATGGTACAAAAAGCACAAGCGCCAAGGTTGTTAGAGAAGGGGAGGAAACTATGAAGGAAATGCAAACCTCAGGACATTAGAATTAAATGGGTAATTAAAATCACTATTGATAGCTAAGCATTTGGTGAAACTCTAGAGGACATCATGGAATTCTAACACTTTTTATCGACAAAGGAAAACACCCAGTGTCTACAACCAAGTGATCTTCAGCTCAGCTTGGAAGACCAAGTTATGATTTCCAGAAAGAAAGAGTTAAGCCCTGTATTGTTTGATAAACCATGTTAGTTCTCTTTGATCCTTTAGGTGAGGGAAACTTTTCTTAAGAAAATTGCTCATCAACTTCACACACTATGCAAAGAGAGGCTCTGTGTGGTGCTTGAAAGCTTCACGGTGGGAGCCCCTAATGGAGCACAACCATAGGTGGATCAGAGTGACAACTGTCCAGCCTGCTCAGAGAATGCAGCACCCCATGCACCTTTCCCGTGCAGGACAAACAGAACTTTTAAAACCAAAAGCCTAGGAAGAGATTCAAGAGCAGCACAAGAAGGTTCTCAAATAACTGTGTCAAAAAGGTCAATTTTGTTCAGCACGAAACACACCCAGGATCTGAAGCATACCTATGGTCTATGTCAAAGCAGGTTTAGATAATTTCATTTTCATTTTGGTCTTATGACTTTGAGATAGCATGTTTTCAGCAACTGAATGAAGTGGAAAATGCTAATAATGAGCTTCTGAGAGCCTAAAGATTTTGTTTAAATTCCAGGTTATTTTGGAATGTGAAAGCTACTTGCTGCTGATCCATGACAACCATGTAGACACTCTTCACTTTAACAGCCTACACCAGCATGGTAAGCCATATTCCAAAGGCTGAGTCTCACGGTGATTGTGTTGTGCAATAAGATGGAGTGACTAGATGTGTAAGGCTTCATGTTTCTGGCTCAAAGAGAGTAGTATAAAAACTATTAAACAATATAAGCAAGAAGCAAGCAGTATATGGCAACATACCTTGATTTATGAACACTGTTTTACACACCAGACAAGTATTAAGTTTCCCAGAATATCTCAGAAAGGATGTTGCTAAGCAAAGATGATGGTAAAAAGAATACTTAATTAAGATGTCTGAATGCAATTTATAGGGCTAACAGCCATGCTCCAAACTATCACCATCAAGCAGAAAAGGAAAAATGTCCAAATACAATGAAAAAAAAGATACTTCAAACTCAAGTTTAAGAATAAATATAGAACATTTTGTCTACTTTTGGGTAAAAAGCCAATTGTACACACATCAGACAGAAGTTGACAATCAAACCAGTTATCATTGGACATGATATAAGAAGTGTGCTGACAACTTACCAGCAGCTGTAACTCCCGGCAGCTCTCCTTTTTGGCATTTTCATTTTACATTTCTACAGAATTATAGGAATTTCCTACAGGATTCAAAATAAACAAACAAAACCCAGTAATAAAGGAAAATCCTATGGCTAACCTACTACTTCAGAATTTGTTAAACAGACAAAAGGAATTTACAGCAGTTAAGAATGCACTTGAAAGTTTAGTTAAACAAGCTACCTGCATCCTTTCATAACTGGACCATGGATTTTATTTTTCATTTATTTTCACTGTATGCATAAATGTTTAGGCCATGGCTTACACAAAACAAATAAGGACATCAAGACAGAATTATACTGCAGGTAAGATTGTTAGAGACCTGAAAAAAAATTAAAAGGAGGAATCTTGTAAACAATTAACTAATAATGATACCTATATTTAAAAATAAACTAGAATGCAAAAAGGACATAAAATGACCACAGTAAAAGGTTGCATAAAAACAGGAACACACCATGACTCATTCTTCATAAACTTTATTATTCACTTCACATAAAGAACTGATCACACCTTTAACAGATGCACAAAAAGATTCAACCCTTTGCAACAGTATAGTAAGACTGAATAGGGCTATAAATCTTCAAAGTGCAGCACAAACATAAGCTCTGAGAAGTAAATGGTGACATACAGGACAGCTTAAGTGACTTGCTCTAAGGGCACAGAGCAACGCAGTGAACCGAGGCTGAATGAATCCCAGATTCTCCTTAGTAACGAGTCACATCAGATACCCAGGCCACTTAAATTTGCATTTAGGCTTCAATCATATTTCAGGCTTTTAATAGAAAGTCTTCTAAATGTCACTCGTGGGTCAGACACTATGCAATGTTGTCCTCTTGAATTTGTAGGCAAACAGCAACCATGAAACTACATACACAGCCAGGGGTATTTCCAAACCTGGAAGCTAGATAGTGACATTTTATATAAACCTGTCAGTTTACCCATAAATTATGAAAACTATAACTGCAAAGAATATGTATACAATGACAGTATAGCAAAAAGAGCAGCAGCAGCAATGAGAATGTTGCTTTGGTAGTGTCCTTGTTGCCTTGTACTTTCCCTCCCCAGCCCCATTGCCTATGGGTGCTGAATTCAGGAATGAACTACCCTGGCTTAGATCCTAGGAGTGTTCTGCTAAAAGGGATCTCAAGGACAACAAAAACTTCACTCTCTTACAAGAAAAGCATTGCAGGTTTCAAGAATGGTGCAAGCATAACTCTGTGTGGATTTGTTGTTTGTAATATAAGCTACGCTGAGATTTTTCAAGTCATCACACATGCAGAGAGATGCTGAGAATGAAAGAAAGCACATGGCCCAATTTCTAAAACCCACAACAAAATACATTACCCATTTCACAGAAATGAGCTCAACTTGGTGATTCATGGTCATTATAGGCTTGCATGCAGGCACAAATCCTCATGGGCTCACATTTCTCTCACTCTAAGAAATACTGAAAATATTTGTATTTTTAAAAGGAGGAAAAGCATCTGCATTGCAGTATTGTTATACTCTAATTGCACAATTATCCCATTAATTTATTTATCTCTTTAGAAATTCTTAATACAAAACACTTTGCTGAGCTTTCCATTTAGCTGGAGCACATCTGAAAGAACAGCAGCTTTACCAATATCTAGATACTGCAATGCCAGAGGCATTTCTTAAGTTTCAAAGTTTGTGAAAATCTGAAGGGTGAAATTCTGACAAGCACATATGAAGTTTTAATGGATACTGTAAATATCCTGGCTCCCAGAAAGAAAAAGAAAAAATAAAACACATAGGAAAGAAAGTCCCATAATACTGCATATTTGAAAGTTTTCTAATTTTACTGTTGTTGTTTAAACACTTCACATGAGTCCTAATCCACTGTAGCAAAGCTTATGCTCACTTTAAGCAGGTTAGCATTCCAGTTCAGCTCAAGGGGATGAGCATACTACTCAAGTGATTTATTTGATCACTGTCTAAATTTAAAATTCACAATGGTACCAAGAGGAGGTTGTTCTATTTCCACATTGTTTGCAGTAGACAGTTAATGCCTCAGAGGTACCTTCTTACTTATGTGTGCACGTGAAGAAACCACTTGCAAAGTGTTTTACTCTTGCAGGACCAAGACATTTAAAACAAATCTTTCAAGCAGTCGATGGAGTACAATTGGAAAGGTAGGATTATTTTTTTTTCTCCTTGTGTAGGTTTAAAAATTACTGGCCATTCACTATTGTAACTTCAGCATTCCACAACATAAACCATCTCTCCCTACAATACTCTACATATTTTCTAATGACAACACTCAGCTGCTACAAGCATTAGTGACAGAACAGAACTGTATTTCTTTCCAACCCATAAGTTTCCTGATGTAGCAAATAAATGCTTGCCAGTTTCCTCTTTGAAGCTGAGAAAAAGACACTGTACAGAAGAAATACAGGAATAAATAACTGAATCAATCTAAGACAGTTAACACAGGTGAAAAATGGCAAGAGAAAATGTGAAAATGCAGGCAAATGGTACAGAAAGAACAAGAAGAATGGAAGGCAAGCAGAGGAAAGAGGGGGATATGGGAAAAGAAAACTAATTGGAAAACATAAGAATTATTCATTTGGTTTGAGAGAGCACACTGACTTCTAACCATTTCCCTATAAAAAGCTGCAGGTTATACCATTAAATGGTCAAACACAAAAGCACAACTTCCTGACTATGTTAAGAAATCTACTTGGTCAATATGTTGGATTTTGGGAGGGATTTTATTTTGTTTGGGGGTTTCCTGGAGCTGGTTTCTTTTTTATGGGAGCAAGGGCATAGTTTTTGCTGGGTTAGGGTTTTTTTTTTACTTTTGTTTTTACAAAAGAGAATTATTGACTCATTGTAACTGCTTATGGCTTTATCCAATTTTCTTGGTTTAAAGGGAGGCTGATGTTCTGAGCACAAAAACAATACCACCTGCCACTAGCAATATTTCATATGATATAAACAAATCAGAAGCATCTGAAGTATTCAGGACAAGATGATTTTTGGGCACACTAAGCTACAGCTGAATACCAGAGCTGAGATCACATATCCTGCCTGGCCTAAATCCTGCCCAAACACATACACACAGAACAGTCCAGTCCTGTATTTGAAGCAATCTCCATGGACATCCAAGTCTATTTTCAGAATATTGCTCCCTGAAGTAAAAATGTATGGCATACTTAAAGGATAAAGGCCTGCTAAACTCCAGAAGTGTCTCTTCATACCCTCTTCCTGAAACTCAACAGGGAAAAAACAAACAATCAAACAAAGAAGCACTGAGCCTTTCCATAGAACTGACGTGCAACCAAGAGTTTTCTATAAGATAGAATTACAGGACTACTGCTTAGACTTCATTGCTGATTTCCTAAGTTTTATTTTCTTATTTTAACTTACAAGAATTTCACAATATCTAAAACATATGAGATCTCCACCTCTCTCTCCTTTTCCATCTTACTCTGTTCACCAAGGTCACCTAAAGATTCAAAGTCTTTCAACAGCGTATTTTAAAGGTTCTGTTATCTTTGGCCCCAGATTTCTACAGAAGGCCAAAATAAAAAATTATTTTTGCACAGAACCCACAGGCAACAGCTTCCAGCAGATGGGCCAAAAAGAGCTTGATTTCAGAGTATACAGCATGCTGCTATGCTGCTAGTGAGTGGCACTGTCTGGCAATGTACATGGCACAACCACAGAATCACAGAATAAGCTGAGTAGGAAGGGTCCCACAAGGGATCATCAAGTCCAGCTCTTGGCCCTGCACCATCCCCAAGAGTCACACTGTGTGCCCAAGAGCATTGTCCAAATGCTTCTTGAACACTCAGACTTGGTGTTGTGACCTCTTCCCCGGGGTGCCCATTCCAGGGCCCAAACACCCTCTGGGTGAAGAACCTTGCCCAACCTAAACCTCCCCTGAAACCACTCTGACCATTCCCTTGGGTCCTGTCACTGGTCACCACAGAGGAAAGATCAGTGTCTTCTCCTCTTCTTCCCCTCACAAGTTGTAGACTGCAGTAAAGTCTCCCCTCAGTCCCCTCCAGGCTGAACAGAACAAATGGCCTCAGAATATACTTAGGAAGCATTCTGACTTGTCAATTTTTTTCTCACAGACTAAATCCTACAGCAGTAATGCTGTAGCTTTCATGCTCACTGTCTGACATTTTCAATTTTTCGAATGTCCCCAGTGGGATTTCTCATTGATAACAGCATCCATAAAACTGCATGGAATTATTCTAGGAGGCTAAAAAAAATAAGCCTTTATACATATAAATGTAGTTGAGAAACAATCCACATCTAGAAAGTACTTCTATATTTAAGCAGGCTTAAATCAGCTGATTCTGTAAATAGGAATCTAAGAAAAAGTGACTTCCAGGCCAGAATACAGCACCACATCAAGTCCCAGTCAAAACCACAGAGGAGGCAGTGATTGTTTTACACAGTATTCAAAAAGTTAGAGAATTCCATCAGGAATTAAGATCCCCAGCTCAGTTTGACCCTCTCTAAGACACGTTCACAGCTATCAAAATCATGTCCTTGATGGCATGCTCTCTCTCAAGCAGGCTGCTCAATTTGGCCATTGGGAAAAAAGCAAAGTATAAGCAAGGGAACTTTGTGAATTGTAGACCCATGGCAGCACCATCTCAAGACCCAATTCTAGAGCTGTTTTTATGTTAAATGTTTTTTAAAGTCATTGGATACAACCAAGGATTTTCAGGTGAAAGGCTGGAGCCCAGAACCCATCCTCCAAAGTGCACAGTTGTACAGAATCACATAGAGACACTTTAACTTCTCAAGAAAAATTACATTTCAGACACAGTCCCTCTGTTACATAAAAATTGGCTACAACTAATTTGAGGCTCCACTTGTGTTGCCAAACACAGATCCCCACTCAGGCCTAGCCTAACACAATTACTGACTCAAATATAGCTCCTCTGCTGATTGTTTCTATCAGATGTACATGACCATCTGCTTCCCATTTTTGCCTTGTCACACATTTAGACCATGAATCCCTTGGGAAGGAGCACATTTCTATGTTTGCCTCTATACAATATGGGACTAAACAGGACTCAGGGTTTTAGGCCCCACTATTAAACAAGTTATTATATTTTATGGGATTGATAATTTTAAAAGACGGAAAACAAACTTCAGTAATTTAAACACTAGACTATGTAAGTTTGGAAAAACCAAATGTAGAAAACAAGCTTAGCTGAAGAGGAAATGAATGCGTTTATGCAATCAGATATATTTGGTTTTCCTTTATGCAAACTGGCTAATGATTGTGAGAGTTGTACCCTTTTCCCCACTCTTCCTTTTACTCCTTAAAAATAAAACACTCATTTTGTATGGTAAATACTGGGGGTAGGGAAATGTTCCGTGACCTAGTGCGGTGTGTGATGAGGAACTAGTCAGAGAGAATGTATTTCCTTTTAATTATCTTATAAATATTTTAAATCAATTGCAAAGAGCATAACAGGAAAAAAATTATATGTTCAGTTCACCTCCAGATTGTAGCCCTTGTATCCTCTAGGACACTCTGCTACAGCAATAACACATCACAAGAAGGTCCATCTTCCATGTGAGTTGGCCTTACTCCCTCAAATGCTTATAAAAGTTGGCAGCTACCAGAGATGATAGTCAGTGAATTAAATAGTACAAGAATGTCTTCTTAAAAACAAAATAAAAGAAAAACTAACTAGCTAAAAACAGAACAAAAACAACAACAACAATGACATAAACCCCAAAACTGTCAAGGTAGAAATAAGAATCTACTATGAAAATAAAACATGGCACTTCCTGCTGACTAATACAGTCAGGAAGCCACCAGGAGTAAGTGGAAGATCTGGCTGACCTTACTGGTTTGAAAAGAAGGACATTTTGAGGAGGAGCCTAGCAGGATTTAACATAGCTATGCATATTATTATCAGCTTACACAATGACCAAGTTACAAATCAAAATAGAACATCTTTTGTAAAACTGATAGCATCTACCTTTCTTTGCCTTCCCCTTCAGCAAACACACATGCAAACAAGTGCAGGTGTGCTCAAGCAGTACTGGTAACACCCAAACTTCCCTGCCTTGAGACCTGCCCACTGCTGCCTCTTAGTTTGATGCAAAACAGCTGCATGGAAAAGCAAGAACGTGAAGGGGCAATGTGGGAGCAGAAAACCTGTCAGCATCTGATAAACACACAGCTAGATGCCTGGAAGTATGGGGAAAGAGCAGCTGTAAAGAAATGGAACAGTTTCTAATGTTGCATTTGCATCAATCCAGGTGCTCCCCATTCCAGCTGAAGTATTCACACAGGCACATAACAATTAGCAGGTACCGCCATTGCCAGCTATACTGGTATAGCTTCATGGTAGTACAGCTACACATATGTAAGATAATTAGCATGTATTTTTCTATTATAAGCAGAGCAGACTAAATCTGACCTTTCCCTGCATTTTGAGAAAGCAAATGTAGCCAGATATTTCCACTACTCTGTCCATCCTGACTGCCAAAGTAGCTTCCCATCAGATTGTAGCCAGACACCACACTGGCAGGATGCTCTTCCCCTGTGCTGAGAAATGTCAAGCAGGCACCCACAAGTAGAGGGCATGACTGACCCCTGCACAGCAGACACACCTCTCAGCTTGGATGGAATTATGAACCATCCAAAGATATAATAAACAATTTATTCTATTATAGTACTATTTCATGTACATGGCAGAGTTGACTGCTACTGTTGTGATCCTGGAACTGAATATCTTTGGAATTGCATTTTTTCAACTGTTACTATTGCAAATGTCCTTAATACATGTATACCTTTTCAGATGACACAATACAAATAAAGGTTAAAATCATGACAGAATACTGGTTATTTGGTGAGTAGGCCATACTTAGATGATTAGCTGTGCCATATTGATGGTTCATCTGGCAAGTATAGTGTTTGTTATTTGAGTATTTGATATTCATGGAATCATAGGCTTGGTTTGGAAGGGGCTTTAAGGACTATGTAGTTCCAATCCCCCTGCCATGGGCAGGGATGCCACCCACTAGACCAGGTTGCTCAGGACTCCATCCAACCTGGCCTTGAACACTTTGAGAAATGGGGCATCCACAGCTTCTCTGGGTAGCCTGTTCCAGTGCCTCACTACTCTCTGGGTAAAGAATTTCTTCCCAACATCTCATCTAAATTTCTTTTTTCTGTGTAAAACCATTCTGCCCTGTCCCATCACTATCTACCTGTATAAAAAGTTGCTCCTCCTTCATTTTTATAAGTCCCCTTTAAGTACTGAAGGCCACAACAAGGTTTCCGCAGAGTCTTTTCTTTTCCAGGCTGAATAACTCCAGCTTTTGTAGTGTGTCTTCGGAGGAGAGGTCCTCCAACCCTCTGAACCTTTAAATCACCTTCTTTTTAATCTCCTGAAAAGTGTGGGATTCTGCTAATTAGACACAATTCTGCTGAAGTGTCACTTAGTTTGCTTTGCCCCTTGCTATGACTGCTCACATACTTTTATCATGTAAGGATTAAGTTATTCTGCTATGCATCACCTTGATGAAGCACAACCCTTTTGTGATATCAGACCTACTTCCTCAGTAATGAAAAAACTACTCTATGCCAAAATACAAAGCATCCAAATTTATGAGGCTGTAACTGTGAGACTTCTTTAATTTTCCAGGTAACAAGCAACACATGCTTCTGATCAATGAGACCCTCTAGATTTTGATAACCGGACTGATTAAAGCCACTTTTCTCCCCTGAAAAAACTACAAGTCTAAATCAGTTTCATAGCTTTATTATGAAGAAGCCTAACTTATATCACTAAATCCCACACACAAAAGCAACATCAACTTTCGTGTCTTGAATAGGACACAGAACAGATCACATTGTTCCCTCACTGAAATAAATAGCCATTGTCTGTACACAGCATCTGTGTGTAATATCACCCAGAAGTTTGACACTTTAGTCATGAAAATGCAAAATATCAGGCCACCTAGTACAATGTACAATCCATGGGCTTAATTCAGCCTGGCCAGGGAGAAAGGGAAAAAAATCACCTTTGAAAATACATTATCAGTCTTAACAACTGATGACAGTGTATGGATTATTTGTATTCAAGCAATAATCATATTTATCTGTAATAAATAGGGGTTCAGTTTGAAAAGGAACAAGCAGAGGGTGGCAGTGGGAGCCAAACATCCAAAAGTGACAGCCATAAGTCACCACTGAAGTTAGGCTGTGGCTCAAGAAATTTTATACAAGTTTTTGAGGAGTCTTGATGTGTCAGCTTCTCCTGTCCTCACTGTTAGCCACACTAGAAATACATGCAAGCTGTCCAGTAGGCAAACAATATTCTCAGGGGAGAATAAAAGTGGCTGACAGACCTGTGCAGCTCTTCAGCTCTATAAAATAAAGAAAAATAGAACAATCAGCAATAACCTTGGCAATCACCTTGTGCTGGCTGGGTAGCATAAGGCTCTGTCAGACACTGACACTCCTTATTCCCAAATATAGAGCCTGCCTCCCTCAAAAAAGGAGAGTAAGCTGCAGCAGAAAAAGCACTTGCACAGTTTTCTTTTCTTGCAGAGCAGCACAGATAGGAAAGACTGCAGGGGGACTCAAAGTCAATCCACAGGTCATACCCTGCCAGCAGGATGGCACAGCCAGGTGTCTCACTAGAGCTGGACTGCAAGATGGCTGAAGCACAGGAACAACACCCCAGTGCTGCATTTTAAGAAAGTAGGAACAAAAAGACCGAAATCAATTCAGCTAGCAAAAAACAGACAGACTAAAATAGCCCATGAGGTGGGATCTGCTTCCTATAAGGACCGTATTACAGTTGGTACAGTTTAGTTCATTTATTTTAAATTATATATGTCAATTGAGTTATTCCCTGAAGTACATTTAAAATAAATTTCCAGATTAAGATTCAGTCAGGAAAAATGAAATTAGATTTTGGTCCAGTTCTAAATATTGGTCTCAGTGAAGATTTGAGCACAGACTGTGCTCTCCACAGACCATGGTATAATAATAGAACAGTTTGGGTTGGAGGAGGTCATCTAGCCCATCCCCTCTGCAATGAGCAGGGACATCTTCAAGTAGATCAGGTTGTTCTGATAATTCTGGGCCCAGGATGGTTTGGGTTCTCCTAGTCCCCAAGCCTGCACCTGTTCTGAGGCCTCTGGTCTCAAAACAGGTCAGGAAAAAGCTCACAGGGTCTGAAGAGTTCTCTGTATTTTAATTAAGACAGTTCTTACAGATTACATTCAAACAATAGTAGTGATTAGCCTGCACAGTGTGTGGCTAAGTTATGTCCCTCATCTTTTTTCCTTTACATGGTTTTTCCTGTTATTCTCTCTCCCCCTCTAGCACGGGCTGGTATTTTTTTCTACTGTATGTTTACTAAATTTCTAAATATAGTTCCTCTCAACTCTACCACTCCTCCTACAGTGTGCCTCTTTTATACTATCTGTCATCCAGATCAATTATTCCTCTGCCTCCACGCCTCAGTAACAGAGACACACAGAATGGATTGGGTTCAAAGGGAGTTTAAAGGTCATCTCATCCACCTGCCCTGCAATGAGCGTGGACATTGCACTTCCTTCCTCCAGCCTAGGCACCTCTGAGCCTTTGTCAGACCCAGCACATGCTGAGAACAGTCTCTGAAATCTTCTGAGAGGTGTGAATGCCTACTTAGCACAGAAAGCAACTGCACCTCCTGTCAGGAGAATCTTGTCAACTCCTAGAGCTCTCTAAGGTTATTCCCACCCCACATTCTCTGTATTTCCTCTGCACATATTTCTATGCAAACAGTTTCTCTTCCCATACTTGCTTCTGTGCATTTGTCTCCTAGCTGGTTAGAATTTGGCATCTATGTTAGTAAAGCAATACCAACCAAGTCAATTGTGTTTGCACTACTAGTGAGGCAGACAGACTTAATTTTGATGAACAATTATTTCTGTCCATGACAAAAAGTCTGGTACCTCAGGGCACTATCCTCAGAATGGACAGGTTTTACTGATGAATGCAAAACACAGCAAACTGATGGGGAAGACACTGGCAGGATCAAGTCTGAAAGATGCCTCTACTAGAAAAAGTCATCAGAAGGAGGTGCCTCAGGCCCCTGGGAGATACATCATCCAGGCTCAGCCCAGATAATATCCATGTAGGAAAAATCTCCTTACTTGCTAAGGTAATCTAGAGTGGGAAAGGATGGAGGAGAGTAAAAAGCCAAACAACAGAAGCATCAGGGTCTGTGGGATGAAAACTCCAAACAAACTAAAACAAACAAAAATAGAGACTGGATTAAAAATTATGATCTAAAATCAGAGTTTTTCTGTTGAGATCTACTAGAGAAGCTATTTTAATATTGTCTCCCTCAGCTTTCTGCCTCTGCTCCTGGAGGTGTCTAAAGGAATTTAAAAATAAAAATCAAGACAGAATAAAAAATACACCATGAACAAAAGTAAGACTGATTTTTTCTGTTTCTATATAAACTTCAAAAAATATTGAAAAAGGTGCCAAACCATTTTTATGACTCAAAAATATTTCTTCTTTCTTTTTCATGACATTATCTTATGTTTTCCTTTTATTTACTCATAACACAGCCACAGTTTATATAGACAATATGAGTTATGTTATTACCTAATTTAGAGTCAGATACCTTGTGTTTCTCAAATCTGATAAAGAAAAGCAAACTTCTCTTAAAGCACACTGACTTGAAACACAAGGCTGTGGGTTTGGAGTCAGGAATTATTCTTGTTATCTTCATCAAGGTCTCACACTTGAATGAAAAAGAAGTCCCACTTCATTCTCTTAGCCGGCGCCACCATAAATGTTTTTAACCACCTTTCCTCTTTCAGCATTTGTTTTAGTGATGGGAATTGTGTCCTGCTCTCCTCAAACTAAGACAAATTACTACCTCCTTCCATTGTTCAAATTTTTTCTAACTTTTTTTTAAGAAGTTGCTCTTCTGTATCATATTACTTTAAAGAAAGAAAGTCAATCTTTCATAACAGGTCATCCTTGTCTCCCTGTGAACACTTCTTTAATACATTGCAAGCACATTATACCTAGACTATCTTGTACACAGTCAGCTAAAGGTCTGCTGGGGTGGCTGGGGTAAACACACAAAGCTGGGCCTCTTCCATCTCTTTCACTGAAGAAAAGAATCATCACTTTAAATGAAACAAGCACTGATACTGAATATGCAAACCACAAGGCTATTCTACACAGTCACACTGCAAAAATATGATTATTTTGTAGAACCTGGTACAAGCTCATCCACAGAGACATACTTCAGGAGATTCAGCAGCTACTAAAAGCTGAAAAATTCAAGTTCAAAATTTGGGAGAGTAAAAAAAAATTAGTTCTAGGCCTTCTTCATTCATTTTACCTCAACAGCTCCATCTTATGCCTGCAAATGATCCAAGTGGTCCAGTCCACATCTAAAAAAACTTCTAAAAAATCTCTACTTAACATTTTTGCAGAGCTTTAATGCCAGGTGATCTATTAGTGTTCCGGATTAAGTAACTGCATAATTACTTGTGACAGACATTTACAGGCCTTCAGAAATTTCATGGTCAAGAAAGAATAATATCTAGGATTAATGGCAGTTTGATCTCAATTCTGAGAATCTGAATGTTAAAGCCAAGGATTTTACTGCCACTTTAGACAGGTAGCCTTTTTCCAGGGGAAAAAATAGCCCCCGAAGTGTTCTACAAGACAGCATTCCACATCATGTCATGTTTTTCTGAAATTATCTCATCAATTTAGCAGCAAGGCATATCTGACAGAACGGACATTTAATAAGAATGCCATGTTTCTAAATTCAGTATCAGTTAACATCATCCATTGTTGAAGTTTCTAACCCTCTTTTGTTACAAGCCTGCAGAACTTGCCTGACTCAAACTGCTCCAGACAGCAGCTTATTAGTATTATTTATCCATTAACACAACTATGAACATCACACAGTACATGAGCCTTTAGAGTTCAGTATCTAAAACAAGATAAGTAGGATTAAAGCATGCTTTTTCATGCTATAAAAGCAATTTGTTCCCCAGAATGATTTTCCAGCCTGACTTGAAAGATTAATGGAAGGAAAGGGCAAGGGGGGAAAAAGAAGCCAGCGTTCAGACAGTGACATTGTAAAACTATATTCCTATTTCAGGGATGTGAAATAATTCATAGGATAATACAACATACACTGTTTTCCGTATGTAATAGTTTATTCATGCCACAGGACAGATCCAGTTGTAACTAATCAGTGGAAAAGCATAATGCAGTAGCTGCAGAGATAATTCCAACAGCAGCTGTAATTTAAAAAACAAAACAAAACAAACACACACCAAAAACCAGGAAAGGGCTTTCTTATAGTGAAAACTACAAGAGCAAATTCAATTTATAATTGCCTTCTATGACAAGCACAAATGTCTTTACAACAGAATAAAAGCCAGCATTTAGGACTTCCCAATGCTTAAAACCTATAAGCAATATTTTTTTGCTTTAAAAAAAAATCACATAATTTGTAAATAAAATGCCTGACTAGGCAATCTGTCAGATAAAACTCTAAGCAGAAGCACCCTGACTTGAAGTGCCCACTCTCAGCTAGAAGCAACATCTGTTGTTGGAACTGGTCTACATACAAATCAGAACTGGGTTCACCAAACCTATAAACTTTAAAGCCAAGGCAAAGGCTGTGTGGGCATTTCAGAGGTCAGTCCTCTTCAGATGAAAAACCCTGAATCAGAATTCCTGCTGCGATGTTGCTGAGGTATGTGAGGTGAGAGTGCCCAGTACACAGTCTGCAGAGAGGTGGAAGGGAGTCTGTAATCCAGGGAGAGAAGCAGCTGGCTTAAAAGCCATTCCAACAAGCACTCAGCTACATCAAGGTGGTTACTCCTGATAGCAATTTCTGCTTCAGAATAGTTCTTATGTACACAAAGACAAAAAGCATAGGTATGAGCAGCTCTACCCTGGGATAAAACCAGCTGCTGAATGACTTGTAGGCTGTTTGAGGCTCCAAGAATGAGACATCTGGCATCAGGTATTTAGTTCAGTGCTAACACCAGAAGTACTCAGATTTTAGAGGGGAACTGTTTTGATTTACATTTCTACTAGCATAATTGCCAGTGTGCAGTTCAAACCATGCCTGAGAAGAATAAATCAATACTACTTTCCATGGATGTTTTGTAAATAAATTACTGCAGAAAATACCCTGACCTTGCTTCATCAATTTCTGTTTTATGGGAAGTGAGCCACTGTCCTTAGGCATTGGCAAAAGTATGTGAGTTTGTCGACTACCGCAAGAGAAAAAGAAAGAGCCTGAATAACTTATTAAACAACCTGCCCTGACTTATTAACTTGCAACAAGATAGCCACCACCCATAAAGAATACTGGGCGTTTTAGGGGTTTTGGATGTTCAGATCTGAGACTTCAGTTTAGGTTCAGAACAGGAATGTTCTCAAGGGTCCAAATCAGCAAACCATTTCTTCTCATAATAGAAGACTCTGGCATAAGAACCATATAATAGATAGTTCTTAGCATTTCACTGGGTCATGCAATAGCGTAGCAAAACACAGAGAGACTCCAATTCTAGGAAAACTCTGGAATTTTACTGTAGTAAAATGGAGGTGCAACATACTGCTTATAACAAAATGCCCATTCCAGGGACTCATCTGTGCCTCACTAAGAGAAAGTTCCATGAAAATGTCACCTCAGTGCTCAATGGATGTCACAGGGTCAAGTGAATGGAAACAAGAAGATATTAGGAAAGAATAAATCTGCTTCTTTCAGGTTTCAAACACCTTGAGAACTCTGCATTTGTAGTTCCCACACTTAATTTTAATAGGATGCTAAAATGCAAAAAGTCTCAGAGAACAGCACAAGGACAGTTCATATGTTCAAAAGAATGTCAGTATGAGTAACATTTAAATACATGACCACTGAGGGGACAGTACAGGACCTCTCCTCTGGTGACAACTGGACATGAGAGTCACTACTTCTTCTAATACAAGAAATACGAGGCACCACTACTCGTAAAAACCAGGTTCCAGTCAAACAAAAGCAGGTGATTCCTCACACAGGCAAGGCTGGTCTGTGAAAGTACTAAATAAAAGATGTGGTAGATGCTAGCAGTTTACTGTTGCAAAAAACAGCTGGGCAAATTCATGGTAGAGAACTTTACCAACAGGTGTCAAGTGGAAAAAAAAATGAAAAAAAACCCCAACCAAACAACAAATAAACAACCCATACCCAATACACTGACTTACAATTCTCTTAGATATAAAATTGCTTAGGAAACTATTCTGAGAGAACATCACAAATAATTGTTTAATTCTTCCCCAGATTTTTTCCCCCAAAGACCGTTGCCAATGCACGACAACAACCTACGAAGACCTTGAACAGTACTCCACCATTCCTGTGTAGACATCTTTGTTTTTAGCTAACAAACCCTTCTAAACATGAGCATCATTTTCAATGCAATTGCTCATAGTTTAATTTCATAATGCTTCACTCACTCTGTCTCTCCCTTGCCCTCCCTTTCTCTCTTTTCAGATTAAGAAAAATCCAGATGGGGTGCAGGTGCTGCAAAATGATACAAAGGTACAATAGAACAAGAGCTGCTTAGACTAAATAAAAAAAAAAGCATTAAACCATGTGTCTGTGCTCCCCCACACCTGTTGCTTTAATTAGCCACTCTAAAAGGTTGGAGTTTTCTCAACCTTTACAGCATCTTTAGGTACAGGCATACAGATTTCCTATGAAAGTCCTTTTAATTTACTGTAATTAAGGTCTGCTTCTATAATTCCTATCCCACAAAAGGAATTGAAAACTTTTTAGTAAAGTTTTTTTCTAATTTAGGTAACATGGGCTTTCCTCAATTGAGGAGAAACAAGGAGCACACATTATGTCAGATCCTCCTCTCTCCCAAGCAATGCAAATGAACAACAGTTCCTTGCTTCCATCGTAGCTGTTAAATGTAGTTAGCTGGGGAAAGAATTCCTATATTAAAAGTCTCCCTAGAGAGGAGGACTAGCTAGTTTTATAAAAACCACATTTCAGCCCCACTGAAGGGTTACTATTACCCCACTTGAGGGTTACTACTTCCACTTGGCCACTTCTGTAGAACAGGTAAGGAACTGGGGAGAAAATGGTGCTACAAGAGAAAAAAGAAAGATAAAGAAAAGAGAGAGACCCTGGGAGAGGTAAATAAGGGAAACTATAGAGCAAGAGGAAGAAAATTATTCAAGGGTGGGGGGGGGGGAAGGACAAAAGACTTAAAAGAAAGAGCACCAGGAAAAAAATGGAAGATATTTTAGTAACTATATGTGGACATATTAATTAACAACCCATGTTATGACTACTCATTGGCTAATCACCTCCCCAGAGAAAATAAAAAAATAAGGCTGGAAACAAGCAATGGCTAGCACACAGTTCTCCAACATCCTCCTTATGCTCCTGGTGAATCTCAGTACAGGGGTTAGTTATGATCAGTCGCGGGAGACAGCACCCAACAGCATATTCAGCATTTCCATTTGGTTTAACTCATTCTCAGGACCCAAAGTAAAGTTCAGTGACACTCCTTCCTCAAGATCTTCAGTTTAAAAAGGAAGCTTAATCTTTTTTTACTAATTGTATTGATTAGCATCATAAGTAACATATCCTTTACAAATTTTTCTTACTCCAGCTATATCTTTGATCCAGAAGAAGTACAATCATCTGGATGCATTCATGAAGTAAACAGCTATAAACACAATGAACAAGGCAGCAATAAATCCAAATTCAAAGAGAACAGTGAAAATGAAGAGCCCAAAAATGAACTCCAGGAGGATGAGGTAAACAAAACAGAAAATAAAAATCTGGCCAACAGTACGAAAGAAACTCTCTGGAATCACAGAGGCAATGATTCTCAAGAGGATGGCCTTGTGAAGTGTGCTGCAAAGCTTGATGTTGCAGTCAACGGTGGCAACTCCTGTGCTCAGCACTCCATACCCAACCCCAACACAAGCCCAGTGAAAGAAACCAGTGAAAAGGGAACCTCCAGCCAGTCAGAGGCTTCTCCAGCCAGCAACAGAGACTTTTACACCAAATCAAATAGGTCTGGACAAGAGCTTGACCTAGAGACAGGCAGTCAGAGTAAGGCAGCCAGCAACGTGCCTAACAGTATTCCAGACTGCCAGTCTGCAGGAGACAGCATCTTTCTCAAAGGAAACTCAATACTGGAAACAGAAAACAATACCATAAGACTGCCAGATATTGATTACCCCCAAAAGATAGTTCAAACTGGGAACTATGTTGAAAAAGACAGCTTTTCAGTCAACTGCACACATTCAGACCAAAACACTGGTGCTTCAGCAATACAGGACCAGGACCTTCATGTAATTCCACCTTGGTCCATGAAAGAGAGCAGTATTGAACCTTTTAAAACTGACTCTGCAAGTTTGGGTGAGAGCCTTACTGCTGGTATCACATCAGTGGCTGTTACCAAAGTCCCACAGGCACCCTCACACACCAACCATAATGGAGGAATCGAGGAGGAAGATGCAGAAGTTGCAGCAGCTCTGGCTGCACTGGAAGCTGCAACAGCAGGAGAAGACGTGGAAGATGATGATGAGTAGTAGCTGGTTTCTTTCTAATACACTGGGTAAGATCCAGATGTTATTTCTGGATCAATATGAACAGATATACAGCACACATGGAGAGCTGTTATAAGCAGCTTATATAAAAGGAGTTGGGACTAAACCTTGGTCCCTTCAGCTGTTTTATACAGCCTTTTAATTTCTACTGCCTGAGGTACAGAAGACCTTCCTTGACTAATGGTAATAATCTTCTCTGTGGGCCCAGACAGGAGGGCAAAGCATCATTTCTTCCACACAGAATATTCAGTTGTACACCCACTTCATCTGCACTCATGCAAGTGTTTCCTTTTTATCTCATGAGGGTCTGTGCACACTGCATGTTCCAGGTTCACAAAACTCCCATTATTTAAAAGACAACTATTGAAGCCATAGAGTTAGAATCCACATATTTTTATCATTAGCAGAAAAAAACTACATAAATGAACCAAAGTTCTGTGATCTACTGAAACATGAAATAGGGAAGGCAGCTTGGACTGAACTTTACTGTGGCTATGGTTCCAGTATGGATTAAGCCTAAATGTGTGCACGTGCACTTGGCACTGGAATGATAACATCATTTTTCCCCACACACCTCTCCCTTGACTGTGTTTGATACCCCAAGTGTTGCTGCTTCAGTTCCTTAAAACAGCAGAAGTCCAGCCAAATCTAAAAGAGTGGATAACTTTCTGTCAGTTTAATGTGCAAAAGCAGCTCTGTCAGAGAGGCCAGAGAGATCAAAACTCATTCCCTACCAGTTTGGATAGATTAAAACTGTTGTAAATCAACAGTCTGAAAACACTGAACTCCACTAAATTTTCCAGGTGCATGTCACCTATCTTAACACAGTTTTCAAACAGATTATGTCTCAAACATCCCCAGCAAGATGTGTTTTGTTTATATGAAAACAGCAAGAGCCAATGTGGACTCCTCCTTAGCTCTGCTGTAGTCCCTAAATTTATACCAGAAAAGGGACCAAGCTTCCAAACTGGATTAAGCATAAGATCTAAAAATAGTTACATTCTTGGAGGGCTGCATTTCTAATGGGAGAAAAAAAAAAAGGAGGTAGAGACCAATTTGGTGCTGCCAATTCAGGAAAATTATGGTTGAAATAGAAAGTGCTTAACATTTTATACTGAAATTTTGTGGTTTCCAAGTTTTTGTTATAAACGCCTAATAAATTTTTTAACCATATGAGAAATAATTGGGTGGCTTTTGTACTTTATGCATTTTCTGAATATAAAAGTTACATTTAAGAAGTTCAATAAGATATAGCCCTCATTAGATACACTAAAAGCACCAACAATGTATTTGCCTACAGTATACGCCGATTTTGATTTCTCAAAACATTAATGATACTCCTAGGAGCAATTAAAACAACCTAAAGTCTCATCTTCTAGAGAACTATATCCAGCTACAGGCAAGAGTCACAACATTGTATCTGTAAAATAAAAAAGCTTTATATGGTTTTAAAGTATTGTAGTACTGTTGACTTCTCTACCACTTCCCTATTTTAATAGGTCCTTCTAAGCCTTCTCCTAAGTGCATACAAGTTTTACATAACCATTTGTCTTTCAAAGACTACTACAGTACTGAAAGTGGGTGGAAGTGCCAGCACATTGCCAATAATGAGTTATGCTGAGAGTGTCACCAGTCCTGACTGTCCCTGCCCAGGGCTCCCCCTGGCCCAGGACCCCATTCACCCCTGGGGGTCAGACCTGCCAGCCCAGACAGAGATGCCTGTGCTGGGGATGTCCTGGTGTTGCTGGCTGCCCCATGCCCTGGGCTGGGGCAGCAGGACAGACTGGCTCTGGGATCCAGTCTTGCTGTCCCCAGGGAACCCCTACTGCTCCCCACATCCCAGCCCCAGGGAGCCAGCAGCCCCTTGCTGCACCATGACATGAACCATGAAAAACAATTCAAGTAAAAAAGATGTTACAGAGAGAAATGCAACAAACACCCCAGAAAACTTACCTGATTTTTTCAATATTCACTCAATTCGATTTTTCTAACCTGAGCTCCCAGCTCAAACTTCAAGTGCAAATCACAGCAAGTTTCTCACCTTGCTCTCCAAGCATTAAAACATGTTAGAGGAGAGCTCCTGGTCAGACACAGCCAAGACAACTCAAACCAATCAACTCTTCCAGGGGAACTGCCTGCAACCACAGGCCACCCGCCTGAAACCCTCTGCATGAGAGCAGCTGAGCCACAGACAGTGCATGTCTTGCAGCCAAAGACAAATAAAAGAGGCAAAATCCAGCATAAAGCAGTTCTAGTGACTGCATTGGAAATAACTGGTCAGGGTTCTCTCACAGGAAAAAAAAAGAAAACAAAAAGTCAGGCATCTGCATATCTCAAACCTACATCATATGGAAAGCTTATATAAAATAAACCTATGAGGTAACACCTCATAGGTGCATTCAGACTTCTTTTATCTGCTAAGTTAAAAATCCCAATGCAATTTTTAAATTAAAAAAAAACCACAAAAAACATTTGTATGCATTTTATATTTACATATGTGTTTATATACCTTCAACCCTACCATGACAAGGTCAAGTGTCAGGAATTCTTACCTTTTCTCAGATTACGTACAATTTTCACAATAAATGTGAAAGAACCACTTATTTAATAAATAATATAAATAATTTTTAAATGACACACACACACAACTTCCTCCACAAATAGATTTTAAATAACTATGTGAGAACCAGATCTTATTCAGTCCATCAGATGTTGATTCAAACAACCACAAACACTGCCAGCTTGAAGAATCCATTTTGCTCAGGCAATTGTGAGAGAAAAATTCAGTAACTTGTGAAAGCAGAAAATCACAGAGAAAAAATGCTACTGGAAGCAAGAGTAAACTGTATTTTAAGACTTCTGTCAAAAACTACATATTTTTTAAAGACACCCAGACACTGTAACTTCAACTATCAATCAACTATGTTTCCTACATTCAGAGGGGTCACTTATGAAGTATCATTTAAGTCTTTCAGTTTTGCTTTGATAAAAAAAAATAATATGGGAGCTGGTTGGCCAATATCTATCATTATTAATGTTTCTGTACTTGATGTAATCCTTTATAGTAAATATGAAGACATATGTAGCAATAAAGAACAGGTAACAGGATGGGAAACTATGATAGGAGTTGGTATTTCTATGAAAGCTTTTGCATCTAGGAAGCTCATGTTTTATTTATTATTCTTCAAAGTCAGTAACAATTTAAAGGGAATTTGCAGTCTTTCAAAAGCAAAGAGACATTGAGGAAGACAAAGTTTAGCACCTTCACATTTGGCAGTAGGTCAACCCTGTGTTGCTATGGAGACTTCCCATTAAAAATTGAAATTCAGAAAAAGAAAATCTTATTTTGTAAAAGATATTCCAGATTTGATTAAGTATAATATCACTTTAATCATCATTTGAAGGGTGAAGCAAGAAACACTGACTCAGAAATAAAATTTAAAAACTTCATCTTGACCTTATGTTGTATTTGTAGTTTCAATTTCCTAAATGTGATTTAGGTTTCCAAAGGATTAATTCTTAGCAATGTTTCTCATTTTGCTAAATGAGAATACAATATCTCACCATTTACTAAGGTCTGTATATATGGTATTCCACATATTTATTCAAATGCCTATATTATACATTTTAATTACATTGAAACAATGAATCTTAATAGATTATTTCTCTGGAATTTTGGTATCTCTCCCTGCATGTAGATGGAAATTGGAATCCACTAAATTGCACAAGAGCATCACTTCAAAATTAAATGTATTAAAACTTCTTTAACACGCTGAATACACAAAGAAGTTAAATTATGAAGGTCATTCTACATTAAAAACTAATTTATTTTTAAGCAATTCTGTTAATAAAATTTTCTTTCCATACATTGTGCCCTACAGTTTAGAACACAGATACAGCAAAATGTTTAATAGTAATTGTTAGAAGCAGATTAAAATTTTTTCATTGGTCTTTTCAACATGAAATGCCCTTGGCAGAGACTTTTTTTCCTTACCATCGTGAAATCAAAACAAACTCGCCAGCTTATTCCCTTGGCCAAGCTTTTTTTTTTTTTTGCATAAAATTTTATGCATTCACATGCACTGCTAGAGACATTAGTCTTAGGACTCCCTTCTTCTTTAACAATTTTACTTAGCTGTTGCCATCTTGCTGCAAAGGTTCCATACCTTCTCGGCGGTTTCTCATGAGCAGCTCCTCACAGCACTGACTCCTTCTTCTTAGCACAGCCAACAAACTCCATCTCCCCTCTCGACCAGCCAACCTGCTCTTTTATAATACCCCTCTTAACTGGATCCAGCTGTGGCCTATTAAGAACAGGCTTGTTCTTAATGCTTGATAATTGGCACAGCTGTAACTCTTTAGGGGTGAGATTACCTTCACCACTATCTCTAGTCTCCTACCTTCTATCTATCCACACTTAGCATCTCAGGAAGGTTTGTTTTTAAGTTTTCCTTCATCTTGAACCCTCACAATCCCAAACTTCAGCTCAGACAATCCTTGAACGTTGAGTAAACAGAAGGCAGGAAATACTGCCTGCCCCTGAAATGGTACTACTGCTGATCACTTCTGAAAATTCTATCCCACCTCCTTTGGGACTTCTTCCATTTCAAACTATGAAATGTTGAAAGTTTTGAAGAATCTAAATGTGCATCTTGGACTCTGTAATAAAAATCAAAATAGATTATAGCAAATTAATGCCTTAACATAAGCAGCAATAACTTTTAAAGTGTTTTTTGTTAAATGCCATTTTAACTTTTTTTAATCATTTAGTCCAATTTCACAACAGAATTTATTACATATAGCTACTCCCCTACTCCCTACCTATTTCTCCTTTAGTCAGAGTAAATAAATACTCCCCTGCACAGCTTAGTTTGGAAAACAGGATTCTCTCAAAGAAGCAGGAAAAACATCACCTCTCTTCATTTTGTTTCTATCCCATTGTTGAAGTACACACACATCACAATGATTGTGATCAAAGCTATCAAGGTTACATCATACTCAGCTCTGAATCTTGACTGACTTTATCATAAACAGGACTTAATAGGTTTTTCCTTTAATTCATGGCTCAATTACTATACACTAATAACTGAGAAACCCTTCCTTCATTAACAAAACAAAAAACCTCAAAAGTCTTTTGGGAAATACAGCATCCCAATATTATGTCAGGTTCAAGACAACTTAAGTACTCAACCAATGCCACAATAAAACACGAAGACAGCAATTTAAGTCATTTATTTGCTCATTAAGCTCCCTTCTGTTTACTCCAAACTACAGATTATCTTGAATATTATGAGGGTGCAGAAGCAGAGAGGAGAAAGGCAACACCCTCAGCTATTTACCTTAACCTCAAGCATGGCCAGATTTTCAATAATCTGTGATCACATATCCTATCCTCTCCCTGCTCTTAATACCTGGAGCCAATACCAAGTAATTCATGTAGACTTATGCAAAATGAAAGGAAGGAAAGTGACAAAGGCAAGATAACTACAGAGCAAAATGACAGAGATTAAAACTCTGTTTAGGTATCTGAGGACAAATCATAGGGATCTGGCCAAGAATTAATAACTTAGGTTGCTTCCATCTCACATCTCTTTAGTTCTTATTTGACATCATCTTCCAAAAATAATGCATTAAATAATTTAGGGTGTTCCTCAGATTAGCTTTTTCACAAAATCCTCAGGAAAAAAAAAAGATCCATGCAAATATCCTTAATTTCAATTGTCCTGGTTTCAACTGGGATAGAGTTAATTTCTTCTCAGTAGCTGTTAGAGTGCTTGGATTCAGAATATAGTGGTTTGGATTCAGAATAAGAATGGCATTGACAATATATTGATGTTTTTTGGTTTTTTGGGAAGTCATGTTTATCCTAAGTCAAGGACTTTTTTTCTTGTCTCGTGCTCTGCCACTTAGGAGGTGCACAAAAGAAACTGGGAGGGAGCAGAGCTGGGACAGGTGGCCTGAACTGACCAAAGGGAGATTCCACACCACAGGATATCATGCCTACTGGGGAGACATTTGGGGTGATGGTGCTTGTCTTCCCAAGTCACGGTTACACAGGAGCCCTGCCCTCCTGGGGAGGGCTGAACACCTGCCTGCCCATGGGAAGCAGTGAATAATTCACTGTTTTGCTTTGCTCATGTGCACGGTTTCTGCTTTCCCTACTGAACTGTCTTCATCTGTCTTCATCTCAATCCACAAGTTTCCCAGTGTTTATCCTTGCAATTCTTTCCCCAATCCCATTGGTGCAGGAGTGAGCAAGTGGCTGCCTGGGGCTTGGCTGCTGCCTGGGGTTGAACCACGATGTCAATACAAGATGCAGCACAGAAAGATATTTTGCTGTGGCCAGAAGTAGTACAAGTTTCTCTGGAACAAGTCTCCAGAACAGGAAATATTACAGATTTTTAATGGCACATTTCAGTGCCAGTAGGTAAAAGTGGCATGGGTTTATCTAACCAGCAAACATCATACTTTACTAGAATAATGCCGGTCTGATTTTGGTTACCTTTTACTCATTAATCTGCTGCTTACATAGACTTATATAAAAAACTCATCCAATTAGCATCTACAAAAAAACAGCCATACTAGAGATCCAGCATTAATCAAGATCAAGACAAATTATCAAAAGCCTTACAAAAGAAAATGCATACTCCACCCTGACTGGGAATTACTTTTCCAGATTCATGCATGAGTGTTAATTACCAGGCGATGCACGCTGCTATTGTTTTGACATACGACACACAGATCCTGTTCTTCCTCATTGCTTTGATTAAAAATTTGGCTCAGAGAGAAGTTTACATTGTTCCTTTTAATAACTGCAGCAGCTACTTCCACAGTACTGCAGGGCAGGAGAGGGGCTGAGTTGCTGTGTCCTGACTAGCCACAGCTCTGCCCCAGCCCCATGAAGCACCTCAGATCTCCCATTAAATCGGGACGTTTTCAAAGTTTTTGGTTTAATTCTTTTTTTACACTGACTCACTCAGACCTTTTTGAATTGTCAGTAAAAGCTTCATAGCTTCATAGCTCCCTCTGCTGCCAGCAGTATGAAATTCAGTTACTCTACACAAAATCTGCTTGCACCTAACAGAAAAATTGCATTCCTGTCTCTCTGAGCATACATGTGTGTAGAGTCCTTTGAAAACAAGATTTGAGAAATTTTATGGGTATTTTATTTTAAGGCTCTCCTAAGATTGCTGATTTTATTAGATAATTATTCTTACTGTAAATCAATATTGAAGACCACTAGTTAAACACTACTTTAATATGGTAATTTCAAAATACTATCTTATTCAGTATGAAAATCAAACCGTATTATCACCAGAGTATTTAGATGGATAGCTAATGACACCCACAAAACAAAAATCAATTATTCAGAACAGTTCAGAGACAAGAGTTCATCTCAGACTGCTTCTGCCCTATCACTACTATTTTTCAGTCCATCTTCCCAACTCCTTCACACTTCCATTGCTGCCTCTTCTCTGAACCTGCCCTCCCCAAACCTGTCCCTCTGCATCAGGTACCAGGTAGGTTTGTAAGTTGTCTTGCTGTTGCTGTTGCTGTTCTGCTCCATGCTGACAGCTATGCAAAGTTTCACACTTCCATTGCCACCTCTTCTCCAAACCTGCCCTCCCCAAACCTGTCACTCTGCATCAGGTACCAGCTAGGTCTGTTAGTTGTCTTGCTGTTCTGCTCCATGCTGACAGCTATGCAAAGTGTCCTGAATCCAATGCCCTCTATTCCCCAGGACCATTTCAAGACCACCACAATGGTGGTGTACCAGCACAAGTGCCTCCTGTCTGCCTCTGCTGCACTTCTAACAACATCGCAGCCCAGAAGAGACAGGACTGGGATGACTGAATGAAAACAGACAAGGGAAGGGGGCATCAGAGTGTTTACACATCTAAAACTGAGGGGTTACACTGGTAGAAAAATGCATTTGCTAATACATCTTCCTTTGCATTGTAGCTGCAGCTACACTCCACACCATTGCACCTCTACAGTGCTAGAGGCTGCCCAGATATAATTTAAGAGGTGTTTCAGTTTCAACAGGTGTTCTGAGCCACAGACTGACACAGACCCACACAAGGCCTGACACACAGAAACAGATGGGCAAGCACTACCCACGTAACTGGATCTGCACTAAGTCCATGCCACAGGGGACTTGGCTTCACTTATTTAAACTTAGTAGCAAAATACACCACCAACCCACTCTTTTCCTCCAGATAATTTGGGAGCCACAGATAATTTGGAAGCTGCTTAGTGTAACAGCATAGAGCTTTCAGATCGTGACACTAATGTCTGTTTGAAGGCTTCTGCCACCTTCTTGCTTCCAGCACTACAAGCCTGGCATCTCTCCTCCTTTCTTTGAAAGTTAAAGGAACAGGCGCCTACCCTGCCAAACTGTTCAGCTTCCTTTTCCTTATCCTGCTCCAGCCCTACATATCCTTTTATTAGTTTTGCCTCAGCAGATGACCTTAACCTGCCAGGAAGGAAGCTCCAAGGCTGACAGGGTGCTTTCCAGCTCTGTGCAATGGTAGCTCCAGAATCAGCCAGCCCCCTCAGAGAGGCAAAAGGGAGCATCCAGGACAAGAGGTAACACCCAATCATGGCTTGAGTACAGAAAACCAGCAGCGCCTTAGAGCAGGGTCCCTACTGCTGCAAAAAATACTCAAAATTAAAAAAAAAGAAATCAACAAGTGGAAATTTCAGATGCCAGTATTGTGAGCCTAGCCTCCCTCAAACAAAACCCCAAAATGCAGGATTTCACAAAACACTGAGAAAAAAATTAAACTGAAATCAATTTTTATTTGTCCAAGTCTTACATGCTGTTCATTAATATTAGATAGCCAAGACTTAACCACTCCTTCCTTGTTTGCCCATTAGCAGTAGCATTAGTCACTTAGCAGGGAATAAAAAAGAAAGTGCCCAGAAACCCTAAATTAATAGATACAAATTGATTCACACTTCTTACTACAGGTCACAGGTGGGAATCCTCAACAACCACTAAACAGCCAGGAAACTTAATTGCTTAGGAGAGACAGCCTCAATCCAACCCAGTAGGCACTTTAGCATTACCAAGCCAAACCAAACCATATGTCCTCCTCTCCTTCAGACAAAGCTCATCTCAAAAAAAGGATCTTTTTAACCCACATGATTTTTTAATGAGTATAGTTAAGTACAAGCTCAATTCATTTGTAGGGGAAAGGAAAAAAAAAAAGAAAACAACCAGACAACAAATCTATCTGGCACCCTTTTCTTCTGTAATTTCTTATAATGTTTTTAGTGCCTATTTCCTTCTTCTGTGTCTTTCTGTTCAGCTCTGCTCACTGAAAGTGGCAGCCCTATAATTCCAGCAGCCTCCAAAGGGCTCGCCACTTCAAGCTGTACACAGACCCTCTGCAGGAATACTGGAGTCTGGGGTCATTTCTAGATAGTGCATAACTGCAACATCTGCAGACTTAATAAAAATGAAAGCACCTGTGCTTCAGCATTCCCCCAGAACGAGAGCAGCTGGCTGCAATAACACTTTCACCAGTGACACACAACACACATGGGAGTACCAATTTTGTCAAAGTTTCTGTATATGTGAATAACAGGGGTATAGTTCAGAAAGAATATGCCAATGAGAAACCAGGTACACTATGGCATGCTTTCAACTGAGACTTTTATGAAGAGATTCAGAAGCAAAAGAAACACTTTAATCCTTATCATTTTTCAAAAATACATTGCACATGGGCTCTGCGTTCTTTACTAGTAAAATCAGATTTTATTACACATAGAAGTAGCTCCTTGGACTACAGCATAAGGTAAGATCCTGAATTTTGGAATAATTCCTTACTACAAATGAAGTGCCTGCATTGGGGAAAAGTAACACAAGAATTAATCCATGTGAAGAAAACAAAATCCATTTGAAAAAAAGTCTTTGTTTTTCTTTAAAGAACTTGTTTATGTCAGTCCAGTTATAACAGAATTTCTCAAACTTTAATACAGCGATCCTCTTGTATTTCAATATATGTACATATTGTCTAATAAAAACTGTGTACTATACAGAGTTTCTTACATAGAAGAAAAAAAGACCAAAAAAGAAATTCCTCAAAATGAGACTCACATAGTGTGTAGAATTTCCAGAAGCTTCAGCAGCAGCAATGTCTCAATTCTGTCTGAAGATTAAGACCTGGAAGGACTTTATTAATGTTTTTTTTTCTTTTTTTAACATTCTCAATATAAAACACAGCTGTATATCAACTTCTGAAATTCAAAAACAAGAGCTCAAAACAGACAGGAGTGGTGAAGATTAAGACCTGGAAGGATTTTATTAATTTTTTTTTCTTTTTTTAACATTCTCAATATAAAACACAGCTGTATATCAACTTCTGAAATTCAAAAACAAGAGCTCAAAACAGACAGGAGTGTGATACTGCTAGGAGCACTGAAATAATAAAGGACCCCAAACCTGTAAACAGGATCATACACTGATAATCCCATCTCAGCTAGCCACAACTTGCTTTAAGGCTCCTTCACACTATTCATGCAGCAAAACCCATTTTTAATGCCCTTTACAGATCACAGTCATCTGTGAGAACACAATGTAACAAATTAAGCATTGTAGTATCACAGACGGACACAGGCTGAGAGGAAACAACTGCAAAGAGCTTCCTGTCATTTGTGATTTTTCATTCCCTACCTTATGAAAAAATTAAGAATAATGTTGAGTATTTTTAAAAGCTCTGTATCAAATATAATAAAAAGTTAAAAGTCTCGATATTTTAAATCTAAGATACCAGCGTGGGTTAAAGCACAGATTTCTGCCTTTTTCATTTAAATATGAAACTGAAGTAGTATTTGCAATTGTCCTTTCTGAAGAAAATAAAACTGCTCTGAAGTACATCACACTATAAACTAACCTTCTCACTATCTCCATGAACAGAAACTTAAGAGGCAAAAAGATTCCATTTTGCATTTAGATGGTGCAAAAATTAAATTTCACTCAATGGATGAAGGCTTAAGGAAGTCAGAAGCAAGCTTAAGAATCAATATTTTTTATTTACTGCTTGGTAGTATAAAAGTTGTATATAAACTATTTCGTTAAAAATACATTTGATAAGCAAATTTAAGAAAAGCAGACTAATATGGCAATATGCATACCCCTACAATAGCAGTGTAGTGTTAAAGGCAATGAAACAGGCACAGTTTCTAAATCCTCTCTTACTTAGGTTGCAATGCATAAATTCAATTCTTGCACATATCAGGTCTCATAATACCTTACATAATTACTTTATACAGCTAAACAATATTTTACATATCCAACATATTTCCATCTCTTTTTTCTCTTTTATTTTCAATAGAATCAAAATAGAAACTACTTTTAAAATAAGTAAAAAAAAATACATATTACCGTTTAAACTTTCTTCCATCCTTTTGCCATTTATTCACCGTACTAACCCATCATCTATCAAAATACAATATCAAGACAAACTGCCCTTTTTTTAGAAAAAGCTTTGGGGACAGTCTGTAACTTCGTATCTTCTTTCTGAAAATCATCTGAAAACTGCTGTTTTCTCCACTGCTTCTTTTTTCCAGTAACACTTTATACTCATAGCTATCAATCTCTTGGAAACTGAAAGCTTATTACTACAAACAATACTAATTAAATCTTCTAGAAATATTCTTCACACAAATAATCATGTGAAGCTTAATGTGTGCCTGTAAGATAAGGTTGGTGTTTATGTTGTACTTAAATATTGAAGAGACTTCACAAGCTGATTTTAAATTTATGGGAGCAGGGAACAGTACTAAACGCTGAAGTTAGAGTCCCAGCCAAACATTATTTTGAGTTCTCAAGGACAGACAATTATCTCTAAAAATATCCATTTTGAAACGAACAATAAAACATTAATTATTTTCAAAGTTTGGGTGGGTAGTGGTGGGTTTTTTGGCAAATGTAGCATCACTGAAAAGTACACATTGATAGGACCAATCAGTATCTTGTGGATACACACAGAATGAAGACCATCAGCAGCACATAATTGCAGCGAGAGTGAAACTTGATGTTTCCTGACAAGACATGAGAGTAACTAATACACAAGCAAGAGTAATTTTGTACACATTGTTAACACTGCATACATAAATCAGTGAAGAAACACAATTCTCAGATATGAAGAAACACAATTTAGAGCTCTTGTTTAAAAAGATTGAAGGTATCAATTTAAAATAAATCCATTTCAAAAACATACACTGATTTTCCTTGAGTTCATAAAGCAGATTAAGTTATAGTTCTCAGAATATAGTGCAATCTCTACTAAAAAGCTTTATATTAGAGCTTATATTCTTAGGCACTCGGAACATTGATATGATTTTCAGTTACACAGAAAAGCTTGCTGAAGTATTACAGAGATTTCTCTCCCCAGAGCAAGTAACAGGACAAAGCTAAGATCATAAGTAGATACAGAAAATTAATATCACAATGCCATGGTAATTTTAGCATTAAGTCACACTTAAAATATGAAAGGAGTAACACTGGCTTAAGATTTTGTTGCCAATGAATACAACTACCCTCAGTCCAATAAAGCCACTCTGAAGCACTTAAGTATATATTCCATATATTTTTTTAATGCCCAATATTCCATATCCTTATCTAAGGCTTGAAATATGTTGCCTTAACTTAATAAGGAACCTGTGGGTAAGAACAAAAAAAGAAAAGCAAAACTATTAGGCCCTCTTCGAATATGAGTGAGCAGTTCCAAGAAAACAGGAGAACACAAGCCCTTGAGGAAAGTAACCTCACGAAGAGCTCATCCAACTGCAGAGAGGGAGAGGTACAGGCCTGGGGAGCAACGATTTAATTTAACATCTACATATAGCTGAACCAGTCTCTCCTGGGAGGTACCCTGCACAGAGTTCGAGGGCTTATGTTCTGAAGGCACAGATGCAGATTTGGCTGACAATTAATTCCTTCTATGTTTTACTTGGCTACAAGCAGTTGGATTAAAATAATATTTTCATCTTTCAAAGGCTGGCTTTTATCTTCAGCAAACACTTGTCAATTATGGAGTGGGCAGAACAGAAGAAAAATCCAGATGGATCACTGGGGTGAATGTAGTTTATCCACGAGGTAATTGTATTACTCTTTATATTGAGCTCATAAATGCTCATCTACATACAAAAAAGTTTAAGACTTGATAAAGCTTTTACCTTTCCTGTCCAAAAACTTGTACGTATTTTTTCTTTCCAAGATGAAGCCATTCGTTATGATGTCCACACAGCTCAACAATATTTAAGTGTCTAAATCTCACTATTTTACTGGTCAAAAACCATTAAGTGTTTAACCTTGCAGGAATGACATCACAGAACTTGTGAAATGCTACATTGCCATAAATACATTTCTTTAAATAGTATGCATCTCTTGGGAATTTTCAGTTTTCTCCAAAGTGCTTGCAGACAATCTTCTTCTAAAAGTTCCACCTGTAAGAGAAGAAAACAATTCTAAAAATAAACCTAAATAGCACAATTAGTTTCAGGATGGACACATCAATTAAAAAGTTAGCAGGTGCTCTGAAATGGAAAATAAAATCCACAATTGCATGATGTAGCTGCTGTGCATTCCAAATTTAGCATGTGAAATCATAAAGAGGAACTAAAAATTGAGATAGTACTCTTGAAATGCATGGTCAAACACATGGACAAACTGACAAATCACACCACAGTGTAAAGTACTACAAATGGAAAATGTTACATTGCTTCAGTGTACCAGTACCAGTTTCTGTTTACCCAGTAGCTTAAAATGGATGTCCAAGAGCTCAACAAAAAGTTTTGACTTCAATTATCAGCTGTGTATCTACCACTGTTTATGTGCCATTAAGCATATCTGAAACAAAATTAACTGATGAAATGGAGTCTGCTGAGAACATGGACTTTGAAGACATAGAGAAGACATGCTACAGCTTTAAGTGATACAGCCAGCAAGACACTAGATAAGCTGAAACACTGTAGAGGCAGCTTCAGAACACATCAGTTTAGGGGAAAAAAAAACCTGGACTTGAGAGTAGCAGCGAATACAGGCAATCAGCAATGCTACTTCATTCAGGTACTGTCCAACTCAGGAATTCCACCTCATACAGGAACTCTCAGTAACGGTAGTTAAAGTCAGCCACAAATCTACTGCCTCTGAATGACAGAAAGGCCTGTTCTGGAAGCAGTAAAATACACATTTATGTCTCCCTTCTTCCTCTCCATCTGAAGATCCGAGTCAAATTCCCCCAAAGCATAAGCTTTAATCAGAAATGTACTAACTAGAGGCACAAGTCTGAAATGTTGTTTATCTATTCAGTTTCAGTAAATTGGGCTACAATAATTTATTAGAAGTCTGAAATAAGTAGCTGAAGTAAAGGTCTAAGTACTACCTGTTAATATGTGAACAGCTTCTCATGACAGTAGACAAAAACTGATCTAGAACCATGCTAGGGAACAGTATCGTATCCTTTGTCAAGCAAGATCTGTTTCTGTTTTGTAGTGCAAATCAAACAGACCTGGCTAGTTTCCTAGATGATTTACAAAATAGCTCTGTTGGACTAGAGAGACCATTAAAATATTCTGCTGAACCATTTCTCTGCTATTAGAACATTTGTTTTCAGAAGAGGCAAAACTTTAATCCTAAGGGGAGGTTCTACAATAAAAAACTGCCAAAGATGGACATTTTTTTTTTATAGTTTTACTATCATATGTCTCTAGAGAACAGCTTATTTTTAAATTAAAGTAGTAATGGTTTAAATTTATAGAACTTTTAGGTAATTACAAGGAATAGCTTTCCTATTTAGGAGAGGAAAGAAATAATTAGAGAGAAAACTGGAGTACAAAACATTTTGAGTGATTTTAAAATGATGGGGTTTTTTTAAAACAAAGTGCACTGGAGTTTATTTTCATATATACCCTATTCTTTCTATTTCTCATGTTTAAAGAGAAGATTACTAGCTTGCCTTTAAGTAGGAAAAAAAATCATATTATGAACAATCTAATGAGATTTCTGTACCCTACCACCAGAGATACAGAAAAGAAATAAAAATAGTCACAGAACTAACAAAACCTGGGCATGGAAATGCCAATCTAGTGAAGGAAGATGTTATCTCCTATTGCATTTAGCTGGTATTGATTTTTAAAAAGGGAAGAAATAGAAACCACATCAACATGAAAAAACCTTGAGCACAAGGACATTATTCTGAATCAGAAAATAAGAGTACTGTTTCCCTTTCCCTGACAATCTGTAGATCCTTCAGAGATTTCAGTACAACACTGAAACAGCAGCTACTCTAAGCACTTGTGATTTGCCAAATTTAGCCTATCCTGTCTTCTTATTTACTGTGGGGGAAAAAAAAAAACCAACCTCATTATCCTCCATAACTTTTTTATTATTTGGAAGCATACCACATCTCCAAGTCTCTCTTCCTCTACAGCAGTGTTTCCAAAACCTGGCTAAAACTGAGTGATGAGGCATAGATGCCAGACAAATACATTCTGTTTAGTTCAACAGTCACACCTGTGCTGCCAGTAAGGGTTGGGAGGAAGTATCCCACTCCATACCAGCTCTCTACTTTAACCTCAAGATACTCAAGGGCATTTGAGTCTTGCTGCTTTTCTAAACAGACCAGATTTTCTCTTGTGCATTTCCCTCTTCCATCTGAGGTACCCAATAGTTTGAGACAAGATAATTTTATCCTCTCTCTCAGCATACAGAGAGTTTGGCACTGTGCACTTTGTTCACTTTCTTCAAGTCCAATACCTTTACTATGTCATCCCAGAACCTTTCTTCCTCAAGGGTCAAGTCTGAATTTTGAATTGTATTTGTTTAAAATCACCTCTCCCCTTCATATTAGCCATCAGCATATCATCAAATAGAGGCAAACCATACGAACTTCCAGGGTTTTTTTCCCCCCAACATTCTAAACTGTGAAATAAACCACAAAACACTGAGGATTGCATTTCAAAGCCATGCTGGGCATGTTTTTCACATGCTCAATAGAGTAACTCAAGCAATTCACTGAAGTTTAATGACTCACAAGAAAACCCCAACTGCCAGGCTTAGTTAGATCCCTGTGAGATCAGCAGTTTCATGTGACTCCATTGCTATTAGTCAAAGCTCCACAGATCTATCAGAGAATATCTAGTAAGCAATCATCTTATACAAGCATACAGTACAAAGCAGCAAGCATAAGGAAGCAGCTATAGTTATTGAATAACTGTAGTTATTCCAATGATACAACTGTCAGCAGCACTTGTTTTTTTCAGACCATAAGCATATTGCCACTAACTCTAAGCCACTGCCAAAGTTTGTTTATTGCCAAAAAATTAATATGCAGACATTTTATCTGTTGGACTAGTGATGCCACACCCACAAAAGTTATTTCAACACCTACTCTAATTACAAAGTCTGAATAAACAATTATATAAGAATTTGGTGGATAAAAAAGCCTTTCCTAACTTATCATTAACTGAATGACCGCATATAATTTCTTCAGATTTGTGTAGAAAATTTTGAAATTGAAAGATGAGTTCTGTTTCACACAGAACTGATGCATTTTCAACTGTACTGATTACCTTCACATATTTCCCAACATAACACTTTCAGTACGAGTTTCAAATGTTTGATACCTGCCTTTAGTCAGAGCTTCTCCTCTCCTGCATTTCCTGTTTCGCAGGCGTGGCGGGCGCTTCGCTCACATCCTGCTTGGCAGGCATCTCCCCATTGACGCTCTCCACGCCGCTAACGGACATCAAGCTCTTCCGCTCTTTGGAGTTCGATTTGTGATCCACTTTTGTGACTCGAAATCTGAGGTGAGCAAAAGAAAGTGCACTTGTGTTTCCCCACAGGTGACTTAGATCATTCTCAGGAGCAACAGCATAGGCAGAAACCAATGTCCAGGACCCCAGAACAAGATGTCAGAGCAGACACCTACATGGACACTGCTTCCCTTCAGAGCATCTTCCTTCCTATCACCTACTGCAGTACTCACTACTGCTGAATCACACTTTCTCAGGGAACTGTGTTTTGAAGCAGAATCCACAGATTGCATACCACTTCTTAGAATAGTAATTTTCAAAGACAGCTACAATATAAGGTAGAAATTAAAAATAACAAATAGAATGAAGTGGTTTCTATAGCCTCACACTTACTTGACAAATACCAAATTCAGAAACAGAAATTTATTAGTGTGCAATTCTTGTTTCTTTTTCGCCTATATCAAATGAGCAAGAGACTCAAATTTACACCCACAGTAATCTCCATCTTTTTTAAGTTCTTTTTTAGTTCTTAAAAAAAATAAAATTTCATTTACTTCTTCCAGAAATAACTTCAGTCTAATAATAACAGGTTATTAAAAAAAAATCACTGATCTTCTAAACAGAGCAGAATCAGTGGATATCTGATCCAACAACACTGGCCACTGTAGCATTCTAAGAGAAGTATAACAAAATACATACAACAAAATGACCTAAAATGACCTAACAAAATGACCTTACCTTCCCACAGAAAGGACTGTAACTTCTCCAATACGACTTCTTCTGTTCTCTTTAGATTTTTGAGCTGGCTTTATAAGGTGCCATCGTTTGTGGCTACAGCGAGTACAAACATCCTTTTCCACCACTCCTCCAACAGTATGGAAGTGATGGGCTTTGCAGTTGTGTCTGAATGGAACAACACCTGGTGACAAAGGAGTCCCTGGACTCATTGGACTCTCAGGAGAGGTAGGAGATAATGGGCTGTAGGAAAAAGAAATAAAGAAAATTTAATGTTTACCATAAAATACTGTTTCTTAAAAAGGAAAAAGGATGAAATCCAACCTGCAGTTATGTCTAGTGAATAACCAGTTTTTACAGGAAACATTTATTTGTGAGGATGTCCAGCTTACAGTTCCCTCCAATATTATATTTTTGCAATTAGAATAATTTTCACAAACTAATTCAGCTGCAGTCATGTGGTTAAGGTAACTAACACAAAAGACAAGAAAATTAAGAGGGGGAAAAAATCAGCCTGAATAGAAGAGAACAGGTTACATGAACTTATATTGATGAAGACATTTAATGAGCTGATTCCACTCACAAAAAAAAACACCTTGGAAAACTACAGAAAGTATTTCAGAATTGTTACAGGATCACAAGGAACTCCGAGAAGAAGAGCACAGTCCCACAATATTGAAAGGAGGCAAAACTAAAATGTGTACCACAATGACAAGAGGAAACAACATCATTCAGTTTCAAGGGAAAAAAATAAAATTTTAAGTACCTAGAAAGAAAAAGCAGTACAACCACCAAAAGGCATTTGAGATTAACTAATTGAATCAATCTGATTTTCCTCCAAAACAGAAAAACAGACAGCATAGATAGAAACTAGCTGTACTTTTTTTGGACTTTAACATCGATTTTAATAATGTCTTGCTACACAGCAAGCCAGAGCTCATGAAAGGTGAAATAACTGTAGAGTAAGGCAGCACACCTTGTAAAAAAATTAAAAACACATACAGAAAGTAACATATCTGCAGTGGCTGTAAAACTGCAAAGTGATACTAAATGTGGGGTTTTTTGGTCCTGGTGATATTCAGTGCTTTATGTAGTACACTGGGTAACAGAATAGAAGAATAGCTAAAGTACCAATAGACTCTGGGTAACCCATAGCAACTGTAAAGGTCAAGATCAGAAATCAGAATGATGAGAAGAGAACACATTTATGAAAGACATTCACACATACACAAATCTTACTAAAAATACTGGATGTATTGCAGTAAGGACAACACAAATTCTCAGTGTTTTAGCAGAAAGCCTTTACCCAAACCTAGACTAAAAAGCAACAAGACAGATGGCCATTCCTCAGAAAAGAGGATCATGAGCTGAACATGAATCATTAACAACGTTCTTGCTTAAAAAGGACAAAACAATGGAAATAACAGAAATACAGCCTGTGAACCTAAATTTACATTACTCAGCATTAATCGTGCCAGATCTGATCCTACCATGCAGGTTTAGAAATGTTATTTCAAGAAATACAAACAAACTGCAGAGACTCCAAAGGGGAACAGAAAGAACAAATTAAAGAAGTAAAACATGCCAGAGAAGATTGGGAGTTACTTGGATGCTCATTTTCAAAATAAAAATATTGACAAGAAATATTTAATGGTCTCTGAATAAACAAGAAAATGCTATTAAGGAAAATAAAAGCAGTGCAATACCTGAAGCAAAGATAGAACTAATGGCTTCAACTGAGAGAAGTGCATATTTTACTCAGCCCTAAGTATTTCTATAATTAGGAAGTTTCATAGTGCACTGAACTTGCAAAGAAATACAAAGGATTTCTACTTGATTACAAAAGCTTCAGGAGTATCTGCCAGATTCTGTAAGAACAATCATTTTCTCTCCTCCTTATTCTTCATATTTTAATTCACCACTGAAACTATAGCCTAAATTGCCCAAGATAACATTACACATGCCTATGCAAAAAAATTCAAATAAATATCTCTACAGAACCATAGACATTTTAAAATATCTATACTTGAGAAGAAATCCCTTTGGAAATTCAGGTTTTTCAATAACCAAGGCTCTCACCATCAGAACAGGTGTTTAATGGTTCTATACTCTTTGTTTTGCTGCAACTATATACTCCTACTTCTTTTACAAGTGACACAATTCTACTTAAACTTCCATCTCCTCCACCTTGAATATGAACACAGGGTTATATATGAAGAGTATTGAGAGTAGTCTAGATATAGCTAGAAGTATTCATGTACAGATACAAGCACTTTTACACATATGATGCACCTACAAGTTTTTTTACACATACAATGCATCTAAGGGAGAGATGCTTTCTCTACATAATTATCTGAACAGACATGCAGTGAAAAATCCTAAGAGGTAGTAAACCAATGTTTATTGCTACAATTATAAAGAAAAAAGTAAACCAAAAGCAGACACAGAAAAAGATACCTCTGGTAAGTTAGCACCTATACAAATTAAATGAGTGCTGCACTGTTCTTTGAAGCCACAGCAGTTTTGGACTAAGCAACCTTGTACCTAACTTCACCCCAAAGTAAACCAGTATTTGCAGCTCCTGTAAGTTTTTAGACCAAAATGCAGAAAAACTGTATCATGCACCTAGAACACATAAGAAGAAGAGCCAGTCACTAACCACCCAGGGTATATGTTAAAATTTAAGGACGCAAACACAATGGAAAATCAAAGTATTATCCTCTTAGCTGGTAACTCAAGCAAGCGATGTAGTCTTAGAAGAGTTCAGGAAACAAAGTCCTTTGGAAGCATATGCTTTTAGTTGCCTCAGGAAACATGCATTAAAATGAGGAGTAATTACCTTTCAGGTTCAAAGACACTGCTATCTGCTACCATGGCCTTTAACACATCAGCATTTGCTGCAATGAGAATAAACAGAACTCTTCAAAAGTGAACGGTTCTAACTTTAGAAAAAAAATAAAACCAAAATAAAAGTTTCTCAAAGAAATGCCATTTAAAGGAAGATGATTGCATTATGTATCTCCAAGACAGCACAAAAGAAAACTGCAGGAAAAAATGTTAATATAATTCTATGGATAACCTTAACATGAGCTACTAAAATTGCAGTTCATATTGCACTCAAAGCTCCACCCCAATGCAAGCCATGAAACACAGGCATCTACACCAATCTCTTGAACAAGATCTCTGAATCACGTCACACGTTTATCCCAACTTCAGATTAAAAACATCAGTTTAAGTGAGCCCTACAAAACACAAATTCATTATCAGCCAAGAACCATCAATTGCTGACTTCCTATCAAAACACATGAATTACCTAATCCCAATCTCAAGGAAAAATACACAAGCTCAAAGCACTAATAGTCTAAAAAAAACCACAAACAACAGAAGAAAATGACCAAACAACAAATCCCAAAAATCCCCTCATGCAAACCCAAAAGCACTGCTTTTCCAGAGGACTAGTCTTCGTTCAGAGGTAACTCAAACCAAGTTCAATGTCAGAACTTACAAATGTAAAATCAAAAGGCTGATGGCTCTTGTCCTACAAAAACATCCAATCTGCTAAACATTTCTTCTAATGGGCAAATACATTCTGAACTAACCAAGCACTCCACAGGGTGCTTAACTATGATTTTGTTTTCTCAGTCACATCTTTATCCTTTACTTTGCACACACATGCAGATAACACATACAGAATTCCACATCAGTGCTATATACCCAACTGTCTCAGTTATGCACAAGCCTCTCATCAGACAAGAGCTGCAAGAATCACTTCAGGACAAGAAGTTAAATCTAGTCAAAACATAACAGTTTCCACTGGCTTTAAACACTGCCACTAAGAAAGCAACATTGAGCTTTTGCTTCACAAACAAAGCAAAAGGCTGAACAAAAAAAAAACAACCCAATACCTAAAGAGTTAAAGTATCTGGAAATGCATGACCTGAATTTACCATACAAAACAATTTTCAAGTAAGCAAGAAACTTCCCTATTGTTCTTGAAGTTACTTCCTTGAAAGACCATTTCAAAGATCTAAGAATAAATAAATTGGTTATTAAATGAAAGCACGTGAACATACCATACATCAGACTATCCAAAAAACATATTTTTTGTACAACATCATCACAAGGGCTGCTAACTTCAATGGCACAATACTATACCTTCATTTTTCATGATGTAGTTAACAATTTGTCCCACAGTGTCACTATTCTCATGTATAGTTTCATTCATTTCTGTGCAAAGAAATAAATATGTTGTCAGTATCTTGGCCTTATGAATCAAGAATTGAACTATTTTAAAAATAAATAATGATAACGTCACAACCAAAACAGAACACACACCAAAAGAAACTACATTTTAAAAAAGAGGCAAGATCTTTTGTCACTATGGAGGGAAAGCTTATGTAAGACTTTATTGTCCTTATTCAGTAAAAACTATGAACACAGGTTTATCATCTCTACATTAGCCCAAAAAAATTGAGCTGTGAACTAATTAAGCTCAGTATTTTCACAAACATACTTCAAAATTCCTTCTCTAGCTAGTAAGGAGGAGACAAATAAGAGAGCAGCATTTCTAATCCTAACAGCAGGGAGGGGGGGAAAAACAAACAAAACAAAATGCTAAACTGTCTCAAACCACTCTCTAAAACAGGTACTAGTGGCTCTTATTATGAGGGGGATTCAATTTAAGATTTTCACCACATCTTCAAGGACACAATAATTGATTAATTAAAAAAAAAACCTGCAAACTTTTGTAACACAATGCACCCCTTAACAATATTAAAAGCTCCCCTAGAATAATCTGCAAAGACTGAATAAGATCAACTGGGGAACTAAAACAATGAAGAGGCAAAACTGTGCCCTTCCCTAATAACTGTTATAATGTTTTATTTTTAAAAATGGGGTTGAGGCAAGTTTGATAGGCTAGACTCTAAATTCTTCTGTTATGTAATAAATTAGGGGCTTCCCCACCTCTGTACCCACGCTTAGTCTTAATACCTGCAATTTTGCAATGTAATTGCAACAATGCAGCTCGTTCCTGCCACTGAGACACAGGGGATGTCCCCGCTTCAGTGCCACTCCCCTGTTCCACTCAGGGGAACTAACAGATCGGATGGTTCACTCACTGCACAGCTGCCCCAGGCAGTTAATGCTTAACAACACACTGGCACATCATTACTGCACCGCATGGCTCTGCCCTTACCACAGAGCCACTGCAATTTGCACTCATTAGGAAACTACTGAAAGAAATTAATTGGGAGAAAGGGAGAGGAGTATTTACAAGTGACTTTTGCTCTTACTTACATTTTACAAATGCTACACCATGTTAGTATAGCCCTTCCCACCTGGTAACACCCTTTTTTTCCCCAAGTAAGAATAGATGGGAATAAGGAACAATAAAAAACAAGGGCACAAATGAACAAACGTTAGGATAAAATGTGGAAGACCTCTTTAAGGAAAAATTACAAGCGGCATGACATAAAACACAATAAGGATATTCAGTCCAAAGGCTTGGTTTTATAAAGAGAGGGGAGAAGAGAATGACAGCACAACAGGAACAAATTAAGATTGCAAAACATAAAACTAAGATTTTGGCTTTAAATGAAAGTTTTTTGCCACTTCTCAGCTAGCACTATGTACACCAATACTTTGTTGTTGACAGCATGTAGAATGCAGAAAAGTGATCTGGTGACTCCATCTGAGGAGTTGCAAACAAATATAGGGATACTTTGATCCCTCTCTAAGCTCTTACTTAATGTTAGCAGACTCGCATGGGAAAAGCAGAACACGCCTGGATTTGACTGGCAGAGATCAGACCCCAAATGACATGTAATAACAAAAATATTATTCTTAATACTGCTTTGATGTCAAATATAGACACAGAAATGACAGAAGTCTCACAGTAAATTATTTCATAGTAGTTGCAATGCACAGAAATAGGAATTTGTTTATTAGACTTGATTACCTATTTTTTCATCAATTTTTTCTTCTTCTAGTTCTTCAGCTTCTGTTGTACAACGGTATCCTTTTTTCTTAAGGATATGGCAGATAAGGATCCCCAAGAGACCCATGATGAAGAAAACAGGAACCAAAGCAAAGGCAATATACTCTAGGTGTTCAGCCTTGCCATCATTGCCATCCGTTTTAGTTGTCAAAGTAGTTGTCTGTAAGCCATGGCTTGACAAAACCCACGGAACCTCTCCATCTATGTAAATCAATAAACAAATGTATCACTATACACTGTAAATCACTTGAAAGAATTCAGAAAATTAAAAGCATGATCAAATCCCCACAGCACCTTCTGCAGTGATGAGGAAAACACATACTCTGCTGGCTGAGAACTTACACCAGAAACAGCATTTATTCCCTCTTCACCAAACAATTACAAACACCTAACACCCAAAAAGCCTATGTGATATTTCTTCAATATAACAGTGAAGAACCAATCATAATGTAGCCTGACAGTCTTGTAATCTCAAATAGAGGGCTCACATATTTCACAGAAGAATAACACTACCATTGCTCCTTGTTCACATCAGTGAGGAGAATGCTATACATTCCTCCAGTCTGAAGTTCACGCAAAATTACCAATAAAATGTGGATCCTTCCCTAATATGAGAGTAAATCGAGGATTTAATATTGACCCTTGCACAGAAAAATTATCAGGTGTGAAAGAAATAGCCTTGATTTTTATTTTTCTTTTGACAGTGACAGTGAGAATTCTCAGAAGAAAGAACATCCACCCCCTCAGAATAAGATGGGCTCATTCTTTGTTTGTCTGAGATCTGGAAATAATTTTGTATTTAAGCTTGAAACAGGACATGAAAGAATTATTTTTGCTTGCAAAGAGTTTAAGTTGAAGCATTCTCACACACTATATCCACAATGAAGCACTTTTGTTTCATTTAAGTTCTGAATTTCACAGATGTAAACTCCATGTACAAACTGGGATTCTGACCTATCAAAAGTATAGAACATTTACATTAGAATGTACACTTGAAGTTCATCAGTCCAAATGCTGCTAAATGCAGCACTGATTAGATCAGGTTTTGCACGTAAGCTCCATCCAGATAATGAACATTCCACATTTCTGGACAACCTCTTCAATATTAACACACTTTTACGTCCAATATACACAAAGACACTAAAAACACAGTACCTTCTCTCATATCAAAGTATAAAAAGCTCAACAGCTCAGATAAATCCAAAATTACACATTGCATGCTCAAAACCTTTGCAAACTCTTACAGTTATACACATTCCCCACCTCATATAATAAACACTTACACAATACTCTCCTCAACATGCATTTCTACCTTCTATTCTTCTCCTCCACTCCAGCGGAAAACAATTTTTTTGGAGTAGGAAATAATGACAACCAGAAAGTGTTTGTTTTCTATCCATCTATTTCAAGGTATTTCCCATCTACTTGTATTGAAATTGACAAGGAAATTCACAATTGTTCCATTCATCAAACTCGCTGAACAAGAGAAGAGTCAGCAGAAAACAATTTACATGACAGGGACACTTTTACAACACAAATGTCTAGAATAATAATCCTTTCCTTTCAAAAACAAAAAAAAAATGGAAGCCTCCAAGAATTTGCAGAAAGAGCGTTATTCCACAAACATCTCCTGCACAGGCTGCATAACTATGCTGCATTTGAGAAACATCAGTAAGGTGACAGACAGCAATGAGAAGTTGGGTATTTACTCTAGTTTTCTTTATTCCTCTAAAAACGGTAAACCTTTTATTTTAAAATATTTCTGAATTTTTCAGAACAGTCTCGAATTGTCAGTTGGGTAGTATGCAATACACAAGACTTGCTCAAAGTGAAAACAATGGAAATTATTTTAAATAACAACTGATAAACCCCAATTAGCAACAAGAAAAAAAAAGATGCAATTAAGCATTTTGCTAAAATAATTTTCTAGGAAATAGTAGAAATGCAGAAATGTAGAAAGAAGTGCAAACAAATTACTGAACTGATTTCAAAACTAAATGTTAAAGCAGATTCTCAGGATTTCTGCTTTGGACAAAACCAGATGGTCCAGTTTGTTCCCAAAACCAAAAGAGAAAACTATTCACTTTTAAGAAGCCAGCAATCCTACAGATGGCTGTGTGCAGAATTTACCAACACGTAACCTTCAGAATCTCTAACCTATGACTGAGTAGGATAATTGAAAAGTATCTACAATTGAACACTTTAAGGTTGCAATTGTTTTATACTGCAAAGAAACAAAAGACAGGAAGGGGTAAGGGATACAATAATGTAACTATGAAGGCTGATCTTACATGCAGTTTACTTGCATTCTAAGAATTCACAATTCATGCTTTAATATATCAAAATATAATTTCTTTTTTTTTTTCTCTAACTCATCAGGTAGCCATAGCCACAAAGTACCCCAGTTAATTAACAAAAGCAGTTTCATTTACTTTCAAGGCAGGAGAAAAGCCATCACACCAGAGAAGTATTACTTAGATGACTACAACATCTCAGAATCTAAGAAATCCAACTGAAACAGTACACAACACAAGCTCTTAAGTGTATTAATAAATAAGCACCTTTCATGTTCAAATCTAAGACGACAACAACAGGCAGATAGATACTTTGGATTTTGTTGCACTGTATTAATTTTAAGAATGAATGGGAAACACCTCCCTACTATCAACATTCACTTGCTACTCAAGCTATTTTGTGGAAGGGTCATAAAATTTATCCAATTCAGCTTTTTGGGTTTTCTGCCTCTCTTTGTGGCAACAGTGGTGTGGACTGCCCAAACAAGTATCTATTTTCTCCATAACCATGGCAGCAAATTCCCACCAAACAGCGAGAGCAAGGGGCCCTTATAACATGGCTAGAAGTCCATGCCTCAGGCTTTCCATGCTGTGGTTCACTGCAATTCCTCCAGATCCAAAGTGGCTTTAGGATGTCCTTTCCCACTCAGTTCTCTGCTACCCCACCCACTGTGCTCCTGACAGACTGTAACCCTGAAAACAGTTTTAAACTGGATTACTGAGATAACCAGCTTTCAAGAAACAGGGCCACAAAAAGTCTTATTTTTTAAGCAGTCATTTTACTGAATCAGTATAGCCTGAGGTTTGGCAAACTCCTCTGTTAAGACAATCCACTGACTGAGAATGCTTAAGTGGGGAAGTAACAGTGAGAAGGATAGACAAGTACATCTAGAAGAAAGTTTCCCAGAGTAATTGTAGTAACATGGAGCCACAGTCCCAGAGTATGTTCAAAAAAAGGGCATTGGCATTACTTATGTGCAGAAAATGTTTCACTGTGAGGACAGTGTTCAAGTCCAGGTTGGATAAGGCCGCAAGCAACCTGGTCTACTGGGAGGTGGTTCAAGAAGGGTTGGGACTGAATGCTCTTTAAGATCCCCTCCAAGGCTCAGCATTCTATGATTCTATTAGAAGAAAGCATAATGTCCAACATAATTGAAATCCTGACAGCTTGACACAGCCACTGAAAACATAGATACAATTTAACACCATCACCACCCTCCTCCAAAAGAGCAAATTGTGCCTATACCATCTCCAAAAGGAGAATTATGCCTATACTGGCACTTTTTTTTACTGACAGAAGAATGTTGAAAAAACTGTAATTTATCCAGTCAATACTCTGTAACATAGATTAGTCTATTAACAGGGTTAAGGTTTACAGAGGTTTTGAACTCTGAAGGAAAACATACTTACAAGTTTAAAAATTCATTCAACTAACATGGATACTTCAACATACCAAATTATTTACATAGGCCTATGTGACTTTTCTTTGGTTTTAACTAGACCTAAAAATTCAACAAGAAACAAACATTACTAGTAAAACATTGTATTGATAACGTTTCTATAAAAACATGTTATTTGCACAAAGTCCAGAAACTGCTTGATGCCATTCATTTTTTGTTCAGACATAAAAATTCACCAAAAGTAAAGCAAAAATATCCTACAAGAAATTAACCTAGCTGAATCAAGTCCTTGGTGCTGTGTAACCTTACAAGCAGAGCAAAGCATTCAGCTTTCATTATCAAACACCCTACACAATCTGGCCTCAAAACCCTCAGCAATTATGGCAAAATGCAAAGCCAAGCCTTGAGGACCTAAACAGGCAATATATTTTATGTGCCGAGTCACAGCTTCATCATTCATTGTGCATTCCCTATTCCCCTTCCCCAGAGGCACATTATTCTTATATCAGACTGTTGACAGTTCACCTCAGTCTCATGATGCATGCTGGTGCTTCTCAATGGCTTTAATCAGGCCATAGCAATCTTCCTTTACTTGAGTCAATTCATAAAGAACTGATTTGTTTCAGTGCTTTGCTGTCCTGGCATTTTTATACACCAGCCATTTTATACCAGTCTACATATGAAACTTACTTGAAGATGTGAACTAAATGAAATTATTTAGAAGCGATATTCAGCATGCTTAGTGATGATTAAGCTGCAAATAATAAATTGCACTCACGCTACTAATTCATATCCCATGTACTCATTTGCTTAAAAAATAATATATGCCAAGTACTGAAATTGAATGTTGCCTGCCCTTACTTCATCCTTACCTAAGAAGTATAATATAAAGATAGTCAACCTCAGACAAGTCTTTTGGTTCTAATCACTGTTACTCAGATACAAAGTCAGAGTTCTTCCACCTCAGCAATTGCTCAAGACAAATTACAGCACCTTCAGGAAACAGAATATAAGAGGAAAAAAGTTAGCAGATAAGTGGAAAAATATTTCATGCTTCATTAAATTGCAATTTTTATATCATAGAGACAATTTTATAATAAAACACATGAGAAATTTCAAGAAATATTTAATCTTAATCCTAAGAAAAATAGGATTTGTCTTGCCTAAAGTAAAACTCAGATTCTTGAAAAACAAATCCTTTTAATAACCAAGACCAGAACAGTTTAGTTCTTATATTAACAATATACAACTCAGCATTAAAATAATGCACTGTTTTTCTAAATCTCCTATACTAAATCCAAGTAGAATCTACACCCTGCAAGCACATTCCACTTTTTTTTTTGTATTGTTTAATTTAGATAAAGTGGCCCATAAACAACAATGTAATCTTCTCTCTGCCCTAGTGGTAAAAAATCCTAGTAAGTTACTATGGATTTTCCTCATTATCCCCAAGCCATTTGCCTTTTATGACACGGCTTTTAGAAATGTTTGTTTATATGTTATGAATTTGGTTATTTGAGCAATCTACCTGCTAAAAATAAGTACATATATATTCACTATCTTCTTGTCCATGATGTTTAAGGAGTTACAGGATCATATTCCCTACTTTTAGGCATGAAAATAAAACATAAATATCAATCTCACAGTATACAGAAACAAACTACTGTTGGCCTTAATTTTTAGACAAACTAAATATGATCACATACAACCTATTTAAGTACAACACAAATGAAATATTATGGTATGGCACAGGATCTGCTCAAACATCTCAGCTAAGCAGAGCTGGAAAACATGCCTCAGTAGCAATATCAGCTTAGGCATTTCTCCTCCTCCTCACCATTAATGGGCCAGTCCATCCATTTGCAGAAAAAAGGGCCATCACTTAGGTTTCAAAATAATTAAAGAGAATATTGTTTGCATGGGTGGATTTTGGTTCTTTTGGGGGTTTTTCTGGTGCTTTGTCTTTTCCTTTCTTTCGTACCTGGATCACCTGTGGATCAATTCACCCCACACAGTGCTGCTAAAAGCTTTGCTTAAGCTTTCTGTGGCAATGCCCCAGGGAGAAATGGTCAGGCAGCAGGGAACCCAGCTCCTCCTGCAAGGAAAGGACACCTGATGATGACACGTAGTCATCCTCTCCTGGCTCTAGAGGAAGTGTATTTTGAACTACATTAAACACTAACAACGCTTCCTACCTCCAGGACAGATATCAAAGGTGGATGGATCACAGAAAGATTTGGACTGGAAAGGACTTTAAGGACTATGTAATCCCATCCCTGCCACCACTGGCTAGGACACCTTCACTAGATCAGATTGCTCCACCTGGATGTACTCTTTCATTTACAGCATTCATTTTAAGTATCAATTAGTGTAAAACTTAATTCATGTTAAATTACATGCTTTTAAATTCAGGCATAAAAATAAAAACTCCTTGTTTATTAGCTCAATTTCCTAAATACACACTAAATACCTCCATCTCAGGAATTTAAGAAACTAACTTTACTTTTAAAAATTTGAGTTTTAGTGAAGTTAATTCAATGCCAGCTTTTACCTCCTAGCATTTCAGAAGTTGTGGATATTTCCTTAAAAGAAAAGAAGTTCTAAATCAGTTGTATATTTCCATCCAGTACTTTCAACTTACTCAGAGATACAGCATTCTATCAGAGCTGCAGCAGAGGTTTCTATTTCAAGTCACATTTAATTTTTTTTTAGATTCTGAATTCAGATGCTTAGCAGGGAAACAATGTAAGTAAATCCTTTACTCTGATGGTAATCATGTATTCATTTAACATATGTCTTTATTTTACTGATAGTAAACCTTACAAGAAGAGTTTGATGCAACTTCAAAATAAATATATTTTTTACGACTTATATGATTCAAATAGTACTTATTTATTCTGGACACTACAGTCAAATTGCTTTTGCAAAACTAAGCAGATGAAATTACTAGCAATTTCAATCACAAGACAAAATACACCACTGCCCAAAACACACACACAAAAAAATAATGAGGAAACATGAGGGCTTCTCTGCCTTACTAGTCAGGTGGTAGTTACAGAAGAGAGCAGACAAAGTAGAACAGTCAGTAAAGAACAGGTTAAAAAAAGATTATTTTCTAGAGAAAAAATACCTCTCAAGTGAAGAAAACCTATTCCCTACCACTTGCTTTGTCTATTGTTCAAGGAAATTGTACTTCAGGGAATATGCTTAAAATGAATAACAAAGGAAAGCCACCTATCATCGAAGAAGAACATTCAACACATTTGTGAATTCCGCTTAACTTCTAGCTTCCTTGTAGTAATCAGAACCTACAACCAGAAATGAAATAAGCAGGAAGTGAGATGACAAAAAGGAAGCCACATGATGAAGGAACATACTGACAACTAATAACACACTGCCAACTGCCTTAGAGGTTAAGCAGGGTGGAATAAAAATTTCTGTTAAGAACAGACTTCAAAGCCTTCATCAGATTTGTCAAAAGCAGTATCTCAAGAAAGTGAGCAGAAGTATCAGCCAAGTTTCCTTAAAGCTCATTCTAAATGCACATACTTAGTGAACACCCAACAGTAAGACCCAGGCAGCAAGTCTCAGGCATGACCTGAGACACCAAACAGCATCCACGGTACCCAACACTGTTCACAACCATAAAGCACCAAGCTTTTCTGAGTAACTCAGGCCACTGCCTGATAAGGGTTCTTACATTAGAGACAAAACTTCTGGCTCACCGAAGTCACTACAAAAATTCTGACTGTAGGCAAATTTTGCAGGAGGTCTGGAAAGAGCTTTCTACACGGAGAGGTAAGTCTCCACCCTGACAAGTTCATTACTAATGCAAATTTCTTCTGAATTACACACCCTATCAACACATTCAGTAAATTGTCAGCAGAAAGTTTTAGACTGGCTTCTCGGAAAGCCTGAGGGTAGGGTGGGGATTCACAAAGCAGGTACCTGCTATGTAAGGTAGGTCCTACTCACAGCAAAAAAATATAGCTAAAAGTATTACTGTATAATGCATAGAAGACTCAACGATTTTGGGTGCTGAAATAATTGCAATAAGCATTGCAATTCCCTCACAGCTAGAGAGAGCTTGTTAAGAACCAACAGGGAAGACCAAACCTAGTCAATCATCAGTCACCACACCATGAAGGCATCTGACATTATTCTAGAACTCTATGAAAAAAAAAATTAGCAGTATACAGAGCAGTTTTGTTCTGTTGAAAATGGGGAAAATTTAAATATAAAGGGAAGTAAGATTTAGCCTGCTCTTTGTGCTACACAGTATGTGCTTGATAATGCTACATTAACACATAGAGACAAAAAGCTTATGGTTCACTGCTTACCAGTACTAAATTGCAGTGCTTATGGTGTAATTGCTTTGGTCACTACTTGAGCAGCATATAGCTCCTACAGCAAAAATACACAGAACTGGTGCTTTACGTTTGCATTTCTGTTGGAAAATGGTTCCTCAAACTCCAGTTTTCAAATACAACACACTCTGCAAACAGCTACAGTACATTTAATAAAGCACAATTCACCAGTATGACCATTAAAAAGCAATGAAATAAAATCCTTCCCGGACACATCAGCTATTTAGTACTATTGCGTCCCATTGGTTAAATTCACAAGTACAATCAGCATCTAGTGAGCAGCACTAAATCAATGCCATCAAGCACATTCTATCAATGAATTTATGCATGCTAACAACAATCCTCACTAGTTTACATGAGTCAAAAATCAATTTTAACCCAAATCAAAGTATCTCTTATGTGAAGAGGTACACTGCAATCCTGAGATATAGCAGATACGTTGACAGAAAGCATTTGTAAAACTCTGAGAAGAAAATTCTTTCATAGCTCTTGCATCTCTTGCTAGACTTGCCAAATTTTAGCCTGAATACAATCCTATTCACCTAGACACACGACTGAATTGCTGCTGTAGTTATTAAATCCTACAAACGCACACAGCATACCAAGAGTTCTCCACCCACCTTCAAGTTCAATAAAGCAATCCTGAGTATAAACATTTGTAAAAAGTCAGTATAAACCTACATACACACATCCTTTCATTTACTAAAAGATCTGTTTACAGCCTCTTCAAGATACCACTAGTAGGTAAACTGTAGAGTAATCACAGCATGTAAAAACATGCAGCCATTCCATGAAGTAACAGCCAAAGAGCAAACTGGTTTTTATCTGTTAAATATATATATATATATACACACATATGGTCATGATCAAGAAGAGAAGAAAAATCCACAATTTCTCTCCTCCTCATAGTTTGCACAGAAAACCTCAGGTCCTCGGACAGCAGCTAGCGGGCAACATAAATCTGAAATTCAAGGTGCACAGTGGTACTTATTTCTTTCCACTCTTGAAGCACCAGATGACAAGCCTTCCATTCCTCTTGCTTTCAGAAAATAAACAGCAGGTAGTAGGTAACTCAAACCCTTCTTACCAAGCTTGACTGCACCAAGTAATATAGAAATATACAAAAGGAATGTCAGAAAGACAAGGAACACTTCTGGATTTATTCTTTGTTAATAAGTATGGCCATCTTAACTGTTTCCACTAAACTCAAAGTTCACCCTCAAACAAGCTGGTGCATTCTTACTTATGTCATACCACCCAAAGGTACTACAGGTGATCAAGCTGAAAGTGGAAATGAGCATCAATTTTTAATAAGTGTTTGAGCATCACAGACAATGCACCAAAAAAAAGCACTTCAGACTACACCAGCAAAAAATTCAGTTTCATTTTGAGATTATTAATAGCATAACAGTTGTGGTTAGACATAAACAAAGAAAATGTCACTTTAAACTAACTTCCTCTAGTGATTGTATGTATGCAAGGGCTCTTCAGAGTTCTCAAAGGTTACAGTCAACTTTTTATTTCCAAAACCTAAACACTGAGCCAAGCTTAACCTCACAAGTGAGGATAAAATAGAAACAATTCTTTAATGAACTTCTATCCTAAGAGCCATCCGTTCTCAGTTAATCAGCTACGGAGGAGTTGACAAACTCGAGCTCATACAGCTCATTATAGTTTTTGGTTGGTTTTTTTTTCCCCCTCGCCACTCCGGGCCACAACCTCCGACATCCCCAGGCCGGGCGATCGCTGAGGGCACCGCAGCCCGCCCGAGCGGGGCCCGGCGCGCCCGCCCCGAGCGCCCCCGCCGCGCTCCGCTGAGGGCGGGAGAAACTTCAGCCGCTGCGGCCGCGGAGCCTCTTCCCAGCCCGCTCCGCCGGGCTGCCCGGGGCCAGGGCGGAGGGGACGCGCCCCTGCCCTGCCGCTCTCCTCCCTCGTTCCCCGCAGGGACTCGAACGCCGGGGGCCCCGAGGAAACCGCGTCGGGCCCCGGCAGAAGCAGCGGGGTCAGCCTAGACATCCGAGCGGCGAGAGAGGCCGTAGCGCCCAGCGAGGTCACAGCCCGCGGAGCGCTACAAGGGCGGCCGGCGGGGAACGAGGGGGTCGCGGATTGAAGCGTCCCACCGCGGCGAAGGACCGAGGCCGCAGCGACCCACCGAGAGCGGATCTGTTGCCCAGCCCGTCAGCCATCAGGCCCAGCGATGGCGCAGTCGGCGGGATCCCGCCGGTCGCTGCCGGAGCCATTCCCGACGCCTCGCCCGCGCTGCGCGCGTTGGCAGCGGGGCCGCTGCCGCCCAGCCCGGCCCGGCCCGGCCCAGCCCCGCCCCGGCCCGGCCCGCGCAGCGCCCGCCCTGCCGCAGCTGCTGTGGGGAAGCGCCGAGCCGGGCTGCCCGTGCCCAGCCGTAGTGGGGGGCGAAGGCGTTTGTTGTACGCTCCTGTGAGGTTTACCCAAAGGCGCCCCGCACCTAAGTTTAGTATTACAGCTCCCAGCCGTGGTTTCCTGAGCCCGGCAACCGCAACGCTGGGGTGCAGCGAGGGGGCGAGATGGGCGCGGGGCATCGTGTCCTAAAGGGCCCGAGGTGACTCGTTTGCACGGCACTGGTCTTGTGCCACAATGGTTCTCGAGTGCCTCATGGAATTGCCCACGGGGGAGCCTCTCAGCCGGGCGGGTTTGGGTGTGTCGCTTTATGGGTTTCTGCTGTGGCCAGGAGACGCTTCTGTGCTTCAGGGGCCGTGCTGGCTGTGGGGCTGTGTCAGGAGCAGTCCGCACCAGCACGGAGCCTGTTCCCAGAGCTGCATGGAGATCCTTACTGTAAGGGCAGGGCAGTGCCCCTGCCCCCGGAGCCACAGGGCCTTGTGCAGGGTGTTGCCACCACGGCAGCGTTATGACCAGTACATGCAAGCATTCAGAAACTAAATGTGGCCTGGATTCACAGTCCCGTAGCATGTGGGGGCACTCACTCTGTTACCTCTTCCCATGCACGAGGCCTGAAATTCATGCTTTATTCCTTTAATCTTCACTGCTAAACTTGAGCTTAGTGTTATACTCTGGTAAACTAACTCCCATGATTAGAGCTTGGTCCACTCTGTATTTCAGCATCCACAGCTGGACTTTTCTACTGACATGGCATGAAACTAAAGACTTATTATTGTACCACATGAGAGGCAACTGTAGTTTCCCAGTACTTCCAAATAGAATACTCAAAATTATTCTAACCTAAATAATTTACTTACTTGCTATTACTGATTTTGAATACCTAAGGTAAACTCCACTCATTTAAGATACAATATTGTAATAATTATAAGGACTGATTTTTGAATGGGTTTTTTTTTTTAATCTGGTACCAATATTGTGTGCAGAAATACCTTTATCAGCCCCTAACTTTACCCATCAAAATACCAGACTGTCAGCTTTCTGTTTGGGACAATCACGCCAGTTGATATCTCCTCCCCTCACTACCTCCCAGTCTCATTTTCTAGTAAAAAAAACAAGTAGAAAATTATGTTCTCAAAAAATAGTACAACAGTACATTTCTGCAATAGACAAAAAAGAAGTGCTCTGGAGATAACAAAAGTTTTAACCCTTTTCCTCTGTGCTTGACTGTCAGCTCTATTCATGGTACTAACTGTAGCCGCTATTTTTATGCAATTTTTTTTTTTCGGGGATGCAAGTATTAAAAGATTAGGGTGATTCAGTATCTGAGATGTTTATAGTTGGAAATACCTCTTCTCAGTCGAGTAGGTAACCAAGAACATGAAAACTAACATGTTTTCTTACTATTGGTGGGAGACTTATCTGTTTATTAACCAAGCTAATGAGGAACTAGCAGAGCTGTCCTTTTCAACACAATAGGCAGTCAAGCAGCAGGACACAGGGATCTTTTAAAAATTATTTCACAGGACACTTTTAAAAACAATTATTTCTTCCTCTTGGGTTTTCTACAGAAAGTACTGCTGCTTACCTCAGCTGCCTCTCTTCTGCCTCATATTTTTATTTACTCTCTTTTTGAGGGTGTGGTTCTCTGTCAGCTGTTCTCAATGTCACAGAAGTGACGGACTTGGAGAGAGATACAATCTTCCTTTTCTTCTGGGTAAAGTGCAGCACTGCAGATCCCAGCTCAAAGGAAATGGAAAAATGCAGCAGGATTACTGAACCATGTCTGCCTACATGAAACAAGCTCTCCAGAGGTAAGTTTTAACTCAATCTCCCTCTGACTTCAGAAAGACTGTGCTTTTTTATCCTTTTAAGATTAGAGAACTAATCTGGGTTTACAAGCAGGGAATTGGCACAATTTCTGAGGCAGTAGCTTCCTGCCCTTCTTCATCCACGGAAACAAACACCCCTGGGCATGGGGAAACTATCAAATTAGCTTTGCCAGTAGAAGATCTGTGAAACCACCCATCAGCTTTTATGAAAAATAATAAATCTCACTCAAAATGTTACTAAGTTTCCTTAACAATCTCAAAACTAATTTTTAATGAGGTTAATTGGTCCAATCTATGTCAGCTATTTCTAGAATGTATCTTCAGTTTGTTCCTATTACTAGAAAATGGAATCATTTGGGAAACATGCAAGCAGTTTTTCTATTGCAAAGTAGTCAAGAAATTTTGTTTAAATAGTATTTGGCTCTATCCACTACTAATTCTTGAAACTTCATCTCCAGACTGAATTCCAGTGTTGACTTTCTTTATTGGAAGACCTTTCCAGGATTTCATTTTGATTGGTAATAATGCCTGAACAAACCAGACAACTAATGGTCCTCATTTGTAAAAGTTACAGAAAGAACATTGGCAGAGGTAAGTAGAAGACAGGAACCATTGCTTGCACATCTTAAGTAGTGTCTTAAACATCAAAACAAAGAAAGTGATACTGGAAATCTCATGTCACCAAGCCCTTTTATGTGACTTAATGAGATACTTATACTGAACTAGCTGGATGCTAATTTCACAATTAATTATATATAGATGTAATTACATATTGAAATTCATCTATTTCAAGTATGCACAAATACCTCAGTGTAAAACTAATCAATGCTAGTGCTAGTAAAACATGGATAATTGAAATTCCCTTTGAAAATCAAATTATACATATTCCCACATAACTTAATTGCTTTTATTACCAGAATCACGGTTAAGACTGTCTATATTTTCTAAGTATCCTTTCTACAAGCATTCTTTGTATGTATTTGTATATATTGAAGGCAAAAATACTTCCAAAATGTTTTAAAGCTGCATCCAAATGCCAATAGTATTTAAAACATTTATATACATCAAAGAAGCACTCCTTGGGAGTGGTTACTTTACACCTTGTATATTTGTTTTTGGAAAATTATGTGTTCAAATTAAAAATTCCTAGATCCAGGCAATATAACTCACCTTGGTGTTCCATGTTTGGCTGTGTGTGCCTAGTAGAATGAAACCCCAACACTTGGAAACACTTGGTATTTCTGACTCAAAATAGCTATATTATCAAGCCATTAGTGAAGGAAAAGTGGTAAGGAACACTCCCATCAAAATATATAAAAGCTAGATTCCTAATTAGTTCTTTCCACTTTTCCCAGCAAGCAGCTGTTCCTGATGATGAAAGTAAAAGCATTGCTGAAAGGTATTGCTAATGGGCAACCTGGTCTAGTGTAAGGTTTATGTTCCCTGCCCATGGCAGGGGGGTTGGAACTATTAAGGTCCCTTCCAGCCCAAGCCATTCTGTGATTCTATGATTCTTAAATGGAAATATAAATCCCTAAACCTAACAAAGCTGTAAAGAAGATACAGTTCTTCATTAAGATTCTGAACTTTATACTCAAAAAATTGCCGAGTTTTACAATATTTCAGCCTTCAGGCTGAAAAAATATCAGTAGAGGAACTAAGCTATAAGGGTAGTATATTTCTAGAAGAAATCTCTCTCTCCTGCTTACTCTCTTTATCTCCCAGTATTTTTCATGACACTTCTAATGCAGTAATCAGTTTTGTTACAAGACTTTGTAAGCAGAAATTCAGTTTCAGTTTTAGCTGTACATGTGTAAGGTCAGGGGTCAGGTGGCTGGTATGTTTCAGGGAAATAGTTTAATCACTACATTTTTGATTTGGGAAGGACTGTCTTCCCTTTGTTTGCAATGAGTTTCACTGATGAGGAGAAAACCTGTTTCTCTGGTCCAGGGAGAATAAAAAAAAAGGACTTGGTTCTATTTGCCAGAGAAGAAGAGAGTAAGGTTATTGATGCTGTCCCAAGGACAGAGCCAATACCATACAATCATTTGCATGTGGATCGAAATAAACTATTGGAAACCAGAACTGGAGCCTAGCACACCCCTCCAGGATGCCAGCCCTTAACGTTATAGCAGTTGTGGTAGGGTATAAAGAGGGAAGTGGGGCAATTAGCTGTAATTCTTAAACCGTAAACCATGTTTAACCATGCTTAGCTTAAACTGTGTTGTGGTTGCCATTACATCTCCTGAGACGCCAGTTCCTGATGGTATTCAATGGATGTATCCCCAGGAATGCCTGGTAGACAGAGCTTTCCTCAGGGGACTGAAGAAGAATGTTGATATTCTGGATGCTAACCAGGTTTAGGCATGCTAGGCCATTAACCTGGTGCTAGGCTTCAAACCAAACATGTCTTCAGTGCCTTGGGAGCCGTTATGCTATGGCTCTTAGGAGGCTCAGGTGCTTCCTAAATTAATCAGCAGCTCTGGGCTTTAGTGGAATATAAGGAGTTGCATGTTATTAGATCAGTTCTTTGGAGCACAGAGGAGAGAGAGGATCTTGAGCAGCTTCTGAGTTTGACAGGAGGATCACAAGAAAACAACAAGTCCATCCTAGGCTGAAAGGAGTTGTGAAAGAAGATTAGTGGTTTTGTGGAGAACCATTTTATGAATACACAGTGTACACATTGGCTTGCTTGGGGTGGGGTAGAGGCAGAAACTGAAGTAACACAAAGTAGATGGAGTCCCTACAGATGACAGCTTTTTCCTGGGATTTATGCTGGCACATTTGTTAAGGAATTCATCACACAATAGTTAGCAAGTAAAAATTAGCATGTAAATACTATATGAATATTTTATATTGTGATGCTAAGTACATTTAAAGTGAAGCAAAAGTCTATAATACTGAAATCAAAACCTACTGGTTCCTATTCCCCATTCATACATTATTATGTATTAATCTGATGGAGTTTGAATTTTTCATAGCTGGACACTCACTGAGGAATTCAATGATAGTAGTGGGGTTGGAAAACTGAAGAAAGCTCAGTAGTATTTTGTGCAGTGACAAAGCATGAAGGGGTTGGCTTCATTAGTTGCCTCATTACAAAGAGTACATTCTGCATGCCTAAAGCACTAAGTGTACAGACAAAAGGAAATCAGGAAGTATTTTATTAATATTTTGATTCAACTCTAAGAATTTTGGCAACATTCATAAAATGGAAGTAAGAAAGTAACTGGGGAAGATTGCTTTTGTATTTCAGCTAAGAGGGAAGCAGGAGGCATGCATGGAGACGTGTGGAAACCTGGAACCATTTCTTGGTTCTTCAGTGACTTTGTGTGGCTGTGTAAAGCAGGGCAGAAAGTAATTCTCATTGGAGTCACTCCCCATCTGCCCAGGGCAGAATGGCAGTGTGTGTTGCATTACAGATGTTTTCCACTTCCCAGAGCCAGTAAAAAGATCAGTACAAATTAAAAATCTTGGATATTTTAATTAACCAAATTGATTTGTTGTTTTGTTTTATCTAGCCAATTTGAAGGTATTTATTTTCCTCCTCTTCTCTATCCCAGTTCCTAGTAAGGAAAACAGAAAAATTGAAAGTTTACTTTCATGTTAAATTATTTTAATGCTCAAAACTTCAGATAAAATTTGAAGTAAATCTCCTTCGCTTCTGAAATTTGAACACCAATAGCAAACTGTCTATGTTGCAAGAAGATAGTAAATGTATTTGAAAAGGAGACTAACAAAGTATTTTGTAAAATATAAATATTAATTAAGTTTCCATGTAGTAATTCTGGAGTGACTCTATCCAAATGCAACAAGGAGATTTGATCTTTGCTAAAAATGGACTGCTTGGCAGCCTTTTTGTCCTTTTTTATAGATCAAACCTTATAAAGAAGTATTTTGTCTCCAGCTGTCTCTAGCACCATATGAGAGATAGCATTTAAACCACTACAAGAAGTGATTAGTCATGGCAAATAGGCTTACCCTGGACTCTTTAAAAATTAGCTTTGTACTGCTTTTGCTCTCATGATTTCATGGAACTGTTTATCTGGGAGGGTTTTTTTAATGTATAAAATGCTAATGTTAAACCAATTGCATTTTGATTATTTTTCTATACTGGGTCTGACATAAAAGTGAAAAAGGTAGCCAAAGAGCAGTAACTTGTGCAGGTTATGCCACATCCAGCTTTATTAAATAACCTGCTGAAGATTGTATTCATAACAAAGATCAGGCTAGGAGAATGCAATGACAGTAAACTAGCAAGGAGACATGACATAAATACATCTGTTTGGCCTTCCCATCTCAAGATTTATGGTCCTAGTCTGTCAGCAGCGTTTACACTTAGCTCTACCCTGGCTAGCCACTTTCTCAATCCTCAGTTCAGAAGCTGCTTTCTAGTTCTTCATCACTCATAAGTAATATTCTCCAGAAAATTTAGAATCTACTTCTAGGAAACTACTGAACTGGGAAAAAAAGAGGTCTCCAGGAGACCTCTAGCAGAGGACTTAAGTGCTTCAGTTATTAGGCTGGAGGCTTACTTTCTCATAACAAGCCTTGCTTTAATTTGAGCATGCTGGCTGTGCAGGTGGAATAGCACATTCCTTGAAAATAATACCGAGGCTGAAACAATTACAGTAAAATAAATACTGCAGTAACAGTTCCTCATTCATTTGCAGAGAATGAAGGTCAGGAAAGTTGAGGCTGAAACTATTACAGTAAAATAAAACACTACTGCAGTAACAGTTCCTCATTCATTTGCAGAGAATGAAGGTCAGGAAACTGATCTATTAACCTGATATGATTAAACTTCTCACGTTGGTTGACCGAACTCTTACCTACAAAGTTTAATCTCCTTAAGCAAGAATACATAATATAGGTAAAAGCCCAGAGCCAAGTATGTAATCACTAAATTACAATTTAAAGTCTTATAAGGACAGCCTTTATTTTCTCCAGTATTTCAGAAGCACACTCTGCTTTAGGCAAATGTGACTCACCAAGTTTGCATGCAAGGAGTTTGGTTTAAAACTCAGTGAAGAACAGATCTATCGAGATAAACCTCAAATCTTGTTGGACCTGTTTATTTCCACTGCTTTTGATATGAAACTCTCTAGATAAGAAGCCACTGAAAAGCTGTAGAGAGAGGGAAAAGATTGAATTTGAATTCCAGTTTACTGTTTTCACAACAGTGTTTCTATTTTTATGTATAATCCCTGGTAGGTCAGGTCACCAATTGTTTAGAGACAGAGAATACTTAAAAGCAGTTGTACACAAATAAATGTAGAAAAATATAAAAGCTTTAGTTCAGTAAGATATAAAGTGGACATGGCTCTATGGATGCTTATTAAATGTAACATGCTAAGTACTTATTTGGGGATTTCCTAAAATAATGTGAGTATTGGGTATTTCTGCTGCTTCTTACCTTGCCTTCTCTGAGCCTAATGGTAAGTAATCTTCATACCAAGGCAGCACCTTGCAATAGCTCTTCTTCTCTGAAAGAAAATAGTTTATTGACAAGAACTGAAATAATGATTTCACTATCTGAAATTGTGCTGACTGCTCATGCACATTGGATAAACTACCTGAGAATGTGGATCTGAAGCACAGTTGATTCAGGAGTTGATTCCGTTTTGAAGCCTGGGAGGGAATCAAGGGATAGAGTGGAGCAGAAGAGGCAGGTGGATGAAAGTTTAGGGAAAAGTCAATGGAAGGAGAAGCTTCAAATCTGGTCAGGAAATAATATCCCCTGATGGTGAGAACTTACAAGACTTGGACAGATTTTTCTTTTTCATTTAATGACAAAGATGAGATCTGAAGTATGATTAAATCAGAGTCATTTTTGCTTTAACAGTTCATTAACAGTTGGTGTTTGTGACAGCTTTAAAAAGGTAAAATATATAATTTTGAGAAGTCCCAGTTTTCCAAGGAATGTATTATCTATAGATTAATCTTCTACTTCGTTAACTTTAAATTGATTACAGTTTTCACTGAGGATAAAAAGTCTATAATCAGGAAACAAGTAGTGCCAAAGGCCAGCAGGAATGATGAGAGTCACTCTGGGGAGAAGGATAAGGCTCCGCAAGCAAAATGGACTCTGGCACTGAGGTTTTTTTGAAGCGGATCTTCTGGCAATAAGAAAATATCCTGGTGTTTCTCACTGAACATCTCTCACAAATCTGGTTCTGCCCTAGTTAAATTAATACTATTTTAGAGATTGCCTGTCTCTAGTGCCATACTATCAAAAACTGCAATAGTTAGCTTTGATAGAAACTGCACTTAAACAGTCATTTTGTTACCAGAAGGCAGTGTGCTTTTTTTTAAAAAAAGAAACAAGCAGGTTGTGTGTTCCTGAGCAATAGGAGATAAAGGAGCTGCTGATTTTCCATGTTTTGGGTGGAGCATATGGTCTGGTTAATTGTCCTGGTTACTCTGCTGTATCACCTACTCTTGCTGTAGGGTTTAAGACAAATATCTTTTACAGGATTTTAATAGGTGTGTATGATAATTAATATTGAAGTCATCTTGTAGATGAACAGATTTTTTTTGTTAGGATGTTCCCATACATTTCAAATCTTAGCAAGTTAGGATTTCTTGCCTAGGATGATGGAAGGGGAGGGCAAAATATATTATTTCAGATATTCCCAAACTGTATATTCAATGCAGTCAAACTTGTTGCAGTACGATACCAGAATAAACATTCTGCAGGAGGTGGGAACAGGCTCCCATGTTTGCAGAGGGAGGAGACAGGTTTTAATCAAAAAGCCCAGTGTTAGCCTTCTTTTCAGATGTTCACAAGTCGATTGATTTTGTTTTGGAACTAAAAGGACATAAATCCATACATCCTGCTTTACTAAACAGAGTCTTAATCAAAGGGTTGTGAAGGATGAGCATTTCTGCTGTTTCTCAACTGTGGATTCTGTCCTGCTCTGTACAACCAGACAAATCTTTAGAGCAGCAGAAACTATAGTTATCAGTACCTTGTGTCCTAATCACAAGGATATCTTTTTTTTTTGCTGCTACCACAATGATTATTTGAAATTTTTTAATATTTCAAACAGTGTCTAAGTCTCAAAACATTACGTAGCTTGATGATTTAATACACTGCCAGAATATATAGTTTCAGTATTCTGGGAGAACGTAGCAAATGCTGGACAACTGGGAAAGAAGGTAAGAAACTCCTTTGTAGTTTGTTATTCATTTTTCCTTACTAATAGTTTCAAATAAAATATTTAATTTTATGCTAAGTTAAATGTCTTCTATAAAGTGTTTTTGCTTTATATTTTCAGGAAAAAACCCTATATATATAAACAAATCAGTTTCTTCCTGCCAGAGCATTTTCTGATGGAAATGGGGGCAGGAATGAAAATGTGCAAACAGAATTGCATTATAACCAGCTTAGGTTTGCAAAGCATTATCTCAGCATAATGCAAATAGTATTAATACATTAAGATGAGGACAGCCTTATGAAGGATATTTTTTGTATGAATCACTATGTACACCAAACACTAACCTGCAATAATTGTGACCTTAATAATCATTATTCCAGGAGCAGTGTGTAACCCAGGCTTCCTCAAGAGAGTCATTGCCTAAACTTATATTAGAACCTAGATTGAGATAATACATCTCTTTATATTATCTGTATGAAATATATATCTATCACATGGATAATGTATAATATAGAGAGATATTTTCAACTAGAATTATGTTAGGTAAAAAGATGATTCAATCTCTTCGCAGGGACTATATAGGGAGTATACTGTACAAGAGATTTTTTCCTAAGGATTCATTTGACCTTTATTGAGCCTCCTAAAGTAAACACCCTAAATTATTCCATAGCATCACTCCAGAGTGTTAAGTCAACAAAAGGCTTTGTATCTCCAAATATTTGCTTCTCGTATGATAGCACAGTACAAACAGGATTCCATAATCAGGAATTCCACCTGATGTTTATAAAATGTAACCTTGTCTCAGCTATTGAGGTCCTCTGATAAAGGTAAGGTCTTGCTGAATATTTTCACATTGCTTGAGTTCAAAATATTTTGACTTAAAAAAATGCAAAGGGTTTTTTTTCCAATGGTGTTTGTTCCTACACCACTCTAACAACATAGTGCAACGCAGATCAAAGAAGTGCTGCTGTATAAGGTCAGATCCTTCATTTAATCCTCTACTGCAAGAAACTCTGACAAGAGGATCTTCCTCCCCTTTAAAATACCCTTTTCCAAAACACAAATCCAACTCAAATAGTATTGAAAGCTCCACTGAGAGAAAAAAACATTACATACTAACAGTCTCTACAATTAGTGCAGGGACTTCATGCTGCTCCCCTCTCAGCTGTTCCTTCTGCCTTTCTGACAGAATGGTTGTCAGAAGGATGCAGGAGGAGGAGCAGCCCCTTGGACAGCCCAGAGTAACTGCTGTATCAGATGAGGAGATGTTAGTGGTTTGGCATTTGCCACAGACTCACATTTGTGGTTAAACACAGTGTAGCTTTTTACCCTGCCTTTCATGCAATTTATAATTGAAAAGCAGCAGAAGAATAAGCAGTAGTGTGAATAACAGTTTGCTCTTAGGAGACAAATTATATCAATAAATGTTACTGATCATGTGGGACCCACGATAGGGCTGAAAAAAACAGAGATGTGATGAGAATACACAGAATAGGAAGGGGAGCAAGAGCTGGTGAACTGGCACACTGTCACTGTCATCATTGCCAAAGCTGGTGTGAAAACAACACTACAGTGTGTTTGAGGGGACCCATGAGAACAGATGAGAACAAAACTTGGGAGTGATTGAGTGAAATTAGGGGGTTTCTAAAGCACAATATTCGGCTTCAGCAAAGGTGGGGACATGCTGATTGCACGCTTGTCTCTTCATTAAATCCCTAACTGGTTTTGCTTTGTGACTTTTGAAAGGGTCAGCCAAAGATTTGACTCTTTTAGAGGACACCTAACTGATCTACTTTCTAGTCACAAAGTCCACAGCTGCTTCTGGAGTTAGGCAGCACATAAATAAGGCTGGGTATCTAGATCAGTTCAGCTGAGCATTGCAGGGCAAGGAGATCTGGACCTTAAAATAGAAACACAGATCTATTTTAACAGCTGCAAAGGTTACCACCTCCAATATAGTCACTGTGGTTTAATCATTTTGGGAAACATTTGCATGTGATCCTTCCCTATCACACAGATTGCTGCTTACAAGTCTTTCCAAGTAAGAGATAGTAGTATTTTCAGGTTAATTTAGGATGATGGACATGGTGGGAAGAGGGATTACTTCTGCTCCTTTGTGCCTTGCTGAGTTATCCCTCCCCTTTTTTACAGATAAGTAAAGCTTATATTGCTGGTTGTTTCTGTCTTCTGAGGGCTGTAATATTTCTAGTGGATGCTTAACAATAAACCCACGTATAGTAAATCATTCTGTGGAGAGCTGCCCTACTGACATCTGGGATTTTGTGTCATTCAGTCCTCACTTTCTCCCAACCTCTTTTTCAATTTTCTGACTTTTGTAGGTTTATATCAGTCTGCCTGGTCAAATGTCTATAACTGGAACTGTTCCAAATATGGAATGCTATTATGTTCTCAGTATTTCTTTTCATTTCTTGATACTGGAACACTCTGGAAACAGGAATACTGAAGCGGGATAAGAAAGAGTGCAGATATTTTTCATTCACTGGCATTCGTTTTCAATTGTCTAAATCTAAAAACACGGAGAGGAAGCTTCTGCCCCAAATTACAGGAATACCACTACAGTAGTAATTACAGGAATACAGGATACACTACATTATCCAACAATTATTATCTGGCAGAAATGTGGGAAATTTTTTGCAAGGCGGGACCCGCGGACGCAGCTCCAGCTCAACTTAGAGCCGCGGGTGACCTCGGTGGCTGTTCCTGCTATGACCGCGAGAGGGCAGCCTGTGCCCATTAAATCATTGCTTCAACTTGGCCTTGGGGGGGTTTAATTATTGTGCTTCATTTTAATTGAAACTTTGTGGAGATTAAAAATGAGGCTGTTTAAAAAGCATACTGTAGTTCAATGTCCAAATTGTTTGAGGTAATTTTAAGACATACTGTACAAATTTCTCAATGTAGCCTTTCATTTAGTATGGTTTCAGTAGGATATGCTTATCTCCTCTGCCAAGAGTAAATAATTTGCATTTATAAGATGCTACATCTTTAAAGTTAGTTTCTTAATTGCAGATTTTTTTTATTTATTCAGGAAAAACGAGGTAGGGAATTTAGTGCTGCCGTCTTAGAGCATCTTTCTAATGGAAATGTGACTCTACCAACTTTCCAAATTTCAGATATTATTTCCTTCATCAATGGGACATCAGATTAATCTTTTGCATGTGAGCTCAGTTTTGCTGTCTGTAAAACAAAATTTCTACTTTAATGGTGTAAACTGTGGAGTGTAGCTATATATTATAAAAGCATACTGTGCCAGTTTTTTTAAAGCAACCGCCTTTCCCCTTTGATACTGCCATCGTGCCTCTCAGCCATGCATTGACAAGCCTGAGCATTCAATGGGAACTGCTGCAGGTTCAGCACTTTTGAGAAACAGCTTACTTAGAAATCTAAAGTTGGATTTAGAAGCTTAACATTTTTGGGAAACTTGCTGTGTTTTCATAACAAGTTATGAAAATCCTCATAACTTATTGTTGTTAAGGCAAGTATCTCTCCAGTGTATTTATGTTGCAAGCAGTTTCAATTTTTTTTTACTTGTACTCTGGATAACTAATCTTGGTTAAGGAAAGCTTTCTTTTACTCAGGGTGAGAGAACTGTCAGAATCCCTCTCAACCCCATTTCTGTAACAGACAGCACAGTGTTATTCAAGTCAAGTTGTAGGCCTGGTAATTCTGCTAGATATCCAGAAAGTCTCCTAGGGAGGGAAAAAAGTTTAATCACAACCAAACTGAATAATATATATGAAAATAATGCACCCTTCTCACTTCTTTCATAAAGGAATTGGGTCAAAATAAACTGTGCATATTACTCTTGAATTCCATGAAACCAGAACATCAAATGTTTCTTTTTTTTGTCACAGCATAATTTAAATCATTTGCACAAGGGGTGAGTTCAGGATCATGTGTTTATTAGTCAGACTAATTTTATTTTTCACTTTGGCTTGTATTTTTGGTCTTTACTAAAAAAGAAGACGTAAGAAAAGTGCAGCAGTCCAAAATATACTTGAAAAGAACTAACTCTGACTTTGTCCTATGTGTTGAACAAACATAAGTGAATTTATCGCTGAAACTGAATGCAGTCCAAAACAAGACAGAAAAGGCATGTTTTAGTAGTTCTGCTGCCACAGGATCTAAGATCTGCCTGACTAAGATCAGGACTGAGGACTCATCTGCCTGACTAATCCGCCTGACTGAGGTCAGGAGTCTATGCCAAACAGTGGAAATTATAAAAGTCTTTCAGTTGTGAACAAGAAACTTACAATAAACAATGGAGAAAAAAATTCAAAGAGGAAACATAAAATAATCTGACACATCCTTGGGTTAGCTGGTAGACAACAGCAGTGGAGAACAAATACTAAAATTCAAGCCATGAATACAATAACCACCATATCCTTCCTTTTCTTCCCCTGCTTCCCCCTCACCTCTCATCAGATTACAAGAGCAGTGCTTTATTTAAGACAACATCCTCTTCTGAATATGTGCTTTTTAAAATGTGCAATGTGCACCACAGTTTCCCAGTCAATCTGTGCTGTAGAATCAAAGCTTTTTTCTCTCCTGCCCCCTACTAGTATTTCAAGCTAGTGATGAAAGTGAAAACTAATAAAATACCTTTAAATTTTCAGACTGCTTAAAGTAGTGAAGTTAAGACAAGTATGTAGTCTAAGTTCTGAGAACCTAAAGCTAACTTTAACTTGTCATCAGTAATATTCTATAATCCTTAGTCCTTTTATTTCTGTAGGTGACACAAAAAGCAATTGTTATGTCCTGGCCGGCTGCAAATGGAGAATGATCATGCACTAAAAGCATACTGAAAATGGGGGAACTGGGCAGAAGAGTTTAAATGTAATATCTGTTCATACAACAAGAAAATATCACTGGTTGTGACATTCACTTTCTGTTAGCATTTCACAAATTTTCTCTACAGCTGTATCAATACTGCAGAAGTCAGCAATGAAAAATTTAGGTTCCTTGCCAGAACATACAACATCTCATGAAGTACAGAATGTACCAACATCTCAGATTCACAGAATGGTTGAGGCTGGAGAAGACCTCTAGAGGTCATTTGGTCAAAGTTCCCTGCTCAAGACCCACTTGCCCAAAACCATGTCCAGATGGCTTTTACATATTTCCAAGGATGAAGACTCCAAAACCTCTTTAAGCAAACTGTGTCAGTGCTCAGTCACTGTCACAGTGAAAAAGTATTTCCTAATGTTCACCTCAAACCTCCTCTGTTTCAGTTTGTGCCTCTTGTCCTGTCAGTGAGCACCACTGAAAAGAGCCTGGCTCTTTTTCTCCTTTGCATCCTCCCTTCAGGTATTTATATAAGTTGGTAAAATCCCTCTGTACAACGTATAGTTGCAGATAACATAAAATTCAAAACTTGACCGAAGATATGATGAGCACTATTAATACATTCATTCCTCTTCCTATCTGCAAGTTAAATAAAGCAATTTGGTGCTGTGGTGCTAAGGCTAAAGCCTAACAGAGCCAAGAGACAAATGCCATTTAGTTCTTACTTGGTGTAAAAAGCCACACTTTCACTTCAGGAAAGTGTAGCTCTCCTCTCAGAGAGGGATGCTTTAGGTACCCCACAAAGTACCCCACTCTGAAATTCTAGCATTAATGTGAGAAAAGCCACACTGAGCTGCAGCCACACTGAGCTCAAGTTATAACATTCAGTATTCATTGAAACGTTTCACTTCAGGAAAGTGTAGGTCTCCTCTCAGAGAGGGATGCTTTAGGTACCCCACAAAGTAACCCGCTCTGAAATTCTAGCATTAATGTGAATTTAGCAAGGATTCCACCGTTTTGAAGAAGATCCAAATTAAAATTAGACACAGTATTTTAAGTTCCAAAAAAGAGTATAAAGTTAGCAAACTAACTAAACTTGGTTTATTGAATGGATTCTTAAAGTTTTATTTTGTCAATTTCACCTGGGTTTGGTAACAAATGGGGGGGAAAAAAAGGAAAAACCCTTCATCTTTTATGTTTCAGTCTTAGCTGATTTTTAATATGTAGTCAACCATTTTTTCTCCTGCTCAGTATCTAGCGCGTCTCATGAAATACTGTTGGGTTTTGAATTCTTTCTTGGAAATTCGCTTTTTGAAAGAATCACTAGGAAGGATCTTATTGTTATGTAGTATTTTGAAATAATTTACACTGTATCATTTTCATGAAAATCTGTGTTCATCACAGCAGCTGCGGGCAGCAGTTGCCTATTCTTTCATTTTCGGCCTCCTCTGGTGTCATTAGATCATGAAGTTTTTAGGACTGTGGCACTTTGCAACTTGCATGGTTCTGGCCACTCTGCTCTGAGCTGTCCCAAAAGGTATTAAACAAGAACGTCAGAAGAGTTTTTCTGTGACACAGCTGAGCCTATACTGTAATGGATCCTGATAACCATTTTGATCCATCCTGAAGAAAACCTGCTTGATTTATAGCCAGCCTCAGGCATTCAAGGGAAAGAGGACATGTTCCATGAATCTGGCACCTCCTTCAGTTGAGCCAGTGGCAGTACTTTGTTATGGTGCTTTACAGTCAGTCTTGTAGTGGCTGTATCATTCTTCACATAAGCAAATCTTACTTTTTTCCTGTGATTACTTCTCTCCTGCCTTTGATCAGCATGAAGAAGTTCAGTGACATTTCCACAAGGCCAGCCCCTTCCTCATTTGCCCCATCCTCTAAACTTGGGGGAAAAGGGATGCTCCAATTACTCCAGCACTGTGGGAAAGCACCTGGCTCCCTTACAAGAGTTCAGATTCAGGACTTGGGACCCCTGGCACCTGCTCCTCCTCTATGGCACCTTCACAGTGACCTCTCATTTCTCAGCCATCCCTGGCAAATTAACCTGCTCCTCCTCTATGGCACCTTCACAGTGACCTCACATTTCTCAGCAGCCTCAGAACGCCTGCAACACAGCTCTGCATCTGCACCACTGTCAGGGATCTTCCCCTACCGTGGCTTGTGCTGCAGAGTTACACAGGGAAATCCCAGTCACTCCCTGCAGATGTGCATCACCTGGTCTAGCCCAGCTTCGGATAAAGGCTGATAAAATACAGGGAAAACTTCCAGAACACCTTGTCCTGAAGCTCCAGAGCACTCCGACTGCTCTTTCCCTTAGTACTTTGGGAAGTTGATGAAAGAAATCTTGTTAGGCAAGAAGGACGGTTCAATGCTCTCTGGACTGTATGTCCAAAAAAAAATGTAAGAAATCAACCAGGATAGAGGGGCTTATCATGGCATCTTCAGGGGATTTTAGTCAAAACACAAGCTTAGTTATAGGAACTGCTTAGACAGAGCAGCAGCTTGGCAGCTCAGACTTCTCTCAAAGCCTCCATGCTATAAGTGATAATAGTTATTCAATCAAAGCCATATTAACCTGTTCTTTAATTCCAGCAGAAGGAACACAATCCGTTTTCCGAGTGAAATTCAGTTACTTTGGGTTTTTTTCTAATTTTGCAGCTGAGGTAAGATTTGTGTTCAGCCAGAGAGGTGCAGAGGCCAAAGGAGCTGGGTTAAATGACCATTGTCAAAACAATAGAGAAAACAGATGGTTAGAAAAGTGGCCAAACAACATAATTTTTTTCTGATTTTCTTATTCTTTGGTTCCTCTGATGTTTCATCCTAACAGTTTTTCTGTAAGGCTATCATAATAATTATTTCACTGATCAGTAGTGAATATCAGAAGGATGTGCATTAACATTTTTGCAAGTGATGTAGCATTTCTCTTGTTCACATGCATTCTAGTAATGTACTAATCAACTTTAAAAGGTTTCAAAGTATCTGTACAAGTCATTATTTCTATGAAAATTTTAGAATCATACCATGTTTTGGGTCAGAATGGACCAGATCCAAAGAATGGACCATTCAAAGATCATCTACTTACAATCTTTATCCTAAATTAGAATGCTCCCGAGCTCATCCCTCATTTATCTTGACTATAAAAAAAGGAATTTCAGTCGCCTTAGTCCAATGCCCTCGGAATGTGACACTTCTAACCAAGCGTTACTTTCTTCCGTCAGCCATGCTGCGGAGGAGGCTGCTGTGTCCAGCGCTGATTTCCCGCTGTAATTGGGAGCGCTCCTCCTCCTTGGCTCGGCGCAGTGCGAGGGCCGGGGCCAGGGGCTCCCCCGGGCCGGCAGCCGCAGCCCCACCTGACAACATTCAGCGCCCCGGGAAAATAAATTATTAAACCCCGCTCTAAGCGAGGGCCCCGAGCCAGCCGCGGCGGGCAGGACGGAGGCGGGGCCGCCCTGTCCGGCCGTGCCCTCGGCCCTGGCCCCGGCCCTGACCCCGGCCCGGGCAGGCGGGCGGGGCGGAGGTGGGACNCGGGGCCGGCGGGATGGCAGCGGGGGGCTCCGCGGGGGACGGCGCGCTGCGCCGCGCGGCCGAGCAGTGGCTGCTCTGGGATAAGGTGAGGGCCGGCGGTGCCGCCAGGCGCAGGCTGGGCGGGGGGCCACGGGGGCGCAGGGTCAGGAGGGGCGGCTGGCGCCCGGCTGTTGCATTGTACCGGTTCGGGGTGCGGTAAAAGCACCTCTCTGCTCCTTCGGCTCTGCTTTCAGGGCTCTCTGACAGAGGGGCGCTCCCCCTCCACCCCTCCCTCCATCCCCTCCCGCCCCGCGGCGGGGCTGGCGCAGGTGGGGTTGCGGGGCCCCCCGGCTCCGGCACCTGCCGCTCAGAATCATCCCGGCCGCTCTGTCAGTCTGGCTTTCGGCTGTACTGAATGCCTTTTCCAAAAGGGCCTGTATTGTTCCGGACCGCTTCAGTCGCAGGGCAGTTGGTAGACTTAAATTATTAAAGAGTAGCATACATTGCCGTGTTACCTGCCTCTCAGTGTTGAAAACCTCCTGGTACCTTCAAATTCTTGTTTACTAAAATATTGATCCCAAAAGACATGGGGGTTCCTTTCAAAAACACTTGGAAATGCAGAAGCTGTCAGTCCTGCATTTTTCAGGTGTTATTTCCCTTTCTGTTCACACCTATCTTTGGTTTTGACAGCACTATAGAAGTAAAATCTTCTGTTTCAGTTTTCCACATACCTAAAGAAATATCTTGCCATAGTGGTGTTCTGGAAATGGTCATGTAGTTGCTTGCTGCTGCAGGTCCCACTGAGATGCAGGCATCTGTTGGCACGTTTGGTTTGCATTTTTTATGTCCCTTTAAATATAATTTGTTTATTTGGCTGTATTAGAACACACTGGCCATTGCCCCCGTTCAGTCACTAATTGACTCCCCTGAGCTGAGTACTCAACGATGCTCTCTGAGCTTTGTGCAGCACACATACCTGTTTGATGAGGCATCTTCTGCTTATTTCAAAAATATTGGTGGAAACATATAATAATTCTCTTTTTTAGTATTCTTTCCAGGTTCTAAAGGATGTCATTAGAAGTTCCTAATGACGAGCTTCTGTGATTCTTCATTTAAATCAGTAAACTGTTTAACCGACCAGTTACCCAGTTCTGGTTTTATTCGTGATAGAGCAGTGCCAAACTATTCCTCTTTTCAGAAATGCTAATGCATCACGTCAAATGAGGATTTTGTGCCTTTTTTTCCTAGTTTAATTAAATTTGAAAAAATAGTTTGGTTTTAGAGCCTCTTATTTACATAACTTCGCTGACCAGCATTAGTTATATTCCTGTCTTCTGTGTAATAATTTGCTTTTCAACTGGTTATTCTGATTATTTTGTTAAACCCTCTGGAAATATAATGCAGTGTCCCTTATAACATCTTTACTTTTGGAATTTTAGCCCTCTGTTAGCACTTACATCTTTGATTCAGTAATAATTGACTAGTGTGCAATACCCATTGCTGATTGCTCAAAAATGATGAGGTGTTTTAATTTCTCGGGGAGCTGTTGCGTGTTTCTATTGAGCAACAGAAGAACAGGTGTAACCCTTGTCCATTTACTCTGATATAAAAAAAAGTTCGTTTTTGACATGCAGAGATGGGTTAATATTTAATTATGATCAGTGCCATGTTTCTTACAAAATAGTCGTCTGCAAGAGCAAGCCCTTATGGCTGATGGCAGTCCTGCTGACCTAACTGGAAGTTTCTACCTACATGACAATTGCTGGGCTTGTTACCAGGTTGTTTTCATCACTCTTCATTACAGGAGTAACATATTTTTCATTCTTTCTATTATCAGTCATAGAATTGTGAATGGAAGGTAGCTTCTGGTTTTAGTAAAAATAAAATCTGTTTAGTCACAAGTTTTTCCTCTCCTGTAAAACCTTGTGGGGAGTCCTCTACTGAGGATAACTCTTTGGGCCTTCCTGTAGTGTAGATTAAAGTAAATAACTCGAGTGTTACCAGGTGATGTGCAAGCTAATTGCACTAGTGGTTATTATCTTGGTATTAAATCATCTGCCACTGTATTCACAGAAAATGGTACTCCTATATTCATATCTGGTTTAATTTGAGAGCAGAAAAAGCGTAACCTGAGAGAATCAATTAGAAAGGAAAAAGCCAGCATTTCATCCTTCTGATACAATTTGGGCCTTCTTTGGTAGAGACATTATGAAGAGTTTAAGCAGAAAAAAAAGCCAAAACCAAGATTAGTTTTTTACTTAGCTATGTACAATGGCATCATAATGTTCTCCACAAAAGAAAAAATAGGAAATTTCCTAGGAGAAAATAGCCGTAAACAATTATAACAGTAGTTCTGGAAAAATCCTTCTGCCTTGTTGAACAGACTTGGCCTGGCTTTTACCATTATTTGTGTGTGGGTGTGGGGTGGAGGCAGGCAGTGGGGAACTAAATTAATGCAACCAAGTTTTCTTTAGAAAATTATATGGACTGAAACTCTTAAGACTTGAGCAGCCAGCTGGACATGTACATTTAACCAGACTTAAAAAACTGGAGGATCCCTCTAGTTTCACAGTAGATACCAAACCTGGGAAGTTCCACTAACAACAAACAAAAAACTCCTTGGCTGTTAGAGCTGCAGGATGCTCCTGATGTCTTTCTGCATTGTCTGTCAAACACCTGTAGAAATGTGTGTGGTATCTACCTAAAAACATGCTCATTTCAGTACTAAGAGATGACTTGTGTGCACAAAGCTCACACAGAGAAATTAAAAGGTGATCAGGTAGTGTACAAAACTGGATGCAAGTGGTGTTATCTGGGCTTTACCTTTGAGACACAGGCCTGATGTTACAGCAAAAACTTGACGTCAACTTGTAAACAGCCTAAACTCAGTTATGCTGCCCTATATATTCTATAACAACATAGAATTATATTTATTCTTACAGAGTGTAATTACCCAATAATAATAGGTAATTGAGTCAAGCTGCCTGCAAGGAAGTGTCAGTTACAACATTCTTAGACTGGTAAATTGATAATTTTTGCACTGGAAATCAGTAATTCTGAGGTACCTAATTGTTTATTGTGCTCAAGAAGCTGGATTATTTTTTTTAATTCTTTATTTTATTCTTCATTATGCAGTTTGCTCATTAGCACTAAAGGCTCTTTAGCTTTTCCAGTATGTAATTAAACTATGTTGTTTGTCCCGTGGCAGTGGATGCACAGGTCAGTGGTTAGGACATCCTGACTCTGGTCTTCGTTTGATGTGCAAAATGTTCATACCTTTGTATGCAAACTTACTCACATGCCTATGCTCTGTGTCTTCGCAACATTTTCTGAAGCTGCAGAAGATACGTGGTTTTACATTTAATTTTTTTACCTTTTTTTTTTGCCTAGAATGATATGCTTTCCCTTGCTGTAAGCATGCCTAGGTCATCCAGGAAATAGTAAAGTCTGTGGCTCTTATGAGTTCATTTAATTGCCTAGAAATCAAAGTTTGTGTCCCTTTGGAAATGAGAATCTTTGTACTCCAGAGTAAAGTGTGTGTACTCATGCAGTGAGTAACCTGCTGCCTCTCAGATAATCTTGTTGTCAGGAATCTGCCACCTGCCGTCTGTCCTCTTGGCTCCTAAGTTCTCAAGAAATCAAATGCTGAACTTCACAAGTCTCATGTTATAACGTTAAGAAGTTGAGGCATGCAGGACTTTGCTAATTCCCTAAGTCTGGAAACAAAAAGAGTAATTAACAATAGAGAATCTGTGGAAACAACATATCAAGAAAAGCAGTGAAAGTTAGAAACCTCTCACTGTTCTCAAGGTCCGACACGGCCTTTTTGTTGCCACTCTCAAGTAATTTTATTTAAGAATTTGGCTGTAGTTTCTAGGCTTTCATCCTGGGGTTATGTTTATTTTTACAAGCATTACCTGCAGACATGTTGGAAATTATCTTCTTCCCAGTCTGCCTAGTTTTGCTGCTACCTCTGATGCTACCCAGTCTTGGGACAAGGTTATGATTTAATTTGTTTTAAACTCTACATATAGTGCTATATAAATAAAAAATATTTCTTTAATAATTAGCTTACCTTGCTTTCTTAAATGTTTAGTGTAGTTCTTGTGTTGTGATGAGGAAAAATTCTCTGAACTGTGAACGTGCTGCTTTTTGTTTGTTTTGTTTTTAAACATAGAAAACATTAAAATAGACATCTAGGAAGTCTTTTTAACATCCCAATTTGTGGGAGATACATATATACATACACACACTGCTGTCCAGGTGGCGTGTTCACTTAAGGAGATAAATCTAAAGTAAATAATACTTGAGGTTTTGCTGATCTAAAATTAAGACAGCATGAGTTCTGGTGTTCTTGAAGTTGTGTGCCATGTTTTGATACTGAAACCCAGAGATTGGGACAGAAAGTCACTTCTCTTGAAACGAACAAAACCTCATTTAGAACGTCTGAATTTTGTGTCAACAGAATCCAAAAACTTACGCAATCGTGAAACAATTGCTTGCGGAAGGAAATGCCGGAGAACTGCAGAAATACTTTGGCTCGAGGATGGAGTTTGGCACAGCAGGGCTCAGAGCTGCCATGGGAGCAGGGATTTCCCACATGAATGACTTGACTATTATCCAGACAACCCAGGTATTGTATCCAGCACTTTATCTCACTTAACTGGTTGTGTAAATGAATGGAAGAGCCTGATTTATGGCAAGGAAATGAGTATTCTATGGAAGTACAAGTTCTCTCCTATTCTTCCAGTTTTCAGAAGTAATTTAAATTATAATTATTAGCTGAGTGCTGGTCTCTGAAAACAAGCAGAGAGAAGCTGTTAAACCCTTAAAAGAAGTTACTTTCCATATTTGATTTACAATTCAATTTATACACAGCTGCTGTTAAGTTCAAGTGTAACACTTAGTGCCATTGTAACAGCTACAAAAAAACCCCAAAGGTAGCCAATATTTGGTTAAACTTTGTGTGTGTTAGACATGGTTTTACATGCAGTGAAGGTATGTATACATACATGGATCCTAAAGTAGATCTTCTTGGGGAGAAAACCCACAACCTTGAATAACTGCAGCCTGGAGTGATGATTTATCAGTGCTAAGAAGATGCCATTATTAAGAGTGAGATTTGAAAACTTGAAATGCTGGCCAGCTGTTTTCTTCCTCATGTGAGACCTATGACAGCTGAATAATTTCTCAAAACCTGCAATTCAAACTAATTGTGTTACCTTTTTGGAGTTGATTTTGATATTTTAAAAAGTACGTAAATGCTTCCAGGTATGCGATATTGATTTGAAGGTTTCTGATATTTCTTGGTATTTATTGGTTCTGGACTGAAGCTGAATCCCAGAGCAGTTCAGTGAGATGCTGTGTGTGCTCAGCTTCCTAAGACATCAACATCTTAGCAATTATCTTAATGTGATGGTAAATTAAACATCAAGATTGGGTTAATGAGGTTGTTGTTTATGTAATGTTTGTTGTTGTCTTAAGGGATTTTGCAGATACCTTGAGAAGAATTTCAGTGACCTGAAAAAGAGAGGAGTTGTGATTGGGTTTGATGCTCGAATGAGTATTCTATGGAAGTACAAGTTCTCTCCTATTCTTCCAGTTTTCAGAAGTAATTTAAATTATAATTATTAGCTGAGTGCTGGTCTCTGAAAACAAGCAGAGAGAAGCTGTTAAACCCTTAAAAGAAGTTACTTTCCATATTTGATTTACAATTCAATTTATACACAGCTGCTGTTAAGTTCAAGTGTAACACTTAGTGCCATTGCAACAGCTACAAAAAAACCCCAAAGGTAGCCAATATTTGGTTAAACTTTGTGTGTGTTAGACATGGTTTTACATGCAGTGAAGGTATGTATACATACATGGATCCTAAAGTAGATCTTCTCACGGAAAAACCCACAACCTTGAATAACTGCAGCCTGGAGTGGTGATTTATCAGTGCTAAAGAGATGCCATTATTAAGAGTGAGATTTGAAAACTTGAAATGCTGGCCAGCTGTTTTCTTCCTCATGTGAGACCTATGACAGCTGAATAATTTCTCAAAACCTGCAATTCAAACTAATTGTGTTACCTTTTTGGAGTTGATTTTGATATTTTAAAAAGTACGTAAATGCTTCCAGGTATGCGATATTGATTTGAAGGTTTCTGATATTTCTTGGTATTTATTGGTTCTGGACTGAAGCTGAATCCCAGAGCAGTTCAGTGAGATGCTATGTGTGTTCAGCTTCCTAAAACATCAACATCTTAGCAATTATCTTAATGTGATGGTAAATTAAACATCAAGATTGGGTTAATGAGGTTGTTGTTTATGTAATGTTTGTTGTTGTCTTAAGGGATTTTGCAGATACCTTGAGAAGAATTTCAGTGACCTGAAAAAGAGAGGAGTTGTGATTGGGTTTGATGCTCGTGCTCATCTTTCCAGTGGGGGTAGTAGCAAAAGGTACTTCTTAGGTTTTGTGTGTAGTATTTTTGTGATCACCTTGTGTGATCCATGATGGATTTATATCTACTTCAATTGTTTTTTCTTTCTGTAAAGTGAATTAATGTGTGGGATTTACAATATTCTTACATACTGGTAATGCCAGAGCAATTCTTTGAGTTGTGCTTTGTCTATTGGGAATAATGAGGGAACACATTTAAATTGGGTCTGTACAATAATTGAGATATATTGGTAAGTGATGGCGTTTTTGTTGGGATTTTGTAATTGCATTAGAGTAGGAGGGAAAGCTGTGAATTCTAGGAAACTAATAGGCAAGAAAATTAATATATTCCCATGGTATCTTTTCTTCCTGTTTAGGTTTGCAAGACTTGCTGCCAATACCTTTATCAGTCAGGGAGTTCCAGTTTATCTGTTCTCTGATATAATACCAACTCCTTTTGTGGTAGGTTTTTTCTTATATCTTTTTATCTGCTTTAAATGTACACAAATTCCATCAGATACCTTGCATTACTTAAATTAAGGATAACTACACAAACCAGTTCTTACTTTTTAAGCTCTTCCTGCAGGGAGTCTTGTACTTACTTAGCTATTTATAGTTTACAACATCCATAGGAAAAGAAGGGAAAATGTAGAATGTCAGCAGATTGCTGTGGAGTCTGAAGTCTGAAACATACATTTGGCTGGATTTTTTTTTTTTTTTAGGGAATGAGGGGCAAGGGCAAGCATTGAATCCAAAATACCAAGTTGTTGGAGTGCAGTGATGTTTTGCCAGAAGGGTTGTTGGATTGTGTCCACGATGCCCCCATCAGAACACCAGGTGTCTCCAGAGCAACACAGAAAAGCCCTGCTCTGGGCCCTTGTCCTAAAAGCAATCATTTCTCCCTGTACCAGTTGCTCCAGTGAGCAGTGCAAACAGAACACAGTAGTATAAAGACTTGCTACATAGCATTCTTATACCAATACAATTTTTTTTAGATTTAGGGTCAAATTCTTCATAGTGCAGCTTAAAGTGGTGTTGCAAGAACTGCAGTTGATTGCATTTCACTATTAAATAAAGACCCAGGAGTAAACACAAATTGGACCTGTGTTCATGAATAATGCTTCATTTTTAATTCACTCCATCTGTTTTGAGCTAATTTATGAGAGCTCTCTCCAAAACAATTATCTTCTGAACCCTGATGGAGTAGCTGCTTCCCCAGGCTGCTCCCAAAAGACAGTGTGGATGAGACTGCTTGAGCTGCAAGTTCTCTGCCCCGTGCTGACTTGTGTCATTACCCCAACAGACTTGGCACCCTCTAAGGCCTCATGTACCTCAAGTCATTCCACAGTAAGGAACACTGTTCACAATCTGGAATCCTTCTAGAAAAACACTAGAGATTCAGAAAGCATCTGGAACAACATTAATAGCATATAAAGGGAAAAATGCACGAGAAAAAACAAGGGCTAAAGTTGTGCCACAGGAGTCTGGTGGAGCAAGTACTATTGAGGTTCTGCTTTAGGGAGTGCCTGTGTAGGAATCACATCTTGACTTTCTTTTCATACTGTGAAGTATTATATATGCATAAGAAGAAATAATATATAATATGTGACACACTCTACTTTAAGTAAATTTCTCTTGTTACAGCCATACACAGTAACTCATCTGAAGCTTTGTGCTGGAATTATGGTTACTGCTTCCCATAATCCAAAACAAGACAATGGTTACAAGGTATTTTAATGTGTTCTATTTTCTGGCTCTTTTTTTCCATGTAGAGAAACTAAATGCAATTGATATAGTTCCTATCATGGTATAGACTAAATTAATTGCAAATCTCTCTATCTCTACTATGTATTTAAAGCTAGTATCATGTTAAACTAATAATATAATTAAAATCTTCACTCTAGAAAGCAGCATGCCATTGTAATCTGCTATCCACTGAAAAAAACCACAGCAGAATTGCCTGTGCACCACTCATTCAGTAGCTTGGTAGTCATGTACAGACTGTTTCCAAAATACAAAAATGGAATTTTTCTCAGTAAGTGATTGGACATTGTTTTGTGTTTCATTATGGATCCTGATATCTTTTGATAAGATTAAACTGGGGTTTTTAATAGAATAAAGATGGGATGTGAGAAGAAACACTGAGAAGATGAACAGAATACTTTGGACATACCTAAGCCTAATTTGCTGTAATACTCTAGTGAATTTACTGCACCTTAACCAACAAAAAACATCACAAAACTGTCTTACAAGATTAATGATCAAATACTCACTAATCTATTTTTTATTTAGGTTTACTGGGAAAACGGTGCTCAGATCATTTCCCCTCATGACAAAGGAATTTCTCAGGCTATTGAGGAGAACCAAGAACCATGGCCTCAGGCTTGGGATGACAAACTGATTGACAGCAGCCCACTGCTTCATGATCCATATGCCATGGTCAATAAGGAGTATTTCAAAGACATACAGAAACAGTGCTTTTACAGGTGACTGATGTTAATTCCTTTAAGAAAAAGGATATTCCATCTAGTATGTTAGCAGGGCAGCTTAAATTACAACTCACTTGATGGAAGTGAGTATGGTCACAATCCTGCCACGACCCAGTTCTGCCTGTGCCTTTTTGTCATCTTTTGGGGTTGCGCTGGAAGCTGTGTGGTGGTGTCATGAGCCAGTTTATAAAACTGTCCTGGCAGAAGTCTAACCCAGCAAAGTGAGCAAATTTCTGATGATAGCTCCCTGTATTTTCATGGCCATGCGTCATCCAAGGGTCACAGCAAGACTGGGGCTGCTGGAGGTGAGCTGGCATGAACAGCCCACCAGCCTTTAAACAAGATTCTCAGAGACAGTGAGGCAGGTTGTTAAGCCAGTTCTGGACAAGAAGACCTTGGCTCTGTCATTCCATCCTTGCTTTTGCTCCTGGTAGCCTTGAGTGCCTTACAACAGCCTACTCCTATCACATGCTCAGTAAAATCTTTACTCAGCAAAATGAAGTGGATGTTTCTCTTGGTGAACAGTTAGAATTGATTTATGTAGTAGATGAGTATCAACCTTTTAGATCTGCTTATTTAATGTAGAAATTTTGACCACCAGTAACCATGTTCTGACTCTTGCTAAAAACAGTCAGGAGTTACTAGAAAGCTGGGCCTATTACACTGCGTTTTCAGAATTGGAATTAAATGTCTCCCTAGGAGTTTGCATGATTTTAGGTATGCCCAACGCTTTTTACTTCCTTAAAATGAGTGCTCAAATTGGGCAGGCTGTATTCTCAGGTTTTGGGAGTGGTTTAAATGCTAGAGTTGGGGATGAAGAGTTTCTTTAGTCAGTTGTATTTGTTTTTCGCTTGACTTCTTTGGGATGTGTAGACTGTACTGTCTTTATTTCTCCAGTGATTTGCACATACTAGGATATTGGATGCCAAGAGTGACTCATATTGTTGAAAAATTAGGCTAAGCCAATTTTCAAGCCATTGCTTTTAAAATCTGATCTCCTTTAATTTATTATTTTAACAGTGACATAAAATACTGTTTCCAAACATAGTCAGGTCTTCTATGTCCAAGTTTACTGTTAACCTATTTTATTTCAGGAATATAAACAAGGAAACAAACCTGAAATTTGTTCATACTTCTGTGCATGGCGTAGGACATAAATTTGTGCAGTTGGCATTCAAGGCATTTGACCTTAGCCCTCCTTTTGCTGTTCCGGAGCAGAAAGATCCTGATCCAGACTTTCCCACAGTGAAGTATCCAAATCCTGAAGAAGGCAAAGGTGTTCTGGTAAATAGATTTAATTTTTTTTTTTAATAGTTGTGTTGTCTTTCAGTGTTTTCCTTTTTGCCAGAAGTCACAGCTGTAGGTATTGGTGGAATGTCAATTTTTAATCTGTTTCATAGCCTTACATTTAGTGAAGAGTTAGCTGGTATCCTTTCATTGACATAACCCTCTTTGAACCAGTCAGTAGGTAATTAGTAGTAATTAGCTATAACTTTCAGCTACTTTGTTCTGTGCTCTAGCAGAATGGGCAGGATCTGCACATGGGACAAAGTGATAGTTAATTTTAAAATATAAAATAGCAATAAAAATCTTCTCATTTGTTTTTTGAAGGCTTGTACTCATTTGTTCTGACACCAGGAGGGGGCAGGAGAAGTCCTGATAGGTGGTTAGAGTTTCTGCTACTATTTCTGTTACACGTCATTATTGAAGGATCCTATTAAATTTAGATAGCTTTTAAGTTGGACTACAGAAGTGGAATGATGGAGGTAAAGTTAAATGTCCTGACTATGTTCTTCTGCTGCTAGGCTAGAAGTTTTCGAGTTTTTTGAGAGAGACATAATGATTTCAGGTGTTTGAGATTCAATAAATTGGGAAAATTACTTAAAACCTATAAAGAAAGTGAAAATATTATTTGGGAATATTAACACTCATCTGGTCCTGCTTGCCACGTTTCCAGACATTGTCTTTTGCTTTGGCTGAAAAAGATGGGGCAAGAATCATTTTAGCAAATGATCCTGATGCTGATCGACTGGCAGTGGCAGAGAAACAAGAGAGGTATGGTAATAAAATAATGCAAACCATTGACATTTTTTACTCCCAAGGTTAGGCTCATTTGGAGAATTCTTTCTACTTGTGTTGCACAGGAAGAATAGTCACAGTAATAACTTTTTTAATTGAAAACACACAGAAATGTGAGAAGACTGTATGAAGCAGACCACAGTAGAGGCAGGATATGAAATAATGATCAATATTAGACAGTGTACAGAACCCTGAATAAATAGTTGACATTTGCTGTAGTTTAGGCATACACAGAAGCATGTGAATTGTTGTCATTGTGCTATACTTTTTCAAAGGTAGGTTTTCAGTTAGATTTTTTCACGTACGACTGATAAACATTTTTTCACTCTTGGTTTATTAAAAAGTAACTTGGATTCAGGAGAATATCTATAGCTCCCTGATAATCTCTTGTTCTTTAGTATGAGTATTTTCTTTGTCAAATCCTGTTCAACCAAACATTTTACTAATCATTAGATGATTTGTGCTTCTCTTGCTCAGTTTCCCACATCTTTACACAATGTTGTGTATTTGCATTTCACCTTAAAGTTTTTCACACTTTGGTACTTCTTGCTGTAGTCGTTTGTACTCTGCCCTTCAAGAGCCACCTATATGTGCATTATTTGTCTTGCATACCCAGTCAAATAAGGCAGAAACAAGTCACAACAGGCAGACTTGTTCAGTCAGGGGCTTACCATAAATTGTTCATATTTGTGAAATGTAACCTATAGTTCTGACTCAATGTAGGTGTCCCCTGATTTCATGCCTTCCAATATCCTGTACTTCTGAAATTGTTTACATTTCTGTATTGTGGTTTTGTCTGACCAATAAAAGAAAGCTGAAGTTCAAGCACTTGGTATCGTATCTACAGATACTGGTGGTTTGGTACTTCTTGGTGTAGTCGTTTGTACTCTCCCCTTCAAGAACCACCTACATGTGCATTATTTGTCTTTGCATACCCAGTCAAATAAGGCAGAAACAAGTCACAACAGGCAGACTTGTTCAGTCAGGGGCTTACCATAAATTGTTCATATTTGTGAAATGTAACCTATAGTTCTGACTCAATGTAGCTGTCCCCTGATTTCATGCCTTCCGATATCCTGTACTTCTACAATTGTTTACATTTCTGTATTGTGGTTTTGTCTGACCAATAAAAGAAAGCTGAAGTTCAAGCACTTGGTATCGTATCTACAGATACTGGTGTTTCTTCTTTATCTACCTTGATAAAGCAGAAACTCATCTGAGCAGTTATAAACTGTAAATCATCACTAAAAATAAGCTTCAAGGTTTTCAGCTTAGAGAGGAGCAGAAAAAAAATCTGCTGGGCCAGCATATATGAATTCCCTGTGCATGAGAGCCAGAAGAGGGATGTAAAATTACGGCAACAGTCTTTGGTACCCCAGGGATGATATGGGCATCTGCTAGATGTCCTCAGTGGTTGTGGATGAATTAAATAGTTGAATCTGTATCAGTTAGACAAATTTCAAAAGTCCAGTTAAAGGAGACAGTGCAAATACCCATTTTGCTCAACAGTTAACCAAAAAAGCTAGCTTTAAAAGTGGCAGTATTTTCTTTGGGGTTTTGGGGTGCTTTTAAATTCATTAGCCTTATAGCATGAACTAAGGAGGTTTCTCTGCCTTTGGAAGAAGAATGGTCTTTTGTGGACACTGCTGTATCTTGGACAGTGTTAGTTGGAAGGTTCTTATTTCAGTGGTCTGTGTCTGCCTCAGTTGGCAATTCAGCATTGACAAAAAGGTATAAAGAGTTTCAGATGATGCTAGTTATGATGGGTTAAAACAAGAAGGCAAAATCACTCATGCTTTTTGTCTGAAAACTTTGAGCTACCAGAAACTTGAAGAGGGGTGTTAGTTTATTGCATCCGTTACCAGTGAGAGCGTGGTGCTCTCATTCTGCTGTCTCTACGCTTGTTGTTTAGCCAGTCTTAGTTGTCTCCTAACTTCCAGTCCTGTGTCTTGTCAGACTTCTGCTGTAGCTTTTCATACACTAATCAAATAGTAATATAGGCTTCTACAGTATCTGTACTTCTTCTTTGACAGAACCTCCTGTAGAGCACACTCTCTCAGCACTCTTACACTAAGTTGCTGCTGTGCATTGCTTTGTGCCTGTTGGCATCAATAAATGCAGGAGACTGAGTCTGCTTCTCTTTGACAACAGGTACTGTTTCTGTAGGTCTTGGTTTTGTCAGTCTGGAAGTGTCTCTGTCCCCTTTTGTGACTGGGAATTTTTTTTGCAATTTTGACATTTGTCTTTCTTTTTTTCTTCATTTTTTCCTGTTCTAGCAACACATCAATATTAATCTTTTCTACTCATTTAAGATTTTTTTCCAATCTTCCCAATAACTAATTGATGTATTTGTGATTAAATTAAAAGCATTTGTCACTAGGTCAACTAAAAATACTGATCACTTGAGAACTGGTTTTTTGTGTCTCTTAGTCACTTGTCTTAGTCACTGAGTTTATCATTTGTATGCTGAACATTTTTGTTCTTAAAATATGTTTCATTTTTGCATAACTGCAAAAGCTTATGTGTATGATGGAGAAGAAAGGTAACAGTTTCAGAATACTTTGGGGGAGGAATTTTTTTGTTTGTTCATTATGAACACGTGATACCTTGCTACTATTACATGGAATTCCAAGGCAGTGATCTATTTGTTAATATTCATTTATAGAAGAACCAATAGATTCTATTTACCCTCCCATATTATCCTTTGATTTCATGTACTTTCTAATATTTTTTTGCCTGTAGTGGTGAATGGAAAGTGTTTTCTGGAAATGAACTAGGAGCTCTTTTAGGCTGGTGGATCTTCACTTGCTGGAAAAATAACAGTAGGGATACTCGTGCCATTAAAGATGTCTACATGTTATCCAGTACTGTTTCTTCCAAAATCCTGAGAGCAATTGCACTAAAGGAAGGTTTTCACTTTGAGGTAAGCAACATGTTACACATTATTCCATGTGCTTTTAGTATCTTTCCTACAAAGTGTCATATGTTCATAAAACATTGCTTTTCTTTTTAATGCCTTTGATTTCTCCTCACTGCTGTAGGAAACTCTGACAGGTTTCAAGTGGATGGGCAACCGTGCCAAACAGCTCATGGACCAAGGGAAAGCTGTTCTTTTTGCATTTGAGGAGGCTATAGGTAAGAGAAGAATGTTATGTTTTCATATCTTGCAAAATAGTCAAAATAGAACTATTGCAAAAAGTGACAGAATTGCAGAGAGTCACAGAAGGGGTGAGGTTGGAAGGGACTGTTGGACATTTTGTCCAATCTTCCTGCTCAAGCAGGGTGTCCTAGTGCATGTTACACAGGATTGGACCCAGATGGTTCTTTAATGTCTCCAGGGAAGGATATTCTACAATTTCTCTGGACAGCCTTTGCCAGTGCTCTGTTAGTGTCCCAGTAATGAAGTAAAATGTAAAAAACTAAAAATGGCAACAAGAGGGTGTCTTCAATGCAATGGGTGTATTTCCAGTGGGTTACAGATAATTATCTATTTGGCTAATTTATACTAGTTTTTAATACCTTTGTATCTCTGCTTAGCACAAAGTTTGTGAGCTAGAAGTGTATATCTACAGCATGGCTCTAGCATGGCTATGCAGATTTGTACTCCAAATTCTGCATAAAGTTCTTTTACCAAAAGGAAACAAATGCCTTTTTTTCAGACATGAACTTGAGCTTTTTTACCTGACAGATTTAAGCTCAGTGTAAATGAGAATAAAATAAAGTAAAAACTACCCCAAATTACATTTGGGAACTGGAAAGCCATGGTTGAAAGTCACAAATGAAAGTTATGAATTCATGAGGAGGAAATTGTAAAGCTCTAATGCTCTTTAAGTATCTCAATACGTGAAAACCAGAGAAAATGTGGCTAATTTCACACATAGTTATCAGTGTTACCTTACACCATTGAATAAGGTAATCACATGTGAGACAATGCTATACTTGCATTGTTCCTGCAGTGTGGCATTTCTTTCTAGAAAGCTCCTTAAGGACCTGGGAGCATGTAGCACTGATATGATGATGATGATGATATGATAAAACTCTGTCTTGAAATTCCATTGAATACCTTGCTTATTAAAATTAACAGTGATTAGAAGATAGCTTTTTTTTCTGCTATTGGTTTGACTCTAAAATGTCTGTACTATGGTAACGTGCATTTCTCCTTTGCAAGATGTTTGGCTAACCTTCCCTCCTCTTCCTATTTCCTATTAAAAATGTGTCTAATTATAACTAATGTTCCTTGTTTAGGGTATATGTGCTGTCCTGCTGTTCTGGATAAAGATGGTGTCAGTGCTGCTGTTATAACTGCAGAGATGGCCAGCTTTTTGGCAACCAGGAATTTATCTTTGTCTCAGCAGCTGAAAGCTGTCTATGATGAGTGAGTTCAATTTTAATTTTTTATTTTTCAGATTTTCTCAATTCCACATACTGGGGTTAATAGGGACTCAATGGCAACCTATAGTTTATAAAGAAATAAAATGTGAATTATTGTACTATTAAGACAGTTCTGTAATAGTAATCTTCAGAAAGTGTTCCTGCCTTGTGGACATGAATATATTTATGACTTTGTTTTGTGTTGTTTTGAGGTATTTTAAATATAATAATAACTACCTTACTAATTCTCTATTAGTAATGAGATCTTTGTGGTGCTTTTCTTCACTTGCCCAAAAGGTATTTTTTATTTTGGGAAGTTCTGTACTTGGGTCCTTTTACAGAAGCTTGGCCAGCTGTATTGCTGAGGTGTAGAGATTATAGTGCTTCTTGCTGCTTAAAAGAGCCAGACACTCAAAAATACTAATGGCTGAATGGGTCTAAGTAGCTCTGGCTTATTTATGCTCTACATAGAAGCCAGCTTCTGTTCTTGCAGGGCTACTTATGATTAAATTCATTCTAGTTGGCTCTAAAGTTAGGCTTTTTATTGTATTAATCTGTCTCCTTTTTTTGATAGATTATTGTTGTTGAGTTTTGGTTCTCCTTTTCTCTTTCTGCTCGTGATTAATGAGATTTGAGCTGATTATGCAGAAGGGCTGTGACTGGCCATTACTCTTGGCTGTATACAGCTGGGTATCCCTCTGAGGCACTGCTTTTCTTTTGTTCTTTTTTAATGGGTTCAAAGAAATCAATAGCAAAGATGAATATTGGATTTCATAAGGCAGGGAGTGATTTTTGTGGAGGTTTTGGGTTGTTTGTTTTAGAGGAGGGAGCAGCACAGGCTGTTTGATACTCTCCAGCTCTTCACGTCTCATACACACTAACAAGGGAGTGTGGAACCTGCAAGAGACTCATGGAAAACTCCAGCCTTTGTGCTGCTTGTTTTGCCAGTCCTGAGTTCTCATTTGTGTGCAGCACTAGCCATGCTTGTTTCATTGTCTCTTTAGGAAGGAATCAAGTGCCAAAGACTTGCTTACACTGCATAGATAAATTGTGTGATATAAAAGCGTGAAAGAGGAATTCATACCTCGAGCAGCAAATGCAGCATCTGATGTGAGAATTCACTTAAATGCTGGTAGCTGGAAGTGCATATTCAAGAATTGAATATTCAAGCTCTGGCTTGAGGTTTTTTTATTATTTTTTTAAATACTAATACAGTAAACACCTGCTTCAGGTTGACCTCAGTATATTTGACTGAGTAGAATTGTGCTGTGCCACAGTGCTGCTGTGTACATAGGCACTGAAGAGGACTCAGAGCTGCTTTAGCATAAAAGCAGACTGTAAGATGTCACTGCACATAGTCACTCTTTGTGGCAAAGCTACAGATAGAGGGAAGGATACAAATCTGACCTCTTGAACTGTTGTTTGATAATGAGCTGGAAGGAGGGTTCTTGGTTTTTTTTGGGAGGTTGTTTTGTATGTGTTTGATTTTTGTTTGTGGCTGATAATAGAATTGCAGTTTTCTACTTCTTAATACTTTACTTTTTTGTTAGATTTGCCTTGTGAGTTACAGCTGAAGCAGAAGAAACTCTATTTTGTGCTTTAGAAATGTAGAAGGGGAATCTGTCTCGTAGTAAATGCAGATCAGAAAAAGGACATGGTCCTAATAGGCTTACCACTTCTTTCAGATACAGGATAGGTTTTGTTAATTCCCTTAATGAATTCTTAAGACTAATTTAACTACTGTTAACCTTCAAGATATCCATTTAGGTCTAAACATGATCCTATTTAAGATTTAGATTTCTAGCTTGAACATCCTAGTACTAATGAAGTTTCTGCTCCTCAGATTTTCACTGCCGTCAGGGATATTTATCAAGTCTTGATCTGTAGCAAGAGCTCACTGGAACAACCAGCCCAGGCTTGTATGTTTCTCAACAATATGATATTTTGAAAAGTCAGTGTTACTGGGTCATTTGTCTTTGCATCACATTACCTGGCAGCAAACAGGTAGAGAGACAATGTTCAGAATAGTTTGGTTTAGTAAAAACATTTTAATGGGAGAGTAGAAGTGTGATTGGAAAAACCAGTCTGGAATTTGTTTTACTTAGAAAACGTCAGCTGAAATCCACTCAAAGAAGTTATTAGATGTAATCTCTTCCCTTCCTATGGTGGTTAGAGCACTTCAAGGCAATAATGGGATCCTTTTTTCTTCTGGTGTTGCTGTAAACTTTCTCGGTTTTCATCATTAAAATAAAATACATCTGCAGAGAAGTTTATCTGAAGTATGTAATATGGGATAATTAAGCTGCTTGGACCTTTTTAAAATTTTAAGGGCAAGAACTAATGCTTCAGTTGGGTGAGCGTGAATACAGTGTTGCTTTTTGGAAGGTTGTGTAATGTGTCTGGTGTACAACTCTTAGGACATTGCTTCCTGGATTCACTAATATTGCATCTTCACAGATACGGCTTCCATATTACCAAAGCTTCATATTTCATCTGCCATGATCCTAAAGTTATTCAACAGCTTTTTGACAACCTTAGAAATTTTGATGGAAAAAACACATACCCAAAATCTTGTGGTAGATTTAAAGTTTCTGGAATAAGGGATCTAACTACTGGATATGACAGCAGCCAGCCAGATCAAAAGGCTGTAAGTATCTTTCTAAATTACCTGTAAATCATATATGATGTATATACATAAAACATTCTGTGGAGAAACACAAAACATATTTACATGCTGAGTCATAAAATAACTTAGATTGGTGACGATTGTTATGCCTTGGTGAGAGGAAGTGAAGCCAAGGCAGTGTTGGGTTTTTTGTTAGGTTTTGTGGTGTTTTTCTCTCCAAGATGACAGTTTGTGCAGGGTAGTAAGAGCATCTTGCTGCCTTGCTACAGCAATCTGCATTGTTTTCTTGGGAGTGCAAGTTAAACTGTTTATTATGATATGGCTTTGGATTCTAAGTTTCTCCAAAATTTCCATTTCCTTTCCTCCTGGGAAATGCCATGACAGCTCAACTTCTATTAGCAGTACAAAATTGTCACGATTTGAAATGAGCTACCTAGCAGTGATGTAGTTCTGCCAGATTCCAGGCTGAGGGCAAGGCTGTCCTTGTGGTCTCAAGACCATAATGTTGAAGAAAACAGAACTAAACTATAATTTTAGCTGATGCTTTTGTCATACTATCTAACATCAAATCATGGGTTTATATATAGCCTCTTTCTATTTTTTTTTTAATATTCTTAATATTTCTAGATCCTTCCTACTAGTAAAAGCAGCCAAATGATAACATTCACTTTTGCTAATGGAGGAGTGGCCACAATGAGAACCAGTGGGACGGAACCAAAGATCAAATACTATTCTGAACTTTGTGCACCCCCTGGAAACAGGTATTGTCACTTACAGCAGTACAGTTGGTGTAACAGGGTCTCTGTGGCTTTTTGGTATTGTTTTAGAGAAACAAGAGCTCTTCATGGTCAAATAATATTACTAAAGTCATTTTATAGAATGTATTTGTATAAAGCTTCAACTCTGCAAAATTTGTTGACACATTCTTGTCACTGAAATTTCTTTGAACTTGGTTTTACATTCAGTGAAAATGTATCAGGAAAAGCATTCCACCTTAAATAAATGCAAATATTTTCACCCTTTTTTTTACATACAAAGTTGCTTTAAAAATATTTAATCAAATATAAAGTGTTCTAATATATTTCAGACCCTTTTATGTTTATCAATTATATCCTTAACCAGTAGCCTAGGAAATCATACAATTTAAAGATAACAATTAACTTATATAATGAAAGTAATATTTTTTCACAGATGAAAAGTCATCTAAGAACACTGCTACAGGTATAAAAATTACACTTCTAGTTACCTACATTTAGTAATAGAGGATCTTCTGAACTCAAATTGGCCATACTACTTTAGATTATGTTGTGGAGTTGTGTTTCTTCATAGTCTTCATGCATATCAGTTGAAAGTGAACATAACTGAATTGCCATAAGAAATCAAATGTATAGACTTCTAGCATTAATAGAAAATGTTTGCCTAAAGCAATGCAACAGATTTTAAAATTCCTCACACTAAAACTATATGTTTCAGCTTTTCCATTGTTTCACTGTTTTCTGTGTTTGTGTGATTTTTGTTTTCCAGTGATGTTGAACAGCTGAAGAAGGAACTAGATGAATTGGTCAACGCTCTTGAAAAACACTTCTTTCAACCAGAGAAAAACAAGCTGCAACGGAAGACTGAGTAAAATAGCAAAATTACTACCTTGATTGGCTTTTGCAGAATTAGAAGTGCATTATTTAAGAAGTTAAGGATTTTTAGGACCAAACATCTGAGAACTCTGACTATAAAGACTTCTGCTTTTAAGAGTTTTTTTGGGTACTCTTGGCTCTAGTATCTTATTTTGGAAGGAAAGTAGTACCTTTTCTCTTAATGGACCAAAAATCCCAATAAGTTGACGTAAAAGCTTTATGAACTAAAAGTTGACTGCAAATGTATTTCAATCAAAACTTGTTTTAATTAAATATAAGTAATATTATATCTGAAACAGACTGTTTTGTGGTGTCTTATTTGTTTTGTGTGCATATAATCTGATAACACTATGCAACTTTGTCTACGTTTAGATTTGCAAAGGAAGTTCTTCTGTTAACAGGAAGTATTTAAAGCCTGTGGTGAGACTTTGACCAACTTGGGGCAGATGATTCAGAAGTAGTGATCTTTCTTAGGGATTTTGGCCCAAAGAAACAAGAAAGTCACAGCAAATTTGTTCAATATCTGTTTGCTGTGGGACTATATATAATATTCCAGGCTAGGGATACAAATGTACTAAAATGTCTTTGAATACTATACAGCACCTTTTTTTGCCTCACTGAACTAAGTATAATTAGTTCAATGCATAGCCTAGTTTTGGAGCCTCTCACACTGTGCTGCCATGACTTGGTCATGTCTAATTTAGAGCAGAAGTTTCAATTTCATTGCCTACTCTTGTCTGTGCTGGCAAAGCCTGAGGGGGTTTTTTTCAGGTTGCCAGTTGACTTTAATATGGGGCTTTTCTGCATTTTCAGTATTTGCTTTGGATATCAGTGTAGCAGTAATAGTCACAACCACAGCTACATACTTCTTATAAATGCAAAACTTCTAAGCTTGATTATCCTCCCAGAATTTAAGTCTTCCATGCTTGTTATTTTCAGTGCAACTTGAAGATTGCAGCAGTTGTGCAGCTGGATACGGGGAGGCAGCCCTGGGAGAGGTGGAAGGAGAGGAAGTTTTACAGAGTCAGATGTACTGCAGGTCATGTGCAGGCCTGTGAGAGGCCTCAGAAATGAGTCTGGGGCTGCTTCAGGGATCTTTGGTAGTTTATGACACCTTCTAAGACATGACAGCAGCCTCTCAAGTCAACGTAGTTGAGTGAATTATGCTCCATCGGAAGGAATTAATACCTTCAAGCCTCCATGTGTGTGTCCCAGTACTTTTCTGCAGGGGAATTTTCATGCCTGAGCTGGTTATGTAAGGGGGGACATTGGCAGGATAAAAAGCACTATCCCACCACAAAGGATCTGCTTCTTACTGGCTTCCTCCTTGCTCGAAAGCACAGACAGAGGAAGTTTTCATGCCTGAGCCAGTTCTGTAAGGGGGGGACACTGGCAGGATAAAAAGCACTATCCCACCACAAAGGATCTGCTTCTTACTGGCTTCCTCCTTGCTCGAAAGCACAGACAGAGGAATGGCTCTTCAGGAGGCAGGCTGGGGCAGTGCCTTCAATTTGGGCATTGATGAGCTACACGCAGGGCTGGAGAAGCTTTGTGGGTCTGCACAAGCCTGCAGCCTTGGGCTCCAACAGGGGAGGTGATTCTCTCCCTCCACTGTGCTCTTGTGAAACCCCTCTGGGAGTACTGCATCCCACCACAAGAACGATGTGAAGCTGTTAAAGCATGTGCAGAGGAAGGTCATGAAAACAGTCAGAGGTTTAGAGTACCTGTGCTGGGAAAAAAGGCTGAGAGGGCTGGGGTTGCTCAGCCTGTACAAGAGGCTGTGAGATCTTTCAATATATAAAGGGGGCTTATAAGAAACATATTTTTTACCAGGGACTGTAGTGACAGACAAGGGGAAACAGTTTTAAAGTGAAAGAGAGTAGATTTAATTGGACACAAGGAAAGATTTATTTTTTTTATACCGAGTGGGGTGAGACATGGGAACAAGTTGCCCAGCAAAGTTGTAGGATGCCTGAAAAGTGTTCAAAGCCAGGTTGGATACAGATTTGAGCAATCTGGTCCAGTGGAAGGTGTCCCAGCTTCATGTAGGGAAGTTGAACTAGGTGATTTTTAAAGGGGACCATCACACCAAAACCATTCCATAATCCCTTTTACTTTCCTTTTTATTGGGAGAGCTCACGTTTCTTTTGGTGCAGAATATAAAGGATGCTTTACTGAATTCATGGGGAAGGCCTGAAGATGGAGGATTACAGGTCCTGAATTTTTTATGTATTTATCTTAACATCTCCACAGGCTAGTGAGACATATTTTACATGTGCTTTTATATGCCAAACCTGGATTTGGATTTTGCTAATGTTAGAAGTTTGGAAGTGAGACCTGAAATGCGCTCCTGTATACTGAAACATCCTTAGGATTGCTTTAGAGCATCCTCACAAACAGTACAGACATAGGATAATGACCTAATCTTTATAATTTTGTCTTCCTAGGTCAGGGAATTTACTTGGTCTGTTCCTTTCTCTATCCTAGACACAAGTTCACAACTTCAGGGGGGCGGGGCATGACAAAAAAAACAGCCAAACCCACAGCGGTTTATCAAACTGCTTGAGCAATTACAACAATCTACAAAATTACAAGAGAAAAGTTGTTATTGCTAAAGTCTTTACTAACCTTGTCTTGCATCAGAGAAAGAGGATCTAGAACTGAAATAAAGAATCAAAACAAAGGCAGCAAGAGTATAACAGAGAAGTAAATATTGCAGGACAGAAGGGGTGTTAAGCTACAGTTTCTTCAGAGCTGGTCTAAGTCTTTCACTAAAGTGTTGTGTAAGATAATGAAGCCTACTTAGACATTGTTAGTCCCAAGACAGATATTAAAACACAGACAAATGTAATTTGTAAAAAATCAGCCTTGAACTGGGAGCAGGTGCACTAGTATAGTATCCAGAAATCGGAATTGCCATGACTGGAATAAAGAGTGCTTGCAGCCCAGACTGAACTTGGGTGTATGGGAATTCTTGGCTGTTTCTAGAGAAAGACAGATCCCTACATTACCAAAAATATGTAAAATTAGTCTGATTTTTATAACAGATGGAAACACAATTCCAGTGACAGTTATAAATATTGTTCCTGTAGGGGATCAGGCCTATGGGGCTAGAGGGAGAGACAGAGAAAAATTAGCATAGTACTCAAAACTCTGCCAAAATAAAATCCAAAAGCAATCATGCTTTAAGAATAGACCAATGGACTTGATTTGAAGGTTATTCATTTTTTTACAAGTCACAGTATCAAAAAATTTACTGAATAAATTAAAATTCAGAGATGGATTTGAACAGTTTGGCTGGAAGGAAGTAAATACATTTCATCTAAGTACTATGAACTTAGTCCACAGCATATTATCTAAAAGTATTGTTATGATAGTCAAGTATTGAGTTGCAGAAGGATTTATTTAATAATTTTGCTGTATACAACAAATCATTCAGGATAACTGGAATTAATTCTAAGAAGCTTTATTATATAAGCAATTTCCATTTTGTACAATTTGTGCTTAAATATGTAACTGATTCACCTACAAAGTTTCTGTAAATAAAGTTTTTCTCCTTGCTAATCCTTTTAAAAATTCCAGTGGTCATGGGTTTTGTTTTCACGCACCACCAACAAGCAAATCTTATGTCCTTGATTAACAATCACTGTGAATAGCAATGTTAAAATGATATTAAATTAACAGTTGTTAACCACCAACATAAGTATTAACAAGTTTGGGGATTTTTAGGATTCTGATGCTGAAGGCATCTGGATGCCATATGTATATCAAATTAATTGTAAATAAAAATAATCACAGTAAAACGGTTTCCTGTCTCTAAGTACAAAACTAATCAAAAGTAATTAAGCTGAATTGCTTTCCTCCCCAGGGCATTTTTGCACTATGTAAGATGTACATTCATCATGGTATTAGTATTTCTGATCAACTTCCAAGTAGAAGCCAACATCACTCTGCTGTATAGCAATTGCCAAGTAACTGAAATGAGGTCATGCACCGTCAGAACATTGTGAATAATGGGATGACACACTATTAAACTCTCCAATTATATCCTAACACCCACCTAAATAAACTGTAATATAGATGATTGCATAGAAACAGCAGCTTCCAAACAAAAAGGATGAGCTTAAAATACATAAACAAGTCACTTTCAAAAGTATGTATGGGAATGAAAGAGAGAGTGGATTAACCATGACATCTGAAATGCTCAAAAATACAGAGACAGCAGCAGGCAGGATCTGTTACAGTAGCTCAACTCCTTCTTGACTACTCATCAGTGATAATAGAAAGCCTCTTGTCTACAAAGATAATCACTAATTAATGTCACTGGCATGTATTCCTACAGCATATGCAGTAGGTAAATGTGCTATAATAACAGATGCAAATTTTGTTTTTGAATTGAGGTTATATATAAATAGTATCTGAAGATATAATGTCATTGGATAAGAATGTAGTAAATGTTGCAAAACAGTTAGCAACATCCCTTAATAATGTACTAAACAAATTTACATGACAGAAGTCACAAAAAAAGACTGTTTTACTTAATAACAATAGAAAATCATCATTATGGGTAACATAGAGGGAAAAGCACAGAAGCTTACAAGGCAACTGAAACACAATGTAGGTGCCTGCACAATCCAAAAACATTACTGCTCAGCTGCTGCCCAGCTATGGAGCAACTTGAACTCTGAAAGCATCTTGGGTGGAAACTTCCTGTTTGCTTTGTGGTACTTCAAAGGGTACAGCACCAAATTCTGCCCTGACTCATGGCCTGGCACATTCAGCCTAAACTTATATTGCTCTACAATCCTACCCCAGCTGGGACCAAGTGAGTAGACACCTCTGGTTCTTAACCTACAAAAGAAGCTTCATTACCCATGTGTTCTCACAGAGTGCTTCTTACAAGCCTGTATATTCAGGTTCTGTACAAAAGGCAGTGGTGGGGTTTTCCTTGCATTTTTTTTTTTAGAACATGACTGGACAAAGAGAAAATGGTTAAACTGGTGTTATTTTTACATCATGTTTGCAAGATGTGGAAAGCACAGCTTGATTTTCCTCCTCAGTCTGAGGAAGTTAATGTGGTAGTATATGCTTTAGTTAACAGGCTACTGTGAAGAAAATCTAACCTGTGAAGGAAAAAAGAATAGAGAACTACTTTTTCAGAAAATAGAAAATTATTAGAAAGTCTGGTGCTCATAGCTTTCACATGAATACTGGGATCCCAGTCCCTGGAACACATAAAGGTGCTTAATTTTTAGGGATTGGAACATAAACCCCTCATTATGTTCTTTTTTATTGTCCCTATTTAAGTAACAGTTTCATCAGGAAGCAGAGAAAGAATGCTGTCCAAAGTAGCCTGAAAGGTGATGACTAGGTAATATTCACTGCAGGCAGGCTGAACATTCTGGGGGTTGATTTCTTTCCCAGTATCAAAGAGGAGAAGAAAGTATTTCTAATTGTGATACTCTAGTATTGACTTCTGTTGTTGTTCAAGGATTTTCCAAAAAGCAAGAAACAGTCCTTCTCTGTTTCATTAATTTTTTTGATTAAATTTTCATTACTTTTTTTTTTTTTTTGAAAGGCAACAGTGAAGCAGTAAAAAAAGTCTTCCTACGATCATTGGCTGATAATGTGGGAATGCATGAGCCTCGGCTGAAGTGCTGGGGCTGTCTGGGTGGGAATTGCAGTTCACCTTCTGCTAGAGCATGGTTACCAGAGGCATACAATGCTCAGACAGGCTTAAAATGAGCAAAAAGGCATTCTTGACTCAGTACTGATATTGGGTAATATCTGGAGTAACAGCATTGTCCTTAGCTGTGATGTTTTAAAAATGAAGACAGGTACTGATTGCAAGGAAATGGCATTCCTCTTTCCAAGGACCATAAAGGTGACACCGAAAATCAAGAGGCACTTGTACCTATTCCCATGTCTGAAGTGGAAGCAGCAACCGTGACCTGAGCACAGACTGGGAACAAGATCTTTGGGTGAGCTGCTACTTACACACCTCAATTCACTTACCAGTGAAGTGGTAATTTACTGTGCCAGGAAGTACACCCAGATGCCAAAGGTCACGGAGGCACAATGGATTTTGGATCTACATGAGTATCTACACTTTGCAAGTAGGGGATGTGCTTGAATACCAAAATCTGACTTGTTTTTCATAATCTGGGGCAATGCTGTGCTTGCATTTAACTGCTTGACTGTTTCCCTCACAGCAACAGGGCAGATTTCCTGTAAAAAGCTCTGATTCTACAAACGTGCACAGGATCAAAAGTAAGAAAATCAGTGGTCTTACTGCCAAGAAGTAGCAGTTGAAATTGAAAATTAATTGAGTGCAGAAGTGGTTTGCACAATGGGAATGCAGGATGCCTTAATCTTCTCCACTTGCAGAGAAGTATAACTAAGCATTTTCATTTCTGGCAACTGGAAAACCAACTAATATCTACACTTATAATGATTTTATGCATATGCAAGTGTGGTTTCTTTGAGGAAACTAACGAGGTGACTCAGGTAAGTTCTCAAAAGGCTGCTCTGCGGCCAGGGCTGGGCCCAAAGCCAGTGAGGACTCGACCGCTTCAGAGCTCTCGAGCCGGGCTAGCTCCAGTTTTGTGAGCAGGCTTCGCTCGCCACTTCGGCTGACCCCGCCATCCGCCCCGGCTCACTACCGCAAGGCGACAACGACACGTTTGCCGCGGGAGACCAGAGGCTGTGCCAGAGACGGGCCAGCGTCGCCGAAAGTAGGCTTCGAGAGGAGCTTCACGGGCGAGCGGAGGAGGCTTCAGCTGCCCGCTGTCGCGACATGGGCGCCTCCCTGTCGCCGGCTGCCCGCCGTCTCTGCCGGGGCCCGTGCCGTCCGCCCTCCTGGGGCCGGGACCCACCGCCTGTTGCTATTTTCGCCCGCGCTGGCGAGCGGCCCGGCCGGGTGTGCGGTGCGGCTCCCTCCTCGTCCCGGCCCGCCGGCAGGTAGGGGCGGGCTGGGCAGCGGGCAGGGCAGGAGGCGGCCTGCGGGCAGCCGCTGCCCGCCGAGGGCACTTCCCTGCGGCGAGCACATCCTGCGGCGGTAAGCGGCGCCCGGGCACCCCCGGCCCCAGGTCGGTCAGGGGGCGGCGGTGGGGCCCGCCGTGCCCCCACTGTGGGCCGGCCCGGGGCAGCGGAGCCGGCGGGGCCGAGCAGCGTTTTGGGAGGGTGGGGGGAAGGAGGAAGAGCAGCTCTGGGCGCAGAGGAAGTGAAGAGTTGTGGTGAGGAGTGCGGCACCCGCCGCGGCGGCCCGTGCCGGCAGCCGCGCTGCGAGGGAGGAGCAGCGTCCGGCGCCGGGCGGGCCCGTGCCCGCGGCGGGAAGGGCGGGCTGCGCGCTCCCGGCGGGTCCCACGCCGCTCCTAGCGGGGCTCCCGGCGAAGGCGCAGCTCTGGCTGTGGGAACAGCGGTGCTGCGGGACGGGGCGGCCGGGCGGGAGCGCAGCGCGGACGGGGGCGCCGGTGCCGCTGTTCTGGGAGTGTTGGCTCCTCATCAGAATAACCAAAAGACCGGCTTGAATTTAATCTGTCAGTGACCTGAGGTGCCTTTAGTTCGTTTTCTTTCTTGTCTGCGGTTTCCTCGCCCGTCTATGCCAAATCGGTGGGTATAACTCCTCCCAGACCCCGCTCCGTCTGGGAGCAGCCGAGCGGCTGTTCCCGGGAAAACGGGAACCTTTCCTGCCGGGCACGGCCCGCTGTAACTTTGAGTCTGCCCACGGCGGCGCAGTGTTCTTATGGCCCTTTAAATTCGCCAGCTGAGCCGACCGGGGAATGATCTCTTGAAACTGCGTTCACGAGAGGTATGAAACGAATGTGGTTATTTATAGCGCAGTTCGAAAAGATTGAGGCCTTTGTGTGCTGTGTTTTATTTGGGAGGGAGGCTAACGTGGCAGATCTGCTGTAGGAACCTTTAGTAGTGCAGATGGTGGGATTTGTGTCTGCGTTAAGCCCAGAGATTGAATGGAACATTGTGGGTCAAAATTAATAAATCATACATTTTCTGAATAGCGAATACCTCTGAGCTGATACATATGACTATACTTTCAACACTCTTAAGGGCTGAAATAGAAATTTGTCACGAGTTATTATATAGGAATGCTGAAAATCATGGGTAATACACAAAAGTAGAAATGTTTGCAGGTGAGAAAAACGACAGGATGGAAGGAAAGTGAAACACATTCAGTGATATGTAGATGACTTGACACTTTTTCACTTTAATTTGGTTAGCTGCAAAGTTGAATGCAGGCATTTTGGCTGTGGATATGCAATTGAATAAAAATGAATGGTATTCATAATGTAATTTACCTAGCAAGCTTTATTTTACAAATATTTTTTTTCTCTTTTTTTTAATGCATTACATTCATAAAACAGCACAATATTTTCTTCAGGTCTGTAGCTGCGTCAGGAGACTTCAATCATCAACATATTAGTTTCTGTGGACTTGATTAAGGAAATGGCAACAGGTGTTAAGGGCAGGAACAGTCAGCTATTTTCTTCATTTGATAGTTGATTATAAATGTGTATATTTGTAATCAAGAACATACTACCATTTTGTTGCTTTTTTAAAATTAATAGCCTATTTATAAAACATACTTGAGGAGTGATATAAATGCTGGCTGTACTGCTAAATATTTTAGGTGTGTTTATTACTGGAACTAGTACCAGAGTATATGGTTATGTTATTCAGCACCCAGTCTGGAGTTGCTAACAAAATTTAAACATTAAGTCTTTTAAAAGTCAGCATTTAATGAAAAAATAATGGAAATTAAAACTAATTTCTGAGGCAAATTGGTTTCTGGACCTGTGCATGCTTTTGGCCACAGCAAACTATAGCTTCAGAGGGAAACAGCAGATAATAAGTAGCTATGAGATAAAAAGAATGCCCTTGCAACAAGAGGGGTGTGTCACTCCAAGTGCCCATTTGAATTAAATAAAAAAACTTTTTGGACACTGTTCTCAGCAGTGACCGTGTGGTGACATACTTAATATATATTCTCACTTGTTTTTTTCTATATATCCTGTCGGGTGGATAGAGAAATCTGTCAGCTTGAGCAAAGACAATGTAAATTTCAGTTAGGGATCAGAAAGAGAGGGAGACAAGTGGTATTTAGTTCTGGCTAGTGTTCCAGAATTCTGGCTGCAGGCCAGGGCTCCTCATAATCCTTAAGTAGTATGATATTTCTGCTAAAATAATCAGTGGTGAAGTGCAGTCAGTACCGGTGCCTCTGGTTCCATTTGTCAACAGGGTTCAGTGCTAATGCCATGCAGAGAAGAGCTGAACAAATTTGTGCTATTTAAGACCAGCTGTTTTTCATAAGAGCTTGCTGTATGGTTGCATTTTTTGCTTAGCTTCTTGAAGGGGAGGAAAACTGACTTACAGAAACTTACAGAAACTAAAGCTGCTGTCATGTCCTGAGCCTGATGTGGAGTAACTGTGCAGTTGTGTCTCAGAAGAACTGCAAAGGTCGAGGATGATGGCATCTTTCTTTTCAGCTCCCAGGTCAAACCCCTCATTTATTCATTGCTGTGTGAAAGCCCTGACTGCTTCATTGCATGACACATCTTCCAAGCTCGCGAGTTCTGCTGTGAGTCCCAGCACTCCAACTGCTACCAAAGCAGGGAAGGAACTGGAGGAGGGTGAAGTCTGCAGTTACCAATGTTCTGAGCAACAGTTTAAAACTTTTGGCTGCATGTCTGTATTGAACTCAGTCCAGTTGAAAAGAAAGGACAAAAGAAGGATAACACTTCACCACTGGCAAAGTTTCTGCTTTTTTTTTTTTTTTTTTTTTTTTTTTTTTTTTTTGTGGTGGGGTGGTGTTCTTTTGCTTTAGAACATTCTATTTCCTCTCTTTTTTTCTGTATTAATTTGAGTCTATTCCAGATCTGCCTGGTTTTCCCCCAGGTGCACAAACCTGATTTTCAGTGCCTCACTTTCCCAGGTTACTAACACAATAACCTCACAAGATTCTCAGTCCTAAACTCAAAGCTTACCTGAGCCCATTTAACTGACTGGCACCTGGAGCCAACACCTTGCCCTTGTCTTTGCTCTCTTGAGAGAGGGTGAGTTTTGGGGAATGCTGTCCTGCATGATGCAATGCTGCTTAGACATGTACCTTCACATGGGGTCCAGAATAGCAGAAATAATAATTTGTGTAGCTTTTCCTTTCATGCTGTCTTGCCATCACACTCGCTTCTATCTGAAGGGGTCCCTTTTAACTTGGTGGCATAACATGGTGAGAATGTAACTTTATTTTGGAGAGCAAGAGACTAACTTTTTTTTTAATTAGGTTAGAGTTTTAAAAAACCACAATATCAGATTTTGCTAGAACAGGACCATCAGTGTAGTGTTGCATGCTTTTTAAGCCCCCCCACTTGTGAGAAGTTGCTGGGTTGATCAGAACAAAAGAGAAGCTGAGGACAAAGGGCACACATATGTTCCCATGTGTATCTTCCACATTGAGGGGTCAGTCTGGTGTTTCCTAGTACAGAAGGCAGGAATAGATACATTAATGTGGTTTATGTAAATATCTTATGTGTTACAGTTCGACTGGCTGTTCTTATGCTGATGGAGCAAATACAGCTGAATCAAAGCAGGCTAAATAAACAGTAGGAACAATAACTTTCATCTTCTCTATATCTCTATAAACTGTGTCTTAGCAGCAAAGCTGTCAGCTGAGGAGTGCCACTCAAGCTGTTCTCAGTTTTGAGTGCACGGGCAACCAACACCCTTCAAAAGATGCTGCTGGAGAGGAGAAAGAGAAACTGTCCCAGTTATGTCTGTGAGCACTGGGAGAACAACTGGAGACATCCAGTGTAATGAAGCTGAAGGGTGCTTAGAGCTGCCACAGGAACATCAAAGTTGAGGTAGAAGGAAACTAGTGGACAGCTGTATTTTTATATCTTTTCTATTCCCTCTTGGATTAGAGGTGAAATAGACATTTAATAAGCATGAGTTAATCAGACGCTTGGGAGGAAGAGGAAACTTCTTTGAGCCTACTGTACTAATGTGTATGGTAAACTGCTATGGCACCTGCAGAGCCAAATTTCAGAGGGGGTGAACTGAAAGGTGGCAACCAGAGATGGATAAAGGTGCTAAAATTCCAAGCAGTGGAGGCAGGGCAGGCATGGATGCGCTGAGAGCATGGCTACTCTTTGGCTCTAGTATGTGCTTAATTTTATGGCTGGGAATAGGTCTGATGAGAAGAACAAAACTATTTTTAGGTCTAAATTAAGCATGTACATAAATACTTCATAGTCTTGAAGTAAAACCTAGTCCTCAGGGGAAACTTGAAGGACATTAACACCAGCAGCTTGAAATTGGCATAATTTCTGGTGGGATTTGTTTACAATAAGTGACAGGAGGGGAAAACAAAGAATGTCTGGGAAAGGGAAATGGAACATGCAGAGCAGTAATATGCAGAATGATACGGGTTAGATAAGGAGACTTTCTGATGCTGCTAAATTTGTGCTCTGAGAAACTGCACTTTCAGCCTCTCCTAAACATTAGGGAAAAAACCTAGCATTTTAACTTCTACTTAACTGGTTTGATTTAGTAGTAAATGTTTTTCTTTGGAAATAACAAATGCAGACATTGGAGTATTTATGCTGTTGACTTTGCAAGGTATTTATTTTTGTTAAAAAGAGTTGAATGCCAAGAAGCTTCACATTTATATTAAATACATTCCAGCAGTACAATGTTTGTTTAAGTATGACAGAGTATCAACCTTGGGTTTTTTATATTCTGTTCAGTCCTTAGAGTTAGCATGAAAAATAATGTATTATATTGTGATATTCATTTCTCTTTGAGGCTGCATTGCCTCGTAGATCTACAGTAAAAAAGCAAAAGGAAACTTGAAAAGTTGCTAGAAACAAGGGTGACTTTGTTGTATTTCTACATGCCTTTAACTACATTTTTTTAAGAAGCGTTTTCAGAAAACACAAATAAGAAACTGGCTACAAAAAGTGTGTGGCTAATACATCATTGTCTGTGTGGTAGCTCCGTTCTCTTGTTTTCAACTAAGAATGAAGTTTTCTAAGGCTTTCTTATCCTGAGATTATTATCTATGCCACTAAGTGACAAGAGCACTAGAAGCTAAAACCTGGATTTTTGTGTAGTTTTGAATACACAGCATGGTAGTTATGAATTAATCCAATCTTCCCTGCAGCTGCTGAACTATTTTTCATTGTTGCAGTTAAGGATAAGAAGTTTGTAATAGTTTGTGAACAAAGAGACAATTTTGATTCTTGGCTGAAGGAAAACTATAATGGTAACTGTGTTTAGCAGTTTGTGTTGATAAGGTGTAAAAATGCTTCCTGCAGCTGCTCTCCCATTTAGAACCACAGAATCCTTGATGTTGGAAAAGATCTCCAAGATCATCATGTCCAGCATTTGACTGAGCAGCACCATGTGGATTAGATCATAGCACCAAGTACCACATCCAGTTTCTTGAACACTTCCAGGAACAGTGACTCCACCACATCCTTGGGCAGCCTCTCCCAATCCTTACCACCCTTTCACCCTTTCCTTTACCACCCTTGAAGAAATTCTTCCTGATGTCCAACCTGATCCACTCCTGCCACAGCTTAATGCCATTTAATTTAGGATGTAAAGCATTTATATTAATCTAAAAGATGCTTATTTTCTTGCTAATTTCTGAAATAACAAAAAAACCCCCCTCCCAATTGTAGTATACTTAAAATGAAGTGTACAGATGCTTGATTTTCTTGACCCTTTTCCTCACACATCCCATGCCCAGATACACACACAGAGGTTTATGAAAATATTTTTAAAAATTTGATCTACACATCAAGAATGCTATTTATTATTAATTTATTGAATAGTATCTTGAAAACTTGCACTCTTGCTAAATTTGCTATTCTTGGAACTGATAATGCTGCTGCAGTGTTCATTTGTCAAAAGATGAAAAAGTTTCAAAAAGTAAATGCATTCAAAGGTGATTTCTGCAGCTCTCTTGTTTTTACAGTTTGCCAGTTATTGCAGAAACATTTTTCTGCAGTGGGACGTCTACAGATTAGTTTCATTTTAAACAGCTCAAAATTAATTTCAGTCTTGAAATTTTTGGGGCTTTTTTAATCCTGAAATTTCCTTTCATTTTCAAAAAGGTGAAAGACTCTTTGAAACTGAGTCTGAAAATGTTATTACAAGAGCAAAAGAAGGACAAAGTTCAATGGAAACTCATGAGAAAAATAGTGCTGGTTTTGATCACATTTGTAGATGAACAAAGACAAGAAATACTGTTACCATAGTAAATAGATTGCACTTATTCAAAACTTGTTCAAAAGTAATTATAAAGTTATTTAAGGATATGTTGGTACTATTTATGTTGTTTTTAATAGGTCTTATCACAGCAAACTGTTGAAAGACTGATGGTAAACTAGTGTCCTGGTATTTAAACACAGGCAATTACAGGCCTGTCAGCCTTGCATCAGTCTCACACAATATAATGTAACAGCTGAAAATAGGGGCAATTAAAGAGGAGTTAAAACAGTATATAACAAATGCCAATCTTTGTGTGTTCATGGACTGCATGAAATGGAAATTGTGAAATGGAATTTATTAAGAAATGCAATTATTGGATTTCATTACTAAGAACACTAATACAGTAATAACGGTAGTGGTACTAGGTGCTGGGTATAACAATGTCAGTCAGGCTAACATTTAAGTATTCCTGTCTGGCTGACCAGTGTTAAAATGCAACCATGAATTGCAATCGTCATCTGGTTCTTCCCTGGTAGTGGTACTAGGTGCTGGGTATAACAGGATTACAACAGGCTTGTGTGTAACTTGGTATATTCCATTTGATATTTTAAGAAATGAAGATGATACAATGTCAGTCAGGCTAACATTTAAGTATTCCTGTCTGGCTGACCAGTGTTAAAATGCAACCATGAATTGCAATCGTCATCTGGTTCTTCCCAGAATGCTGTAGGAATTGTTTCTTCTGACTACTATCTGACAGGTTTTTCAGCAATCACTCTGTTGACTGCTGCTCGCATTTTTACATGACAGTGATTTCTAGGGTGTTACTTATTGAAAAAAATCTGTTTGGTTACAACCAATAATCACTGGGCAAACTATACCTAAGGGAACAGCTCCATGTTAGTAGCCAAATTCAAAGTCATCCACTGATGGACAAAAAAGTTGTCAAGTTGACTATTTTTTTTCCCCCACATGTAAAGGTGTCTTAGCAGGCAGTGACTTCAACTGTCATGAAGGTCAGAACAGCTCAGCTGAGTTCTTCCTTCTTCCTGTGATAACAGGATTGAAATAGGCCCATGTGATCTACATGTGGCTGCCCATGAAACAGAGACAGGCTAGAAAGAATGTTCATTGCAATTTAGTTACTCATTAGATAGTTGAGCTAAGGTCATAAAGCAAATTTTAAATCAACACTGTCTCTTTTCCAAGCAATGTATTTATTACAATTATGTTTGTTGGACCTGAAATAGTAAGGCCCAGTGTAAAGAGGAGGAACTTGCTAGATGGACCATGGTAACTCTTTTCTGATGTTAAGCTATTAATTGTCTGTGTTATTGAGAGTTGGTTTTTCGTAGAGTTCCACCACCTACATAACTCTTTCTTTTTCTTTCAGAACTCTTCTGTTCCTTAATCAAAGGAGCCATCCAACATCCAGATAATGTCATTCCATGGAACTGAAATATTGGTGAATTAGTCCACGTTCCCTAAAGGACTGTAAAATGGAGCCAATAACTTTCAAAGTTAAAAAGTGTCAAACACCTAGTGATTTCTCAGCAAGTTTCAGTCTGCAGCTTGTGGGTTCTCTCCCGGTGCATTCCCTAACCACTATGTCAATGCTGCCTTGGATTGTGGCTGAGATCCAGCTGCTCAGTGCAAAGTCTTCCAAAGAAGAACCCAGCGTCAGCCAAATTCGACTTTGTGTTTCACCAGCCAGTTTGCGTTGTGAGCCAGACACAGGGGAAACCCAGCAGTGGGATCCTTTAATTTGTTCAAGTTTATTTGAATACAAGCCACAGCAGGTCCACAAACTGATTCACAACAGCCACGATCCAAGCTACTTTGCTTGTCTGATAAAGGATGAAGCAGCAAATCAGCAAAGTATCTGCTATGTATTTAAGGCTGATGATCAGACAAAAGTAAGTAAAAAGAAAAGAACCAAAGCAAGCATCCCTGGAGTTGCTTTTGTGCTGTTTGAATCCTTTCACTACACTGTAAAATCTTAAGGTGGTACTTAAAATTAGAGGCGAGATCTCATTAAAACTTACTCACTTTATTTGATGTTAATTGCTCAGTGAAATTTAAGCTGCTCAATATGTGAAATGAAAGGTGTGTACATCTCCTACAGAATCAGGGCCTGAATTTCATCAGCTTAGAAAACACTTTAGTTTGAGATATGGGCTGAAAACTTGACCCTCAAGTCAGTGAGAGCTTTTCTGTTGATGTCACTAGGGCTAGTATTTCACTCTTGAGTCACTGTGAACTTTATCTAATCCTGCACTCAGACCTCTCAAATTTCTGTTTTCCTGAGCTGAGACCTATGTGACTGGGAAACAGAGATACCTCCTTTCTCAGAAAGAGGAGAGGGTAGTGTGGAACCTCCGTATGTATCATATCTCCAGCAACAGGACTCTGTGGAAACCTTTTCCTAGCTCTATAATTCTCAAGCCTGGCAGGCAGGTTTAGAGTAGGAGAAAGGCACAGTCTTTGCACCTCTGTGACATGCAGGCTTGCTGCTGTGTGATGTGAGACAGGAATTGGGTATGCATGTCTGGCAGTGGGTGAGATTTGGCTTAGTCTGTATTTCCTAACCAGTTCCTAACCAGTTGTGTCTTTGCTGAAAAAGTGGAAGCATTAAAATTTTTGATCTCTTCTGTTTGAGAGTAATGTGAGACACGGACTCTCATGAATGAGAAAAATGAGTAAGATTTAATAGTTATTGTGAACTACTGAGGACAAAATGGTGACGTATCCTTCACCTCTTGAATGTCAACTCTGGTCTCCATTATGTTGGAAAACAGCATGCTCACTTGACTCATAGGAACTGTCCTGCTGAAGAACCCTGGAGGTATTATGTGAATATACACCACACATGGGATTTATGCCAACCTGCCCAATAGCAAAACATTGTACAGTTCCAAATCCGTGGTCTCAAGCTTACAGCTCAAAACATATGGAAACAGCTTTAGTTAAATCCTCCCAGATAAAACTGCAGTTCCAGTAAATTAAAAGGCATTACATTACGTTGTAACTCGTAAGCATTCAAGTGAGAAATCCTGTCAAGTTAAATGTAGAATACCAAGCTAATGTAAGTAAGAGCAGAAATAAGAAATAGTGATTTCAAAATTTGGCATTGGATAGCAGCTGGTAAATGCATTTTTCAGTTTGCTTCTGCGTTTACTTGTGCTTGTGATTTTCCAGGATTATGGTGAGAACACAGCACTGATCACCTGCAGTACATTTTCTTAGGCATTTTCTTTTGCAACAAAAGATTCAAGTACTTTTTCTTCATGTTTGATCAAATTCCTGGACATGTTTGAAATGATCATGAACAAACTAAGTCTCTAGCTAAATTTGCAGCTGTGTCTACATGTTTTTGGAAATAACATCCACAATTTTTGTATGCCTGTTTTAACTACTTAGCTCTAGATTCACATAGATATCCATCCTTTCAAAAGCTGCCTTCCTCCTGGTCTCTTAACTTGCCTTGTGTGCAAGAGTTGTTACGCTTGACTTCTTTGCAGTCTAGGTGGACATCTAATCATCATTTGTGGACCTGTGTTTTAACAAAAGGGTAATGGAAATGCCAGATGTTCTTACTATCTAAAATGAAGCCCTGCCTCTTTTACTTAAATTTTGTGCAATTTCCACATTTTAAGTAAGTTCTTTGTGCTTTGTAGGGTGTTGTTACTTTGCCCTGAATATGGTCATGTAATGCCTTTTAGCTAATTGATGTTTCTGTATTTATCAGGAGGAGTGAGCTGATGTTACCTGTTTTGCAGATGCCCAACTTGAAAGGATAGGGAGTGCACACATGCTTTTGTTACAAACTGAAGGAGCTGTTTGTTAAAAGCCACTGAGTTGGGATAAAGAATTTAGGATTGTTAGCACAATTTGTGTTCAATTTCAGAAGAAATAAATTTTAGAAATTGGACTTTTGTAGCCTGTACAACTCAGCAGATTTGTGTGCTGGCAGTCTTGTTTGTAAGAACTCTTTTTGTCCTGTTTGCTTCAGGTCTGTAAAAGAATCACAGCAGTCCAGATAAGTTTAGTCACAGAATTTACATGTTCATAACAATCTTTAGCCAACAATCTTGGACATCCAGGCTTTTGTGATAGTTACTAATTACAATAATATTGTAAACTGCAAGAGCCACAATTCTTGCTTTTGCAGCCTGTGCAACTGAGCAGATTTGTGTGCTGGCACTCTTGTTTGTAAGAACTCTTTTTTTTCCTGTTTGCTTCAGATCTGTAAAAGAATCAGCAGTCCAGATAAGTTTAGTCACAGAATTTACATGTTCATAACAATCTTTAGCCAACAATCTTGGACATCCAGGCTTTTGTGATAGTTACTAATTACAATAATATTGTAAACTGCAAGAGCCACAATTCTTTGTGCCTGCATAGATAAATCTGTAGTAGGGTTGTATTTGATGAACAGTTCTTGGATTAAGTCATGTCTGACTGAGGATTGAAAGTAGAAAGTACTTTGTGGCTTTGCAAATAAGTTCTGTGTATATCCTCACCTTAAGATAAGTAGAATAAAAGGGGATACAAGTATGTCTGTGGGAGAAGTACAGTGGATTAGAATGTTAAAACAAAGGCAGTTGAGTAGAAGACTAAACAATTAAAGCCTTTAAGAGGAGGACAAGAAACTTGAAAGTCGTGCAGACAGAGGCATACCACTGGAGATGGCAGAAAGTACAGAACTCCAGGAAGGTCAGGCAGTTTTACTCCTTTATAAATACAAATTGAGCAAGAACATACATCTGATTAGTGAGGGATTATTTTACTGTTTAATATGAGAGTTTTGTTAATGTTGCTGCATCATATTTAGCTCAGCTTTAGAGTTGATGGAGGTGCATTCAACCCCGTGCAATGTTTTTCCTGAATACAAGGCTCTTGTGTTCATTGTTGCTGCATTTCCAACATAACCACTTCAGAGAAAAAAACCGTAGACAGGTAATTAACACTAAGTAATGTCAGGATTGTTTGCAAGGAATTATTTGTTATGCTGCTCTGTAGTAGTGAAAGAAAAGGTAGTGCCCCATTGTGGTCTTTGTCTTGCCTCTGTAGGATCTGCTGTAATTGTTTCAATTGTACCATCATGGCAATGTGTGGTTAACTTTCCCTGATGGGTAGTAGTAAGTAGGGAAGGATGAGATGACCTTACTTGAAAAGAAGCATGTGAATATGAAGATGATTTCACTCTACTTTGTGCGTAAAGGATGGATTACTCTGCCTAGAAAGAGCTTCTCTTATGGATTAGAGTCTTCTTTTCCAAATTGATTTGTCAGACGTGGGATCTGGAGTGTTCCTTCCTTCATATATAACTTCAGTAAGTTCCACTAGTTACAGATAGTGGAGTTTCTTATCCTTACACCCTCATTCTGCAGAAGTTCTGATGTGGCCTTATGATTGAGTAATTTCTGCCTGACGGTGGGGATGAAGCTTTAATGCATATTCTTTGTAGGTGCTCAGGAATGGAGCTGGATTCAATTATATTGCTTGCAGGGAGTTTATGAAGGCTACTTATAGGTCAGGTGAGTAATGGTGGGGAAAGCTGGGGAAAAATTAAATCTCTCCTAAATCTGTTTGCAGAATAGTCCCTTCAGGATAAGAACACAGCCTTGCTGAACAACTTGGTGAGAGTGCTTGGCTACTGTAGGAGTGCAGTGGAAATGAACCCATACATGCTCCACTCTTGGTGTCTCCCCAGTGGCCTCTGGTCTGACATTTACTTAAGTACTACAGAAGTGTGATGCTATTGATATCACTGTTGTTGAAAACTATATACTTTAAAAATTATTGACATTTTAGTCCTACATTTGAGATATGCTAGTTCTAAACTGTTTGGAACTGCAGGTGAGGTGTGTCATTTCCTTCCTGAGCTCATTCTCCCCAGCTTTCCTTCTGTATGATGCCCTGCCATTCCCTCCAAGAAATGAAAGAGATAAGGTGAGGCTAAGGTTATACTGTAGCAGGGATTCCCCCTCCAGCAGATGCGAAGTAGCCAAAACATTATGGAGGATGAGTAATTTCTGTTCTTATTTTCAGCTTGGAAAAGTAATTCCAAATGTCATTATGTTGATCCTTCTTTGGTGTATCGAATGATTTGTTTTACTTAGGTATGTTTAATCTTACTTGATAGATGTTTGGGTTGGCAAATGGAACATGGGTCAATAGTTTATCTGACTTATGCCCTGAGCTAGTTTAGATTTAAGGCAAATTAAGGTTATGCTGTCCTTTATTATTCTTTTATATTTATTGTAAATGAAGATTAACAGTTCTAAATTTAATGGTTTCACAGAGGTCTGAGTCAAAGAGGACATTTGGTATCTCAGCCTTTTTCCATGTCCTGTGCTCCGTTCAGCAGCAGCCTCACATTTTCCCAAGCCTGTCTTCTGTCACCTATATAGCTATAAAGACTTTTTTGTTGCCTTTGCTAGATTCACCTCCAGGTGGACTTCGGCTTTCCTAATCATGTCTCTGTCTTGGGTTGGCAAATTCTTATTGAGGCTCTCTAGAAACTGGCTGGATTGCCTAGGCCCTGCTGTGTTCTTCCTGCAGTACATATTTGAGTGGTTGAAGTTCCCCATCAGGACAGGGTATGCTAATATGAGGCTACTCTGAGCTGTCTGTAGAGTGCATCATCCACTTGTTCTTTCTGATCACAGGGTAAAATAAATTCCTGTATGTGGAGCAGAAATTGGCAGACAGCACTGTCATTTCTTAGTTCATTTTTTTAGTCAGGCAGATGCTCAGAATCCATGAAAGTTTCTCCTTTTTTATTCTGTGATATGAACTGGAGGTTTAGAGAATTTGAGGAAAAGCCTAGAAACTTGAGCCTGATGTCTCGTAAGGAAATATTTATGTGACATTTCCAATGGAGAACTGGAGTATGAAGAAAGGTAAAAAGTTCAAGTCAGAATTTTAAAGGATTACATTTTGTACTGGTATTTTTGTTTGTGTGGGTTGGGGTATTTTTTGTCCCCAAGACTCTGGATACAGCCTGTAATGTATGCTTGTGTTTACCAGAGCAGTTAATGCTATGACGGCAAAATGCTAGGTAGAACTTCTCCGCTTAATAGAAAAATATTGCCTGTAATTTAAACAGGATCACAGCTGCACAAGACATGCACAAGTCTGTGTGGTGCTTCTGAATCTTCTCTCTGTAGTGTCGTCAGTCAGGGGCAGCTTTTGGCCCAGGCAGCTTGACTGCAGATTGACTTCACCTGTGCCAAATCTGCCCCAAGACAAGCACAGATGGAACCCATCTCCTTACACTGAGGCACTTCTTGAAATGTAGCACCTGGCCTCTTGTGGAGCTTTTTGATTACAGCTGTGATGCCTTCTGTTGTCTGAGGCCTTCAGGTTTTTTGTCCACCCATTGCTTTAACAGTTATTTTGCTTTTAAACAACCTTCACCTACTTTCATGAGTTAAAATAGCTTACGCACTTAAGTAGATCATGCTGTCTTACCTGGAATGCAGCACTCTGTTACATGTTGTTTATGATCTGATTAAGTGCTGAAGAAGCTGGTTTCAGATAATCAACACTTAGCTCTCTGTGAGGCTGCACAGAGCTGAACTTCACATTATTCATCTATAAAAGGAATGGCAGGGGCCCAGTGAACTCCTAAGCAGTTGTTGTGAGGCTTGGCTTCATGACTGTCGATTCTTACACAACTGTTTTTATTTTAGACTCTAAGGTATAGCCTCACTAAATATCTCGTTTTTAATAGCACCATTGCCCTTTCTTAAAAGAATTTAGGGAAGATAATTTTAAAGATAGAGGTGATCTTTTTCTTCTGGATTTTACTGTCTGATGAATCTATGGAGATTAAAACATGGATCTTCTTTTGCAAAAAACATGAAACAAAATTAAGTAACTGGACTAATGCCAGTGCAAGTGAGAACTTTATTTGGCTGTTTTCTGCCTCCTTATGAACCTTTGGGGTTTTTGATTGAATCTGTGTAATTGCAAACTGCTAACACTGCTTTTTGATTTAGGACATCTCTTCTGTATCCCAAATACTAACTGAAGAAAATGTAAAATACAGAAGGAAAAAACATGCAGCGGAACAAATGAAAAATCAAATACATATATGTGAAGTGAACATACCCAGTTCAGTTTATAAAGTAGGTCAAAGTTTAGCTGTGTAAATCCTAGCAGAATATCCTGTATAATGCAAACAACCAGCTGTGCTTTCAGTACTCTCACAATTAATCAAACTTTACAGGCTTCTTGAGTGTGAGTGTGATGACACCAGTTCTATCCTGGGATCTGTTCAAACAATCCATGTATGTGAGCTCTTCTGGCAGGGGACTTCAGTGGCCAGTGACCCTGTCCCTAGCAGCGTTATTCCAAGCCTTTATGGGGCTCTTGTCACATCTTTGAGTGACTCTGTGATATGCTGCATCAGCTAAATGCTCGTGTGTTTGCTCTCATTTTATAAAAAAATATTGTGGGATTTCCCTAAACCTTGTGTGATTGCACATGGAGGAGGTAATTTGTGCAATACCAGTGCTGCTGACTTACAGTCAGAAATAATGTCTGATCAAGGACGATGAAATTAATCACAAGGTTTGTAAAAAGAATTGCCTATTCCCACTCTTAAGGCTGCAGCAACATAAAAATTATATATTCTTGTGATTTCTTATCTTAGTGTAATAGTTAACTGTATAGTAAACAGCATCAGATGGCATTGTTCATGTGTTTTTCAACTTAAATATACTGAAGGTAGCTGTGTTTTACTTATGATGTTACATGCACTTGATTTTAGGGTCAGAGTTCATGCCAAGGCTATTTATTGTTCAAGGCTATTAAGGAACAAGGAACAGTTGTTCCTTCATTTTTCCTGTTGGGGATTGTAACAGAGATACAAAAGAATAGAACTGAGGCAAAAACATAATAAGTGGATTTGTGATGGCCTCTCATCTGATGACTAAACACTCTTTTTGTCTTACTTGTGGCCTGTGGTGTCCAGCACAGGGAACTGGAGCCAAGAATATATGAGCATCCTCCATATCTGTAGAAGAGTTTTCTTTAAAAGCTCCTGTTCACACAGAGAAGAGCTTCCCTACATATCTCCAAAGAGAAGCTCACGCTTAACATCTTAACCAAGTTAGTCAGCTTTCCATGGCCTTGTAATCCTTTGTTTGCTGATTTGCACATTCCCACCTTTCCCCCTATTCTTTATACTGTGGTATCACTCAGTGATGTGTTTCAGAGCAATTTGAATATTCCAAAGGAAAAGTGATAACGTTTCAATGAAATCAGCATCCTAACATGACCACAGAACAGTTTCATGTGCACCTTTGTGAGAGTCAGGGCACAGCCACCTAGAGCCCAGCCTCAGATCCCCAATTCATTCAGTCTTAAACTGCTGTGGGGTTTTAGTTCAAGTGTAATCTGTGATGGTACACTGAGAAGATTTTATAGCTGTCCTCTGTCAAAAGAGGCAAAACTGTTATTATTTTCTCTTCTGATCCATCCATTGATGTACTTCCTTGTTGTTTTCCCTTGTGCTGGCGCTGATGTTTGTCCAGCTCTGTGTTGAGCTGCTTTAGGGGCTAAGGTGAAAGATAGGAATTTCATTCTGCTCCAAAACCCATTTGGTGCACCTTGCTAGATCACCATAGATGTTTTTTGCCAAATTGTAAGTTGACATAGATTTGGCAACTAAAGTGAGCATAAAATATTTTGGGATAAGGCTTTCATAAGCACGTGAGGGAAATAGAGTGCCACACCAGGAGTACTCCAAAGGGATTGGGCTCTGGAGCAGGAAACCTGTTGTTCTTTCTTTGTAGGATGACATAGATCTTAAAAGTAAGACTGTGAGGATGGAGGTGCACAGAGGGACTTGCAGGCTTCTTTGGCCTCTGCACACAGAGCCACCTTGTTTGGAGTATGGTGCTCATAACTCCAAGGTTGTGGATTCAATCCCCATATGGGCCGTTCACTGAATAGTTGGTGATCCTTGTGGGTCCTTCCTAACTCAGAATATCCTCTGAAAGTGTCACTGACATTGAAATCTGTCCTGCTAGTAATGTGTGAGAAAAAAAATCACTGCATTTTTGCCAATAAGTCCAAAGCAGCCTTGCTCTAAAAAGATGAACATCATGAGGTGGGTGGTCTTCAACTGGGAAACTGTCTATCCACATATTACCTAAGCACTTGTAATTTTAAAAGTCCTCAGCTTCACAACTTGTAACAATAAAATATATAGCAACAAAGTTATCCAGCTCACCTTACTATGGTGTAGTAAAGTCTGATTTCTGCAAAGGTGTTGGATGCAAGACACAAACAAAGGGAATGGGTCTCCTCAGTGCCTTGCAGCATCATCAGTCCTACAGCTTCAAGTAAACACACAGCAAGCAGACTGCTGGGAAAATAAAAAAGTCCAAACCCAACTGAGAGACTTGTGCCCATGGAAGAGTTCTGAGTGAGAAATAGAAGGAGTGTTGAAATAAAAGTTGTGTATACAGAGTTAAGAGTTCAGAAAATACTATTTGGTTTATAGCAATATTGAATACAAACTGCATGCACACTACTATATAAAGAAATACTTCATGATGAAGGAGCTCCATTGCATTTTCTGAGTTATCCACTGCTGAGGCTTGCTGAAGTTGATTTAAGACTAGGAGAAGTTTGGAAGTTTGAATGCTGTTAAGTTCTTCTCTGAACTCAAGTCAGGAAGTCTAATCTAGACTCACTAGATGGTTTTTATTTTTTGTTTAATTACTTAACACTCTTAAGTAATACAAAGTATGCACAGTTGTGAAGTTCTTAAATTAATTTTGTGGATACTCGGTGCAATGATAGTTGTATGCAATTTAAAGCCAGAAAGTAGCTATATTAGAGAGGGGGAAAAACTGCTTTGAAAATAACAGTTTTTATTTTAAAAATCAGTCTTACCTAAAACAGTTTTTGTGGTGCACAGTACAATAGCATATTGAGGACAGTGTGATTTAGTTAGCAAAAGTGAGAAGATAATTTTTGTCAAATACATGAATAAGCAAAGACTGTATCTGTCATGTAGGCTAGTAGAGTCTCTACAGACAGACTCAAGAGTGGTTCTGGCTCATATCTGATTGATAGCAGCTATCTTTCCTCAACACTAATAAAACCAAAACATCCTATTTTCTGTGCTTTGCAAGTTTCATTAGTAAGCTTGGGCTTTAGCTCACTTGGAGCTACTTAAACATGGACATTCATCTTCAGGCAGTTGTATTTTCTTCTTTTCAGATTTTAAAATGGCCCTAAAAGACAAATGCAAGCCATCCACATTCAAATATGAAGATGCCAAGTCATAAATTATGATATTGAGTAAATCATCTTCCTGAAATAGCTCCTTATGTTTCCATGCAGTTGGGTTTTCATTTAGAGTTTTTCCTTTCCTGGGCTGACATTTGTGCTGTGCCCCCAAGGTCATCAGATGGAGGCTCTTTGGCTGTAGTGGAGCAGAAAACCAAAGCAGAGGAGGCATATATAACTGCTGTATTTACTTTAGCAGCACAATCTCTCATCCTGTTATATGTCAAAGTGAATAATGGTAGAAAATCATTGTCGTAAAATCAGTGCTTTCCCTTGCCTGGTGTAGACACAGTTGTTCTGTATTTCTGTTTTTTTTACCCTCTCTGTGGACGTCAAGTTATGGGAAGGGCTGTGGGAAATATTTTCCTAAAGAATGATTTGTGTGACTGGACAAATACAGGCTTAAATGGATATGTGTGTTTGCCCTAAAGGTTGATCATCGAGGATCTGATACAAGGATTGAGTGGATAATGCCAGCTTATACTTGGTTTGTCCTTTGTATGAAACTGCTGGTCGATGTGGACTTCCCTTTCTTTCCCACCGTCCCCCCCCACTTTTTCCAGAGTGACAGTAATTGAGGTTTATTGCTAGTCATAAAAACAGCTTCACTGATGATGATTCCTCTTGCATTGGATTAAGCTTGGTTCTTCTGCATAACTGATTGAACACTTTTCATGTGCAAGCTTCTTGTGTGAAAAAGACCCTCACAAAACTAGCTTCACACAGGCAGAATGTGCTTCAAAATTGTATTTTTAGTAATCATTATGTGGTTTGTTGCTTTTATGCTATGCTTCTAATTACAATGTGAAGAACTTGCATAGGAAGAAAGAATAAAAGTTAGATGTTATAACTCCTCATTTGGGATTTTTGGAAGCTACATTCAGCCCAAAGGTGTAAGGTAGAGCTTGCACTGAATGTCTGGTGGTGTATTTGCATCTAAACCTGTGGCTAACTGAAATGGAGATTTTTTTTGAGAATCGGAAAACAAATTGTACATAAATCTTATTTCTGAGTCTTTGAGGCTGAGCTCTGTATGCACTTTAACTTCAGGCTAGTTCCTTTGAAGACAACAGAGATACTTGAACCAATGACTTTGAACATGCTTGTAGATACTTGCTTGGTTAACACCTATAATATGTAATATATTATTCAGTTTGGTTTTAGCCTTAGATTTTTTTTTAATGATGGTTATGTTGTTCACATAGAAAAAAGAGGTTTCCATACCTATAATTAATTAATTTAGAAATATTTTAATGGAACAGAAGTACTTTCAAAACCAGATGAGAAAAATTATAATTCAAATACAAGAATATATTGAGGATTATTAACATGGTTGATTCAACACCACTATCACAAAAGTTACGTTTCTTTCCTTATTTAAAATTCCAAATAGACGTATGCCATATGTCTGTGAAGCAATAATTTACTAAAGTCTTAAGAAGAGCAAAGCCCTGTTCATCACTTTTAATTCTCTGCAGATTATGAAAACATGTTCTAATGTGCATCTTCCAGTACAAATAGTGTTGGTACCTTCAGAGGTCTCTCACTGAAGCCGAATTCAGAGGTATTTCCAGAAGTTGTGTTATCATTATATTAGAAGTGCCTTTGTTGGACCAGCTGTCCAGCAGCAATGAGGCACTTCAGTTTTCCCATCTGAAGTGCAGATTTCAAAGTGACACAGTAGTGGGTAATGACACACTGGAACGAGGCACTCTGATTCCCAAATGAGAGCTGGGATTTAGGAGAGGAAGCAGCTGCTTCTGCGGAGCTCTCTGCAGTGTCTCTGCTGCTGTGGAGCGCTGTGCAGTGTTGCTGGCAGTAGCACTCGCAGCCAGCCCGTTAGGAAGCTTTTCTAATTGCAGGAAGAGAACTTCATTGTTATTGAAAGGGATTATTCCCCAGAGTGCATACTCCTTTTGTCCCTACAATCTCTTCGCAGCTTCATCAGGGTTTAAGATGAGGTGTTTAAGTGCCACTTAGTGGCTGTCCAGAGCAAATGTAAGATACTGCGATTGCTTTGACAGTTTCCACCTCTTCTGCTTTCCACCAGCAGGGGAATTGCTCACCTTACCGTGGAGATACTGAAGGCTTAATTTAAAACTGGTAGAAACCAGTCGAAAGATGCTGGTGGGTTTTCAGTTAGAAAGTTTCAGTAGTATAATTTCCATTTTACTTTTTTTTCCAAATTGCCCTGCTGAAGTTCTGTTTGGGTTCTCCTAGTGGGTTCTTTTGTTTTTTTGGTTTTTTTTTTCCCTTGGGGTGTTCTTTCAATATTTTCAATGCCTCTAAAAGTATTGGAATGAGTTTGTATTTTATTATGTAACAAGAAGCAGCACTATGTAAAGTCTGTAGAACAGAAATACTGCTGTTTCTGGAGTTCATTCTTGTGTGTTAAATTTCACAAAACAATATCTGTTTAACATTGGTTAGTGTTTGACATCAGCCACTGTTCTGTGGTGTGTTTCAGCTCCCTTCAGCAGAATACCTGATAGATATAAAACCATTAGCTCTCAGTCATGTTAGGAGCTTGCTATAATAAGTTTTTATGTGTGTGAGTATAAAAACGTATCTTCTAGAAACTTGCAGGACTTCTGGATAGTCTTTACATGTATGTTATTAACTGTGAACTGAACCAGATACATCCTTAAGACACATAAGGATATAGCAGCAACTTGATCTGTGATTTAAGTGGGGGCAATTCTCACATGAATAGCTTTTACATCTCAGAGTGCATGCATTGCCTGTATGCAGGCTTCCTCTTTACTGGGAGGAGGTTTTTTAGTGGAGTTTCTGCAGGGAGTTCATGTACTGCAGAAGACATGCTTCAAGTTTTTCTTTAGAATGGAGTTGTCTTTTTTTCCTTTCAGTTTTTGTGTTGGATAGACTATCCATATGTATGCTAGATTTGGAAGAGTCAGAAGAGTTCCCAGGAACCTCAAATAAACAAAACACAGATTTCTGATTACATTTCTTATTAAAGTTACAGAACAGAAACTGTCAAGGTCTCAAGATAAACTCCTTTGCACATGTTGAGACAATGTACTTCCAACAAGCCATGTAAAACCTAGATATGTGACAAATTTTCCTTAGCCAGATAACCCTCAGTGACCTGACTTTAAGTACACACATTTGCACAGGCATGTCGGCCTGTTCTGGAAGTCATGATGCCAGCTTGAAACATCAGCTGAGTTGGACTTAGGAGTTTTTGTCTTTTGTATGGGGATGACATTGTGGACCTACAGTGAGAGAAACTTCTTATTAAGTTCTTGTTGTTTGACTGTATATTACAGCATTTTGCATGCTAAGAGAAGAAGCTGGGAAGATTGATTAAAACTGACCTTCATTCTACTAATTTAATTGAAAGCAATGGGACACTTGAGAATTTAATATACCCGGGGTGAAATGTCCTATTTAATATCTTTATCAATGATCTGGACAAGGGGATTGAAGGCACCCTCAGTAAATTCACAGATGACACCAAAGTGAGTGGGAATGTTGATCAGCTGAAGGGCACAAAGGTTCTGCAGTGGGATGACAGGCTGGATAAATAGGCCAGGACCAGTTGCAAGAGGTTCAGCATGGCAAAGTGCTGGATCCTATGCTTGGGTCATGCTGAAGGGCACAAAGGTTCTGCAGTTGGATGTGGACAGGCTGGATAAATAGGCCAGGATCAGTTGCAAGAGGTTCAGCATGGCAAAGTGCTGGATCCTATGCTTGGGTCACAACAACCCCAGGCTTTGCTATGGACTGGGGGCAGAGTGGCTGGAATGTGGCCACTGCAGCTGAACATGAGCCAGGGTGTGCCCAGGTGGCCAAGAAGGTCAGTGTCATCCTGGCCTGTGTCAGAAATAGTGTGGCCAGCAGGAGCAGGACTAGGCACTGGTGAGGCACACCTTGAGTCCTGTGTCCGGTTCTGGGCCCCTCACAACTGGAAAGACATTGAGGGATTGGGTCAGAGAAAGGCAACAGAGCTGGTGAAAGGTCTGGAGCACAAAGCTTTTGAGGAGCAGCTGAAGGAGCTGGGATTGTTTGGCCTGGAGAAGGCTCAGGGGAGTCCGGATCACTCTTTGCAATGATCTGAAAGGAGGTTGTAGTGAGGTGGGATTGGCCCCTTTTCCCAGGTAACAAGAGACAGCATGAGAGGAAGTGGCTTCAGTTGCACCAGGGAAGATTTAAATTGGATATTAGGAAAAAAACTCCTCAATAACTGGGTTTCAGGTATTAGATCAGGCTGCTCAGTCGTAAAATCACCATCCCTGGGAGCATTAAAAAATGTGTGCATTGGACACTTGAGGACATGGTTTAATGGTGAATATGGCAGTGCTGAGTTACTGCTTGGACTTGATGATCTTCCAGGTCTTTTCCAACCTGAATTGATTCCATGATTCTAAAAGACCTGCTCAGATGTCTTCTGAGGTTCACTTATCCATTTGGGTCTTTGCACCTGTGAACACATTCAAATATGTGTGTTAAGACTTGCAAGTTATTCAATTATGTGTGTTAAGACTTGCAAGTTGAAGTGGTGTCTGAACTTACCAGATCACTTCAGTGAAGAATTCAGCTGTTTAACCCATCCATCCAGCTTTGTGCAGATTTCTCCTGGAATGTCAGATTTCCCTATTGGTACTAAGAATATCCAGAAACGAGGAAATGGCAAAACTGACCTGTGATTAGTTATGTATTTATTTATGTATTTCAATAGTGTACTGCATCTCAACTAATATTTTAGATTTTATTCCAGAAAATAGGTACACATTTCCAAATTTGATGAGTCTTACACGAAATGATGCCGCTCTCTCCCCTTCTTGGTGACAAGATGGTTAACAGAGCCTGTGGTGAGGGGCTGTGCTGGGGCTGCATGGATCCTGGTTTTTGGATGGCTGACTCAGCACGCAGAGGCTCCCATTGTTCTGGCAGAGGGGAGGAAGCACAGTCAGCACATGTGGGTGAAATGTGCAGCAGTGACTTACAGTAGTATATCCTGAGCCCTTTGAAGCAATGCAGCTTTATCAAAACCACAAAAGAGCCATAAGGACAAATCCTGCTGCTTTATTTTTAAAGCCTCTCTATTGTATGTTATATTTCACAAATGTTTTCCAGTGTGTTTTTTAGGAATTAAAGTAGAATTGTCTTAAAGTAACTAAATGTGGAGTGTTGTTTGTAATGAAACCTGGAACTGTAAATTTCTGAATGGAAAGCCAACTGAATCATGGGGAAAGTGATTTTTCAGATTGGTTAAGACAGTGTTTGAATCCTGGTTTCAAAGATGGTTTATTGCCATTTTGTGGCTTTCACTGTAATTGAAATACAGTATGTTTTAGCCAAAAATACAAAAGCAAATGAGTCCATATCACTGGTAAAGATACACTCAAAGGGTTAATAAGTCTGCAGAAGAGGTTAGGAAGGGGAGAGATTAGCAACAGTAAGTTAAAAATGCGTGCAAGGGAACATTGCTGATAAAGTTTTCCACTTTCAAGACAGCTGAGAAGGAGTATAATCAACAGCACAACATAGCAAAATAAAAATCACAGATAATTTAATAAAAAGGCAGATTTACGTGCTCTATACAAAATTACTGTACATGCAAATTATTATGTTAGTAGGTTCCAGTGGTATTCTCAATTTCACATTACACTGCAAATATCTAGGTAAGGACTGTGCTGCAGCTTTTAATCAAGTGGAAGGCTGGTGCTGAGAAGTGATGTAGAGCAAGGGCTGGACAGGCAGCTGAGTGTACTTGATCAACTGCAAGGGCCTGCAGTAGCTCTCAGCTGGCTGCTACAGTTCTTCCACCAGGGTTTTGTCCAAGAGCACGCGAGTAGGGAGGCTTACAGTATGAGGGCAACCTTACAGACATTAAAATTTCTTCAGCTTGATTCTGGAACAGAGCAGGACAATATGGTATTTTTTTTTCTCTTTTTGTTATCTCTGCTTAAGATATATAAGGATATTTTAACAATTTAGTCTGTGATTTTAGTGGGGACAATTCTCAAATAAACAGCTTTTACACTCAGCTGCTCATCATATGTGAACTGCAATATAGCTCCATTGACTGTAGGTAAGTTCTGGACCCTACACCTACTGAGAGATAAACCTGAACTGATAGTTCTTCTTGTTAAGCAGTTCCCAGGAAAACCAAGAAATATTTTTGTTTCGGGGTAGAACAGTTAACACTTAAAGTTTTATTTTAACTGTTGGAGTTTTTTCAATTTTCTGAACTGGGGGTTGCTTTAGAGTATGTGAACTACAATATAAGCCCATTCGAATCTGTGTGCTGTCTATGGGGATTGTGGCTGAATTAAATAATGAGAAATCAATGCTGTTAGAAATAAATTTATTGAGTTATTAAGTAAATTGTGGAGAACTGAGAGGACTGGCTTCTTTCCATGGCTCTCCATACTATGAAGCTCAATATACTTCCCAAGTCTCCTACTGTTGCGACTGAGGTGTACAAAATAATATGCCTATGACAGTGGGACTATTTTTGTATGTGTAATTAATTATGCAAACAAAGAGCTAGGCTATAACTCTGTAAAATGATGCATACATTATTCTTTATCTTATGTTACTCATTACTAGAGTGTTCTAGTGAGCCACAGTAAATATGGACTAACTAAACTAACATGAAGTCCCATGTAATGGAAATAGACATTCATAATATATATATCTCCCACAGCATATAGGGAATTGATAAAATTATAATTGTGTTTTGATTTTAACCAGTAAAATGAGTGGTGTCATGTTCTGTTCGTAGGTTTTCCTCAATACTTCCTAGACATTTTTTACTCTATAACTTATCTGTTATTGGAAGTAGAAGTGCTTAGTATTTTTGAGGATTTTTTCGACTGTGAGATAATGATTCTTTACAAAGGAAATGAGCTATATCTTCAAATGAATTGTCTTTTTTCCCATGTGACTTGAGTTAATTGTATAAGCTTCAAGATCAACAAGCACTGAAGTACAACTTTTAACTAATTGCATTTTGAATTTTTTTTTAAACTTTAAGAGTTTTTTTTTAATTCTCTTGAGATCTGTGGTGCTTGTCACAAGGAAGCAGCAGGAAGCTGATGGAAAAGGGTGCAAAGTCCTTTCAGGGTCATGTGTCTAGTGCCAGGGGACATTAAGGGAAATTTAATTTTCACATGTTTTGTATCCCAGTGCTGGAAGACTTTTAAAATAAGCAGTCTTGCATAATTAATATTTCATTGTTTATCCAGTTGTGTCAGGGTGTGTGTGCAGGTGTATGTCATCCTTGTGGCATCTGCTGCTCTCTCTCCAGAGCCACCTCAGCATTCTGGAGAGCTCAGTTAAGTTATCCCTCAGCTTGGTGACACTGAGAAGACCAAAAGCTACTGTCCTACAAGGAGGAAAAACAGGAGGTTTCTGGCTGATGTGTATGTTTGTCATTTCACACTGGGAGCATCCCCATTTATTTTGACCTCTGTTATTTGGTTCTGCAGTTTCCTAGTTTGCTCTACCTGTTTTCTGGTTTTACTGCTCATTTCACAGCTTCCAGAAAACCCTCATTACTAAACAGAATAAATGTATGGAACCTCTGATGTCTCTTTGTGGCAATTCCCTGCTGTGCTCTGAGTTTTCCCTGTTGCTCATTTGCCACATCATCCTTGTGGGTTTTCTGCATCCAACTATTCAGATCAAAGTGATCTCCTCACAAGATATCTTCATAAACTTGCTTGGACTTATCTGTAGATTCAGGCTGTGTTTTTTCACTCATTTATAGAGATCTGATCATTTGATTACAATTAGATCACTCAGCAGTGTACCTTTCATCTCGGTCAAATGCAGACATATGATTATGCTTGAGTGGAATTAGTCAGAACCCGTGGCAAAGTTCCTGACAGCTTTAAGCTTTATTTTGTTGTCTGTGGGAAGACAAAAAATATGCAACACAGAATAAAGCTTTCCAATCCAAAGTTTGCTCATCAGTGTTTTTGGAAGTGTTTGAAGTGGCACAATGATTTTAGTCTAGATGTACTCTTGGTAGCTAAATGTTTGTGAATGGGCACCAATGGTCCCTAAAGCTAGATGGTGTTACCATTAAGCTGATTATGTATAGCTGTGGTTACCTTTACAGGATGATGGGTTCCACATGCTGTGAGTAGTATTTTCTCCAGTCCCTTGTTTGACTAAGGATTTCATCAAAATCCTCCCACTCTGAACTTTCTGGGGCAAATACTGAGAAATTATCCATTCCATTCAAGGTAACTAACTGATCATCCCAGCGTCTGCTATCACCCGCAACTGCCTTCTAACAGGGCATAAGAAAAGCACAAGCTGTTTTCTCTAGATACAACTTTTCAAATGATAAAAAGAATGCCTAAATACTTTCTAGTCCAAAACAGACCCAGGGAAAGAATCTGAAGATAATGGTATCCAATCAGGAAAGCTGCTTCAACCTTAGGAGGTGTTTTATCCTGTAATGACTCTCATGACCTCACTCTAGTTGGTGTAACCCTGCTTGTAGGATATGACTTGCCCAAGGAAGACTTCAATTCCACTGTCTGCTGAGTGAGCAGCATGGCCTGTGTGCTCTTACACTTCTCTCCTACAGGTGTAGGATCACCTTTCCCTTCACAGATCTTGCATTCCCTCAATCCTCTTGCTGAGGTGCAATTGGTAACCCTCAAGCTCTGACACTGTTGGAGAGAGAAGGGATAGTGGTGGTAGGGAAGAGTACAGATGGCCCATCACCATCAGGACTTTTCATTTCTGAGTAATCAGGAATGAAATGAAAATGAATCCAAGTATCACTTGAATTGAAGCATTTTAGCAATTACAAATTTTGTGGTGGAAAAGACAATGTATTACAGGAGAGGTTGGAAAGGACTCTGCTGCTGAATCAGTGCCCAGCAGTCTGGGAGGAACTGTTCTCTTCTGTCTGCCGCACAGGGAGTGAATTGCAAGTTATCTCTGGGCACCGGCCCAATGTCAGCATTTTTCATGTTTGCTACTGGTAAGCAAATAGCCAGAAAATTTCACTCACAGTGCTAAGAAGATTGTCCAGATCTGTGTAATTTCTGTTTCCACTGAGTGTCTAGAAACCACCAAGAAAGTCAACCCAGGTGCTTTGGTGAAAGCTGGATTTCATCTTTAGCATGGGCGGTGGGCTCCTATGCACTTTAATTCAAAGGGACAGCCACTACTAGCCTGTGGTTAGGGGTTGGCTCTTGCTGTTGTCTTTCATCAGGGCGCTGGTGCAGATCTGGTTTGGTGAAGTAACTGGTTTTATGATTAATATTTCATTTTGTATTGAGAAAAATGTTTGCTTATAATTTAGCCAAAAGAAGTAAGAAAGCTTGCTCTTCACCACAGTTTCTATTCAGAAGCCGCTGAGTTAGGCTTGATTGAGTCTTTGGAAAGGATAAAATCCAGTGGTTTCATTACTCTTTTCCATTGATGGATTCAGATAAATAATTTTTTGCATCTTGCATTGTGTGAAGGTGTCATAGAAGTCTGGTGTCTCCTTAGACACCTTTGTTGTGGTATGATTTATTACAGCTGCATCTAAGAACCAAAACATTATTATATTTTGAATTCACATCACAAACAGTACTCTCACAGTAGTTATTTTCTTTTTCTCTTTTTTCTCTGATAAAGTAGAAACCTTCACACCTGGAACTTTCAGGAAAGGATAATACAGTACTCAGGGAAATCTTAAAGAATGGTGAGAAATAAGTGATAAAGGATAAAAATTGTGGGTGTTTTTAAACAAAGACTAAATATTGGAATGTGATCATTAATGGCAGTGTATTTTGGTTTGTTTTTTTTTTTTCCACCTGAATATATCAAGACCTTCTGTGTACAGGAAGGCAGGAAATAAGTAAAGTTGCAAATGAATGTGGACAGAGGGGATAATTCATAAGAAGAATAACTGCCAAAGTATGTTTAAGTACCGTTCAGAATAAAAAACTTTAAATGGGAATGGGATCTGCTTTAAAATCTCCACTAGTGGTAACACAAGAGCAACAGGAGAGGCCAGTTCTCAGGTACCACAATTGTGGCTATACCTTTAATGCAAGTTCTTATGAGACATTCAGTGATGACACACTGTGAAGATTCATAAAAATATTTATGGTTATTAACCGTAGAGAAACTAAAATCAGAGGACAATTAGGAGGAATACTCCTCTTTTGAGTTGAAAGGTCAACTGCACCTTCCTTTCTTCTTAATATTTCTGTATGACTTCTTTCTCTTTTTATATCTCTTTCATTCTCTAAACAGTTTCTTTATATGGAGAAAACTTTGTTGGAGAAAAAGATCATGGGGGTATGTGTGTAAATTTATGTAGGACATCTGTAGAACAGAAAGATCACCTTTCTGACGATGTAAGCTCTAAGTTGTGTCTTTGAAGTATTTTAACTGTTGCTATTTTAAAAACAGCCACAAATATCTCGCTAATACTTTCCATGATAACATGAAACAGCTTATAGGGTTTGTTTTGATTTTTAAGAGATCATAGACTTGGATAAGATGGTGTCAAGTGCTACTTACTATTTATGGAATACAGATGTTATTCCCTGACCCCAAATTTTTCCATTTCCCCAAAATGGGTATGTAGTATTTTTGGAGAGACAGTTATCTACACAAGCCAAACTTAAAATACTAAAATACAGAAGTTGTCTTTTTAGAAATTTGAACATTCTGAAAAATGAATCCATTTATTGTTCCCACTACATTACTAAACGCATGTTTTTTGGAAGGTAAGCAACACAGTGACCTTTTAATTTACACTGAAGAATTTTGTGCATTACTATATGTTTTTATAGCGGAACACTTAAGCCTCACTTCCAGCTGTTTCCCAAGTGCCAAAGTGTGCCCACTTCTCCTTCCTTCAAGGCCAGCATCTATCATCTTTTTTTAAACAGGTGAACTAAAGCAGAGAGAGCAGTTACATAGCACGCCTGAAAGTCATGTTAACAGCAGAAGCCAGAATTCATTCATTGTTACTCTGTCTCCAAATTCAGTATCTTCACCACAAGACCACTCTGCTACCCATTCCTGTAGAAGCATGTAGAAGTTTTCAGAGTGTATTTAAAATACAGATGTCACTATAACAACTACATGCAACAGGTTTCAAAGTTAACACACTAGAGATGGCAGACAGAGTGAGAAGCCAGATATCCTGACTGACATCAGTGTTTAATGTAGCTTGGGGGCAGGTGAGTGTATTGTTAGTTGTTCATTGAGAAGTGCATAGCAGACTCCTATGCTTTTCTGTTATGATTGTAAAAATCTAGTTCTTCATGTTGTTTCTGAGGTGGTGGAAAATAAAGGGCTTTTTGTTTTGAGCCTAGGGGATTATTTCCTGTGAACTCCAAGCCTTTTTTCCTTTCCTGGTTCTGTGCCCTTCCTCCAAACTCAGGAAAATTAGTTGTCTCAGGCAGCCCTACAGCCACCGAGTAGGAGAGGAGGGAGTTCCCGGTCAGCTCAGCCGGAGCAACGACAGGAATGAGCATTCCTGGCTGAGTGGCAAATAACATCCCTGGACCTGCGGGAAACATGTACACTACTGCCTGCCCTTCCACGACAGTCTGATTTCTGGAAGTTGAGCTGCTAGCGTGTGATGTCAAATGCCATTAGCTAACACGAATGGCAAGACAGACTGGAAGTGTAACATTTCACAGTGGTTTCAAATAGATGCTTTTTCGCTCGATCCTTTAATGTTAGGAATGGCTTGGGTGCCGGGGTGTCCCCAGAAAGTTTAGTTGAGAATCCCGCGGTCAGCGCAGCATTGGGGGGCCGGCACGCGAGGCGGCGGCCGCAGGCGGTTGCCGGCGCTGCCGGAGGGCGAGCCCGCTCCCCTGCCGAGCCCGCAGCCCGGGCGCGGGGAGCCCCGCCGGAGGCGGAGCGCGGCGGGGGCGGGACGCGGCCGCGGCCCTTCCTTTCCCTTCCCTTCCCGCCCCGCAGCCCCGCGGCTGCAGCCGGCGCCGCCACGGGCAGTGTCCCCGGCGCGCAGAGCTCGCGGTGCCCCGGCCGGCGGGGACACCTCGGGAGCCGGCGCGGGCCCGTCCCTCCCGGCGCATGAGGCCGTGCGAGCGGCGGGCGGCAGAGGCGGAGAAGAGCGGCCGGAGCCGGGGATCGCCGCGCCGGAGCCCCTAGGATGTCACCATTGTTCAGCTGGGTGGCCAAGGTAGGCGGCGCGGCGCCCTCCGCGCTCGGGAAGTAAAGTCCAGACTTCGGGCTTGCAGATGTTCGCGTGTAAATTCCAGGCAAGTCAGTCACCCCTGGGAAGGGAGCAGAGCCCTGCTGTATTGTTCAGGCAGGGAAAAGGAGGAGCACTCAAAGTGACCACGAAAGTCAACCTGCTGTCAGGCGTGGCGTGGGTTTAGGGGCTAAAAGCGAAGCTGTAGGTCTGGTCGACTTGTTCTACGTTGCTGCGGATCTGCAGAAGGGGGGAGCTGAAATTAGAACTGCTCAGAAGGCCCGATCTCAGTGCCTTTTGAAGTGTATCGCTACTTTTACACTCTGGGGAATGTGTAACAGCGCTCCCACTGTTTGTTTTGGAGTCTTTTTTTTCCATGTTTTTTGTCATGCTCTGAATTTATGAAGAACAGTGAGTTGGATTTTAGTGGGACACTTACAGGTTTTATTATGACAATGCATGTGTCGCCTTCTTCGTCTGTGTCTAGGGCTTCAGTAGGATTTTCCACTGTAATTGAAATTACATATGGATGCAAAGCAGTAAAGATGGTTAAAGATCTCTAGAATATATTTTTGAGCTGATGTTTAAAAAAATTCTAATTTAAAATGAGCTGTTAATGATATTCTGTCTCAAGGCACAGTTCAACCTGTAGAAGAGGACAAGTCTGTGAAACATCTGTACAGCAGTCAAGAATTGTAGGTTCCTTTAATAAATTAGCTTGGGGAAAAAATCGTGTATCCTGAAATTCAACGGACAACATAAAACCTGATCCTCCCTTCTCTGTTGTCAGGTGTAAATGGTCAGTTGCTTAATTACTTCTGCATTCCTGTTCCTGAATATTTAACAAGTGAAATACCCTCAGAAGAGACTAAGAGGGAAGTGCTTGATCTGTGACTGTTGCCTTTGTTCAGATTCTCAGATAGAAGGATTTGCTCTATTCTGTTTTGAAAAGAGACTGCTTTAGACACACCCTGAAAATGGAAATGTATCCTTCTGTCTTTCCACTTGCCTTTTTTTCTCTGGGTGAAGACCTGTTGGGTGGAGCACGTGTGATGACCTCTCCCATCACTCCTCAGGCTGTGTCTCATGCATACCCTAAGGCCCGGTGCGATCTGCAGGAAAGATTCCGGCTGATGCCCGTCCCTTAGAAATGTGCCGGTCTCCTGTACAGGTGGCTGCTCTCAAAGACGAGTGATGCCACTGAGTACGTACTTCAAGCATGCCCCCAAGGCATGGCTCATTTCCCTCCTTCGTTGTTCACTTGCCAGCTTGGCAAAGCAGCTGGTCCGAGAGGAGTTGGTGTCGGAGGAGGTCAGAACTTGCAGCACACGAAGCTCACTCTGCTTTTAGAGAAACAAGCTCTTGCACAAACACACTTCTGACTGCTTTTAGGAGTGCTTTCTTTCTGGGCTTTCAAAACTAATTATTTCAATGCTTGTTTCTCACAACTACTTAGTTTTATTGTTTTGATAGCCATTGATTGTCAGCCCTAATTTGGGAGGGAAAGCAAGGCAGTGTACTTAGAAATATAAAATGAGGCTCGTTAATAGACAAAACTTTCCTGCCTGCCAAAATCTGATCTGTTAAAATGTAGGAGCTATTGCTGTGGGCTTTCAACACAAATGCAAGCCTTTCCAGTATTTATAAGATGGTGGCCCATTCCAGAACAGGGAGGAACTGTAGGAGGAGGAAACTGCCCCACCTTGAAGGACAGCTGTCCCCTTGCATCCCTTACTTAAAAATGAGTGATCCCCACTTAGGTAAGTGTTTCGTCTCACCTGGCAGGTCACCAGGCCTGCAGATAGTTACATGTGAAGCAATTTACTGCAATGTACTATAAAATTTATTTCCCTGGTGTTTGTATAAACATTGCCTTTTAATATACCTTGTTTACACATTTTTAGCTGCAGTTTCACCCAGCTTGTCTCTTACCTAAGCACAGGCTCCTCAGGGCTGAGTTTTGCAGCACTGCCAGGCTCAGCCATGGGGCCCATTCTGGGCTGGAGGATAAAGCCCCACTTGAGTCAATGTGGATTGGTGTTGCCCCCATTGGCCTTATGGATGCTGGCTGAACCCCTATATGATGGCTCTGTGGATAATGAATTCTAAAGTACTGACTTGTTTTACTCTCATAAAATTATTTAAATAAAAAAGAATAGTTGTACCTGTTTTTCCTGCATGGTTTGATACAAAGTTAGACAACTGACTTAAAGGAAATCTTTGACTAAGCACCTGAAAGCACAGTCTCTTGGAAGTGTAAACGATGTTTGCACTGTTCTGAGTAGAAAATACAGTTTTGTGCTTTGGTAGATACACAAAGACTATTCATATTCAGTTTAGATCACTGAAGAAACTGTTACTAAAAGTAATCATTGTGGGCTTGAAAATGTCGCAAAAAAGACATGCAGGGTTTCAGTGGTAAACTGACACATTATTAATTCATTAGTAGGAGGTAATAATACAGTGACAAATGTTAGAAATAATTTTATTTCTGGTCCTATAATATTTAATATAGCTTTAGTAAAAAAAAAAAAGATTTGTCATAGTTCTTTACAAATTCTATTTCTGTTCCTATAATATTTAATACATCTTTAGTTTAAAAAAAATATTTGTCATAGTTCTTTACAAATTGCTTAATTTCATAATGCAAATTTCTATTCAGAAGCAGCTTTACAGAAACCAGGATTAGAGAACTGATTGCTGAAGAAATTGAAACAATCCTTAGTGCAAGAAATTGTATAAATAATTTTGAGTAAATGTGTCCTCAGATTCTCAGCTAGCTATGAAATTTATACAGTTTGTCTTTCTAGTTACACAAAAAGGCGCTATATATCATTTAATAGCTGTGTTCAATTTATTTTGTCTGAATTATTATAAACCAACAAGGAACCAGTAAAGAGAATAACTAAGATAAAGTGCAAAGCAAGGTTACACAATTTAATTCAAAGTTTCTTCTATAATTATTAAGAGATGCTCCCTCCTGAAGGGAGCTGCAAGTGATAGAGTGTGATGCTGAAGCTTGAGGAATCTCCACTTATGTGCCACCAGCACTGGAAGAACAGGGTGGGTTTACAGTGTAGCTGTCCCCAGCTGGGTTGGCTAATCTTAGACTTTGAGTTGAGAAAGTCAATTGTTTGGATTCCTTCTCCTATGGAAATCAGATTTTAGGGTGTATTCACAATAGATGCTCTGAAATTCAATACAGCAAAACAAGAAGTAAGTTTTAGTTTGGTTTGGGTTTTTTTCAAGGATTTCTCAGTCAGAAGGGCCTGTGAGCTCTCCACAGTTTAGGAAGTTCTCAAGCCATCAACAATGTTGCTGTCCTATTCAGTGCAGCAGGATGTGGTTACTTGGCTTATGCTATGAAACATTACTGAAGAGGTAATCATAATAATATTGGAAATGCCACTTATGTTTATTGTAATCCTAATGTAGCTTTTTGTTCTGTGTTAGAATTGCTGTTTTGCCATCTTTCCTACTATTCTCTGTATAATAGAACGCCTGGTAGACCTCCAGAGGGACATGCATGGGACTAACAATATACTTCTTAGTTTAGGTCAGAAGCTATAAATGAAATTAATTTGCCTTCTGCAAAGGAATGAAGAGGAATGAGAGACTGAAAATCATAATGGCCAAGAAATCCCCTCCTGCTTTTTTTTTTGTTGTCCTTTTTAACGGTGTTCTGTAAAGATTTTGGCTTTTTTGCTGGTCTGTTCTAGGGTATGTTGCACTCATTTATGAGGATGCTTTGCTCCAGTTTAACTTATGTGCCTCTTTCTTTTATTCCCCACAGCTTCTAGCAAAGTTGAGCACCTTTGGACATCTTTAATCCCCAAGTGAATGATTTACATTTTAGCCAAACAAATCAAGTTTTGGTCTCTTCAGAATCCCTCATAACCAGCCATTTTAAAACTGTCTAGAGCCAAAAAATCTTACATATTTGTTAAACCTGTCTTACTTTTAAGCTCATCTTGCTTATGATAAATAATTTGGGTATGTAAGTGGTGGTGGTGTTCTATGGGGTGCAACTCTTGTTTGTGCTAGTGCATTTATCCCAGATAACGCTAACTGTAAAGGAATTTGAATACTTGCATACCGTATCAAGACTCAAGTAGTTATTAGAGAGCTAGTGCCGGGGAAGAATTGGGAATCACTGAGGAGGGAAGGCTCAAAAGCCACAGTTTTGCCTGTGGAAGAATCTCCTTGAAGCCATTGACACTGTGGGCAGAGCTGAAAGGACAGACCCTCGCTTGTCTCCCAGGCTGGATGCCAGCAGTGTAGGGAAGGGAAAGTGCAGATTTCTGCCAGAGCTGTGTTTTGGTACCCAAGCTTACACAATGCCCTTGTCAGAGAACACTACATTTCTGCTCAGTGTGATTCTCCAGGTCAGTTTATGTTGGGGTAAAATGTTGTTGCCAATTGACAGCTTTCAGATAAATGCTGATGGTCGCAAAATACCGAGCAGTTCAAATGCACTGTTTTCTGTATGCCAGTCACTCCCCGCCTTCCCCTGCGGGGGCCCGGGCGATGACTGAGGAATATGCGCTCAGCATTTGAAATTAAGTCAGTCCTGTGGTGAAACCCCTCAGTTACTCAGCACTTAAGTCCCCTTTGGAACTATTTGCTTTTATTCTTCATCCTTCCGTTTCTTTTTGTGCACGGCAGGCTGGAATTGCACCTGCTCTGCTTAGGTGTTCCCCATTTGGTGGGAGAGGGGTGCAGTGTAGTCGCTCACATGGCTTTTGTGTGGCTGCACAGGTGTCTAGGGCAGTGTCCTCTGCATTTGTCAGCTACATTAGGGGTGCTTAGTAAGGAGCAGAGCTTTCCAAAGAGAAGTTCCTGGCCATGTAGATTGCAGTTTAGCAAGGTTTTTCTCTTGAATCATTTATGCCTTTCTGAATTAATTTCTCATGAGTGTCTTCTTTGAGGTTCAGGTTGACCTTCAGATTTAACAAGCCAAGCCTGACAAGGTAGCTGAGCTTGCTCTTTTGTACAGGTTCTGTCCTCTGCAATTCAAAACAGAACTTTTAGCCTCTAGTCAAACACCATTTGCTTTTCTTTGCTGAGAGGCACCCTGGAAGTTGGTGCTAGCTCTCTTCATGTGGTTAAAATGTTCTGAGCCAACCACTAGCAAAACTACTAGTAAATCCTGCAGGATTAGGGAAAACCCCAGGTCATATCAAAGATAGATGATACAACTAAGGGTTTGTTTGGATTTTTTTCCGTATGTACATATGTCTGCACCACTGCAGTTTAACTTTATTTGCCTTACATTTGATGATTTAAAATACTGTTTCACATCATAGCCTTTTTTTGAAAGGCTACTGTGATGAAGCAGTCTTTTATATGTACTAGAGGTGTTCATGAGAACACCAAAGCAGCAGTTCCACTCTGAGTCCCATAAATAGAAATACCTTCAGGGAAAAGTCAGGTAAAGAACCTCTTTGCAGTTTGTAACTTCCCATGATCATGTATGTAGAAGCTGCAGCATTTGTGAGAAACTTCTGCTTTAAGGGGTTGTTGGAATTTTTTTACTGAGCCATCTAATAAAAGCTTTAAATACTTTTAAGAAGTCTTCTGAACCATTTTATTTTAAATTTGAAGGAGCTGAGGTTGTGTATGGTGTACAGAGGTTGACTAATGACTTAACAAGTAAATCCTCAATGGACTTATTAAATTATTATTAAATTAAGAGAATTACAACTTGTCTTTTTTTTTTAATTAGAAGCCTTTACAGCTCTACTGTTCAAGCTGAAATACTTATGGATGGCAGTGACTCAGAGGAAAAACATTCTCAGCCTCTGTTTTGGTAGTATTTTACATATCAGTTAGGATACACAAAATATGTCAAGAGATGCTTACTAATTTGTATGAGGAGGTGAGGCAGCAGAGCTGGGAAAAGCAGCCAGAATTCAAAGAGCAGAAGCTGAGACAAGGGAATGACTTTAGCTACTGTGTATTGGTTTTATCACTGAGTTAACTCTACTGGATTGTATTTGAATTGTTTTCAGTTATTCTTGCTTTTTAATCAAGTTACAATAACGAATAATGAGATGCATTAATGCATAAATATAGAATTTTTATAGGAGTATTTTCACAGAATCGCTGAATTGGAAGGGACCCACTAGGATGAAGCCCAGCTTCCTGGCCCTGCACAAGACACCCCCAAGAATCACACCACATGCATCATCCAAACGCTTCTAGAACTCTGTGAGGCTTGGTGCTGTGACCACTTCCCTGAAGAGCCTGTTCCAGTGCCCAACCACCCTCTGGGCAAAGAACCTTTTTTTAATACCCAGCCCAAACTTCCCTGACACAGCTTCAGGCCATTCCTTCACATCCTGTCAGTGGTCACCATAAAGAAGAGATCGGTATTTGCCCCTCCTCTTCCCCTCATGAGGAAGTTGTAGACTGGGATGAGGTCTCCCCTCAGTCTCCTCTTCTTGAGGCTGAATCTTGAGGCCCTCAGCCACTCCTCATATGGCTTCCCCTCAAGGCCCTTCACCATCCTCATTGCTGTCCTTTGGGCACATTCTAACAGCTTTATATCCTTATTATACTGTGACACCCAAAACTGCCCCCAGCACTTGAGGTGAGGCTGCCCCAGTGCAGTGCAGAGCAGGACAGTCCCCTCCCTCCCTTGCCCGGCTGGTGATGCTGTGCCTGATGCTCCTAGGACAGGGTTGGCCCTCCTGGCTGCCAGGGCACTGCTGAGTTAACCTTCTATTGACCAGGACCCTCAGGCCCCTTTCCATGGCACTGCTTTCCAGCATCTCATTCCCCCGTCTGTCTGTACATCCAGGTTTGCCCCATTCCAAGTGCAGAATCTGGTACTTTCTCTTGTTAAACTTCTATATTTGCTGATTGCCCAGTCTGCTAGTTTATCGAGGTTGCTCTGCAGGGCCTCCCCACCTTTGAGAGAGTCACAGTTCCTCCCAGTTTTCTACCATCTGCAAACTTGCTTAGTGTCCATTTTCTAAAGTAAAATCTTTCTGAAAAGCATGGTTTTCGTGCTGAGAAGCAAGAGGCAGGTTCAGGCACTTTTTCAGTGGACCTGTTTCAGAGGACTAGCACATAACAACAGCGTTTCTGCTGCCTCTCTTCCATTGTGCTTTCAAGTTCCCAAAAGGCCAGGCCACTATTCCTGGATCAGCTGGCCAGGTGCACAATAGCTGCTGTTCTTAGCCTGGATGAAATCCCATTTAGGTTGCATCTACGTTAGTAAGTGCCATGTAGCAACATGTTGTTCAGGGGGGGCTGCTGGTGCTGAAGATAGGTTCTATACCTCACTCTGGGAAGTGACTTTCACTTTGAATTGGCCCTAATTTGGTGCTCTGAACCAAGTGCCTGTTTGCAGCAAAATGTATCACAAAATGAAGGTTTAATTCTGTTTAAATGGGTGACAGTTCTGATGTTTTGAGATATCCCCATAATGTAGTCTGTCACACAAGAAGTGGAATGGGAGAATCCATTCTCAAACACAATCCTGGTTCAAAACAAAATAGTGAAGTAATCACACCAGATTATACTTGAGATTCCAGTTAGAGAAGCTGGACAAACAGCATACACATGGCTTTGGCTGTGTGGACACACTGTGGCACAGTAGATGGCCCTGATGGAGGGAGTAGGGGCCCATCAGGGAATTTTTGTTTTATTGGGATGTTGACCTTTTGGCTAGTCCTTAGTGAAAATGTCAGGCCTGAAGAGGTTATGTGGAATTTCTGTGCCCTAGACTTCTGTCTGTTACTAACTGAAGAGATGTGAACAGAGTGTAAAAACGTTTGTAGCCTTCCATTCTCATGGCACTGTGTATGTAAGCACACATGTTGATGGTCACATTTTAAAACCAAACATTATTCTGGAGTGGAAGCTTCTGGATGGAAGCTTCTTCCCAACGCAAAAAGTTGCTACCTTTGGACATGTGAATGTTTCTCTTTATACTTTGCAGCACCATCACTGTGATCAAAAGCATGTTTTTTTTCCAGGGGAAACCTTTGATATGCAGCTACCAAACAGGATTTTCAGGTACAGATATCCTGTGAAATTGCAGGTTTGGGGAAAACAAGGTGCTTATGCATAGTTGCACAGGCACACTCCCTGCTACTGAAAATGGCAAAGCTGAGCTAAACTAAACAGCTCCTTTCTTTTTCATTGAACCATTTTGGGGAATTTATGTGTTTATTTCAAGGAGCTATATAGCCAAATATCTTACTTTTACCAGATCTTAACAGTTGCCTCACTGTATTTACTGAACTACTGATCTGTTGCTGTAGTACCAATGAGATGAACTCACTGAAGCCGTTGTCATGGAAATTTGGATGGTTGGCACTAAACGTTTCATGCTGGTTTTGTTTCTGTGGAGCTTTTTATAGCTTCTAATCTCCTCAAATGCAAGTCATGGAAAAGAAAATTTGTAGCAGTGCTTTGAAGTTTTAGGCAATTAAGTACAAGGGGCCTGTCTTTAAAACTGTTGTTTCTTACCCAGAACCTTAACCAGTAATATGTTTTGGAATTTCAGATTTGGGTATGTCCCATTGGAATATAACCTGCAGAGTTTATCATTTTGTGAAAGCAACATTTCTGTTTGACATACAGTCATTGAGGGCTGACCATTTTAGACTAAAGCATATTTTTTGTATGCAAACAGTTCATGCAGCTCATGTGGTTTTGTTTATGAAATGTGGAATAATATAAAAATTATTTATTGTAGTTTGTTATTATTCCATCAGCATTTTTTTCTTCTGGGTTTTTTTCTGTGTCAGCAGAGAAGGATGGAAACTGGTGAACTAACTGCTCTTTTAAGTGAAAGTCCGAGTTTTCATGGGATGTTTAGTTATTACTTTCCCATCCTGCTCTCCGGGGAGTTGACCTGCGGCAGCTGAAATCTGTTACTATATGACAAAGAAACAAATGTGCTCATCCACAAGCAAATCAGAATTTTGTACCAATCAGGCAGAATGCTGGAAAAAGCTGATCAGCTTCTTCGCTCCAGTTCCCCTGGGGCCTTTGTAAGTTTAACGTTCAAGTAAAATTGTTCCAATTAAAAACATCATCTGTCACTGTGCCGCCCACCAGCAGCCCTAGGAAGAAAGGCTGTGTGGCTGGCTGTTTCCTTTGGAAGTCTGTCAACTCTGTTGTGAGAGATGGTGTTTTACTCTGCTGCAGATAAAACTTACACATCATGTCAACCAAAAGCATTCACAGGTTGACTTCCCCCACTACCTTCCCTTGTGAAAACATCAAAATAAATTTTGAGGGGAGAGATTTTGACACACATTTGGGTCAGCTGTCAAAAAGGTTATATCAGAAATAACCTTTGTTGTAGTGAAGATACACATGGAGTTTTCTTCCTTTCTTGATTGGACTTGGACATTAATGAGAAGGACAGAAGAATTTCAGGCTTTTTTTTAGTTTGTAAAGAAATTATATTCTCTTCTGTCTGTTTTGCTAACCCCTTTTTTGCCAGGTGTACCATTTTTGATAACTGCCAGAAGCCCAGGAGGAAAGGATACTAGGAGAGAGCCTGTATGCTATTGTACAAATGAAATTTAATCTGATTAATAATTTATTTTTTTAAAAGTTACTACCTAATTTCCTGTTTTAAGTCCTGATATTGCCTTTCAGTTACAAAAGACAGATTCTCCACCCTGTCTCAAAAAAAAAAATCAAAACAAAAAAGAACTTTGTCCTGAAAGCTTTGAAATGCCATTGCTGTCTTTTTCCATTTATAGCTGTTTAAGAATAGGCTTCCCTCTCTTTCCTACCCCATGGCCTCCAGCAAAGTCACAAACCTGTCTCAGCCCTATGAAGGGAGCTGCTTGCAGTTCCATCTTGCACCTCTCCCAAAAAAAAGGATTTCATCTCTGTAGATAATGAATGAGCACAGATATTTCTAGGAATTGCTTTACAACAGGTATTACCTCGTTGTTCAGTACTCACCTTGTAAAATGTGAGCCAGGAACCCTGTATGTATGACCAGCAACTGGACTAGAAATGCTATTTTCATTTGTAAAATTGTGTGAAAAGAAACCTTTGAAACAAAATATGGAGAAAATACATCTGAAGATGTTAATACCTTATTTCAAATAACTTTTCATTTATTCCACAGTTATTCCATTTAAGTTTATGGTACTGAATGGAGGAGCAGATAAAGCTGTGCAGGATGAAAAGAAATGGGTTTTATTGTAAGGACTAATTCATATTTGCCCAGAAAGGACTGGGCAAACATGAATTAGTGAAGACTATGTAATAAGCACAACAGGTATATGGCAGAGTATACCTGTATTCTTCCCAAAAGCACAATTTATAGGAATAGCCCCTTCAGAACCATTCAGGTGCTGTTGCATTTGGAGGTATTCTAAACACACACTGGGACTTCGCCAACTGCAGTTTGCTTTTGGGTTGTGCATTTTTGTGAGGAAGGATCCAAAAGTAAGAAGCAAACAGGGAGTTTTATTTATGGGGAGTAGCCAACATTTTGGATTTCAGGCTTCAAATAAGGTATGTGTGAAAAGCCTGTGTAAGAAACCCTTTAAGTGTACCAGCAACATGATGTATCTCTCTTGGGGAGAAAGAACCATCACAAAACAGAACAGTCCAACTTCATTAGAGTACTGAGTACACTTAAGTTCTATTTCTGAGCTTGTTCACAATACTCCATGAACAGTTTCTGCAAATACTGGTTTGGGTTTGTTTTGTTTTATTTTGTTGGGGTTTTTTTTCCAAAAGGAAAGAGAACCTTTTTGTGCCTCTTTAAATTACATGGAGTGCTCTCAAACTCACATGATTTTGCAAAAAGTGTACTCATTTCTGTCTGGCTGAGGAATCATGAGGAATGTTCTCAAGCTGAGATTTGCCTGTAATATTAAAAGGAATGCAATACTGTGAAAGTGGCATACAGTACTGGTGACATCAATCTGCAGTACTTTCACAATCTTCTGGAGCTAGCACTTGATGTGTGTGGAAAGTCTAGTCCCCTTTACAGCTCTTCATGATAATGTGTAAACTGTAAAGAGTATGTGTTGGCCATATGGAGCTCTACTCTTCAGCTTACTGTGCTTACTGTGTCAGTCATCTCAGATGATGCTAATGGCATTCATCCACTCATCCAGGTAAAAAAGAACTAGATTTAAACAGAGAACTCTCTTCTGCCCCACACAGGATATCCTTTGAATTTTAGTGCAGATTCATAAGCTTTTTTAAGCATCCCTGCAAAATTTGAGTCTTAGCCTTATCATTCTCACTTATCCCTTTCTCTGTACAATGCCCATTCAAACCTTACTAAGGAAACCATGCCCACAAGTAAACGTGTGTGACTGTTCTTCCTTTCATGGGCCCATGGTGATATTCAGCTGCTGAGCTCTCCCTTATTAAGGCTGAAACAACACCTCTGTTTTGCTTTTGTAGGTTTCACAGCCCTTCCTAAGCAGCATCCCTGCACTGTGGTTAGTCCTGCTGGCTGTTACCCTGCCTCCCCTCCCAGCCCTATGGTTGTGCTCCAACTTGTTCTCCTTTTCAAAGGACATTCATGAGTTCCCTGGTTAAGTGAGACACCCAGTGCATCTTATGTGCCATAGAGAAATATTCTGGACCAGCAGGTGAAGCTGCTCAGAGTGGCACAATTTGTAGCTGTCATGAGCAGTGAGGATACAGCAGCAAAATTTTGGTTCATATGTGTTGAGAAGTGAAGTCATGGGGTAAGGGTGACTTGTCTCTCTGTGCACCTGCAAATCTGAAGTACTTAGGGAGCTGTTGGTAAGAATGTCTCTTTAGTTCTACCCCTGGTGCATTTGCAATGCACAGAAAAACTAACAGGAGCTTGCAAGGACAGTCATCAGCCAGGGACTGGAAGAGCTGTGAACTTTGTTGTTCCCCAGATTAAATCTGGGTTTGAAAGTGATTTTGTGGGAGGAATAAAAATCAAATAAAAATTTATTAAGAGTCAATGGGTAAAAATGTTTTACAACAAGAATTGAAGTTAATGACTGGAAAAAGTCAGGTGTAGGAGACTATAGACCAGTCTCTAAGCAAGATAACAGTAGAGGAAAAAGCTCTGTGAAGACACTTGAGATAAGACCTGAATATAAAAAACCTTTCACTGAAATAGAGATGAACTGCAAAGTTTATAGATCTTTTCCACCTTGAATTTCTGCTAATGACAGAGAGTAAGATAATTTTGTCTTGCTATTCCTATGTGGAACTTAGCTGTATGTGACCCCCAGCATCTCATTAAAGTTTGAAGTTGTATCTGACTTGGAAGTTTGTCTTGCTTAATGTGGGAAACTGCACCATCAGAGGTCACTTCCAAATTAAGTCATTCTGTGATTTTGGAAGGAGAAATTGTGCAGTATCTCAATTTAAAAGAAGAAGAATATCTGTAAACTATGTTAATTAAAATGCTTTTGGTTTAAAAATGCCAAACTTTAAATCCTGTGAGTGGAGAAAAGTGTTTGAGAAGTCCATTGACCACTACTGTGGGTTAAAATGGTAAGGACAGGAAATACTGATCTGCACTCATTTCTGGACAGCTATTTTGCCACCAGTGTACTGAAAACAGACCAGTTGCTTTTTATTACATATCAAACTAATGAAATAAAAACTTTTATGCAGTCTTTTAAAAAATGCAAGTAAATACTGTGCTATATTACCTTTTATCTGTGTTGTATATGTTTAAAAATTATTTTAATTTCTTCATTCTACTACTTTTACAAATATTCCATGATTGTAAATAACTTACAGATGACCAAAATATTGCTGTCATTGTCCTGATACAACTAGATAGCTTCTCCCACAGTTAAATAGCTGTGTATCCTGTCTTTTCTGTAGCAGTACTCTCTCATAAAATCTAGAAGGAAAGATACTAACAGCAAACAGTATTAGATTTCTTGACATATTTTATTGAGCCCGCTCTATTGAGCAGGAAAAAAAAAAACAAGTAAAAGCACTTAAAAATAATTCTGATGTTCTCTTGCTTGAGTAAGCTAGCAAAATTCAAGCAAAACATCTACTTGATTCAAGAGTTTTGTGAAAGATTTTCAAGGCTTTGTTCTAGCTGGGGTGGTGTGAGACCTTCTGAGGTTCAGCTTAAGAATCTGACCCTAATGTTTTTCAGTCTCCAGCAATTTCAGGACTGTTGCATAAGACCAGTTCCTGTCAGCTTAGGAGGTCTGCTGTAGGTTAAACAAAACCCCCTATGTCCTTGAAATCATTAAGCCAGTGCTTGAGCCTTATGCAGAGACTGGTAGGTGTAAACAGGTGGATTTGTGCTGCAGGTATAATCATTGTATAGCATCTAGAATAATAAATTATCCCACTTTTTTCTTTTTTCACCTAGTCCTCCCAGCTGATGTGTTACCAGTTCTTTTTCTGTGGCACATTTTGCTTTTTTAGCTACTATGTATAAAAGAAACTAATATTTATTTTTTTTCAGTCTGGTCTTACTTACCAAAAGTCAGCTGTTGCATTCAGCTGTTACTGGGCTCTTTTCATTGAAATAGTTTCTAACTCTTTCTTACATCTACTGACAGGATAAAGACCTTGACCTCTTACATGCTTGTATGTAAACTTTCTGGGTGACTGCTAGTTTCGAGGGGTAAAAATGCAATTGCAATTTATGTGAGAGGAAAGAGCTGTTCTTTGTTCTTCAGATGCAGCAAACCCATGCATGCTTAAAAATTACTGCCTTTTGTCATTATTTGGTGCATGGCATAGAAGCTGTAGCTATTTGTCTTGTAACTGAGTAGCATGCGCTAGGAAGTCCTAGGTGTTGGTTTGTAATTTGCTCGAATACCCACAAGCCACGTCACAAGAACACTCAGCATTTTAGTTCCCTGCTTTGTCTCTGCAAAGTAAACATTCTCATTATAGCAGAAATAATGTGGTCCATTTTAAAAAACCCACAAGTCCAGTGTTATTTTTAATGGTTATAGATATGTGATCTTTTTCTGTATCTAATTCAGACATTCTGAAACATTTTCCCTAGCACATTTCATTTGTGTCTTCTGTTCAGCAGGCTTATTTGGCATGAAGTGATAAGAAGGTAATGCTCTGTGTTTGGTAATGGTTCATTGTTGTTTACACTGATGTTCTGTACGTAGTTTTGTGGGTTTAGGGAAATAATTTTAGGTCAGTAGCAGTGGTTTTTCTGATTACAGAAATAATCTTTATCCACTAATTATATATTTGTATTAAGAAACAAGTCAGAAAACACTTAAGAATAGAAGTATGCTAGAAAAGAGGATTTGCATGGCAGGAAGAAATCCTGTGTGCAACAGTCTTTCCCCACTATCTTAGCAAGTTCAGATTAGAAGGCACAATTAGGTATGTATAGGTATGTATAAAAGCAGTTGGTATCTAAATCCCCAGGGTGACACAGGGTGGCCCCTCAGGAGGTCATCTAGTTCAGCCCCCTGCTCAAAGCAGGGTCACCTAAAGCAGGCTGCTCAGCTCATGTCCAGTCAGAGTTTGCATATCCACAAGGATGGAGACTCTGCAATCTCTCTGGGCAACCTATGCCAGCTTGTAATTAAATTACCTTTGTAATTAAACAAAAAAGATAAATATCTTGTGTATATATCTTGTATGTATATATATATATATATCTTGTGTAAACATATTGTGTATCTAATTCTTGTGTTCAGAAAGAGCCCACAACCTTTAAAAGACTCCAAGCAACAATTAATTTAATTCAGGAGCAACTTCATCCTTGCTGCTTTCTGATACAAATTGAAGAGCCATAAAACCTGATTATGTTTACATCCTAATTAATTTTTGGAGGCTTGCAAGAGATGTGGTTACTGATCACCCAGTGGCATGCTGCTTAATCTGGAAATGTTCCAGCTGTGGTTAATAAACATTTGCCAAATAAGAGATAGAGCCTATATCTTCTAATAACCTGAAGTCATTATAACATATTTATTTTTAACTACCATTTACTTCATCTTTGTTTACTAAGCATCCCGGTTTGTTTGCTTGGAGAGCCAATGTCAGAGGATACAGAGGGCAAGTGGATTGTTCATTTTCCATACTTGCATGAAAAGTCTGGAGTGGTGCAGGTAGATAAAAAGAGCACAAATCTTGATCAGACAAAGAGCAGTTCCAGGGAAATAAGTATTTGGATTTTTTTTTTCATTCATCATGGATCTTGTCTTTGTTAATGAAAATAGATAAATGTTTAATGTACATAAGCATCACAGGAAAGTGAGGTGATGATCTGCTGCTTCTGCTGCTGATACATCAATTGCCTAATCATAAGTAATAAAATTTTATTAGCAGGCTGAAAATTTTTTTAGGTCTGTAAGTGAGAACAGAAGAGTCTGTGTTTTTTAGTAAGTGTAGCACGGAAGCCAGCTGTTACTTATCAATGACATGATTCAAGCCCTAGCATGTGTGAAAATAAATAAATAAATACTCCCCTTCATTTTTCATCAACAGGCCTGCTTGGTCTCCTTAGACACAAAGTTTATTAACTACTCCAAAGTCCCTCTGTGTGATGTAGTGTCTTTCCCTAAGCACTGTCTGTATATAAAGTATAGCCACGGTTGAATAGCTATTTTGTCAATGTCCAAGGTGTTTGTTAACAAAAAACATTGAAGAAATTAAATTCAGTAAGTGCATAGATGTGCTGGATCCCTAATGCCTTGTCAGGGCTTTAACTCAGCAGTAACCCTTGCAGCACCTGCACTGCTGGAAACTGTCCTTAAAGTCATTGATGTGTGTGTAGCTTACACATCAGGGAGAGCTTAACTCTGGTTGAGGTAGTGGTCCTCTTTTGAGAGCTAATGTTGGCTTTACCAAAGTAAGCAGAGTTCAGAAAATGCCTCAGTCCTTTGCTGCTGCCTCTGCAGCCTCAGGAAAAGTGGAGGTGGGATTGCTGGTCTCTGCATGTATCCTGGGCAGCTCAGTAGTAAAATTGCCTGTGGCTGGTGAGTCCAGGCACTCCCACAAGAGTAAAACATGTTCATTAAAAAATGCTAAAGCAGTTGCACCTTCAAATGTGGGTTGAATGAAGCTTTGTGTTTTATTGTAAGTCTGATATGTTATGCCACTCAGAATTGTTTCTCTGAAGGAGTGTTGAGTAAATAAAACTGAGGTGGACCTTAAACTCACTGTAGAGCAAATGCATGTTGTTTGAGGTACTAAAGATTTGTTATACTCTTGATGTTCTTGTTGCATATGATAAAGAAGTTCGGCACAAAGCTGCCTGGGCCCAAGGCTTTCTGACTGGTTTGTGACATATCAGAGAATGGACTTAAAAATTCCTGACCCTGCTTTTCTTACCCATTCTTCCCTATTATCTTTGCTGAATGATTAGCTGATGACTCATGCCTTGTGCTGAAGGGTGAAGTAATGCTTCCTGAGTTCCTGTTTTGTAATGTGTTACTTGTGTTACTTACTGTTTTAAATCCTCTATCTATCTATCTGCCTGCCTGCCTGCCTGCCTGCCTGCCTCAGCACCTTACCATATCTTTATCTTTGTTTCCTTGTCTATAAAAGGAATCCTGTTGAGGTCTTTATGAGCATCCAGAATATTCATTCCATTTTCATGGTTCAGATTTTTTTTCCCTCAAAGTCCTTTGCTGTTTTCTCAGTTGCTTTATGCACATTACTGCATTATGATTAAGCAATAGATAGCTGTAAAAATGTCTGAAAAAAAAACAGAGGCCAGGTCTCAAAAATATTCTCTAGGTTTAGGGATGCCTTTTCTCGTAGGGGAGGTTGTTCTTCTAGGCTGCTGGTCCCGAGCTTCTTTCTGTACTATCTGCAACCAAATACTTGTAAGTAAAGCGAGTTCCAGTTGATGCTTGACAGGGGAAATCTGTTTTGTCAGGAAATTAGCACTCTTTGCATGGATTTTTCTCAAAGTAAGTTTGGTAAATCAAACTGGCAGAATTAGCAGCTGTAATCATAGATGGTGGCCTCACATTTTTCATTACCGCAGCAGCAGCACAGACTGCAGAAGAACCTTAATCTCCTAGGTCAGTCAAAGCAATGTGACGTAACCAAGCATTGGCCTCTCAGCAGCTTAGCAGAGAGCATATGCCTATCACTACCATCTAACCATATCAGCAACTGAGACCGTTTACTGTCCCTCAGAATGTGTCACATGGCAGTTTGGGTTTAATTACAGCATCTGTGATCTCTAGCAGACTGCTGTCTCATACAGATGCCCTGCATGTAATACTGTATATGAGGTAATATTATTTAAGAGTTGTCATCTAGGACAGTAGAATAAAAATGAACATGTAACATAATTAATATAGTTATTAAAAAATGCAGCTACTTACATTTTTTAAAAAAAACCACCAAACTGCCATAAAAATGTAATACGCTATTATGAAGGGAAAAGCAAATTTGCAAAAGTCATTAACCTATGTGACATGAGTGTTTGAGTAAGAGAGGGGAGTGAAAAATAATAGATTAAATAACTTTACCAATTAATTAGTCCATGTCTTCTTGTGTGCTTTTTGAAGTACTTCTATCTTTCATTTTTATTTGGAATTTGTCATGTTATAAAGGTTGCTTCAGTGGCAAAAGTTTTACTGAAGATGAAGAGCATTACAAGGGACAAAGTTCTTTTGACAAAGTGTTGATGATGGTGAACTCCTGGCAAGGAGACAAATGAGAAATTCCTTCTCTGTGTTTAACTGCTATAATGTATCTCTTGAATAAATGCAAGATCACTTCAACTGGTCTTTTATTTTTGAAACTGAATCAAAGTATCCTTCCAGGAGAATTGCAACAGAGAGCCTCTTAATTTTGCAATTTGTTTGTCATAAAATACCAGATGCTAATATATATTTTTCCCCCCTCTTGTAGGTGCCTGAGATTATAAGCTCTATTCGACAAGCTGGAAAAATTGCCCGTCAAGAAGAGTTTCAGAATAATCTCTCAGATGTTGAAGACCCTTTTGCCAAAAAGTTTGAGGTGCTCTTCTGTGGACGGGTGACAGTAGCACATAAAAATGCACCTCCAGCACTCATAGATGAATGCATTGAGAAATTCAATCGTGCAAGCTGTACAAAAAATTCGGATTTCAGCTCATCATCCCAACAACATGAAACTGCCAATAACTTTGGAGGTTTCTCTTTCAGCAGCAAATTACGGTCTGTGTTCCAGCCCTTGGTCAATGAAGAGGAGGAAAAAAGGCCAATTAGGAAATCTTTTTCTCAACCTGGACTTCGTTCCTTTGCTTTTAAGAAGGATTTCCAAGAGGGAAGCCTTAGGAGTAACAGCTTTGTCAGGTCATTTGAAGAAGATGCAATTTCACTGAACCTAAAAAGTCAGCTCATCTATGGACACAGTGTTGTGCAGCCAACTGACATTGCAGAAAACCGGACTATGTTGTTTACGGTAAAGCAAGATTTGCAGCTTCTGGTGGCATTTTCACATCTTGGAGTTTGGAGTGGCAGACACCAAAGCAGATGTTCTGACAGATGGCAGTTACTTCTTTGATAACTTAATTGCAATTACCAAAGCTTAACTTAAACTTGCCTGTTAGTGCAAATTGGTTTACATATTCTAAATAAGTTTATATTAAATAGTTTAAAACAGTACTGCCTGAAACCTTGGGCTTCTAAAGAAATCTTTTACAAAGTTACTGCAAGTTAGTAGGTAGTTGTAAAATTGCAGAATGCTATGGACACTTACATTAGCTAGTAATAGCAGAAATAAATTTCCAGGGGAACAAATTATCTGTAACTAGAGCAGAAGGACCAAACATTGACTGAGAGCTAGTAGACTTTGTCCCATAATAAGCAGTTGAATTGATGGAGATGCTCCTGCTGCCAGCATATTTGTGGAATGGTGTAGCAGTAGTGTAATAGCTTCCTACGCTACTCCACACGTGCTTTCACTCCTGCCCTGCTTTGGTGTGTCTAGCAATGCCCTTGCCTTGATAGGTGAGCAGCAAAACTATTTTCTAAGAACTGAGAAGCAAGCAGGCAGTGTGGTATTTGTTCCTCTTTACAAGCCTCATGATAGATAAGCTATGTAACATATTTTACTTAGCTTGTATCTTCTGAGCATGATACAAACCTGGAGCTGATACTGCAAAGACTGACTCTCCTAAGGTCATCTTGGATCCATCACCTGCTGTTGAGCTGGGCATTCCTAAGGCCAGTAATAGAGTGGAGTGTGTGCAATTATAGCAGGTTTTTTAAAGCAGGGAAGGAGAATCCTTAAGGAGGATTTCCACTGTATTATATCTGTAAAAAGTAGCATGCAGAAAACGTTGTAGTCAGCTATACCTGAATTCAAGCTTCTGTTTGGTGGTGACAGGTTGTGACAGTGAGTGCAAGAAGGTGGAGAGATGTTTCTTCCCTAGTAAAAAGAAAGCCATGTTCACCTTCGTCTCCAGAGCATGTATTTCACATAAAGAATATAGGTACCCTTTGTAGTAATAATGACTAATTTTAAATAAATCATGACTCTGTTATTGATTCATGGCACATATTTTAAAAATAAGAGAGCTTATAGTTGGGCTGGGTAGGTCCAAATTGTCTTACTCCAGTGAGTGCATTTTTCATTTATATTAAATATATGCAAATGTATTTTAAAATATATTTATATTAAATATATGCAGTATATGAGGTGTCTCAAAGACACCTGCAGCTTCAGTCTGAATAGAATGTCAGTCACCTGCTGGCGGCCACATTTCCGAATTGTGAGGCTTTGCTGATCTGGCTTTGTGTCTTGGGTTGTTTTCTGCCTGGGAAAATATTGTTTAGTATGCACAGCTGTATTCTATTCAGTCAGTCTAAATTCAGCTGAATATAAGGAAGTGAAGTAACTCTAGTTTGTGCCTTCAGTATCCACAGGCAGCAGCTGATGGCAGAGCTGAGTTTGTTGGTTACCTTTCCCCAGTGTTCAGCAGGTTCTGAGTCAGGGAATGCAGGCAGCATGCTTGGGTTTCACCAGTGTGTGTGGCTACATATGAAACACTTAAAAGTAGCTTAGTATTCAGAGGGAAAAAAAATGGCTGGTATATTCTCAGTTACTTACATTTTGCCCAGGACTGAAGAAAAGGTTGTTGATGCATGACGTGTGAAAAATATTCAGATTAATTATTTGGCAGCTCTCCTCACTTGGTTCAAAGAGTCCTCATTTTCATATCTTCTTCCTGAAGAACCGCTTTCCTAACCCAGTTTCTTAGGATTTGGAGGTGGGGAGGAGGGGGTATTTTGAGGTTTTTCTCCTGGCTGTATATTGAGGATGAGGGGGAAAAGGTTCATTGGTTTGAGGTTTTTTCCCTTGTTTAGTTGACTTCAAATGATCACTACTGCCTTGGGGCCAAATGTGAAAGAATTATGTGGGACTGAGCAATAAGAAGGAGGCTCTTGCTGCAGGGAGGGGAAGACAGCAGTAATCAGGAGTAGGTGTTGGAAGGAATAGCCCCTTGAACAAAGGCAAGATCAGCCCCAGGGACAATGCAAGGAAACCAGCAGGCATCTGGGGAGAACCATTGTGACTGGTTGAAGTGAAGGAAGAGGTGGAAGGTGAATGCACAGGACCATTTTTAGACATACAGAGGTGGCACATCTGACTTGATCTATTCCCACACAAGATTCGTCCCTTCCCACTTTCTTAAGAAAGTACAGTTATACTGGAGCTGCTGATGTTTTTGTGTGCATCTTTTGGTATTGGGTACTGATTGAAACAGGTGTCTCCAACTCATGCTCGTGAGTGGATCCAAATTCCACCTGCCTTCCTAAAATCTGATACGAGATTTGTTTTTAGCAGTCTCTGACATGCTAGAAAATATGAGGAATTTAAATTTTTCTGTTACTATCTCACAAAGATGTTACCAGAAGCTGGAAAAATGAAAACAATAGTTTCACCATAAAAATTACCTTTGCCCAGCAATACTTAGCATCATCTTTTGACTGTACAAATGGCCTAGAGATTACATTACATTAGAAAATATACTCCAGTAAATTCATTTGTATAGTTTTTGAGTTACGTGTTTCCAATTAAATGTTATGTGTGCCATAAATAAATAAATAAAACTCACAAAAAGTATTAGGTAGATTAGGAAGAAGCACACACTTGGATTTAAATTTTAAAGCAGTCTCTTTCAGTAGCTTCTGTGACTACGGTACATTCCAAGACTGCAGAAAATAGGAAAAGGGAGTGTGAGTGTATTTCTCTCAGTGCAAAGTAGGTTACTTGTGATACAATATTGCTCTCATCTGTTTAAACATTATTTTCTTGTCTTGTTAAACCTCAGTGTCATAATGTGCAGAACTCTCCATGCCAAATCAGTGTTGTTTCAGTATTCTTTCTGGTAGTAATATGCTAATTGATATAAATGTACAGGTAGAAAAAAAAATTGAGATCTATATTCAGGAAACATTTGTATAGTGGGACAAAAGAAAGTGTAATGTTACTTTTTAGCCTCTTGCAATTTATTTTGCTCTTTTTAGATTGGCCAGTCTGAAGTATACCTTATCAGTCCTGACACAAAAAAAGTCGCAATTGAGAAAAGCTTTAAAGAAATATCCTTTTGTTCTCAGGTAAGATTGTAGTGTATTCTTTTTATCTTTTTTTGTTATTTAAATATTCTCTACTTGTGAATGCTCATGTAATCCTTGCACTCCACATGGATTCTCTCAACAGCAGTTTCAGTGATTGCTATTGAAAAGCTGCTAATTAATCAGTGATTTTATAAAACCATCATTTTGTGTTGTGATTTCTGAAATGAGGACTCATTCCTGTGTGCAGTGGATGAATAATATTAGCTTGAAGGAGCACACTGGTCAGGAACAAACTCTTGTTTGAGATTGCAGTGAGCATGATTCATGGTTGTGCAAATCTTGGGATCTCTGAGCCATATTTTTCAAGAAGTGAGTGAGAATGAAAGGAGAAAAATTATATGGAAGAGTTAGCTGAAAAATACTTTAAAAATATATTCTTTACAAGAATATAAGTTGCACGTGTTTAAATGAGGACAGTCCTCTGCCATGCAGAAGTAACATATGTAATGTACTGTGGGCAGGGTATGTCAGAGACTCTTCATTCACTATTAATCCCTGTTCCTTGTGCCACAGAGTTTGCTTCTCTGTGCTTTTGCTTTTTTGGTTTGTTTTGCAGGTTTTGTTTTCCATAAATTACTTTGTTTTTTAATTTGATGATAGTAGCTTTCATCACTGAACATATAGGCACATATTCTGAAAATTTCAGAGTAAAATACATTTTTAATAGAATTGATTAATCTCTGAGTCTGCTGTATGGGTCTTTTATGCTTCATTAAAAACAAAACGAAAAACAAAACAATGTCTGACTTAATTGAAATTAAAGTTTCATGAAGTATTAGCTTCTCTAACAGGACAGAATTTTAATGGCCAGATATCTTTAATGCAGCTCTAACAGGGATAAGTGACCTATATGTAATGCTATTTTGTTCTTTTCTTCCTGAAAGAAATACAGGTACAAAACATTGAAAGTAGGTATGACTGTTTCACTGCTATTGTTTCTTTGCTAGGGAATTAGACATGTGGATCACTTTGGGTTCATCTGCAGAGAGTCTTCAGAAAATGGAGGCTTCCACTTTGTTTGCTATGTGTTTCAGTGTACAGATGAAGCACTGGTAAGTGAAAGAAATGAATAGCCAAATAGAATATTAGGCCCTAAATGTCTTCTATTGCTCTATGCTCTGTATTTTGCTGAATGTCCTCAAATTCTACTCCACTCAGAAATACAAGTATTTAAAAAATGTAACTAATGTAGCAGTCTGCAAGAGACCTTTCCATTTGTTTTGAGGGCAGAAGTTAAAATCCTCTTTAAAATCCACTAAATCTTTATTTCACAAACTAAGTTAGACCTTATGCTTCTTTCTGGGGAGTGTTTTCTCTTAGGGCACCTGTTCTGAAAATCAGGACTGTGCTCTAAGTAAGACCAGTGCATCACAACTGAAGTAAGCCTTTTGATCATAAACAATAAAGGGCTTTGAGATAGAGGGAAGGGTCTTTCATTACACTACAGTAATAAAATTGGGTGGCCTGGAAGAGACATGAGTTCATGATGAGTTTTATTGTTCTTGTGTGTTTGTGCACAGAGCTGACATAGCAACCAACAGCTTGGGTTTTCATTCATAAGCACATTTCCAAGCAAGGGGCAGTATCATTCTAAGAAACTGTTGTGTTTGTGTTGAGGAAAACATTGGAAGAGTGAAATTCTTTTTTTCTGCATGCTGTTCTTTTCAGGTTGATGAAATCATGATGACATTGAAACAGGCTTTTACCGTGGCTGCTGTACAACAAAGTTCCAAGGCACAGTCCCAGCTCTGTGAAGGGTGTCCTATGCAAAGTTTGCATAAACTCTGTGAAAAGATAGAAGGTGAAGTTTAAAGAATTTTCTGGTTGAATATTTTTTCTGGCGGTTTCATTGGTGGACAGTATGTAAAATCCTAAGGAAATAATGCTTAAGAAGAGCTTGGGACTTGGGGCGAAAGTTGAGAGCCAGGTACTTTTATTTAGAGGACTGTAGTGTCAGGTTTTCTGTAAAGTGATAGGAATTTTCTAACAAGAGGTAAGCTCCTTTATGTGTTTTAGTTGAACTTTTGAAAACTGTTTCCAAGTGTAAACATTAGCAAGTTGCAGCTTGTTTGGCTCTTTTAGCCCTATAAATGCAGAAGACTGTAGATTAGGAACCTCTGAAGGATAGATGCTGCAATAGCTATGACCTGCTCCTGTTGAATCCACTTAGAAACTGGCATTATGCTATCACTAAGCAGGAACTGAACAGTACGCTTTTAATACGTGTGTTTGTGGTGTTCTCTGCTCCTTCATGGAAATGCAGGAATTAGAATTGTAGTTGCTGCCCAGTAACAGACTTTCAAGTCATAAAAAACCTCTTTACTTCAGCAAATTTCACTGTTAGATTCTGTTCACTTAAGTGATGTTTGGGGTGAATAAAGGGCAACAGCAGCTTGGCAGATCACGTGGTAGTGGCTTGTTAGACTAAAACCTGCCTAGTGTTAATTTGATGAAATTGGAGAACTTCCAAAAGTACTTTCACTCTGTTTTGGCTTTCAGCTAGTTGTGATTTTTGGGAAGTTTCTTAAAGGCAAGTGTTCCTTAATACCTTCAATCAAGCCATGTTGTTAATCATATTGTCTGCTTCTGAAGGCAATACTCCATGATCAGAAACTGAAGTGCACAATACTGTTGATGGCTTGCTGTTTTTCCACAGAAAACAGAGGAAAGGAATTTAATCCAGGATGAGAACAGAAAAAATAATCTGAGTGAAAGGGTAGTCTGCTTTAGACTGTCATTAAATGTTTTCATCAAAAGGCAAAATAAGACTTTCACTAGCAATAAATTCACTCATTTTCTCCAGAGCATAGAAATTGGAGAAAATGAAAGGGAATTCTGTTTATACCATAAACAATATCCAAGCAGCACTGCACAAAACACCAACAAAACAGTTTGCTAAAATGCAATAGATTGTGGGTTTATTTTGTCTTGTGTGATAATGGAGTCTTCAGCTAAGAGTATAATCCTGGTCTGTGCTCAGTAAATCTCCTCATTGCAGAGTTCATGTCCCTCATTTTGAAGACATGAGTTTAGTAGTAGCTTTAAATTAACCTAGAGTTCTTTCTAATGCCCTCTTATGAAATCATGGAATGGGCCAGCTCAAATAATTGACAAGCTTTGACTTAGATTGTCAGCATATTTATGTGACAGATTAATTCTGAAAAATGTGTTAATTTTTGTTCCTCTTGGTAGGGTTGCACCCCTCAAAGACTAAACTGGAACTACAAAAGCATCTAACCACACTAAATAACCAGGAACAGGCCTCTGTTTTTGAAGAGGTTCAGGTAAGCTTTGTTTCCTACAAGATTTTAAAGCAGCTGGTGTTTTTTGCTAACATCTGTGTAAAACAAAGAAGTAATTTTCATTTTATGTGACTAATTCTTTTTCTTTTACTTAATAGACTTAATATACTCTTAGCCAGCTTGTGCTTTAATTTCATTTGTTTTTCTAGAGCTGTTAAAATCTTATCTTTTGATGAAAATGACTGTTTTACTAATTTTTCTTCCCCTAATACTCCTTGCTTTCCATGGAGGTGTTTCCTTCTCATTGAGTAAAAGTGGACACATTTTTAATGGGTGAAGGCAATAACGTGTGCTGTGAGGACGTTCAAACCGTTACTTGGACCAAAACAAATTTCTGTAGTATTCCCAGATGAGAAAATTTCTTGACTAAAATTTATCCTATATCTGAATTTTTGTCAAACTAACTAAAGAAGTTAAATTTTCAATCTTCTTAATTAAATCCATTATAGGACAGAGAAAAGCATAGCTGGATTAAAAACAGATGATATGCATTGTAGGAAATGTCACTGGGATTGAAACACTGTTGAAGATTAAGAAATGACAGAATTTTTAAAAAGTAATATTTCCTTCCTCTTTTGAGTCATTTTAGTCTCTTTGTCTGTTTCCATGTGGCAATTTATCACTCAATACCAAATTTGGAAGTTGCTCTGTGGAACCAATTCCATGAGCTGAGTAATGTCTTAGCATAGGGCAGCTAGCAGAAGTGTTGCCTTTTAGTGTTCTGCAGCAGAACACTAAAAGCTTCTTTCTAGTAGTCACAGGAAACTGTTAATTGCTTCTGGTCTGCAAACCATTAACTTGGTAAAACTAAGAGTAAAGTACAAATCTCCTGCCCATCTTTCTCAGCTAACTTTTTCAGTTGGACAGCCTGGAATGTTGCATTCTTGCAGATCCATGTATTGTTACCATCATTTGCATTTTTAGGTAGTACTTTTATTATTCTAATATGCTACCTTGGCATTAATTCATACTGTATCCTCTGCATTATATCAACAGGCTTATGGCAGTATATGTTTATCAAAAGTTAGGTTTCTGGGATTAAATTATTTAATAATGAAATTATTAATAATTTAAAATAAATTAAATTTAATTGAATAATTTAATAATTTAATGATTCTCTTACAATAATTGAGATCAAAATAAAATGCAGCATAGATAAATAAGTTCACCTTGTGCACTAATTTATAAAAAATTCTGTGTCATTTCCCAAAATCTGAATGTCCAATGTGAAGGATTTCTAGGAGAAGTGTTGTGAATCCTGTCTCTAGGACAGTACTCCGTGTGTGCTACAAACTCAAAACTACAGTGGTTCAGTTTTCTTTATATCGAAAGAAAATTGGCAAAAATATTGTTAAAGCCTTTATTTGCTTGTGGCAGTTTAATATCTCTACAGTTTTCCTCTGTCTTAGTGTAAATTCTGTCATGTATGAAGTGAGGTCGTGTTTTTGTGGCTGTGTTGGTGTTTTGCCTGGGACACTGGTGTCCTCTGGTGGACTGGAGTAGCAGCATTAACAGACCAAACTTGTTCCTAGATTGATGATTTATTACAGTGACAAATGAAAAGTGTAAACATTTGCAAACTATTGCACGGATGTATAATTACTGTGCTTGTGTTGTTTTCAATTACAGAAATTAAGACCACGAAATGAACAAAAAGAGAATGAGCTGGTTATCTCTCTTTTGAGAAACATGTATGAAGAAAAACAGAAGGACCATGTTCATGTTGGAGAAGCAAAACAGGTAAGTAAACATTCAATTTTAGTTCATGTAAGGAGAAGCCAGGAAAAAATTTTCCATTCCATTTTTATATCTTTCCAAAGGCAAATTTGCATCACTTGTAATTTGAAACTTCAGCGTGTAAGCAGTGGTGAATACTGGGTTTGCTTATGGTTCATAAACTGTTGTCATGTGCCAAAACAGATATCTCTGATTTTGAGGTCCCTGGTGCAGTCTGATTTCAGGCCTAGGAGAAGGGATGAAAACAGGGCTGACTACTAAATAATTTCTTTGTTCTCACTGCAATGAAAATTCAATATATGTGAGAGAATGTATAGTGAATTTGTGGTTGCTCTCAGCTGATCTGTGGCATTTGCCATCTCACTGTCAGTGTTGAGTCAGTAATGACAACACATTGGATTTGGTCATTGATAAAGCTATTACATTTACTCAGGACTGAAAGTTATTTCTTGTGTGCAAGCAATCATTTGAAGTGGCCTTAAGATGAGGAGGATTGCTGCAGAAACAGCAGCAGAGACTCTCATCTATGTCCAAAGAGATGAGCTACCTTTTATTCTCTATCAGGTTCCATCAGTGCTGTTTAACTATTTATACAGCACAGTTAAGATTAGGGATTGGTGGTTTTGGATGCCTTGGTTTGTGAGTAGCTACCTTGAGACAACTCAAGGTGGTCAGTATTTAAAAAAGGATTCCATCCATTCACTGAAAACTTTCAGTTCCAATTATTTAGACCCTTTTAAAAGAAGTCTTGACTGTCCCTCTGCTGTTGGTTGATAATTCCACTGTGATGATTGCTGTCAGCCATTTGTGACATAAACTAGGAAATAAATATATGGAGAGTAATTAGACCTGTGAATAAATTTGGAAAGTAGCAGCAAATCTTCCTTTACTACATTTTCACTTTGTTAATCTCTTCTCCTTTTATGGCTTACTAGGTAATTATTGACCTTCCTGAGTAAACAGAAGGAAAATTGCCTATTTCACTCTCTGATTTATTGTCTTGGGCATCTCACCAGAAATATGCTTTTAAGATAAAAGCATTTCAGTTGTGGGATAAGAGGAAGAAACTTTGCCTGAGGTCCTCTGTCATCATAGCTAAAATATTTTTGTTTGGTTTAATGCTAGGTGATGGTCAGTCACAAACAGCTTGGAAGTAGGGATATACAAAGCAAGATAAAATCTTTAGGTATGAAGTATGTCTTCAATGATTTGAAAAATTATAAGGCCCACTGCAATCTCTTTGCTCAGTTCCTGAAACCAAATTGGTTAATACAACACTTGCAAAGATGCCAGCGTTCTAAGAGGGGAACTGACTTTCCCATAATCTATCATTTGTCTCAGCATAACATTTTATATTTACTCTGATAATTTATCTCCAGGCCTGTGTAATAGCAGATACCTTTGAACACATACTGTTATTTGTCTCAGCAATCATTAACCCATGACACCCTGATGTTCCTGTTCCCTTCTGCTCTGCATATTCACTTTCATGCTTTTTATTGCCTTTTAAAAAAAATATATTTAAATCATGGGAGAAAAAAGATGAAATGTGATGCTAGTACATGGATCATGTTTAACAAAAACACTTTAAAATAAGTGGTGTTTTTTTATAAGAATGTAATAGCAAGCAGCATCTGATTTACCCTTGGAGAATAAAATGAGGGAAGGTGACATGGTTTAGGAATGGTGCTCAACATTCAGTGCCCCCACCAAGACTCTCCAACCCAGGCACCTACAGTGGTGGGATGGAGAGTACAGTTGGAGGCACAAAAGGCAAAGATCATAGGCTGAGATAAGAACAATTTACTGGAAACAGCAATGAGGCAAGAAAATGAGCAATAATAGCAGCAGTACTAGTCACAAGAAAAGAAATTATTCACACAGAATCCACCCCCCAATGATAGACAGTACTGGAATGGTCCTTCCTGATACTTTTTTTTGACTGGAAGGAGCTCCTTCTCTCTGAAGAGAGACCCTGTAATAGCAGCAATACTAGTCACAAGAGTGTACAAGAAAAGAAATTATTCACACAGAATCCACCCCCCAATGATAGACAGTACTGGAATGGTCCTTCCTGATACTTTTTTTTGACTGGAAGGAGCTCCTTCTCTCTGAAGAGAGACCCTACCTTCAGCAATGACAGGTGGTGTAAAATATCCTTCAATTCCTGGCCATGCCCGCTCCTGGCTGCTACAAAAATTAACCTTGGCCTGGCATAACCAGAACAGAAGTTAAAAAGAAAATACAGGAGCCTGTAAAGTTGTCATACTGGAAAGAGAATGTTTTAAAATTACATCTGGGCAGGACAATTTGGTGATGGTTATAACATATCATTCACCTGCCCGGTAGCAATTGCACAGATCAAGCATTCAGATCTCTGAATTTAGGGACAAGCAGAGAGGGCTGTGGTGCCTGTCAGATTCAAGATGAACCTCCCAAAACAGCCTTGAAAACTGAGCTCTGGTTTCTACTGCAGATATTGGGTTTGGATGGTAATATTTGTATCATAGTATTGGTTTTTTGTTTGCTACATTAGTATTCACCAGCACTAAAAATGGACTGAAATATTTATTTAAGAAGCAAAACTCTCAACTGGCAGTTAGCTTTAAGATGAAAATGTTTCTACTGGTGAAATATGTAGAAGATAGATTGTTACATATCTTCCTGTCCCTTAGAAAGACACATTTTACTATAATGGAGAAAGTTGAGAGTTTCTGTTGATGATGAGATTTTGATTCATTTCTTCGTTGAAGAAAAGGGAATCCATAAGAAATCTCTAATCTATTACACTTAAACATTTAGAATTCGTACAATTCTACATTGGCATAAATGAAAATTTATCAATAGAGCTGTAAATCCGTATGAAAGTGGCAATTCTTCTGAAGCATGTTAGTTCACTCAACTCATTTCCTAAGAGATTTCCTGTCCTTATTTTTGGATAGTTTGTTAAACTTCAGTACAAGTATCACTAACGAAAAATGCATGACAAGCTGAGGACACCAGGAAAAACTATTGGTACAGGTTATAGAAGTCTTCAAATAGTTCACTGAGATTTTCTCCATGCTGTTAAGTATTTTGCATTTCTGTTTTTAAACACTTGCAGGCTTCACAACCTCCTGCTGAGAATGCTGTAAATGAAGTGTCCAGCAGTGCTTCGAGATTCAGATTAGATATGTTAAAGAACAAAGCAAAAAGGTCTCTTACAGAATCTTTTGAAAGTATTTTATCACGTGTAAGTATCTTCATGGTTATTGTCTTTGAACATAATGTTTATTTGATAGAAAAGTCTTATTTGTTAGCATTCCAGGCCTTAGCCCGAAGGTTATTAAAGTCACAGTGACAAAAATATTTGAGTGTACATTTTAGAAGACAGAAACAGCAGGGCTTTGGAAGAGAGAATACCAAGCCCTGGATGAAGTGAACTAATTACAAGATGAGAAAGTGTGTATATAGGCATTTTAAAAAATTAATATGAAGATTAATATGAGGACTATAAAAAGAAACAATTGGTTTATTTCTCTTTTGGATTTAAAAAATTAAACCAGTAATTTTAACTGTTTGCTTCTCTTTATGTGGAAGGAAACTACTATGGAGCTGACTAAGCATTCCTTATGAGATGTGTTTGTTAGTGACACAGAACTGATGAATAGTGGGATAGCTGAACTTTTAAATTCTGTAGATTATTTAAAGGTGAGGAATGTAAAGAATGGCACTAAGAACACGAAGGCATCTATGCAATATTACATCTGGTAAAATTCTCTGTAGACAGTGTCTGGGAGTACTGATTAGTGGAAAAAACTTCAGCTTCTATGTGATAGTGATTCCTTTCCACTTAGTTAATTCTGTGATTCTGTGAAAATATTTATCATGAACAGATCACTGAAATTAGCTACTGAAGTAAACAGCAACAGTTTGAAATTAAATCAGATGTCAAGTTTAATCATGATTTAAATCTATGGAATGTCTTCTCATTCAAATATCCTTCATTCTGCACCTCATGAGAGAAGTCTGAGGAAAACAGTAGGAGGCTTGGAAGGACTTCTGCTTGACAAAGGATTAAAAAATCAGACCTTTTCCCTTAAAACAAAAGAGTTGTGACAGAATGCCAAACAACAAATATTCAGGAACAGAAATTGGACGGTTACATTGAAGCAATATCTAGTACAATTTATTGGTTCACAGACCAGCAACTCATAGTGACAAAACTAGGTTTTCAAAGCTTGTTTCAGACATCATATCTAACCTCTTCTCTTAAGACAAATGATAGCAAAAGCCTGGTTTTCCTATTACAATTGTACATATAGAGATGCTTTTTAGTTTTGTATCTCCTCTTGTTACTTCCCAGTCAGCATTTCTAAAATTCACCTCTGTAAAATCCTACTGCAGCTGTGATCAGGATATGAAATATGTTAGTGTTGTTATATTAGCTGAAGTACTGTTCTGATTTTTTTCTGTTTGTTCTGACTGGTATAAGCTGCCTTCATGTAAGCATAGCTGTACACTGGTTGCATTTTCACTGGCATTGCTGTTTTGATGGAAGCTCTTGATTTTGATCAGATCTGGAACCAGAAGTTTTGGCTGGACTAGAGAGATAGTCACTGTTGTGAATAATGACAACATTTTATATTTTACCTGGAATAAAACTTCAAAGAGAAGATGAGGTCTAACTTCAGAACATTGAAAAATTTTATAATTTAAAGTTAGGAAGATACAAGTTCCATAATTGTGTTAGCACATCCAAATTCATCAGATATTTTTTTTTTGGTTACACAAAAACATTATTCAAACAAATGATATAAAAATATTGTTCACAGATTCTACAGAAATATTTATGCTTTCTGATTTGTAGGCACTTAATGGTAATACCAGAAATTATGTTGTCCTGTATATTAAATTTATATGGGTTTAGTCCTGTGTAAAAGGCATCCTTTTCATTTTTCTGTGTCTTTGTAAGTATCTAATACAGAAGGTACTTTAGCAGTAGTTCTAATACACATGAAATATGTGATTATGTACATATCATGGAAAGCATATCATTGCCCATGAGAATTCTTAATCCTTAATTCTATAGGATCCTTCAAGTTGACAGAGACTATCCTGAATGAAGCTTCTGTTTCCCATAGGGGAAAAGGGTACTTTTAGGCATTTCAGGAAATTAAATTTGATACTGTCTGTGACAATTACAGATCCCAACGGTGCTACCCAAGTCTCTTTGGTGTGCCCTATAAATGACAATCTTATCTGCTAATGTGCTTTATTTCTACAGGGCAGTAAAGCCAGAGGTCCACTGGACAGGTCTGGTTCTGTGGATTTGGACAGCTCTATGTCCAGTACCTTAAGCAGCACAAGTAAAGTAAGTAAAGCCTGGGATAATTGTACATATTTAGACACTTAAAAAAATATTCCCTGAAACAACTAAGTAAGTATGAAATATGATCAGATGTGAAATGTTTCAAGTTACTTTTAAGCTTTTCGTTCTATTCCCTGTGTTATAAACCAGAGAAGTCCTACTGAATTAGAAATGCCTTGTACTATATGTAACATATATTTTGTATGAATATGTGAAATAATACATTATATAATATCATCTGAATTTTACAAAAGTGTGCAGCAAAACAAGTGCTATAATGATCATGCTACTGATCCTAATCTGACTGGTTTTAGCCCTGGAAGTTCATACCACAAATGCAGAACTGTATTAAAACAAACATAAAACTAAAGCAGGAAGTAATTTCCCTGTTTGTGTGGTTAGAAAACTTTTAGTCTGTATAAAACAATACAAATAAACAGCATGGAAGAAGCCAGTCTTCTTCCCTGGAGGCAGCATAACACTCTGCAGGCTTAGATATACAGCTATTGATTCTGCTGTAATGCCTGCTCACCTGCAGACTCCTGACGCCATGTAAACAAGAGTCTGCTCTTTCTCCTTATGTTTTTGAAAGATTGGCTGATTCTGCAGGAAACACACAAGGTGAGGAATAAAGAAAATGCATGGCTTGGGATTGAAACAGGCATCTAGTCATAGGCTTAAGTTCTTTGTGTGAATCTGCAGGTAGACAAGAGGAATATTACATGGTTTGATTGGGTTGCTAAAGATACATCATTCTGCAATGCCACCCTTTTCACTGTTAGCCAAACATCACCATTTTGTTCTGACCCTATTTCTTTTGAGTTGTATTCAACATTCTATAAAATACAATTACTCTCAAAATTACTCAAAATTTTCTCTGCAAAATTAAGACTCTGCTTTGTTGGCCTAAGTGATGAATAACAAGGACATAAAACATCAAACATCTTTCTTTGACCTAGCTTGATAAAAAGATATCTGTGGGATGTGAATAATGACATGGTACTGCAATCTCAAAGATGGATTCTAAGCCCACATATTGATAACCTTATTTCTTGCACTGCTAGGAGCCACCATTGTGTGAAAAGGAGAAAGACGACAGACTTCCTGCGCTTCCTGCAGAAAATGCTGTCAAGACCAGTGGATCGCTGGATGATCTCTGCAGCGACACTGAGGATTTCTCTCTGGAGCAGGCTGTTACGTTGCCCCAGCAGAGCTTTCGGAGGCGAGCAAACACACTGAGCCATTTACCAAGTGAGAGCCGGGAATCTCTGGGGCCTGCCGAAACATCGCCATCTGTTCCTCAGAGGAAACTTATGAGGTATCACTCAGTGAGCACAGAGACTCCTCACGAAAGAAAGTAAGCCTTATTAAAAGCAGGCTATGATTTTGTTTGTTAAGGGCATATTTGGGAATGATAATTGCATACCAGGTATGTCCTCTTAATGGATAAGAGATGCAGTGTGTCACTCCTTGGAGGTTTGTAGGTATTCTTTTTAAAAGCACCTTTAGCCCTGGGTGCTTCCCAGGAGAAAGAAGACATGAGATGTATAGTTCCACAGTATATGTCACAAACTACTTGATTCAGTTATATTTGTCCAAACAATCATTTTTGTTGTTTTGATATGTGAGCAGTATAAATAAATGCTACTTCTTGTTTTCTATTTGCAGAGAAAAATCCAGTAGCCTCTGTGATCCTGAAAACCGTACTAGTTGGTGATTTAATTTGTAGCTTTGAAATAGGACACAAAAGTGACTTAAAGTGCCTAGTTATTGGTAGAGGTGGGGCTCCTGTCTAGCTTTTCAATGAGCCTATCTAGATTTTACTCACAAAAACAAACCACTACTTGCTTTAATATGAATACTCTTCAAGCTGTCCTCCTTCAAAGGTCTACCTCTGCATCTCTAGTCCCCTCCCTCCTTTCTATCTGGCTTTTTCCAATTACTGTTGAAATACTTCTGTATTTCACTTTTCATTATTGGAACTCTTAATCATATGCCTGACTTTCTCATAGAAATCAAGGGGAAGCACGTATAAGGAAAAAGAAATGGGGGTGTTAGTGCCATTTTTGGTGAGTTATAATTGGTCATATTCTAAAATGCCTTACTGAAGCCTGTAAACATGAATTTGGAACTTTGCTGATTGGGTTAAAAAAAAGTTAGTGTTCTTACATTTACTGCATTAACTGTGAAAAGCATAGGAAATGTCTCATTTACATATGCCAGCTCCCTTTCAAAGATTAGAGAAGGGATTTCATTTTTTTTCCCCCTCCTTTCCTTTCTTTCTGTATGTTCTCTGTGCTACCTCAACTCCATCGCTCTGGTTGGAATCCGCACTATATGGTGTGAACGAATCTGTCGGCAACTCTAAAAGTTCTTCTGGTCAACTTGCACGTTCTCCTACTCTAGCTCGTCTTAATCCCTCGGCCTCTTCACCCAACTTTCTAAAATATCTAAGGCATAATTCCAGTGGAGAACCAAGTGGGCATTTTGCACAAAAAAGGTGAGCTAGTAGCTGCAAATAGTTTGGGCTGGTGTTTGTTTTCCTGTGTCGTAAATATGAAACTCTATAGCACAAATAATTAAACCAATTTAGTATAGACCAAAGGTGGTAGATTTTTATGGGAGAGGAAGCTCTTTAACTGCTCCACCATTAATGTAGAGCTGGTACTTACATAATTTACTGTTTTAATCAATCAAATTCTTTCAGACACTGGCTCTTTCTTTAGAGCCAGTTGTTCCAAACCAGTTTGTTGTTATGCAGCAGACAGCAGCACTCCTTAAATTGTGTGAGGGATAAGTTGCCAAGAACCTGAGAGCTCACTCTGTTTGTCCTTCCTGAAGCATTTGGTTCTGTCCTTTGTTAATGGCAACACAAAAACATACTACTTTTCTTTTGTGCCTGATACTAAAGACAAGTTGACTAAGTAGTTACATGGGACAAGAAGCAGCAGGAATATGGAGAGCTGGTAGGAAAAAAACTCTCCACATACAACCCCACCACCATCCCCACTCCTCACAAAACAAAACCCCAAGAACAAACAAAAACCCCAACCCATTAACCCATCATTTGTCTTGGTTACTTGCAGCAGTATCAAATTATACTTTTTCATGCCTTCTTTCTTAGAATTAAAATATAGAGAGAGCGCATTGAAGAAAAGTTCATTAACATTTGTTTCCCTGAGAACCTGAAACTGAGTGGCTCCCTAAAAATCATAAGGTGTGAAACTCTTTCTTAACCCTTTGAGCTAAAACTGCTGATTTCATCTCAAAAGGCTAATGAGACCAAATGTCCTCAGAAGCGCTGTCAACAGTCACTGGCCATTGGCAAGCAATTTTTATTGCTATTGCTGTTTATTTTTTGGTTTTGTTCTCATGTGTGAAAGTTTCCTGTTTCCTCAAGGTGCTGATTTTATAAACCGAAGAAAATACTCAACTGAGAATGCTGCTTCACCACTTTCTTCAGTTGTACTTGCTGAGTACTAACTAGAATCTCTTAATTCAGCTTTATCTCAGATGTATGACACAGCTCAAGGCAGGAAATGCAAGTCTGCAGTATCATTCTTCAATTTAGTAAGACTTACTTGAATCCTGAAAGTTAAATTCTCAAAGCAATTTTTTCCAAGTGATTTGGTAATGATTCTGTACACACAGTTGCAACTTCTCCTTTCCTTTCCATGTCTCTAAGGGTATGCCTATTGAGCATCCAAGCAGCAACACTGAAAATGGAAATTGATAGGGGTGTCAAATGGGTTAATGAGTTTAAATCAATACAGTCAAGCTTCCCAATTCTGTAAGTGAAATTACCATGTAATTGTAATGGATTTACACTGTAATTGTAAATGAGCCCTGTTTGCAGGGCACACCATGCCACAGCCTTATCTTCTTTATCTCAATACCAGCTACTAAAGAACCTGCTTCACTTCATGCTAATGATCATCCAGAGTATTCTGCCCTGCCCCACTCTCTTCCATTCACATCTTCAGGAAACAGTGCTAAATGCCAGCCAGATAGAACATTATGGTTTATCAGAAACAATTCTTTCTTAAACTTACTTTTGCAGGAGTAAATTCTCCTACTCATGTGATTTTGTGTACTTGTCTCGTAAAAGGTTTTCTAGTATTGTCAGCCAAGTAATTTTCTGTAATTTCACTCCATGCAAAAACTTCTCATTATCTGAGTTGGTCTTACTTCATTTTATTGACCTTCTTCTGAGTATGTTTCAGACTTATTATTTTAAAAGACAAATAATTATTTTAAATTAAATTAATTTATGTTAAAACAATTATGTTGGCCAGAAGTCTGTTGATGAAATTTGATTAGTGCTCCTGTCTGTTGCATAAATAGAGCCACAATCCTGAATGACAAGTCAGAAGGCTTAGCTTTTAACTTTAAAGTTCACAGTTTGTCTGAATAAAACCCTGTTAATGCTTTACAAAATAATTTTTACCAAAGTCTTATTTTTAATTTGCTAGCACAGAGATTATCAGTGTCAGCTTTTCCTAACCTTTTCCCCCAAACTTAGTCAGTCATTGAAACTCATATGTAAGAAAATGTCATAAAGTTTGCATTGGTTCTTATTAGATTAAAGGAATTTATTTGAAACATGCACTAAAAATCTTGTAATATAGCAAAGAATAATAACTTCACTGGAAGTACATTTATATACATTGGAACATTTTAGTTTGCCCAAACAAATATATATCTCAAAGTAGGGCTTTGTTAACAGTTTTAGTTTTGACTTTGATATTGATAGAAGAAGATCTTGATATTGAGATCTTCAGGATTTAGCTGCCTTTTGTTTGAAACTTAGGAATGTGTATTATTTTTATTCTGTGGATTTATACTTCTTGGTTCTAAACTATACTTTTCCCAACTGCACTCTCAGCATCTCCTACCGTACTGCCTTAAGGAAAAAGCTTCATTCTTCCTCTTCTGTGCCAAATTTCTTAAAATTTCTGGCTCCTGTAGATGAAAATAACACCTCTGACTTTAGGAGCACAACAAGGTAGGGTTCTCTCTTAAAGCCTGGAGGTAAAACTGTATTTTCAAAGACTTCTTTGTCTGAAATATTTCAAATGCTTCTTGCACTTGCAAAACCTGATTTGTGCAAATGTTCACCTGCATGTATTCTGCATGTAACTGCTGTCAAAAGAAATAAGCTATCCCAGACTACTCTGCCATTAGGATTACAGATTTTAGTAATTTTTGATGTTGCAATGGTCATGCAACTTACATCTTTGTATTTCTTTGATTATTCCTGACATAGAAGAGTTTTCACTTAAGAGAATATATGATTCATCCTAAGCAATGTCAGTGTCCTCAAGTTGGAAGGAGAGGATGATCTGTAAAATGCTCCTCCCTAGATGCTATCTGGATTTCATTTATCCCTTTCAGCTTCTACAAAGACTCATGTAACAATTTAGCTAATAGCTGGGATAAAGCAATGAATAGTTTAGAGTTCTAACAGATAAAAGTTATTAGTGGGAATTTTAATAGAAAAACAGCATTGTTCCTTGCTATTTTGTTTTGTATTCTGAATAAAAACCTCTGTTTGGCATGCGTGGATGACATCAAAGGAGTACTATCCAAGGTTCTTGGATTTTGTTCCCGAGTTTGTTGCATTTTTCAAAGGTGGACTTGCTAACAGAAAGATTTAAAGTTTTTCTCCCAGTCCGTGTTGGGACGGGATATATTGCATACCCACTGCACAGAAGGTTGGAAGTTCAGTTGGTGTTTATAAAGCTCCTTGATGAGTACTGATAAAAGGCATCAGCAAGTCTTTGTGTCTCCTGTGAATAATTGCTAAGTTTTGTGGATGGCATGTAAATAGTGTGATGATAAAGCTACATTATTGTGTATGTATCTTTATATGCTCTTATTAATATACTGCTGCAAAGAAAACTGAAAATTAATTAGAACTGGAAAGAGTAGACTGTACAGAGCCTCAGTGCTGTTTGCAGCCATGTGTAAGCCTCTACCACAAAGCAAGTTTCACCTTCCGAGCACTGCGAGCTTGGCCTGGCATGTGCACAGCACACTGCACTCCCAAGGCAGTGCCCACGTGTTCCCAAGGGCTGTGTGGCTGTTCCTGGCAGCCCAGGTGACCTCCCCACAAACTGTCCTGTGTTCTGCCCTTTCAGCGACTACGAGTCCAAGCACGGCCAGCCGGCCCTGGATGCCGACAGCCCCGTCAGGACCCGAAGGCATTCGTGGAGGCAGCAGATATTCCTGCGAGTGGCCACCCCTCAGAAAGCCTGTGATTCTCCCAGCAGATACGATGGTAAAGCCTGGGTTTGTTTGCTTCTGTGAGCTGATTTGTGTATGTAGTGTGTGAGGTGTGAATCATTGTGTCCACCAAGGGGATCTGTTTGCCTGGTGTTCTGATTATACTGTCATTGCAGTTTGCCACCTGCTTTTTGGTAATACTCAGCTGTTAGCTGTTGAGTTTTTAAATTTCAGCTTCATATGTAAATTGTCTCATGTTAACTAGCCACAGAAGAAATTATTTTTATGTGTACTATTTTAATGAGTTCTGGGAAAAAATGCATCACCAATATTGTGCTGAAGAAAAGAGGATGCTTCTATTTCGTCTTTCTGTGTTGGAGTATAGAACTACTGACTAGAAAAATCCAGGTGTACCAGCAGGAATTACATTTATTTTATGATCTCATTTGAGTTTTGTAGTGCATGCTTTGTCCTCATGTATGCTGCTCTAGTCTGTGACATTTGCCACTTGAGTCATAATTCTCCACTGTTCCCATAATTATTTTGTGAAATTTTGTAGAGCTGAAGAACCACAGACTAGAAGAAAACCACTTCACATAACCATGCATGTGCATCATTTTGTGCATTCACTTTATGTAAGCCAGATAGTACAGGACATGCTGGGGCCAAGAATCCCTGAGAAAATCCTCTGGCTCACTAAAGCTTGAATTTCGCAGCATGAGCTTTGTAAGCTATAACTTCTGACTTACCTCTAAGGCCATTGTATGAAAAATAAGAAAAAGTGTAAGGAAACAGAAAGGAGCAGTATCTTATAGTAAATGTAATAAAAAGTAACCATGTTAGTGTCACTCAGATGTTTTTCTTGCATCTTAAAGTGAGATCTCAATTAACTGGAGTAGGCACGTAACAGAAGTGTTTCTATCATAATTGCACTGCTTGCAACATAGTTTGAGTGACAGTCAGGTAAGCTGCATATGTGGGCACAGATGCCTCTCAAATTTAGTGTACTTCAATGTGAAGTGATCTCAGGAGCATGTTGTGTGAACACAGATGTGGAATGCTCTGTTGTACTTAAAGGCATGTTATATGAAGGACTGTTATATGAAATTTCTATTTTTACAAGTGTGATGTCTCTCTTTGTGACTGGAAATAGTCTGACTTGTTTTCGAAAGCCACATAACCTTCCCATATTAAATAGGAAAACAAAATCCACACAAATTGCCTACCCAAGCATTTCCTCTGAGACATAATAGCTGCAAGATACAATCTTAACAACCTACAGCTGGGTAGGCAGAATAGTTTGGGAAACAAGTGCGGCCAAGATGGAAAACAGGATGTGTTATTAATAGGACCAGAAATTTTAAATATTTGGCTTTTTTTCTTCATTAATTTTCTTTTTTCTTTCACTGTACATAGTTTATGAACAGAAGAAAACTCAGAGTCAGGGGTTTTTTTAAATTATTTAAAGGAAATACTGGGTTTTTCTATTTGGACTTCTGTGTATCTCCTGGAACATTTCTGGTAGTGAAGGATGCTCACTTGTTATCCAGTTTCAGTAGCCTTAAAGAGAGCTGCTGTACAGCTGGTCCTACACTGGACTCACCACCATAGTTAACTAAGAAACCCCTCTAGTTCCAAAATAAATGTAACTACCTGTCATTCATCATCTTGTTTTTCTTTCATATTGTGTCTTTTTTTAAGTCTTTCTCACTCTTTTTAGATCAATTTTCCTTTAATTTGTACAAACAGCTGATGTATCACCAAAAGATCAATTTCAGCCAAATTGGACAGAGGGCAAAGAAGGTTTTAAAGATAACATGCTTTGTCGTGTTCTGCAAAAGTAAGCATGAAGGGAGGGGAATAAGGGAACATCTGTGATTTATGATTTCCCCTTCATAGACGCAGACTCCACTGACCAGTTTCTCCCTTCAGGTGCCGTGGTCAACACCCTGCTACAGAGTAATCTGCAGGAGGGGAGTAAGGAAAGAAGCTGGGAAAGGGGTGTGTTTAAAAGCTAGTAAGTCTCTCAGCCAAGAGACCCAGACCTCTGTGACTCAGAGATGATACAGTTTTTCAAGCTTAACCTAGGCTGCTTTACTAAACTTTGTGTTAAAGGTAAAATCCACCAGGGTGCCTGAACTGTGCATTGCTTTGACCACATGTGGGCAGGCATTGTCAACAAAATGAAACTGCTCGGTGGCTGTAATTTCTCTGGGTTGTAATGAGTAAATTGCACATAAGAACGTGTAAGTTGTCACAAGAACTAGAGACAGCTTGAAGCTTTATATTCACAGAAAAACCTAGGCTCTGACACTTGTGGTTTTGTTTGTACAGGCAAGTGGTGAGCTGAGTCTCAAAGTGCATCATGTTCATTGCTGCTCTCTGTGTGGTTAACACAGCAGGATATGAAGGTGTATTTACTAAAAGTTAAAAAAAAAAAAAAAGAAATCCCAGACAACTAGTACATAGCTTTTACTGAAATTTTGATCTTTCGAGGTACTGAACTTGATAAAAGTCTGATATCTGAATTTCCACTTGAAGCTTGAACAGCTTAAACAGCACTTAGTCCCACTGTCTTGCACTTCTGATTCATTTAATTCTTTAGGAAAAGCTCATAAATAGTTTGAGCTAAAACTTCATTTTCTATAGCTCAGGTGGGACAAAATGGTTGCTGGCTGTGCTTTGGGGGTTGCATCATGAATTACCAGGCAGGGAGTACAGTTTATTTTGCAGACACCATTATTTAAAAGGAAGTATTTACTATACATGAAGGACAGTATTCTGTCCTAAAGCAGTAGAAGAAAAATACTGCAGACAGATATGTTAGAAAGCCTTTTTTTCTTGCCATTTGAGATTCCTGCCTTGCCTGATGATTGGACTAAAGTAGCCATGCTCAGCAAGGCAAGCACTGTGAGATAACACAAAGCATTGTAGAGAAACCATTACTTTTGGTTGTTGTGGGAGCAAAGCCCCAAGTACACACCCTTTTCCAGCCACTTCGTGCTTGTTGGTGCTGCCACTTTCCCCTTCCCCTAGTATTTTTCCCTGCTTCTGTACATAACTTTACAATTAAGCACATCAGAGAACTGTTATACAATTTGCTGCTTGACAAGAGAGCCGGGTGATCCCTGGTGAGCCTGAAGATGAAGCTGATGTGCAATTTAAAGACCTAGAAAGGATTTTCTACATGGGTGAAATGATCTGTAGGACTTCTAACACTTTACAGCTAGTAGCTGGAGGATGGAGTGCTGAGTGATGGTAGTTCCCCTGTAGCAAGCTGCAGTTCAAATTCTCCAGCCTCAACTCCTGCTGTTAGTGGCTTCCCCTGAGCCGCTGTGATTCTGCGAGTGGTGTGGAGCACCAGGGGGCAGCGTTCCTCTCAGTGGCACCTTCAGACACCGTGTCTCATCCTTGGAATTCTGTTTTTGTTGTTTATTTGTGGGAGTGCAGTGAGTATTGAATCCTGCAAAGTCGAGAGATGGAAAAAGGGAAGCAAAGTCTTCTTACAAAACAGATCACGCTTTGATCTGTTTCAGTACTACATTTATTTTGAAAGAAGGTTTTTATTATTCTTTTTCTGAAGCTTTGTCTCATCTACTCTCTGTCTTAAACATTCTAAGTAATAAATGTGTTTCCTCAATTATTTGATTTTTACCTTTATGTCTCCTCACACTACTTGCAGGCAGGTGTTCCTGCTTCTATAGCATCACTCAAGGGCCACATTTTTTGGTTATGGAAGTTGCCTAGGACTCTTTAGTTCACTGGTAAAAAGGTGAAGAGAACAACATCTCAGTGATCATTTTAAACCAAATGAAGTATGGACACACTCAAAGGCCCTCATTTTCATTTGGGTCAGTTTTCTGGTCCCACTCACAGTATTACACAAGAAATAGACCAGGCAGGGACAGGGGTCTGGAAGGTGAGGGTGGATGCCCTTACTCTTCTCAGGAGCAGGACATCCTTAAATCTGTGTAGACTGATAATGAAACTTCACCTTGCACTGCAGTGCAGCAAGGTATTCACTTACATGTATTCAGCATCTACAAATCTCTGTACAGTGGACAGTTTTAACTACACTTCTCACATACTGACTGTTCAGAATTGGTCATGGTAGGAGAACTGTTTTTCAGATTGTCAAACTCCCAGCGCAGTCAAGTCAATTGCTAGACTTAAGGGGGATATGAGTAGTTTTTGAAGGAAATGGTGGGAAAGTAGTTGTGCTTGTTGAAGCTTTCTTAGTGAGGGAGGTGTGTTGGAAGTAGACAACAAGATTTTTGTAACAGTTATGTCAGTTTTAGGTTGGAGAATGGGTGATTTGTTTTAATGTGGGCAATATGTAATGAAGTTACTTTGAATAGTGAAAGAAGTTGAAATCCAGAGCAATGAGATGATTGTACCACTTAGCAGTATTCAGCAAATAAATTCAGATAAAAAATCAACTACATTCTATTTTAGACCTCATTAATTAAAATTAATTTGGTTTCAGCCTCTGTCAGATAGAGGTGTCAAACTGTTAAATCCTATGTGCTGAAGAAAAGTTTGAATTTAAAGAACTGTTATTCTTTAAGCCAGCTGTAGTTAACACCTACCTGTCTGTTTATGTGCTTTGTGGTGTGGGCTATATCTCTTCATTATTTCAGCAAAAATTTTTAAAATAATTTTGTAGTAGCATTGCAAATACTATAAGCTGTTGCTTTAGCATTCTGTGCTTAAGAGTGTTTATGGGGTGTAAACTATTTGTAATGTGCTTGCCAATACTGTTTTAGCAGCACAGTTATTATTAATTAAAAGCAGTTGGTCATAACTGATTACTCAGTTCTGCTCCTTTCAGAGCAAATATGTGCTCAATCTTGATTTGCAGCATAGAAGTTTGGCTACGGCCAGTAAGTGCATGATTAACGTTTGATGTCTTCTGTGCCCACTGAAATAACAGGGCATTCCTTTCTCAGGGATTGATAATATTAACAAATGGGATTAATTTGGAGCTAGTGAGTACTTTTTAAAAAAGTCGTGGCTTTAAAAGAAAAGCAAAGTCCAAAGCAGCCTTCAGAGCTGATTTTAATCAATAGTGTTGAAATACACAGTTTTTCAAGAATTCCTCATTCAGCCATTGCTTTAAGTTGTATGTCAGATTAGAAGAACTTGTTGCTTCTTGTAATTCTGTATCTGAAGCTTTCTGATTACAGAAGGCTCCTGGTCATTTTACCACATCTGGTTATGAAGTTAAATATTCCTGGCAGCTGTGTAAAATAATAGAACTATTATATCTTCTGTTATAGAAGCTTGCAATTCTCTTTATTTCTGTATCTTTTGGCAATTGAAGTTAAAATCACTTCAAAATTCTCATTTGTTTGCCAAGCTGAATTTTGTAAAGTTTAAAATACAACAAAGAAAAAGAACATAATGTAGTAAATAAAAGGCTTAATGGATTCTTCTGTCCAGATTCTCACCATATTTTGTCTGACTTTTTAACCCCGGAGAGTGGATGTGACTGGTAAACACTGCATGTAGAAAGCCATGTGTAAACAATTAGGTAGTGAGGTTGGTGGTAATGCATTATTCTTGAGCCTCCTCCCTATCAGCCCTTCCTTTCTACTTGAAGTGTTGGAGTTTCTAGTCAAAGATGAATCTTGTTGTCTTGGTTTTGACAGTTGAGCTTGGTTAGACTAAGTGATTCTGAAAGAATGTTTTTTAAATTTAGGCTTTTAGGTTGGTTTGTCGCTTAAACCTTGTTTAATACTAAGGTGGATTGATTAGGAAAAGATTTGATAAGCTAATTTTTTATTAGTGATTTACAAATGAAATATCCCTGTTCATATCATTTCTGATCAGATGTTGTCTGTTTTAATTACTACTGAGGTCATTCACCATCTTTCCATGTACAGACTTTCTTTAGTATGGGCCCTGGTAGTAATATATCAGGATACTTCCTTCTTAATCTTTTACTTTGTTTTTGTGTCATCTTTCCATTTAAGAGGTCTTTAGTATGGGCCCTGGTAGTAATATACCATGATACTTCCTTCTTAATCTTTTGTACTTTGTTTTTGTGTCATCTTTCCATTTAAGAGTTTTGTGTCATGCATTTGTTGATCCTTTTGGAGTGTAGGGATACTCTTCACCTTAGGGTTGAAGCACTGCCATGTGAAGCCAAGAGCTGAGTATAAATGAATAGATGAGCTGTACAAATTCCATCTCAGTCCATTGTTCCTACTGGCCTTGTCCTTTGTTGGGTATTATAAGTGGTGGAGCATAAGGGGAGTGCTTTTGAGGTTCGTATGGGTGTGCTAGAATATTTGAGCAGCATTTCCATCTGGTTCATGAGAAGTGTCATCTGAAATTCAGTACCTTGAAGAAGTTCTCACAAGCCCAGGAAAGATGGTGGTTTTCCCAGTGAAGTGCAGTTTCTCAGGGAATCCTTGGGTTTGACCCACAGACTTGTAAAATTCCATTGTGCAGGAGAATAGTTCTGAAGTGTAGTCCAAATATGAACCTCAAATGGAAAATTACCATTAAATTACCATTGATCAAATATACTAATAGTTATTGAGTCACCTTGCCAAATCCTGAACCTTAGAGAACAAAAGTGCTATAGGCTTGTAGGAGTCGCGTGTATGGAGGTAGAATTCTATGTGGAAGCAAAGGAAGCAATATATTTAAAAGGAGTTAGGGTCAGGTCAAATGTGGAATAGGAGTCAACAAAAGCTGACTAAGTTGGCAGATGAACAGGGAAGCAGTCTTTCAGTGTGTGCTGAAGCATTCAGATCCTGCTTAAGTGCACCTACTAATCTCATAAAAGTTCTGAAGGGTACACATTGCTTGGATGTTAACACATGGCAGTTTGGTTCAGTGGAATGTGAGCTGCCAGTTAGATGCAGTTGAGTTGCTCTACTGTTTACCTTTGCTTTCTCTGCTGTCCTCAGATTCCCAGTGTGTAACAATGCAATACTCAGTTCCTTGTCACCTTGTGTTTCTGCTCTTGTCTGTTCTGCAGCTGGAAGCTGGGTGGTATGTCTCTCTATCACCTTGTATGTTCATGGGCATGGGTTAGTGCTGATTTACCAAATGTCTGAGTTTTTTATTTTGCTTTGTGGGATTACCTTCATGTTCCACCTTCCTCCCTCCTTTACCAGCCAAACAGCTGATGCAACTGCAGACTTCTGACAGGCCACCTGAGCAGTTAAACAGGTTCATTTTGCTTTCTGTAAATCTTGCCAGCGTGCAGACAGGAAGGAAGGCAGCTTTTGAATGTCTTATACTTTATCAGAGTAGACTTTAGACTTTCTGTTAAATGTCCACAAGTGATAAGAAGCACAAAAAAAAATAGAAAAGGAGCTGCTTTTTGGAAGGCAAAATCAATCCTAGGATTCTTCACAGAAGCATTAGAGGTAGGGTTGATAATCATAATTGTTCAGCTTATAGAATTTTGTAACCTTTTGGTTTTCTTTTATAGTCTTAAGCATTATTTCTTTTAATGAATACTGATTTTATCAGATTAATCAGCAACAGATGGGAAATTTTCCACCTAAATGGAAGCAGGACTGTGGTCTTCAGTAATTAATGCTTTGCAGCAGTTCAGGTGTTGCCACAGTTTGACCACTGGAGAACAACAAGTGAGTAATGTCTCTGATAAACTTGTGAATTTGGTACTTGAAGACCTGTCCCTGAAATTTGTCCTGAGGAAGCAGGATGTGTACGTTAAAGACAGGAAGATTCTAGGTGCTGAATATGTTCGTTCTTGCTTTAGGAATGCAACGTGTTTTAATCTGTTTCCTTGCATGTGCTTTGCCAGCCTGGGTTTTTGTGGGTTTAGGGCTTTTTTTAGCAAGTAGGTACCCATAAACTGTATCTGGACATGGTCTATTGTTTTCTAAGATACTAGTGCATATATGCAAACATAAAATCAGAATGCATGTCTGACGCTAAAGGAGATACATAAACCACTGGGAGGACCTGTAGAAGATACTTGCTTCCCCCAGGATGTGCCTGCACTCCATAGTGGATACTTTGAGAATAGAATGTGAATATAAAATGTGAATAGACCACAGACACTGTACAGTGGATAAGGGGTTTCCTATCTAGATCACTTTTACTTTTTTGCATTGGTGTATGGTGAGCACTTCTATTGATTCCCGTTTCTCATGGTGTCATTATTGTATGCAGGCTTAGAGGAAATTAACAATTTCCTTTGAAGATTGTCTTTTTATTTCTTTATTATTTTATTCCAAAAAAAGTAAGTGAATTCTACCAGCATCCTTAAGAGTATTGCCCTTTAAATATTTCTTAATATGCACTAAGGAAAATTGGGATCAAAGCTACTATATTTAGAAATTCTACACAGTATAGCATGTGCATCAAAACGTAGAATTGCATCAAAACCAGCAATCAAATAAAAATTATTTTCCTTTAACGGTCAATACAAGTTGAAAGTTATTGAATGTGTGTATCTTCTCTGTGTGCTGACATTTGCCTGTAGCTCTTTCATAATTGCAGATCTTAGCCCATTGAAGTCTTTCCATTTACCTGTAAAGAAAAAAGAGTAACGTTTCCCAGTTTCTTTTAATGAATATAATAGTCTTTTCATTGTATTGATACTTTTCATAACCAGCTGTATTTCTGAGTGCAGCTGTCAGTTTTCCTATTTTCTTTGTAGAAATGGTGATTGCCATTAAAGTGTCAAATATTTGACCTTTTCTTAATTCTCATGGTGTTCATTGTTCTTTGAAATGCTGTAGATACCATAAGTGTGGGTATCCACATCTAGATCCAGAGTGCAAGGTTGTAAAGGTTTAAATTGTTCTGCCAGCTGAAAATGTTGTGGTCTTTTTTATATGTGTATTTTAGCATAGACTTTGTGGTGGCAAGCAAATAAATGTTGCATAAGGAAATGGGTTGTATTTGGAGCCATTCTACTTCTCTCTGACTCCTTGAGAGGAGAAGATTGACAGTGGCAAGACTTAGAAAAGCAGAAGTGAACAGCTGTGAACATTTCCATTCTTAGTCATTCGGTTGTGCGAGTGCCTTCGAACAAACAAGGAAAGAATAGCTGCATATGAGCTGTGTGAGTCAAAGCAGAGTGACAGTCTGGGCAGAAATTAAAGGGGGAAAAACCTTCCTGTTTTGTTAGTTTTGAAGAGATGAGATGATGTGTGTGTTTAATTCAAAATCTTTACCACCATGTTAAGCAATGATAAAGACATGGGGCACTGTTCAATATTCCTGAATAATTGCTTCAGGAATGCTCCTTCTGCAGTAGCTGTTTGAAATAGAACACACAGATGTGTGTCGTTGGCTGGTGAATCTGTGAATGGATTTTGTTGCACTAACTTTAAAGAACTGTCTTGCATGTATAGCTCAGGGAGCCATTTCATAGCCATTCTGGTTGGGTGAAGCAGTGCTGTTGCTATGGCCTTCTCTTTGAGATTTGGTAGGAAGAGATTTGGTTGTTTTGACCATTCATTTTAAAGTTGGTGAGTTGAGTAATTTTTCTGCTAGATACAGTTTGTGTCAAAGACTACTGAGCCTCCAGAGAAGCTATATAAAACTGTAAAGTTAAGTGATACTACAGCAGGTATTAAGAAAACAAAGTATAGCAGCTTGTGCTTCTTACATTGATTACTTATGTAAAACAATGTTATATACCCTCTCCTAAAAATAAATGATTTTTTAATTTGCCTGAGATTTATTTAATGTTCACTTTCTTTTGTAATGTTTTCAGTCTTAGAATTGCTCTGCATGCTTGACAAAATTATATATTTTGTGGTAGGCCATCTGAAGCCAAAAGAAAAAATGCATAAGGTTATGATATGGTTAAAAATGAGAAGTGAAAACAAGCCTGTCTAAAGTGCCTGTCTCTCTTTCCACCTATTTACTTTAAGAACTGGTAATCATCCCATTGTATGGCCTTAGGTGGTGGTGTGTTTGTGCAGCTAAGGGCGTGTGTTTTCTTTGTTAAACATGCTTTAGAGATTATTCTTCAAATTATGTGGGTGTTCTATTTGATTTTATCTGCTATTTGAGTCATGCCACATTTCAGCTGTAGGTTATGTTTTTGTAATTTCTCAAACTTGCCTTTTCCTTTCAGTTCTCTGGGGTAAAGTTGTAATTAGCAAGATGTGCTTTTGTTGTGTGGTACAATGTTTTTACCACGTTATAGAAAAAATTATTCTAGGCTTTAGCCTGTATGATTCTTATTCTAAATCAGCTTTTAAGTCTGTTTGAAACTCTGATTTGGGAAACCTTGCTTGGTATTGCTACCTCTTACCTATATATCTATCTGTCTAGATATACATGGATACATGGGTTAGTGTGTATATATAGATGTGTGTACCTATATGTGTGCAAACTGTCCCTTCATTCCTGTGTTCATGACATCCAAGTAGTTAACAGCAGCTTCTCTTTTTCAAAGATTACTGTGAATTGGGAGATCTCCCACCCAGATCCCCATTGGAGCCGGTGTGTGAAGATGGCCCCTTTGGGCCGGTGAAAGAAGAAAGGAAGCGGACACCCCATGAGCTTCGAGAGCTCTGGAAGAAAGCCATTATTCAGCAGATACTGCTCCTCAGAATGGAGAAAGAAAACCAGAAGTTACAAGGTTGGTGAAGTTTTGAGTACTACACCCTACTGCAATACAAATTCACCTTTCAGTTTTCTCTGTGGCCTTGGTAGTGGACTGCACCAAGCCTTAATGAAACATTCTAGGAACCCACAGGTCAATCAGATTAGCAATGTTTCCCTCAGCACTCATTAGTGTAGGTCACAATGCATGATCATTTTTTCATTACTTCACCTTATTATTTGTTTACTTGATATGAAAGGACACTTTTTTTACCATGGCTGGTGTCTAGAAGCTCTCACAAGTAATTCAGCACGATCCAGTACAATGAACTCAGTTCTTTTCTGCATTCACATCCACAGGTCCTTGTCTAAGTATTGGTCATTGCCAACAATGTGTTTAGCCAGTCTTGAGGCTCAAAGGAAGTTCTTAAAGAGGTTCATGTGGACATGAAACTATGGGTTCCTGCAGTAGCACCCACATTGTGCAGGCAAGGTTTCTGCAGGGTGGTAATGGTTTAGATTAGTCCAAAGGGGCTTGAGAAACTGTAATTTTCAGTTGTTCTTAGCCACAATTTTTCTGTGAATGACTTGGCTGCGACAAATCCATTTTGGTGGCAATTTTTACACATGAAGAACAGGTGTATGCAGAATCACAAGTGATTGCCTTTGAGAGCTGCTCCTTTGAAGATATGAATGATGAGGACAGAAATTTTTATCTGGGTGATTTTAGGTGTTAAGGAAGGGAGTAGGCACCTAAACCCTCAAAAGGGGAGGTACCTGGCATGAAAACAGCAATATTTCTTTTTCTTGTCTTTACTCGAGGAAGGATTGATTTCCAAGTGTGTAGAGAGAGGGCCCAACTGTATGAAAAGTTCAGTACACCAAGCATGAAATCCCTCTCTAAACTCAGGCTAAGACACATGGCTGGAAAGACAGAGCACCTCTTGGGTATTGGATATGGCCTGCCAAAGCACTTGGCCCACCTGTAGGCTGTTTGCTCCCAGCAGTGTAGCTCTCCTGTTTCAGCCCTGTTTGAAGAACACTTGACACCCGAGTTTCCTAAGAATGCCACAGGTAACAAGCGTGTTCCAGCAATGTACTAGCTAATCCAGTAAAATAAAATATCACAATGGATACCAGATACACAGTGTCCTTGGCCAGAGGCTGGGGCCATCTGGACAAGAGAAATGATTTATACAACCTCTTCAAGCTTAGAACAGTGCTGTTGTAAATGAACTTCTGTAACTTTTTTATGGCATTTGGAATTAAATGTTCTCTGGTTTTTGTATATACACTTCTGATTTTTTTTTACATTTCTCTTGTATTCAAATTGTCTAAATCCACAGCCTGCAGTCAGTTTTTTGGCAAGCGCAGGTCGTTAATATCCATACACATTTTAGCAAGTTTAACTAGATGCTCCAATTTTGTCTGCCCAAAAGAAAAAATTGCAAAACCATCACACATACATTAAGATATGCACATCTAAAAAGCTAGTTAGTGAATGAATGAGGTGGGTGTTGGCAGAACTGAGGGCCAAGCTGTGCTGTATGCCCTGTGGGGTGAGGAAGTTGTCCTAGGTAGCTGCTGCATGAAGAGACAATACTTGAAAACAACACATAACTGTGCTGCAGTGAGCACAGCATCTTTACTAGTAGTGCATATGTGTGATATTGGGTAGTGTCAGTATCTAAATAAGCTTGTTGATAAAGGCATATTCTCACCTGAGTCCTCACAAGTCGCATTTTTGCACATAGCATAAGAAGACTGAATAAAGCAGAAAAGTCTGAAAAGTTGCCAAGCACCAGAAAACATTCGTTTGCAGAAGATGAAACATTAAATGATTTCTCCAAGTTTGTTTTCCTGCAACCTGAAATTTAAATGCCCCTTTTTAAGTTATGTTATACAATACCATCTGTGTTTTAAGGTTTTTAATATTCTGATTTATAAATGTGTTGGTTTTGACCTGACAAAAATATGAATAAGTTGACAAATAGTTTAGATAGTCTGGATTACTTTCAGCGTGAACATACAGCTATAAGAAAAGTATGAGTGCATGTATTTCATGTATCTGTAGTTAATCACTGAATTAAAAATTAAATATTCTGAGGTCCAAATCTTGCAAACACTTGGATAACCTCACAACTCACATGAATAACCTCATTGAATAAAGTCATTCACATGTGAAAGCAACTACAAGATGAGGAGGTACACTTTCCAGATATAAACAGTTCTTTTCTTTTTAATTTTTTAAAAATCTAAATGCTTGTGTAATCAGTGGGAGTACAGGATAAGATAACCCTATGTCACTCTTAGAATTCAATAATCTAAAAAACCTGAATTGTAGATACAGATCTCAGAACAAGTTGAATTTAGTGTGTTGATAGTGTCATTATGCAATGTAAATGTCAGGCAATCTTTAACTGTTTATTAAATTTATATAAAGGAGTATTTGTATTTGAAAATACAAATAATGGAGAATTAAATTATCAAAAGATAATATAATAACGTTTTAACATAGATTGTCTCAAGACTGAAATGGATAGGAGTGATTCTATGAGTTCATACTGTGAAATCCTCAAAAGTAGCAGCAGGCTTATGATATATGGCAGAATGTTCTCAAAATAAGAGTATCTTGTTATCATTACAGTAATGCATCATCACAACAAAGAAGCACTGTAAACACATCAGGGCAAATTAATAAAAAAAACCTGGTCACTTCATGATACACTGTTTCATAAACATAATTTCAAATCATGTTATTTGTAAGATAATTACCTTTTAATTTTTGTTTAATACTATAGAGCCTTTCCAGACTTGTATGTATTTTGAACTTTTGCTCTGCTTCGTTTTTTGCAAGTAGAGACCTGCTCTTGTCCTGGAACTAGGTGCATTGAGTACTCAGCCACATTTCAGCCTAATTAAAAATTTGAAACCTATTTTGTTAATTTCTCTATAAATTTCCCACTGTTTGTCTCTCCTTAGTGCTGTCTTTGTAGCTTGGTTTCCTTATAGCATTTTCTTTCATCATTCCATCCTTTTGGTAATAGACAACTGACATATATCTCATAGGAACTACACCTCTTTTTCTCCTCTTCTATTTTTTCAGTCTTGTTACTTGCACAGGTCCATCCACTGTCACAAAACGTGCTTAATTATTTAGTTTACATGTTTAACATTAATAAATTCTGTTTTCCAGGAACATTATAGTACTTAAATGCCCCCATAGAAAAAAAACTTAAAAGCTATACCAAGACACCCTTTGAAATTCTCACTCTACTTCTAAACTTTGGAATTACACTCAGCTACAGAATAATTTTCATTTCTGCCGTGTTTCTTTGATGCTTTCCCAGCTATTGTTTTTACTTAGTTACTACTATTACAGGGCTGTATGCATAACAAATAGATGATTAAACTGGGTTTGTGTTTTCATTTGCTGAAAATCTTCTGCACAGAAGAGCTGGGAAAATGAAAATTTCTATTATGAAAATCATATGTTTATTTCATTAGTCATCATGTCTCATGTTTCTTCATATTAGGAGTTGATTAGGAGTAGGGAATTCAATTTAACTGGCCAAACACAATTAATATCTTTAGAAAACCAAACAAACCAATCCAACCCCAGAATCATGAAATTTTAGGTACGAAATGTTTTATATGAATAGCATGAGAAAGTTGTAAATTAAATTAATCCATTTTACAAATAGTAAACAATATTAACTGCTACATTCATTATGCCACTTTTTAGCATCTGAAAACAATTTGCAGAACAGGCGCCTGAAGCTTGACTATGAGGAAATCACACCATGCTTAAAAGATGTAACTTTGATTTGGGAAAAAATGTTGAGTACACCTGGAAGGTCAAAGATTAAATTTGATGTGGAAAAAATACACTCTGCTGTTGGACAAGGTAAGCAGTTTGTTTTTTGAGTTGTTGAAATGCATGTAAATTGTATCTGAAAAGGATAACCATATTCTGCCTAGTGCTGTTCCTCAGGCTGCTGACAAAACAGGTCACAGCTTTTGCTACCATCATGGTTATGCAAATGCAAGTACCAGTCCCTTTCAGTGGTAGCTGCAGTTGTTATCACTGGAGCTACAGCATACCTTTTTGAATAACATCTGCCCTTACCAGGAGAGTTGTATGCTACCTCAACGCATTACAGTTTTTGCAATCTGATTTTATAAATTAACAGTTACAATTAAAAAAACCACCTGGATAATGCTAGTAAATGATGGTGTGAATAACTGAAGAAGCCCTCTGCACTGTTTTCTGGAAATTCTCTGTTCCAGGCTGTGTGCTATGTCTGTGCCCAAGCAGTAGACATGGGTATCTCTGCAGAACTGCCTTTTCTCTGAGTTCAAGAGCTTTCTCTGAGTTCAGGAACGTTGTCCCTGCAAACACCACTTAGAGTCTTCCTCACAACTGCAGGGCTGACCAACCACCCCTGTCTCCACTGCAGCAAAAATAATACAACCAAAGGATGTTTTTTAAATGTTCTAAGAAATTGGGCTATTACTCAATGTTGCATTTGCCATGGTTGGACCCAAAGGCCTTAGGCTGAGTGCTATATGGACTAATGGTGAAGATGACTACTCTAAGGAGCTTGTTATAGTTCTTTACAAAGCTTTCCAACATGTAAAGGAAGTATCAAGACTTAACCACTGTCAGAAGTTTAGTATTTTAAATATTGCACTTGACTATGTGCAATTATACAAACAAATTAAACCAAATTGCCCGTTTAAAATAACTGGGTAAACCAATATTTTTAACAATATCAAATCTTAATGTGTTTTGTTATCTTTCCATGTAACTTGTATGCTTGAGTAAGTCTTGATTTCTCCTATTGTTATTGTCCTCCATATGTCACATATATACCAAAAGAAAAAAACAGTCCTAAGAACTTCTAGTGTAAGTTACTTCAAACTGTAGTATCTGGTTCCAGTGCATTATGGAATAGACAGAACACTTCCCCAGGTGAAAGTGCATTGATTTCTTGTGTAGCTGATTTAATAGTGAGTGATAGTCTTGTGCTAAATTAATTTTACTCTCAGAGCTTCGCATACGGTTTAAAAATAAAGGCTGTCATTACTTATATGAAATAGTTAAGTAACATCTGCCATTTTTAAAGAGAAATAAATGCAAACTTTAAAACATTGGTATGTGCACCAGTCATTAAGCAAGCCAATAGCAAAACTAGAAATCCAATATTTGCTATCTGATTATCTGCCTTAGAAATCCAATATGAGATCACGTCTCATTTGTACCTATTTATATTTTTGGTATGTGTGCACCCCACCTTCCTGAAACATACTCATAACATCAGAGTCCATGCTATATTAGTGAAAAGTGTGAATTGGTTCTATTGCAGCACTTTGTTGTGTATTTTGCACAGAAAAATTTGAGATAAGCATATTCAGAGACAAGTATTGCAATTCTTGTTGCTTCTTCTAGTGCTTCTCAGACTGGATGTAAGCATTAACCTTCGGCAGTTCATAGTATTTCTTTCTGCTTTAAATCACTTCTGTTAAGGGGCTGATGTGTTTTATTGGCTGAGAAAGTGAAAGCACTGTAGTTTCATCTACTTCTATGGTCCACTGGAGGTTGCCAATAGGGATCTGCCTGACTGTATAGCAAATAGGCATCTTCATTTCCTCAATCCTGTTAACTGGAGCAGAACCCTCAGTAGGAGTACAAATTACTGGTTTAATTACTTTCTCTGCTCAGGAGTACCACGTCACCACCGTGGGGAGATCTGGAAGTTTCTAGCTGAGCAATACCATCTTAAACATCAGTTTCCAAGTAAACAACAACCAAAGGACACACCTTATAAAGAACTACTAAAGCAACTAACTTCCCAACAGCATGCAATTCTTATTGATCTAGGTAAGTACAGTAGTGGTCTGAAATTTAAAAAAAGGGTTTGTGATCTCTGTAAGATGCTTAAAGGTAACACACAAAATGCCGTTCACTATTTAATAATAGGTTGTTGGTAAGAACTGCTTTTAATCTGGTGTGAGGAATCAGGAGCTGATGTTTTTCCAAGAGGATCACAACTCTGGTGTGTGGGATACTCCCACATTGAACTTGGTATTCATTCTTCCCTAATGAAGGCAAAAAATCAATGTCTTCCAGAGCATAACAGTGACACTTTGGTCCTGAGGGTCTGTGTGGGTCAGTTTAAGAAATCCATTATCACTGCATTTGATTAAATGAATTTGCAATGAAAAACTCCCATCAAAGGAAGTTATGCACTGCAAGTAACCAAATGTCATGATAAAATTTTATGGGAAAAGTTGTACTTGGACTGATCTGAATGATTAATGCCCATTGCATTATTTTCTTTTACATCTTTTCTGTAAAGCAATAGTACAAAATTGCCCCATCTTAATTCTGCTCTTTATAACTACTCAAAGAGTATTTAAGCATTTTTCACTGCAAGTGGATCTACCCCCTTTCTTGCCTGATGAGGAAGGATTACCTTTACCCAGAGCTGTCTGGTAGCCCCCATTTATTATTTTATTAAAAACTCAGTGTGCTGACTGTCTTCAGTGGGTATTAAACTATGAGAAAATCTGTCAAGTTTAAATGGTGACCTAAGCTTTAGATAATAAAGAGGCTATTTTCTCCTTTTGTGCAACACTTGGTAAAGTAAGTCAAAAAACCAAAGCGGTGCATAGAAAATACATAGGAATGTGAAAGAACAGGTGTGTTTCTGCAGAAAGGGGCGTGACCGGAGGTGGGAGAGGGTGGTGGTGGCTGTCGCCTTCACTTTCCCCTACTTGGCAGACCTGCCTGGTTTTGATTTGGCACTGGGAAAGTAACAGTCCAAGGAGCTTTAATGCCAGATGGGAATAGGCTGTGTGTAAACTGCCTCCCTTCAGACTTTGCACATCCAGGCATTCCCCTGGACTGAGCAGTGCCAGACAACAATCTTTGGTGTTTGAGAGAAATACTTACACGCAGCCAGAGATCATTTACTAGCAAATGCCTATTGTCCAGCATACCTGGTGTTGATAGCCCTGCCAGTGAAGGGTGGGACACTCAAGTGGTTCAGTGAGAGGTGAACACTTTTGTGCTGGGTAAATTAATTGAACACCTTAGCAGAGGGATCATGCTGGGTCGACTCCTGGGCAGTACAGAGCACAGTCAGTCTGAGCTTGCTTGTCTCAAATAGCAGACTGGGGCTTACTGGCTCAGCAAGCTGCTCATATTTTCTACCTGGTTCTGCACACAAATACTTCTCATCTTAGCCACGTGCTCTTCTTGTAGAAACAAATGACTGCCTGTGTTGGCAAATTGGTAACTTCATGGTGGTTTTCATGCAAGGTGTTGTTTCTGCCAGGGTGCTATTTGCCAGCCCACTAGCTGAAACAGGGATTGGGCCCTGTCATAACCATAAGGTGAATTAGGAAGCTGAAGACTTCCTGGTAATTCACATTGAAATAGTGCTGTGCTGCACAGTAAGAGACAGCGTAACTGGACAGGCAGCTAGAAGGGATTTGCATGTTCTGACTTGTGTGTCTTCAGGCTATCAGAAGCATTTTCTCTTAAGTCTTTAAGAATCCTCTGAGAGTATGCACTTACACCTTGAAAGAAAAAAGGTATTTTCTCACTATATAGTGGTTATAATACTTGACAACCTTTCCCAAATTAGGCTAAATGGGTCTTGTTAACACAGTGAGCCAAAGCTGTAATAGTATTGCCCACATTTAGTTGAATTGATGCATCCTCAGATGTAAATAGTGCTTTCTGAGGCCAAGAATGTGCATATGGATGCAGAGCTAAGGTATAGCAGCTCTTTTGCTGGCCCAATTTATATGTCACAGTGCTATCAGTGTAGGAAGCTATTCATGACTAGGTGTTTGCTGAACTCTGTAGAAAATTAGGTTTTGTTTTATTACATTTTAAAAAATAAAGTAATAGGTACTTCCTTTCGCATTCTGAGGCTCTAGCGGTATCACAGTTCATTTAGTTTCTTTTGGGCAGGGCCAGAGATGTTTGCTCCAAAATAAAGGCTAAAATTCTTAGTTAAGCCAACATCAGAGCTCTCAGAAGCACATCAGCTTGTGAGTTTAGCAGTTCTTCCCCTCCTCCATTTACTGGATTTTAGAACTTCGTACCATTTTTATTCTTGCTGAGCTTGTAACTCTTTTTCATGACTTCGCCAAAAATGAGCTTTGCTGCCTGAGTGAAGCAGCACAGGTCTGCCTTTAGACTCTGCTGTAGTAACTTGTCCTTCAAGCAAAGGAATGCAAGCTCCTTCTCATTTGAAAGCTAGGAATACTTATTCTGTAACATTCAACTCTGATGCTCTGGCCAGGGAGACCTACTCAGAACTGAATACCTTGTCCCATGTGACAGGCTAGAGCACCTACCAGATGGCAGAAGGACTCTGCCCCGGGCTTTGTCTTGAAACAGGAGTTCTGATATTATCTGGTAGTGCAGCAGCATTCCAGGAGCTAAAGGGTGGGGTGGTATTTAACAAGTGGGCAACCAGAAAACAAGCTCCACTTAATACTAGAACAAAAGAGGTATTCAGATTTCTCCTCTGTCGAGGTATTTCACAGAGGAAGTTTGATAGGAGGAGGGTTTTTCCTAAAAGTGAAAAAATCTGCCTTTGGAATTTTTTTAAAAAATCTGTAAAGGTCAAGTCTTTAATGTCATTGTTCACAGAATCACAGAGTGGTTGAGATTGGAAAGGAGCTCTTGAGATCATCTATTCCAAATCCACCTTGCTCAAAGCAAGGTCTGCCCAAGCTGCCTAGGATCATGTTTGCTCAGACTTTGTCCATAGAGGGAGACTTCACAACCTCTTTGGGCAGCTTGTGCCAGTGTCTATCCACCCTTACAATTAAAAAAAAAAAGTGGAATTTCCTGTTTTTCAGTGTGTGCCCGTTGCCTCTTGTTTTGTCAGTGAGCACTGCTGGGAAGAACCTGGTTCCTTCTTCTTCATTCCCTTCCACTGATTATTTGTGCCCACTGGTAACATCCTCCTGAGTCTTTCCTTCTCTGGGCTGAACAGTCCCAGTTCTCTCAATCTCTGTTTTTAGAAGAGATGCTCCAGTCCCTCTGTTATCCTAGTGGCCCTTTGCTGGACTGTCTCCAGTATGGCTGTATATACTTTGTAGTGGGAACAGAGAACTGGGCACAGCACTCTAGATGTGGCCTCACCAGTGCTGAGTACAGGGGAAGAATCAGCTGCCTCCAGCTGCTGGCAGCACTTTTAGTGCATCCCAGGATACCATCAGCCTTCTTTGCTGGCTCAACTTTGACCTGGTGACCACCAGAACCCTCAGGTCCTTTTCTGCAAAGCTGCTTTCCAGATGGGTGGCAAATACTGGTGCGCGGGTTTGTTCCCTGCAGGTGCAGGAATTTTGCACTTAACTTTGTTGAACTTTATGAAGCTCCTGGCAGCTCATTTGGCCAGCCTGTTGAGGTCCTTCTGCATGGTAACAGGTCTATTTGTCACTCCTCCCAGTTGTGTATTACCTTCAAGCTTGCTGAGGGTGTGTTCTGCCCCATTGCCCAGGTCATTAGTGGCCCTCCCTTATATAAGGGATCAACTGGAACAAAGGCTCCAGGCACCCTGTCATCAAGGGCAACTGAAAAGGGTTGGTTAGCATCAGCCTTACCAGCCAGAAGCAGTACCCTCAGACTTCCAGGAGTCCCCTGCTGATCCTGGACATAGTCTCTGGATGCTCAAAGCTCAAGGAATCAAAGCCCAGAACTGGCTGCACAAAATGCTGTGTCTGTTGGCTGCCTCGATTAGCTGTGCTCTCACATAGTATGCTTATAGCATATATCATAGCTTATATACAGGTGCTCAATTCTTGGTATTGTAAGGGCTGCAGGGGAAAAAAAAGGCATATGGAGACTGCGAGGGACCAAGGCAAGGCGAGTTGTGACAAGAGACACATTTACATGAAAAAGACAAAAAGAAAAATTAAAGGGAAGGGGCCTCAACCCACTTAGATGTTCTAAGTCTATACCTCAATCCTAATAGTTAGAACAACTTATAACAGTCCTTATAATAGTTTATTATCTTTTGATAAAATGTTCAGGAGTCAGTCTTAAGAATCAGGTATTCAGCTGTTCCAAACAACAGGTTTTCCCCACCCCCTGACAGTTTCTAAATTAACTTTGCAATAACTGTAACAAAACAGTGGTAGAGTATACAAGTCAATTGTTCTGTATTGTTAACTTTCTTAATTCTGGTCTTCCTGTGGTTTGACTCAAAATCTACTTCTCAAAAGAATCTACATTTTTGAAAGACTGATTAATTTGACAATATGATACAGTTTTGGGGGTTTTATTGTTCATTTTTTAGTTTAAGTCAGTAACTTCAGCTCTTTTCACAGGGCGCACGTTTCCAACTCATCCGTACTTCTCAGCACAGCTGGGAGCTGGGCAGCTGTCACTCTACAACATTTTGAAGGCCTATTCACTCCTGGACCAGGAAGTAGGATATTGCCAGGGCCTTAGTTTTGTAGCAGGAGTTTTACTACTTCATATGAGTGAAGAAGATGCTTTTAAAATGCTGAAGTTTCTTATGTTTGACATGGGCCTGAGAAAACAATATCGTCCTGACATGACAATTTTGCAGGTATGATTTCATTTTTTTAAAGTAAAAGATGCTAATGTTGTATAATAATAATTCAGTACAGTAAAGTACAGCTACCATTGTCTACCATTGAACTTAGATTGAATTCTTAAAAATAGGGAAGGATAATCCAGTAAAATAATACATCATCCTAAATGCATGATTTTCAAATCAAAATACTTCTGGGGAAACTATGGAAACCACAAATAAGACTTCTGTTGTGTTCAAATGAGGTGTGCAAATGAGCCTGTTGTAGGCTCACAGGTGACCCATCTTGTGTGTTTTAGGTGGCTTCCAGGTATTTCTTGTTTCCACACAATTTCATCCAAACATCAATTGACAAATACCTTTCCCTGTTTCTGATAAGTATGAAGCATGAACTTTGCTATTATGAATGTTAAAACATGTTGATCTTTAGTCTCTTGTTCTTATTCCATGCAGATCCAGATGTACCAATTGTCTCGACTTCTTCATGACTACCATCGAGATCTCTACAACCACCTAGAGGCACATGAGATTGGCCCCAGCCTCTATGCTGCTCCTTGGTTTCTCACCATGTTTGCCTCCCAGTTTCCCCTTGGATTTGTATCCAGAGTGTTTGGTAATTCTTCATAAAACTTCTCTCTGTTCTTTCTGAAGTCTTACATGTGGAATCTTGGTATTAGGAGCAAGCAGCATTACTATCCAAGCAGTTTCAGACACTCAGGAGAAATACCTTGCTTACTGTGAACAGAACAGAGGTCATCCTATGGAGTGTGCAGTATATCAGTAAAAGTGGAAAAGAGAGGAGGAAAGTAAACTACAGTCCCTAATGTCTTTTCATCCTCATTGTTACCTTTTCCCACCTTGTCACCACTTTTAGAGAGGATGTAAAATATGATGCTGTGAAAGCAGCCATTGTATTATGACAATGACACTTCAACACCAACAATTAGTTATTTTCAAGCTGAAAAGAAATGTAACAAAGACATCATCTGAGAAGTACATCCATTTACTCCATTATCATCATTTCCAACAGTGTCAGCAGAAAATTAGCTTGTGCATTATGTTTTAAAACACACACAGAGATGGCCCTTGCAGTGTAATTGTGGATTTACTCTGCAGAAATACAAGGCATTTAAGCTAGTGTTTCTTGTCTTGGTTACTGACAGTTTTAGTTCCAAAAATGTTTGGAATCATCTGAGGTTTAGTTTCTAAAGTCACTTCTGTTGCCTGTTTTTAATATCTACATAATCTTTCTTTTTTAATTAAATTCCAGTTAAGAATTTACCTTGATGCTCTCTTCTGGATATATATTTCATAGATTGTTTGGTGTCTGAGAAGATGCTTTGTTTCCTTTTCACTTGTTTGTTTTTCCACTTCATTGTATGGTGGTGGATTGGAGCTTTCTCCCCAGTTCTTCTCTTCTAGTGAAAAACCAGTTTCATTTTCTGTAGTCATTTAAGAGAAGCAATGAAGAAATTGTTCATTAGCAGATTAATATTGACACTTTCTTGACTTAAAAACAATAAGTTTTGCCTACCACAAATAGGAATATAGAGCTCAGGAAGAACCAACAAGAATCCTGTCTAGTTTCTGTTTAAGGGCATGCTAAAAGTAATGCTAGAAAAATTCACAGTGAAAAGAATGGTGTATAGAGTAAAACTATATGTCCCATGACTATCATCCAAACTCCAGGGAAAACAGCATGGTTTTTTCCTGGAAGAGTGCAGAGCAGATTAATGTGCATCAAGAAGTATGTAACTGACAGTAATAATCTGTAGGAATCAAATTAAGTGCTTTATGCAAGTGCCATATAACGAGTTTACAATCAACTCATCTTTTTGTTAATCTTTCATAGTATTGTACATGGTAAGAAGTGTTTGGGGCAATTGACTGCAGTGAGGTTATAAAAGTGCCTTCTGTATCCAGTATATCTGGATTTCTGCCTTAATACACAGATTAGTATTTTCTCTGTCATTGAAGGACTGTAGGGCTTCAGAAAACCAAGACTTTGCATTACAATAGAAGGCACTGATACATGATCTTCACACATCTGATCTTAGGTCAAGAAGAGAAGAGCATGTGTGGCAGAAACTGTTGCCTCTTCAAAACCTCTGATGTTTTTAGAGAGAAAGTTCAATGTGACCAACACCTGCAGCTTTGTATTTAGTATTTTCATTAAATTCAGTATTTCCTTTGTATTTAATAACTTCCTGTTGCAATATGACATGAAATTAATGACACTCACATGCTGAGATGTTCAAGGCAAAAAAGGTGCATTTATTTCTGGACTTTGATATTTATAGAATTCTAAAAGTGACCATGGTTTGGAGGATGAAACTGCTGCCTCTCCAACCACACTGGTCAAACCAACAATCTATCAATTTTCTCTTTCTCCAGAAAGGAATGCAAAACAATCATTATTTACACGAAAAGTGTGTGAGAAACTCTATTACAAAAATGTAAACATCAGAAGACTTAGAAGAACTTTAGAAGAACAGAATGACAACTTCCTTAAAACAGTATTTACTGGAGCTATTTCGGTTAGGAACATTGGACATACTCTTACATTGGAAAGTAAAGTCTTCTCCTCACCCATACTAAAGACACTGAAACACAACTTTAAACAAAAAAAAGTTAGAGCTGTCACTCTGCCAGTGGCTGTCAGTAGCAACATGGAAAGTTAAAATCCAATCATTTTTGACCGATGTCTTCGTACACTTTTGCAGAACATACATATATAGATTTTCATTGCTCGCTTATTAGAACCCTTGGAAGGCAAGAATGTTGATGCTGAAGTAACTGATTTATAGGTTACTAACAGTCTGAGATTGCACTGCCATTTTCTAACATGGTATCTCTGAACCCCTAGTATTTGAAACTAGACCATATTTAACTCATATATAATTATATAATTGTTACAGACCATTTCTTTGGATTTCCATAGAACGTGCTTTTTGCAGGCATCTTAACAGGCAATATGTAAAAGAAATGTGTTAGATTGTTTTACAAATCAAACAGCAAAACTCCTTTTAAGTTTTCGTTTATCTGTCCAAATTTTCAACACTTCTCCTGAGCAGGAGCTGATAAAGTATAGTGTTACGAAAGATGCGTTCTTTAGTACCCCTGCTTACTTATTAATAGAGGAGATTTGATAGAATAGTGTTTATTTTGTTTCAAGATTGTAGATGAAACAATTTTTTTTTAATCCTCTAGGCTGCCAGTCATGCTGACATTAATTTGGGGACCTTCACTGTGTTGTTGTTGGCTGGGAGCCCACTTAATATGAAGCATGAGGAGTGTATAACAAACAGGTCTTTGTTAAGTACTTGCTGTTCTAAATGAGAGAGGGATTTCAGCTGTGTATTACCAGCTCAGTCATACAGACATTCATTAACAGCTTTCAGGTCACCTTGAGTTTATCTGCATGTCGTTATGGGACAGGTGCTGAATCATAAAAACACATTCTTTTTACCTCTGCTTTTTTTCACTTTGTGTTTCTAGCTGTTCTTCAGGATTTCCTGTCCTAATACAGAGCTTTCCCTCTGAATAATTTTCCCATACTTTTGAGTTTCAATAGAGAATTGAGGCAGATGCGTGCTCTGTTACCACTTTTTAATAATTTCTGCCACTGAAGTGCACATTCAGCTCAACCCAGAGCTAAAAAATGTTACACCCCTTTTAGGACAAATGGCAAGAAAGTGTGAGATTTGTGGTTAGTTTTTAATTGTGCTTTTCTTTCTTGGAGAGAGAGAGTGAAATGAGTTATGGCTTCAACATTGCAAGCTAGAGAGTGCAAGAGGGGAATTTCATTATGATACAAATTTGGAAATAGAGTTTGGTTTTACTAAGAAAGGCTGTTAGCCAGTGCTTTCATAGGTTCTTCACTACATCAGAGATAACTGTAGTTTTGCTAGTAGTTGTTTCCCTTACAGCATGGTGGGTTTTTTCTATCTCTGCTTTACTCTTCTTTTTTTTTCTTCCTTTTTTTTTAGTATCAAGACATTTTTTTTTTTCTTTTTAATTTTTGGGTTTTGGTATCACTGTGCTACTTCTTATGTGCTTGTGGCTGCATTCACAGCTTCGAGTGCAAAGCAGGGAAAGAACAAGAGAGAAGCCCTTTCAAAGTAAATGTATATTTAGGAAATATTATAAAAACCCCTCACTATCTTCTGTTCCTTTATCACCTCCATCAGTATTATTTCATTTGTTAGGTGCTTCAGTCTGTAGCAGGCTGAGCCCTTCAGTGAAACCAAGAGCATATTCTGATGGTAGTTAGCAGGAAAGTCGAGTGCAGGGCAATGCTGTTTGTACAGACTGGGTTTCTTGTCTGATGCCTTTATTGCAGACTTCTGTTTCTTTACTCTATAAATACATAGGCACTTTGTAAAAGAAAATAAAGGAAAGGACATTTCATTGAAAGGTCACTGTATGTTGTGGTTTCAGTGTGCTTGGTATGCCAGGTGCTGTCATTGCAGGGCCACCTGCAATACTTACACTTCAGCTGTATGACTAAGATTTCAGGGTATTTATTAATATCATTATTAGCATATTAACAGAAATGGTTGAGACACATACTAAAACTAAACACATGCACCTGAAACTTGAGGCTGCTGGAAAGTGTGCATTTAGCCTCATGTGCTAAATGTTGTATTGTGGTTTTGTGGCTTTTTCCACCACATGAGAGAAAAACCAAATTTCAGATCTTCACTTGTGTCTTCAGGTGCAGGTTTTTTCTCTGTTGTATTATGATTTTAAAAGAGCATTTGGATTAGATTCCTATTAAAATTTATATTCTTACAAACATGAAAACAGCCCACTAAACTATTACATGCACAAAAAGTGGCAATGTTGATAAACTTGACTACCTAGTTTATTGTAGACTTAGCTTAAACTTGAATTGCTTTTTTTGGTTTTTTTTGTGAAAACTCACTAAACAAATTAGTAAGTGATTGTGTTAATCAACTGTGCTATTCACAGTAATAATCTTGATCCTATAAAACTTCTGAAGCTGTAGCCAAAAGCACAGGTCCAGTCCAGTGTATCTAACCTCCAGGTGACTTCTATCAGAAGTTGTTGTCCTTTGACAATTTACTGTTTTGATATTCTTGTCAAAAGATGTGCTTGCTTGATATAACCTGTCTTTTCCTTGTTTTCACAGATATGCTCTTTCTTCAAGGATCAGAGGCTATATTTAAAGTGGCTTTAAGCCTTTTAGGAAGCCATAAGCCCTTGATTCTGCAGCATGAGAATCTAGAAACTATTGTTGATTTTATTAAAAGCACTCTCCCCAACTTGGGTTTGGTACAGATGGAAAAGACCATTAGTCAGGTATGAAATAAACTGAACATATTAGAGGTTTGCAAAGGAATGCTTTTGGTAAGTTCTTGACAGAAAAGGCAGAACAGCTACTACTTCAAGTTGAGAACTCCCTTGTAGCTTGGAAGATGTTGAAAACTTCTGGAAGCAGATGACTTGTAAACTAGAACGACTTAGTAGCTTTGCATAGTATTGTAACCATTCGTTATTGTAACTATTAAGCCTTTAGTGAAAATTAATTTTTTTTTCACCAAAGAAGCTTGCCTTCCAAGTCTGATGTCAGAAGCAAAAATTGATTTACAAGAGCCTCACAAATGTTAATCTTGTTTAATGAAATTAGAAGCCTTCCCACATCCACTCGTTCTCTGCTGGCTTTCATGGTGCTGGCCCAGTATGTAACAACTGCACCTTTGTAATTCTGTCAGGAGAGTACATGGGGCAGTGCAGGCTGTTGCAGTGAGTAGTGACTCTAGACGGCAAAACTTGGAATCCTTGATACAACTCTTCTAAACAGCAGACCAGGAAAAGGATGCAATATTGCTAAATTAGCAGAATACTCCAGATTATACCTATGGATTATAAAAAGAACAGAAATTATTTCAATTAGGGCTTGCCTGTTTGAAAACCCTAAGTGTTTTCTACACTTGACATCTAAACTGCAGCAGGCAAATAGAAGATGGGCTTTAGCCAGTTTTTCTGACAGCCTTTTGTGGTGCAGAACATAGGGGCTGTACTGTGCAGAACTGCAGATGCTGACAAGGCCCCCAAGGGCTGCCGGAGATCAAAGCCTGTGGGTTGATAAGGAAAGCAACAGCACAGTGCTCTGCAGAGGGCTGGTGAGGGCCTCCCTCTGAGCCCTGGCAGCAAAGCTTCTGGGGGACACAGCTCACATTAGGGCCAGAAAAAAGGCTCCTAGTGCTTGCTGTCAAAGGAAGGAGATGAGAGCTAGAAAGTCTGTGCAAGAGGAAGGAAAGCAAGGAATTTCCAAGGGGTGAAGGTGGTTGTGTGTTACCTGCCGGGCTGAGAGACTTGCAGTGCTTAGGTGACCTGCAGAAAACCATGTGCTCTGAGCTGAAGGAGGGAAGGATGCTCTCTTTGGGCAGCCCTGACTGCTCTAAATTGGAAGTGGGTAGGTAGAAGTGAGGAGAAGAAGGAAGAGCAGTTCCCTGCTTTGATCAGGGCTGACTCTGAAGAGAGCAGCTGTTTGACCAGCCCACAGTCCATACACAGCTCCTGGGTTAATCCCCATGCTCCACATCCTTCTGCAGCATGGCCTTTGGTTCCGTGCTTTAACATGCCTTCACTTAGCTAGGTTTCAAATCAAAGTTTATTGCCTCATGTTTCCCTTCTTTCAGATTTGATACTCTGGTTATGACAGCAGGGATTTCCCTCCCTCCTCATGAGCACACAGGCTAGAGACGGCAGAGGTCATGAGAGGAAGTAACATTCTGCCCTGCTGAATTGCACTGATTGTTTTATTGAAATTTCAACAGGCTGTCTTCTCCAGAGATACTCAGATTCACAGAAAATGAAAATTCCCTATGTGTAATCAAACCTGAATTAAAATTCTATTTCAGCCTTCTGTGCATTTGCTCAGTACATACATTTCTGCTGCTATTTAACTATGAAGTAACTTTTTATTTTACGTATGACAGAAACATTTAATAAACTGATATTTTCTTTAACCAACAGTTAAAGTTTTTTAGACAGAGCAGATGAATAAAATAGGCAAATGTTCCTGTTACATTTAACAGCTATTTAAGATGGGATTTGACATTTGACTAGTTTTCAAAATGAATAAAGTACAAGAGGTTTAAAAATAAAGAATTACCCTGGAACTTCCCTTCTTGGGCTATTTTTCAAATACATTTTTAAATCAACTTTCATTTCTTCTATGTTCTGTGATTGGCACACTTGTCCTTTTCATTTACTACCTCTTCACTGCTTGTAGTGGAAATTGGAGTCATAATTATGAATAATTTGAAGGCAGATGCTTGCCAAAACCTATAAAAAGGAAAAGAAAATAGTAGTTTTTTTCCCTTGGGTAACTCTGCATGTCAATGTATTTATCTGCTTTTAAAATAAAAGTTTTTCTTAATGTTCATGGATAAGACTGAACATTCGTTTCAGTGATTTGTAGTTAACAATAATAGAGATCTATTTTGATGTTATATAGTGTTTTTGTTAGGTGTGTTAGTGTAAGGAGAGAAAATTTCATTTTCTTTCCGTCTGTAAAAATACTATAGAGTCATAAATAAAGATAGCAAAGTCTACTGTTTTTCATTTAAGGCTTTTATTTTACTTAGCCTTACACTTGTACATGTGGCAGGCGAGTTTGGACCACTCTTTCTCTGAACTGACAACTAATTCTGGGTATGACTAGAAGGGTTTATGCCAAAACTGAGATGTATTAAATTTGAAAAGGGAAATACTCTGCAAGTCCACACCCTTGAAGCCTTCATTGTAAGTAGTTTTGCTGAAGTCAGGCAGCAAATCGGTATCAAAGTTTTTAAGTAGATCCAATGCCAATATATTGCACTCCACTGTCTCAGGCTTGCCATTTCCACAATAGGAAATGTGAATGCCAAAAAATAAGTCCTTTATTGTATGCATTGATTAAATATCTGAGTCTCGATCTAGATCAATAGATTTTAAAGCCTTGAAAGAGCAATGTTTTTGATCTGCACAGCACCAAATAATATTTTTATATACAACAGGTATTTGAAATGGATATTGCCAAACAGTTGCAAGCTTATGAAGTTGAATATCATGTGCTTCAGGACGAGCTTATAGATTCATCTTTAAATGACAATCAGAGACTGGATAAATTAGAAAAGGCAAACAGCAGCTTGCGCAAACAGAACTTTGATCTTCTGGAAGAACTGCAGGTACAATTTATATCTCATATACGATTAACATTCTAATTTTCTAATTTATGCACCTTTTCAGTAGAGGCTGTCCTATACCACATCACAGGAGGGATTGGTGTTTGGACTAGTGAATTTAGAATGTAGCCACTTAAAAGTTTTATTTATTAATCAAATTTTACATGCAGAAGAAATTCTGAGGAGTGATGGTTAGAGCATATACTTGTAGTTAGTGTAAAGTTGATTCAACACACTTCCTCTTCTCTTGTAATTCAAACGATATCTGTAGAAGATAACTAAAAATAAAGTGCTTTTTCAATTTCTTTTTTATATTTTCTATCACTTTATCCCTGCTTTATTACAGCAGGGATACTATTCTGTCAAAAATTGGTAGACTAATTACAAAGTCACAATTTAGGGATACATTAGAGAAAGGATACATTGTCTATAAAGACATGCTTTCATTACAATCTTTTTAGCTGTTATCCAGATTGTTTAAATATTATGTGAAATAATTTCTAATATATATAGTCTGCAGCTTTTTGAGAGGCAGTGCACCTGTTCTTTGCTTATCTGAGCAAGAAGTCAGTTTTCTGGCTGCTTTATAACTGGATGTTTGCTGTAAAACTTTTGACTGTGCATTTAGTTTGATGGAGAAAGGGACTTCAAGGGTAAGAAGCAGACATTTCAAACCAATTGAATATTGTTAGACATAAACTTTGTAAGATAATTGGTGAAGGAAGTTTTGATTTCTCAGACATTGGTTCTTTTTCCTGAGTAAAAGCTAGTCAATCATGCAGATTTAGATTGCCTAACAAAAATTTGCTTCAGCTGTACATTCTGATCCTGTGAGATCTGATCCTGTTTTAGGTTCTAGGGTGAGCCTTAAGAAGTCACAAGGAGAGGCACTCTGCTGCAAGATATAATCATAAAACTTTGGGCAACATGGACAAGGAAATTGTTGAATATAGTAAGGGGAAGATGGATTTCTGGGATGATAGTTAAGATGTGATATCCTGTAAATACCTGTATCAAGGATCTTCAGCTTGGGAAGCATGGGCTGGACAGTGGACTGTGTGGTGGATTGAAAACTGGCTGAATGACAGGTCTCAAAGGCTTGTGATCAGTGGCACAGAGTCCAGTTGGAGGCCTGTGACTAGCAGTGTTGCACAGGGTTCAGTACTGGGCCCAGTATTATTTATCTTCTCCATCAATGACTTGGATGAAGGTGCAGGTGCCTCCTCAGTGAGTTCACTGATATCACAAAGTTGGGAGGAGCAGCCAATACCCCAGAGTGCTGTGCAGCCCTTCAGAAGGGCCTCGGCAGAGAGAGATGGGCACAGAAAAACCTTCTGAAATTTAACAAGGGCAAGTGCAGGGTCCTGCACCTGGGGAGGAATAACCCCAGGCTCCAGCACAGGCTGGGGGACAACCTGCTGGGGAGCAGCTCTGTGGAGAAGGACTGAGGGGTCCTGGTGGACAGCCAGCTGTCCATTAACCTTGTGGCCAAGAAGGCCAATGGTGTCCTGGGTGTTTAGGAAGAACATTGCCAGCAGGTGGAGGCAGGTGATCCTGCCCCTCTGCTCAGCCCTGTTGAGGCATATCAGGAATGCTGTGTCCAGTTCTGGGCTCCTCAGTTCAAGAGAGACATGGAGCTCCTGGAGCAGGTCATCAGTATATGAAGAGAAAGTGTGAAGTGGATGGAGGCAGGCTCCACTCGGAGGTGCGGAGCAATAGGAAAAGAGGGAATGGGCAGAAACTGATGGATAGGAAGTTCCACCTGAACATGAGAACTTTACAATGTGCTTGGCTGAGCACTGGCACAGGTGGCCCAGAGAGGTTGTGGAGTCTCCCTCACTGGAGATATTCAAAAGCAGTCAGGACACAGTCCTGAATGACATGCTCTAGGGAGCCATGGTTGAGCAGGGAGGTTGCAACTAGACGACCTCCAGCGATCCCTTCCAACCCTATCCACTCTGTGATTCTGTGATCTTCCACCCACTCCTGTCCCTATAGACTTGACAGCCTTAAGCACTTTATTACGTAGCTCGTCTCCACTTGAGTGATGGCAAGTCAGCAGCTAGAATCACAGCAGGGAAGTTAACTATCTAACTCTGTAGTGTTGGAGCAATCCCTTTGTCTTGGAGGTGGGCTGCATCAGACTTTGTTTCATAGGGTGGAAGGTGACCCGTTGCTGATATGAGGAAAATGCATCACCAGATAATGTCAATGGTCAATATCATTTGTCAATACTTTGTCCCCAAAGGCTGAAGTTTTTAACCCATCATAATTACATGATGGCTATTGGGCTCATCAGAAAGGGAAATACTTTCCTGAAAGCAAAGACCACCCTGTACTCATCCTGTCTCCAAATATTACCAAGTGCAGAAACTTCCAAACAGATATCTGACATTGTCAAAGTACCTACAGGTGTCACAGGAGGACTTTGAACCATCTAATACTTTGTTTCACCGTGAAGTAGAATGCCAGTATGTGCAGCCTTTTGAGGGAGAATTTTTAAATTTTTTCACAATGTGTTTTCCATTTGCATATTGCTCTAAATCCTCTTCTCCTTTGCCTTCAAACCTGGTATTCATTGGACTCAATGTTGAGATGAAATGAGGATGCAGCTAATATGTTGAGTTATCTTTGTTTTGCAAAGCAACAACTGTGGCTGGCCAAAAATATCTCCCAACTGACCCATACAGAAGCTTATCTTAACCTGCAGTTCCTTGGTATAAAATTTGCAGATTTGGTAACTTTCTAAGTTCATTACTTTGCATTATATTCTGAGTTTAATTTTTCATAATTTCTTTAGTATTTTATATATATTCATATATCTCAAAAATAGTTTAAATATGGTTTCAGTCATTAATGAATTTACCTTTTTTTGCCCTTCCCATGCTTTCTCCCCTCCTATCTTTTTACTGTGATAGGTGGCTAATGGAAAAATCCAAAACCTTGAAGCTACAGTAGAGCTTTTATTGACCAATGAAGGCAAACTGAAGCAGTCCATTCTCGCTCTTGAGCAGGAGCGAGCAGCTCTGCTGAAAGCTGTGGAAGAGATGCAAAAAAAGATGAGTGATACAGATGGGAAGCCTCTTCTTACTAGACAAGAACTGGATGCTGACTGACCTGCACAGTTGTAAGGGAGCAGAGAAGCTGAGCAAGAAACAAAGGGAAGAACTGAGTCATTTTGCCATGATCCATGGGGATTTGACGTTGTCGTGTTTGTTGTACACACCTTACTGTGGCAAAGCAAGATATGGGCATGGTGGTTTCCATATCAGAGAAGCTGGTTTCCTGGGGAAAGACTCTTCTCTTCTTAGTATGTAGAAATACTGTGAAGGGTAAGATGCCACATAAGAAATAGCAAACAGGGGAAACTTACTAGTGTGTGCAGTCATGCACAATACACTGTAAATATGGTATGGATTCTTCAATAAGTGCTTCTAAACCTAAGTGCTTTGGGTTTGTCACAGTTTTGTTTGTGTCTGGATCACCACCAAGTTAAATAGCACATCCTTTAGAAGGTCTTTTGAAGAAATATGTCAGTGTAAAACCTTTGAATGCATGACTGCCCCATTGCAGCTGTGCAGTGGTAACATTTACAGGTGATTTGTGATTGGACTTGAAATTTTTGTTGGTGTAATTCCCCTACAGCTTGGCTGGGTTCTGTTAATTATGTTGTTTACACCTCAGAAAACTGCTTCCTGATGCTTGAAGGTGTCAATCTATTGAACTCCAGGCAGCTGGACATTATCATATGTAACTATGCATAACTGGGGGTTGCCTTCCTTTTTTTTAAGTATGTTGGTTTAGTATATTTCTTCTTTAACTACAATTAATTTAGTGTATTGTTAGTTAGTATTATCTGATAAACATACTGTATATAGTAACTCCATTATTCTTAACAAAATATACTGACATTAATTTGGTGAAGCCTGTGACTCTTGCAGCGTCATTCAAGGATTTCTATTCAGACTCCTCAAATTTCATCTTATTTATTTCTGACCTGCTGTGTGATGTAAGACATCTTTTATTGCTGGGAAAGTAATGTCCACTGTCATTTTTTCCCCTTTATTTACTACTCTGTGCTCACCCATCCTCTGAGAAATCTAAAGACTTTTTCTGAAGAAGTGGAATCATTTCAAGAGCTTCATGGTGTGCCAGATATGGTTAAACTGTTTCATAAAGGGTATAGAAGTTCTAATTAGAACACCATTATTTTGCAATGCATCTTTCAAATAAGATTAAATATCTAAAAAAGTAAGTCTCACTTTTCTTAATGCAAAAGTAGTTTGAAGCCAGTTAAAGCAACATTGTGCAATAATACCCATGGATATGCTTTTGTTGGGGTTTACTTCAGAATTAGGAATATTGCCATTGGTTTTTTCAGTTGCTAAGCACTGAGTTTATAGACACTGGTGTTTTGCTATAGTGGAGATTCACCCAGGATGTGATTTTTATGTTTGGTTTTTGCAAGTCCACCTTATATTCACTTAGTATTGAAATTCCACATACATCAGTTATTAATAATCCATTTACCTCTTCAGCTTGTTTTTTTTTAATTTGGAAATCCACAGTGAAGCTTACGCTTCATGTTTAAAATCTTGTCATAATGGACCTCATACTGTTAGATCACTCAGTAATGTTGCATTTTTACAGCATAGTGCCAGAGTTCATACACTGACTTTTTAACAAAAGCAATAAAAATAATCTATGCCTACATCTATGTTGTTACATTTTTTGGTATTCAAAAACAAAACCACAGTTGGTGGGGTGCCAGTTCAGAAGCATGTGAGATGAGACTTGCCCTGGAAGTACAGTGCTGTCTACAATTGTTGATAATTTCCATTCAGCTCCCTGGTACAATGAAACAGTTGCTTCTATATAGTTAGAAAAGCCTAAAGTTACTTGTTACCTATTTACCAGTCATGCTTTCTGGGAACAGTGACTCTAGTTCTCATCTAAGTGCACTTCGTAATGCATTTACACAAATTCTCAGTAAAAGGCTTTGGACTAGAAGTTGAAGGGAAGTAATACCACTTACCAAGTTTCCAACTTTGTAAAAGCTCGGGGCTTTTCCTTCCAAAAGTGTGAGAAAGAAGTAATAGAGCCCAGAGCTAGTCCCAGATACTTGATACTCCAGCTATGCTGTAGCTAAGCATCCTTAAAAATGTGTAAAATTAGGTCTTCTATTTTCTGAGTACCAGAAGTTGTCATCATATACTGTCTTCTATATGAACAGTAATTTCTGATTCAGACAATATTTTTTAAAAGCCACCTGCAAATCCATACATCAAATCCCTCAGCAAAAACAGCAAATGAGCCACTCCCAGAAAATCCAAGTTGAAATAATCAACATTTTCTGCATATCATTTCTACAGATAAAAATCCCTAGCAGTGATGCCTAATCTTTGAAGAAAAGAAAACAGTGAAGAAGGAAGGAAGGGGTTCATTGGTATGTGCAACTTAGGCTTCCAAAGGTGCATGTCAAAGGCAGCAAGAGGTGCAGTGTAAGTGTGCTAGTGAATTACATGGATGCAGTGGTTCTGAGAGAGATTAGCCTGAAACGTGGAAAGAACTGATGTTGACATTTGCAACAAGAAAAAGGCAGGATCTCTGAAACCTTTGCAGTGAACAGCGCTGCATGGACAAGGACAGGCTGCAGTGTGTCATGGTCACCAGTTCTGGTTTGGTCTTCTTCCAGCAAGTAATTGTGGTAGGTACCTGGGACTCCCCATGCTTCTGACTGTTTGATGTACTTCTTCTTGCTCTGGTGTCTATTTCCAGAGATCATTATTTAATACAGAATTGGAGAAATGATACAGTGCCTATTGTGGGAAGATCAAAGCACTTTCATAAAGGCACAAGTTCTCTTGTTTAGAGTGAGAACTGAGTCACAAAAAAGGGCAATGACTTTCAACAAATATTTCAATTTCTCACTGGTTGCTGGCATCCAGTGCAATCCAGATCTTCTAAGTTGTGTCAAACTGGTTTTCTGAAAGATTGTTCCAGAAGGTCTGTAACGTATACTTGGTATGTCAGGCAATGCTCTGCCAAAACAATGTAAAATGGGAAATGCCGCCACTGGAACCTTGTCCTTTACTGGAAGCTATTCCTCCCTCCCAAAAGGAACTCTCTCAGGCCCATTAAAACATGTTGTGTCCTTGCCAGGTGCCTCCTCTGCAAGTACCCAGCACACACCAGCTCTTGCTTGACACATGCTCAAATAGAGGCACTGCCAGCAGTCCTGAGCAGCAAGGACTGTAGTATAGCAGTCAATAAATATTCTTTGAAAATGAAATTCCTATCAGATTATTATGTTTGAAAATTTTTTTTCAAACATAATAATCTGGCAGGAATTGCATTTAGGACTAAGTCACAAAACTGCAGCTAGTAGGACTCTGAATGAAGGACAGTAGTCTCTGCATGGCAAAGACAACATAGCTGGTGCTTTTTCTCCTTTGGGATCTTATTTCACATTCAGTGGAGCAAGGAACTGAATCCAATTTTTTTACTTCAAGCCCACTACAATAGGTGCTGCAATTAATAAACAGTAATAAAACAGCCTGGTATGTCAAAATGGCAGAGCATACTACTTTGTAGCCAAGTCAGGTGGGATACTATCAGTGCCCTCCCTGCATTCTGCTCTCTCCTGGTGATTAGGCTGCTTAATTAGATAATGCAGACATCTGTCTTAGAGGCATTTCAGCATTGGGCCTCAATGCTGCTGGCCTTGCAACCATTCAACAGAAAGCTGGAAGAAGCCAGTTGCTTCCCACACTGCCACCATCTTTTAGGAGATGCATTTAAACTGCATTTCCCGTGCATGATCCTTGCCTGAGCTATGTTGCAGCCACATCTACATCTGGATATGTATCCTTGTTGATCCTGACCTATGCGCTTGGCTTTCCTGCCTGAGCTCAGCCTTGACTGGTCATCTGAACTGTTAACCTGCCTTGCTACTGTTTTATTGAGTATTGTGGGACATGCTCCTTGTCAGTAAGTTGTTCCCTTTGCCTGCCTGTCACCCTCAGCCCCTGGCTCACTGTCCCCTCAGAGCAGCCCGGCTCCCCAGCACACAGCTCAGGTTTCAGATCTGCACTGCTGCTGTTTCTGGGGCTGGGCTGGTCAGGGCTTGTTTAGGTGTCTGTGCATGCCACTGCTCTGCCCTGAACAAGCCAGCCTGTTCTCCTAGAGCCTGCTTAGGCACCTCCAGCACAATGGTTGCTCTGTGTAACACGGCCCTTTACTAGTCTCCCATCCATTTCAAAATTCTATGTTCACATTCTTTTCCACATCAAACACTGCACCATATTTGCAAACACAATTTTGGTGTTGATGACACCAGAATAAATGTGTGAAATGAATACATTTTGATTACAGCTGGATGAATGCCATGGTTGCTTGAGGCACTTTAGATCATTGCACAGCATTTGTATGGTGTCACACCCTGTGACATGAAGTAATTTTCTACAACAGAGCTTTACCAGAGCAGGTGTGTGGGCGGGAGGAGAGCGCTGGCAGCCAGGCCAACCATCGACAGTGCAATCCAGGCATCTCTTTCAGAAGGCATATGTGTAGCTTACACCCACTAAGTTTTACATAATCCAAGTTAGGGTGGATCACTAGGTACTCGTTTGCTCATGTAGCTGTCAGAAAATGTTCCTTTCATCTAGACAAACCTGAGGCTGCAAGAACTTTCTGTGCCTCAAAGCAGGCCTTTTCAGCATAACCCAAAGCAAACCAAGAAGGACTTCATTATGTACAAGACTCTAGTTATTCTTTTGTATAAATGCATTTTTCCTTCTGTCTAATTGTATCATATATGTTCATGGTGCTAGAAAAGCATTGGGGCTATAGAGGATGCTGAAAGATGATCAAACTCTTGCAGAGAGAAAAGAGATCATGAAAACAGGGCTTCTGGAGAAGCTTGTACTAGCTCCCCATCCCAGACTTTTCTCATGCATCATTTCAGAACCAAAGAGATTTTAGAAAAATTTCATTACATTTCTTTTTTGATTAGGAACAACTGATAAAAATGTTCTGACAACAGCCATTGATCCTAGGCTCAACAAAATACCTATTTGTTTCTGTCATTCTCCAGCACTCTTCTGTAATACCTTTTCTTTTGTTAACATTTCACACTAGACTGCTTGTCTGCAAAGGAGATAGAAATGCATTTTTCATTTCCTATGTAAAAGCAGAATATGATAATTATCAATTGTATCTGTCTGGTCCTGTGTTACTAGTGAGACAGTGAGTTTCCATTTCTCAGTAGTTACATGCAAGTCATTCTAATCAAGATGGTCCTCAGGAAAAAAAGTCTTGCTACAATTTGGTTCATCCTATTGCCCTATTTCTTTTGGAAGCGGGGCAGGGAGAAGGAGGCACAGGGGTTGACTGTTTCACCAGCATTAAGAAATTTCAAGTTCAGTTTTATCAAATTTCTTTTTCATAAGTTTTACAGGGTGAGTGAATACTAATAACACTCTTATATACAGTCTCTTTTTTCTGTGTTGCCAGCATTTGATGCATAGGATGTTGTTGGCTCTGTAGATAGTGACATTTCTTGTGATGCTGCAGATTTGAAATTGCCAAGGCAATGTTGTCTTCAAGAGCATTTCTTCCATGTACTAGTTAAAATAAGCTGAGCAGCTTTGAGAGTCAGCTGCTGGCTGGGACTTTGAGCTCATGAAGTCATGGATTCTTGGTGGGATTAGTGGTACATGTACGTCTTCCCAGTTCATTATTCATAGTTTTCTCTTAGGGCATATCACAAAAAGTCTGATTGCAAAACAAACAAAACCCGAAATGTGGTTGTTGTTTGGTATTTAATGGCCTGATACACCAATTGTCTCTGATATTTTTTTGATAAGGAATCTTAAATGGTGGTTTCAGTGGTTAGAGACTGAGGTAAGAGGCAGATACACAGGAGCAGTGAACCTTGCAAATGGTAAAATAGCAATGTATTAGTACGTAAATACAGAGTCATTCTAAGCACATTCTTTACAGGAAACGTGTCCAGCAAGTTGTTAACAGACCTTATGCTCATTTTTGAGAGAAGGAAAAACCAATGCTTATTAAAAATGCAAAGAGATGCACTGTTAAGAAGGCATGTAGGGCCAGAGAGGATAAAGCCATGACATTTTCAAGACCTGCAGTAGGATGTCTGAGATACCATAGAGAGGTGTGAGTGCAAATACCCATTGAACTGAGAGGCAGTACTAATCTGAGCATGGTGAAATAATTGGGATAAGCCTCAGAAAACCTTCAGGTTTTTTTCAGTCCCTGATGGAGTTCATGAAGGAAGGCTTCAGTGTCAGCAGGGTTTTTCTGATAAAGAAATTGTTCTATCCTTTTCAAGCAGTGGAGAAAATCAAGACCCGATTACATAACACAGTGATCTGGTCAGAATGACCTGCTAGAATGGAAAATAGAAGAAGACTTGTTAATACAAAAATATCTTCCATATCTTCCAAGAGCTTCTGGCATATATCTGGGATGCACTGACATCTTCATCATGCTGAGAACAAGCTTCCATAGTGCCTAGAAATCAAATAATTTAAGTAGTAAGTTCAGCCACAGACACTTAGAACATGTAACTTTGCTGGAGCTTACATGAAGCCAGTCCATGATGCTGATACATTATTTTGCAGCCCCTGCTGGAAGCATTTTTTGGTGATACCTGCCACCTTACCTGACATTTAATGAAAAGGTTATTTGCTCACAAATTTGGGGTTTATTGTTTGACTGTCATGTTTCTGACCTTAACTTCATTGTTTGGCATTAAACTCCTAAATGATGTCAAAGGAATAGAAAGATCGCTTTAATGCACTGACTTTGCAGGAAAACAAGAAAAAGGATGGTGAGACAGAACATATGTAGGTGTTTTACCATGCCTGAACAGAAGTTGTAGCTGCAGAAACTCCAGGTGGCCCAATTGGCTCCTGCGGGATTTAATGGGATAGAGTGATGGAGTCATATATAACTGCTGACTTCAGTGTTACTGCATGCTGCCTTAGATACACTGGCTGGCATGAAAGGTGCCACAGCAAGCTACTACCCATACTCTGGTAGCTGCCAAGTTCCACACAGGCTAGGAAAAATAAGTCAGTTTTAGCCTAAATCCAGCAGGCATAAACAGCATCTTCTATTCTCAGAACATCTTTAGGCATCCAAAATTACTGGCATTTGTTTAAAAGAATATAAAAAAAAAGCTAGCATTTCAGATTCTCTCTTTATTTGTTCCAGCATCTCAGTTCCAGAAAGCAATACTATTTTAACTGGGGCTAATATTTAAAAGACATGACTAAATAGGTACAAATTAAGGCAACAGGTGCTTAAAATTGTGGACAAAGTAAGGAATATATATTTGGGCATTGAGTGGATCTGTTTGTGTTGCAAGTACAGTAAATTCTTGTTTCCCCTTTTAAAAAACCTCATGCTTCAACAAAAGATAAAAACTTCCATTGTCAGCTTTTGCTTAAAAAAGAAGTAGGAAGTTCTATGATTAAAGGAACATAAGTGTATGTGAGAGAAGGAGGAAATGAGAGTTTCAGAAGCAAAGAGCTGACAGCAGGGATTTACCCAAACCCTTTGTATGACCTCCAGATAGATCCCAGTAAAAAGCATGCAACAGCTCACTGCTGTGGGCTACGAATTTCAGGAATTTTTAGTTACTGCACTGACTAAAAATTCAGAGAGAAGATTATACTATACTTTGCTTCTTCTGTATTCCCCTCCCACCAGCTATTCTATCTTGCAACATAAAAGTGGGACATGCACACAAAACAGACATAAGCAGAACATCTGCAAGCTCTGTTGTCTGTCACTTGAGCACCCTGTCCTGATGAGCCAAACAGTCAAGAGGAAAAACATCACTGGGGACTAAGGTAGTTTCCTCTGTGACTGTGAGGTCCACGAGAGTCACTGGCTCTGTACTAACACCAGTCCTGTGCATTTTGGTGAAACATCTCTTCTGGAAAACCAGCAGCATATGATCCAGCAAGTGTCAAGAGAGGACGGCTCTTCCACTTTCCATGAGAGTTTGGTCTAGAAGGGTTGACCCTTCTTGTGTTCAAACAAGAACTAAACATTGAAGACCCTGCAGAGCCAAAAGATGTTGTTGTTGTTGTTGTTGAGGCAGATCAACCATTGGAATGGTTCTTGAAAGATTTGATATTTTCTCCCAGATTTCCTTCATTACCAAGCATGGTTTCTGGCCAGAAGATTTTGGCACTGCCAGCCCTCTTCCCTAAGGAAACTAAGGGCATGAGCAGTCTGGAAGCTTTTATGCATACCAGGATCTGGCTCTTTCAGTCAGGAAAGAAGGATGTAAGTTAGACATGTACCCACCATTCCTGATGAATGGTTCCAAATTCAGCTCCTTCTCTTCCATTCCTGATTCTTGGCTATTTTTCAAGGTGTATCTCCACAATTCCCAAGAAGCAGATTTACAAAAAGCTGTCTGTGATCAGAAATATACTAAGCCTTCCAAAAGAGATTGTTAATTTTACCAAGAACCCACACCTTATTGCTTTGCTTCCTGGCCAAGTTTGTTAGTTTGAGCTCAGTGCAGTCTCAAACTCAGGCAGTTACAAGATTCCCAGTTTGGAGTTAGCCTGTGACCAGCGAGTCTGGAGTATGGAAAGAGCTCGCTCATGTCTGCCTAGACCATTCCATGTTGACTTGCTTTGAGTGTTTTCAGTTCAACTTCAAGACTTCTCTTCCCTGAAGTACAATGAGCATGCAGGCAGTATGAAGCATTTTACCAGCCCCTGACCCTTTAGATTGTGGGCTTCTGTACCACCTTTCATTTTTACTAATTATTGGAAGACAGGAACAGATACTGCATGGGATGGTCCATTGATGGTCTTCTGCATGCCCCTGGTTAGTCCACATTTCCGTGTTTGTAGGTAACATTCTTGCTTCAGCACCCACTGGGAGCTCATGTTAAATGTGCTGGCAATGGCCATTGCTCCTAAGGTATTTTCAGTCATTTTTGATCACCCCAAGATTTGTTCTGTAGTTATAACATAGATTATTCATTCCTAATTATGTAATTTCCATTGTATTAAGGCATTTTGTTTCCACAAGACATAATACCATTATAAGAATCAAGACCAGTCAGAAGCCTTCCTAAGATTCTTCTTCTGAAACATCATCTGTGCAAAAAATCATCTTTCTTTTTCTCCTGTGGAGGTTTGCAAGATTTACTGAAGTTGCCAGTCTGGAATTATGTACATCATGACCCCCCAGTATCCCAGTCCTGTTTCCAGTCCTAGCTGTTACATTGATGGGCAAGGCACTGGTCTGAGACCAGGTCGTGGTTGCATTTTTTAAAGGTAGGAGCAACATTTAAAAGCAGGCAACATTTGAAAGCAAGCACTCACAAGTTGTCAGCTGTGTTAGTTTACCAAGCCCCCACACATCCAATCTAATGTTCTCACTGGATACCAAAGTGGCCTAATTTGGAATATAAAAAACAATTATGAGTCTCACTGGAGGTTAAATGGAATTGTGAAAAGATGTTCTGAATATTCCACAAAAAAAAATGCCAAGCTCATTCCCTTGCCTTAATTCATTTGACCATTTTTCCTATTTTCTGACTGTACTGAAAGAGCTTTTTCCAGCTCTCTCCAACAATCTTTTGCAAACAGATTCTAAAGCTTCAGGCATTTAGCCTGGGTATGTAGCCATTGCTGTTAGTGGAGAAGGTTTAAAAATTAAATAGGTCTCATACCCAGGCCCATCACAAAAATCAGGCTGATTTCAATATAGTCTTACCCTGGGCATATTGTAATGATCTTCTTAATTACAAGTTTTAAGGACTTTCTGTCTCTCAGATCTACCATGTTCTGTATGTGTAAGTGAAGAAACACCAACAATTGTGGGGTATTTCCCTGCTGCATCTTATCAGAAGGGAAGAAATTTGATTCTAAAAAGAAAACTCACAAAACTTTTGGCTGGTATTTTATAGTCTCATTTTACTTTCCTTTTAATGCCTGATATTCAAGTACCCAAATTTATCCCCAGGGAGGAATTTGATCTTCGATTCCAACAGGAACAGGATGACACCCTCAGATAACAAACTGCCTCTGGGGGAGGGGCTCTGTTGTTGCTGCTGGGGTTATTTTTTAATGTGTTTATTACCCCAGGAGTTTAAGACCTAAGCCTGTAATCTCCAAAGCAAAGCAGCTACTGTGACCCCAAGCCCAGGAGGTGCTGCAACGCTGTTATTCAGTGTTGTGCAACCCTGCGGCTGTGCTGCACAGAGCGCTTCCGTCTCCTCCAGACAGCAACTCCCACGAGTGCAGCTTTCCTCAGGGATACCAGGGGCTGTGCAGAGCAGCAGGGAAAGGGGAGGACATGAACCAAGTTCCCAGTACAACTTTTCACACTTGTGCATGTTGCCCAGGGGAACCTTCTGCAAGTGAAAGTGTGGCCCTCATCACGAGTGGATTTAAAAGCAGACATTGGCCTTGATTTTTCTGTCAAGCTTTCTACTTTGGCGTTTGAGCACTGTATAAAGTTAGTGTCCCCAGAGGAAGGTGTGTTTCCCTATCAGTTAACTTTTGCCTAAATCAGAAGGGTTTAGGCTGAAGAGGATTGACAAACTAGCCAAGTCTAGAACTGCAAACTGGTTTCAGGCACAATGCTGAAGTAAATGTGGCAATGAGGGAAAAAGCATGGTGGGTCAGGGACAACACAGATGAGACCAGACAGATTTAGGAGAGTTGTCACATGTCCTGCACACTCCTAGGGCCGTGCTTCACTGGGGAGGCCCCACTGAAGGTTGGCTGTTTCACCAAAGCCTGTGCAGGGGAAGCAACTGGTGGGACAGTAGAGAAACCCAATAAACAAACTGAGCATCAGAGAGAAAGTGTAGGAAGGGCAGGGTGGAGGTGCAGGAAGTGAAAGCCCTGTGACCAGCTTTTTCAGAATGAGTATTAAAGTTTTCTTCTGAAAATCTTAGGGAATTAAAACTAATCTAGAGATTCTTATACTGATTTCCTGCATTTCTAATATTACTGATCTACAGTGTAACTGAAAGACTCTTTTACTCCTCTGTTAAACCAGTCAGCTAAATTCAAGCACTGATTTTCAAAATGAGTATTTAGTTGACTTCCTAATTCAACATTAAGAAGTGCTGAACAGTCTTTGTGCAAGTCACACAGTGTCTATTTCTGCATTAAGAAACTCACATCAGTGCTGGATCATATTCTCCACTAGATGGTAATGTTGTTTCAAACAGTTTGTGTTTAAAGCAGCTTCCTTGCCAGCAACTCCAAAAGAAAGCGGAAGCCATGAGATATGTCCAAGAAATTATCTTCGGATGACTTGGAAAATAGAAAAGTTTCTAGTTATTACAAATAATTTTTGGTTTGAAAAATTTTTGATGAAAACTTTGTATGTACTGTAATTACTAGGATCATGGAATTCTTAGTTCATGAAACAAGTTTGAAAAGGTCTGAAAGCAATGAATCAATTGACAGAGAATGCAGAGGACAAGCGGAGTGATCTCTGCTTTATGCTATCCGATATCCATCGTTGTTACTGAGTGACTCAAAATCCTTCATTTGTTTTTAGCCACAGTTTGTCTGGGGAGTAGGAAAGTGCTCTTCTCCTCCTTTTATGGCAATGGAGACAGAGGAGCAAAAAACCACTTCTGCAATGGTGCTAGAAAACCTCTCTGGCTCCATCGGGATGCAGGGCAAAACAGCAGCTGTGCTGCCCTTCCCCTGCTCCCTGCGGCTGCATTTGAGTGGCCCATGCAGTGGTGTGCTGCAGTGCAGGTGGCACATGCAGCGCTGTGCTGCAGTGCAGGCACACATGCAGCGGTGTGCTGCAGCGCAGGCTGGGCAGGCCCTGCAGCCCGGCTCTCCCCACTCCACAGCGGTGCCGGGCTGTGCCAGGGCAGCCCCGGGCAGCTTCCAGCAGCGCTGGGAACAGCGGAGCGGGCTCGGTTCCTGACTGCTCCCAGGGAATGCGGGCTGCACTGGGGACCAAAGGGCGGCCCCTGTCACACAAACATGATTTATTTATTTGCGTTCAGCAAAACACAGCCGCTGTGAAACAAAAAGGGGCCAGCTTGCCCCACAAGAAGAAGCACAGTTCCAGGTTTGCTGCAAGCAAACAGCTGCGGTCTCACTCCCAGGCAATATCTTAGGCCAGTGCAGCTCTGGAAAATGTTTTTAAAAGTCTTTAAATAGCACATAGCATTAAAGCTAAACACGGTTTCCACCTTAGAAACCCAAGGTTACCAGCTTCTGTATTAGAATTTGTCATAAAATCCAGCAAAATCCTTAACATTAAATTTTACTGTAATGTGCTGACAGGTCTAAACTGATGTATTAAAAATACGAACCTAAAATTAGTTCGGTTTGTTTCCTCAAGGTGACCCACCAGTGTTACAAATCAAGAGCAGATTTATGCTGTTTGCAAACAATAAGCAGCTCTCCACTAGCATTGGCTGAGAATATCATAATTTAACTTACATCAAGTAAGAGAGTCCCTGTCAACACTGGATCCTCTGATCACATGAGACTCAATTGCATATACTTCAAAGTTCATCTGTGCTAGTTTTATTTTTAGTAATAAAATGAAGTTTAAAAAAAGACTTTTCACCTTTCACTTGGAACAAGAGATTAAGAAAGGTACCACCTATGAAAATTCAAGAGAAGTTCAATTTCAAAAGCAATTCTGGAATTTGATAGTTCTGCAAGGTGATTCCATTAATTGTTATTAATAAATTAATCCAGCCTGGGCTACAGACATTGTTATGGCTCTTGATACAGTTATGGAAAGGCACCATTTGGTTTGGATGAGAGAAATGTAAAGCCTCTGCTTCAAGTTTGGGATCGTATTTGTTATTCTTTGCTAGATGGAATAAGGGATAACTGTTAGTTTTGCTTTAAATCAGAGAAACAGGTTTATCCCTCTCTCAAGAGGCATGAGATGAATCTCACACTCAGGGAAGACTTTGCAGGCACTTCTAAGGGCACTGTCCCATTGCCAGCTGCTGTGCCTGTGCCTTATCTAGGGAGGCAACATTTACAATGAGAGGTAGTAGTTTCAATCAGAGCTAGCACATCTGATATCCTTCTGGGCTCACATTGCATTTGTTTGTCCAGGCAGGAAGCTGCAGCATCGGAACTGAAGGAAGGTTAGGCATCCCATGCATTCCACACTGGTTACCCTGGTTGCTTTTGCTGGCTTAACCACCAAAGACACCTTCTTGTGGCTATTTCAGTCCCCACCTGAGTAGCAATCACACAAGTCAGAAAGACCTTAGTTTAGGAAGGCAAAGGTAGTGTTATTTCTAAAGATGCTAAATGATTCTGTCTCTGCCAAAACTGCCTCTGAAGGCCAAAGACCAAGAAGAAGGATGAGCATATTGTGCTTACCCAGTCTGCACCACACCACAGCATATGTGCCGATTTTATCACAATATTCTGTCACAAACAGCTGCTCTGAAACATAACAACATAATTTAAGATTCACATTATATTGTTCGTTTCTTCACGTTGTGATCATCTGGATGCATAAAGAGAGCAGCACTCCTGACATGCTTTGCAGAACAAGCCCTTAAGAAAATCTCTGGGCAGCTCATCTTCTATATACAATACAAATTTCTGTCCATACTTGGTGACAGCAGCCCACAAGGCCCAGTCAACCTTACACAGTGCAAGTGTTGGCAGAGCAACCTAAATGTGCTTTTTCCAGAGAAAATACACAAGAGAGCTGGAAAATCTTCTTTCTTTTTTTTTTTTTCCTTTGCTTTTTTTCCTAATTTGCACCTGCTGTTCCATGTAATTCTGGGCATCAGAATATCTTGGATGCCAGACTCCTAAAGTTAAGGCAATACTCGACCTCACAATTTTCTTCCAGGTCAGGTGTGAGGGGCAGAACCTGTTTCACATCACTGACACATGGCACAGCTGCCAGGTCACTGCTCAGTTTCTAGATACATGAAGAGAAAAAGATCTGAAAGTGCAGATTTTTTGTTTAAATTGACATGAGTAAGAGGTTTGTGCCATATTGCATGTCATTATGCTCGTAATCTTTCAATATTATGAAATCTAATACTTCCTGTTGTAATTTGACAGTTTTTCTAAAAATCTTACCTAGAAAAAAATTAATGTTTTCAATTTCTCACTTCAATTTAGAATCCAGCAATTTTACATCTCTCTGTTACCAAAGAGCTAGTTAGAGAGCATTATTCCATTTCTCTGCTCTTCTATACAACTTTTCATCTGCAGATTTTTCAAGTGCCTTGAAGAGGATGTCCCATTTTTCTCTCTTTATAAGCACAGTGGTGGGAACATAATGAGTTCAACTGTTTCTGTTTGGGCTCACCATGCTCTGCAGAAGCAGAGGCAGAATGGAGATGGGTGCTGGAAAGTCCTGAGCCGCACTCAGACACTCTAACCCTGAAATAGCCCTGCCTTTTCTGGGCAGAAACCAAAGTGCAGAGCATGGTGGCACTGAGCCAGGACAAAGAAGCTCAGCTGTAGAGGCAGAAAATGTTGAAAGTTATTGCAGGGCTGGGGGGGCTGTGAGTAGTGCCAGGACATAGGGGTAGGCAGCAGTCTGCTTGCCACCCAAGACTTTAACAAGTACCTTTCACTTTTGGCTATGTATTAGATGTCTGAACTATTTTCTCTAAATAGATCACTATTAGACATGTATCTTAACCTTTGGAAAGCTGGAATATTTAGCTGTTCGTCCAGGAGTGGGCCCTAACATTAAATCACCACAGATCTATATTGCTGCTAGGTCTGCACTGCAGTCATCCCTTTTTTTAACAAAAGGTGATTAAATTCCTTTGTCCAATTAATGTATTTCTATAAAAAACACCCAAGAACACCAAGACTGATGGTTTTTCCCATGCAACAAGGGAAATATATGCAGCAGCAGTGAGCAATGAGAGGCTGGGCAGGGGCACCCCTGGACAGCAAACACCCCTTGCCTGGTGTGGGGCCACTGGGACTGGCCAGGGATGTGTGAGCAGGGCAGGGTTTGAGCAAGGCATGGCAGGAGCCCAATTTTGTTGAGCAGCACTCTCCAAAATTCCCTAGCTTTGTATTTAGTGTGAGCAGGAGTGGCAGATCCAGAGAGTATCTCTTAAGACCAGAGGGGGCCTTGAGAAAATCATCAACATGTGAGAGCCACGGGGAGGTGAGTGTTACAGATTGGAACAGGCTGGTCTCCCAGATTATCCTCGTGTGTCACTGCCTGTTCATCCTGGAGGGACAGCGCCTTGGAGCACAGCCTGACACAGAGTGGGGATGGGATACATCCTGCCATAGTCTGTGCAGAACAAAACACAAGGTGAGGTGAAGCAGGATGCACCTCTGGAAAAGGCAGACTGATAGAGCTGAGATCACTTTGCCTGAGAACAAGAGTGGTGAGATTCTGTGCTGCCTCTCTACAAGCAACCAAGCTGAGTTCAGGAAGAGGGTGACACCAAGAAACCTTCTTGGGCCATTCATGGAATTGGCAAAGGAACCATGGCCTAACATAAGCTCATGTCTTGGCTGCCCACAGGCTAAACACCTGCTTCTGGACAGCTCTGCAGCTGGAGCAGAGCTCTGTGCACTGCTGCCCACACATAAACCAGCACAGGGGACTCACATGCGCTCCCATCACTGGTGTGACAGAGAGGTGCATTCCAAGTCTCCACTGAAGCAGCACAGCTGGCCAGCTGCAAGTTGCACCCCACTGCAACATGTTTCTACAAAAGATGCTGAGAAACTGCTCCCTCAGTTCCTATCCCTGGGAATGCTTCACCTGTTTTGAGCCTCCTCAGCAAGGTGAGCCCCCTGCAGTAGGCAAAGGAGGTGAAGCTGAGCTGAATTCCTCACTTGTAGCATCCGTGTGCTTTGAGTTGTGAGCTGCACTGAGGGAAGAAAGCTTGTACAGGAAAAATGTGGGCTAATGAAGAGGGCAGCACCACTGAAACTGGTGTGGACCATTGGGGTAAACCTCCTGCAGAAGAACTGGAAGGGGCTACACCGTGTATGTCATGTGCTATAAGTTGAATTTTTGATGTCATTAGATGCCAGTCAGTGAGGCTATGAATAAATACATATGATGATTAGGAAAGTAAATGCATACATTTCATGTCCAGATATTTTAAGGAAAAACACACTGATGATGAAACAGGTACTCTCCCTCTGATCTTTTTGAGCCAAATATCCAGAACAAGCAGGAAGCATTCGAGCAAAACCAGGATTTCCTCCTAGTAAATTTGATTTCCCTTATTTAAGCTAATTACATTGTACTATGTAATGTAATCCTTTTTTTAAGTTACAGACTGAGAATTTAAGGAAAAGGAGACACAAAACCAAAAAAGAGATGAGGAAAAGCAAGAGGTTTTTTAAGTTACAGACTGAGAATTTGAGGAAAAGGAGACACAAAACCAAAAAAGAGATGAGGAAAAGCAAGAGCACATGTAATTGCATTGCCTTTGTGGTGTGAAGATGTGCAGACAGAAGTGACTCGAGGATAGACTGTGTCCCAGGGCTGTGTACAACTTGTACCAGTGCCTGGGCTGTCCTTACTGCGCTCACTCAGAGCAGCTGGTGCACAGTGAGTCTGGGTTACTTTCCATGCACACTTGCTTGTATCTGAAAAATCAAGCCTAAAATATTGTGTTTCTTCAGCTATGTCTTAATTTAGTCACCCCCAACCACTTGATCCCACTGTGGATTTCACCTCACTCTAATTGTTTGATTTTACAGCACTCTAATTTTGTCTTTTTTTTTTTTTTCTGCAGAGCTGCCTGTTCATCCAAAGAAATCTCTTTTATTGATGGTCTTTCCCTAATATTTTAGTTATAGACTCAACAAAGATTTTGTTACCAAGGATCTGAAAATTAAATAGAATTTTCTTTTCCTTTGCTATCCCCTTTACATTTAGAACAGTAGCTAACACAGACTATAAAATTATTTTCCTGGGTGTTTTTTTGTAGGCACACTGGCTTGTGCAGCGTGCCACTGGGAGAAGGGCGGAGGGAACAGGGGCTCATCCTGGGAGAGACCGCTCGGGACGCCCCGAGGCAGCGGAGAAGGCGCGGGAGGGGCGGCTGAGCTCTCGGGAGGTTTGCGCTGTGAATTGGGCCACTGTGAGCCACCAGCAGGTGCGGCTGGCGCGGGGGCAGCAGCGCCTGTTCGCCGGGAGCGCCGGCAGAATGCAAATGCGGGGAAGTTGGCAGGAAGGGTGTGCTGGGGGCAGAGCCAAGGAATCATATCCGCCCAGAGCTGCGTGCTGGGGGCCAAGCGACAAACTGTCCCGGAGGGTCAGGCAGCCCCAGCAGCTCCGCACTGCTCCACGAGATCGGCAGGCCCTTGGCAGCATCCCGCATCCCCCATCCCGCATCCCCCATCCCGCGTCCCGCATCCCGCATCCCCCATCCCGCATCCCGCATCCCGCGTCCCGCATCCCGCTGCTCGGCCGGGCAGCGCCGGGGGTAGCGCTGCCGTGGGGCTGCAAAGGGCGCCCGGAGCTCCCTGCACCGCCACAGAAACAAGGCTGGCAAAGGCTGCACGCACGGCGGCAGACCTTGAACCCTTGTGCAAATTTACCAGGGCATGTGGAAAAACAAACACGGAGGAGCCTGGAGAGAGCGGTGGTGGTGGTTAAAGCTGCCGCTGAATAGCAGTTTTCAAACAGAGTTGGTCATGAATTTTGCAGCCAAATGCTTTTGATCAGATATTGCCTGCTCTGGTTAGGCTTGAGAATCTTTCACTAAGATGAGTATGTATCAAACAAATTCCTTTCCTTTCCTTTCCTTTCCTTTCCTTCCTCTCCTCTCCTTTCCTCTCCTCTCCTCTCCTCTCCTCTCCTCTCCTCTCCTCTCCTCTCCTCTCCTCTCCTCTCCTCTCCTCTCCTCTCCTCTCCTCTCCTCTCCTCTCCTCTCCTCTCCTCTCCTCTCCTCTCCTCTCCTCTCCTCTCCTCTCCTCTCCTCTCCTCTCCTCTCCTCTCCTCTCCTCTCCTCTCCTCTCCTCTCCTCTCCTCTCCTCTCCTCTCCTCTCCTCTCCTCTCCTCTCCTCTCCTCTCCTCTCCTCTCCTCTCCTCTCCTCTCCTCTCCTCTCCTCTCCTCTCCTCTCCTCTCCTCTCCTCTCCTCTCCTCTCCTCTCCTCTCCTCTCCTCTCCTCTCCTCTCCTCTCCTCTCCTCTCCTCTCCTCTCCTCTCCTCTCCTCTCCTCTCCTCTCCTCTCCTCTCCTCTCCTCTCCTCTCCTCTCCTCTCCTCTCCTCTCCTCTCCTCTCCTCTCCTCTCCTCTCCTCTTCCTCCCCTTCCCTCCCCTTCCCCTTCCCCTTTGCTTTTTTTCTTCATTTTCATTTTAGGGGAGAGAAAGAGGAGTGTTTCCAGGACAGAACAGGCTATTTGGTCATAACATCCCACTTGACTGGGATTAGAGCTCTCCTCTGGAATGAGAAAAAAGCCCAAGGCTGGATCCATACCCTGCCAGCTCCAGGCCAAGGGAACAGCACTCACTGTTTTCCTTCCCAAGTGTTTTCTCTGTTGGGGAGTGATAAGGAATGTGTTTTGGGTGGTTTCTCTGAAAGCTCCTATGCTTGTTATAGAAAATTGGTCATTTTGCAGACATATTTGTTTATTTTCTTTATAAGTGGTTCCTCTCAGCTTGGGGCAGGTGGAACAAATGTCCTGCTAGCCCAGGAAGAAGGACAGTCAGTGCTGAACACCTCGGGCCAGGCTCTTGGCTGGTGAGGCATCTCTTGGTTTCTACAAACCGCTTCCAAAAGTCTTGGGTTTTGTCTAACTCAGGATAGGAAAGATTTCAAAGACTTGTAGTTTTGTGGGAGGAAGAAAGTATTTTCCAGCAGATGCTATTCCTCAGAAAAATGTTAGGAAGCAGCCAAGGAAGCTGCCAGAGCAGCTAAGTCTTCATGTGTCAAGCTTCCTTTTAGAGGGGTCAAGGAATGGTTGGGTCTACTTCACTTCAGGGCTTTTCATATTGTGCCTGCATTACTGTGTGAGTTTGTAATAGAATATAGTTCCATAAAGCGTTTTAGGCAAAAACTATGATTCTAAAAATTGAGCTGAAGGATATTTCTCTTTGAGACTTGGGTTGGGAATCATTTGGACTATGAGGTTAGCAGACAAGGAGACAAAGAACTTAACTCTCTGTAAGCAATTCTAAGGTAAGAAAACTGTACACTTCACAGAAACTTGTTTTAAGGGAAAAAAGGTTTGCATTAACAAATACTTGTGCCACTGCTACTCTTTGAGAGAAGAACTCTTAACAAGGCCTGAGCAAAGCCGCTGGCAATTAAAGATGAGTGGATATTAGGATAACTAGTTTGAAATGCCACTGAGGAATTTGTGTTCTTAACAATGTATGTTAAGAACTTTGTGAAGTGTTTTGATAAATCACTACACTAGAGACACCATCTTTTTCATCACTATTTTGGAAGCTCCAGTCTCTGTGAACCCCAAGTCAGGAAATTTAGTAAAAATGTTCCTTAGGATTTTTTACCTCACTGCTTTCAATATCCAGAAAAATTTCCCCTTCTTTTTAGCTTGAGTTGTCTTTTACTTAGATGAGTTTTTTGAAAGGCTCAGCAGTAAAAGTTTGTTTATGACAACATTAATTAATTAATAAATAATTCAGTGTGTGCATTATTTATTTTGCACATTACAATAGTCTCTTTGGCTTAGATATTTCCCATTTGTTGGCTGATGCCTGTCTCTGAAAATGAGTTTCTAAATGTCAATAATTCCAAATCTGTCTAGTTCCAGTAGCCTGTCTGAATGGAAGATTGTATTTTGGTTAGATGGATAGTTTCCTGGACTCATAAGCACCAAGCACAGTGCAATCACTTTGCAAGGTTCTTGACATGAAAGCTCTGTGTGTGCTCTATATAGTTCCTTTCGATGTTTTGGCTAGCTCACCCCAACTAATTGCTAGCTAACTTCATGCCAGTATGGAATAAAAAACATTTATCTCTCTTTTCCTCTGAGAGCAATTTCTGCTGTAGATTCCTAGGAGGGAAGCTTGGCCCCTCCATGAAGGAAAGTGACTTGTATTTTCCACAAAACACGTGTGAAGATACAGGTCTTTGTGTCTGGTCCCCACTTGTGTCTGTTCCTCCCCTCCATATAACTTGAAGTCCACTTTGTGGTTCTTGCTTTTTTTGTCACAACAAAATTTATGTAAAGGCAGTGAGGGAAGCCAGTGGCTACAGTAAAGGGGAAACAAGTGGCTGAGAAAAAGTTTTGGCTAGTGTGGAACAAAGTGAGAAACAGGAAAGTCATTGAAAGGAGAGAAGGGAGGAAAGCTAAGAGATGTCACTGCTGTGACAGGGTAAGAAAAAGTTGAAATGTGTCTCTGTCACAATTGCTTTGGACATTAGCAGCCATCAGCCGTGTAGCAGTACAGAGCAAAAAATAAAAACTGTCCTTTTTTAAAGTCCTAAATTACCAGTTGCCATGTGTTCCAACCAGGATTAGGCACCCACTGCATCACCAATGCACAGTCAAATGTCACCCTCATGAGAACACGTGAAGCACCTGTTTAACACAGCTCCATTGTCCAATGCAGTCCACAGAGACTTGTCTAAAGGCATACCTGACAAGTCTCCTCCTAATATTACTTATCTAAGAGACACTTAAGGCCTCTGAGATGATCCATAACTCATCTTTTTCTTAGAGCGTTGTTTGATATCATTCCAAGCCAGACAAATGTTCTTTAGCACAAACCTCTATGGTCTTTTTTCTCTACCCTCTAGACTCCACTCCATGGCTTGACTGCTAGCTCTGATATCTGATTTCCCCAGACAGTGGCTAATCCATTTCCACTTTCTTTAATAGTAGCTTTGATGTGTCTCCCTTGTACTATGCTGTGCTCTCATTTGTCATCCATCCAACCATCCATTACTGTCTGAAATGTGGAGGCATAGCAATGTTAAGAAGTATTCTCATCAGTTCCTTTGTGGTCCCCAGTGTCTCTGACCTGTTCAATAACATTTCCTTTACATTCTGTTTAGAATAGAAGTTTATTTCTCCATTAATCTTCATTTACACATCATTTTGAAACAGTAAAAGTGACTGGTTCCCCTCCAGTCCCAGTACTATTATCTGCTTTAATGTCACAGCAACAAAACTCGCAAAGTTTTCAGCCTGAATGACTCGACTTCTGCAGTCTGTGTGTTTTGCTACATTATTCAATATCCTTTTTATCTTCCCTGCTCTATCAGCTTCCTGCTCTGCAAGTTTGTGTGTTTCAGGTTCCTCCCATTGTCAGTCTCTGCAGTTACATGCCATCATGTCTGGTCAATGATTCAGATATCACCTGTGAAATCTCAGCTTCCAGGATTTTGACTGATGTTCACCATATCCCTGCCAATGATATTCCTCAGTCAATGAATGGAAGAAGTAGCAAGAGTGTTCAAAAACCTGATTATCTCAAAGTAGTCTCTGCTTTGAATGACTTCAAAGCTGCTTTCTCAATTGCAGCATAAAAAACATTCCGAGCTACTAACAAAATCTTAAATTGTCCAACTCTCCACAGATCAAACATGTATAAAATGTATGCATTTGTTTGAATACCACAGGATGCTCTGTACAGTAGGTGACCATAACATGATCTTACCATCCTATTACTATATCTGTATCCTGAATTTGACTTAATTTCAAAATTAGGAATCCATTGGTTGTCTCAAATTCTCCAAACTGTTCTTGACAAAAACATGCATGATATAGACATAAGCTTTCTCCTTGAGGTATTTAATAAAGATACGTCCTTCTACTCATGCACAACATTGTCTGCTTTCTCCAAATTTTGCCAAGAAGTTTGCTTGTGGCAGCAGTAAAGTTTGGATGTCCTGTATTTAACAGCTAAGCTGCAATTCATCAATTCCACAGACTGCATTTTCATTATGCAGGGTCTGGAATGGCTTTCCACAGTTCAGCAAGGTTTTAAAACCCAGATCGAGAGAAAGGCAAGAAAATGAAGAGGTTTGTGTATTGGTGGACAGAGGTGTTGATTTTTTTTTTAGTTCCAGATTTATTTTTTTATCATGTAAATATTTAATGTGATCTTATTGATGAAATTATGGCCTGTCATCCTGCCAAAGCTTCTTGTCAGGCAGATACGACTGTCCTTACCTTCAGCCAAAAGGGACACAAGATGGGCATGCTCAGCAGCTGGCAGGAGCAAGCTCTTAATTATTAGAGAACCTGAATGTCTCACAGCACTCCTTGCCAGGCAGCCAGTACCAATGACAGCTTCTGGGGCAATGCTGGTTGGCATGCATCACACACCTTGCTGAAATTTCTTTATAATATTGCATAAAAAGATGCTTTCTCATGCTCCAGTGTCATACAGTTATGATAACTTCCTTACATCCCATCCATCTGCGAATGCACCTCCCACTGTCCTTATTTTTCCTCTTTAGTCTTAGGGAGATTTCGGGTGAAATTGCTTTGAGTATTCTCCACTGACGAGATGGACATGCAGGCATTTCCAGGGACCACCAGCAGAGTTAATCTATACCAGTAACTTTAGTGACTGCTCTTATTTTTGTGAAGTCTGAAAGGGTTTTAAGAGTATGATTTTTCTCACTAAGTGCCCCTCTCAGGACTGGATTTCACACCTCATCACAGTGTGAAGCTGCATGAGAAAGCCTGGCTGGGAGAGCCACCACTTCCTGAGCTATCTCTCAATGTGGGTAAGACCAACCAGATCTTCTTTACACAAATATTGGTGGGTGTTCCTCAGAAACACAGGGTTACATTTCCAGAGGTGACCCCAAGGGACCATCACACGTGAAGAGCAGATTTCACCTGAGGTATTGCTGCAGCGTTCATCTCAAGCTAAGCTTGCTCTGCAGAGACACTTCCAGCCTGGGATGTCTGCAGCCAGACCACAGCTCCTCCCTCCCCGTTGTGTGCGGGGAAGGAAGGACATGTGCACGGGGTGTGGGATATGGCATCGTGTCAAGGATGGAGGGTCGGGTGTGGGAGCAGAGGAGACCGGCAGAGAGGCTTCCCCAGGGCATGCGAAAGGTGTGGGGAGAAGGAAAGCATGGCCTGCCTGGAGACTAATGGAAGGTAGAGCTCTATGAAAATGCATTTCTATTACTGGTAAAAATGAACTTCCATCATATGAAGTCAGACAAATGGATCTTCACCTGATTTTTCTAAGTGGTCAGGTCCTGAGCTTCTCCTGAGGCATTTATCCCTTGGGAATCTCCCAGGAAGAGTCTCCTCCCACCGGGACAGTGTGGTCAGGCTGTTAGCACCTTTTAGGAGGCCACCTTCCCTCAGTACCAAGCTGGACTGCTTTGTTCCACACCTTTGTTTTGGGGGTGAACTGAGGCTGCTAAAGCTGAGGGCTGGCACTGATCTCTGTGTCGCTGTCTCACGCCAGTGTCACCCTGATGGGTGTGTGTGCCGGGGTGTCCCGTTCTGCCACCTGCAAGGACAGTGAATGAGCATAAAAGCACCGAGGAGTGACCTACCCTGCATCTGCTGCCATCAGCAGGGATTCTCGTGTTGGCTTAGGGAGCAGATTCTCTGCAAATGCCACGTGTGTGTGTACTTTGCTGCCCTGTGTGAATCGGAGCGTGTGCCTGTAAGAGAGCTGCCCAGCAGCCTTCTGCCAGCTTACCTCAGCCCCATGCCACCAGGAGCCTGAAGGAATGGTAAGCCTTGCTCATGGATTAGCCAGGTGGGACACAGGGTGGGGTGGGAAGCTGGGATAATTTTGACCTGATGAACCAGATCATCTGGATGCATTTCAGCAGGGCATATCTGTGCAGGTTGCTGCTCAATCCCAAGGTGAGTGCCTGGAGCCATGCTCCAGTTTATCATGCAGTCTCTGACTTGGGTCAGGTGTCTTCAGTGAACTAATGCCTCTCAGGCACACCCCTGCCTGATTTATGTGAACGTTGGACTGGGTGAGATCAGTGAGGGAAGGTAGAGTTACAGCATCATCATGTTTTCATTTGGTGGATCCAGTTTGCTTTATTCACCTGTCTTCTTCTGCCATTGCAATTACACTGTTTGTTTTGGAGGGGGTTGCTTTCCCAATCTTTGTCTTATCCCAGAAAATGGAACAGCTTTTACTTCTGCTACGATGGTTTCAGAGTGAACCTAAAGCATGGGACCATATTCTCACTTTTTTTATCCAGGAAACCTTTCTATTGAGCTTAAAGTCCTATTCTTAAAGGAGTGGCAGAGAAAACAGGATCAAGCTCAGGTTTCCATTTCTACACATATTTGAAGAGCCAAACCCTATTTCTGCAGAAACAAATGCCTAAACATGTTCCCATGGTCTTTAAAATGGCAATGAATAAAAGTATTAGTCAAATATATATAATTGGATGGTAATAGTCAGCAGCCAGTTGGTGTTACATAAGTGTCCCCATACATTTGAGAGACCCAACCCAGCCTGCTCTTTCCTGCCAGCCTGGAGATTGGAGGCCTCAAGAACCTCCTCTGCAGCTGTACTTCAGCGGTAATCCCAAGGAGTATGCTTTCCTCTGGTCAGACTTTCAGTTTTCTATCAGAGCACCTACCTTCTGAGAGACTGGCTTCCTTCTGTGTATAAACACAGCACTTGATCCTGTGTGCTGCAGTGACAGACTGACAGCAATGGTAACACTGACATTTCCTTTCGTAACTAAGCCATTTGTTTCTTCTTGGGTTGAGTTTATCACATTTCTCCATTTGTACTCCCTGACATGTCATGGAATGCCTTCTTATTACAGAGAAGGAAAATGGCTCTGATTTTTTTCACAGGTTTTAAGGTCAAAAGGGACCATGTTGACACCTCTGACAAAATACAGAACATAGTTTCTCTGAGTGATTCCTGTATAAGGTCCAGTAATCTCAAGAGGAAATAATGAAAAGGTTTCTAAGACATTGTCTTGATATAAGACTTCAGGTGGTGAAGAATCTGTCCCAGTCCCCTGTGAGATCCTCCAAATTTTAATTAACTTTGCAATTAAAATTTTGTACCTCAATTCCAATAGCAATTTTTCTAGCTTCAGTCTTTCATTGCCAGGTCTTACTGCTAGGTTCAGTAGTAACTACTGTGAAACACATTCTCTCCCCACAGAGATGGGGTTGCCCATACTATCTTTGATAATCTGAAATTATTTATCGCCTTATATTTATTAGACTTAAAAAGGATGTTTTGTTCTTTTTTGGAGTCCTCTACAATACCCCTTAAATAGCAAACTACTGGTTTTTGTCACCTGGCAAACATAAGCAAGATTATTTGGGGCCTCTCCAGTTATCCTCTCTAGAGGATTTTCATACCAAAGACCTTCCTTAAAGCAGCCAATTCCTATATGTGGAAACTTAAATAATAGCTCTGCCTATTTATAGCTGTGTTAAATTTTCCATTTAGTTCCATCTTGGTCTTGTGTGTAACCTCTGCCATGCCTGCCAATTCTGAGCAGTGAGCACCCTGGGAATTCCTGTGACTGTGCCCTGAGAGAGGAATGCTAGGGCATTCCCACTACCTGGGGCATAAAACTGACAGCACATATGAAAAAGGGAAAAAAAAGGCTGCTTAGAGGGAGCCACTGAAGAGCAGGTGGGGTTTCTGAGCAAGTATGAATTAGACATGGTTTTCTTCATTTCAGTGTCTCTGGTCATGGTAAGGTACTGTGTAACAGAGATGATTAACTGATTGATAAGTGTTCATTTATATAATCATATGCCTGAAAAAAGTTATGTGGCACTGGAGAAGGCACAAAGTGAGAGGCTCTTTCACATGGAGATCAGATGAAAGTGGCTTTAGGACTTCTGTGTAATGCATTAGCATTTTGTGAGAGAAGAAAAGGGAGATTCTTGACCCACTGATCATCCCTGTATTTCCACTACAGTCACATTTTGTCATATAATCTCTTACCGAGATTTTATGGTTTAGCCAAGGACAAGGTGACCCTCCAGAAGATGTTCCTGGTCACCCAGCTGCTGCCTGTGGTGTTTAGGCAGGCCAGCTCTAGCACAGGAAGCATGCTCAGGTCCCTGCCCCAAGAGGTGTCCAGGAATGGAGAGCTTCAGAGTTCTGGGTTTGGCTCTAACATGAACTGAAATTCCAAAGGCCTTGAATTTCAATCAGGAATAGCAATAACAGAGCTCTTAAGGATGGGGAAACAAACAGGGCTGGTTTGCCAAGGGCTTCAAGCCTACTTGTAAAAATTACATCATTGGTTTAGACAGAGTGCTGGAACTTGCCAATGTCTTGATAACTGATTAACATCAAAGAGAGATAGGAGGAGGTATCTTCAGTTTCTGCTGTATCTGAAACAGCCACCCCTATGCCAGAGGCTTTGAATTTTTAATTTGCTGCCCTATCAACACCCAGAAGGGTGGGGCTGGGAAAGGTTTTCCTCAAGTAGATCATCAGCAGATAGGGCTCAGCTTGTTCTTAGAGGAGCCCTGCAAGGCAGGCATAAAGAAGGGGATAATTACTTCACAAGTCAAGTGTGTGATGTGTATCACCACTTCCAAGGACAAAGGAAAGGCTTTCAGAAATATGTGTAGAAGAAATGGTGGGCCTGAAACAAAAGAGACTTTACAAATCTGGGCCCAAGCCTGGAGGGGAGGGGGCCCATAACTCCCTCCCACTGATCTAACACTGCCCAGTTACATCTTTCTGTACCCCCTTCCATCAGCATGCATCAACTGGCCCCTCTCTGAGTCCCAACCCAGCCAAATGAACTCATGGTTTTCCTAGTTTGAATCTCATTACATACTCTTGCTTCCCTTCAATTCAGCCCACACCTGTTCAGCCCATATCCACATAGTCCAGAGGTACAGCCACAAGTAACCCTAATCACTGAGTCATATTCCACTCTGGTCCAGTAAAAACTGAGTAAAAGTATTTGGAAAATGTATCAGTGTAGCTATTTGCCTCAGAAAAAAAAATACACAACCTTGTTATTCCGAAACCCCCCAAAATATTAGAATATCTATATAATTTTCAACAAAAATCTCCAATTCTTAAAGGCTGCATGACTGCATGGTGGAATATTAGGACCTGTTAGGTCCTATTAGGACCAAAATCCTAGTATCAGGATTTTGGTCAGTCATCTCTAGTGCAGGGTACTGGACAACTGAGAATAAACTGGCTAAGGAGCAAGCTGAGAAATGAATGTCTGGCTAATATCTTACTTACTAAGAACTTGTTTATATAGGCAAACATATAATTATTTACTAGCAGGTCATTTAAGGATACAACAACAAAGAATTTTGTTACGAAGAAAGATTAGATTTATTTGGGATTATGAAAAATGTCTGCATTACCATAAATCAATCAGGACTTTGTCAACACACTTCCTTAATTTAGGCTGAGATCATAGAGCTGATAGCTAACATTTATTCATTGCTGTTTTTCTTATAGGAAATCTGAAATAGGAAAATTTAAGTGGGTCATTAGGGACAATAAGTGAACAAGGTTGATGTTTTACTTTAAAAAAAAAAGGAATGAGAAAGGGAGTAATTTCTCTTCCTGGAATATCACAAATAGTAAACCAAAATATGATAATTTCAATAAATTACAAGGAAAACTGCCAAAAATCAAAACAACATTAGATTAATTACTAACCTGAGATCAAATAGTGGCTATGTCTCTTTGCCACTAGAGGGAAATGTATAGATCAATTTACAGACTGTTTATCAGGAATGTTTTCATTTTGCATTGTAAACAAGATAAGTCAAAACCTTGCCTGAATTATTTCTTTTCCAAATGGTTATATGTCTTTAAGCAGAGAATTTTATTTAGAAATGAGAGTTGGAGAGCTCATGGCATCTAAATCCTTTCCATGATTAATTGCTATCGCTGCTTGGAAATTAATTTCACAGAAGCACAGAATGGCTCAGGCTGGAAGGGATCACAGTGGGATATCTGGTCCAGGCTCCCTGCCCAGCCTGTGTCATCCCACAGCACATGGCACAGGACTGGGTCCAGATGGTTCTTGAATATCTCCAGTAAGGGAGACTCCACAGCCTCTCTGGCCAGTCTGTTCCAGTGCTTGGTCACCCCCACAGTAAATAAGTTCTTCCTCAAATTCAGGCAGAAATTCCTGTGCATCAGTTTCTGCCCTTTGCCTCTTGTTCTATTGCTTGGCACCACCAATAAAAGCCTGGCTCCATCCTCTTGGCACCTTCCCTTTATGTGTTTCTAGACTGTATTTGCTCCACTACAACTCACAGCTTTGAACTTTATCTTACTTTTGCCACACTGAGCTCACCGTCCTTTCCAAAACACAGAGCACTCTCCTTGGGACAGTGAGAGGGCACACTGGCCTAGAGTCAGCTCAGCATGCAGGCTTGCAGGATGCCTCTGCTCTTTTTCAGCTCTGGCATCAGCCACTGGTTGGTTCACTCAAGTAACCCTTCTATGACTTATATAAGCATATAAATCCCCATGAAATGTAATGAAAGAGAATATTTAAATAAAACACCATGATCCCTGTTGATTATTTCCATCTGAGTAGATTGACACATTCAGCAAATTCTTTTAAAACATGTTCTTTCAAGATAAGCATATAAATACAGCTGCATATAAATAATAATAATAAATACAATAATAAGAAAATAAGTAAGCAAATAAATAAGCAAACAAATACAGCTGCATAAGAAAAGCATATAAATACAGCTGGTGATCCTCGACATACAGCACCTTTTGCTGACAGATTTTTTCCCAGCTCACCAAGAGCCCCAGGGAGCAGAAGGTCAATATCCTCTTCCTTGTTCACCTCCCCCACGCTGCTGGGCTCCACACTTCACCCAGGCAGACACACTCCAGCTTCTGGGAAGCCCCCATGTCACAAGGAATTCCTGCTCTGCACAGGAATAGGTGCAGTGTCATGAGAGATATGGCCTCTTAATTGGCTGGCAAACTTGCTGGATGAACTTGAGCTAGAAACCTGTGCCAGCAATACCTTGCCCAGGCTCTTATTTTTCCATCTTGCTCAACTAAGATAATGTTAGACCAACCATACAGCATAAACAAAATTGATTTTTAAAGTTGAAATTGGTTATTATGAAGTCATGACTATTCAGTAGGACCAGTTTTGAGAGTAATAGTTTCGGGATGCTTGAAGGGTTTATTTTATTTCATACAGAAAATAAAGCCCATTGACTCTGGCTTCTTTACCTTACGGCACCTGGGCTGGTTTTGGCTGGGGTAGAGTTAATTTTCTTCACAGTAGCTGGTATGGGGCTTCATTTTGGATTTCTGCTGAGAAGTGCTGATAACACAGGGATGTTTTAGTTCCTGCTGAGCAGTGCTGACACAGAGCCAAGGCCTTTTCTGCTTCTCACACCATCACATAGGCTGGGAGTGCACAAAAAGCTGGGAGGGGACACAGCTGACCAAAGGGATATTCCGTGCTATAAGGCATCATGCTAACAGCAGTGTAGGTGGGGATCTGCCCTCTGATGACTGGCTGGGCATCATTTCATTGGTGGTGAGGAATTTCACCTCCATGAATGTTTCCATTCTTATCTCATCTCTCTTGGGTTTTACTTTTCTATCTCTTTTTTATCCTCCCACTCTGCCCTGCTAACCCCCATTTATTGATATAGATTTTGTTACTATTAATTATTATTACAATTATATTTATTTCAATTATTATACTGTTTTATCAACCCACATGTTTTCTCACTTTCATCCTTGCTATTTCTTCCCCCATCTGGCCACGGAGAGGGGTATGAGTGACTGTGTGGTGCTTAGCTGCTGCCTGGGGTTAAACCACAACAGTATCACACCTTGGATTTTAATTGGTGAGAAAAGCCACCGTTAAGAACAGCCCTGAAAAGCAGGGCTCTTTTGAAGGCCACCTAAGCTGGCTCTGCTTTGAGCTGGGTGTTGGACCAGATGATGTCCAGAGGTGCCTTCTGACCTAAAGAACTGCATGAGCAGCACTGCTTGCTGCAGTGAGATGGACAGCCTTACCACATGTGAGCCAGGAGACTTTGGGGCCTTGGCAACCCTGTAACGCCCTGCCATGGCCAGGTCACTGCTACAGACAGGCCATCACTTTTGCAGTGAGTTTGCATAGCCTTGGGACTGAGCCTTGTCAGGTTGCTCTCACCCTCATCTGCCTGAAACTTTGTTTTACTGAACTTAGCTGTTGCAGCAACTTTTCTAACTAACCCAGTATCTACAGATAATTAATTTGTTTATCTTTGCATTGTATAATCTCAGTTTTATATTGGTAGCCATAATAAGCAGTTGTTTCCTGTAGAATGAAATATTAATAAACTACTCTAATAATGATGGAGAGAAACATGGGTCTGATCCAATAGTGGAGGCCCTGAGAAGCAGAGACACAGGGGATGGCACAGAGAAAGACAGATGTGGGATGATAAAGCACAGAGCTGCACTAAACTGTGCACAGGCACTCAGAGCCTGATAACTTACTGTGTCACCCTGTTCAGTAGCCCAAAGCTGCTGACTTCAGGACTCAAAGGTGTAGTGCAGGGGTGACCATTACCCTGAGAAAAAGGATGTCTCCTAAGAACTGCACATGTTATGATTTCAGTTGTACTGCAGAATCACAGAAATTACAAGGTTGGAAGGACCTCTGAGACCATGGAGTCCAAGCTGTGACCCCACACTGCCTTGTCAAGCACACAGGGCACTGAGTGCCACATCCAGGCTTGCCTTAGACACCTCCAGGGACAGTGACCCCACCACCTCCCCGGGCAGCCCATTCCAATGCCCATCACCCTTCATGGGAAGAACTTCTTCCTAAATGTCCGACCTAAACCTCCCCTGGAGCAGCTTTAGACAATGTCCTCTTGTCCTATTGCTGGCTGCCCGAGAGAAGAGATGGACCATATCACTATAATTGAGACTTTGTCTAAAAAAATATAATTTTATTTCAGCAGCAATTAGGTCTAGACTAAAGACAATTCTAGAATGAGATTGATACATTTTCCACTATACTAAAAATCTTCGGATTTACTTATATAAGGTGTGCTTCCTCTGTGTCCATGAACAATATGATGAGTGTAACAGACTCACCAGTTCAGTTCAGCTTATCTGTTGCTTAAGACCTTTAAAGGAATTCCTGAATCAGTGAAGAATTCCTTGCTACATAGTGTCAGAAAATTACCTAAAAGCTTCAAAATCTCAAAAAAAAAAAATTATATACATGTATTAGTTATCGGGCTTACTTCTCTGATGGCTGTGAATTCCACCATGAGCAAAAAATCTGGAAAATTAATTACTTTTCCTGTTTTGCTCTCAGTATTTATTTGATAAACTCTTTTATTAGTGGGGTTCCCAGATGAAGAAAGGAATGATGATTCTGACTCCATATTCTTTGAAGGCTAATTTATTATTTTGTTACCTATATTATATTAAAGAATACTATACTAAAGAATACTAAACTATACTAAAGAATACAGAAAGGATACAGAGAGAAGGCTAAAAGAATACTAAAGAAAAACTCATTACTTTTTCCAGAGCCTTGTCACAGCTTGGCTGTAATTGGAAAATAAGTCAAAATAATTCACAGTAGAAACCAATCACCTGTTGCATAAACAATCTCCAACCACATTCCAAAGCAGCAAAACACAGGAGAAGCAAATGAGATAATATTGTTTTCCTATTTTCTCTGAGGCGTCTCAGCTTCCCTGGAGAGAAATCCTGGCAAAAGGATTTTTCTGGAAAATAAAACGGTGACAATAAACACTTCTATTCCTAGAATAGAAATTGATTTAAAAAGTCCCTGGAGAGAAATCCTGGCAAAGAGATTTTTCCAGAAAATATGACAGTGACAATAAACACTTCTATTCCTAGAAGAGAAATTGATTTAAAACAGCAAAGAAAAGGCATTGCAAATGTCCACATCTTCCACAGATGAATTCAAGCCTTCAGAAGGGCACAAATCACCCTTGTTTGCTGTGGAAGCATAGGAGGGGATCAGGAGTGCTCTGTTCAAGGGCAGTCAGGGCATCAGGAGAGCCCTAAGAGCCAGATCAGACTGTCAGACTCTGGGACGGGAAACAGAGCTGTGAGGGATGATCCAAGGAAATACACAGGAACACAGCAGCAGCACTTGGCAGCAACGCAGAGGATGTGTAATCCAGGCCTCCTGACAATGTCTAATGCCCTTTTCACTGGATAACAACAACCCCCTTCCAGACCAAAGCTAATGTTTGTCTGAGCCTGCTACATCTCCCTGGGTTGTGTAGGATATCCTTCCCAGTCACCTTCTACATATCTCTGCACACCAGCACCTCAGACTTTCTTTTCTCATGGCTTTCTCTTTCTAGAGCTAAACACGATTTGGAAACCAGGGAGGCAATTTCTCTCCTTAAAGAGTCGCTTGATAGCACAAAACAAGCTCTGAAGGAGCAGGGACCACATAAAATCCCTGCTCACAGGTACCTCAGCAGACCTCAGCTCAGGGTGCCATCAGAAGGGTGCTCATCTGCCAGTATTGGACTGAGGCTCTCATTCTCTATTGAATTTTATGTTATTCTGTAACACTTGTACATATCCAGAACTGTGACCATGGCATTCACCGTGATGATGCTGACAAGACTCCTGCATGAGCAGTCTAAGATATTGGAAGGATGTGACAACCACACCTGTGACATCTGCCCACACAGAGGAATAAGTGTGTAATTAAAACAGTGCTTTCACTTTCACATGATGATCGGTGTGTGCGACTCTAGCTGGCTCCAGTGAGGTTTGATATAATTAAACAGTGGTAAAAGGCTACTAAAGCTGGAAGATCAAAGCCCAAAACCTTGTTTTGGAGGCACCTAATAAGTTAGCAAAAGGCCTAAATGTCTTTGATTCACCTCTTTGGCATACATCACGTAACAACATTTTCACTACCTGACCACATGCTACTTTTTAAAAGGCATTCTGCTCCATTCAAAGCAAAGCTGATTCTTTTCAAGACTGGTATTGCACAATACTAGTGGGGAGAGGGTGTGAAAGGCAGGATGTTAGGGAGGACATCATCTGACATCCAGGCAAGAGGTGGTTATTTCAGCTGTAAAAGCAACAGAGGCAAGATTTTGAAATCCAAACATCTCCAGAAAGTGAAAGACTAATGCTTCTCCTTTTATAATACATGTTCATAAATAAAATGATTGTTGACAAATAATTTTTAAGCCCTGTCCTGGTTTGAAAAGACAGGTGTCTGCTAAGGAAGGCAGGAGCTTCCCTTGAAATGGAAAATGTAAACCCCCTCCCTTCAGATTATTATAATTTTGAAATTAAGGGGCTCTCAGGCAAAGATATGGGAGTAGGAGTAACAGTTCTTTATTAGGAAAAATAAAAATAAAAATGCAGTAATACAAAACAAACCACTGGCAGAGTCAGAATACAACCTGACACCCTGTGGGTCAGGGTGTTGGGAGCAGTCCCATTAAATGGTGGCTGCAGCCCTCCTGGAGGGTCAGCTGTGGTTCTGTTGGAGCAGGGATCCTGTAGAAGGGTGCAGTTTTCCTCTGAAGGTCCAGTGGTGGTGTAGACGGGCCTGGTCTTCCTCCAGGAATCCAGTGGGGGAAAAAGCTGATCCTTTGGGAATCCAGTGGGAAAAGGATGCTGTGGTGTTCCACACCTCAGATTCTATCCAGATAGACTCCTCCCCCTGGGTGAAGCACCTCACAATGGGATGCTGTAATTTTATCAGACATGCAGTGAGGCTCAATGGCCCATGAACAGAAGAGATCTCCTGGAGGGAGGATGGGCTGTGGAAGAGATAAAGAAAACTGCCCTACCTGGTTTTAATGGATGGCAATTGAATATACACCCCCAGCCACATCTTGTATTTGCAATCCAAGGCAAGCCCATAAGATTTAAGAAAGGTGAATTTTAAATTGGCAAACAGCCATTCATTTTCTAGATTCAAATTCATGTTAACATGTAGTTGTTGCTGGAACTCAGCTTTCGTTCTTCCTCTTGACTATAAATAAATAAATCAATCCAACTCTTGTACTGGACTTCATGAATGCCTTTTGGCCTGAGTTTGGTTTAGTAAATGAAGGGAAATGAAAAAAACCAACCCTTTTTGTACCAAAATTAAGAAAAGGTAAATAACTGAAAGGAGCATCCAAGTGCAGACAAACTGAGATACCTCGAGTTGTCTCCAGTTGTGAAATCCCTGAATAACCAGTCCAGCTTTTTATGATTAATATGAAGTCCTTTATGTAATGCTAGAAAAGCATTATGTGCAGCAATCAATTGTTACAGTTCTTTGTTTTCTGGAATTTTGTTCTGGGGGGAGGTTGACCTGGTTAGAAGCACAACAAGGCAAACTACTGCATTTGATTTATAACCTCTCACATTGCAGGTGTGAGAGAGCTGGGAGCAGTCACATGGAGCTTCTTTATCCAGCACTGTAAAGCAGCTAGATTTTATGAATTAAAAGAAAAGGCCTAGTTTTCGAAACAGCCTACTCAATTATTTTTTTTCTTCCTCTGAAATGTAAGAAGTTGAGAAGGCCTGTAGGCAACTTCATAAGGACTGCATGAGTAGCACTGATTATGTGTCCCTGGAGAGGCCAAGGAAACAGGAAAGGGAGCCAGCCAAGAGGCATATTTAAGAGAAGGTTCTCAAACTTCCCTATTACCTTTGGGATTGTTTCCAAATTCTAAAGCTAAGAAAGAAAAACCTGGACTTGGCAAAATAAATAATCTGCACTGTACAATACGTGGTGTCCCCGGGTGATTTGTGACATTTAGTAACTCTGTATGTCATGAACAACACTGAGGGAATAAACCACAAAAATACAGCTGCTTGAAAATTGCTTCTAAGACCACTTGTCAATGAACAATTAAATCAAAATTTCCCCCATTTTATAAGCACTGTAACACAAAAAACCCCAATGTTTTCTGTTCACAAAATAATTATTGCAAAAGGGAAATCTCAAAAATATTCTTACTGGATATTACTTGGAAGGGAACATTTTGATATTTTTCATATTTTGTTATTTTAATTTTAGGATGCTTGTGACTAGAAGAAATTATTCTCATTATATAATATATTATATATAATTCATTAATATAATATATATATAATTATTTATATATATTATATATATTATATATAATTCATTAAGTTTACTTGGAGTAGTCTTACTGACACAAATATGCAAGAAAAACAAATTTTGTATTTTATTTCCTCCAAATGGCCCTATACAGATGGTTCTTACAATTATTTTCTCACAGATACGCTGATTATACCCAGTTTAAGCCTAATCTACAAGGAAAAGAAAGACATTTGTATTATTCAAGAGAGTTCAGATGTATTTACATCTTTCCACCCAGCACTGGTCATGTGTGGTAGGGCACTATCCATAAACAGTAATAGGGAAAATGACTTTTATCACCTATTCTCCACTTGAATTTTTTTTTTTTTTGAGAGACCTAGTGGAAAAAAGACTTTTCTTCGTATTGGAAATTTCCTTCAACAAATATTTTTATTTTTTTTTTAACCATCTTGATATGTTTATAATGTCTAGTAAAAGTAAAATTAGCATTTATTTGTCATAAATCTGTAGCTTTATCATGTATCATGCTTTTATTGATAACACTTCAGGAGAACCTGTTTTTTTGTGATACCTGAGCCATGCATAACATTTAAATATCTGTAATTCATGTCATACCATGAAAGGTGGTGTAATTAAAAGCATTTATAGACTATGGTTAAAAGAGTAATGGACTTTTAGAAAGCTATTTTTGTCAATAGAATAAAAGAGGAAACAGAAAATTGCTTCCAATTAAGATTTTATATCTTTATAATAAGCTTGAGCTACACTTCAGCCAAGTTTGAGGGACTGTTACCATGTGGGAAGGACAATGTCCATGGTGAACTGAGGAACTGCCTGCTGGTTTTTGGCTCTGTCCATGCCATCATTTACTTTCCAGCACAGGCTATGTCCTTGCTGCTGCTATGCACTATTCACACCATCATGTATGCAATATGATTGACATGCCAGCAGTGCAACTGCAATAAACCTGGATGATCCTTGCCCTAACATTTTAAAATTCATTGTGGATAATAACTACATACACTCCAGCATTATCTCAGATGTAAATTTTCATGAATTTTCATCATACCTCTCAACAATTACATCCCTGTTACAGACCAAATAGTGTCTTTTGCACGTGCATAATTCCTGGAGACTGTAGTAGAAAATATGCAGGAGAAAAAAATGGCCCAGTGCCCATGCAGGGAATCTTGTGAGTTTGTGTTTGTGCAAGAGAGGTGCCCAGTCTGTTACCTAAATAAAATACAGTGCAGAAAGTAAAAGGTACAGTGCAGGAAGTCGGAATAAGATTTGTTTGAAAATTGTAATCTGATTATCTATTACATGTTCTCCTATTCTGATGCAGACTACATCTTTGTTAACATAGATACTTAAGGGAATAATCCCATGTTCAGCCATATCCTTACCAGACCACCACTGCACACATTTGCAGTGACTGATACCTGGATTCTGCTCTCCCCAGAGCACTTTCTTTCTAGTGTGCCCCAGAGCCAGCCCTGGCACTTCCCTGCTGTTACACGGGTACCTTCCATGGCACACATCCAAATGTAGTAAAGGTAACCTCCTCTGCTCCATCAGCCCTGCCACCCTTTGTCTGCTGATGAAGACTTTTCAAGGACACTATGAATCCCAAGATGACAGCCTTTCAAGAAACTACATTCACTTCCATTGCTGCCAGTTGACAAATGAATGCTTAATATGGTGCTAGAATAGTGATAGACCATGGTCTACATGCTGTCCTGGCTCAATGGAATAATGACTACAGCTGGAGATGTGTATCTGCATATATGCATGTGGCAGAATAATATTTCCCACCAAAAAAAAAAGGATTTTCACAGCCTTACTTTAAGCATCCTCCTCATTCTGGCTATAAAATTTGCCAGTGTATTTAAAGAAACCAAAATCTCCCCACCAGGTTGAAGACTACAAAATCTCTGACAGAGAAACCCTGCTATGGTGTGTGCAGAGAAGCAGAACCTCAGCGGGACTCTGAGGAAGTGAGCTTTGAACAACTCACATTGTAAAAATTGTTCAGAGCCCACTTCTGACAAAAAGCCTGCAACTTTTGTTTTGTAATTAAGAGCTCTGCAAAGGCTTTACACTTCCATTTTGAAGTATTGCCCAGAGAGTTTGTGGGCTCCCCATCCCTGGAGATGTTCAGCACTGGACTGGATGGGGCTCTGAGTAACCCAGTCTAGTGGAAGGTTCCCTGCCCATAGCAGGAGGGTTGCTAGATGCTCTTTAAGGCCACTTGCAACCCAAACCACTCTGATTCTATGAAATACCAATTCCTCTTGTGTTTATCTAGCAAGATCTGAACTCTTGCAAATACAGGGAAAGTGGAGTGTTTCTTCTCAGCACAGTGCATGGCAGTCACTATGTCAGAAGGCTACTCTGGCTGTATCACTAGGGTTGGTGGGGAAAGACTTATGCCTCCCTCTTTGTACCTGCTCAGGGGACACCCAGCCACCACCACTATTATGATAGAATGCCCTGGAAAAACAGGAGGAAGTATTCTTTGTTAAAGATTAATTTGGCTCATTGTGGCTCTTTAACATTGAAATAAGAAAGGAGGCACAGAAGAGCCTTTGCTCTTTGCTCTTGAGCTAATTAATAATAATAATAATAATAATAATAATAATAATAATAATAATAATTTCTGGGAGAGCCTGGCCCAAGTCTTTTCCACAGTTGTTCCCACATCTCCTCAAGATAACTTACCCTCTGGAATTTTCCTGCCTCTCCCATTTCACGGCCCCCCCTCCCAGCACTGGCTGCTGCCTCCCTCTCAGGCAGCTGCTGGCTGAGGTATGGGTGCCTTTGAGGGCACCACTCCCACTCCACTGCTCCCCAGCCCTGCCTAAGGCAGGAACTTACCCGAGGACAGAGATTCCTGACTTGTGAGGCACATGCATGGTTGGGTGCCAGGAGGGTGGGAAGCCACTCTCAGCACCTTAAGGGGTGCAGCACCATGTGTGCCCTTCACCCTCACCCAGACCTGCTTTCAGAGGAAACCTCTTCTCCAGAGCCACTGAAGTGCCTCTTGGCCCATTCCTAAAGGAACTTCACCCTGACCCCTGAAGATGGTGGTGGTATTTCCTCCACTTCCTCTCTGGGTTACTTTTGAGAAGCTCCCCTTTGCTTCATGGGGAAGGGCTGGTGTATCGATGTAGAACCAGGAATGCCTAAGTCTCTGCATTTGCAAAGTTTTTGTTCCTTCTTAAAACCATCTAAAGGAGGTTAGAAGCTTATAACTGAGGTTTTAAAAGGACAGGAGAAATCCACACAAAAATGCTCATAGAGGTGTTTTATCAGAGCTTTATACAGAAGGATGCTTTAAAAAATCCTAATATTTATGAAATGAAGGAGCATTTTCCACCTCAGTGTCTTGATTCATACCTGAAAGTTTATGTTAGAAGGTATTCTACAAGCAGTATCTCATAACTGTTTCAGTTTTAGTGTAGAGTTCAAGTTACAGTAGAATAAACACCTGAGCAATGTAAACATGCATGACCTGAGGCCAAGAAAAGGAAAAAAAAGTGCTGTTCTTCTTTCTTACAATGTTTTTCCTCCAGGGTATATTTTTCACTCCTAGTATCAAATCAAAGAGGCTTCTTAATACTTTGGTGCTAAGCTATGGCTCCCCCATCAGAGGATTGTTAGGCAGAAGACAACAAGGGTGTTTACTTTCCCTCTTTATTGTTTTGCTTTTTTTTCTGGGTAAACCATAACTTGTCTGGTTACATGATTTGTGTTTCAAAAAGAGGTGTTTGCAAGGTCCGTAGTGAGCAGGCATGTTGTGGTGGCCTCACTTCTGCAACCAAAAGAGCTCTGTGAAAGCTGTGGCAGTTCACATCACCCCACCTTCCAGCTAACCTAGAAATACTCTGTCCAGTCTTGCCTTGTGCAAACCCACAGTACACTCAGCATGGCAACTCACTGCAGCACTCAGAGGAAGTATAAATTCAGTTCTCAGAAGTGAGGAATACCTGTGCTCTCAAGCCAGTGATATTCAGGCATGTTTCCAGAAGTATATTATTTTTCTTAAGAAGGATATTCTCTAATACCAGACTTTGAGATTTGCAAAGTGATAGTAGTATAGCCCAAATGAACAATTAAAATTTGGCAGACTACTGTTCACTTCCCATTTAGAATCACAAGAACAATGTCAGAGTTTTATTTGATTAACATCCACTATCTGTAGTGATCAAAGGACTATGTCTAAAAAATTAGCATTTTAGGAGGTCTTTGATAGTCAGCAATAAAATTCTCATACTTACTCTGAAATCTTTCCCATCTGCATTCTTTATTTGCATATAATTTATGAAGCATCATTAATGAAATCAAACAGATAGTAAGCACACCTAAAGCATCCATCCAACACAAAACACAGACTCCAGATAGTTAGGGTAACTGCTATTATTTTACTTCTCTGCCCCTCCTGTAATTAGTTTTGTTTGTAGTTGAAAAGGGAAAGAACCAAAAACTTTTCAGAAGATACTGTTTTATGCTCCCCTTATTTCACAATATATTGTTTTAATCACACCTTATGCTCTGTAGGGGGCTTCTGAGCAAACTAGGTTTGACTCCCTTCAATGGCAGTCTATGATTAATGGCTTCATTATGTAGTTCATGGCCAGGAAATGAAAATTTTTACTTCAGACAGAGTTCTGCCTGCTAAAGGACTTATTCTTACATTATCAACACAAATCAAAGAACATTACTTTTATAGCAAATACTTTTCTGTTTAAGGGAGTATGATTATTTACTGACCATCAGTATCCTGCAGAAGTCAGTGAGCACAAAGGGTAAGGAACAATTAGTGTAGCGAGAATTGGCTTGGGTAATTTCCTACACCAAGACTATGCAGAATAGAATCTTGTTTTATGAATATGAACTTTATAGCATATTGCATTAACCTACTAATACCACAAGGAATATTTTATTTAGATTTATGCAGTTTTAAAAAAGACTGTTAATGATGTATCCATCATTTATTACTTATTACTTAATGTACATTGAAATACAATGGAAGATTGTATTTCAACAAATCAAACTTTTAATAGAAAAAAATTGTAGTTATTTCACACTTAAACATAAGAAAAAAAGGTGTATAAAAAAAGCACAAAGCTCACGGCTTTCAGATAGGGACTGTTTTCCATTTGGAGTTACAGACCAGTTTTCATCTGGGAATGATAACATTTGCCCCTGTTCCCACCTCTCCTCTGATCCTGGCTGCCTGGCCATAAACACACCCCAGTGCAGCTGCAGGGATTGTGCTGAAGCAGCCACCTCCCACGTCTGCCACAGCAGAAAGCTGCATCCATGGAAAACCCGCAGGAGCTGAGCACCGAGCTCATGCCGTGCCATGCCAGGAGGAGATGGGTGGCTGTCCTTTCCTTTATGTGTCCTTCCAGCTGCAGCTCCCCTGGGAGCAGGAGAAGAGTGTAGTGTGTGCTGCCTGGTGCACACGTGGCTCACCACAGCCTCAGCCGCGCCTTCACCAGGGTCCCTGAGACCACAGGTACAGCCCCAGGGAAGTGGTGGCCCCTTCAACAGCAGCTTGAAGATGCTCACTGGAAGAGAGGAGCCCTCATGTTCCCAGGATCAAGGTAGGGCCCATCCTCATGCATTTTTCTCAGACATTTCAAAACAGGAAAGGCCAACATTTTGTCATAATTAATGTCTTGTCTTTCTCAGTGCTCAAAGTAACTGGTTTACAAAGAAGAGAACTAAAGATAGTGATAATAGAGCACACACTTACACTGAGCAGCATTTACCTGGGATGTGATAAGAGGTGATCTCCATGTGTCTAATAAGGACTACTTTCAATCTAATCAGTAATTTGCTGGCCAATATAATTAGAGTGTTTGGCACTAGAAATTAATGGCACTGTTTCCTCTTACTGAACTTTGGAGCAAGGAGATGAAAAGCAGAACAACTGTGAATGCCTCATAGGTTTGAACAGGGTGGACTGCATCAGTGTATCAGAAATTATTCTTTCATTCACTGCACAACTGAAGGACTGTGCAGTAGTACCCCTTGCAGACTCCAGTGTTCCACAGCAATAGTCACAAGGAAAGAAATCTACCCACAGCCTCAGTCATCTATGAGACACAGGTGGACAAAATTTTAAAATTGACATTGAAATCAAGATTCAAAAATATTGTGGCAACCTAGGCAAAACAGGTTTTCAGAAGTCAATTTTTCAAAGCAGCATACAGAAAGCATGAAAGCTGGCAATCACTGAGTGATTTGCAGGAACTTGATAGCATCAGTGTAGAGTATCTTACAACTTGTCCATTCTTGTATTGGCAGAAGTGGCTGTATTTCTTTTCTGAACTTAATAAGTAATAATGCCAAAAGCAATACTTAAAATAAACTTTAAGCAATATTTAAATAAATCTCATGTTTGACAAATTGCTCATGCGCAGAAATAAAGTAGAATAGTCCCACAATTACCTGATGCAACAGTGGATTGCAGGACAGTAGCTGAAACTGAAATTGCAACAGTAGTGGTTTTAGGTTTGAATTAACTGCAAAGGATTTCTGCAAGCGTTCTGCAGGTTCTGTGCAACACAGTGAGACCCTGAAGTTTCAAGACAAGTTAATGACAACTTACCTGCATGTCAGCTACCCACAGTAGTACACAGAATATGGAAAGACAGCAAAATGTGACTAGGAAAACACATCCAAATCTGTCTCTCTGGGATTACATCTGTCTCAATGTTTCATGCATTAGTGATACCACATGAGATGAGAGGGGTTTTTCTTACACACTGAAATGTTTACAAGTTAGATATTTGCCATGTGAAAAATTGACTCCTGCAAAGTGTGTACCACAAGACCTCAGAAACCTGTTTCAAAGAAGAATTCAAGTTTAAGGACAATAGTTTTTGAATAGTGACAACATTTCAACACAGAATTCCCAACACTGGTTAGGCAGATGAATCATGCAGGGCAGAGTGTACCATTTTATCTCAAACCTTTAAAGCCTCTTGTCAAAACTATCAATATCTCAGCATCTGAGTGTGCTGTGGGTGATGATGTCACACCAAGTAGACAGTTGCCATCACTTAGAAGTGCTTCTCCAAGTATATCAAATCAGGGTATTGAAGATGCACTGCTAATAAAACTGTCCACACATCATAAGGCAAGAGTACTGTAATTCTACTGGCCTTCAGTACAAAATACCAAAGTTGATGAATTTTGTAGTTATGAGAGATCATTTGGTCTATGTGTTTGCTAGCCGAACACTGACCCTTCTCTTTTCCTGGCTGAGGGCATGCACCCTGCGCAGTTCTATCTGTGCTGCTGAGCTGCCAGCCCCAGGGAGCACCTTGTCCCCCTGGCAGCAGCTTCTAAGGCAGGTCTGAATGAAGAGCAGCGTGTGCAGTGCCTGACAGGAACCTGTGAGAGTGCATCAGCACTGCTGCAGCCAGTAGCTGTATGGGGATGTTATGTATTAACTGGGTTGGTTTTAACTGAAGCACAGGATCGCTCCCAGGCTTTGTAGAAAATCCTTCTGATGAAAAAGGAAAGGCTTTTACATCTCCAGCTCACCAAATAGCCATCTCATTCAAAGCATCAGCACAGCTCTCCTATAAACTCCTGCATTATTTTCTGCGCTTAAAGAGCACGTGTTGACTGGCAGCAGCTGAGATATGCTAAAAGCTGTCCAAGCATGAAAAGTGGCATCAGACTGTGTGAGCCTTCAATAATCCACTAATCTTTTTGAACACATTCTTTTGTTTAGGCAGACTTTAGTTATTAGACTTGACACGTTTCACATATTACAAAACTGATCATTATTGTGTAGCTGGCTAATCCTCAGTTTGAGGAAAGATTGATTTTTAAACTAATATAAAAAGGCTGTCAACTTAAGCAGGGAGGCTCTTTGTTTCGAAGCATATGATATATTTTGCTTTTACAGCATTATCAGAGATAATGCAAACGTTAGGTAGATTTATATAAAAGGGAAAATGTATATACTGTGAGCACAAAACTGCTTCACAGCCAATAATCAAAGCAGAAATGGGTTTCTTTCTCTGTGAAACATTCACTTGCCAGATGACACGTCTGTTTTAGTAGGCATTTCTGTAAAGACAAAAGCAGAATCATAGAATCATTTAGGCTGGAAAACACCCTAAAGATCATCAAATCTAACCATTAACCCAGCACTGCCAATCTCACCATTAAGTCATGTTCCTAAGTACCATGTCTACATAACCTAACAAAGTCAGGAATAAACCTGCAGGAGAAGTATCAATTAACATTTATTTTGATGCATTTACGCCTTAATAATAAAATTAAAAAATAAGGATGCATTTTTAATGTTAGTATTCACAGAACAGCCTTATTTTGCACAACTATGTAGTATTTTCCATAAATATTTTTCACTAAACTAAATATACAATGCCCACTAGGTCTTGCAGAATTAATCAACATTTTTACAGGTTTCCAGACTATTAGAAAGCAGGTTATTGCGAGGTCACTGAAAATTAGTTATTAACATTGGCTTTTTTGGTGAACATCTCTTTCCAGGTTCTTTAACTATACTTTTTAAGTTCTCAGAGTATCGTTTCATTATTTCTTCCCCATGAGTTTTAATCACTGTCCAAGTCACCGAAAGTCTTTCAATTCCCATTAACAGAACTGAACTCATTACCTGGGCATAAAGATGCTTCAGGCCAGACCACACATCAAGATCCCATTCCTTTTCTGATCCTCCTTTTTCACCTATGAATGAATGCTGAAAATCCAGGAGGGAACTGTTTCCTGCCTGAAGAGGGGTCTGGGAGATTTTGAATCCATCTTCAAGATTTCTTCATCTGAAGATCAGGCCTTTTAAATCTGCTTATAGAATATGAATTTATATATTTAATTCTAAGTTGCCCACATTCATTCTTGCTAACTGGATGCACAGTAGTCACTGATAAATTCAAATGATGGTAGTTTTAAAATATGCATAAAACATTACATTTTGTGACAAGCTTCTAGTGACCATGGCTGCAGACCTTACACAAAACTGAAATGAGTCTAAATAAGTAATGACCTAGGTAACGAACTTGAATAACATTTTTAATCTTTCATTGATGTTAGCATTTTATAACCAGATTTGCTTTGCTCTTCTTCTAATATTGATTAAAATAGGCACCTTCTAAACTTTTGAAAGAATAGGATCACAAATGCAGTCCAACTCCTAGGATATATGATAACACTTTTTTCCAGTAAATCAGGCCAAGAACTGCAGCAAACCCTGAGGCTTGCTGTACTGTCCAGATGTTGAGATTTCAGTAGAAGATGGGCACTTTATCCTTAAAGCAATGTGATTTTCCATTAAAATGCAACTCTTATGACGATAACAGTACCCAAAAACCTCTGTGTGGTTGATCAGCACAAAGTTTATGCCACACTTAGACAATATTTTAAAACTTAGGGAAGGACTTTACTTATGTACAGACGTGGGGCTCTGCTGTGCACTATAATGAATTCACCCAGTGGAATTTTAATTTGCATACATTATCCTATTATCATGCCTCTCCCAAAGCTTTATTAGCTTGAGTGCAATATTGCCTGAATGTAGCTAGACTGCTTTCAGAAATTAGTTATTTCATGCAAAGCCAGTGCAAAAATTATTGATTTTTGGAGCTTTGTTGGGTCTTCCCCAGCATATTTTTCCACGTTGACACTTGTATGATATTTATTACAGTCTGTACTCACTAATACTATATTTAGTCTTTTACTCCAGGAGATTCTCATCAGTGTATTATATATTAATCAGAATTATTAATCAGTAACTTGTCCTGCATCAATACACACCAGAATTTGTACATGGTAAAATGCAAATCATTTAGTTCACTCCAGATGGGAGATGGATGGTAAGTGTGAAAACTCAGCAAGCAGCAGAAATGAAAGCCTTGGCTAGTGTTTTTCCTTTTATTTAAACAAAATCGGTCAGTGTCTTATACTGACTGCAGGGGAGAGGTGAGAGAATGTGAAAGTTGCTCGGTGACAAAAAGTAAAAATCTCTTTATGCAGATCCTGTTTGGGTGACAGCTAGCACAACTTTCTTGTGAACTGACTATCTTCAGAGGCATCAAACTAACTTAATGACCTCTTTAGTCCCAGGCCCAGCTGAGGGTTAAGATGCACCTAACATCAAATACCCGCTGTGGGTGCTTGGTCTCTGGAAGCCATACTGATCTGTCTGTTGTACCCCCTGCAAGGTGGGCTCCTGAACTGAGCCCAGGGACACAGCCACAGTGGGAAGGACACCAGGCCCTGGTCAGGCAGTGCAACAGGAGCTGCCTTGCAGAGCAGCAATGCACTTCTGGTGCTTCAGGCAGGAGGGAAACAATCTCTTGGGAGGGAACCAACACTTCTGTGGCTTTGACACAGAGGGCCTGAAGACCTAGAATGGCTGATTCTAGTTGCAAGAGGGTGTTGTCCATAAGAATGATTAGTTTGTTATTTGTTGTTTTATTGCAGTCTAGTAGTGCTATGCAGAGCACCCTACAGGCACAAATTACAGTCCTCACTCTGGTCATAAAAGATTGCCATCAAAATTTCAAAATACATTGGGCAGAAATCCAGTGTTAGATCCACCTTTCTTTAGAAAGCGTCTCTCTCTATCAAAGTGCCCTACGCCAATTCACTGTGAGCTAAGCTCTCCCCACCCTGAATAACAGCATTAATTAAGAGAAGTTTTTGGCAAATTGCATTTCATACTGCCGCTTAGGTTGACCTAATTTGTGCTTGGCAGTCTCTGTAAGGAAAGTTAGTCAGTGAAGAATAAGACACTGTGTTGCAGTAAACAACTCAGTGCAGGCAATATCTGGGCAGTCTAAAATAGCCATTTGGAGCTCTTCAAAGTTAAAAACAAAAAATTGTGTTTCTTTGTTGCTAATTTTATAAGAACTTTGAAGAGCAAAATTAAACGGTGCATTTGTTGCAGCACAAATATTGCCTGAGATGTGTGCAGAAAACTGGTGAATCATTTCCTGTTTGCTGCATTGCTGCTTCACAGCTTTCCCCTCAGCAAGGGAGTGACGTTGCCCAAACAACCTATGAAGCACATCTGGCGCTCGGTGTCACTCAGTGTGAAAACTGGTGAATCATTTCCTGTTTGCTGCATTGCTGCTTCACAGCTTTCCCCTCAGCAAGGGAGTGACATTGCCCAAACAATCTACGAAGCACATCTGGGCGCTCGGTGCCACCCAGTGTCGTGGTCCCTCGTGGCTGCAGGGGCTGCGCGCAGTGGCACACACAGGGAGCTGGGTGCTGGGGCAGGCACAGGCACGGGACTGGAAGGAGCTGGGCAGGGACCAGTGCCCCACCCTGCCTTGCCCTGTCCTGCCAACCAGCACAAGGGGAATGGGTAGTACTCGATGACGCGGGTGGCTTGAGGAAGCCCACTCTCCCTTTGATGCTGCAGATCATAAATGGCTAGAAGGAAGAGGGAGCCTTGAGTTCCAAGCATCCAAGGACTCAGACCCCCTTGCCTTCCCAGACAACCTCTTCCAGTGCTGCACTGCCATCCTGGTGGAAATGGTTTTCTCATGTCCAGTATGAATCTCCAGTTTGTGGCCGTAGCTGCATGTTACATCATCTGCCAGCTCAGAGAGATTCAGTTTTCTCATTTGCCTCTGACATGTCAAAATCTTCACTAAAGTCAATAAACACTCTATCTAGCCTACTCCTCCCATTGGTATACATAGTCATTTCCTCACAGACTGCACTCAGGTTTGTCAAGGATTTACCCTTGGTTTGTCTTTCCATCTTTATGTAATTGGAAATGATCCCCAATATTGATGCTTCCTGAGCTTTCTTTTTAAGGGCTGAGGTGAGCCTTACATGTCTACAGCTCCTATTCCCAGGTCTTCCTTCTTGCCTTGACTACAGACAGATGCAACATCAGACTTTTTCTAGTAAGAATAACAGCTTCCATTCACTCAGTTTCACTACTGTCGTCATCTCAGCAGTTTAGTAACTTTTCTAAAGCCTCTCACATTAATTGTGTTATATACATGTTCTACAGACTCCTGCCACTTCAAAATCATTCCTGACTGTTCAAGATACTAGTTTCCCCTCGGAGAACATACCATCTATGTCGTTTACTTCCTTCATTTTGAAGAAAGTTGGAACACAAATTGAGAGCCATTAAAAGGAAGGATAGTTATACAGGCAGAAAATTAACATAGACTGATGATAAACACTGCTTACCTTTTTTTTCACTGAATAGAGGTTAACATTATCAGCCTGTAAGATATGTTTCAAAACTTATTTGTTCCAGTTACTTTATTGTGTTTATTTTTCTTTTTTTGGGAGGAATATAGACTGCCAATTGCCTTTGCAACCAGCTTGCCATAACAATTTCCACTTCTCTTTTGGTTACTAGTGTCAGAGTTTCAGGAAGGAAGCATTTTCTAAATTACAGAAATTAACCTAGTGGCCATTATATTTTACTCAAGTAAAATTCTCTCCCAAAATATGGAGTTTACTTAACATAATATAATTAATGTTTTGGGCATGCCAAATGCGTATATATACATTATACTGCTGAGTGTAAAAATCCAGGAAATGCTCCTTATATGACTTCATCATGCCATTCATATATCACACAATAATAAGGATGATAAATAACTGAATATAGGAATTTACATCACAGAAGGGTTTTTTTTTTAATAAAACAAGTGTTTCTTTAGTCTCTTAAGTCACAAAAGTGGTTCTTAAATTTTCTGTTTGCTGTACATCTGATGTAAAATTTAGTCAAATGGTTGCTTCATTTGTAAACTCCTGATAGCTGATATCTATATCTGACATGAGAATATTAAAAACTAAAATTGCAGAAGTCAACAAGGGAAATCAATTATATTTACTTAGGTTGTTTTAGACTTCCCTCTGACAATTCAACCATTAAATCAGTTAATGGAATGAAATTAATTGTATGGAAAAATCTGCCCTGTGCTTTGTATATTACCTTAGCTTTTAGTGTGTGCTATGCAAGTTACCAAAAATTAGCTGCCAGCTTTCACTTCAGAGCTAGTTTAGTCAAATTTGTAGAGTTCTGCTCTCTGGGCTCCCAGTCAGCTCTCCTGCCCTACACATGCTCCTTTTCCAAGGCACAAAACATGAGATCATGCCAGAAGGAAAGCTGCCTGTGCAACATAATATGAGGAAAGCCAAATATTTCTGCAGTGCTCTAGAAGTTGCACATGCAGTATGTGCTGCATGGACATGGGTGGACTAGGGATGTGGTACTTTTAGTGGAAAGTAAATGTTCTAGTTTATGCCTATACACCCAACAGCCTGTGCTCTGATCTAATAGTTCCAGCGCACTGGAAGTAAAGACAGCAATTGTACAAGAAAAAAGATGAAGCCAGAGAGACTAAACAGTGAATAGGAATTTCTGACAGTCAGTGCTGGATGCACGTGAGAGGGAAAGAGAGCATGAACAAGTCAGAGCTTCTCAGAGTCTGAATGCACAAGCCCCGTTTTTGAAAGAGGCATAGCTAAGCAACTGCACCCATGCATCAACCCTACTCTTCCTGTAGGAAGTAATTCTGTCAGCTGTAATAGAAGGAGAAAATAAACATTTTGCTGTCCCTAATCACTGTGTTCAGGTAGTTCTTGTCAGGTTTCTACCCTGCTTCTTGCAGAGTTTACCACTTTCCTTTTTCTTCTCCCTAAAGGAATGATGTCCAGCTGTTATCCTGCTCCCTTTCAAGATTATGTCAGGTGAGTGCAAAGCATTCCCCATGCCAGAAGTCCTCCTCCCCTGCATTATGTAGGGTTCAATGTCAAGTCACAGACAATTACTTTACCTGATACTTGTCAACGTGCAGGCACACAAGAATTCTTTACCTCCAAAACTGTTTAGTCAGCATCATCCTCTGCAGACTTTGCCCTCCTTTCAGGCTGTCTGGAAGGAATGAATGAGGTGGAAAGGAGACAACAAGCTCAGTCTCAAGCTGTTACTTTCAGAGTTGAGCTGGGAAGCTCTCCAGAAGGATATCTTGCACAGCTGGAGCCCTGGACTCCAGAAGGGCTGCTCTGAGAGCCCAGCACCAAGGAAGACAGGTGGCCAGAGAATAGGAACTTCAGAGCCTTTGTGTTTCTCTAACAGCAGTGGAAGAAGTAGAACCCCTGTGAAACCCACAAAGCAGTAGCCAGGGTACAGCTAGCAGCTTGTAGGACATGCTCCACGTCCTGTATTAGGTGGCCATTCTCACAGCACTAAAACAGATCCATCACCCACGCCACAACTCAGGCCCAGGCAACAGCAGAAAGGCAGAAGTCCAGAACTTACATCCCCCAAAACAGTGAATATCCATTCTTTTCCCATCACCTAAAACAAAACCAGCTGATTTGTGTTAATTACAGCTTAGATAAAATAAATTTATAGGTAATTCACATGCTGCCTTTTGTACAGCAGCATGTGAATTAGCTTGGCATCCAGTGCTAACCTGACACATCCATAATGGTGGTATGAAGTCAGAGGATCTATTCCCAGAGTGGCATATTGCTTGAATTAAGGGCATGAGGGCAGGGAAAGAGGCCGTGCAAAATCTGACTCATTTACCTATAAATCATCTTATGGTTGGGAAGATATTTATTTACTGATATTGGGACACAATCAGTAAGAGAAGCAACAAGAACAAATGATGACAAAACTGCTGTATTCCCAGGAAAGGTTAAGGTTTGTGTTGATACTCTGACATACAGGAATAAGCAAATTTCTTTTCAACAGCTTTTATTCCAGGTGATTAGATGGGGTGAGACAGGTTTGTTACTAGCAAAGCATTTATCTGTCTTTGCAAAAACAGCACACAACATCTATGAAATGTAACTGATCAGACACACCCTCTAGGAGATACATCCTTCCTACTCTTGTAAGCCAGTAAAATCTACATTTTCATCTTAGACTAATCTCATGAACCACACTGGATGCTCAGAGCCAGCATCTCACCACAGGTAAACCAAAGTAGCTCCTCTCAAGACAGTGGAGTAGCGCCAGCTGTGCTGTCCAGATCAGATCTACAAACCTCCATGCATGTGTTGTCTGCCAACAGCAATCTGAAACATTGGAGCAATGTGAAGTTTCTTTTTACAGAGGTAGGCTTTCAAAACATGTAGAAAACATATTGTGCAGAAAGTTTGCCTTTGTCAGGAGTCATGAATCCAGGGGTCTTTACATCAAGAGCACTTCCTCAATTAAGAGCAATGTATTGCACTTGAACATGGGCTTTCATTATCTAGAACTCAGATACCTACACTAGTATCTACAATTACTCTTTTATGTGTTAGAATGACTTTTAAGGAGTTATAAATAGAAGAACCATGAAACAGAGACAATGTTGTCTGTAAAACATCTTTCCATCCAAAAAAAATTACCTTATAGACACTATAAGCATTATAAAACATTAAACAAATATTTTTGAAATTTAAATTGTTTTAGCACATTGACCTGGTCTTCCAATCAAATGTAACCAACAGACATACAGTTATAAAGAACTGTCCTTTTAATTCTCCTGTTAATGATTGTGGGCTTCCCAGAACAGTGGCACAGTTTATTGGAGACCCCCCCAGCTCTGCTCCCCTTGAGTTCACATCCAGAAGGCAACAGAAGTAAGACACAAGTCCTTTTTTTTTTTTTTTTCAGAGACTGGTCCTGTGCCTCTCAGGAAAGACATGGGATAGCACATTAGGGAAGAATTCGGGCCTACTTCCATACCTAGTTTGGTGCTGGAGTTGCGTCCACCCATAATATTTCCTCAGAGAACCAGAAGCTCATCTGCTGTAAACCAGGAGGGTTTGCTGATCTAGGATCACAAAGCAACATTCTTTGACTAAGGATCTTGATGGCACTGAGCTTCTTATCTAAAAACTTTGAACAGAGAAAAGCATGTGTGCCTCCACGTGTTAATATACAGCCATTTAAAAAATAATATCCTCCCAAAACAAGCAAAGTAAGCCAAGACTGAAATTCTCAGATTAAGTTATTATACTCTCCGATTTGTCTTTAATTTGCTTTCTGTTATAATTGATCTCTAAAACTTAGGTAACCAGCACAGGCAAGCTACACGGTATTGTTATGGTTTGGTAAATGCAGGCAGCTTTATATTAGGAATATTGCCCATGTATCTTTTTCAGAGGTCAAGGACTGGCACTTCCCAAAGAGCTGCCATTACAACAAAATGTAGCTGCCTCTTTCCACAGATTCAATCATGTACCTGAATTTCAGATGATGTCTTAGGTTTTAGTTTTTATATGTTTCAGATTCTGTGCTGCTTTAGTGTGTAGTTCTGAGCTTCATATTAAGGGATGGTAAGCTCTCTTCACAGAGTAGCTAGACAAAACAATTCCTTCTCTAGCAGGGGACCAAGGACAGCTGATCCAAATCTCAGGCCCAAGAGCACAAACCATGGCAGAATGAAGAAAGAAAAACAAGAAGGATGTGACTTCATAACCTAAAGCTGTAAGTGGACAGTTAACTCCAATATGCAAACAGACCAGAACTTATAAAAGTGAGAGGCCTTGTGACCGGTCATCCTTTTTTTGACCATTTTGGGTTCATTTTGGGTGTAGCCCTGGCTGGGCTCTTGTACTGCCCAAGGTGTATCCATTGAGGCCCTTTAATAAATCCCTACTTTATTCTTTAACTCTGTCTAGCCTCTGTTCTAGGTCAGTCTTGATAAGGCATCAGAGAAAGGCCTTGCATATGATAAAAGGAAGAAGTGATGGAAATTGGATTATTTTGCTTTCACTACTCTGATATATCTAGTAATCAGGCAATTTATCAATCCTACTTGCCAAAACATAACTATGTACTTAAAATTTGAAAGTATGTATTATATAACAAACCACTGTGGCTCATTGGGCCATATATCATTTGCCTGGGAGACTGTAAGGACTAGAACATTAATCCTGCCAGGCAGTTGATGCAATTTGTGAGCTGTGCATGGGCACAAAACCTCAGTTGTCCCAGTTGAACAGTGTGCAGGGAACCTCCTATTGCTCAAGCTCCTGCCCTGAGATGCAGAGTCCAGGCAGCAAGGGCCATCCAGGCTGTGCTTTGCCGCTGAGGATCTGTCCTCACTGGGCAGTGATGAAATGCATGCAGTGCACCCTGCCACTTGCAAATCTCAGAGACTTATACTCACAAGGGACACAAATACAAGTTTCTATTCATAAAGGGACATAATTCTGGTAGCTTTGCACAGAGAACTGACCTTTCCTCTAAACAGTAGCAACTAAAAGGCAGTAAAAGAATGACTGATAGAAGTGTGGCCTTTTTACAGCCACAAGGCTGATAACAGTTCTTAAAATAGTTTGTAAGATGTGAACTTCAGTCAATAAGGGAAAATATTCAGTAAGATCTTATAAAATAAATTATTTTGTTGGTTTACAGATTTACTGTCATGGAAAAAAAATAGTTTCACTAAATCGGAGGCAGATTTAAATTTTAAATTTATATTCGTATCATAGAGTGGTTTGGATTGGAAGGAAGATAATCTAGTTCCAACACCTGGGACATGGGCAGGGACACCTTCCACTAGACCAGGGTGCTCAGAGCCCCCCATCAACCCGGCCTTGAACATTTCCAGAGATGGGACATCCGCAGCTTCTCTGAGGTTTGAGTACCTCACCACCCTCATAGGGAAGAATTCCTTCCTAATATCTAATCTAAACCTACTCTCAGTTCAAAGGCCTTCCCCCTTGTCCTATCACAAGGGGGAAGGCCTTTCTTGCCCTTGTATAAAGCCCCTCTCCAGCCATCATGTAGGCACCCTGTTAGTGCCCTAAGGCTGCTTGCTGCAAAGTCTCCCTGGAGCCTTCTCTTCTCCGGGCTGAACAAGCCCAGCTCTCAATCTTTCCTCTTAGGAGAACTGGCCTATCTATCTCATCATCTTCATGGCCCTCCTCCAGACGTCCATTTTTTCTTATGTTGGGGTCCCCAGGGCTGAACACAGTACTTCGGGCAGGTTCTCATGAGAGTGGAGTAGAGGGGCAGAACCACAATACAGTTAGAAGGTACTCTGCATAAAAACTATGACCTTTCTTTGTAGCAGATATATCAGACAGACATTTAAATGAGGACTATGATGACAAAGCAAGAAGACAGCTTCTCACAGAAAATCTTAGAAGCACACAGGTCTTAACAAAAGGATGTTTGTGAGATGAGGGCATTTCGATTATCTCCATAACCCATACTGAGAAAGGGGATACACAGGAATGTCATGCCAGGGCTGTTCAGGCCACGAATCTCATTTCAGTGCTTCCTTTTGGGACCAGCCCAATACTGGCATGCCTCCCACTGCAGCACCCAAAAGCAGGGGAAACAGTTCCTGGTTGGGGCTTGGAGAGCTGGTAAAGGACAAAATGCACATCATCTCTGCAAGCAACTTTACAAAAAAGCTAGAATATGGCCAGAGATAAGGAGGGTAAATGAACATTAGATCCAGTTAGAGCATATGATCCCTAATTACCACTTCCAGAATACTGATGTCCTTACACAGAGATTATATGAAGTTCAAAATGACTTGTTAATAAGTAAGATTTTCAAAAGCATTTGAATATTGAATGAGTTCCAGAGACCACTAAGTTACATTGGCAGCTTTGAAAACTTCCCCTCAAGATAATAAATGTATGTCCCACCATTTGCTAAAAAGCCTTTCTTCTGAAGCGGCACAGTATTACTTGCACACATTTTGTAGCCATGTTTTTGTTCTCTGACTAACTGAAAGCGCAGCCTCAGTGTATCACTGTGTATGTTGTGCAAGAGCACATTTTGAATTTGCATTTTTTAGATTACCAGACAATAAAGAAACCCTGAGATTGCACAGATATGCACCACCCTTCATTAGAGGCAGTGATATTCTCTCCCACCCAGTCATGCCCAACCAAGACAATATTGCACATACGCCTCCAGACAATGAGCCTACCACACCTTTTGCCTCTAATTAAAATTATTAAGTTGAGATGGAAAGAAATTCATTTCAGTCTGTGCTTGTTAGCCAAATGTCTTGATAAAACTGAACATGTTCTGCTGCTGCCCACCATCTGTCCTTATAAATACTTTTTGAAAACACTGAACAGGAAAACAGATTTGTCATTACTGACTTCCACAATTTTATGCCATGCCCTCAGGTTTTTCTTTATGCAGACCAATAGAATCCACAGAATAGGATAATTTTTTCTCCTATTAAAACAATTTTGCACTCGATACATTTCAGTAGAAAAGATTCAAACCTAATGCATGTAGAAAGCTATGCAGAGCAATGAGGATGTCCTTATTGAGAACAGTATTTTGGGGCAATCTTGCTTCTCCTGTCTCAATTAATTCCTCACATAGTCTCAGTTCTTTCAATGCTGGATAAGCTCTCATGGAAGCACTGTGATTCCCTGTCTTTGACAAAGAGGTTACTTTTCATTGCTCTGCAGCCTTTGAGGCATCAAAACAATGTACATCTTCTCAGCTTTCCCTTATTGCTGAGAATTCAGACACCTGCAAGAAAATATGTATTTTCCATTACTGAGGTAAAGAAAACCTCCTAGACAACCACAGCATCTAGTCCTGCCATGATTCCCAGTATTTTGCCCCTGATAAAACAAAGAAATCCCAGCTGATGCAGCCCAGCCACAGATCAGTATGGACTGCCAAGAAGGTCGATGCTGTTTCTTATGCAGACTGCCCCCTGAATTTTGAGTGCAGTCACCATCCCCAGGCTTCCAGTGAGCTGCTTTAACTATTGTGCCATAGGTGCCTTTCTTAAAAGCTTCACCCCAGGTAAAATAGTGGTAGTTGACTAGTTATAGTCAACTAGTATTTGTAAGACAAAGGAAAATGGACTTTGCCTGAGGCTGATGCTAATCTCCAGAGAAAAACAGGAATATCTCCTACTGCTACAGGACCAACTGTGAGCTCTCTTCCCATGGATTATTGTGATTAGTTATTTTTCTTCTTGAACTACTCTTCTTTCTTATCACAGAAGCTCTTCCCAACAAACAAGTGGGAATTACTGTTTATTCACAATGAGTGTGAATAAACAGTAGCAGATACAAACATTATCCCATCACAAGATGAGAACTGGCTCACATCGGTGCAGGTATAGAATTCCCCGGGGCTTGAGTTCAGGCCACTCTTTCTTTGGCAAATTTTGGTGAGATAAAAACTGAGTGTGAAGATTTCTGGAATACCAGGACTGTTTAAGAAAATGCTGCCCAGCTGATATTAAATCAGTTGAGGAGTGTTGGCTAATCCCACGGCATTCCAGATCATGTGAGGCCAGGGCTGCTTGGGAAGGAGCAGCAGTACCTCCTCCTCAAACCAGTGTAAAGCTCTGCTTGCTGCCAGAAGGGACAAGAACAAGAATAGGACAGAAAAGTCTCTAATACTAAATGCAAGAAGCGTGTGAATTTTTGAAGAAGAGAACTACAAGGAGGTCACAAGGAATAGCAGAAGTAAGATTTAAAATGATAACAGATATTTCTAAAAGGCTTCTAGACAAAGCGTGCACAGGAAAAGGGTCATTTTTCAGTGTTCAATGAGTTAAACTCCATTTGCAAATTCTCTCTAGAAATTCCTTAGGAGTAGGCTTCCCTCTGCAATTTCTGGTCCCATCCATTTCAGGTTAGACTGGAAATATTGAGAAAGAGACTTCTGACTCACTAGCAGCCCAGTCTTTCTCAGGCTATTGACTCCCTCATATTCAAATCCACAGACTTCTCAGGAAGTACAGATACAGGAGTCTGAGGATGTTATCTTGTAAGGCAGAATATTAGACTAGCTTCAAAAGTCAGAAACAAAATTTTGCATCATTGCTACAGCTGTGTCTACGACAGCCAAGGTGAGAACAATGAGGAAAGGTGAGGATGAAAATAGGCATGTTGTTGCAACTGGAGTTTGTTTCTGTTTCCTCTCTTTATGTTGAGGTTTTGGAGGTTTTTTGCCCCTCCCCTCTTTGTTTTCAGTTACATTTAAATTACATAGTTAAGTGAACATTTTGAGCTATCCAAAGCTTTCTGGAAGCAATGGGAAGGAATTATACTGACTTAATCTATGGGTTAGTATTACATTTTTGGAAATGTAAGTCCATGTGATATTCCAAATACTACTTCATACACTGCAGTAACTTCACACTATACCTTGTTATTGCAGCATATGGCTGGCCCAGATCAGGTTCAAAGTTCATAATTTACCCCCCCAAGTCTCAGTAAGTAAACAGAAAACTATTTCAAAATTCAAGGATAGGGAGGAGAAACAAAAACAAAACCCAAAAACGTGATCCTTACCTTCTCAAATGACTGAAGTTCTGGAGTACGGAATGAGAGAAAACTATATTTGCTTGTTGTGAGAGGGAAGAAAATAATAACATGCCCGCAATTACTTTCTGACTGGAAAAAGAAGAAACTTAGAGAGAAAAACTAATATTGAGCCAAATTTTTCACAAGTTGAAAAAAAAATACCATAAATAGTTTCTTTTATGTCTTACAAAACAATTTAAAAACATCTTTCATCCATTTATAACTAGAGCTGTGGTTCCAGCTTTTACATGAGAAGTAATCTGTTTCCTTAACGCCTGCTTAATTTCTTTAAAATCTTCCTCCTTATTGCCTCTGAAAACTCAGTAATTTACTTTTTTTTTTTTCTTCAAATGAACATCATTAAACACGTGTGATTCATTAGTAATGATGGCTTAGTTTGGGACAACATTGGTGGTTTCCACTCCCAGATTTCTGCCCTTGCTTTCTCATGGTAGTTAGTTATTCCTCTTGCTTCAGGGGTAGCTCAGCAGCACATGAAGCTCCTGCACAAGTCAGGTTTGGAAGAAACCAGGATCTATTTCAATTTCCCCTAGTACACCTACCTCTAATTTATGGCATCTCAGCAACTGCTCCTGAGCAGCCACAGCCCTCTGCAGCAAGGCAAAAGCTGCCGAGAGAAGAGCAGGGCAGATTTCCTGGCTGAATTCAAAGCAGCAGGTGAGGTAAATTAGCAAGTGCCATGGGTCGCATTAAGGAAATTTGAGGAGTAATGCACTCAGTGAAAACAAAACAGAGCTTGGCAGCAATCTAAATATTTGGAGGGTGGGGGAGGGAGGAAGAGAAGGTGCTACAGGGCCATTAAGAATTGTTAGATCATCATTCAGATCTGGAAAAAAATGCTTAAGAAGGAGTCCACAGGGAGATACAAAATTAACCCTTGATATATATTTATAATTTCCCTTTGTTTTTAAGAAAGTCCAGGTAAAAGATATTACTGCTTTAACAGGTACTCCAGCCCTTTGGCTCAAGGTATACTGATTTTGAAATGGCAGGGGTCTGTACACAAAGAAAGCATCTGGGGATGTTTCAACAAAACTTTCAACACATATTACTTGAAATTGATTCTCTCAAAAATCATGTCCACAAAAGTACTCCTTGTCCTGTAGCAAAGCATAAAAGAAAGCCATGGTCCTTTGGCTTTGTGACTTAAAAAATGAAGTGAAAGAAGTAAGATTGCTCAGCTGGTCTTATGGACTTAAAGAATTAAATCCTGTCTTTACATGTAGGCTGAGAAGTATTATACAAATGAAGAAGAAGGGAACATTCCTTGGAGATGTGGCTGATTATTTTCCTAACCTGATGTATCATCAGCAGCCTAGATGTTACCCTTAGAAAGAATGTGGCCTTACAACATTTTACTTTGTATATCCAATTCCTTTTTAAGAGTCTTTGTTTTCTTAAACTGATATTTGAATTGTATTCAACACTTATTTCCTGAGAAAACAACTGTGTATTGGTACACAAAGCTGCACTGATGCCTTGTGAAGGCTGACCTAGAACAGAAGTTAGACAGAGTTAAAGAATAAAGTAGGGATTTATTAAAAGGTCTCAATGGACACACCTTGGGCAGTACAAGAGCCCAGACAGGACTACAGTCAAGATGAACCCAAAATGGTCACAAAAATGGACAACTGGTCATGAGGTCTCTCACTTATATAAGTTCTGGTCTATTTGCATATTGTAGCAAATTGTCCAATTATAGCTTTAGGTTATAAAGTCCCATCCTCATTGTTTTTCTCTCTTCATTCCACCATGGTTTGTGTTCCACCATGGGCCTGAAATTTGGATCAGCCGTCCTTGGTCCCCAGCTAGAGAAGGAATTGTTTTGTCTTTGTGAAGAAAGCTTACCATCCCTTAATATGAAGCTCAGAACTACACACGAAAGCAGCACAGAATCTGAAAAATATAAAAGCTAAAACCTAAGACATCACACAGGTGACGGTTTAATTTAGAAAAGAATAGCAGAATAACTTCTGCAAATACTACATTAAGAATCGATTTTCTAAAACAAAGCAGGCACAACTTTGCTCTTACTGCCAATAAGCTATTTGCCTGTCCTGTATTTCATTCTGATTTTCCTGAGGTAGTTTTCCTAGGAAGTTCTTGAGCTCAGCAAAAGAACCTGCATAGCCAGTCTTGTGGAGTTACTAAGAACATTTGGCATAGGCTTTAGGCTTCTGGGTCACCAGAAGCAGGTGGTCAGGTGGTCAGAGACAAGGAGGGGTGACAGTAGGTTCTGTTGTCAGATCCTGTGCTGAAGTAGCACTGTCTCTAACAGCAGGGCTGGTGTCTCCAGTGAGCCACATAGGCCCAAGCAACAGCTCTAAGCACCACAAAGGCTAATTTAACATTACACACATTCAGCATGGTACATCAGGTAAGAGCATTTGTAATTGTGTGTTATATTAATATGGGGTTGGAATTAATAAAGAATTATAAAATTCTGGCTCAAGAAGAAAAAGGCAGTATTAGAGACTTTTAGACTCTTAGAGACATCTTTTAGTGCTGAATCACCTCAGACAGAGACTCTGAAGAAAAGATTGCTGTTTAGTGCTTGTATACATTGTAAGTTATTGTAGTTATATTGGTCGTGTTAGTATAGAGCAGCCACTGGACACCACAAGAAGGGAGCAAAGGCTGCATACCATATAATCTGGTTTTTAATCCACTGCTGATAAAGCCTGCAGAAAACTATTAAAGCAAACACTAGCAAATTAGCCCATGTAAAATAGAGGAAGAAAGACCAGAAATGAAGCACTACAGTGTAGAAGCACTACCCATTATTGATGGATTTGCTGTTAAGAGGACTGCATTGCCGTGCTTTCACCACCAGTTTCTAACTCCCAGCCATATGTTTGTATAAGGTATGGGGGTTTTGGTCTCATAATTTTTATATTCCTCATAATCTCTGTTCCTTTGTGATTTTCATTTTGGTTTTTATATCATATCAAATATATCTTGTTCTTCAAATTATAAGAAACTGGTGATAAAAATCATTTGGGAGTAAGCATTGGCAGACTCACCTGGCAGAGAAACTGGCTTTTAACCTTGCAGCTAAGGGGAGGAGAGGTGTACTCTGGTTGAGTACTCTGCAGTAGGTGAAGCTCTGCTGAGTCGTGGGACAACTGGAAAACTCCACGACAGCTGAGATGTGAGATATGCCAGCTTCTGTCTGGATCTCCACAGTGTGTGTCTGTAGGACAAGGTCCACAATCATGTTAGGCTCCCACTCTCAAATTATTCTTCTCATGAGCAGCTCCACTATCTTTAAGTGAATTATTTGATGTTACTTCCATCAAGCTGCAGTTTCCCATATAACAGAGGCACATTCCCTGGAATTTTCTTCTGGTTTCCAGCTTATTTTAAGGGATAAAGCTTAGGAGATAAGAAGAAAAAGCCCATAGAGTCAACTTTCCACTTTTCATGTCACAGAGATGTCTAATCATGAGTTACTTTAAATGGGAAGTTTAATGGAAAAAGACTAAAGTATTTTAAAGGAAAGGGATTTTTAGCTCAGACATAACAGTGTGCAAATGATAAGCTGAGAAGTTCAAAGGCAGCCCAACCCACTGCAGATCTCTCCAGCCCAGAAGCAGGAGGCTGAGGAATTCTTACATTGGCTGGTGCAGTTAGCCCTCAATAGCTGCTCTTGTACAACACCACTTCTGTGGTAACAAAAAGCAGACATGAGTTTACTGGGGTTTGTTAGCTCAGGCTCAGTCAAGACCTTTCTGGACCAGCCTACACCAGCCTGAGGCACTCCTGAAACCACAGTTCATTTACTAAATGACCAGGTAACCCATTCAGAGGCACGGGAGCTGACTGATCACATTTACATTTGATGAGGAATCTCTACATGGATCACAGACAGACAATGTCTACCACATCTTTTGTATCTTTACTTTATAGGAGAAACTATTTTTCTGCATAGCAGCCTGTGTGTTCCTTCGGTAATCTTTATAGAGGGAAATATACACACAGCTGGTGTACAACTGCTACCTACAAAGGACCCATATCTCAGTGTAAACAAAGCACAAAAGAAATGGTTTAGCTGTATAAAGTGATAACATAATAAACAGATTCTCTTTTCCGGTACATTCATTCCTGAGTATCTGTTTATATTTGGCAACATTTATGGTGTTAAGAATGATTTTTAATTGTTCCACAGCATCTGCTTCTTCCAATAAAAAATAATAGCTGGTCACACTCCATATGATTCTTTACTCAGGCAATGTTGCAAATTTAAACAGGAATTGAAGAAACTGCAAGAGAACACAGAGCCTACATGAAAATTCAATAGCATATGATATAGTTAGGCCACAGCAGTGCCAAATCCAACACAGACTTAGACAGTTGCTCCCCCAGACCAGCAGGATGCTGTGCTAGCTAGCAAACCACAGTGTGCAGGGAAGATGAGGCACCTCCAAATGGCAATACTGAGCAGGGAGTGATGTCAGTGCAAAACCCTGGCAAGGAGACACCTAATTCCTGCCATCAGCTGCCTAAGGTAGGGCAGTTCCAGACCTGCCTCAGAGGTGCACAGTGGAAGGACAATGGCAACCATCACAAGTTGCAGCAAAGGAAATTCTGTCTAGATGAGGACAAAAATGTTTACAGTGAGACTAATCCAACACTGGAAGAGATTTCCCAATGAAGTAGTAGAGTCTCAATTCTTGCAGATATTCAAAGCTCAGCTTCATGTGGCCCTGAAAAACTTGCTATACTTGATAATAGTTTGAGGAAGAGGTTGGATTGGATGACACTCAGAAGTCTCTTCTGACCTACATTGTCCTGTGTTTCTGTGGACCCCTGTCCAGGGTCTAGGTTGCTCATGGAGAAATGCAGTTAGGAAAATTTGTTTATTTGGAACCCATCCCTAAGAAGTCTCTCCCAAATAAAAGTCCTGTAACCATGTCCTCAAAAAGGAAAAAGCAAGAAGAGCAGTTTTTTAAAAATCTCATTACAGTGGTGATGCCAGTACCCAAGTACTATATGATATCCTGCTGCCTAAAGCACTTGTCCAAGAAATGGCTATCCTTAGTGACCTGAGTGGGTCCAAACACGTACAGGGTATCCATTGAGAAATAAGGATTCTCAAGAAAGGCTCAGGGACATGAAGGAGCCTAGGCCTATGGTGAAAGGCTAATGTCTCCTTCCAAGAAATAAAGTCTCCAATCTTCACATCTGGTTATGGACTGTCTTTTGCATGGGCTCAGATGGAGAAACAGCCATGGAGATGGGGATATGCCAGGCTTTATTTCCTCCCCAGCCCTGCTGTAGCCCCCAGGCTGCAGTCACACTGCCCCTGGCCGCTCCCTTCCTGGCCCTTTGATTAATGTATAATTTATTCTGCCAAGATCCAGCTTCAACAAGTTTCCTCCCCTCCCAGAGACGGGCTGTTTATTAGGCTGCTCTCTTGGGAAATGTACACTTGAGCTTCTCCAGGCTGAGGAAGACCTAATACTGAGGTTCCCCTGGGCAGGCACCCTTAACCACCATGTGGCATTAACTAAAAAAAACCCCCACATGGTTGTGCCATCCCCACTACCTCCTCTATCATAGCCAGGGACTGTTTTCAGAGAGCTTGGCCCTTGCTGATCTCTGCAGGCAGCCAAATGCCATCCGTGGGCGTTAGGTGTGCTCTGGGAACAGGGGATGGGATGGGCCCTGAGGGATTGGGGCTGAGAGCAGCCAGCTTCCTGTATCCTGCCCTTCCCAGCACGGGACACAGAGCCAGGGCTGTGGTGCTTCTGGCCAAGCAGTGAAGCAGAGCTGGAGGTGCCCAGGCCGTGTCAGGACCTCCCTGTGAGCACAAGCAGCCCTAACCTTTGGGAGCAGATGCACAGAGTCTTCTTGGATTTCTGATTTGGAGACAGATAGCCGCCCGACGTGCCCTGTGACACAGCCAGTTTACACACCTACAGCTCCTTTGGACTTCACTGCTTGCATCCAGAGCTCTGCTTGAATCACATTTTGAGCATTGTGCCACCATCTCAAATGCTCAGTAATCCATTTCTTCTCCCTCCTACCAAACCCTCTCGGTTACTATCCTTTCTTTCCTGCCATCCTGCTCTCTGCCTGGGCTCTCCATACATTTTTTCCAGTGGGCATTTTCTCTCCATACAGCGTCCCATCAGGCTGACCTGCCTGGGCATGGCAGGACACTGTGGTGGTGTGACCAGAGGTGGTCCTGGCACTCCAATTGCTAAAGTAGCCCACAAGACCCACAGACTGCTTCAGAGGGACCCTCAGGGACTGACAGATCCCTGTAACTAATAGAAATAACTTCAGATCTGGACTGAGAAAAAAGCCCCAGCCTCCACCAGCATCTGACCCCCAAATTTCTCAACAGCTCAGTTTCTGCCTTCTGCCATACACACCATGTGCTATCATTTCTTTTTTACTATTTTCCACTTGCTCCAACCAATAGAGCATTACTACAATCCCATGACAAAAGTAGCATGGACCAAATGTGCCATCTAAGTTATTTGTTACCACATTTAAGTATTTTAATTTTTTTTGATTTTGTTCTTCAGAGCTAGAAATAATGTCTTTCAACTTACTCTTCTGTCAGAAATGTGCTGAGACATCTGTTTGCAGACTAAACCTCTTGGTTTTCCACTTTGGAAGGCATATGTGGCATTGGTCTTCCAATATCTCCATCCAAGTTTCTTTTGTGGGACTCACAAATCCTTCCATCCTTGATACTTGCATTACAGCAAAGCAGGGAATGAGTAAAAATCTTAGTCTAGGAAATAATCTAATTCCCTTGTCACAGAACATGATGTGTGCCTACTTTTTCAATTACTTTGTCTCTCACTCTTCTTGACAAAACTGATATTGCTTTGGAGACATTTTGACTAAAAAAAATTTCAGAAAATAAATTCATTTATATGAAAATTACACCCAGACTCCTACTTCACACTTTCCTATTTTGGGATCCCATTAAAAAAAAAACATCCTTAATCTTCATGTGCTTTTCCTTTTCTTTCTCAGTGATGAGCTCTTCAAGGTACAAAATGTACCATGAGTAGTAGCACTGTTTTACTATTGAAGGCCAGGAGATGACAGTCTTCTGTACTCTACCCTATGAGACTCCAACAAGAAGTTACAAAAAGAGAGTAAAAACTGAATTTTCCTCTTTTGTAATAGCTCATTTTCCATTAATGACAAGTGGTACAATTCAAAGAAACTTCAGCATGAAACAGAAGGGCTGAAACACTCCAGAGAATAGCAGGAACCCAATCATACAGGTACTGGAGGGGTTGACACAGGGACATCCAGACAGGGTTACCCAGAGACAACACAGCACTAACAACACTGGCACATGGCCAGAGATAACAAGCCTAATTATCCCACTACAAAGCAAGTTATGTTTTTCTCTCCAGTGCTCAATGATCTGGCTGGATTTACCATCTTGGGCTTCATACCAGTGGTCCAGACATGAGTGTACCTGCTCTGCAGTCCTGGCTTTGGGAAAGCAATAGGGACCCTGGGGGGCTCTGCTGGTGGCCCACTGGAGTCAAGCGCGGTTCCTTAACATAAAGGCTTTATTATTAGCAGGGTGAAAAAGAAGAGTGTGGGAAAGACTAGGACAGTGGGGAAATAGGAAGGAGGGAGGAAGAGGACTGCCTCATTTAATGCTGGTAAGCTCACTTTGGGTGTGCTGCTTAATTTTATCCTCAGACTCTGCAACACAACTGCAGAGAACCTTCTGCCAGAGCAGAGCTGGCTCTGCGAACAGAGGATCTGTGCCTGTGTGACATTCCTCCTAAACCCACAAGCACTGCTGATCTCCAGCTGGCTCTGCTGTCCAGTAGAATAATGCCCCAAAACACCAGCAGGTAACTGAATGTTAACTGGCCTAGCAATTTATAGTGCACAGATGGTGGTATAACCATCTAGAGAGAAGTGTCAGGGTCAACTACCAATGGGATACTTTTAAAAACCTCAAAAAAAGGGCTTTCATACTGACCTGGGAAGCTACATTATGTTTTCTGTGTGTTTATGATGGGCACTATTTTCCACTCACTGGACTTCTCATGTCTGTCATACACAGACACATTGGTTTAACCTGTGTGTTGGTACTCATACCTGGCCTTGATCATCAGTAGATCAATGGGAGACCTCCCTCTAGGCTTCATAAGGAATCTGGCCCTCTCCTTCCCTTGTGCACAAACAGTGTGGTGTGTCTAAGCCTTGGGGCTTAGCATTAAGAAACACACCTGAGGCTGCAGATGTGTGCACAACCCATCCCACAGACATAATCTGAGAAAACCCTTGATCTAGCCTTAACTGCACTGGGTGGTAAAGCATTTTGCTGCCTCAGAACAATTTCACTCCAGTGGCCTGAACAACACAGGGTTCTGAAGAAATCACAATGCCCGTCTGCAAGTACAGTTGTCCTATCCCTCTTCTCATATAAATCCTTAAACTGCACACAAAGCAGGAGAGTGGCAAGCCAGGACAGAGAATCCCATAGAAGAGACTAAGATCTACTAAAATGCACTACTAAAATACTCATAACTTCTTAGACCAAATGTCAAATGGTAGACTAAGATGGAATCATTTTTTTACTGTAACATGCTTACCAAATTCTGCTGGAAGAGTGCACACTGTGAATTACAGTTATATGTTACCACTATGGCTCTACTGTGCCTACCACCAATTGCCAAAATACACTAATATTCTCCTTTTAATTCTGACACATTTTCCATTGAAGCAAATGGAACTTTTTCCATTGCTTTGACTCTGTAAAACGCCTTCTGAATAAAAACCACATAACTGTTACAGCTATTTAATAAGTAACTACCATATACAATTTTATAACTATATGTTTATAGTTATACAGTAATAACTAGATACTTATGTAGTTAACTACAAAGTTAAATAGCAGTTATAGCTCACTTTAGCATAAAAAGGAGTATTAAAATTTTACTGGATTGACTTAACATTTGCTAGTGGATTTGCTAGAACAATTTACATGCACTGCCTGTCTCTTCTCTTAGCTGTGCTCAGAAATTAAGTGCAGGCTGAATAACACAGGGATTAACACATGGGATTGAACCAATCTGTAAATCTTGTGGTCTGTCTTGAATGGGAAGCAAGGAGAAAAAGGTGTTTTGCTAATCCATAACTGTTTCAATGCTGAGGCCCACTTCTTCATGCTCTGCAAGCACTAAAGAAATCTCCAGAGCACATGCAGTTCAGCCTCTCCACTGGAGCAGAATCCAGAATCCATGTGTGACAGATCTTGGTCTAATCAGCTCTTATGAACCCCCAGTGAAGGAGATTAGCAACACAGCATGCCTCTTGCTTAGCCTTTTTTCATATATGATTTAAATCTTCTTCTCTGCAAATTAGACTCTTTGTTTCATACACATCCCAGTGGGCATGTTGAACATTTAGTTACTCACTGATCTCTTTAAAACAACCTTTAAGCAGTACCAAAGTTTTTCCTCTTCACAACATCTTATGCTGACTTACACGAGATAAGCAGCTGGCCTACAGTTTTAAAAGACCTGTTCTGCCAGCATCAGGCACTTCAGGGGACTGATGACAGAAAATCAAGATTTATGTTTTTCTGTTCAAGTGTTTTGTGATTTTAATGTGCTTATTTTCATAGTGACAGTAAGGCTTTGTGAGCTTACAGCTCTGATGGTAACCTGTACAAACCAAGTAAGGATGGATTCTGTCCTCCAAGGACAGACAGCAAGATGGGTTTTCCACTCTCAGAAAACACACCAGGTAATTTTTGTATTATATTCTCAGTTTTGCTCCCTCTAACAGAGTTAAATTCACCTTAAAAACAAGGAAGAGAGAATGAGAATTAGAACTTTGTTTTCTCCTAAACAGCTTTCAGTAGAAGGTGGTTGAAGTTTTTAGCATCATACAACAGGATTTTTAATTCCAGCCAAGATGTCAAGTGAGATGTTTTGCCTTCAAGAACAGTCTACTCTGTTTCTTACAGAGGCTTGATGCATTTATTTAATGTCATTGGTCAATCTGTAGGAAATTCCTGCAAACATTCTTGGTATGGCATGGAAAGGGATTGCTCTAGTCTAGGAGATAATGAAAAAAAAAACCCAAACCCACTAATATCAGCTTGAAAATCAATGCTCCTATGAATTCTGTTCACAGAGAAAACAAGACATCAGCTAGTTATATTGCCTTCTCAATGGCTTAGAGATTTATCTTGAACTCATTACCTGAACTGAGTCAAGACTGAGTGGCCTAGATAATTGAGTGAAAGTTGTGTGACCCAGATTAGCATCCACCACACCTCCTGACTCTTGGCATAATTTGGCCTATATGGGAAACAATGATGTTTCTGGACCTCACAGGGAATGGGAAGATGAGAAGAACTACAGGGAGAATGTAAATTTTAAAACAATCAGAAAATAACATCAGAATAAGATCCTTTTGATATGCTATGAATTTCAAAGGACAAAACAAAATGTGCTGCTCTCTTCTGGCCTGTCATGTCTTGTCCTGAAAAAAATAAGCCTCACAGCCTTTCTAGGCACTGGTACATAGAACTGCTTTAGAGGCAAGCATAAGGAGTAATTTTTAAGAAAGCAGTTGTATAAATTTTACAGTGACCTTGCCACTAGTTGCTGTGTGGGTGATGATAGCATGAAACTGACTGACAAAGAAGCTGACAAGGGAAGAGTGCAAAAAAGTGAAGTCTAAGAAGCTGGACCCTGAGCTAGTGCTAACATGGGGGGCTTAAATGGAGCAGACTTTTCTTGGGCTGCTTAGGCAGACAATTTGCCCTAGGAATCAAAGAGTGAGCAGAATAATCCAATAAAATAGGTTTACTTTCTGAGTATTGTAAAGAAAAAGACAGGAATGTTTTGCTTAGTGACAAACCAAAACAATGTGTAGAAGACAAATTTGAAGGTAGACAACCGGTAATTGATTTTTTTTTAATCAGATGTGCCAGCCAGAGACTGGAAATTGTCTCTAAAATCAGGGGGAATGTCTATGAATATCCAGTGCTTCTTGTGGACACATTCTTCCTCAGACTATGGTCAGGGTTATAGCCAGCACTCAGGGTATCAGTGCAACACAGAAGCTACACAAGAGCTGAAGATTTAGACCAAGTACTGTGAAGGCTTTGAGGGAATTCATGGCCTGAGAGTAACAGAAGAACCAAATAGTAAAGCAAAGAATAAAGCTTGTACTGAAGGAGACTTAAGCAAGGGGAAGTAAAATGTGCTTGATGAATTTCAGGTTGATAACCAGGGATTTTGTTGAAACTGTTGAGCTAGAGTTGAAGGCCACACCAGAATGGAGAGGGAAGCCAAATTAGTGAGATGGGGTCTGTGGATGAAAATAAGTCACTGAGAGAAAGAGGAGGAGGAGAGCCAGAAGGTAAGGCAAGGGATTGCTAAGGCTGGGTGGTGTCAGCTGTGATGTACATCACAGCAATATACAGTAAGAAGAAAAGTCAGAGGGAAGATAGGAAACAAAATGACAAAAGGGAGCAGAAGGGGGCAGCTATAGGGGGAGGAACCATCGGTTTTTAGCTTTTTTCTTCTACACAGTTCAGCTTCCCTCCTGTGTAGAAGAATTTATCACTTACATTTATCCTCAGTGTTTCATGTCACTGTGGCTCAATTTGTGATATTTTTTCACAAACAGCAACTTGGGTAAATGGTCCCTTAACACTGTTCTGTGCTATGATTGCTGAGGTCCTTCACAACATGAAGTAGAGTGGTAAAAGCCAAATAACTGCTGTGCAAGCAGGGTGGAGTCACCAAGCAGTGTTGTTATTGCGTGGCAACTCACAATGTGAAGCTGTTGAAAATTACTCATGTTTTAGAAGCAAAACTATGCTACTTTTCCTGATACTAAATGCCCTCTGACATGCCAGATTTACTGCGGATGATAAACAAAAGCTTGTGGCCAGTTGTTTTGGCACAGAAAAGAATTTTAAAATACAAGTTTATAAATTTTGTCAGTAAATTGTGTAATTGTGTAAATTACATTCCCGATCCCATCAGATGCCTCCCCTCTTGGTGCCAAGCTCCCAGTTTCCAAGTCCTCTGCCACAGAGCCCCATGACTCTTCCAGTCTCCATTTGCCTGCAGTCAGATGTAATTATCTCACAGTCCTGACTAAACTTCAGTTCTTCTGCCTCCCCCAGCCCAGTGGTGTCCCATCAGCAAACAGCCTTGCTAAAGCAGAGCCTGATCTTCTCAAAACAAAGGTAAAAGAGTGGAAAAGGAAATAGTTATCTCTAGAAGTTTGTCTGTCTGCCTCCCACTAAGGCTGACTGGGATGGCTGATTCTCTGACTCCAGAACCTCTTCCCACACTGTCCTCTGCCCAGTAGCAGCTCCTGACCACTGACTGCATCTTCTTGGGGACAGCTTCTTAACTGTTTGCTGATCTCTGGATTTGCAACCAAACAAAGAAAAGTGTCAAGTTTTTTACTGAGCAGAATACAGGATGCTCAGATGGAGCAGCTTGTCAGTGCTTACCAAGATATTGTTGTTTGCAAAGTCACTGTACAGACTGACAAGTTATGGTCTTCCAATAGACTCACTTAATTAGACCAATGCTGGGTAGTCAGGAAGCATTCTCCCCTCTAGAAGTCAAACACATTAACGTTTTCAAGGGTACATTTAAATTGCAGAGAACATGATGCAGAGATCCCCAAGCTAGCAGTGAGTTGATTTGGCAGGTCCACATAGCACAGCAAATATGTGCAGATATGCCAAGTGGGATTGCAAGACAGAATAATCATGTTCAGCTGGCACAGAACTCAGGGCTACATTGTGGCTGGTTCAGTGGTGGCCTGCATGCAGCCTTTGCACTGTGTTTCCCAGCTCTTCCAGCTCTGGGAATAAATTGTACTGCACCAACATAGACACCTTTGTGCACACCCTAAATTGCTGATCAGTCTTAGATTATTACTTGGCAACTCTGCTCCATCCCAACCTCTCTCTTACAATTACTAAGAAGTCATCATGCAGAATTATCTATTTGACCTCCATTTGCTTACATTCCTCATGTGAGACACTTAAAATCTCTTAACTTCTACTTTTGTGCATTGATTTTTCAAAGCCTAACCTTGAGAAAGTCTTATAACACTAGCCCTCCAATATCTGCATTTATTCTGACCCCTTTCTTCCTTCCTTCTAATATAGCCCAATACCTCTTTAACACACAATTACCAAAAAAGAAACATTTTATTCAGATAAAATTAAAATCTGGTACTAGACATGAATGAGTAACAGCTTTGGCATCAACCTAGATTAGTAACCCTAAATTTAAGAAACTATTCCTTCTAGCAGGTTCTAGCAGAGCAAGGAACAGGAAACATGAGAAAATTTGCCATCTTGCAAAGTTTTTGTATTCACTGATTCTGTTCTTGAAAAGCAGCCAGCAACCCATCCTATGCACTTGTAAATGTTCTGCAGCTACTCTCTTAATAACTCAAGGATGATGGATGAGTGTAAGTTTGGGCAGCTTTGTTTGATAGCCTAGGGGAGAGAGAGGGAGGGAGAGAAACAAGTATCAGCAAATAGATTGTGCAACAGACAAATAAAAAGAATTACACAATACACTATATTTTAAATAAGCCTTCTGGAATGTTGTCATTTTCAGCAATCGATGTTGCTTAGAATAAATTATCAGCTAATGCTACCGATGATTTCATTTCAAGAGAGACAAGTGGGTCAAAGCATTGCCCTCAATAGTGCTCAAAAGAGTGTCACCAATGCAGGGCACTATTTACAACATGCTACATTTTCTAAAGAGAAATAGTCCCTTCATTTCAGCCTTTTAGCCCCTTTGGAGCTTTAGCAGCAATTCAGAAAAATGGGCTCAAAGATGAGGTGGAGGGGAGTCTTGAGGTTTTCTCACACCCCAGAGACAGTCTGGAGTCACTTTTGTTAATTGCTTAATTCTGTGATTTTTCAAACCCCTAGAAGACACAGAGCAGAAAGTTTTGTGCCCCAAATTTTCACAACAGGTAAGTGAGAAACACAGCCACTACTGTCAGTAGGCTCAAATTCTATAGAAATGGGCACTGCCCCTCTTCTTGGTAAATACCAACTTTGTTAAGACTGTGAAAGTTCATTTAAATCTGTTATGAATCCTTCTAGTACATATTTATAAATAATTTTCTGCTTGAAGACTTAAAAGTCCTTTCTTTTCCTTCAACTCTTGCAACTTCTGATCTGTCCTTCTTTCCACTCCCTCTCCTTGATCTGAAGCACCTTTCTCATTTTATGATCACCAGAGCACAACATGCAAATAATGAAAACAACTCTAGTATTAATTGAAGTTATGAAAGCATGCATTTTGGAATCTGGAATTTGTAGAAGTAGTACGGGAGTTGTAATTATTTCAGATCTAGCACATATATGCAAAACAGAAGAAGTTTGCAAGAAGAATATGGTCATGCAAGGTAAAGCACAGACCACTGGTTTTGTCAAGCAAACCTCCAGTGGTAAGGTGAGCACATACAAGTACTTTTGATGTTTGGGCTGGGCTCAGTGTTTCACATAATTAATACACTTTTTTCAAAACCAGCAAACATTGTATTCATGTTTTGATGAAGAAGAAGCACAATAGTATGTGCAAAGGGTACTAGAACACACACTTAATAAAATCAACATCAAAATGCCTCTTGACTTCAGCTGTGACAGCAGCAGTCTTTGTGTATATGAGAACAAATGTCTGGAGGTGACTCGCAGTGGAAGAGAAAAATGGAGGAAAATGGAAATGAAAAATGGAGGAAAACATTTTTAAGGGCTTGTAGCCACTGTGAAGGTAGTGGTAGTGGTATTGGCTAAATCAGTCTTTAATCTCATAGCAGCTCTGAACTCCTGACTGACATTATTCACACATAGCATCTTCTGCAGGGAATGTTTGCCAGACTCTCTCCCTACAAGAAAACTCCACCTGACACAGGCAGCTATGAATGAATCTGACCTGTCCCCTACTCTCTGCCTAGGTCATCTATGGCATTTCAAGCATCCTTGAGGCTCTTTACCTTTGAGACCCTTCATAGCCACTAAAAAAGATCACAGCAAGTTGCAGAGTGAAGACTACAATCAGCTTCAGTGCTCTCAGACACAGTTCCCTGAGGTACGGAAATCACTGTGGTAAGAAAAAGCTAGGGCAGAAGTAGAACTGATTTTTAGAGCTCTGAGTCTGAAGAATGAACTTCCAATAAGCTGAAGACCACCACAAACCACAGAACTTCCTGTTCCAACTGTATTTGACCTTGTCTTTCTAACAATAATAAAAAGTGCTGGTATCCCACCAAGAGACACTGCTGCAGAAGACTCACCACCGCTGCAAAGCACACTGCTGAGAGTCAGTGGAAGATCAGGCTGTATGTGTGAACAGCAAATATCCTGAAGGGGCTAATAAGAATATGCAAATATTCTTTAAATCTACAAGATTTGAACGAGAAAAGTACAGCACTGTCCCTCCTAGAGAATTCCAGCTAGCGTGCTGCTTCTGCTGTTCACCATCTTCAGCCACCCATGAGGGAAATCAGTGTTGTCTGAGGAAGGACTGAAAAAGTTATCACCACTTTTGTCCTACTTGAAGCACAGTTTTTATAACACTGACAGATACAGTGCATTGGTCACACCTAAATGACAACTATTTCTACACTTATTTTTTTCCATCTATGCAGCTCAGGAGTAGACAGCAAGACTCACATCTACTTTTGGGGTATGGAAGCTGAAAGGATTAGGCAAAATGTTGTCAGACAACTTAAGCAAGTGCCTTAATACATATCCATATGCCTTCTGCTAAACACCCAATTAAAGGCTCTGTGAATTTGAGTCTAGAAGGCAGGGATTCCTCAGTCCAATAGCATTTTTAATTAATTCCTCATTAGCATAATATTGAATGTTATAGCACCAAGTAATCCAGTAATTACAGTTTTGCTTTTCAAATCTGCAGTTATTGATGCAGGTGACAGCAAAGCAACTCTGAAATTTCTCAAAAGCAAAATAACTTACATTTACGTCTTTATTAGTAAATGCATTTCTGAAGGACATCATGTGAATTGTATTTAGTAAGATCCTTACAGAGCTTTTACTACCTCAGCATTAAATACTTGAGAATCCTACTTGAGCAGTAATAATGTCATCTCTTTCTTTCTAAGGAAGCCTGTTTGACTTGACAAAACATGTATTGTCAAATGCATGGCAGGCGCAGATGACTTGGGAGATAACACAGTACAAGCAGTCATAAGGTCTGAAACTCAGAGAACTACCAGAAATTCCCATACAACTTTTATTCTTATGCTATATTTCTTGTGAATTTCCTCTTTCAATATATGAATATTTATAGAAATGCCAAAATCATGAGAATAACCTTACTTTTGCAATTTTTTTAGCTTGTATATCATTATCTTTCCACTCTTTTTTTTGACAACTGTAGCTGGTCTAAGATAGTTGTTGTGTATATGACTACATAGTGACTTTTGTTGATATTCTTGGAGACTTCTAACATAATCAAAAATACATAATAATATCTACCTGTCAGATATGGCTTCTCCAGTGAAGAACTATAATCAAAATTATAACTTTGGAGGGAGTTTGCCAAAACTAAAATAAAAGCTAGAAATACACTCATCTGTAACAAGGCTAACTTATCTCATAGTACTTGTTGTAAAAGCATGAATGACATAATGTTCCCTGGGTAATTCTCTGATGGCCAACTTTTTATATGCAAACATTGCAAAGAGCCTTGCAAACAATCAGAATTAATTCATAGCTCCCAGTAACACTGACTATACTCCATGGGGCAAGTCTGGCAAACCCCTCCATGTCACTCCTGAAGGGAATCTGGCTCTGACCTGAGGGTGCATTAGGGCAAGCCCTGGGGATCACCATCTCCCTCAGTGCCTGGCTTACTGGAGGAAACCCACTCAACAGTCAGAAAGGGAGCTGCAGCAGCTCACTGTGGAGCACAGCCAGTCTGCAGTGAGCTACTAATGGCTACACCGTAGTTAAGCCCACAGGAGCAGCATGAACCAAACCAGCAGTTCTCTCAGGACAATACTATGATTTGGGTTTAGTAAGGAAAGTGCTGATGGCAGAGACATAACAGAGACATCCATGACAGTCCAAATAAAGAACTACATGGTGTTTTTCTTTAGGGTTTGATTTTTTGTTTTGGTTTTTTTTTTTTTTCAATATATCAGTATGCATACAGAAAGGATAGATTGTTTGGAAATTGTTTAATTTCTCTAGATGGATGGATATCCCAGAAGTTTTTATTATTCCTTCAGATGATGCTGGTAGACAATCCTGGATGCTCAGTATCTTTCAAAATCAAGTCACAGACATGAGATACATTAGGGCCTAATTTTCAGCTATCTTTTTTTAAAAGGATCTGGGTTACAGTCTTGAGAAGCAGAATACTTGTAAGAAGTTCGTATCATCTTTCTGCTCTGTATAATAAAGTGGCATGTGGTATTTTCTGCAGGTGCACACATTCACTTTGCAGCCAATCTGAAATATGTTCAGATCATATAATACTCAGTGATGTTGCTGCCCTCTTTGAATGAGTTTAGGAAATTATGCCCAAGCCCAGGGATGTGTGTAGGTGTCTGATGACCAATGCAATCAGTAGGAGCTGGGTGTTTAACTGTCTTCACATACCCAGGACAGAATGGTGGTAAACAGTCTGTTGATACAACTTTCTACAGCTACCAAGGGCAATGCCAATACCAGTGACTGCAGTGAACAGGGAGGCTGGGACCCTGCTCAGTAATGCTGCAAGTCACAGTGTGGATACACCTAGGATGAAAGGGCACCCCTCACCTGCTGGGATCTCCCCTCCTAGAAGCCAACATGGCCACGGCTTTGTCTCCACAGGACATTCACAAAAGCAAACCTGCACCAGCACGTACCCAGAGGAACCCCACCACACCCAAACAGGCCAGGACAGTTGCACACACCGCCCAGGTGTATCACAGAGCCCATTCTTCTCCACTACCATGTGGGATCAGGCCCTGCTTCTGCTTGAAGCTGCCCATGTTCTTGTATGGGCCTGTACTTCACCAATGTTCAGATACAAACCTGTGCATGGATTTTTCAAAGGTATTCACAATTAGTTTTGAAAACTGTAAAATACTGATCTGTTGACAGGCTGGTCATATCTTCTATAGTTTCATTACCTCAAATGAACCTGAAGAATCAGGAAATGTTTTGCTTTAGTTTCTCATTGAATCAATGAAAAAGAAATGTGTTCTTCCTGATGCTTCACCTGTGAATGATCAGGTTTGCAGACAGCACTTCTGCCATCGCCCTGAGCTACAGAAGGGCAGACACTGGCCAAGGAGGGCAACACTTGGGCACTGCCCCTGATGCGGTCAACAGAGCTGCCCTCTGATACTTGGATCAGCCTGGGTACCTTTCTCATTTGAATCCCAGTTCTGCCACTGCCAAGTTAACAAGAGTTTGTGATGGGGCATGTTCAGGCTTCCAACACATTAAGAATAATGCTAATGATATTATATGTTTTGTCTGCAGTACGGTCTGGTGCTTAGAAAGTAAACATCTTGGCTTTGTCTCAATGTTTATCTTCAATAAATACCTCAGCTTTGTCTCAACAATTATCTCTCCACAGCAGACCATTATCCAGTAGCAACATATAATTCATTTAACAGTACTGTTTAAAATATATCCTCTTTATGCTGCAGAGAAAGGAGCTGTATGTGGGAAATGTCAGGGGATTTTTATATTCTTGGAATTAAAACAAAAATTAAGTCATTTGAGCTATTTTTTATCCTCTCAGCTTTTGTTTTTCTGTTTCTTGTTTTGCACAATTCAAACGCTCTCTGGCTCTTGAGGAGATTGCAATTGGAGCAATCTGGAAGGCTTCCAGGGAAAGCATATTTTAGGGCAGTCCTATGCAGGGCCTATTGCAGATGATAATAACTGATAAAGGTCCAACACATCACCTGAATCTTTTCAAACTGATGACAGGGATTTAGGAACAGGTGGGCATTGGGTTCTTTGTATCCTCTAAGGAAAAGTTGTGAGAAGTTCCTGGTGATAATTGTTAAATATTAACATCATGTTGTCATTTCAATCGGACTGCATGCAAGTCAGCAAGATATTTAGAAGTTAGCAGGGCATTTAAAGGAAAAAATTTCTCAGTAATTCTGTGGGCTGCAGGGGCACTGTGGAAGGAGACCCTGTCATAACTGCAGTGCTCAGTGCAAGCAGCTCAGGCTGCAGCATCTGTGAGAAAACAGCTCTCTATTACATATCAGTCTTTTTGTTGCCTGCATTCTGTACTCAGCCAAATATGCTGTTAGCACTTAGCAAATATGCAGTAGGCTGGAGGATCTATTCTCCTGTGCATCACTACAAGCCCAGAAAAACTCTGTTAAGGTAGCAGGAGATCACAATCTGACGTGTTCATGACCAGTTAAACTTTAACAAAGACCTGAAACAGGAGGACTACTCTGAGGTAAAAGGTTGAAGTGATGAAAAGTGGCTGAAGAGGAATGGATGGTGAAAAAACTGAACAAGTAGAGACCTAAGTGTGGATAGAAACAATATTTAATGTCTGCAGTCAAAATCACCATGGCTAGATCCTATAAAGGATACAGGTGTTTAGGCAGGGGCAGGAGGGGAAGGAGGAGCAATGCTCAAACTGTTTGAGGCACTTGCAACCAAGCCTGGTATTTCCCTTACACATTTGGTACCTCACTATCAAACCTCAGCATTCCTAGGCTTCTGTGCAGACCACACTCAGCACCACCTCACACATGCTGACCTCAGTACCTATTTCATGCTCAGCTGAGTGGCAACTCCAGACTAGGAATCCTAGCATAAAGGTCTATTGAAGAGTTGTCTAGTCAATGCCCTCTGAATACACCTCAGCACTGAATTTCATGCAGAACACCACACACAGGGCCCTGCAGGGGAGTCCAATTATCTTCTACACTAACCAGCAGTTCGCTTTTATCAGCTTTGGGACTTAATTATGGTGACACAACCCACACAAGCAGACAGCATCCCCTGATGCAAAAAGCTGCCTCCACTCTCATCCATCATCAGGCACCACTGCTGCAGCCAGAACTGGGGAGATGGGGATGCAGGTTGCTCTCTAGTCTGCATTACAGCAGCATGAAGAGGTTTCATGTGGTAATTTAGAAAGTCTTTCTACAAGAACAGTTCTAGTGGTACTCCCCATCTCTTCCAAGAAAAATCAGATGGCAATGCCACCAGGGCTGACAGCCTACAAGCCACTGCTGTAGCTAGCCATGCCTAGCAAATTTGGCACTTGCTCATTCATTAGGAGAGATGAGCTAGAGGTTCTCCTCCAGAGCTCTGTTATCTCTGCTAGGCAAATAAAATTAAAGTAAGTCTAAGATACAAGATTCAGCCTTGTGCCTCAGGAGCATCAGTGGGATGGGATGGTCTTTGTTTCTATTCCTTTTAAGTATTTTATCTGAAGTCTCTGGATAGCTCAGTGAGCATGGACACACCCAAATTCATATTAAATGATGAGCAGTTAATAAAGAAGAAATCAGATCCCTGAGTAGCAGCAATGTGACATGCTTGGAAAACTGCACACAGACAACAAATTTTTGGTATGAACTTCAGTGCAGCCAAAAGTAAAGTCATTCATTAGAGGACAAATCTTTCAGGTCATCCTCACAGGTTAATGGAGCCCTTAGAAGCAGTGAGTCTGCAGGGAGGCCAGGGCAGATAACCCAACAGGAGGAAATGTTCACTTCAACAAAAGGAATCCTTGCGTGTATGACCCTGGGAACTTTGGATGCTATGGACAAAGCCTGTAACTGGTCTCAGTTTAAAAGTGCTCTGGCTTCACACATACAAGTCAGGAGGTTTCAGATGAGAGTTCACTGAATGACTGAGGACTGGAAAACGTGTCTTACAGCAAGAGTTTCCACAAGGTGAAGCTCTTCAGTAGAGTAAAGGAAAAAGCTTGTGTAGGTGTAATTTAGGAATACCTGTATTTGAAGCAACATTCTGGAGTGGGCTCTCACATCTGTCTAGACAATCTGCCCTAGAAATAGAGCATGTGGTTTCAGCAGCGAGAAGAAATTAACTGCTGGAACAATTTACATGGAGCAGAGGGTAGATTCTTTATCACTGTGCATAATTTAATTAAACTTGGCTGGTTTATGCAAAGAAAATCAATAGTTCAAGCAGGAACAAATGCTGGGAAACCCTTTGATCCATGTTATGTAGAAGGACATGTAACATGATTAATTCTGGATATCAGTTAATGAAAAGGGGGTCATGCTGTGCTCTGCTGCCCCTTCGCTCTCCATCCCTCAGCACCAGGTCTGTGAGCAGGGGCAGCCAAGTGAAGCATCCCCAGCAATGCCTTCTTCTACCCTGAGACAGGGAATTTAGGACCAGCAGGAGTGGGAGAGATAGGCAAGAAGATTTCAGTGCAGGAACTGAGCTTGGAAATTCAGGAATTAATACCATGTTTTTCTTGGGTTGCATAACTAATTGTTGAGCAAGAGAAGAGTGCAGATGTGGGCTGGTAGGATCTAGACTAAATTAATTAGAAATTAAGAGTCTGAGGGCCAGCTGGAAACTTCCTACTCTCAGGAGGCCAGACAGAGTTGTTACAGAAGAGGGTATCACTCTCTGTGCAGCCAGAAGAACTGGCAACACACATTGTCTGCCCTTCTCTCTTACACACACAAGAAAAAAACCCATAGACTTTTAAAAAATACTTCACAATATTAAAATCATTCCCATGATTGGGCCAGTGCACAGTTTTCTTCACTTCTGGGGTTTAGAGTCCTGTGTGAGATCCAAACCCTGCAAGGCAGGTAGTAATCCCCTCTGACCAACCTTGAGAGTGTTGTCTCATGCCTTTGTGAACGCATCCACCGAGGATGTTGCAGTGACCTCTCTTGGTAAACTCTGTGTGTGTGTGTGTGTGTGTGTGTGTGCGCGCGCGTGTGTATGTTTCTTCTCAAACTACTCTTTGCATATCTTCCAGGAGATGAAGAAGAAAAATGAGCTCAAAACCAATGCAAATTGTCAAGAAGGTAAACAGAATATTACCTATTCCTTACAAATAATAAAAAAACCCTCTGTCCATTTTCATAGCATTAACACAGCACTAGCATAATGGTTGAGCCAACAAAATCTGTCAAAGAGCCAGTCCAGATTAAACAAAATATTTGATCCCTGAGTACTGAAATCTCCTGTTTCTTTAAAGAATAGCACTTTATTTTTGTCTTCTTAAGTGCATTACTCTCCTCTGACAACAGTATTACAAATCCCAGCACAAAATTAAGATACAACCCTACACAAGCTGTGAAAGCTCATGCCTGCATTTGCTCACTTCTCTGACCTCTCTGTTGTTTATCCTGGGCACAAGATGTATTTCAGCCATTTGAATTTGCACTCCAGGCTTTATCAAACTATCCTTCTCACCATCCCCACCCTGACCTGGAGGAAATACTGTCTATGCCACATTCTGCAAGTCACCCGTAGTGTAGCAACATGCTGCTCCACCTTTACACTGCTGGACAGGCAGATAAAGAACCTAGCCCATGCTCCCATCTGGATAAAGAGAAGCTTTAGAAAGGACAAGGAAGCACTGGCACATGTTGCCTGCAGCACTGGCGGAGTCCTTAAGAACCGGTTTGACTGGCATCTGTCAGGATGCAGGATACAGGCTCAGTTCATTCTGTCTTCCAATTTTTTCTGAATCTAGGATGAAATTCTGCTCATGACGAACTGTCAAGAATATCTGCCTGTTCCCTGCAACCTGGGAAACTGAAGAGACATACTTTGGCAAGAGGCATTGAGGAAGAGGATTGCAAGTCATGTTAATCACCTTAGAAAAACATCTGAGCCTTATCTACTACTGTCCAGATAGCACAGTCATTGGTATTGACCGACACTGGAATCTTCAAAGCCCAAAATGAGCAACAGCTTCCAGACCTTTACGACTTGCATTATTTTTAGCCGCTTGCACAGTCCTCATGATTGATCTGCCTGGAGTGGCTCTGCTGCAAGCCCCGAGGGAGGGGAGAGGAAGGGGGTCATGGAGACACAATTTCCACGGGTGATAAGCTCGCACGTGTTTTGAACCGTAAAATGGCAGCTCGTTGTGAAATCCTGCCGGAGCATATCTTTTAAATGCCAGACAAGCACAGCATCAGCAGCACATAAAGAAATATTTGAAAGGGCCCTGGCGGGAAGCCAAGAGAACGTGGCTAATGTTTCACCTGACCTCACCCCCTCGCCGGCTGGCTGTGGCCCGGCAGCCCTGCCCGTGTGACGTGCGCCTCCGAGCTCCGGCAGGCAGCTGCTCCCTGACTGCCCGCACTGTCTGCCCCGCTGGCAGCAGGACAAGGGAAACAAAGAGGCTAAAGCAGAAAGCAGCGGAGCTCCGCAGCAAGCACAGCACCCTCCCTGCCTCCCTCCCTCCCTCACGGCGGGGCTGGAGCGCGGCCTCTCCCGGGGCTCGCAGCCGCGCCCTCGGGAGGGGCCCGGGCCGGGCACACACACTTGCGGCTCCCTCAGCCGCGCTGGCCTCGGGGGGAGCGGTGTGGGAAAAGCTTGTCGGGCTCTGCCTTTCCTTTGGAAAAATCCACTTTCTCTCCCCAGCCTCCAGTCGCCTGTCCTTTACATGTGCCTAATTTGCCTCCTCTTTCAAGCCCCTAAATACCTGCCCTTTAGCACAGAACAGTTTATTTTTCAATAATCTGTATTAAAAGTAATTATCCAGAGGCCTGTCCCAGCAGTCCAGCTCTGGAATTCTTGTTTTCTCTGAGTTACTCCTGTGTCCTTACTTTGTAAAATTAGTAGCCACTCCAGATACAAAAACTTGCAGAAAAATTAGTAAAATTAGTACCCACCCCAGATACAAAAACCTGAAGAAATATTAGTAAAGTTAGTACCCACCCCAGGTACACAAACCTGCAGAATGCCTGCTGTAAGTCTGTTGCTATCACTGGCTGGCAGCTCAGGATGAAAATGGAGCTGACAAGCATGATATGCCCAGAGAAACATTCTGTAAGCAGGAATTTCGATTTACTGGATGTGAACAGTGTTAATTATTGATTGATCATATTCTCCTCAGTTCAAGTGAGATTTGTAGAATTGTCCTTTTACCTGCCCTAAAGTGTAAACTGGTTAATGGAATAGTAAAGGCACAAAGCTTTTCAGAGGATTTAGAGAAAACTGTGTAGCATCAACCCAAGTGACAAAAGTATTTCAGATCCTAAATAAAAAGAAGCAAGGCATATTTTTTTTTACCAGGTGCTGACCAAAAATTTGAGTTTAAACCAAAAATCACCAGCAATATGGTCTCATGACATCACCAGGAACATAGGGGCAAAGCAGTTGCCCAATGGCAGCAAAACAGAAATACAGATCAGAGACTGGTAGGAGACTAAAACCAAATGTGATTCTTCTTGCAAAAAACATGTGAACTGACAGGAAGAAGAATAACTAAAAATTAATATACAGTTTGGCCAAAATCAGATACAGAATTAAAATCAACCTAATTTTTGAAGGTTTGCGTTTGTTTGCTTATTTGCTTACTAGAATTCTTTTTGATCCAGCTGTTTTTCATTTTGGTTAGTTTCATTTTGAGGCAAAAGTGATTAAACCCTACTAGAAGGGAAGTGCTTGCGGTTTTTCAGGGGCATCCAGAAGCAGAGTAATGGAAAATCAACAATAGACAGGAAAGACTGGAAAGTGTGAGCCTTTTCCCAAACTCTGCCTAGTTCTGCAGACTGATGGTATATCATGACATACAGACTTTTCTTTGGGTTGTAGAGGCTGCATACAGACCTTGTGTAGGCACAGGGAGATGTTGTGATAAGCTCCTAGAGAGTGCCAAAGATTAATTACCTTTGGAGGTACAGTGATCCCTCCCTTTCCAGCCCCCTTCCTTGTGCTCCTTCCAAGTCTCCAGTCTTTGTGCTCCATCAGCCATAGGACTCTCCTTGTGTTCAACCAGAAGTGCTGGAGACAAGGGTCTGTGTGCTCTCTTCCCTGCTTGAGCACCCATATCATGTCAGGAACTGCCTGGCTTTAACATAGGTCAGAGGTTGCATTGTGTAAGTTTGGGCCAATCTCCCAATGTAGAATTACCATTTTCTCAAAATTCCTCTTCCCAATAAAAAATCATGAGTGCCAGAGAAAGTGCATTGCTCTGTGTTTTACTTCAGCCATGAAGTAAAGTGAAGTACTTTACTCTTTGTGCTGTCAGAGGTACTTCCTGTAGCATATGTGAGTCTGTCTATCAGTCTAGCTAGTGAAAATATGTTAAATTTGTTTTACAGGCTAATCAACACAGACTTTTGAACACAGTCTAAACTCTTCTCATCCAACCACTCTGCACATGCAAAATGAAAACAGAACGAGCTCTGAGCCTTGGACTGGCTATGCCCATTCAGGATCACTTAGTGCACCAGTCCTCAGCATCAGAAAAGGAGAAAAAATGTACAGGAACTCACCCCTGTCCCACCTCCAGGCAGGTACAGAACAAGCAGCACATGAGGAAAAGACACCATGTAGAGACTGGCTTGTACCCTGAGAATAAAATTCCACTTTTTTCCCCATGCAAATGGTGGAAGTATTTTGAGTAATGGGTGGAAATTACTTCTCCCCCTGCCCCCACCCGCCCAAGTGCAGCTGAACCCTCAATTTCATTGAGCATGCATAGTCCTTCTGCCTGTGATGCCCATAACCTGCCACCACTCAGGTATGGCTCTACTTTGTGATCTGTAACACATAAGCAGAGATGCAGGAAAAGCTCCTGCCTTTGCTTTACAGAAAGAGGATTGATTTGCCTGACATTGTAAATTTTAGACAGAACTCAGTCTATAAAACAATGACTAAAAGTTTAACCATATTTCTTCTATCATTAATATTCATCAAGTGGCTACTGACCACATCTTGAGCTGGATAAAGTCACCTTACCTTTAAATCTTTGAGGAGATGTTAGCCACTTCCTCTGGGCTTAACCCTGTAAGTGTCAAATGGATTCAATTTTGGAGTTGTGCAGAGTCTTCAATGCCCTCCAGCCTCGCGTGTTTGCCCATCCAGCAGCACAGGACATGGGGGTATGTGTGCAACACAAGGATGTGCATGGGATGCGTGCTGGCTGGGGTGCACACAGGGGCACCAGGGATGTCATGGGGGGCTCAGCACATTCCCAGGGACCTCTCTTGTCGCTCCACCTACAACAGTACTACACACAGTGGGGACATGTTTCTGGGTCACACTGAAACTCCCTGCAACTCTCTTTCCAGCTGTCATATGCAAGAAAGCCTCTTTCAGCAAGGCATATTACAAAAAAAAAAAAAAGGAAAAAAAAAAAAACCACAAAAAAAACCCAATAGCACAGGATAAATCCTGCCTTCCTTTGAACTGAAACCTGAGATGACACTGTGGTTTCAGGAGGGGAGCTTACATTTCTGCATCTTTCCACTTCCAGAAGAAAACTATTTTCTCTACTTAAGCAGGCAGCAGAGAATCCCAAATGTGTCTGGAGCTATGTGATTAATCAATAGCTGATGTGCAATACCATGAGAGGAAAATCTGTGTAGGGGCTAAAAAGTAAAAGAAAAATCAATTGGGAAGGGGTGTAGGAGAGTGGGTAGGCATAAAATATGGTATTTTATTTAATTCCATTAATAGTTTGAAAAATAAATGTAACTAAATGCAACCTTCAATGACTTCCTTTAAAAAGGCTCAAAATATATAACTTTGAAAGGAGTTATTTTAACAATTTAAAAATATTTCTTAAGACTGTTCACTGAATTCAGTAAAATATTGTCAATATTTTCAGTCAAGTCAGGACTGCATTTGGGTCTTACTACATAAGACTTACTACATTAAGATGAGAAAAGAAATCCATTTTGGTGCAGGATTAAAAAGCAGAAGTGTTTTATTTCTGTGGGTATAATCAGGTTTTATACTCCTTTATTGTTCTTATATCAGAGGACTAAAAGATTTAATTTTATTACCTTTTGGTAGACCTTTCATGTCCTACTTTACTTTTCACTTTACAAATTGAACTCCCAATCACTTATGAGTTATTTCAGAATATTTGAAGTTGTTACAATGAAATTACTGGGAATTTTTTAATCAATGCAATTGAATATATTTTGCCTTTTTATCAGTCATTTGTTTCCTAGACTACTTGCTCAACTTAAGTATTCAGCAAGCATTTTTAAGAGAAACAATTAAAGTTTCTTAAAGATTCGATATTGTGTTCCATCTGCTATGGATGTAAAAACTCAAGAACATGATTTCTGAGACCACCCAAAAAGTCATGGAGAAAAAGAAAAGGACAACTAGACTTGTGAGCCTTCTTGTTGTTTTTATCTTGTGAGCTTTATTTGTACAGCTCAGAATCCAGCCATCTGAGGAGTTCACTGGGCTCTCAGGAAGAAAATACTTGTACTGCAGAGCAGTATGTTTCCAGCTTCCTATGCAAACTTTAAGGTTATATTTCTTCCTCTGTGGAGTTAATGGTCTGTCAGAAGTGTAAGGACACAACTTAAAAAAATAAAAAAGTCTTTAGTTGCCTCTGAGATTATCTCAGTTGGTTAGAGCAGGGTGCTAATAACACCAAGGTTGCGAGTCCAATCCCAGTATAAGCCATCCACTTAAGTGTTGGACTTGATGATCCTTGTGGATCCCTTTTAATTCAGAATACTTTATGATCTTATTCCCTTTTTAGCTTTTGGTACACATTTGTTTCAACTCTCTTTTGTTTCAAGTCAACGTACTATTTTTTTTTCTGCACAGGCTACAAATGAACAGCTGGTTAAAAGATGTATTTAATTACCTTCAGTAGAATTGTCATCTTTCCTATCAGCTGGTACCAAGCAACACTGGACATTTTACTATACTGAAGAATTTCCTGTCTTTATCAAGCCAGACTCCAGGCACACTTTTCAGCAGAAAAGAATTAAAAAGGGAGGACCCCATACAAAGGAGACACAATTTATCAGTGTAAAACTTACAATAAATTAAAACAGTTTTCTCCAAGTCATTTTAGCTATCAGAGGAACTTCCACACCATTTTGTCATGCTGAGATACATTCCTAATTAATCATTGCATGCACATACACATGCCTCTGCACTCGATCAAATGAACAGCTCCTGACAGCTAAATCCTCAGGCACCCTTTGCTCCCCAAACTTACAAGGTTTTCACAGGATGTTTAGACAGGAGGAAGGAGTGCAGGACCCCAGAATGACAGTGCTCATGACAGTCTAGGGGCTATGTGATTCTGTTTTTCAAAAGGAGGTATTTCTCATTATTCTATCCACTGCTTTGCACTACTGTTGTGACGGAAAAGGAGAAAGCCCAGGCAAAAAGAAGGAAACAAGACAGACACGGCCACAATTACAGGTAGTCAAAAAACCCAAGGGATAGCTGCATTCCATTCTTCTCCAGGGAAATGAGGCAGCAGGAAGAGTGGCTCTGCCCTTTTGGAGACTTTGAGCTGTCTGTAACTTTATAGGAGTTAGAGGAAATCTAGATGAGTAGAAGCCCTTCCAGCCTCAGTCCCAGTCAGCTGTCAGGTTGCTTGGCCAGTGGAGATTTCATTTAGATGTCGAGGATATACACTGAAAATAGATATAAATAGGCCAAGAGCTATATGTTACATCAATTTTGGGTTATATTATTTTGCAATGAATGCACAGGAAATTCTTTGGGGCCTTGAACCACAAAGTACACAGCTCTGCTCTTTAGTTGTGCAGAATCACTGGTGCAGAATCAAATGCTGGATGTCTGGGCAGTCACCTCCTCCAAAAAAGCTGGTTTTCCTGCAATGTGCAGTCTGAAATCGAGCCCTATCTGTGCCTGCAGTTCTTCCTTACATCCGCAGATTGCATCTGCACTGCAAAATGCATTCAGATCCACAGTTGCTTCTCCTAAGGATAAGCTTCTTCTCAAGGACCATGAACTCTGTGCATGTTGAAATGTTTCTGTGGCCTGATCTGTATTGTTTAGCATATGAAATATCAGCTGTACTAAAATCCAGTGGCATTAGTGGTATGATGAGCTGCTATGCCTTTTCTATTGGTTTTGTATTATTCTGTATCTGCAAATACAAAATTAATCTGCTATGCACTGTATGTGCCCTGATGACTGCAGTGTTGGCTGGTATCTTGAGTGGGGACCTGCAGGTGAGGGAGAACAGGCACATGAGAAACATCCTGGACAATACAGATGTGGGAAGCGTAGCCAGCAGTTCCAGGATAAGAATAAAGTAATGTTTAATTCTGTTTCTACACATAGCAGTGTGCAGGGACAATGGCTCCCTTCTTGTGACATATGTACCACCTACAGAAATAAACTACAGGGGAGGGGGAATGCAGGCTGGGCAAGAGATAGGAGCATTGCCAGAGTTGCAGTTCTGGTCCCTGTCATTTGGGATGCCTTCACCTGGGATGCAAGAGTGCATCCCTGCCCTTCCACCAACACTGGTACCCTTACAGCAGCTGGGTCCAAAGAGACACCTCCCCAAACTACAAGAATTTAAGCAAGACCAAGAACCAGCTTGAGCAGTAAATTTCCAAAGCTCATCAGAAGCCCATCAGTTAACACAACTTTTAATATAAACATCCCTCTGTAGAATTGAATCAAGCAAAAACATAATTTTCTCTCATTTATGACTTCTAAAAAATCATGTCAGTTTGAAAAAGCTATTTTAAGTTCTGGAAAATTAAGAACAGAATTAACCACAGAAAGTCAGTTGGGAGGCTTTGTTATGACAAAATGCTTTTGGCTAATAAAAATATTTCAGCTAGATTCTGACTCCCTCAAACATTTTGAATGTTTTACATACCATTAAAGGAAATTCTGAAGTAAAATAATAGTGAACCAAAGGTACTGAAATCAAAGTGACAATTTAGTTTTTAATGAAGTACTTTATTAAACATTTCTATATTACACAAATGGTCTGCAAAATTACCATGGGTTTGTGAACTGATTCGTGGTTGGTACAGCAGCTCTCTCCATTTAGACTGAGCTTTTTTCTTCATTTTCAGTCATTCAGTCACTGAGAGTTGAAACTACACAGAATGAACCAGGAAAGTCTGAGAACATGATTATTGGAAGATTTAAAAAATAGTTTTGGATGACCTTGTGTTTTCTTTTTTTCTTCTACTTTGTTCCACAGGAAAAGGCTTTTGTGTGAGCAACTCTCAGCTGTTCTGGTTCAGAAGAGTTTGGTGAATATTTTTTGTTTCAGTTTGCTGAGCATTAGGACTCTTGTCTTATTATTCTATTTTGAAATGAACTGAACAAGTCAAAGTGATTCTCATAACACTGAATTTGGGACTGAATTATGTGACTTGTAATAATGTCAAACTTTTCTTAAACTGAAGCTGTCTTTCACAACCATAACGGAAACAGGCAGTATCTCAAAAGGATGGCTCAACGGATCCGTATAAGGATAATTCTGATTTCACAGATAAAAATGGAAATCAGAGGCAAGAAAAACATTGGAGACATTAAAATTACCATAAATAAAAGCAAGGCTAAATTTTAAATTTTCAGCTAAACAAATATGTATATTAAGAATTGTCTTCAGTTAGAAGTGTTATACTGCAGTAGTCATCTTACTTTAAATGTAGCAAGACTGATTACAGAAGAAGGTAGAAGCTAGAATTTTAGAGTTATTTTTATATCTTATGCAAATTTACTTTTGAGCAGTTGCTGTTTGGTATCTATTTGCTTTGTTAAAAGCAAACATAAAAATAATTGAATACGTAATAATGATTCAGAAGTTGAATTAAAATAAAATCTAAATTTGCTAAAGCTAAACAGGAGGGAAAAAAAAGGCATATTAATGTGTGCACACAACGTCAAGATGGAAAGAGCCATTCTAAAATACTACATTGCCCTTATAAAGAATCTCTGAGCAAGCACACTTCACACTTCACCTGGAGGGGAAAAACCCTGAACAGAGAAATTACAACCAAAAGTGTACAATTTTAAATATACCAGGTGTGTGCTTTTGCACAAAGTGTGCAAAAATATTCTATCTGCTGGGCCTGATGCCATTATTTATTGTCTTCTAGTCCTTTCACTGAATCAGGATGACCATGGTTTTTACACACCTTCATCAAATAAATTGAACGGAAATCATCACACTAGAAGAAGGCTAACATCATTTGAATTAAGGGGCATGTTAGCAAAAAGTAGAAGAAATCATCCCCACAACACTATTCCAATTTTTTGTATTTTCCCAGATCAATATTATTAGCATATATTAATGAAGTTATTTTTTAAACAATTTTATGTCGTATTACTTTTTTCAGAAATTATTGAATGTGTCCTTGACTTGGCTTGATTTGTTTTCTTCAGTTTCTGTGGGATTTTTTGCAGGGGGTTTGTTTGTTTGTTTTAGTTGTGGTGTTTTGTTGGTTTGTTGTTTTTTGCTTTGGTTTTGGTTGGTTGGTCGGCTTTTTGAAAGTGAGCATTTTGTGGTAAAAAGAATAAATCTGATCTTGATTTTCTGCTGTCCCACTCTGCTTGATTCCCTACTGTGTTCTGTGTAACTGGAGATTTATGCCACTGAGCAGTTTGCATTTTGAAGTGGTAGGTAGGTTCTGAGCATACAGCCATGAAAAATGAGTCCAGGAAAGTGTGGTTATTGTATGCATACATTGAGAAAGCTATTTGAAAATATTTTAGAAAATCTGATATACCAAGAACAACGACTACTTTCTCCCAGTTCCCTCACATTTGTGCATCTGAAAAGCAGATTCATCTGAAAACAATGTAGAAAAATTACTTAAGTCAGTGACCAGGGATACGTGTGGCTCTCGTGCACCTGGGTACAGGTGCAGATGGGTCAGAATGCCACTTGGTAAGAGTCAAGGACAAAAAATTGTGGCAATGTTCTCGTACATTATCATGGCATAGTGACTCTAGAAGGTGTCAGAGTTGCTACTTGTAATATTTTCACAAATATCCCTCACTGCTTTTGTCCTTGCTGTTCCTTATATATGTGTCAGCTGTATAGTAAAAGCACATATTCAAATTTCATGCTAAAAACATATTCCTCATTTTTCATTAATCTCTTACTGGACTTGTAGAGTTTTTGTGAATGTGATTCTTGTCTGAAAATTTCATTCTCAGTAGAAAGCACAGCAATTTACCAAAGATAAAACATCCTAGCCCTTAGATAAACAAGTATCCTTCTGATAAAGAAGAAGCACTGTGAAGCCCACTTCTTATGCCTGTCTCTCTCTACTCACATCAAAAACAACAAATGGGAGTACTGGGTCAGAAATAAAGGTTTTATAGAAATACTACTTCAACAAGCTCTAGCCATGACAACATCTATACAGGGAAAAGAGAAATATAAGGGTTTCCTCAAACATTATTTGGCTCTTAGAAGGGTGGAAAAAGAGATAAAAAACATTTTACCAGCATCAGGGAGGGAGAGGCACAAAGCACACAATTCCGGGTATTCAGTGCTTGTAGGGAGGAACAGATGAGACCCCTTCCTGCCAGCCTGGGAGAGCAGGGATGTGTTTCTGCCATTTTATCTGAAGGGAGAGTATTTATGCTTGGTATAAACATTTGGGAGGTAGAGCTGGGATGGTTTATCTGGACAACAAGGTGACAATCACAGGATGAAGAAAAATAGCTTAACTGGAAGTAAATGAATGTCTGTAATGCAGAGTGGTTGTTAAGGGAGAGCCAGGTTATTGGGAGGTAAGAGCATGTCAGCAGAGGAAACCAGGAAGGTACTGGAGATGGTGAGAGAGAAGAGCAGTCCTGGGATGTATATTTTGGAAGCTGGAATCTGGATTTTATGACTTTTTAGAAAAACAGAGTGAATAGATGAAATAATGGAAATGAGAGTATGGAAAGAGTCTGTCAATCACATTCCATTCCAAAGACTGGTTAAATAGGCATTTACTTATACCAAATAGCAATAGATGGCTGCAGCCGACATTCAGATAACCCCCAAAGCATTTTATATCTATAGAAGTGTACAATTAAGTCTTTTTAATATGACCTTAATTTCAAATTGAGCAGATGAATTTAATAGACAGCAGCCTTTTGTTGAAGGACAAATACAGGGATACGTGTAACGCTGAATATGAAATACTCAGGAGTCTACTTCTGGCTGGTACTTAAGGCTCTGTTTTACAGTCATAGACTTTGGAGGAAATGCTGTACATAAAAAAAAAATAAAAGAGCAGAAGGTGCTTTTCCCATACAGTCTATTACTTCCTGCAATTCATGAGAACTCTTTCCTTGTGCATAAAGGTCACCTTTCATTTATGTACATATCTGTTCGGTTTGCTGAAAAGGGTATCCTGAAAACATATTAAAAATATGAAAGGAAATGTAAAATTAGGGGTAAAAGGGTGTGTCTCATGGCAGGACATCTATAAATAATGACTATTAAAGAGAGTTGGCCATTTAAACTGCTCCATACAGAAATATCCTCATAGCACTACAGATCACAGATTCCTGTTACCACACAAAACTTTAAAACCAGAGGCAAACACTTCTGACTGCTGTTTGAATGGAAAAAAAAAAAAAAAAAAAAAAAAAAAAAAAAAAAAAAAAAAAGTGAAGGTATGAAGAGAGATTTGAAATTTTGCAGAAATGTTATAACAAAGACACAACCAAAAGGTTGTCTTAGCCTAGAAAACAAGGGAGCAAAGAGACTAATTTAAAATACTGGATGCATTCAGAAGCAGGTGTTACAGTATATTTGTTCACATCCTCATGTCTTTTCTGTGTATAACTGCTTCCATTTTAGGCAGACCAAAGATCCCAAATGACCCCAGCAGGACACAGCACATGATGGGTGGGATGATGGTGGTGTCCCTGTAACCTAAGGGTATGAGATGCAAACAAACAGGGAGCAAGGGCGTGAGATGGGATCAAAATATTCTTACCTCATGCTCAGCACAGGGGATTTGAAGGGTCTGTCTGGAATGCACAGCAGTGAGAAGCCTGCACTGGCCAGCAGTGGGTACCCCACCTCTAGCAGCAGCAGCCAGCTGCAGAACCACTGCCTGCCCTTGAGGGGCCATGGGCAGCACTCTTTTTCTTTTGACTGGAAATGAATGATGTTGTTTTGATGATGCCTCTTTAGCAAATTTCCACACCTCCCCAGTCCTTGCTCTGTGAGGGAAATATGTGATAGAAAGCACTGGTTCACAGAATTCATAAGTCCTTCTACAGACAGAAACAAAGAATTATATATGCAACCATTCCTTGCAAATACTAAAAGAAACTTGAACAAAAATATGGCTTAAAACTAAACCTTCATCAGGTTGTTTCATCAGTGTTGCTAAATGCTCCAATGACTTGTGAACAAAATTATGTATCAAGCTGATGAGCATTGAGATGCTGCCACTGGAGCTGCTGGTCCTGGCTTTCTTCTCATTCACAGTGCATCCACAGATGTGCAGGTTCTGTCCTTGACTTGAGGTGTACACAAAACTAAAGTGTCCTTCAAGTCCTCTCCAGCTTGCAATCACTGTTCAAAAGACCTTGAACACTCAGAAATATTTTACACAGTAATGAACACCTTGGTGACCATCAGGAACTGGAGGAGGGCTGGGGTGATGCCAGTGAGGAACCTGGCAGAGCAGGAAGAGCTGTGAAGGAGAGCAGATGCTGCAGTTGGTCAGAAGTGGGTGGTGGGTGAGCAGATCTCCAGCACCTGCAACAGCAAAGCCACTCAGGAGTCTGTGGCATTGTGGATGTGCAAAGGAGAGACTGCCCAAGTAAAACAAGTTAGGAAAATAGTCTAAACCAGCAAGACCTGTTAAATCAAAATTAATAAAAAGGCTATATATTTTATGAAGTCCTGTGAGCATGAGACTTCTTCAGTTGCAGTGGCAGGGGGTGGACGTGGGAAAGTGTTCAGCTATTCCTACAGCCAAAGGTGCTAAGACCAGGCAGCTGAAAGGGATCTGCACAGCAGAAGGATATCGGGGTGTGTCAGCAACGGGAGCAGAAGGACAATGCAGAGCTGCAACTCCCTTCCGCCCCTGCCCCTCTGCCAGACATCCGGATTCCAGGCACAAAAGGGCAAAGCCATTTTTTTTCCCCTTGAATAGTTTTTTGGGACTCTGGGAGGCTGCCCTGGGGACTGCCAAAACCCTGCTGCTGCCCAAACAAGCTGCTAGCTCTAAGTTCAATTAATTATGCCCTTGGTGGTAACTGTAGCAGAACTGGAACCAGACGTGGTAGTAAAATATCTTGAGCCTATTTCTATTTTCCCATGTCTTTTATTTCCCTAGAACAACTGAGTTGTCACTTGCAGGTAAAGAGCCATGGCTCTGCTGTCAGGGGGATGTATTTCTAGTGTAATGATGCATGACAGACATGTAATGATGCATGACGTGCATCCTAGCTGCATTTTTGACTCCTCTTGCTTTTTCTTAATGCATTTTCAAGTAAAGATTCTGTTAAAAAAAAAAAAACCCACCAAAAAAGAACACCCCAAAACAAAACAAACAAAAAACTCCCCAAAAACAAAAACAAAACAAAAAACCAAAACAAAAACCCAACCAACAAAAACCAACTTTTTTTTCACCCTACAGTGGAATTTAAACAAACAAACAAAAAAATTCCTGTCACTCAGAGTTTCCTGTTCAGGATTCCCCAAACAAGCAAATATGCAGCACTTCTCTATGGAAACAAAAAACTCCCAAAAAACAAAAACAACAAAAACAAAACAAAAAAACCAAAACAAAAACCCAACCAACCAACCAACAAAAACCAACTTTTTTTTTTCACCCTACAGTGGAATTTAAACAAACAAAAAAATTCCTGTCACTCAGAGTTTCCTGTTCAGGATTCCCCAAACAAGCAAATATGCAGCACTTCTCTATGGCATAGGTATTTTCCAACTTCCTGGAGACTGGACAACTGCATGATATGCAAAATCTTTGCCTGGAAACCACAATATCATTATTATTAAATTAATATTATCAATAATATTAATATTTATATATAATTAAATATTATTAATATATTATAGTAGTAATTATTGCCACTCAAAATCTTGTAGAGAACATCAGGTCCTGACCTAGTAGCAGGGGAATAAAATCACAAAGCATTACCATCCATTTTTTTTTTCTTTACTTGATGAAGCATTTGGATAATAAGAACTATGCATGCCTTTCTATTTGCTCCATTTCAAATAATCATTCAGTACTGCTTTTATTTTTCAGTTCATTTGAATAAGTTTTACGAGTTGATGTTGTGATGTGAATTTTTATTGCTGTTATCACATGTCATTGTGTCTTCAGGATGCGGAATTCCGTAAGGAAAACATCTTTTGAAAGTGGGTTTTGGCTCATTAGTTGACAGGTACTTGGTACTTAGACAGGTACTTGGACTGCCATAGCCCAGGGTTTCTCCTGGGCTTTGTGTAAAGTCTACACACCCACTCCATGATCAGTCCACCTTCTCCTTGGCTGCACAGCCCTGGCTGGAGGAAGCTGCAGCATCCCCAGGAGGTGAGTGTATGCCTGTGGACACCTTGGCAAAGGGGGCACCTTGCAGAGATGCCAAGGAGCCCATTTAGTCCCCTGCTGTGAGAAAAGACAGCTTTCGCACAGTTTTCCAACATGGTAAAAAAAAAGGCACTTTGATTAACCATGACTGCACAGTTACTAGCAACAGAGAACTCCAGGATAAATGGAGAAAGTATAGGAGGAAAGCTAGAGAATAATAAATTTTAAAACCTTTTAAAAAAAACTCCCATGAGCTGGGACTAGATAGCAAGTCCCAAATTCCTCTTTAGTTATCAAGTGTTGGGTGCAGGGGGAGTTAAGAAGCTTGTCTGTCCTGCTGGAAGGAAACATTTGCTTAAGAGAAATCTATTATTTTTCATTCCCAATTGCACTGGGCTGTGGCCTGAATCCAAGTCAGGGACCAGTTCTCAGAAGGGAATTAGAAGGCAAAGCCAATAACTAAGTGCCAGATTAGTTCTGCCAGCTCTGTAAGCATGCTACCAGCTTTAGCTGGGGGAAAACTGCCAGCACAGCAGGAGGACCTTGCAGCATCCAAGCTCCAAGTGGAGGTACCAGGCCCATGGGAACCAAATACAATAAAACAAGGTGGATTATTAAACAAGGCTTAGAATTAGATTGAGCTCAATCAGATAGTTGGGACCAGAGCTGCAGTGAGAAGACAGTGGTCAAGACAGCTGTGTGCCCTCTGAAACCACTTCTGTTTGTCCCCACCATATTCACAGGATTGAAACTGATCTTACTGGCTTAAAGACCAGTAAGACCAACAAATCCAATAGAGATAAAGAGAAAAACAAGTTTCCCTAGCTCAGAATCAGGACAGTCCCTGCAATTGTCCATTTATGGGTTTTTAGTTTGTAGACTCCCATCCTAAAAAACTCTAAGGTCCCTGATTCTGATTTTGGCTTCAGGACTATTTGCTGAAAATTACAGGTCTAAATATTCTGATAATTTTGACTTGTACAAAACAAAAACAAAAACAAAAACAAAAACAAAAAAAACCCCACAGGTTTATTTTATTTTCTCCAATGGAAAATTAACTTTAGATAATAATCCTATTATTAGGGTGGGGTGTTGTTTTTTTTCTTTGTTTTAGTGCTTGGGGTTTTTTTCTATAAAACCTTGTTGCCTCTGATGGCAGATTCTGTTCCTCCAGAATTTGTTCTCACTCATAATCAAAATATCCCACATTCCATAACCATGATCAGAACAGCAAAGCTGAGCATTGGAATTTCCAACCTCTTGGTCTCATTTATCCACAGACATGAGGGAAGCCTGGAAAAAAAAAGAGATCTCAAGTTTGGCTGCTCCTCTAAAGCACTCCAACTTGCATTTCCTATCTTCACACGTGGCCAATTCCCAAATGCTCAAAGGGGTCACACAAAGGAAACTGAGTACTAAAATAAGTTTCCCGTCTAACATAGCTCTGCACCTTGTGAAAACATTCCACAGACAGCACAGGGAACAATGTCTTGGTAAATGTTTTAAAAGCATATCAACTTCCAAGGTTCACAGTGGGAAAACTGTACCTAAACCATTAATATTATTCCATGTATTGGCATGATTCACTGCTGATTTTTGTCTGCAAAAGATTTCAGGAAATTTCATGGGATTGAACATCTGTAAATTAGTTTTGAATACAAGATGTGCCTGGGTTGATCCTAGCTGAGAGGTTCTTTAGCAGTGGCCTAGACACACAGAGCCAAGAGCAGCTGGGACAGCACAGCAAGTGGGCAGGTAACCTCAAAGTACAGTTCACACCAGGGAATTTCAAAGATGGAGGCTTCTCCCCAGGAGATGAAATTTAACTCCTTTTCATGTGCAACTGCTGGTGAACAAAGAAATAAATAATGCACCCAGTTCTTCTGAGCTACCCTAGTCAGCTGTGGCCACATGTGCTCAGTGTCCTGGGAACTGCTGAGACTTGTGGAGCCCTGCAGACTGCAGAAAAGAGCAGAGATGAGCTAAAGGTCCCCAAGGAGAAATCCACCCTTGTAGTCCATCCCCTGTACTCTGTCACCATTAGCACTCTGCCTATGTTCTCCATCTGCATCTTTATCTCCACTCAACTTTCTTACTGAAATTCCCTTTCTAAATCCAAAAAATCAGTGTCCCTTGGTACCCATATGAATACCCCTCTTCAGAGGCATGGAAATTCTGCTGCCACTATCACATTGCAGCAAACTGCCTCTCTCTTCAACCCAGGATCCCCTTCAAAAAGCACTCCTGTTCACTCCGCTCTGCAAGTTTTCTTGTTACCTTTCCTTGCAGGCTTTCTGCTGCCTCAGCCAGGACCTCTTTTCTCATGACCATCTCTAAGTGCAAGATAAGAGAAAAATACATGTTTTTTCTTCATCTAAACAACAAACACAAGAAAAAAAAACTATGTCTGCTTGCCACAGGGCTATTCAGTGTTGTAACTGTCAAGCTTAAATTTAGTCTTATTTTCAATTGTAACTTGATATTCTGCCTAGTTCTCATATTCAGAAGCCAACTAGCAACCATTGAACAAAAAAAGCAATAAGCTTTACAGCTCTGGCATAAATGGCTAACATTTGGGCAGCAAAAGACCTGCTGTAGTTACAAAAATTAATTTCCTCTTTCTTCTTTTCTCTCTTGGCTTCTCTCACCACATTCTCTCTCTATATTTCCTTCTAGATCTTCCTCTTAAATCCCCTTCTTATCTTTTTAATTTTGGTTCTGGATTAATTTTTCTGAAACTAAAAAAAATAGGGACAAATATTTTCCTTTATAAAGGTCACACAATTGTTTGCACTGGACTACAACTGTAAAATAAGACAAGTTTTGTTCATCTGACACCAGCAGCAGAATGTAAGAGATATGAACACGCACAACTGGAGCCTGGGCACCTTCCCACACGGGCTGCACACACCCATCCTTGGCCACCAGCTGCCATCTGTTCCACCTTGGATACCTGCACCATTTAATGTAAGGTTTTGTGAGAACTTGAACTCCCCCAAAACACCAGGCTATAGAGCCTAATCCACAATTTATTTTTATTTTACCTATCTTTCTAGGCACTGTTTTCTTGTTCCAGACCAGTTCAGCGACATCACCTGCATCCTATTAAGGTTGTCATTTCAGCTTCTCTGTTTTCCATGTTGAATTTCCACTTAAAACCCTGTTCCTGACCTTCAAGACTTTCATAAAATTCCAGGAGAAACTGGTCCGTTTTCACAGAAATTACTTTCTTAAATCTATTTAGCAGGATGTGATGCCTGTAAACTCTCCAGAAATTCAAAGACAGGAAGAACCTAATTTTTTACAAAAGTAAGGCCTACTGGGTAGATCAAGGAATCTGTTCTTCAGTCCCTTTCCTGAGTAATGAGGTGAATATTAACAGCAGAGGCTTCAGGGACACTTTATGTTTGAATGCTGGTGGATGAATAACTCCTCTCTCTTTCTAGAGTAATGAATATTTAATTCAAAATGTAACTGCTCATACTGGGGAGACTTAATAGCTTCTACATTGACTAGTCACCTGGGACACATATATCATGGGGTTTAGTTCTTTCCCTAAACAAGGAAAATATTTTAATGTGGTAAAGCCATAAGTTCAACCTGACCCTTTACTGTCCCAAAAGAGGACTCCAAACACTAGCATAGCATTTACAAGGCTTTATGACCTCTGCAAAATGAGCAAAACAAAAACTCACAGACCATTCTGTATTCAATTAATCTTTGGTGGTTAGAAGATGATAGGAATTGCAGAAAAATAACATAAAGTTATATAAAAAATTGTTTTACAAACTCAGAATTTTACTCTTATAGCTACAAACATGTTATTAAAAATGCTGACAATTCTACCAACTCACAGCTACAACTTCATTCAGGCATTAGCAACAGCTGGAGCCAGTAAGCATTTCACAGGCCGTTTTCAGATGTGCCTCACCGGTATGGAGGGTGAAAGTGTACCACCCTACCTAGTCAGCACAGACTGCTGTCCTTGTGCATTTCTCCAAAAGCATTTGAAAGGTGCAGCTTTCATTCTGCATCAGACCAAAACCAAATGTTAAAAAAAAAAAAAATCAATCCAGGAGGTCCAGAAAAATGGGTGAGTTAAAACATGAAATGGACATAGAAAGCTATAAAAGAAATCACCAAGCAAAGCAGAGACATAAGGGCCCATCACTATTACTCTTTCTATAATTGTGATCACAATAATAAGCAATAATGAAGTACTGGAGCCATTAAATAAGTCAGGAAAATTTTTGATGTCCAGTTTTACTGACACCTAACTTCCTTGTAACTTTTCTATGCTAATGTCAAAGATGGAAAAGAAAAAAAAGTTTAGTAATTCTGAATACAGAGCTAAAATCTCTTCCCTCCAGCTAGAGAGAGAAAGTTGGGATAGGCTGATCTCTGCCCAGCTCGTGCAGTGTTAATGGTTAGGTACATGTGTGCAAATGCTTGTGCTGTCAAAACTGCCACCCCTGCTCTGCCAAACCTACCAAGAGCTCATTTACTACAAATAATGACTGCACACAGTCTGGAAGAGCATGAGCCCTTGTGCTTCACCACGCACTCTAGGCGGTTTCTGTGCATTTGAGGTATTCCAGGTTTAAAGAGGTTTAGCTGACAAGTCCAGACCAGTAGAATAACTTTTTACTGCCCGGTTTCATGTGACAATTAATCAATAGTGAATTCTGTGTGAGAAAGCAGTGATCATTTTTCTGAGATGCCTCAAAATATTGCTAATTTAAACAGTGGTAGAAGTCCAGAGAATTTTACATATTATCTGGAAGGAGAGAAAAAATTATTAAAGTGACTAGTGTGCTCATGCAATTTCAGATACATTTTAGAAAATAATTTCAAAATCTTACTCTAGCATAAAACCTAAAATCTGCAGCAGGGGGACATAGAGAAAAGGCTTAAACCCCCTCTGCATAAACAATGTCCAGCAGAAATGCACATTTACGAACTGACTTACAGGAGGTTGCACAAGGGAGCTGGAGTTCACATCTCCCAGTACATTTTTGCTCAGCTGAGCCTTTCTCACAGACATAAGCTCCACTGCAAATGGCTTTGAAGTCCTGTGCACACCTGCATAGATTACAAAGAAGGGAAGGCAGGTCCCTCCACACCCAAACTGTAAATTAACAATGCAACATGTCAAGTTAAGATATGCCCTCCGGCACCTTGTTTTAAAGTCAGACCAATGGCTGACAATCTCCTGATACACTTACTTAACCCTTTCCCTGGAATTTACACCCAGTTTTCAGTCTCCTGAAAGAAACAAATTTATAGGAGTAACTGTGTGGTGGTTTTTTTTCGTTCAAACCTGGGCCATCTGGATTAATTCAAAGCAGGAACTTAATTTTTTCGGCACAAAACAGAAGTAAGTTATCACTGTACTGATTTGACTTTTGCAGAGACTTTGGACAGCAATAGCTTTGGCTTGTGAATATGTCACAGGCGGAAGAGAACCAGGCTTTGCCTTTCCATTTCATCTGTTACTCCTGGAAGAACCCCCATCTATGGTCATGGCAATTACTGTCCTTTATTTCACCAAAACCCTTCAGGAGGTTCTGCTCTTTCACCAGAGTAACAGTAACTACAGCTTTGAAAAGTATTTTTAACTGAAGCAAGAACAAGTATAGTCACCCAAACTGTAAGACTTCCTAGTCTTACTGTACTCTTTTTCCTTACTTCCTCCATTTTGTCATGGTGGCTCGGTAATCAATCACACCCATCAGGTCCCATCACTTCAGATCTGGTTGTAGGTGACAACTAATTCCTGTCCCATCTACTACCCTTCTCCTGACCTAACCTCCTCATGACCCTATCTCATGTCACAGATCTTACAGCTGTGGGGAACAAGCATGTGGGACTAAAGGACCCGGCTGACCTCCTTGAAGCGATTTCTGCAGGGGGGAGCCCAGTGGCTGCTGTGACTCCATGCCCCAGCACTATCTTTATTTGACATGTTTGCACACAAGCAGACATACAGGAACAGGGCTGAGGGGCTGCTGGGGCTGGGCAAGAGTGCATCTCTCATCTCTTTAGCCACCAGCACAGGGCCAAGCACGTGCCCACTTACAGAAAGGAACAGGGAAAGCTGATTTTGTACAGCCATCTCCATGATGGCTCTTCCAGGAAAATCATGCAGCCCACTCTGGTCTGTGGTGCTCCCTGGTGGCACCCTGAAGGTGAGAGGCTGGAGGCATTTAGATTGGGCTGCCATTTTACAGTCTGGAGATGGTGGTCCAAACCATCATGGTCCCAGAAGTGGTTAACACCAAAGAGTGGAGCTGAGCCAGAGAGGGACCAGACTGCAGTTCATCCCCTGAAGCACCAGAAGTCAGGGATGATTTCTGCACCCAGGTGTTGGTCCTTACAGCAAGACCTAAAGTACTCCTGACCAATGATAAGGAAGATCATCCAGATAGCCAGCTGTACTACTGGAAAACTGTGCTTATCTGCCTCCTGCCAGTGGCATATGATTCTACTGCCAGGAAGAAGGCTCTTCATTTGAGACAAGTGCAAATAAAAGCCAAGAACTACAGTGTACATGGTAAAATATGCTTTTCAATTCTTAACTGAAATTTCCATATTTGGATATTCTTTGACTGTTTGGTTTTGTGGGAAAAATAAATAAAAAAATGGACTTTTTTTAGTGTTCCTTCTTCTGTCTCACACACACATCTCCTTCCTTGTCACAAGTCCACAAGAAAGGGATCCAACTATGTTTTCAGAAAATAAGAACAATCTAATAAAATTTAAAAAACTGATTTTTGGAAGTTTCTTCTCTTGGTTGAAAACAGCTGTAACTCTGATAAGAACTGTTACTTCATGTGTCTGTTTTAGGTGGTTTAGTTGAAGTATCTAACTCCAAGCACTTTGGTACATATCCTTGTCTGCATCATAAGGAAATAAATATACTAGGAGTCAAGCAGAAAAGGAAGGAAAAAAAGGACTAGGGAATGGCAACCACCAGCTGTACTAAAGAATGTTAAATGAAAAAAGAGACAGAAATAGGATCCTTTCTTCAGGTGAAAGCTGAATTGTGTCTTTCATTCGAAGATAACCAGACAACAAGAGTAAACCGTCAGATTGCTCAAAGAGTGTCTGAAATGGAATAAGGAAAAAAAAAAGAGCTAATTAATAGGAGGGATATAAAGAAGGACCACTGCAATGCAATGGTGGTGTCTTCATTTCTTTTAAGAGCTATTGAATTCCAGGATGTTTCTCCATTGAAGGAACTCTGAATTCAGGTGTAGATTTTTTTTGATTGTTTGTTCTTATATAATTATAGAGCCAAGCTAACAGGAGTAGTCAATACTGTAAGACACTCTGTTACACCCCAGAATGTTATTACTGCTGGGGAGCAGATTATGTAGGGGCAATCTGTTCAGAATTTTTTCAAAAAAGGAGTCAAGTGAACAGCTCCCTAAAGTCATGTCTAAAGTGATATTCCAGGCACTCCCTGTCTCCTATTAAAAAAAAATACCACAAAAATCCATTTCCCTTTATAAAATGTATGCAAAGAATGCAAAGGAGAACACACAACACAAACACCCCACCACCCCTAGGAAAATCGCAGATAACAAGAGACAAACAAGGTCTCACACCCAGATTGTGAGATCAAAAGGAAAAGGGCCCAGATAGGGAACTTTCGGTATCTAGTTAAAAAGTCAGCAAGCCAATAATTTGTTGCTTGTTGCCTGATAAATTTCTAAGACTAGGACAACAAAGTATCCCAAAATCGGACAGGATGAGGAATGGCATTTCAGATGGTTCCAGTGGATTGAAGCTATCACTTGTCCTTCATGGGTGTTAAGTGGATTTTTAGCATTTTTAATGAGCACACCTTAAACTCAACAACAAATTTAAAAGGGTGTGCACATTAGATCAAAAATAAAATGGAAGAGGGATGGATGGATGGATGGATGGATGGATGGATGGATGGATGGATGGAACAGAACTAATGCAATCAGCAGTGCCCAAATGCCCTTCCTGATCAAAAAACTACTTTTAGAAAACATGCCAAATAATGCCAGCACCTGACCTCAGTCACCTTATTTTCCCTGCTTTCTGCTCTACTTTCACTTTTGTCTCAAGAGCCCTCTATCATCAGCATCTTCATCAGAATCCAAACCTCTCAATTCCCTCAATGAGAGAATATAGTGCATTAGCCATAATAAGCAGAACACTGAAATGACTGCCCTGATATTGATTTTCTCATGTTAGTAACATAGAATGCAATCAACACATAAAAATGGATTACTTTCATTTCAAAGGAAAGGGCAACTAGATCTAATCTCAAAAGTGATTGAAAATAGGGAGCGTCTCGCTTATTGTAATTCACTGAATTCACACTGCTTTGCCTTAGCTGGAAGAGAAACAAAGAGACTCTGAAAGTATTAGGGAATTTGAACTATTGGGAGGAGCAGTACCTGAGCTAATCTTAAGGGCAGAGTACCTACACACTCAGTACAGAAGCACCTCATTAATTCTATAAAATATTGATACACAAACTGAGCAAAGTGTAATTACTTTTCCTTGAAGGCCATTGCAAGTAAAGGCTAGGAGTTCCCACTGCCAGGAGTTCCCTTCAAGTATGTAATGAATCTAATTGACCTGTTATCTCAGAGGTACAAAACCAATACATTTCTATAAAACCACAGTTCAGAGGAAAAGACTGACTGCTTGGGCTCTACCAGGCTCCTCACATCCACTCTTCCACTTTCACTCCTCAGCCAAATTGCCACCCCTTCTCATAATTCCACATATAAACTTCAGTGTTTTAAAAACTCTTCCTATTACACAGACACTGAGAAACCAATTGGCAGATGCCCTCCTTGACCTACAAACATCTCTATACTGTGTTTTAGTCACTGGTCAAATCTCATTCAGCTGCCTCCAGAAAACTAATTTCTGCCACCATTCTGACACTCAGTAGTGGGTACCCACATCCCTTGCTTCATATTTGAACAGAATTACTCCTGATCTTCTTGTTCTTCTCTGAGCCTGTCTGACCATGTAGCCAGGGGCTGCTGTAGAGTTAATATTACAGGGCTTGGTAACACTCATCAATACTGCAGAGGTGGCAAAGGTCAGGACTTACTGGGCCAAGGACTGTACAAACAGTTAAGAACAGTGCCTGCCTGCAAAGCCTGCAATTGAAACATGGTGCAAGCAAAGGTAGAGCCCCCATTTCCCTTTGATAGGTGGAGGGGATGCCACCTCCCTCTGACCACCCCCTTCCCTTCCATCCAGCACTGATGATGAGGTTCTGCTCCATGGGGCTTTCCTGCAAGAACCTCCATCTCCTCTGGCAAGGAGAAATCCCACATTCCTTGGGGATCTCCTTTGACACACTGTGAATTTCTTTCTGCACAGCTTCCATACTTAGGAAGGACTGATCCCTGCCCACATCACACACACAGAGTTGCCCCCTCCTAGCAGCCCATGCACTCATACACACACAGACACACAGGTCATTCTGCCTAGCCCTAGGAAAACTCAGGACTGCACACTTTGCCCTTGGGCAACAAAATTTCCTCACACACTGCACTCTAGCCTGAAACTACATCTGCACCCAGATCCCACAGCACCTGCTTCTCAAGGGCATCCACAGCAGCTTTTTCTCTCACTGCAATATGATCTGATTCACACTCAGATTTGTGTGACATGACACACAACCTTGAATTCACCCATGTTATATTTAACACTGGAAACAGTCCAGTGTCCTCAGGCCCACGTGTAGGATGCAGCAGTGAGCTTCCCTCTGTTGGTTGTGGTGATGGCATCACACTACTTGAGGTCACCACCAAAATTTGGTCTTACAAGTGACTCCCTCTTCAAGGCAGAATCAACTCTTTATGTCTATCAGCATCTCACCTAACTGGCTGCTGCTATAATGGCAGACAGCCTTTAAATGGGTCCAGTAAATTCAAGAAAAAAAGAAAGTATGGAAAGAAAACCAGAAGAGCATTTACCTCTGGGTGCTTGGTGGTACTCCTGAGTCATGAGAGCATGCTCACATCAGTTGCTCTGAAAACAAGAGAAAGTAAACATTAAATTGACAAATAATTAAGGTTAGCCAAGCATAACTTTAGAATTTATTTCCAGAGGATAAAACTCTGACTGCTGGCAAGCTGAGATGCCCTTAAGGATAAAAAACTACATTAATTCAACCCTGAGACTGCTATAACCCTTTCTCTGGGATTTCCCAGTTGGAAATATGTGTGAATGAGCTCTATAGACCACGTGTTACAAACTCAACATTTCAGGAAGCATTCAGACTGACTGCACATTCTCTGCACAAAAGATCTGTGGATGTTCAATAGATCTGGAAGCTCTGGGACATGCTTTGCTTAGCGTGCCTGCTCAATTCTGTTGAATAACATGAAAGAGCAGGGCAAATCTAGAATCCAGAACACTTCAGAGCTATTATACTAGAGACTCACACAAGCAGAACAACGCTGTCTGAAATCCACAGGACTTTCAGGCTGGCTATGCACATACTGGGTAGCTAATCTCTGCATGTGCTGTAGAAACAGTGCAGGCTTCCAGATTTATGGCAGCTCAAGCAAGGATCAGTCACTGAGCAGGGCTTTCCACTGGCTGGAAACCCTGGGCCAGTGTAAAAACCCTGAGGCTCTGTCTAGGAGCATGTCTGCAAGGAAAATGGGGTGTTCTCATGGGCACTCAGATCTGTGGGGGTTCTGTGCTAGCCCCATGGCAACAACAAGTGCTTGCTCCTGTCCACTTTGCCTTTGACATACAGATGCTTTCTTCTTCAGCCAGCCTGTGCCTGCTGTCAGTATCCAGAAGGCTGTGCTTGTTTGTACTAGCCCAGATGAGGAGCCCATGCAATGCTAATTATATGCTGTACGTACCTGCTAAGCCATTTTACACAGTTGTGTGCCTTTATAATTTAAAGGGACAAGTGCAGTGAGGTACATGTAAATGAGGTCTGGCTTAGTGTCACAGGACATCTACAAAAGACACAAAGCAGTCAAATAAACCAGGGAGCCCTTTTCTTCTCTGCATTACTGCAGAGGAGGCAGGCAAAGCGGAGGCTGACAGGAAACAGGGGTTTGTTAGCACAGCCAGAGGCACTGCCCTAAAGGAGAGTGTACCTGCCTGGAACAGGGTGCAGCAGAAACCTCTCCCCACCAAACCCCAGCCAGCAGTTTGGGATTAGCACTGAAGGGAATGCCAGCAGCAGTCCTGGAGGGAGGGAAAGGCTGCACACAATCTCAAGCTCTCCCATCCCAAACCCCTAGGGCCAGCTTCCCACCCAGCATCACTGCCTGCTACTCAGAGGATAAACCCAAGAAGAAACATGCATAAAGGGAAAACCAAGAAAAGGAGGAAAATGGCTAGGGAAGTAAAGTTCATTGTGCCTATGGCCAAGTTCCCAGAGCTATGCAGTTTCCTAGGAGGTAAATTGTGATACCACAGCTTCAATCCATGAACAAATAAAGTAGTATTATTTTGCTCACTGCAGTGCAACTTCAGTTATGATGCTTAATGAAGGCAAAAGCCTGGCACACCAACCTCATGTCACAAAACATTGATGATGGAGACAATGAAGGACTTTTTCCAAAAGCCTGGTATTCTTGTGTGTCCTCTCTTCCAGATTCTTCCATCTTTCTACATTAATATTAGTCATATCTGAAAACCAACACCAGAAACTGAAGCAGAAATTACATTTCTTCTCTCATAGTTTGGATGCTGATCTGAGGGGGTGGACAGGCTGACGCAACTTAACAGAGGCCTGAGATTTTTAACTCTACTGACTTTCACGAAGATATTCCTGATTTGCACATACAATGTTCTTGGTCACTTCTTGGCAAAGTTTTGCTTTTACAGACATCACTTTGCCAGCATTGGTGATGCTGAGGACAGAGCAAATTACTGGTTCCCCCTTCAGATTGTTATTCCGGATCATCAGCCAAAAGTAATTTTGGGGAAAGATAAAATTTCAGCTTCTTTACTATAAATCTGAATGGATTTATGCAAAATTAAGAGGTCTCTAAATTCCAGAAAGTGAAATGCCAGATTGAGGAGTCAACTCACCACTTGTTACCACTGCAGGCAGGCATGGAAAGGAGGTGTTCACAAACCAGATATAGCTATGGAAAGACCCACACTTCTCCCAGTGTTTTGCTAGATGAGCAAATCCTAAATTAAGTGCCATTCACTGGAGAAGCCACCCTTCTCTTCCCTCCCCCTGCTTTCCTTCAGGCCAGAGATACCTCCAGGGATTAGATCATCCCTTGGTGTCAGGATTTGTGCTGTGCTCGTTGCCAGCCATGGGTGGATGTGTTATTAGTCAGATTTACATGTCTAAAACATCGTTTGTGCAACCACCCCAGGGCATGGCTATGAATGCATTCAGGATGAAAATCGGAAAAAGAAGTTCAATAAGCAGAAAAATAGTGTCTGAGTTGATGCTCCCCTACAAGCAAGTAAAATCTACTCACAGCAAGTTAGCTAATGTGATTTACTATCAGATTTACTACAGAATGTGTTTGCTATTGAATGCTTCTTTAGTTGCTTCATGTTGCTCTACTAGATGCAGTATGCACTTGGTATTTGTCTCTAAAAAGCAAAAAAGGAAGCTGAGGAGACCCAAACAAGTGGCACATCTCTAGGGCTCCCAAAACAGGCATTAAATCAAGGGGACTCTGTAGGCTATGACCATACAGAAGTTATTTTATCTAACTAACCTGGGGCTTGCAGGCTGCCACTCTGTGTTCAAAGCACATCTCTGCACTAGGATGCTGCTGTCCTCACAGAGCAGTAAAATCACAAGGAACTCCAGACAGCAATGGTAAAATATGAACCAAACCTCTGAGAAGTGTAACACGTTACAATCAGCTGGTATGGTATAAACCTGTTTTAAACATTTTCATGACAAAAAAAAAAAAAAAAAAAAAAAAAAAAGGACTCTATTTTAAAGAATTTTACTCACACTTGTAATTTCCAACAAAAAATTAATGGCCACAGCCCAACACTTTGGGAAAACCAGGCATGGGAGCATAGGATTAGTGGAAAGCAATTTCAAGTCATATCAATAACACACTACCAGAAGAGCAGGAGTAAAACAGGCAAGTTGAAATAGTGTCCAAAATCTCCTCATGGAGTGCCCATCCTCCTTATGGGCTGCCTCTACATCAGCTGTCACAGGAGGAGCTGTGCTTTCCTCCTCCTATAGCACTGGGGAGGAATAGGAAGCCAGGGCTGCATCTCTCAAGGGAAGAAAGAGAAATGTGGAACCCACAAATAAGTACAGAACCAAGAAACTTTTGCATGGCTTTTGAGGCATTGGGCTGGTAATGTCCATTCAGATATCTGGCTGCCATTTGCACACATTTGCATCTCCTCAATCTCTGTGCACTCTGCAGCCCAGGCCACTGCAGGAAACGGGAGTGATGAGAGGCTCAGACACTGCCTGTGCAAACACACCATCCCCATCCCTTAATCCTACACCTGGTGCACCCAGCTTACCTGATTACATCACTACTGTTCACACTAAGTGTTCATTGTGAAACTCTCTCAAGACAGGAAAAACTAGATAACAGGGGAAGAGCTTCTCTGTGGAGATTGCCACAGATGATGCCTGTTCTCATTGTTCAAGAAATCAGCATGGCATCCAAAATGAAAATTTTCCCTGAGATGTCCTAAGCATGCCATAATTTTTCACAGATAAGCTGTGCAAGGAATAGTAAAACCAGACTTTATTTCAGTTTGTGTACAAAATGTACACAAATAATCCAAAGCAGGACACAGAGCAGCATGCTCCACCACCTCTAGGAATCAAAAGTAAAAAGAGACAGATTTTTAAAAACTGTTTTGGAACAAATTTATTGTGTAAGAAAAAAAAAAATTTAAAGCAATTCACAGGAGTGGTAGGCATACCTGCTAAATTATTCAGATACAATCAACAACCCCAAAGATAAATTCATGTTAAAATTCCTCCAGTTGCTACTAGAAAAATAAACTGACTCGGCCCACACTTTATGCCTTAACAACTCTAATCATAACTGGGGGCTATCCCCTTAGGTCATTTCTGTCCTAGACATCAGCCATTATCCTTCAACACAGCAGCAGAGTTCCAGCCTTGATTCCTCTCTTCTTTTTTTCATCCATCAGAATATCCTCCCCTCCTTCCACCCCGAACTGCATTGGCAGGTGTAGAGCAGAGGGTGGTAACTTGCCTTCCCACCTGCAGAGAGAGAATATTAATCCCTTCCTCTTCCCTGGAAATGTGGGAGCTCTACCATGCTGCAAGTAAAATCTGAGTTTATTTTTAAAATAGTACTGTCTTGATTTTTGGTGTTCCAGGTTTAGGAAAGGCCTTGATTTGATTATGTCTCATGCTGTGTTCCTTAATGACCTCAAATTATGAAACTGTCATCCAGAAAAAGCACAGTGGTTGGTATCACTGTGTAGAATAATCTGCTCCAAAATGTTCTTAGATCTACATCCACACGCATCCCTAAGACTAATTAATTAATTTATTAGACTAAATAAAAACTTTCTGGTAGCAAATATGTTGCTTATTGAATAAAAATAAACTACTGAAAATAAAGCCATAACTTTGCATTTTGCTAATATTTTAATAGCCTACATCTAATACTAACAACAGAATTATCTGCCTAAAAATTTTCCTGTAAAGAACACTAAGATATTTTATTTACCTGGTTTCTGTTGGTTTAAAATAACAAAACAATTTATAAAGTCCCTTTATGGACTCAATGTATGGGCCATATATTACAGTTTTTTCCCTGGTTTAGTAGTGTAAAATTTCTAGATTTACACAGCTAAACTAATGACAATGTATAATTCAGGACTCTGTCTACAGATGATTGGCAATTCTAAACTGTAATTTGCCTCACCAGTTCAATGCAATAACTTGTATACAGCATCTGCATACAGGCTGCGACTTGTAAACTTGCACAGAGCAGATGATGGCCATTTTATTAAATCACTAAGAATTGACAGTGTGTGGTGGAGACATTTGATGTGATTTGTACTAAGTATCATTCTTGATAGGAGACAGTATTTTTATTAAGTAGAATATTTTTCTTGTATCTATGTAAAGTACTAATGCAAAACATAACAAACCAACAAAGCTATGCCAGCAGAAGGGATACTGTTGAAACACATTTCTAATTCCTTGAAGAGTCATGTTTTATTGTTATTTAAGAGGATGTATTGGTAGAATTAGAACTGTTTTGAAACCACACCTAGCAACAGTGCAAGGAATTCATTTGTTGAGCAAAAACTTTACTTACAATCTGTGCACAATTCCTCTAAATTGTCAGTATTAAAAAGTTTTGCAGTAAAATGTAACTGAGTTTACTACTTAGATAGCTGAAGTTTGCTGCTCTTTATCCTTAGTTACTGCACTGACCTCAGGCAGCCCCAGAAAAATGTCAATGGAGAATTGCAGCCAACAAACCACTAAAGCTCCATCCTGTCCTGTGAATGTCCCTTTGATTTCAGCAGTGTGGGACCCATCTGAAAAGCTTTGATGAGAAATGGTCATGTGCACTTCCACTCTAGGATTCTTCTTTTAATTATGCCATCCTCAAAAATTGTTAGTGCCAACAGAAGTGTACACTGGCCTAGGGTTTCCTCCAAGCTTCTTTTATCCAACAAAGCTAAGGAAAGCCTTCTGCTCTGTTTCATGTGCTTTCCATTCAGAAAGTTTAACCTATAAAGCATATCTTCCACTGTGGGATCCTAATGCTTTAAAAATTATAAACTGCAAACTTCACCTAACAGAAGAGCTGCCATTGTCTTTAATAGGAGCAAGACTGGCACTTCATTAATGCAGTGCAGATGGCTTTTAGTATCTTTCCAGGATAAAAGAGAGCTCTATCAGCACATATGGGACATTATTGTCAGTTGTGTGTGAAGAGGCAAGTGGGTCTGTCCTTTGATGATTTATGATCCAGAGGGATTTCAGAAACTTGTTAAGGATTTCATTTCCTTAACAAGTACTGAGCCACCTCTTTGATATGTTTTCTCCTACTAATGACAGGTCTCCCATGAAGCTCATCATACTCCAGCAATGTTTCTCAAATTGTGGATTGCAACTCCCTTTGAAGACCTGAAAGCATTCAAAAGAGGCCATGTAACATGAGCAAAGGGAGAGTTAGTCAGCTCAGTTCTTCCAGGTGAAATGTTGTGTTTACCTGGCTGCCAGCATTCACACCAGCCCAGCAACTATGATTTTCTTCTCATTGCTTATAATTGGCTGACATTAGTTTGGTCCCTTCAGCACATGGGCACAATTGTTTACACTTGCAAGCAGTAATTACCAGCAATTCTCATTGCCACATCTTAAAAGGACTGACCTGCTGTCAGTTCATGCACTTTTACAAAAGATGGAAAAAACAGAGAAGGTTGTATTTTCAGAAATTCTTGTCAAGTAATGCTCACAGAACAACAGACAACAAACAGATTCCTAATTTATACAGAGGTTAATAAGTGGGCTTGAAACTGGAACAGAGAGTGAAGAGGCAGAGCATTTAGCTGGCCTCTACACCTCAGAAAAACTTACTTTTAGGAGAAAATTGCACTGTATGAGATAGGAAGGCTGAAAACTGATTTAAAAAAGAGAGTGAAAATGGAGAATCAAAGAACAGTCATCAAAATCAAGATGTTGAGAACAAAATTAGTCATGAACCTAAAGAACACAAAAAGAAGAAAAACATAATTGCCTAATCATCAGCACCAAGAGCTGGATAACAGATGAGGGACTGGAGTTACACAACTACAAGCAATGTGTTACAGAACCCAGCATGATAAGTATGTTAAAGCAAATTGCCAGGATCTGCATAGACAGAGGGAACAGGAGAGATGGTCTTGCACGTCATGTAAGGTGCATCACTGCAGGCGTGCAGCTCAAAACCCTCACAACTGAAAAGCTTGGCAAAGAACTGCCCATTCAGTTTGTGTGCTCAGCCCAGCCACCGCTGCATTCTCTCTGCAACCACGATGATCTCTTTGCAGACCTGTTAAAGGTGTGCCCTCCTACAGCTACTCTCCAAGTTGCTGGAACAGGGAAGAAAATTATTTTGAAAGGCCATGAATGAATACTGTCACTTATGAAGTTCAAGATAAGTGAAGAGGTGGTCATTTTGCAGACTTTGCAAATCAGATTACTAGATCCATAATGAGCTATCTGTGGTGCCAGAGTAGAAGAACACATTCGAACTCGCATCTTCTAGCTGAATGAAGTAGGCTGGATGTCTTCTGTTGCCACTAAACAAATGCAAAAGTATAGGCAATTTCCTAATTTGAAAATTAAATAAATCTATACTAGAACTGGATTGAAGAGAGTTTGATGACAAAACTGTATTTTTGGCACAATGGATTATATCCCACTAGTTGCATTTAAAGACTATGAAGTCCAAAGCAGTAATCTATTCAGCTTGTGATACAAAAGGACAAATGTGTAAATGTTTCTATGAAATTCTTGAGAGGCTGTAGTAATGTTCAATAAGCCACAGTTTCAGAGTGCTAAGGGCAACTATTCTTTCCTTCCATAGGAAGGAAATATGAGGGCAGTATTACATTAACTGCTATGAAAGGAAAAGGAAGCTGATAATAATTATTACCAACTAGAAGACAGGGACTAATAGAGAAATAAAAGCACAATGACCAAAAAGTAGCATGTTGTGAAGAAGAAAGATCTTCTATAGTGGATAGATTCTAGTGTCTCTATAAAATATTGTGAGATGAGAATGGTAAATTATCAGAAGCAGTATACAAAAGGAAGAAGTGTTAACTAAATCTTTCTATTCTGTGCTGGGAAACATCCCAGTTGGTACAGAGTCATATAAGGTAGTGACGGATGGTGAAGCTTTCAAGCTCTATCAGTCCCCCTGTTTGGCAAAACAACAGAATTCAAGGGCCAAACTTTCATTCATATCTCAAAATCTTGTTAATGAATTCAAAGATTCCAAGGTTATGTATCTGTTGGGATCATCTACCCTGCCCCCCTACACAGCATAGTCCATAGGATTTACATGAATCCCATCTTAAGCTACAGAACATCTACAAGGAATACGCCTACTTGTAAGAGCAGAACTATGAAACTGAGATGCCTGTTCGTGTCAACACTTGTTTTAATTCAGCTTCTGGCCATCAGAACACTGGACACTAGTTGTTGTTAAACCACTGCTAAGCATGTTGTTAAACCACTGCAGCACAGTGTCTGCATGAGAAAACAGAAGTTCTGGCCATCAGAACACTGGACACTAGTTGTTGTTAAACCACTGCTAAGCATGAGACTAACAGCAGTGTCTGCATGAGAAAACAGAAAATGGACACAAGCACATATTTATTCACACTATGTCATGGGTCAGTTCCACAGCACATTTTGGGAATATGTGAACCAGCCGTCTGTCAGCCAATGCCTTAGCATGGTTTGAGGGGTGTGTTGGTGCAAGTTGTTCAAGTATGGGTGAGGCCACTTTGTGCAAGGGAATCCAGGTGTATGGAGGCAAGTTGTGCTATTTCAACTGTCAAGAAAGACAGAGAACTGAACCTGGTCCACTTTACTGATTAGCATAGACATAGATTTTATAAACTTTTCTAATCAATTTCCTCGTATTTTTAAGTTCAAGTGTCACAGAAGTTTGTTTTTCAGTGACCCACACCACCAACTCATGCTCAGACAGTTATTCACCCTGTTTACCATGTTCCTCTGAACATCATGATTCCCCAGCCCAGATTTGTCCATGCCATCTGTATGACCTAAGATTTTTGTTCTCTCTCCAATGACTGTATATTCAACCTTGTTAAAACAAGCAATCAAAGGTCACTTGAATTATAATACTACTGCTTTGACATTTGTTAGTTTCTTCGCCATTAACGTCCTCTGAAAGCTCCATTTGCACTAGTTCTGTGTGCCATCAGAACAATTTCTCAAAAAAACTTTGGTATAACAAATCTGTTTAAGGAAGAGGAACTTTCACACTAAATAAGAGATTGTGCAAGTTTGCACCTGTGCAGTCATTGCAAAGTCAGCTGAACAAGACCCCAAGCACCTTAATCTGCTCCACTAGTACTGCTTTCAGGAAGGGGCTGGACTACATGAACCACAGAGGTACCTTCCAACCCAAATGATTCCATTATGATTCTACATTTGCACTCCAAGGCCTGTCAGCTGGCCAGCTTTCAATCAGTCTAACCCATGCCATGTTAATTTTATATCGCTTGGCATTCTTAACTGCTGTCTCATGTGATGTTAGATCAAATTTGGTCATTTCCATCACATTTATCAAACTAATTCACCTTTTCATAAAAAAGGTGGCAAGTAAGATTTCCAGTATCAATTTATTTCCCATACAGTAATGATGACTAGCATTACTTGTATTTTCTCCTTTATTTTTCTTTAATTTAGCCCTAATGAGCTAGCCGTTCTTTTGCCCACGATTTGCAATAGGCCCTATTCTATCTACCAAAAATTATTCTGCACTCCCAGCTCTTCCGGAGCTTCAGGAATCCCTGAACACGCGAGCAATTAGCCACTCTTCAGAAGGACTCCGCGGAGCAGCTTGGACGCAGTTAGGCGGGTGGCTTGTTTTTAATGTTTAACTTCTCCCCCAGTGGCTGAGAGCACAGAACGGCCTCCCCGCAGCCCTGAAAGCTGCCAAGCGAGGCGAGGCGCTCCGGGAGCCCTGCGAGCGGGGCTGGGCCCGGCCGGGCGGGGCCGGCGCTGCTGCCGCGGGCGGGGGCCAGGCCGGGGCCGGGGTTGGCGGGACCCGCCCGGCGCGGAGGCACCGCCCGCGCCCTCCTCCTGCCCGGGAACAGCCCGGGAACAGCCCGGCCCCGGGGCGCTTTGTCCCCGTGCCTGTCCCCGTCCTTGTGCCGCCCTGCCCCGCCCTGCCTCCCCCGGGCGGCCCGGCCTGGCTCGGCCCGGCCTCCCCCGCCCCGCGGCGGCGGGCGCAGCCCGGCTGCTCTCCTGAGGGCCTTCCGCGGGGAAAGCGGCGTGACTGGGACACTTCCTGCCCTTTCTCTGGCTAAAACCCTTGTCAGTGAATAGTATGCGATTCAGAACGGCTTAGCACGACGTGGTGTTAACATGCATATCAAAAAGTTCCATTTGTCATGCATAGCCCAAATCTTATCTGTTTTGCTGCCCGATGCAATGCAAATGAATTCCGAGAATTCTGACTTTTTTTTCTTGCCTACTCTTTTTCAGTCAACGAGACACTGCCTTTTCTTCACTGTCTCCACACACTTCCACACATACTTATATTTGTCAGTACCTATGGCAAATCCGACGTCCCTCTTTCCACCTACACCATCTGCCAGTATAGGCAGCGGACTGACATTCCCAAAACATCACTGAAAAAGGACAACTGATATTTCTGCCTTTAGCATTGCAGTAAATAGAAGATAAATCTTTTTAGCATTTTTTCCCCCTGCCAAATGCCAGTTAGTTTTGAAAGAAAGCTTACTAGCCAGCACTGCATTTTGGTAACTGACCTTAAAAATCGAAATCATCATGCCAATTTCAAGCTTGTGAGAAAACTTGTAACTATGTCTCACTACCAGTTGCAAAATCGACTTTAAATTTTTCACCGTCAATCCTATGGGCTTTCCTGCGGCAAAGAGTTCTGCCTTTTGGTCTCCAGACAACCAGTGTGTTTTGAATTCCAGTTATTGCACAAAAAAAATAAACTGGTTTTGTATATCAGTACTCAGCATCTGTCACTTCCTGGAAGAGAAAATCTACTCAAACCGATCTTTCCCATCTGATTTTTAGTTGGTATTTGGAGTACAAGGCCATCCTCCAGAGCACTGCTTTTAGGCTCTCCTGATCATGACAGATGTTAGGGAGGAAGCCATGGGGAGTTTTCTCTCTCCTGCTCTACATACCACCAGAAGTTAGGTGTCCTTAATACCAAGTTCCTTTTGCCTGAGATGTCTTTCACAAACAGTACTTAAAGACATATGATGAATCCATAGAGGCTACGCATCATTCACAGCCCCTGCAGCCATGGCTCACTCAATAAATCATTGCTTTTGGCGCTGGGACATCAATCCTCCCCTCCCTAAGAGACAGTGAGACAGACGCCCTACCCTAATAGCCTATCTCCCATCTCATTAGGTTTCTTTGCCACACCAGAAATCTTTGGGTTGAAATGTAGCCCTTTTGTTTGTGAGGGTTGATTCAGGATTGCCTTCAGAAGCAGAAATGCTGAAGTTTCATGAGAAATCTTGTATTTATGATATTGTGTGGAGCAATATTGACTGGCTAACAATAGCTCTGCTTCTGCCAAATAAAGGTATGTGGGACAACCAAGAGATTACAGGATGGACGTGGTAATCAACCAACTTCAAGTGAGTAAGTGGCCATATGTACTTATTATGCACAGCCCTATCCTGCAAGAACTTCGACATAACCAGAAGAGTCCATCAGGTCCTGCTGAAATCAGATTATGTCAATAGTAATAATGGTGATATAAATATGGAACAAAAAGGAAGACACAAACCCTGCCCAAAGGCTTACAAAGGAACAATCCAGGCATGGGGATCTGCTTAGATTGAGCACAGGAAGGCATCAAAGATAGAGATGGATCTCCAGAGAGAGGAGAGAGCTAGATGGTCCTGTTTCAGATGGGATCTGTGAGAACTTCTAGAATTCCCTCCACTTTCAGACACATGCTTTGTGGCTTAGGCAAAACGCTGAGGAATAAATACGTAATGTCTAGGCTTCATTCTCACCCTTTGGCATGGAGGCACCCAGTGTGTTTTACAAGTTCTTTGTTTGCCCCATAAGGAGATTGAGATGTTTGTGCAGCACAGGTGCAAAGATGCTGAACATGACCTAGGAAATGCCAGGAGAGAGATGAGTAGTAAGTTAGACTTCTAAAGCTCTGATGCCTGAGTCCAGGCTGCAGATTCCTTCTTCCAATCAGAGGCAAGTAAATCAGGTCAGTGACTGTACATGGAAAGAGGAGGAGGAGGTAGTGGCAGGGATGACACCCAGAAGTCCAGTGGCAAGAGAACTCACCCTGGAGGTGGAAGATTCAGGTTTGGATACCTTCTCTTCTGCCTGACTTAGAGCAGGGATTTAACTTTAGGTCTTCTTTCTCCTAAACGAGAAAGCCACGCAGGCTGTCAGTATCAATGGCACTGCTTTGCACAGAATTTTTAAACACTTCTTTGGCCAGAGAGGAAAAAGCCATACTGTCTCATCCTGGTGTGAGATCATGCCCAGAAAGCACCAATCTGGGATGAACAGTCCAGCCCTCATCTAGTGAACGATTAAGTACTTTATAGAAACTGGAGAGCTGAGTCCCACTACAGAATATCCTCTTCTCTATTGAATTGTGCACTTCTTACAAGAGAACTGGGTTTAAACCCAGAGGAATCAGGATTTGAATTTCTAGCATCTCTGTGTGAGGTTTGGAGGTTTTGGTTTTGTTTGTTTGGGTATTTTTTAGTTTTCTCATGTTTTGGGACAGGTGCAATGCAGAAGATGTGGTCTCAGATTGCATGGCAAGGTGGAGACCTTGGAGCTGTGAATGCACTCAGTAAGCAGGTATTAGCAGCTCAGAGACATTTAGGAGGAAGGATTGTATGCATGCTGACAGCAAAAATGTCGGTGCATTATAGCCTTTACTTTTGTCATCATCGATGCCAAAGGGCATCAAGTGCCTCTCAAGCTAAGCAGACCTCGTGCAGGGGTTTCTGATGATTTCAGAAATATGCCAGGTCAGGTTAGCCAGATACCAGCCTGAATATCAGTCTAGCCCTTAGTCTCTGGAGTTCAACTCCACTGTGGTACAGCAGTATCACAAAGACAAGGCTCCAGGCCATATCCACCTCCTAGCCATCTGACTTGCCTGCAGAAGCACCTTCAGGGCATGTTCTAGGGCAGCCCAGCTGGTACTCACAGGGATGAACTTGAGTGCACCCAAATGCATTGAAGTGCACTCAAGGGCACACTTATTCCCATGCAGTGCATGGCCCTGTGTCTCTGTGAAGCCTCTGCCTGGCCTGTTTGCCTGTGACCTTTATCAGGTGGACAAGAACACCTGGAGTGAGACAGCAATGTCTCTTGCCACAGGTGCAGATGGGACTTGCGAGCTGAGTTTATGTCAGCTACTAGCAAGAGAACTCAGATGCTGTGCTGTCAGAGGACCACTGCTCCAGCCCACCCTGGAGCCCTTGGCCTGGGGATGGAGTACTCACAGCCCCACTGCCCCTGCTCCACTTGCAGTAGCTGTGATCATCCTCCTACCAGCAGCCCCGTGAGGATGAACACAGTCATGTGGGGCCACCGTGGCCACCAAAACGGGGTATAGGCAGGAAAGCTGATCTGACAAAGCAAAAGTGGAAAAGTAGAAGCTCTTTCTTGAAAACGCTTCTGAGAAGTACAGAATGGAGAATAGGGAGGAAGAAATAAACAATCACATAATTGCCAAATCCTAGCATAGCACAGCCACGGGTCAAGTATCAAAGAATCATAGGATTGCAAAGCAAAATGACATTTTTGTTCTCTGTATTTTTTCATCTGATTTTTTGAGTCCCTAGGGTTCATATGCAATCTTTTCCCTCATTAGAAGAATCAGGAGAAGATTTTGCCTTTGTCACTTATCTCCAGAAAACCAAACAGAACAAGGATGCCAATTGACTGCTGAATTTTAGCTAAGAAAATTAAAATTCAAATGTATAGAATGGATAATCAGTGATATGGCTGATATGGTGCCTTCCACAATCTGTTCTCCTCCTGTGAAACATAAGGTGATTCATATTTCTGTCAACTGCATGTCTGAAAGGAATGGGAAAAGAAACAATTGAGTATTTGTAAATATTGCATTACTTTTTTTTATCTAGCAGGGTGCTAGTAAGATAAATATATTTGAAACAATCACCAAGTTTTTTGTCAATGTGTAGGGCACAGAGATGAGGGTGTTGTGGGAAAATGCAATTGACATTCATCTTGTCTTCTTCAGCAAGGTCTGCCACATCCGTGCTGTTTTCATGTCCCTACATGTTGAAGTGCTGTGCTCCTGTTTGGGAGAAGGCCCCACAAATCATATAGCTGAAGCACAGATCTGAGAATTTTTATGAATGTGGCAATCTAAATGCAATTGACAGCTAACAGGAAGCAAAAGAAAGACAGTTTTGTGTCTGTATTTGCAGTGTGGTGAACAGGTGAGTTTAATATCAGGCCTCAAATTTATCCAGGTAATAAATCACACCAAAATAAATCAAAGTCTTACTGAGTTGGAAACAGCCTTTTTTCTAACTCATTCTCTAACTTCTTCTTCAACATGGAGTCTTTGTTTCTGTTATGAAACTTCATATTTCTCTACTTACTTTATCAATTTGCCAATCAAGTTTCACAGTATAGTACCATCAGAAATTTAATCCAGTTTTAAAAAAAATCAAAAAAGATACGGTTTTAAGAATTAGTTACTGAAATGTCAGCTCAAGTTCCTGCCATTTCAGCCAAGATTCAGATCCAAACCCTTCTTTCTTTTTGTGTAGTATCCAATAGAGACATACTACAGTATACCTTCTCTATCTACAGGTGAAATGCTTTGACTTCCTAAACAAAAAGATTGTGTAGGAAAATATTTTGGTACCTTAAAATTACTGAAATAAACAGCTTCTCAAAGAGGCAGAAATTTTACTTTATTGTACTGCTGCAAGTCTTCTGCAGCATGAATGCCAGGCAATCTTCCCCCACAGAGAACTGAAAAGAGAGAGAACTGAAAAGAGAGATTTATGGATAAAGCACATAAAACCTTTATGCACTGCAGTAAAGCTGAGGACATGTTGCTGGCAGCGTGGCTTTGCATGCTTGTGTGCATTTGCAGGGAAATGGAGATCCTTGTATGGGGAGTCAGCGAGGAGCCACACACCAGCAGGACACCTCCCATCAGGAATGCTGCCACCTCTGTGCCCGTGTCACCGAGCAGCTCCCGCAGTCCCACACCTGCAGGGAGCACAAGGCTGATCCCAACAGCCACTGACCTCAGTGATCCACCAGTGCACACAGTGCCCCTTTCCTTCACGGCCCTTTGAGCCGTCAGGGACTTCAACATCTGAAATTGTTATGCATCTCTAGTGCCAGTTTCTTACAGCATCCTCACCTGGGAGACAGTCTCTTCTGCTAGGCTGTGACATGCTGCTGGTGCCATCAGTCAGGCCAGCAGGGGAAATATCAAAGAGCTCATCTATATTCACATCAGCTCAAGTTCACTTCCCTACACCCACTGTAAGAAGTCTTTCAGCTGTAGGAAGCCACTCCAGCTTGCATTTGCCTTGGCTCTTTCCCAGCCAGAGCCCTTCCTGAGTGAACACAAACATGACTCAGCTTTTCCTTTGAAACAGAAGAAATTTGGTTCTCCTTGCAGTTCCACTGTGGTGTGGTATGACAGAACATAGATCTGTCTTTCACTTTGTTTAGAAGATGTGACACCAGTAGCAGTTTTGGATTTAATTATATTTCAGCTGCAAGGGAATCTCAGTTATGTTTTTATGTCTCTTTTTGTTTCTTCTCAGAAAGCCAACTTTAAATAGGCAGAGCATTCTTTAATATCACTGATTGTGGTTGGGTCTGACATAGGTTCATAGAAGAAATTACTACTTACTGTCCAAAATGTTCATTTTGGCAGTTAAAAAAAGTCTCTTTGAGATAGATAGATAGATAGATAGATAGATAGATAGATAGATAGATGCATGTATATTGAATAAATGTCATTGTATAATTGCATCATGAATTGTATAATTAATATTTGAATTTCATAATTAGACTGCATAATGAATGTCTTGCTACATAAATATATGTAATTATCCAAAATGTCTTTCATACACATACACCAACAGTAAAACTTCTCAGTAATCCTCAGTCAGTACAACCATGACAACATGAAAAGAAAGAAAATATATTTATGAAGGCTGGAGTCTCCTAACTTATGTCTTTCCAAAGAAAACCAACTCTGATAATCTTTTTAAAAAACAGAATAATATTAATTATACCTTAGACATGTTTCCTTTAAGCAGTTGCTTAAGGATTCATATCTGTGCAATATTACTGCCACCTTGGTTTAGGTCCTCTGCTCTATCTCCCTAGAACTATATAAGAGATATTTTATTTGCTTGGTTCAGAACCAGCACCCCTCACTGCTTTGCTAAAATTTCCTCTTGGTGTGGGATTGATTTTTGTATCACAATTTGTTGATAGGCCTATGAAACACTTTGGAGCAGGAGGGGCAAGGAGCAGCTCACATTGCATGCAGCAGTGGAACAAGTGGCACATCACAGTACAGGGACACGTAGCTATTAGAAAAAGAGGGTGGATGAACTCAGTTCAGCTCCCAGCTGCAGCGATGCCTCTCCTGTGGCAGGTGTGGGTGCCTGTGGGCAGCTGTGTGCTCCCAGCCCCCTGCACAGGGCAGGTCAGCACCTGTGCCAGCTTCTGATTTAGCACACCCTGGGGTTCCTGGTCCTCCCTCAACCTCTTCAGCCACCCTCCAGAACCAGTCTGGGGTCACGTGTACCACTTCACCACAGAGAGGTAGAGCTTGCAATGAAGTCCAGCAGGAAAAAAGGGCTTCTGCTCAAACCAGTGCTCACAACCCAGTCCCCAGCTTTCATTAGGAGCAAGTTAACTTTTATCCATCACTCCTTTCCTCTTCTGCCTCTTTCCTACTTAGTCCACTCCCATTCCTGTGTCAGTGGTGTGTCTTTTGTGTGTCACTTAGCTGAACATCAGTGGAATGTAGTATACATGAAACATATATTAAACATTTCCTCTGCTGGAGAATCAACCCCCTCATGGGGGAGGTTGTTTTATTTTCCATCATTGTTATTCTGGGAGCAGTAAGGGAAAAGAGCTGACTCAATGATATTTCAAATATATAGTCCCACATAATAAAAATTGAATAAAACAAATAAAAATAAGCGAAAAGGAAATATCCTTCTTTCTATATTCTTTGTAGTACTTCACTCACAGTATCAAGCAGCAACACAGGGTTAGACTGGTGGGGGGCTTTTTCCTGTACAACCTTGCTGTGACAGGACAAAGCAATACACCTGCCCTGAGCTCAGAGGGCTGAGAAATACAGCCTTTACACTGAAAGCTGTTACTGCTGGTTTGGAAAAAGCTGTGTATATCTGGATTTGAAGCACATTGATTGGGATCACAAACTCCAGAAACCATCTGCAAAGCACTGATATGGTATGAACTCACTCTGACAATTCAGGTAGTACCAAAAAATCCCTGATGGGTTCACTTTGACTGCTCTGAAGAATCTATGCCTGACTCCCTCTAGATTTTCACCAGCCAGGCCAGCACAGAGAGGCAACAGAAATGTGCTTGGGGTGATTACACAGAAATGTGATCCTGTGCCACACCTGATCTGAATCAAACATGTATTTCTGGGAGATCCAGTCAAACATGGATCCAGTGTTAGTAGTCATGGATTTACAGCCTGAGAAGTTTCCAGAGAAAAGACTGCAGGTCCAGGAAACAGTCACATATTCATGGAAATTGAAGGTGAAGCCAATCAGTATTGCAAATGTCTTCTTTACATAGTAAAGGCTTTAAAATCATGTTCTTTGAGAGCTATTAAGAAAATTTTAATTAATTTAATGCAGTCAGGTTGTACTGTTTTTCTGTCAGGCACTTTTTTTAATCCATGTCATGGGGAAAAGTGCTTTTCAGAAGCCTAACAATTGTCCGGAGGAGGAAATTCTTAGCCCAATTTTTAATTTGGAAGTGTAGGGGAGAGATAATGCTATCAAATTGAAATCTAACTACTATACATATCATAGAACTTCATGACTGAGCATAAATCATGCAGCTAACCTTTCTGCTCGCTATTTGCACGCCACAATAACCCCTCTAAGATTTTAACTGAGATCAGAGCAGTTTCCTGGTTCGATCTGGTGCAATCATCAAGCGCTAGCACAGATCTTTGCAGATCTCTGCAAGACGCCTGTGTGCGCCGAGCTCCTACGCTGGCAATTCAGAGAATCATTCCGAAAACTTCATAACGCTCTGGGGAGAGATTTTGGAGGCGTCCAGCTTCTCCGGCTCCCAGCGGCTCGGTGGGAGCTTGTTTGTGCCCGCTGCGGCAGGGCGTGTGCGCCGCAGGGATTGCACATCCCGTCCCCTCCCTCGGCACAGCCCCGCGGGCACAGCTCCGCCCTGACCCGCTCCCGGGCTCCGGGAACAGGCGGCCAGCCCAGCCCTGGGCAGCCGGGCTGCTGGTCACCCTCCCTGCGGCCGGCAGCGAGCAGCCTGGTTGTGCAGCCTGGTGCGGATCTGCCGATTCTCTCTGGGCTGCTGGAAATATTCTTGTTTCAGTGCAACACCCTGGCTGTAGGCTTTGGGAGACTGCTTGCTGTAATTACAGTCTGTCATAACATGAGTTTATTACAATAGTTGTGTTCTTGTAATAGGCAGGAATGTTTTTACCCTTATGAAATACACAGATGCTGGAAGATTTATGTGGATAATGCAAACAATAACGCCTTTGCAGATTACAAACCACAGCTAATCTGCATATACTGTACTGAAGAAATAGCAAGAGCAGTTTGTAAAGTCATCTGCCTAAAGCCAAGATTTCAGTAAATTATTTACCTTCAAGGAAGCAACATACTGTCTTTCAGTAATGCTTCTATTCATTGACAATTACAAGTTATTTGCTGGCACTTAAAACTTGGGGGAAGGGTAAGGGGATTTGTCTGCTCAGGGGGCAGACTTCTGTTAGCATTTTAAAAATGCTCAGGCCTTTCCAGGAGCCAGGGACAGCATTAGACTCTTCAGGTGGCACCAACGTAAGCAGGTTTTAGTGCCTGAATTCTATTCTTATGGCTGCCATGGCTCAATACAGTAGCTGAAGACCTTGTCTGCCATAGAACATGAAGATCACAGAACACAGGCATAGAACATAGGCAGCCAGATCTCTGCATTGGAGCTTGCTCACAATTATGGGAACCGAAGATACTAACTCTAAAGCTATTTCCTTAGCCTTTTCAATGAAAGAATCACCTAATTTGGGAGTGAAAAAAAATCCTTTAATCATCCCCAATAGTACATGCACAAGGCTCTTTATAAGCAACTACAAAAAATGAGGTTAAGCTGTTGGGGTTCATTTAGAACATTTTCTCTTACATAAATTGTTTCCCGAGGCTTACCTGGTAAGTGCAATTTGGTAGTGTGCAAGTTATAGGCACTTTATTTGTTTGTTTCAAGAAAGCTTTTTGAAGAGGTGTAGCTCACCCCCACTCATTGACGTTGTCTGTGACAGGTAGGCGCTGCCACAGGAGAGGCCTTGCACAGCTTCTCAGGCTGCTTATTTGTGTCAGTGTCATCCAGGAGATGCTCTCTGTGCCTGCCACCCAAACTGCCAAGCTGCCACAGGCACCTCAGCAGTAACAATTTGTACCTAGCCTTGAGAGATTCTGTGGCATGTGTAGAAATTCAGCTTCTCTAAAACTGATACCTTTCTCTTCAAAGTTTTTCCATCTGTGTGACAAGGTTTATAGCTCCACTCTCTTGCTGTTATTATAGCAAAATTTGCAAAGATACTTATTTGCATTTGGCACAATGGTTCACCTGTATTGTACAAGGCACAGAACTCTTCTGTTCAGTCACCTCCCTGCACATCGAGATGTCAGCAGGACATGCAAAGAAGACAAGCATAGCAGCGACATCATCACTGTTTATCGGATCTGCTGTTGATTCGACTCAAGGTATTTTTACTTAAGCTATTTTCCTTTTGAAAACCAACCAGCTACACACCAATCAGGCACTAGTGGGGAGACTAATCAGTATTGCTTATCACTTAGAAAGCACCACAAAAATACTTGTTACTCTACAGAACACCAATTCAGAAGTATTGAACAAACATGCAGGAAAGTCAGTGTTCTAGCAGCTTAATTTAAAAACAGGATGTAGTGGGGTTAATGATAAAAAAAGAGAAAACAGAATAAATGTGTTACTGAAAATTATGTTTAAAAGTTTTGTACTGAATAAATTTAATTGCTTCAGTATTGCTTTGGCTTGCAATATCTTTTCAGAGCTCTCCGTGTACTTGATGCTTAACTTTTTAGTTTAATTTAATCTGTTTTTGAAACCCCAGAGGCCCCCAGTATCCACAACACCTGATGCAAATTAATTCTATTTTAACAACATGTTACATGGTTTCATCTCCTTTTATTCATTTGTTTAAATTTCCCACCTGATGATTTCTTTTCATCCTACGTAGATCTTGTACCACAAGAAACAGTAAGCAGTTCAACCTACATGCATTTGCTCCCTCCACTCCATTTATCAATTGCTAGTTTATCCTCCCTCATTACCTCTCCCTGGGCTTAGGGATCTTGGTCCACTGAAGTGTTTCTGATATGAAAGCTATTTCATGTCTTAAGTGATATTTCTTCACCTTTTATAATGTGACTGCACCCTTTTTGAGAAGAGCACACTATTCAGAGCAGGGGTGTATCATAGATTTATACAGTGGGATAGTTTTATTGCTGCAAGCAATTTAGTATCTTCAGCTGCTAGTTTAATTACATTTTGAAAAGATGTATAAAGACTAAAAAGGAAATGTAAATCTTTATAACTTCAGTCACCTCACACTGATTCTGGGACTCATAATCAAGCTTAAATTTCTAAAGACTAATTACTGATTTGGGGAATCTAATTGTCCTCCTGGAGCTTATAATGCTAAGTATTTTTGAAGCTTAGCTTATAATGCTAAGTATTTTGTAAGAGGACACTCAGGTGTTTAGATTCTGTTTGAAAACTCATCTCTGGTAGAAAAAGAAGTGTAATATTTTTTGTTTCCTTTTCTCTCTCCAGATTCCTATGTGAGACTGGAGAAGGAATGAAAACTCCTTGTCTTATAAGATAAAACATTTAAAATCACAAATCTTCTCTCTGTCTCTTTTTTTTTAACTGGCATTTTGTCTGCTTGCTCCTCCTAGAAGTATCCTAGAAGACACAACCTGTTGCTGTAACTGGCCTAAAAGAGGTTCCTAGAGAGCTCTATAATGCAAATATACATATATATATAATTTTAATGGTCACACGGTAAGGAAGATTTTTCCCATGATGAAACTGGTTATAGCCTATATACAAGGGTATAATGCATAACTACAGCACTTCTTATCACGGAGCATTTGGGTACTTTGAACAATATCTTTAATCAGCATAGGTTCTCTGAAGGTGACAGAGCCACGAAGGTTGAAATTAGATGAAATAGGATGAAGCAACTTTCTGACCATGTCAAAATCATATCTCTCCTGTCCCTTTTCAAAGGACTTCCAAGGGCTCAAACAGCATGATTTACCTTCCTGTTGGAGGTCCAGACAGCCCATATACTGCATTTGCAAGCTTTTTGGTCACAGCCATACTGCTGACAAAGGCATTATTTACACTGACAGGTCTGATAAGAGAATGTAAACACCTTAAAAGTGCCATTCCTCTTGCACAATAAGCTCCTGGCTGCTGATTCAGCACTCTGGGGACAGCCCTTCCTGCCAACCACCCCTCCTGTTGTTCAGCCTGCACCTATCTCTGCTGCCATTGCACCATTCCTCTTCTTCAGGACTCCACATAATCCTCAGACCAGCAAAGCCTTTTGCCACCCAGCACAAAATGGTTGTGCCTCTTGTATAATCCAAATATTTCATAAACTGACAAATTAGAAGATTAGTTGGGTGTGATAACAGGTAGAATCCTTACCATACAGATATTTTCTTTCGGGTCAAGTGCGCTTTTCTTGAATTACCAACCAACCCCCCTAGATTAAAAATATAGATATAGATAATCATTGTCTGGTTAAAAAAAATTTTTGCATAAGTTTGTAGGTTCCTCCAGAAGCCCCATGACTTCATCCAGATAGTAAACCACAGTACTCTCTGAGCAGAGACAGACCTACTGTGTTTGCAAAACACACGACACCATCTGAAATCCTTCATCCATACTGGGTACAAATCCATTGATTGGAACCACGAATAAAGGTTTATCTTTTATTATCTTGTAAGAGATAAAAGCAGAGCTGATGATATGATCCAGCAAGTGTTTACAATCATATTATTGTATTTCATAAGCTGCCACTCCACACCTGTCAGCACAGCCCTGAGCTGGAGCTGCTGTGCAGGATGCAAGGCAGCAGAGTACACTCTGGGTGCAGCTAACTGGTTGAGATGCCCAGGGAAAACAGCAGCTGTTGCATGGGAGTGTGAGAGACAGAATCAGGCTCTCCTTGGAGATACACAGGGACAGGATGAGCGAGACGTGCTCCAACACAGGACATTCCAACCAGATACAAGGAAATTGCTGGCACTATGAAGGGAGCCAAGCACTAGCACAGGCTGCCCAGGGAGGCTATGGAGTCTCCATCCTTGGAGGTGTTTAAACATGGTCTGAGCAACCAGCTCCAGCTGACCTGCTCTGAGCAGGGCAGACGGGGTGGACTACCCAATGTCCAGAGGTCCCTCCTCAGTCACTCCGTGGTGCTGTGAGTTTATGGCCAGTTACTATACTGCAGTTGAAGGAGCAGTAGGTAACAAGTTTTGAGGGTTTTTCACATCACTGTAACAATCCAGTGGAAGTACCAAGTAAAAAAATAACCATTACCTATTTAAATAAGAGAACAGAAATGTAGATGTTGTAGAGATGCTTTCCAACCAAATTATCAGCTGGCAGCACAGCTTCTCAGGAAATGGAGTTCACTAAGACATGGGAATTTCCAGCATTCTAGAGTGTGGTTTTAACCAGATTTGAGATGAAAAATGCAGATAATATGTTTTACAGGAATAATCCAAAATATTTCAATTTGTAAAAAATGTTAATAGTGTTAAAAGATCATCACACAATACAGACATGCACATACATGCATGATCACAAATAAAATATAAATACATATGGAAATACAACAACAATACCACCACTAAAAATTCAGGAAAAGTGATGCAGGGGAATCAAAATAAAAAAGGAGAGAATATCCAAGTAGAATATCACAATTCAATTTTTAATTTCTTTGAAATTTTCCCATGGAAAAAGCCATTTGTTTTCAACATTCTTCTTTGCGAAATACATCTTGTACCCTGTGGAGCAGCATTTTACAAAGAGAAAGTTCCATTTCAAAACTTCACATCAGTTCTCTTCAGCTATTTCTCCAAGAGCCAGTATCTTTGAGGAATATGAGGAATACAACTCCTGTTTTCCTGAGCCACAGTTTTCCTTTCATCACAATAAAGCAGTGAATTCTTCACATTTGTTACACATTCCTGTAATGTTTCACAAAATGGCAGCTACAAATTCTACTGCCCTGTTTCTTTCCGGACCACCCTAACAAACAACTTCTGCTTTATTTTTAGAATTAGCCCTTCTTGCTGGCTTTTATTTTCCTGTGCCACCCTAGCATGATTTACTGCAATTCAAGTTTAACTATTAGCTTGCTGCACTGCACACCTGACCCTGTGGCACAAATAAAACTTACTGATTTCCCTCCAAGCCCTCATCACTCAGGCTAATTGATACCCCAAGTGCTGACGAACAAAAAGGACATAATTAATGTAACTTTCTTACTTCAAAGTATGGAGGACAGGTAATGAAATTAGCTTCCCAGAGATCCTGGCAATCAGTCCTCACTACATTAAAAGCTGTGACACTATGCATGACGTCCCTGGGTGTAAGCATATAACATTTACGGATGTGAGTTATGGCCCAGAAAGGAGATTTGTGCTTCCAGTGGTAAAATGCCACTAAAGGTTATGTCAGAAGAACTGAAAGTCTCTGTATCACAAGGTTATAAAGACCCGTGATGTTTCAAACTCACGGTAGTAAAAAATGAGAGTGACTGGGGCTACTGCACAGTTAGTGTCTGAAGCAGCTGCTGCTCCACAGTCGGTCAGGAAAAGGTTAAGATTTTCTGGAAGTGATGTCTCCACAGATGGCAAATTCCTCTTTCTGTTCAAATAAGACTGTCAAAAACAAAACAACCTCTTTCCCAGAGAAAGAAAACTAATTTTCCACGAATTCAACCCTTCTTTCTTCCACCATTTCCTCAGCTGTTGGTTCACTGCCAGCTCACTACATCCTCAGTCCTCACTCCCAGTGGTTCTCAGAAAAGATTGTGTTTGCTGTTGATTCCCAGCCCTGCTTACCCTACTCTTGCAGTGAACATTACATTCCCCTTCTCCCTGCTCTCATTCCTACTTTTTTCTCTTACCTTTGTGGTTCAATCCCCAGTTTGCAATATCATGTTCTGTTTGAGCAAAAGATGCTACCTCCCCCTAAAAAATCTGACTCATTCACACCACTGAACTCAAAAAGTTAATTGCCTCAGGGATTTATTCACCTCAACAGCATCAAGCTAAGCCCCTTTTTCTGATGATTCAGTTTCAAATCTGTGTGTCATCAGCTTTTTTTGCAGATCTTCTCTTGTTTTCCTGTGACAATCTTCATTTACTTCACTAAGATCTTTAAACTCAGCAGACTTCAAGAGCTGCAGAGATGGTCTTTTTTCCCCCTTTCAGCCTTTCTCCAAGGCTTAAAAGGCTTCTCTTACATTCTTCCTTTTTTTTATCATGTGAGAAGAATCATCTGTATATCATAACTAGTAGGAGCTCAACCATCAGAATTAAGTGTCTTAATGAAGGCCTGTATCCTTTTGTGAATGCCTGAACACTCATCTGTGAAAATGTGGATGTACAAATTTGCCATTTCTATGAACCTAAAACTTTCTCAGTAGCAGACCCATTTCTCCAGGAGGTGTTGTAGTTCTGTTCATAGTCTATGGCCCAGGGGCATCAATAACTTACACATTACTGGACTTCCAGTCAGTTTCATACTCTCGCCCAGCTATACAAATAAGGGGGTTATGTTCTAAGGATTTATATAAAAATCTGCTCAATAACATAAATAGCCTTTATTAAGTAAACAAGACAGCAGGAGAACAAAATTTTGGTTATCAATAACTTGAATGATAATGTGGAAATGTGGAAAAACACATTTATGTGAGAGTGCCACATCTTTTAGGAATTTACATGGAATTTTGAAATCTCAGTCTTTCTGTATGTCTTGGCTGCATGTGCATGGAGATGTTCATTTAGCTTATGTCTACATACACAAATCAGATGGCAAAACTGGAGCTGCACACTGGTGTGGCAGAGGCACTTAGTGGCATGGCTGGCAATGTTTCCATCATTTTCAAGGAGTGAAACCTCATATAATTGCTTTCTGAACACATAGAAAAACTACAGCAGAACTGAGGAAGAAAATTCCCCAGCTGACAAAGAAAATCCCCAGCCAACTATTAATGCAGATGGGTCCCTCCAGCTCTTGCAAGCAGACAGACACCTATTTCGGGCCACCCAATTTCAGTGCTGTGCTAGCCCATGGGATATGCCACTTTCAATCATGTGTTCTGCCTGTAATTGCCATGCACAACACTCACAGGGACCCCTCTTCCAGTCTTTTTTTATAGGCAGTATACTACATGAACTGTGCAGTGGGTACACACACAAACACTGGTTTAGCTCTACATTGTACTTGTTCAGCTGATGAGTAACTTGGGAGAGAGAGGCTGTGTGTGCTTCAGAGCTCAGCTGAACAGGGGAAGTTCTCCCAAAAGTTGTACTTACAGTGTCAGGGCCCGGGGCCAGCTTTGATCTCAGAGCAACCAAGGCACTTGTAACAGAAAGCTCCCCTTCTGAGAGAAGAGCCTGCAGAAGACACCTAATTCAGGAAAAGATAAATACTTTCCAAAGGAAAATTGTGAAATCCTTTTCTGATACTATCACATATTTTCTAGCTATATGGCACACAAAAATTATTACTTCACCATCTATTCCTACTGTCTGTCTATGTTTTGAACTCCACTTTCACTTCCTTCCTAATAATAGCCCTCCCTAATCAGCACCTCTCCCAAAATCAGTGACCTCTGTGGGTGCGGAAGTGCCCTGTGTGCCATGCCTTAGCTAGCTGGTTCACTGATGGCTGTGCCAATTTCTCCTGATGGGAGGGGCCTTTATGGGCCAAGGGAATGGAAAGCAGTCTCTCATTTTGCTAATCATAACTCCAGTTATCAAAGGGGATTCACCATTGTTTTTCTTAGCCCTGTTTTCAGGGTAGTAGCCATGAATTTTCATGTAGCCTTTGAGTAAGCTGTGCTGGCTGCCCAAGTTCTTTCATTATAAATACTATCTATAGCTGTTGATCACTGGGCTTTCCCAATTCAATCAAGGGTAAAATCTAGAATCTTGCTCAGTCTCAGCTAAGAAGCAGCCTGTTTCCCTTGCCCTCAAACAAAGTTAAGCCAGTCGGTTTTTACACTGGAAAATCATTTAAAAATATGTCACTAGTAACTCTAAGGAGTTGTTAAATCAGCCTATCCCATGACAAATTTGTACTTTTCAACAGAATATAGTCTCCTAATTCTTGCATTTCTGTAGATAAATGTTAAGTGAGGACAATGTGGAAAAATTCCAGATATCTTGCTGGAAAGTAAAAAGGTTAATTAATCCTCAGTGCAGTTTCAATAATGAACAAATAAAAATGTTTAAAGAACTCCAGGGTTTAGATTTCAGCAGAGACTGATATGCATATAGCGAGACTGTGGTGTTCTTCTTCAGTGTCTGGTGCTCCACAGAGATTTTTCTGTACAAGTCCCAAAATTCAGGATTTAATTGTTATTCACATAACCGAGCTTAGGCTGAATGGGTGAGCCAAGCTTACCAAGATGTCAGGTTTTAACTCCTCATTTCTCCTCTTTACCATCTCTCCAGCACCTGATCTCTTTTCCCTTCAGAGATCACTGCTGTCAGCTCCACACCAGAGACAGGCAATGACCAGAGCCTGGCATTTCTAATGACTGCACACCCAGGGGTAGTCCATAACAGGAATTTGACTGTTAAACATTGTGTCCTAAGACTATAGTGACGTGAAAAACCCTTATTCTTCTACCATGGTTTCCTGTCCTAGACCCTGAATTTTCCCAAAGGTCTGACTATTTTATTTCTAGAAAAAGGAGGCATTTTGTGCCATTTTATAATTGGACAAACATTGAGTGAAAGATCCTAATTTCTAGACTGATAGTTCTGGTCCTACATCAGTCAGAGGAGCTTTTTGCCATGATTTTGGTGGGATCAAATCAGCCCCCAAATCTCATGAATGATGCTTGCAGGTGAGCTAGTATTTACTGCTGGCTGTTTGGGAGTGTGGCATGTGAAGAATCAGACCTGCAGCTGCTGTACCCAGGAGCTCAGCACAAAGCACAGGATCCGGTGAGAGTGCAGTGAGCCTGACAAGGACAGGGATGTACAGAGCAAGATGGCACACCCAGCATCGTTGGTTAAAGAGCTGAAATCTGATGTCTTTGCAGAAGGACAGAGAGCACTATTAATGTGTTTTACAAGGATGTAAATTTGAGCTGAGAAACAGAACTATGAGATAAGCCACAGCCAAAATTATAGATCTGAGTTTTGTATCTATCTGCTGTGAGAAAATAGAAGCTTGGATACAAGAGCACTTACATCCAAGGTGGAGGACTTTGGACTTGAATCTAATTTTTCCATCTTCACAGGTTTTTCAAAACCATGGTCAGATTTGATCTAACCTAAATTCAGACCCAGACCCAAAATCTCAATTCAGACTCAACTCTACTGAAAACGAGATATCAAATTTATGCCATTTAAATCCAAATTTGTCCTAATTTCTAGGAAGTTCAAGCCCAGTTAAACTGATTCTGAAGTTCTATGGTGAAGTTAAGGTTTATATACTGGAAACATTTGGAGAAATTAGGATACCTAGAGTAAGAGGAAAACAGAGGGGTGAAAAGAAGAAGGAAAATATTGAGAAGACCAGCTGACTGCCAAGAGAGGGGAGAGAAGGGGACACTATTGCATGGCTCTGTTCACACTTCCATCAGGTAGGACATAGTCACTTCTAATGTGGAGGCTGTGGTGATAGCATGAAATGTCTATATTATAATAAATTCAGGTTCTTCCTGGAATGAGAACATTCCCATTCTAACCCGTGATACTACTGGAACTGACTTGTATCTCTCTTGGAAATTATGGCACCTGACTGCTTTCACCCTGTGAGAAGGTATTTAGTATTTTAGATAGCTGACACACTGGCATGATGCTGTAAAAATGACATGAATATGGGGTAACAGAACCAAGGAGAAGTAACTTAGTACCAGTGACATCTCTTCAATGGTGAAAGACCCTTATATTAAAATTAAACTCTTATTTTAAATATGGTTTCTTCTAAACTGAAATGGTAAATTTTTTTCTTCAGCTCTGAGAAGGTCATTTCCATAAATGGAGACACACATGGAATATTACTGTTTCAGTTTTGCTGTTCTTGATAGAGAAGGAAACCACAAATCCTTGCTTGCTCTGTACTCAGAAAGACAGAAGGAAAAACACTAAGTGACCACTTGCTGTGCAAGCACAGCCTGAGATGTATGTAAAAGCTGGTAAGAAATAAAACCCTTTTTCATTCTCAGTGAGACCAAAGGTATAAACCTCCTGACACGGTGTCCCTTTGGTCAGCAAGATCCGCACAGGCTGGTGAACTTGGCAGAAACTGTTCTGTGTTAGTGCTCACTCTGTCTTGTGTGCTCACCATTGAAAGTAACTCCCCTAGGTGCTCCACAGAACCAAAAAGGTCATTATTCAGACAAGAAAGGAACACTCAGAGTGACATGCAAAAAGCATCTTGCAACTGCCTTTAGAAGGGCAGTGATATTGCAGAAACCCAACAAAATTATCGTGTGACACTCAACATGATATTGTGGGTTTTGTCCTTATCATTATCCACATTTCTGTTTGCCAATTTATCCTGTGCTTGTGTGAAATTGTGCATCCAGCCTCGGTTGCAGTTGTTGCTGTACTGTTTTGCACACTCTCTGCAAAGCTTTGGCACACATGGACCAAGTGCAGATTCCATAAGACCCACACAGGGCAGTGATGATTGTGCTGCAGAAACACTCAGGGGTAAGAGCAGCAGGGCCATGCATGGAAAGGGAGCCCAGACTATGTGCCAGAGAAGCCTGACAGGATAAAGAAGTTTGAAATTGTAGGATGATTGTAAAACTCAGCTAAGACTTGCATGGGACTGCAGTGAACAGCAGACTGAATGGGTTCTCTCATTAAAAAAATGGAAGAAATCCTAGCAGTGTTAAAAATTTTGTGAAAAGGAGAAAGCAAAAGCAGTAGCTACAGAAGAAATTGACATCAAAGATGGAGATTTTCTTTAGGGTGGAAAAGTTAAAAAACTTTTTGCATTATGCAGCAAAAAATCCCAGAACAAAGAGAAATTAATGTGGTAAGCAGAAGAGAGCAGAGATGGAGGGGTGCAGCCGGAGATCAGCCTCCAGCAGGGGTATATTCCCTGCTTCTCATGGCACACACTGCTACTACCAGCCACAGGGTGCCTGTAGCTTGCATAGCACCACCATTTTCTCTAGACAGCTGCTTAACTGATCATATTCCTCTTTAACCATTCTGGAATGTACTTTTAGGACCTTTTGGTTGATCATTGCAGTGGGCCAAGGAGCAATAATGACAAATCTGACCTGGGCTCTTGCACCTGTGAGTGTGGGCACATGCAGACTCTGGGCACGGCCTGTGCTCAAAGTACACTCAGCTTTTTATCCCCTAATTGATGGCATAGTCCAGGAAATGAAATCTTGTCTCTGGAGCATTACACTGGGACCCACGGTGCATTTTTAATTCCATGCCTCCTACAAAGCAATTTGTTGATGACTACTCACATAGTGAACTGAACAGTTACCCACACAGCAATTGCTGGGCAGTATCTTCCAACTTAAAACATTAATAATTTTTGACACATGTGGAAAAAGTTAAATTAAGGTGAAGCTGTCTTGGTTTTCTTTTCCTTTCTGTGAGACATTCAACATTTGTCTCAACCCCAACATTATTTAAGTGTACTTGGTGCTCACACAAGAGTTTGGGGCTGTTGAGCATCCCAAAGGGCTGGGGACACAAGTCCAAGGCTAAACTTTCCTTAAGAAAACATTTCAGGTTACCTTTAAAATTATAGGCCAAATGGCAACAATAAAACAGGTAATAAATTACTATCACAACCAGAGCCCCGTATCTCCTTTGCAAGCAAACATCTGAACAAGACCAAACTACCGGCAGTGCAATAAAACACAAAGGGTGTGGAGTTTGTGTAACATGAAGACATAATTTCTGCTTCATGAATCTACTTATAGAAAGAGGAATGAATTTCTGGGAAGTAAGCAAGTTCATTTAAACAGAAAATAAACTTCAAAGAGAATCATAAAAAGGGGAGGGCAAACACAGAGATCACTTTGTTTTGGACTCTGTACAATTGCTCAATAAAATTGCTATTCAAATTTAATTTTTGGTTTAAATATTACAGTTTCTTTTGCTGCTCTTGGCAAAATTATGCTCTTATCCTGTAGGCACTTCTGTCATTACTCTTTTTCTTAGCCTCTGAGCTTAAGGCTTCACAGAGACACCAGAGTTCATTCCCACAGACTGGCCTCCAGGATTGTGGGTTGCTTATAGCTTATCCGAAAGTGTGGAGTGATATTTTCCGATGTGGGCGCCATATCTGCAAAAACAGCACAAGTTAGCTCAAAGTTTGAGAAAGTGGATGTGTTACTACTGCAGAAAAAAAATTTCTTCATTCTTTCTTTTCAAGCTACAATACTGATTTCAACTATAAGGAATCTATTTCTAATATTTAACTTAAAATTGCATATCTTTAGAGCATCAAAGGGTTAGCTGGCAAGTTAGCTCCTGCTTTTTCCCTATCTCTGATCATAATTCCTCTTTTAAAAGATTGTGATCCTCTTCAGCAAGGCATATCAAACATTTACCAACAAAAGAAAGATTTTAATTCTATCAAAGGTTGTAGCTGTATTTTACCCACTATTTTCCTATTCTCCTGAGTGCTGAACCAGATGGCATTTATGGATTTAACTATTAGCATACTATACATGATATATTTTAACTTACATATGCAGTCATTATACAATGGCAAGAATTGCTGGTTTTAATAGTTAAATTTCCCATGGCATTTAGTGGACCTAGCTACTTATGGGGACTTTCCTCATTTTCCTGCTCTTGAAAATCCAAACCAATATTAATATCTGACAGTTTTTATAGCAACTCTTTGGTTGCTGTAAATACCAAGACAATTGGTATTTGCATATAACAGACCCCAGAGGTCCAAGAAGATAAAGAAAATGAAAATCACAACACAATGTCCACTGGAGGCAGAGCAAAGACATCAGGATCGTTTTGGTCATCTGCTACACTGAAAGCTGGGAAAAAACAAATAAAGTTCCTTATTTACCCATAGGCTTGTCCCTCTCCTGTGAACCTCAAACTCACCTGGAGCATGAAATGTTTCTGGAGACTATGGCATTGTTTTGGCCTGGCTAATATTTCTTTTTGTAAAGCTTTTTATCTTGTTTTTCAAACAGTGCTAGCACCAAAATGACCTGACAGCTTTTATTTTTAAAGAAGTATGACTGGTCAGATTCCTAGGAATAACTATTTAAGCCAGAGGGCATGTGGTAGCCAAAGATCCTCCACACATATAAACAAGTAGTTCTATAAAACTTTGCTGCAGGCAGAGAAATGTGGCAGATAAGGCACTGCTGGATGACAGTTACATTTTCCTCAAAGTAGGAAAAACAATGTCATAGCTCCCAAAGGCCCCATCTCTGTAGGCTTGAAATAGAGCAAAAAATTAAAAAGAATGAAAAAGAAAGCAAGCACTGTTTTCCATTTCTCAAGAACTGACAGTAATAAAAAGACAATGGATAAGCCTTTTTTGCACTGTATGTAATATTTTTGCATCTTCATGAATGTTATGTATACAAAGCATACATAGAGATGTCAAGAAAAATAATACCATCAGTGGAACCACAGAGTTGAGAAAACAAGCATTCAAAGGCAGGGAAACACAGTCTTAAAATAAAATGCTATTCCTGAACTTTACCCTTTTATATTTATTCTAAAATATTTTATTTGTTATAGAAATAAAGAGAAATATTGGTGATTCCAAGAGCACTAAAAGCATAAAACCATTTTTTGTTCAACTCAGCACATTATCCTTCACCAAAAGTAATGTTTGGGCTTTGAACATCTAGCTTTGAACTTCACCTCAGCTAGTTTTCTGTAAGTCTGTCATATTCGGATTGCAAAAGTGTATTAATTAAGCTAACTTTGGTTAAACTGCCTTATTGCTCAGTTATCCTTGCACAATGAAGGTATGGTTTTATCAGGGGAAAAGTTATTTAATGTGTTTGTGATGCCTGGATAGACTACCTGGAACAGAGGCTAGACAGAGTTAAAGGAATAAAGTAGGTATTTATTTAAAGGCCTTCAAAGGATACACCTTGGGCAGTACAAGAGCCTGGCCAGGTCTCTACCCAAGATGGACCCAAGATGGACAACTGGTTACAAGTTTCCACACTTATAAGTTTTGGTCCATTTACATGTTGGGGTTAATTGTCCAGTTACAGCTTCAGGTTATGAAGTCCCATCTTCCCAGATTGCTCTCCTCAGTTCACTGTTATTTACACTTTTTGGGCCTGAAGCTGCAAGATGTCCTTGGTTCTCAGGCTGGAAGAGGATTGTTTTGTCTAAGTAAACTGTGAAGAGAACTTGCTAAATTCTTAATGCAGAATGCAGTAGATACATTCTCCTTGCTGCAGAGGGACAAACTATAGAACTCAAATTTAGTAAAACTGTATACCTTCTGTATAAGGATTTAGAAACCTAAACTAAATATTTCCTTTTAGTACTCAATATTATTAGTACTATTCTTTTTTAACCGACCAAAATGTTAATGGTCTCATAAATTAAGCAACACACACTCTGAGTACATACTTTTTTTTTTGCTTGTTTGTTTTTTTATGTGAAATAAAAACAATAATGAATTCATTATCAGTGTGCATTGATATCGGTCAGGGACAGTTAATTAAGTACTTTACAAATGCAGCATTGAACAAAGTCTTCCTGTAGGTTAAAAATAAATGAAATGTAATATTAATTCCTGTGTTTAGGGATTAGAACCAAGGATTCCTGCAGCATGGTGGAGGTTTCAACTAAAACCACAGAAGAGAAAACAGAGGATACCAAGACCACAGGAAACCCATTAGACCCAAATGTAATTATGAGCTAAGTAATGTGGTCCTGAGATATTTCATATAAAATGTTTCCTCTACAAATAGAACAATAGTCATGGAAATATGCATTGCTTCACCTAAATCTGAAGCATGTTGTGTACAATTCTGGTCACTCATTGTTCAGAAGGGATGAATTCAGGATGCAAAAGCAGTGCAGATGACTGGCAGGAGCCAAAGAATGGATAGGTACCACACATGAAAATACAATAGGCTCATTTGTTTAATCTAGTGAAGTGAAGGTCATTAGTGAAAATGGAATCAAGCATAACACCCAAAAGCTAAAATAACTTTTTCAGCTATTGCATGATGCTGACATTTGATGGAAATTTGGATTCTGACATTTTTACAATAATGTAGATAGTTAACCAGCAAAGAAATACATTTCTGAATTAGATGCTAAATGAAAATAGAAACCTAATTGCTTTACAGAGAGACACAGCTTGTGAGAGGGATTGTACGATACAGTTGTCTGCAACAGGAGAGACATAGTCTTGATCATCCAAAATGTCTTTTTGAATTGTATCATCCTACCTAATAGGTCTTAATCCTGTAGGTATGGTATAACCCATAGGTTTAATGGGGTTCAGCCATGCATAGAAGACTGGTCCTACGTAACAGGTACTACCACTTCAAAATCACTTCTAAATTTAAATTGAGAGCTCTCAAGCAATGTTTACTCCTGTTTACCATTTTCCTGAAATCACTCTTGTTTGCTATGGCTACAAATGTGCTGCCAGTGGCTGTCCCTGCTAAAAGCAGCTTCTAGAACACAGGTTACCCAGACTGTGCTGTGTGGGGTCTCATCACTGCCCAGGCTCCTCTGCCGAGCACTGCCCAGTGACACAGCCCTGCTGCAAGCTGCCTTGCACTGAGCACAAGCACTCAGGGAGCTGGAAACCTTGCCTGGAGCACACAGTAAACCTAGAGGACTGTGGGAGGGATAGCTGTATTGAAGCAGCCAGGATTTGGAAATTTTGGCTTTCAGTAAGAGGACAGTTTGTTAACATGAACTGTGGACCCTGGAGCGTTCCAAGCCTGGCTTTTTGACTTCAGCTTTTTTTCATCAAAGACCATTTTTCTGTTGAATGGGATGGTCCCACCCAGGGGTCACTCTCTGGTGTATCTACAACCTTGTCACCACAAGGTGAAACTGCAGCTATTGTTTAACTGAGAAGAAGTTTTGCTCACCTACAGCCATCGCCTGCCATTCCTCCTGCAATCTCATTAAGCCATGTTTTGCTTTGCTGACACCAGCACTGCCAAAAAGCTCAGCTGGCAAAGGAGTCTGTGTTAGTAATGTGGCTGGCATTCTGCCTCCTGCAGCTGAGGTCACTTCTGAGCACTTCTGAGTCCCTACTGGTCCACTCGGATGGACGGCCTAAAACTCTCTCCCTCTGGTCAGCTTCCCAATGATGTAGCAGGCTTGCAGTTGGACTATTGCACTTCCCTTGCTCTCTGGCAGTGATGATATCTATAACTGCTATTTTCCTTGCCTTGTATCTTCCCTAGACAGCCACCAGTTGTTGAAATGCTTCACTGTGTTCCCATTCTACTCAAAAGGTCCAAGCAGCCCTGAAGACCATTCCCCCTAATTCACAGAAACAACTTAGCTTTGCTGGAAGATTTTATTTAAATTGTTTCAATTTTGGGTTAAAATGCTTCTTTTCCTGTTCCTGTGTGAAACACTCATCGCTCTCACTCAGACAGGTCTTTTGATTTCAGAGGCCAGAGATGTGAAGCACAAACTCTGTCTTCTTTACACAGTTTATAAACAACTGTAACTTCTAGGATGGAGTCCATTTCACTTCACCTTAGCTATTGAAAAGTCAGCCTAAGTCAATAATTTAGATTATCTCTACAATGGTTGGAAAGGAGAAATTTGTTTTAGAAGGAAACAAATGTGTCTCCTACACTGACACATGGGGAGGTCTTAGCCTTTGGAAAGGTGTCTCTCCATTAAATACATGTCTAGGACACTTAACACTCAGAAACAAAAGGTAGATGAGTCTGATGATTTATGGTTTATGTCTTGACAGTATTTTGTAACAGAAACTAATTATTTCTGGCTCTTAAAAGCTAAGTAAAACTTTGTAGCCCATTTCAGAGAAGGTAAATAGAAGCACGTAGAGAACATCTGGCCTGTCAAAAGACAGACTGGCAATCACTGTCAGTCACAAGATGAAGACAGGACATCCTCAATCACAATCCTGTGCTAAGACCATTAAACCATGCCTCTTTCAACAAACACCTTTTTACTTGTTGCCTGCAAACATCAACAGCAGTTTTACAGGAGTTATTGCTTGTAGTGCCTTGCCTAGAATAGTGTGGTAACACATAAATTATTTTCTGTAACTAGGTAGACAGTTCATGCCCCTTAACCCCTTCAAGACAGCTTGAAGTTCAGTCTGGTTCCAAATCCAGAGCCATTCTAAGTGATACTTCCTGCTTCAGATTCAGTAAAAGTCCAGTGGAGACACAGTTGTTCCAGAAAAGTGTTGGTTGATTTCTGGGGCTTTTTTCCCCAGGAAAGAAGGGATATGATCAAAAGCAATCTTTCCTCTGAACTTAACTGCGGAAGGTTTGCCAGCTCCAAAATATTTTCTAGAGTAAATCAGACCTCAGGCCTTCACAAGTACAATGTCACCTTCCATACATAAAAGTCAGGACGGTGAACCTTCAAGTTCTTAGGTTATCCAAGCCAGTATGTGTGTGTCTGTAATAACATACACATTTATGTATATTTGGGTGCACCCACTCTTAAGTGGGTGCACTCAAATATACTCATTCTCAAGAAGTGTTTGGATGGGCACACACACAATTTTATCATTTTTAGGAGTAACTCTTGATTCTGAATGAAGTATTCAGCTCAACAGCAATTTGTATGCACCTATAGGGGAACTCCAAAGAGCTATCTTTCACTTTATCATGCTGGACTTAGCCTTCTGAAAAGACTGACCAGACCAGGAAGGGAGAGGTATGGCTATAAAGCCAGGGTGAATACTTTGTGGTGCAATGTAGTTGTAAAATCTCTGGGCAAATACCTACTGTGTCTCTAACCCATCGAGCTGCTGGATGTGGAGAGCATGTTGTGGAGAGTGTCATACGAGAGGCTGCATTTTTTATTGCCAGCTTATCAGAAAGAGTCATAAGACAAAGGAATTGCTCTTTTTCAAACAGTTCAGTAGCTGAGAGCAGAAAACAGTGGGTTTGTTTGTGATAAGGACAGCACTACACCCTGTACTTACTCTGCTACTGTACAGAAAGAGAAAATATAAGAATGCAAAGCAATAGCATTTTAATTTCAGGTTGTAAATGCTACACTCTGCTCTCCATGCCCCATGCTTTATGGCAAGGAAAAGCTGCAGCATGCCAGACAGGAGCTCTTTTCAAACAAAACTGGGGAAACTGGAAAACTACACTGTTTTACTGCATTTAAACTCCCTTCTCATGGTAAGCAACAGCCATACCAGCAAGCCACAAAGCAAGAGACACCTTAATGGTCCAGGAAGTTCAGAGATCTTTGAGTTAAATATTGAGCAATGCAGGTGCAGGCTGCAGATGGGAGGTTGGGGTGTGAAAGCATGCCAAGTGCATAACAAAACTCGATTGAAAGAAGCCAGTATTAAGATCTCAGTCTGAATTCATTGCACATAGATGGCAGGAATTCCACAGATAGCCTATGTGAAACAAGAGAGTTTTCAAGGTTCCTCAGTGTGCAAGCCACTGCCATAAAAAGGCACCCATGTTGCTTTGCTCTCTCTCAATTACCATTATCACTACACACCCCCAAGGATATCTTCTGCTAAATATGCAGGGGCGAATAACTTCTTGATGCAACACAGCTCAAGCAACGATATTCACAAAATCAATGTTTTTTCAAGATTTGTGTCTAATTATTACAGAATTAAGAACTGAATGTTTTGCTGGTCTTACCCCATCATGCTGTTTCATCTGTAAACTACAGGAGGTAATAACAGAGGTGACTCTCTTACACGTAAAGCTTAGTGAAGAGAAACCCTATCAAAGTAGCCCCTTGCATTTCCTCGGAACCACTGACATACTGGATTTAGAATCTAGGCCATTGTTCATACAGTGGTTTTGATACATAAAGCCTTGTGCCTACACTAACTACTCCATTACTGTTGACACATACTTAGAAGACAGGCTTTATGATTTATTATTCATGTCTTATGTTTCTTTGCTTAGGTTCCAATTCTTCCTAACCTTTACAAACAGCATTTTAAGTTTACACATTGTCAATTATTATACCAGAAATATATGCAGTATATTAGGTTGGACTCATACACAAGCCTTTGTAGAATGTAGGAGACTTCACGAAGACTGAAACTCTCTCTCCTCAAGTATCATTGAAATTGTGCCTGTACTTCTATTCCAACTTAAGGATGTAAATAGGATTTATGCATGAATTGGGCTGTTGCTGGCTATTAGCACATGGGTGAATTTGGTCCAGTGGGTGTGTATGTTGATTTTCCACTCTAGAATTTCTGATCCTCCCAATTCTTCATTACTACCTGCCAAGATTGCTATTGTTAGGTTTGGTTTTTTTGTAGACCTGAAGAAAGATTTATAACCTTTATGGTCAAAGTATTCCACATCTGATCCTTTTTCTATTTGCCTTTAACTCTCTTCTTCAGCCCTGATCATTGCTGCTTTAAAAAGTTTAAATGGATTGATGACGTTTTTATTAATTATTCATGTAACTAAAAACTAGTTTATTAAGTGAGTAGGTCTTGGTTTCTGGAGTACTGGGGAAAATGCATGTCACTGAGGGCTTCTCTAAGCTGATGGTGTCCATATAGAGGTTCCAACTTTCCAAAGTGCATATTTCTGAGAACTTCTACCTCCAAAGAACTGGTGTTTGCAACAATTTTCTTTGGAAGATTTGAGAGTTTAAACATTTTAGACTTAGTGGCAAATTTTGAAGCATTTTTTTCTTTTTGAGAGAAACATTAATTTGTATTTTGAGTTATATAATTATTTCCCTAAGGTAATAAAACTCAACTGCTTTTGAAAATGAATGTTATTTTACCTCTCTTATTTTTTAAAATAGTATTTCCTTTAGCTTGATAGCTTGATTCTTAAATTAAAGTACCTATTTTCACATTACATCTTAAATAACTGACGCATTTTATGATCCTCTCTGGGACCCAATAAGTAAAGCTCTGATTTGGGACTAATGTATTATGAATTTATAGTTCTTGCCTGCCACAAGCACACTCCAAAAAGAGATTAAACTTTGTTCCAGAATATAATGCTATTCAAGTACAGAAGAAAAAAACCCAAAAAGTTGAAAATTGCATTAAAAGAGCCATTAGTATTACCCAAGAAAAATACATATATTCTGTACAAAACTGGATATTCCACAAACCAAAAAACTGACATTTTCAGCTATTCATTGAATATCTGTAGCAGATTGTCCAGGCCTTTTATTAGAAGTATGCACAATATATTGCCCTCTCTAGATGTACTCTGCAACTGCTTCATAAAGAGGAGAAATGGCAACAGGCACAACGGAAGAGGCTAAAGGAAGACTTTGGACATTGTTTGCCCTGAAGAGATGACAGAACAGATTTGATGCCTGCAGAAATAAATACAGCATATTTATTGATAAATAATTTTATTTGTAAATACAACTTTTATTTCTTTTTAAAAATAAGCTTCAGGATTTCTACAGCAGATTTTTATGATGGTATTTCTAAGTAAGTATTCACCAAAGGCTGTGATGTGAATCTGCTTTTGCCATACCTCACTGGTGAGGTTTTGCTGAAGCAATTATTTCGAGAGGTGCTCACTACAGGAATAACTTTGCTGTTCATAAGGGAGCCAAAGAAGCCTGAGGAGAGCATGCCTTCAGCGTAGACAGAGAGGAGTAAACTGAAAAGCCTTCTTCATGTGCTCCTAATCTTGTTCGTCCTTGTCCCATATAATTCAGACATCCCAGACAAATCTTCCATGTGCACATGAGCAGCAATGCTCTCCCAGCACCAACACACTTCAAAAGGCAGCCATTATTAACATTCCATGGCTTTTCCCACACCCATCCCTACTAAAACCCTCTTACCAAGTTTCTGAAAGCATCTTTGGAGCTTTGGAAAGTGCCACTTGGCTGTGCCTGTTCCTGCTCCAGGTCAACTGTCTTCTCTCTAAAGACCTCTTCCTCTCTTCCATCTCTCTTGCATAGTCAAAGGACACAGTAAGGATAAGGTTTTCATCTACAGTTTGTATAGATCCAACAACCCATGTTTTGATGTGACCCAGGAGAGGTAAAATCTAATTTCTGGATAGTTTTCAGTAATTTTTCCTGTTTTGGGAACTGTTTTATTTCTGTTTAAATGTTACTATAGATACTGGAATTTAGCCTTACAAAGTTACATAACCAGCCTCTGCAGAGGCAAGGGCACGGGTGTCTGGTGGGACAGAACACCCTCCTGTGCAAATCTGACACACAGAGCGTTTGGTGCAAAAGGGCTGGGAGGGGAAGGTACCCCTCACACCTCTCTCCAGGTGCCTGCCCTGAGGCCCAAAAGGGACAGAACATGGCTGGAGCATCTGGGAAAAACTGGGTGAAGCGAGTCATAGGACAGTCATAAAAATATTGAAAGGGTAACAGCAGATACTGCTCAGACAGAGACAGCAACATACCAGCAGACACCCCACAGCTTGGAAACAGGAATGAAAGTACATTGCATTTGTCTGGACTGTTCAGGACAGTGTTGTGTACAGACCAACCTTGGAAGAAGCTAAGTCTAGGCCCAGGGTGTCGGAGTGGCCAAGCACACCAGCTAATTAGCCCAAAAAGCAGAGCTAGTCAGTTGTGTCACTGCTGTCTCTGTGCCCAAGATCTGTGGTGATGGCTGGATAAACACAGTTCAAAAATCACCAGTTTCCTGAAAGCAAACTGAGCAATGTTACCATGGTAGTATGCTCATTGCCTCAGGCATTTTTCTATTACTCATGAATATTTCTTTGTCATATGGTAGGGAAAAAGAAGCTTCTAAACCAACTTATACATTAATTTAGCTTTTTCATCCTGTTCATAAATTAGGAAATTGCTTAGGAAAAGTCCACTACCCTCAAAGCCCAGAAATTTTCTATTGCTCCACCAAATACAACTGAACTCCAAGTGGACACCTGCATGTCAGAGGGAAGGATGGTGCACTCCTTTCCCAGTGTTTTCAACAAAGCCAGGCTCAGCTCTTGACCTCTTGAAACATTGAAGCCTAAATCCACAATTCTGAGCTGAGATAGACATTTGAACATTTAACAGAGTACCTACTAATTCAGACACTGTAATTTTCACACTTCCCTGCTCACACTACCAGTTTCCTGAAAATTGCTTCCCTATTTCACAGAGCTGCAGCAAAGAAATTCCCTTGGCAAGTATGTGATGGTTGTCATCAAAGTCTAAAGGAAAGGACTGAAGAAGAGCTGAAATAGAAATTCCCTGCATCCCAGCCATATAAAATGCCTAAATACTTTTTATTTAAATTAGGGTCCATTGTAATCTTGCCTTTCTTGGCAACTGCTACAAATGATCCCTCCACAACCAGTGCAGATGCTGCTGCTTCTTTAGTGAAACAAGGAGAGAGCTCAACGAGACAGAGACATCAGGCACAGACATTTAGGACCAGAAGAGTTAATCAACATCACATGGCAATAATACAGACAAGCAGATTTTGTGAACAGAAGCCTTGTTTTACCTTCCCTGCATATACCTGCTACCCCAGTTTTATATCTCACAGCTCTGTCTCACTGCCAGTTATACTGATACCAGAGCTTTTAACCCATATGTAGCTTTTAATTAAATAAAGGCCATTTAGATACTTTTCCCAAGCTATGAGTACAGTGCTGTACTTGAAAGTCTCCAACACCATTTGAAATAAGTGCACACTTAAGTTAGTAGATGTTTCCCAAAGCATGTAAAACAGGTCAGACACAGGTCCACTGCATCTCTACATTTAAAAAAACAGGATTTATGTAAAGACAAAGAGGGATAGTAAATGATCCAGCACTGACAAGGCAAGCAGGAGGTCCTGAGTCCAGTTCTTGTAGTGCATATATATATATATATATATAGAGAGAGAGAGAGAGAGAGAGAGACATTTCAATTCTTTTTCCACCTCCTGTTACTAACAATGACATGCCAGTTCTTCCAGTTCTTGTAGTGCATATATATATATATATAGACATTTCAATTCTTTTTCCACCTTCTGTTACTAACAATGACGAAATGAAATGAAATGAAATGAAATGAAATGAAATGAAATGAAATGAAATGAAATGAAATCCCTCACAAAAAAAACTTACAAAACAAACAAAGACATTTTGAAAAGCCCAGTTTGCCTTGAGAAATGCCAATAAGGAACAATTTCTATGATGTACTGACTCCCCTACTGCCCAGGTTTTGGCTGGGATAGAGTAGATTTTTTTTCCCTAGTAGCTGGTACAGGGCTGGGTTTTGGATTTAGTATGATAATAATGTTGATAACATGCTGATGTTTTAATTGTTGCTGAGCAGTGCATACTGTAAGTTGAGGACTTCTCAGCTGCCCATGCTCTGCCAGCAAGGTGGTCCACAGGAAGCACGGAGGGAGCATGGCCAGGACAGTTGGCCCAAAGAGGGCAAAGAGATGTTCCATACAAGAGAGTGTCACACTCAGTGTAGGAACTGGGTCAGGGAGAGGTCAGTCACTGCTCAGGGACAGGCCTGGCATTTGTCAGTGGGTGATGAACAATTACAGTGTTCATCACCTGTGTTTCTTGGGGTTTTTTTTGTTTGTTTTTTTGGTGGGGGGTTTATTTATTCCCATGATTAAGCTGTTCTTATCTCAACCTACAGGTTTTACCTTTTTTCCCCCAATGACACTGGGGGTCAGGTTGCAGCAAGCAGCTGTGTCATACTTAGTTACCAGCTGGGTTTAAACCATTACTCCCACTTCTGAACAACCTGGTTCCTTCAAAACTGTTTCAAGATGCATTCTGAAAACCTGAGGACTTAAAAAGGACGAGGTCTTTTTTGAAAATGTACTACTGGTATGAAGTGATGTAGATTAAGGAACAGAAATGGTGAGTTTTCCCTCAAAGCTTAGACTGGAAGATGTTTTTCTGGTGATGGTTTTATCTGATTCATGAAAAATTTTGAAGCTGTTTGGCAAAACATACTGTACAAATGCTTTCCTATTGCATTGAAGAAACTATGAGCACAACTGAAAGACTTGCACATATTGTGAAATAGCTTCTTTACTTTCACATCATTTTAATGTCACTCACTTTCTGGATGAAATCCTGAACCATAAACTGAGCTGTAAGCAGGGTACCTATGTAGTAACCCCCCATGTTCTGAATGTCACATCCCCTTCTATCTCAGTACTTTTGCTTTTACAATTCCATAGGGCTTTGCTTGAATTATAACTACTGCTGGAGTATTTCAAATAAATTCAGGCCACTTTAACCGATCAGTTCAGTGTCATTCTTTGCTCAGAAATGCCAGTGTGACCTTACTATTTGCTGACTCTGTAAATAAGTAATTATTTGGCTTACTTATTAAGGTAACACACCCTAGCTAGTTCGAAAAACCAGACCTACAAGATAATCTTCATCTCAAGTTTCTGCTGGCTGTACTGTCCCAAAGAATATGCCCATATTGAATAAGTGAAATTTCATCTAGCCTTCATACTGTAGTTGGACATGTGAGGCACAGGTGGTGAAAGCAATAGTCATCAAACAGGCATTTTCTCCCATTAATTTATGAGTATAGAATATTGCTCTGCAGATAGAGAAATATATTTTTCTTACTGCAGGAACTGCACTGCTAAGTATGCAATTAAAATTTTCTGTCAAATCACTTTTCATTAAAATAGGTGGATCAATAATGACATTATTAGATATCTGTGTAGAAGGCAAAGAAATTAAATTTCATAGGAGAGGTCTATATTTCACACTACAGCTGATACCACCCCATTAATCATTTTTTAATATACACTGAAATTCTAAATATCATTGCTTTACAAAAGTAGTTTGGAAGTATCATGAACACAGCAGTTATGCTTTAAAAATAGACATGCTGATACAATTTTTTTTAAGTTTTGAAATTATGTATTTTCCTAGATTTTTTTGCCTTTAATACTTAGAATATGTAGTAATTTTAAAAAACTATTGTTGCTGATTAAAATAGGGAACAGCACTTGTTCTCTGTTTTTAACCAACAGATGCCATTCTTGCTGGAGTATACAGTACTACATACAGGTATGTAAAGTGGTAGCCACTGGCTATTCCTTTACTTTGTTCTTAATGCCTGCATTATGATAATTTTAACTTGCAATTTGTTCTCATTCAGGCTTTGTTTTTAACAAGTACAGCATTTTATAGCTAGAAGTTGCCATGAACAGCCTGATTTTAAAGTATATAATGATCCTTATCTTCCCCCAGCAGTGGTACTTAATGCAGAAGCAAAGAAATCACAGGGTTGGTCAGGCTGGAAGGGACCTCAGGAGGTCATTTAGTCCAAACTCCCCTTCAGAACAGGCTCTGAGTTTAGAATGGATTTGTCTAGACTGTGTCCAGTCAGATCCTGAAAACCTTTTGAAAACATTTCAGAGCTTCTCTGGGCAACTTGTTCCAAAACTTCAAAACAAAACAGCATTTATCCTTGTTTTGGCTAGAATTCTCCTCTCCCATTTCCTCATTTTTAGGAAACCACTGTCTCCCATTTCCACACTGTGCTCCTCAGCTTCAGTTTCACCTCCTCAGTAACCTCCAGTGCTCAGGAGGCTGCTCTTAGATCTCCTGACACCATCTCTTCTCCAGGCTGTCACAGCCTTTACTGAAATACTTTTTTCATATAGTGATATTTTTAATTTATGAAAATCAGCTAAAGATGACAGCTAGTTCAAACTGGTCAGAGCTTTTTCAAACAGCAAGAGAAGGAACCAATATCTTACCAATTTCAGCACATTCTTCAGTCAAATGTATTAAATTCTACATTTTGTCTGGTAAGTCTTTTCATGGCCTCACAATTCAGCAAAGAAATGTGCTAACTTTTCAGTAAGTATTCAATAACATTAAAGAGATACAACATTTTTAGTTCTATATTAACTTTTCAATTTCTTCCAGTGTACTTTTTCATACAGTACCAGCTTTGCAAGGGAAGAAAACCCAAAACAACAAACCAAACCAAACATTGTTTCCCAAAATTGCATGCTTTTGGAGTCTGTTTTTGAATATTGAGCGTTATGAGTCATTTGTGACTGTGGAAATTCCAGTAAGTCAATGGAGTTACGTCAGACCTGAACTGGACTCTTTAATTCCTGACAGTACATCCTAAACTACACAAGCAAGCAATGTCCCCAGATGTGACAGGAGTGTTAACATCCTCTATACTTTAAGACACTTCTCAATCACCCAAATTAAACCCAAAACCTCCATTCTTGCAGGACACATAAAAACCTGTGATCTCTGGATATATGAAACCTCCAAAGATCAATCTGTCTCCTACTCAAGTTATATAAAGCCATACATAATAAAACATAACAAAATAGGGAAATAAATTCTTAAATTAAACAAAAAAAACCCCATCAACAAAATTCTTAAAATTTACCTATTTTCCCATCAGTCAAGCAAATAAATAAGGATTGAAGGTCTAGCAGCTTTAACTATAGGCCACTATAGTTAGATAGCCTTAACTATCTCCTGGAAGATCCAAGACCTGGTTTTCCCCTAGGAGTAACCTGGCATTACTCCACTGGGTTGCTTAACTGAGCAAAGTCAAATGACTTTTACATGATTGGACCCTAAACAGACATAAACTGACACATCTAAATTACTTTTTTGCATAGCAAAGTCAACTTCCATCTGTTAACAATTCCACTTTTTATCTAACTGGTGCATTACAAGATTCTCTGAGAATATCAAAGAGCAGAATTACTTCTCTTGATCTCCCATCTATCACAGGTTGACCCTGGCTGGATGCCAGGCACCCACCAAAGCTGTTCTATCACTCCCCTCCACAGCTGGACAAGGGAGAGAAAATACCATGAAAGGCTCATGAGTTAAGGACAGAGAGAGACTGCTCACCAAATACTGTCACAGGCAAAACAGGCTAGAATTAGAGATGTTAACTGAATTTATTGTTAACAAAATCAGAGCAGGATAATGAGAAGTAAAATAAGACCTTAAAAACACATTCCCTTACCCCTCCCTCCTTCCCAGCTCTACCTCCTCCCCCCATAGCATAGACAGACAGGGAATGGTGGATTATAATGGTGGTCAGTTCATCTCATATTGTTTCTGCCACTGCTCAGGGAGAGCAGTCCTTCCCCTGCTCCCTCCCACAGGAGACAGTTCTCCAATGCAGAGTCCATCCCACAGGCAACAGTTCTCCACAAACTGCTCCAACATGGGACACTCTTCCGCAGATAGGCTCTTCCAGTGTGGCTCCCCAAGGGCTCCCAAGTCCTACCAGCAAACCTGATCTGGCATGGGCTCCTTTCTCCATGGGTCTGCAGGTCCCTGCCAGGACCCTGCTCCATGACAGGACTCACATGGGATCACAGCTTCATCTCAGGCACCCACCTGCTCCAATGTGGGATTCTTCCACGGGCAGCAGGTGGATCTCAACATTCCTGTGGTCCTCCATGGGCTGCAGGGGCACAGCTGCTTCACCTCACAGCTGCAGAGGAACCTCAGCTCTGGTGCCTGGAGCACCTCCTGCCCCTCCTTCTCCACTCACCTGGGTGTTCGCAGAGTTGCTCCTTTCACATATTCTCACCCTTCTCTTCTCTGGCCACAGTTACATCTGCACAATAACTTTCTTCCTTCTTAGACATGTTATCACAGAGTCATTGCCACCATTTCTAACTGGCCCAGCCTTGTCCAGCAGCACGGCTGTCCTGGAGCCACCTGGCATTGGCTCTGCTGGACATGGGGGAAGCTTCTGGCAGCTTCTCACAGAAGACACAGCTTTAGCCCCCTGCTACCAAAACCTGGCCATGCAAACCCAACACACCATTATTTCAAGGCTTCCAGAGCACAGAACAAATCCTTATACAGTGAAAGTCAAGAGAGTAACTAACTTTTTATCCATGTGTTTTCCATTGTTTTCTGTTGGGAAGGAATAGTGAATATAGACTGAAAGCAACAGACCTTTTATAACAAAACCACTGACTGCGTATATTTCTGTATGAGAGAACCATGCCATCTTTCTGTTTCCTGTTGTGCATTCTGGAGAGAAGTTTCAGCCCCAGTACTGAGGAAAACATTATAGAAATAAAGCTCAAGAACAGTATTAAGAAACAGGGCACCTACTCAAGGTCATTCTCAATTATAACATTATCCACGCATCGTCGTGCGTTCACATCAGCATATCCTTGATGAAGATTTGGTCTCAAATCCATCAATCTTCACACATATGTATCTGCCTGTGCTTCCAAAATTGTTGTTATTCTTCCTGCTATGGAAACTTCAAGTGTCCCTCAACCACATCTTGGGCATCACTACTAAATTCAACCATTATTCTACACTTCAAATAATGAAATTCAAGCTTAGCAGCCTTCAGTAGTCATTACACCTGCAACAAAATCATGCCTGTTCTTAAAAACATCAACATATGACAAGAAATTCAATAGACACACATCCCAGTCCCCACAAATTGCCTCTGTAATTCTGATTGCTGCAATGGGCTTGAGGGCTGGCCCTCAGAGAACTGATCTTTGTTAAAAGCAGTCATGTGTGACTTGTTGGTTTTAACTAGAAAGAGCAGCCATCCGTCCTTTCCTTGTGTGAGGTGGTGAACACAGAAGAACCTTGTGTTGTGGTGTTTGAAATTTGTTTCTGCACAAAATGTGAATTCATTTCAGGGTGAGGAACTACAGTAATTGTCTTGGTCCATGGGCCACAGGAAGGGACAGGCAGGAGGAAGAACCTGGGCTAGGTCAGGCAGCAAGATTTGTCATCCCTGTGTGGGCAGGAGAGAGGCAGGGAGGGGTTCACACAGTAGCCTCTGCCCTAGGCCCCATGCACCTCAATACCAGCTCTGCCCAAGCTCCTCCAGTGGTTTCCTCTTGTCCACACCTGCGTGACAGAGCCAGGAAGCCTGGCTACTCACCCTCGCCTTGCCCTTGCCCCAAGCAAACAAGAAGGACCCAATTATGCAAACACAAAGATTGACTCACAAGCTGCTCCCGTGGCTACGAGAGCCCACCGTTACAACACAGCACGTTTCAGTGCCATAAAGGTGCATCTTATGCTGTGCTGAAGGGTTTTTAATACCTGCAAAGGCCTTTCCATGGACCACTGAATTGATACTGGCCACAGAACTCCCAGAAGAGCTTGGGAACCATCTGCCAGAAGACAAGGCTGAGTCACAGAATTCACAGAAGGGTATGTCTGTGCTAGTCACAAGTGATGTGACTGCAATGCTGTGGACACACTGCCAGGCAAGCTTTAAATTACTTGTCTTGGGCACTGGTAGTAGTCTGGCCATTCAGTTCAGGCCAGCCTAACCACTCAAGTATTTACCCAGCTTTTGGGGCATGTTTTCCAGATAGCTACAGGGTCCACACTGCCACAGCCAGATTCCTACCAGTTCCCCAGCTGACTAGTTTTACACCAGCTCAGGTATGTACATCACTGCAGCATAAACATACCTAAGCTTTTAAGTAATTCAAGCTTCAATTCAAATTCTTACTGCCTCAACTTCTGTGCTTTTAACAACTTGGACTTATAGCATGCATCCTCGCTGTACTGTGGAGATTAAACATTTGCGGTATGCAATAAATTAATAGCATTTTAAGTGTAAAATTTACGGTTCTTCCAAAATGTGAACTGTGTTTAACAAAAGTAATGAATATTGCTGGCTATGTGGTGATCTGTCCCTCATTCCTTCCAGCAGCTGTTCAGTGAGTACGAGATGTATGAGGTGTCTATCTGACCTGAAACTCTGCAGAACTCAGTAAGTTTATACACAGATATCCAAACCCCTCAAACATACATCTGTAGACTAAGGAAAAAGCCCACTGGTTCCAGTGGACATTTTCCCTGCATACATACCATTCACTGACTATATAGAGAGTACATTTTGTAACACACAACAACTTGGAAGACATGCCAGCTTAACAATTGTACCGCTTGGATCCAGCAGACTACTTCCAATTCACCTCATAACCTGAAGCTGAATTAAGGACTGAAAAAGTATACAGAATTCTTAAGTATTTCCTTTCTTTTTAAATGGATTTTTGGGAAGCAGAATATGTCAGAAATGTGACAGAACAATCACATTTATCACAGTGGCAATTTGGCTGAATATAGCAAGGGTTCATTTCAACAAATGGCTGGATTTGGTCTTTCAACAGACATCTGAACATATTATACCCACTCATTTAACATTTCAATACTTATTTATTCACACCAGATATCCATACGTTCCCCTCAACACACTCTAGGTAACACCTCCTGTCTGCTTATATCAGAAACTTGTAACATGTTGCCAACACTCTTCCTAATGCTTGGATTATGGATGCTCAAGTCCCCATCATGGGAAATGCTCCATCTTGTTGCAAGGGCTCATGGCAGGTGCTACAAACCACAGGACACCCAAGCAGCATTCTTTCTTTTTTTCAATACCAAGGACTTTCATACCACTCCTCTTCCTTCTGTTTTGAGACAGAAGTCATTCTGTGGGGATGATGGGTAGAGCAGAGATGGAAGAGGTGTTGTGCTGGAAGATGTTAAAGGCTGCCATCAACCAGTCCTTTGATCTAGAAACACTTCCAGGCATGGTTAAAACTGCTGGGTCTGCTAACCAGATGGCAAGGACCCTCTCTGCTTCCAGCTTCTCCCTTCTGGTTTTTCAATTCCCACTAAAATAAATAAGATTCTGCTCCCTTCAGAATTTGGACTTGCCAAAAACAAACACAGGAAGGCAACAAAATCCTGAAAGCTATACAGTCTTGACAGTGCAAAAGCATCATTCTCAATTCTCCCTCTCCTCTGCCACTTCACAAGAAGACAGTAAAATTACAGCAGATTATAACAGGTTCATCTGAGGCAAAACAAAATGCAAGAAAAGCCAGTGACTTCACCAGGAGCAGCATGCTGGCTACTACTAAGTATTCTGGCATTTCTCACAATTTGACATCAGAACAGCTCTGCCTCTGACCTAAGGGTTTCAGTTAGCTGTTTAACTTCTGCTAGTTCCCAGAATAAAAGAATGCAAACTGGGACATACCTACTTTATCTCGAGCATGTTCCTGCAAGAAAGCTACAGCAGCTCCTTTTCACAGCCCTAATGAAATATTTTGTGCCCATGTGTGTAACACAGCATTCTGTTTATTTTATAGGCTTATAATAAAAAAACAACACTTTATGAGCTACATGATAGTATTTCAACAATACCTTGTTGTGACATGATATGGTGTAATTACTTAGCAGGAGATATTACAATTTATTGTTATGTCACTGAGTCATACCCTTCAGGGCTTCAGATTGGTGTCTTAATTTGCTTTTTTAAAGCTATACCAACTAGCAAGCTAAGTAAAGGGATTTATTAAAACATCCTAGGAATAAAGACATCGTCTGAACATGCGTGCACAGCCGTGTGTTTGAAAATACTTTCCCCATCCTTCCCCCTTCCTTCTTTGCTTTGTTTTTACAGCATTATCAACTGGGTCAATAAGAATCACAGTGAACAGAAATTGTAACCCAAACATAAAAATGGATATGCTACATTAGGGTCCTATTAAGACCTATACAGGTTCCTATTAAGACCTATAGGGTCCTATTAGGTCCTATACAGACTGGTCCTGCAGAGCCAGAAATTCTCACCCCCTTCAAGTGACTTTACCCACAAAACAAAGCATGGAAATGAAGACATGCAGGATAACCTGTCTATCCACAAGAAGTATAATTGGCTTTTCATCTGTCCATGCCATTAGCACTGGACAGGGCTTTGGAACTGCCTCTTCCTTGGTCTCATAGTTAGGTACATCAGTGAGAACACGATTTCATACGGCACACTACAACCACCGTAAGCACACTCTATTCCAGTAAATAAGTGGCAGCGCTTTTCCTTAACCAGTGGAACTGATACAGTCCGCCAAGATACATTTTTTTAACGTACTGCTCCCAGTGAAGTCCCTGGGTCTTCTGTGGCTGTAAGTGCCTCCTCCCATGTTATTTTACAGAGGGCGCGGGCAGTGCACTCCGCTGAGCAGTCTGGAGCAGCAAGGGCAGTGCCGGGCAGAGCCACCCCCGCCGTGCGGGAGCGCCCCGCAGCGCGGCCAGCGGAGCCCGCAGGAGGGGCGGGCTGGGTCCCGCACACACACCTGCCCCGGGCGGTGCAGGACGCGAGGCTGGGCAGGCAGGGGCGGCACGGGTGAGGGAGGAAGGGGATCGCCGCCTCTGGCGATGAGGGTCAGGTCGAGACAAGCTGGCAGCGCCTCTCCCCGCCAGCCTCTTTTCGCTCCGGCGGGAGCGCACCCGAGGCACGACGGGCTGAGCGCAGCCGTAAAAACCACCCCGGCACGGGCCTCAGCAGCCGGCGGTCCCGGCGGGCCAGCCGCCAAGCCGGGGCGGAGCCGGGCCGACACCTCTGCCCCACGCCCGCCGCGCTCCCGCCCTCGCCCCGCCCGGGGCAGCCCGCGGCGGCAGGGCCGGGGAGCCGCCGCCCGGCTCCGCGCCCTTTCCCAGCCCCCGCCGGCGAAGCCAGCTCGGCGGCAGCGGCCCAGCGTGAGCACCTCCCTTCCTTCCCCCCGAGCGCTGGGTGTTGCTGTTGTTTTGCTGCCGCCGCAGGTCGGCCGGGGTGGACGCGGAGGGAGGGGAGCAGGGAGGGGTGCGCCCCGCCGCAGGGCCGCTGCCAGGTGCACGCCTCTGCCTGACACACGGGCGGGGAGGAGGAGCTGGCCGGGCAGGTTTGTCGGTGGGGCGGCCCCGCTCCCCTCCCCTCTCCTCCCCGGGCTGCTGGGGATAATTAGTGTCTGTGCGAGGCTGTCTGCCCCCGGGAGGCAGGGCGGGCGCGCAGTCAGTGCGTGCCCGGCTGTTTGTGAGCGGTGACTCGCCCCGGCCCCTCGGCGGAGCCTCCACCCCGCGGGCGGGGACCCGCCCGGCCGCGCTCCCTGCCGTGACGCTCCCACCGCCACTCACCCCGCCGGCCCGGGGAGCCTGGCAGGGCGAGCGGCGCCGGCGTCATGTGACAGCGCGGCCCGGTGCCAGGAGCCCGGGGGGAAGGCGAGCGGCGGAGGGCGGGAGCGGGCAGCTCCTCCTCGCACACAGACCCGGAGACACCGCCGAGGCGCCTTAGCCGCGGGGACGCGGGACACGCCGGCCTCGCACCTCGCTCCCACCGGAGCGCCTCCGCTCCTACCGCGCTGCGGGAGCCGACGGAAAATCGCGGCGCGCTCCGCACCGCCTGCCGAGCGTAAGTGTGAGGGCGGGGGTAATGCGGGGGCCGGGCTGGGCTGACTGCGGGATGGAGGTGCCGGAGGAGGAAAGTTTCCCGGCGCTGCGAGCAGCGCGGAGCCCACGGCGGCACGGTGATGCCGCGGGAGCCGCAGGCACGCCGGGGGCGGCGGGAAGCGGGTCTCCGTCAGGCCGCAGTTGCGGCGAAGGGGGAACAGAGCTCGCCGCGGGGGTTCCCTCCGTGGCGCCCGGGAATGTCGCTGTGCGGCCGGGGGCGGAGGGCCGCCGGGCGGGCAGCGCACCTGTGTGGCCGGCGGGGCCGCTCGGGGGGCGACTTCCCCGGCGCCCTCCCCCGCTGTCCCCGGCGGGAGGGCCCGCGGGCCGCCCGCCCCTCGGGGCCGCTCTCCCGCCCGGCGCGGCCGCAGCCCCTGGCCTCTCGCCGGGCGGCACAGGCGCGTCCTCGGGGAGAGAGCGAAGTGCCATCGGATCCCGGGCGGGATACAGCGCCCGGCCAAACCGAGCTGGAAGGTATAGCGGGCTCGCTCGGTTCCGCGGGCGACGGGCTGGATGCCAGGGCAGGGGCTCGCGTTCGGGCCGCGCTCCTCCCGTAGCGCGGAGCGGACCGGCGAGCGCCATGTCCCCGTTTAACTCCTGCTGAAGTCTAGGATGAAATGGGCTCCCGAAAGTCTGCCCCTCTTATTGTCACGTCACCTTAGCACCGCTTGGCCGCCATGCAGGCGAAGGTAAAACGTGGGACAGCACAGCAGCGAAGTGTGGAGTTAGAAATAACCTTTCCTTAGCTAGATGTCTTTTGTTGGTGGTTTTTTGTTTGTTTTGGGTTTTGTGGGTTTTTGTTTGGTTGGTTTTTTTTAATTTTTTGTTTATTTATTTGTTTTTAACCGAAATGGGAATAGGAGTTACTTACCTTGGACTGCTGTCAGGTGAGTGCCTGGCACAGCTAGGGCAGCTCTGGCAAAGGAAGGCTCAGCAACGCGAGCCTGCGCTGGGAGATCACAGCACCTGCCTGGAGCTTGGGAGAAAGACCTAGGTCAGAATAGCTTAAGTGGTCATTCAGGAGTTACATTAAAAATGTCTTAAAGATGTTTTGTGCACTTCCCTTTTGCTTCAGGTACTGTACATACATGGTCCACTGTTTTATTCACTTCCTCACCTTTGAGAATTCAGGAAGTGACCCTGTTTGTGGAACTGAACTCTAAAGGTTTAATTGTTGGGAAAAGCTGAATGTGAGTGGCTGATAGGAGAGCTCTGAAGACTTGACTTCATTTAAACTAATATTAATAAACATATATTACCTGTATTGAAAAGAAAGACTTACATGGCTGCTAACTAGTGACTTTTCCATCAAATACTTTTAAGATACTGGTGTGATAATCATACGAGTAGCTGGTGCTTGTGTGAGAGGAATTGCATCTGGATTTGATAATCTCACCTAACGCAGAAGACACGTATTTCAAATTAACTTTCACCTCATATTTTTAAGACTTTATTGTTACTGTCTAGTATCAAAATATAAAAAACCCGAAGCTGACTTGAGTAGCCTTTTTTTCACAAGCAGGCAAATGTTTCTGGGTGTTTTTTCCCTGCACATGCTGTTATAGCTATGGTACAGAGGAGCACAAGAGAGACTGGGGGTAAGGGCGAGGGGTGGGGGCAGGAAAGAATGCTAAATGGTCTTTCCCTGTCCTAAGAATCCAAGCAGAACTTCCTCTACGTTGCAGAGCTGCCAGGGAGCCCTTAGGTACTGTGAACATTTGACCTAGTCACCATCTGTTTAGCCTAAAGCAAAAGCCTACAGATAAAGATGTCAGTGTGAGTGAGTTGAAGACTCAGTGATAATAAAGATGTTCCTCTACGTTGCAGAGCTGCCAGGGAGCCCTTAGGTACTGTGAACATTTGACCTAGTCACCATCTGTTTAGCCTAAAGCAAAAGCCTACAGATAAAGATGTCAGTGTGAGTGAGATGAGTTGAAGACTCAGTGATAATAAAGATATTATACAATCACCAAATTACAAATATTTGCAGTTATTCAGTATGAAGAAGTAAGGAACTGATGCTGTTGGTGTAAAACCCACACCTTGCTGTGTAGATGCTGCATTAGCCAGTTTTTACCCCATGTTCATTATTAAACTCCAGCCTTGGAACCCTGCAGCATTCATTGGCGTTGCTGTGGTGCTCATCCACAGAATTTGCTGTAGCATTCTCACATTTGATAATATTTGATGTCCATGGTGTATAAATAACCAATGCAAGGTATCTAAGAGAAGAGAGAGTATTCTAAACCACAGCTTTGAAGGAAAACAAGTGTTGAAGTTAATCTACTGCATGAAATCTAGACAAGTTGTGCTGCTCCTCTGCTTCAGCTTACTTCATTTATTCAGCCTTATCTGTGGATGCTTAAAAAATGAAAGTAGTAAATTCATGGGAAATCAGATTCTGAAATAAAGTGCATATGAAAACAGGGATGTGTTAGGCGAAGCGTGTGATGGCTTAGAAAAATATTCTTGTGTGCTCTGAGTGACGTTGGTCCTGAGCTATGGAGCAGTATTGAGCATGAGTGAGCCACTGTCCAGGAGCAGCCCCAAGCTTTAGAAATCCTTCCTGCAATTCTCATCCCCAGCTCTCTCTGGGAAGAAGGTGCTTTGCCAGGCTGGGTGCTGCCTCTGATGTCATGAAGCCCGAGCTCTGTTTAGCTACTGGCATAAATACAGTAATAAACCAACTGGTCTAAGGGAAGGTTTCAGCAAATCCTCCTGACCTGTGGTGTCTTAAAACCTCCTGCTCCCTCATGCTAAGGGAGCCTGTTTGTAAATAGGGCAGGTCCCCTGCATAAGGACAGTGTTTTTATTCACACCCAATGAACAAACACCTCCACCCACTGTTGTTGTTTTAAAAGACTCCAGCTGCTCATGAATATAGGGTCAGGGAGGGCCGCCTAAATGTTTCTCTGTGCTTTCTCCCCAGCACAGCCAGCAGAGCTGTTTCCTGTTCTTTGTTTCAAGGCTGGGGTTTGCGTCACACATTCCAAGTGGCATATGTGGTGCTCTTTCCTGTTTCAGGCTGTTTTCTGGCACTTCGGTAGCCTCGTCCAGGCCCCTTGTCACTGCCCCTCAACTTCCAATCCCCACCCGATGAGTTATCATGTCTCTACACACTCAGGATTGCTTAAGATGCCTGTGTTATGTCATAACGAGGTTTCCAAGTTAACCTTTAACACGCCCCTTCCACTCCAGTGCACTTCTGGGGGTGAACTGGAGTTTTTAGCTCTGTTCGCTGAAAACTTGAACTCAAGTCTCCAGAAAGTTGTGAGCCAGTTTTCTGCTCTCACTTGCTCATCAGCTGATTTGGAATAGCTCCATTAAAGTCACAGAGTTGCACTGATGTATAAAGAGTATATGGGAGAAGAAAGTCTACTTCTGTAGGCTCATAGTTGTGAGGGGGTTTTGACTTCAGCCCTTACTCAACCTGAATGGTTCTCTATAAGCACTGTGTATTTCCAAATCTCAGAAGTAGGTATTTTCCCCTTATACAGGCTAGAAGGTTCATTGTCTTCTAGATGTAATACAGAAAATAAGGCACTGCTGTCTAACTTTTCTTTGGCATTTATAAGTACTGCTGTCCCTGTACTGCTTAATAAGTACATTTTGCATTTTTGAAGGCATAAAAGTAATTGTTTTACTCCTGTTTTCATCTTTATCTTTCCCCCTCACCCTGTTGCAGGCAGACATAGTGAGAAATTGAGAGGAAATTGAGAAAAACATAAATCTTTCTGTAACTTTGAATCTGACAGAAGCAGAGCTAAAGGACCCCAGCCAAAGCTCACTGAAATCAAGAGGAAAAACTTGCATTAATTTCAGTGTGCACTAGATGAAAATGCAAGATGGAGTATTTATTCTTCTGTGTTTCTTACGGGCTAGAATATGCATGGTTACTGTACACACAGAAATACTGCCACCCTTTCATTTTACTCTTTTTTTTCCCCTCCGGTCATTTTTAAAGTAGTCTTTTAGTTCCTGCTCTTGCTCTTCTGGATGCTACAAGTTAGCTGTTTCAGATCACTGAAGGTATCTTTAGGAAGTATCTGAAGTACACACTTTAAACTTCTTTCAGAGCTTAATTGTATGTGAAAAAACTTTTATTGGATTGTGTGCACATATTAACAGTGAACTGTTTTTTGTCTGTTCAGAAATCCAGATAAAAAGAAGTATTTGGCTACACAGTTTTGGTAAGTTGTTTATTGATCATTTTAATGTGTTGCTCTCAGTTGTTTTTATGTTGTTGTTTTTTCTGTTTGTTTTAGAACACCATGGATGAGTTTATCCATTAGAATGCAATTATGTATTTTAATTCTTGTATTGTTAATTTGCCCAAGATTTCAAACAGTTAATCTTTTTTTTCCAGTGACAGAGGAAAAGAGTTGCATTTAACTGTGTTTAATATTGGAAACTGCTGTATAATAAATGCAGTAAATTTTGTGGTTCACACCTTTTTGTAGCCAGAAGTTCTGTAAAATAGGGAACTGAGGTTAAAATTATAATAATTTTTGTAAACCAACTTTTAAATATTAATTAACACCGCTAACAGGAGGTCTTTTAGAGTTCTTTTATGCTGTCAGCATTCAATCTTTGTGTTTTCATTCCGAGGCTAGTTGCTTCCAATCCAGAATATGAAGTTTGGCAGAGCTGGTTTTAGGAGAGATTTAACTCTTCCCTGCAAAGCATTCACTTGATGCCAAAGTTTCCTTTGAGGGTTTTGTAGCTGTAGGTGATATCTCCCAGGGGAAGGAAGTGTAAGTGCAGATCAGCAAATGGAAAGACAAAGCTCCAACAGGTTTTAAATAGTAAACTAACTCAGAAGGGAAAAAACCTCCAACCAAACGCAATGTCTGTCTGTCATGCAGTCCATGTGTGTTACCAGCCAACTAACTTGATCCATGAAGACATGACAGAGTTTCCACTTTTAAAGAGTCTGAGTTGCTTTGATCGCTGTAACATTTGTACCCCCTACACTGTCCACCTCTTTTCCCTAGCTGGTTTTTTTTTTCATTTCCATAGATTCGTAGAAGTTCATCACCATTTGCCCTGTATTCGGATTCTTGTTCAAATCTATCATTACTCATAAATGCATACTTCCTTTCCCTAGGATTAGATTTTCTTTCTCCTTTCCCATGTTATAAAAAATGTTGAATCTCTTTTTCACGTTTCCTGAAATAGCAGAACCCTTCACGTAAGAGAACAGTATTTTCTGTCATTTTTCCCTCACAATTAAAAGGTTTAATATTTCTTCTTTCAAATTACCTTAAAAATTAACCTCTTAAGAAAAACGCAACAAGAAAAGCGGAGCTCAGTTTGGAAGGGAAAGATTATCATACCATTCCACATACTTCATTTGTTTTTAAAAGTCTGATCTTTTATCCTTACTCTAGACTGTTTCTCCTTCTAAGAAGCAGCCTGAGACAGGAAACCAGACAGCAGTCTGCCCTGATAAGGGAGAATATTGTCTAATGGAGGTGCCTCAAGAGGTTCTCCTCTTAGGTTTAGTGAGTATAGGATTGAAGGTTGAACAGGGTTTATATGGGCTCAATTTTTCCTTAGTAAAGAAGATACTTTCTTATAAGCACTTCAAGAGCATTTTCCCCCAAGATTTTTACATACAAGAAAGCCATTTCCACACACGTGGCTTCAAAGAGCCTGCAACAGTATTATCAGAAATTTAATTGAAGTACTGATTAGTGTGCTACATGTCAAAGTAGTTCTAGGTCAAACAAGGTGACATCCACAAAGTTATGATGCACAAGTTGTGCAAAACCACAAGTTTTTCAGCCTGCTTGCAGTCCTGAAAGGAGGAAGATAAAAGATTTTCAAGTCTTTGCTAAGAAAAAAATAAAGTTTGAAATACTAAATACCAGAATTCTGTAGAAATCCTCTTTTTCTTAATGCCTATCAATAAAACTTTGAGGAAAAAAAAAATTGTGTAGGTGCCATTTTCTTTTACAAAAAAAATCTAACTTGTTTTACAATTATTATTGTTACCCAGTGGAAATCCAGCAAATAAACACAGAAAGCTGTTGATCAGTAGAACATTTTCTTGGCGTGCTGGTTCTTCCTGATTCTCCTTCTGCTCTGTTCCTCATGGTCTGGCTGCTCTGGTCTCTTCCCACAGCACCACCTCTGGATCTTTGGTGCTTTGGCTGAGTCTGACTGGTGTGTGAGCTGGAAAGCTTCTTTGCCTGCTGCTATTTTGAGGTCAAGTGCAGTTGAGCACTTGCTTACGTCCCATTAAAGTTAATGGAACATTAGAAACACTTTTTTGCTGACTCAGGTCTTGATGAGCAATGGTACAGTAAAGTGCAAATACTTTATGAGTTCTGGAAAACAGCTTTTTTACCTTCCCCATGGAATGTTTGTCTCAGAAACTGGTTCCTTTCTGTCAGACTCTGCAGGTTTCACTGAAGACAATTTTTCACCTGGGTTCAGAAAACCTCCCTTCCCTTTTGGATTTTCTCAGTGGAGAATCCTCTGATACTATTGTTTCTCCCTTGTATCAGAGAAGTTTGACTTGAGGTTCAGAGCAACAGGTCTGAGTCCCAAAGTGCCTTTGCAACATGATAATGTTTGCTGCTGGATTCAAACAGTGCTGCAAGAGCTGCAGTTCCTTGCAGAGGGCACTCATGCAGTGCTAATTTAGCAGATACCATTACATTATTCTGTAATTATAGTGACAATAACAGTCATACCTTGAAGCTTCTAGATAAAGACTTGCTGTAAGTGGGGCAGCATTCCTTTGCTTCCCCCAGGCACAAAGACTGAGGAAATAAACCCTGTATGTGTTCTCAGGCAGAGTGGAGAGGGCAGAATGTATGGTCACCACCCCCCTGTCTGCAGCAAAAGTCAGTCACAGACTTCTCTTCCAGGTATTTAATGAGAGCATAGGCTTTATATTAGAATAAACCTTTGTTGTTGGATGTGCACAGTCAAAACTGGCCCTCCACCCCACCCTTTCCTTTCATAACAGAGTTGGTGGACCTTGAAGGTAGATGTGCAGGGCTGCTGGGAGTAGCTGCACTGCAGTTGCCCTTTTCCAGCTGCTCTGCAGTACAGATGTGTAGACTGAGTGCATTCTTTAACCACTTTCACATTTCATCCAGGGTAAATAATCCATACAAGCCCTTATTGTCAGAATACACATTTAAGTACCTTTCAGCTTTCATTTAATCTTAATTATCTCTCTGAAACAATAAACCATACAGCTGTCAGGAAGTTAATATTGACAAGTGTTCAATCCTGACAAGGTGATGGGCTCTAATGATAATGAACTTCTCTTCTGGAATGGATGCCTTGCTGTATATAGGATCATAAGGGCAGAGTTTGTATTGTTTGACTTGCTGTCTTCACTGGACTTCAGGTAGGGGAATACTGAGGGACTTTGCCTGGACTTTACCTTGCACCTGTCCTTATTTGCATACAAAGCCCAGTTGCTTCATTTGTCTTTCTGAAGTACAGGGCGTGAGCGAAATCTTATCAAAAGCCGGGTCCTGTTTGGACAAGTTGGACTGACTTGGCAGAGATCCACAGGGTGGGGTGAAAGGGAGGAGGCAAGAAAGTAAAACTGGGTGGCTTGTTAGCAGAAAAAAAGAGAGAGAGCAAAAAAAAAGAGGGTGGAATGTTTGCTTACCGGATTGCAGTTAATTATTTAGTTTCAGATTACATTCATATTAAATTCTTTTACCTCACATGAGAAAACCCTTTAATGCAAAATAGTTTACCTAATAAAGTCAAAGACAAAAGTTCTCATTTTTTAATACATTTAACATGAATATATTGTTACCTCACTAGTTTTTCCAGAGCCCCTCAGGAATGAGAGGTTGGTATTTTGATTTTCCAGAAATTATTTGTATATACCAAACAATTTGCGGGCTTTCAAACAAGTAGATTCTGAAATCACTCTGTAAAGTAGAACCCAACTGTTTTTTCATTCCTCTGTAATAGAAACAGATAAAACTGGTTTTATCTGTTTTAAACAGATAAAAACAGATATTTACCTTCCCTATTGCCCCCTTCTCAAATGTTTAGGAGAGAAGGACTAGGAAGTTTTGGGTTAATAGGCATGATTTTACAAATACACTGGGAAAAACTCTGCCTGCTTCTTAGTAGAAGTACCATGCTTTATTTATGTGAGTGTACATGCACGTATTTGCCCATGTGTGGTCCAAGCTATCATATTGGAGCATTATTTTTAAATACAAAGAGGAGTCTTTTGTGATTTTATTTACAGCCTTAGAAATACATCATTTAGAGCTAAATTTTAAACACCACATCCAAAGCTGATTTATATTGACTCTGTAGCAGTCCTACAGGACCAAGTGTTGCATCTTAATTAATTTTCCATTCTTGAAAATTGGTTTCCAGTCACTATAAAATGGGGAAAAGAAACCTGCTTAAGAGTAACATGATAAAGAAGTGCTTGATACTTCAGTGCAGCGTAGTAAACTTATATAAAAGTAAAGTTTTCCTCTGCTGTTCTTAGATGACTGCACTTAGGAAGGATTAAGGATTACTTTTCACTTTTGTTCAGGGTAGTACACTTCCTGTTGTCTATGTCAGTTTAATTCCTGCACAGTGATTTAGACTATCTCAGGAAACACTGAAATCTGGAGCGTGACATGTGAAATGTGTATCAAGTGTCTTTTCACACACTTTCTTGGAGCAAAAGGTTAAAAGGAGTAATTCTTAAACTGAAGAATCTATGGTTTTATAATTACAAAAATTACACAAAGGATGAGCATCATTACATTTGCTTAGATCCCTCCCTTCCTTCCCTCCCTCCCATTCCTTTCTCTGTTTCTTTCTTTTCTTTTCTCCTTTCTTCCTTCACTAAAGTACAAATTGGCATGTTACTTTTCTATGCACATACAAGCTAAAAATCAAAAGTTTCTGGAAACCTGAAAGGAATTAGTTCCAAATTCCTATATAGGAGCTCTGAGTGGCTCAATTTTACTGTAAACTTTTTTCATGTCTAAAAGTACAACTTCTCTGTTTTCATAATGCAGATGAATGTGTGAGAATATGGTTGATGCATAGATATGTGGATATATTTCTGGGAAGTCAGTATTCTGAACCATTAATTCTAGCTATGTGGCTTGTTGAAACCTGAAAAAGATAACTAGGTAGCAGTTATCTAAATGATAATCATTCAAAGAAAATAGTATAATTAATAACCTTCTCACAAACGTGCTTAAGGTATTTACAGAATTACCACAACTTTCAGCACATAGTGCTATCTTACTACTTCTCCCATACTAAAACGACATGCTGAGTTTAAACTGGAAATCTCATTAAACTGCATAATTTGTTTCACTTTAGTTTTGCAATTTTTTTGTCAGACCTTCAACTTTTATAAGGTGAATTATGAAGATACTATAATTTACTCTGCTACTTGTTTGTTTCCATTATTCAAAGTGCACACTGTTGTAATATATTTCCAAGTCTTTAAACTTTATTTATGTATCTGAATAACTAATGGTAGACTTTTAACAAATTTTAATCTATAAACGCATGTTGACTGCAAAGTTGTTCATTAGCGTAGGCTTATTAGAATTGTTTTAATTTGAAGAGGTATGTCTTTAAATGTTCGTTTACATTTCTGGGAGAATTTCCCAGCCTTGGGAAATCTGTTGGTGAGCCTTCAGCCTGTCCTGCGTGTGCTGGAGTCTGGCTGTATTCGCTTCTTTCCAGTGCCATCTACTGGCCAAACCGAATTTGTGTCATTTGCTTTTGTCCTCGCATCCTGAAAGAGGTCGTGCCGCCTCCAGGCAGGGCTGTGAAGCCTTCGGTGTATGGCCAGAACTTGCTCCTTTGACATCAGTCATATAATGTATAACCTCGAGTGATTTATAAACAGCTTGGCAACCTCTAAGTGTCACTGCGAGCAAATTCCCTTTGCTTCCCCTTTGTTTCTCTGTGTACCCTTACGGCTTTACCCAGAAGAGGTATCTCCTTTCCCTCCCAGTATCTTTCCAAGATTACCATGGCAAATGTGTAGTATGACAGCTTTGACATGCTTTTTGCTAAATATTTTTATTTTAGGCATTTAGAGATTGACCAAGTAAGGTTGAACAGTATAGGAAAAAAAACCTGAAGCTACACAGAATGCAAACAGATTTTTTAAAGTGATTTTATTTTGCACAGTTAGCAGAAATAGTTGTTAAATTGTCAGTAAATCTATTATCTTATAATAACTGATGCATTTTTTCTGTTAAGTCATTGTAGTATGTTGAATGTAGTCCAAGTTAGTCTTAAATTTTAATCTTTTTTATTGCATTGATATAATTTTCATTGTATGTGATCTACTAAGTGTTTCTATTGGGACTCTTAGGAAAGAGAGATCCTTTCCAGAATCAGTTCACTTGTATAAACAAGATTATTCTGAGGTTGTAATGCTGATGAGAAATGCGTGGTCTAAACTGTGATGTGTTAAAACACTTGACAGCTAATGAAAGTGAAAATTCTGTGGTCTTGGTGCGCTGACACGCACAACAAAAATTCAGTTTGACTTTCATTAAAGTGAGCAGATGTCCTTTTGTTTCAATAGCAATGTGGAAAGAAAAAACTTGTAATAAATTCAGTCATATATTTAAAAATCTGTGTTAGAGATGGATAAATATTAGCATTAATCTGACAAAATAGTAAATTCACTACAATTCAGAAAGTTGATTCAGGTATTTCCCGTGAGTTTCTAATACCTTGTCTTTCCCCAGCAGGACAGAACCTCAGAGGCATCAGAAAAGGTGAATAAAAAAGATGCTAATGTTTGACCCAGTCCCTATCAAGCAAGAAGCCATGGAGCCTGTTTCAGTGGTAAGACTTTTCAAATATATTTGCCCTAAAGATGACTCTTTAGTTTCTCCACCTTTAAATTCATGAGATGTAATTAAGATTTGGACTAGCTTAGGAAAGCATGTGAAGCTATATTTTGCTCTTAGTGCAATCAGATTCACGTTCTAGGAAAACTTTTCGTAGTTTTTTGATTTTTATTGTCTTAAATGACCTGACCAGTTGCCTATGAGAGGAGAGAGCATCCATGTATTCCTGAGCCACTGCTCTGTAAATATCATCTCTGTAGCTCATGCTGCTGATGGAGGTGGGTTGAAATGAAATTGCCACGCTTCATGGTGAAGTGGCAATAGCTTGTGGTTTGAGTGTTACACCCTTGAACTAAGTGAACAGCTTCTTGCTGTGCCTTTTTTTGTTTTTCTCTTGGTTGTGGTAACAGGTGGCTGTGGCTAGCTCTGCTCTAAACAGCAGGAAATTAATCCTGCAGAAACCCAAACCAACAATGGCTTTTTGCTGGGTAAACTGGTTGCACTGCTTTACCAAGGGAACAAATGAGAACTAGGACAGTGGGAAAAAAAGGGGAAGAGGAGACACTTCTTTAAAATTGGGTTAATTTTCCATGAACTCAGAGAATAGTCATCTCAGAAAAGAGTCTGATAAGCAACAGCAGTGGGACATGTAGTTGGGAGCAGTACAGTGAGAATTGTGAAGATACAGGTTGCTGCTGAAAGGAAGGGTTTTGACTTTGTTCCCTCCATACCAGCTTTGTGTTCCCTTTGTGTGGTGGAGAAGAATTGTGTGGTTCTAGAATGATTTGGAACCTTTGGATCAGCTCACTGAATGGTCAGAATTGCTAACCCACCAAAAATACTCATTTTTTGGTCAGATCAGGAAGCTGATCTGACTCATTCTGTGCAGCTGCTCAATATTAGTGCAAGGGGATGGGTGAAGATCAGAGAACAGGACCTCCCCCTTCAGCTTTTAGCTTGCAATAACAGATTAATTGTAACATGAAACCACATCCCTAGAAAGGCTGATCCATTAAAAGGGTGAAGTCAGTGTACATAACTCAGAGTGCATTAAACTTGTACTCTGAATAGCATCTTTCAATGAAATGTTTGTTTCCTGTTTTATTTAAAATAAAGAGTAATTTTCATAAATTTAAAATACATCTCTAAGCAGTCTGATTTCTTCAGTGCTGTTAATAGTATTTCTGTGAGTTAAGTTTATATGCATTTTAAAATTACAGTTTGACTTTCATAGGGTTTATTTTCTGGAGAGTAATGATAGAAAAATAACTGTCACTGGAGGTACAAGTATGAGGTTTCCAATATTTGGGTCAAGAAATAATTTTAGTATTGGCCAGCCTGTCTGTCACTTTAATCACAGTTACTGTGTAGCTATATTAAGATTAGTAGTGATTATCTGCTATAATCGAAGATTATCTAATGGTGTCTGTTAAAATCAGAAAAGAGACTGGTTTTACAAAAAGACTGGTTTTACTTCTTCACAAAAGAAGTCATTGCTGTTTTTTGGGCTGCCTTTTGTGCACACCTGCCTTCATCTCCCAAAGAAGGTTGTGCAGTGGTCTGGGGCTCTGCATGAGACACACAAGTGCCCCAAACAGTTGTGTGCTTCTGCCAGATGGGCAGGGTCAGTCCCTCAGAATGCTCACCAGGAGAGGAGCGAGCAGTCTTTCCCAGACCAGCAGATGAAGGAAAGACCGCAGTGGAAAGAACAAGGGGACATTTCTGAGCAAGAAGTCATTGCTGTTTTTTGGGCTGCCTTTTGTGCACACCTGCCTTCATCTCCCGAAGAAGGTGGTGCAGTGGTCTGGGGCAAGTGCATTTCAAGACCGGAGTTCTAAATATTGGTTATTCTGTACCATATCCTTCTCCTAGTGATGTGGTGCCTTCCATGCATTGGACCTTTGGAGTCTTCTCATAAGTCAGTGTAATCACTCTGACCAGCTGTTAAAGACTACTCAGAGCATTTTACCACATCTGTATGTTTTGTTTTTTGCCATTGCATAAGGGGAAAAAAAAGCAGAAAAGAAAAAGCAGAAAGTCCAGAGGAAAGTATGGTTTCTGAGTGAAGTTTCCATCACTGGACACTACTTTGTTTTCCCTCAGGCTGAGGACCATGTGTGTTTCAGCTTCAGTACACACATAGGCTACTTAGCTCCAAGCCCTTGAGCTCCCCGGATCTTCTTGATCTTGTGGCTTCCTTGGAGCCCTGGTGCCACAACAGAAACTGCTCTGGAGACACCTCTAAAGGGAGGTATTGTAATATGGAGAGAACATAGGAAAGGATAGCAGCCAAACTGTCAGTGTGATATTGAGAGGTTCTAAGCAGAGCAGACTGGGCTAACATAACCTGGAAGTCTACAATCAGGATTATTTGTATAACATCTTTCATTCTGATAGAATCATTAGAGGCCAAATTAAATTAAGCCCCTTAGGAATTACTCACTCTTCTGTCTGATTGTAGGTGTACTCTTTACACTGTAGGTGTAAAGTCTGTGTGTCTCTAAAACATCACAGTAGTTGGAGGGGAAGGAGGAAGTTAGTAATGGTTTTGACACCACTGTATTTCAGGGTGTGTGGCTGAAAGGATTAACTATACTTCTCAGGTGACTGAAGCTTGCACCCACACTATTTCATCACTCTACCAACAGCTCATGCCATTTATTGAAATGAATTATTGAACATATATTATGATAGTTCTTAATGAACTACTGACAAAGTCATCCGAGTCCTACCTACAGGACTACCTGTTTGCTGCGAGGGCTTCTTAAAGGACTTCTTAAACATTTGGACCAGTTGCCATTTGGTGAAACAATTTGCTTTTTTGTTTGAATTGGAATAAACAGTTTTTCTCTGTGTAGCAGAGAGAAGACTTGGTCAGGTGCTGAGAAGTATGACACTGATTATGTGGGTCAAGATGATTAGATTTATTGATAATACAGTATCTCAGTATTGCCAATGCAGTATATAACATACTGAGGTCTAAAGGGTTATAATATATATATATAAAAGCAGGTTCAGCTAGCAATGTTTACAGTCTTTGGCCTTGCAGAATGCACAACTCAAAGCACCTGTGGAATTACTTCAGGGTTTTATCTTTGTGTGTGACTGAATCTTGGCATTTTTACTCGCCCATCCAAAAGTGAGTGTTCCAGTCTTCACAGTGGTGTATTCTGCTGGCCTCCCTTCCAGGGAGGGGGGAATCTACCTGGAAGCTGCCCATAATCTCAGAAGACCAGTTTTCCCAGTCTCCAGGAGCATTTCTACCCTTTTGCAGGCTGTGCACCAAAATAAATCATGATCAGCATCGTTCCTCCATCAAAGAATGCAGAAGCTGTGCGAGTATCCAGTTATTCCTTGAATTCCCACCAGGTGCTCTCAGGATAAGGTTACACCTAGGGATGCTTGTTCTTTACTAGACTCATTGGCCAAAAGCATAGCTGGAGATTTAAGTTTCACAGGCTTTTTCCTTTTCAGCATTCTTGCAGTGGAAGAAAAGTTCATAGGCAGTGACGTTGTGATAATCCCTGACAAACCTGCAGCACTGTAAATGCACTGATGCTTAGTGGTGGAATGTTTACAGTTCCTTAAAGCTGGGTGAACTCTGTACTGTAAACCAATAACAGGAGTTTTAACAGAAGTATTTAATGTTCCTTACCTGTTAAAATTTTGATTTTTTGGCTATGCCCATAATTTGATCCGATTTAATGGATACCAAATGCTGATGAATATTAAATTATATCAATATTTAGTAGTCTCCATCACTTAGAATGCTAATAATTTCATTGCTTGGCTCAGCAGTGCTGGAAGTATACAGACAGCACTTCTTGTAATAATGGTATTTAATAAAATTCTGATGAACCAATTACAATCAAAGATGAATGTTTCTATAGACGGAATTTGTAAGAGTAGTCATAAAGAGAATATATAACTTGCAGAGATTTTAATTTAATATTTACTGTCTCAAGATTAATCACCATTTTATGTGCTTCTTTATTTGAATGTTTTATGGACTGAGGGACTCAGCTTTGTTGTTCTATCACAGTGCTATGAATGCAGGAGGAAAATTTAATATTTCCTGAACTCAGTGTTTCAAACAGTAACTGAAAAAAAGAAAATTACATTTGTGTCATTTTGCAAAAATACCTGCAGTTAACATTGACATTTAAAATTAACCAAGTGCTCCCTCACAGAGAAGACAGAGGTAGGGAACCAGAAAGATGTATTGACAGAAGTGTTCACCCCAGGAAGAAAAAGAATTGAAGTGTTATGGAAATAGTTTCATAAAAACACAGTCATTTTATACTTCGGAACCAGAAAGATGTATTGACAGAAGTGTTCACCCCAGGAATAAAAACAAGTGTTATGGAAATAGTTTCATAAAAATACAGTCATTTTATACTTATGATGTTTCACTTTATACCATTTTGAACTTTTTTTTATCCCGCTCATCAAAATACTTTTGATGCCAAGGAATTAATTAGTTTCTTAATATTAGTTTATCCACCTAAAATCCAAAGATAGCATTTTATTTCAAAAAGTTGACAACACAACTAAAAATTTGTGTGCATTGCATTTTCTGTGTCTCACTTTTGTGTTAGAGCATCACATCAGTTTCCATTGTGAGTTAGCTGTTAGTAAACAACATCAGTTTTTAACAGTTTTTAAATACAGTATTGGTCTGGATATTTGTTTCATTATACTGCACCCTACAGTTAATGTTAATACTTCTTGGTTTACAAAAATCACTAGATATGTGTGTTTTACATATATAATACATATGTACATACATATGTATAATATATATAAATTATTACTAAATTGTGGACATCATCACATAGGTCAAGATTAGCTTTGAGGTTTCTAATGTAATGGGAACTGCTAGCTACCACTAACAGAAACATCTTTCCAACGCACCAAATGTTTATCCTTGTACTTGTTTTCCAAAATTACAATGGCTAAGTAGCTGCTTTATATCTCAAAAATAGTTTAGAAAGGTTTAGATTTTACCTTATGCACTCTTGGGTTACTCACCCATTACTTACATAGTTCAGCTGAGTATTTTGTATTGATTGTAGGGTTCAGATTCATAATTTCTTTCTTTAGTGATGATTGTTTTTCAATTGCTTTAGCAGTTGATTGGGACCCATCACTTGCAATTCTAAGCCCAGCTGAGCTCCCCTCTTTCCAGAACTGATGATCCTCAGTGCATAATTATATGCTTGGCATAGCAGATGTGTCTCCCAGGTCAGTTAAGAAATGTACAGGCATGAATATATGACAGGCAATTTTAAAGAGAGAAAAGTAGTTGAATAAGCTTTGAAGATGTGTGTTAATAATCTGTCTTATATTGCTTCTGAAACAGTTAGTGAATCAGAACTTGATTAACTTCCTGTGTGGGGAATCTGAGGCTTTAGTTAATTCTGTTTTATTTAGAAACAACATCAAAGTGCTGTCTTGAAACTTTCATTTTGCCTGTTTTATTGGCTGCCTTTCTTTTCCAGCAGTAGCTGCTTGCATGTGTTGATTTATTATTTGATTTTTTGTATTTCTTTTCCACTCCTTCTGACAGTCATACCCCTCCAATTACATGGACCAAATGAAGCCAAACAAATACAGCGTCATTTATTCTACACCAAGTATGTTGCACAATAAATTCTACTCCAGCCCTGAAGGACTATCAAATGGAATCCAGATGGAGCCAGTAGACCTTACGGTAAATAAACGGAGCTCGCCGCCTTCAACTGGAAGCTCTCCTTCCCCACTAAAATTTCAGACTGTGCATAGGAGAAGTTCACCTGGATTGACTCTGTCCTCACCCAGCTCACCTCTCAGTAAATTCACACCGTCGCCCCCCGGAGTCCAGCCTCTTTCCATGCCAATAACAATCCCGCCTGTCATGGCCGCTGCTCTTTCACGCCATGGACTGAGAAGCCCTGGGATACTCCCGGTTATACAGCCTGTTGTGGTCCAGCCAGTTCCTTTCATGTATGCTCCCCATCTCCAGCAGCCCATCATGGTGTCCACAGTTCTCGCAGATGAGATGGAAACTCCAAGTAGCATGCAAGGTTGGTGTTGTCAGAATTGCTTTTTATGCTGTCTCATCCCCACAAAATAAGACAAATATCCCAGCACTTGGTTTCTGTGGGCTGTTGATATTTTAGGAAGTGGAACGTAATTTCTGATCTTCCAGAATAAATAGGCGTAGAATTTGTTGTGTAAATATTTTACCAGACTTACCAAGGTTATAGGATCACAGAATCAATTAGGTTGAAAAGAACTCTGAGATCACAGAGTCCAGCTGTGACCCAACACCACCTTTTCAACCAGACCATGGCACTGACTGCCACATCCAGGCTTGCCTTAAACGCCTCCAGGGATGGTAACTCCACCACCTCTCTGGGCAGCCCATTCCAATGTTTAATCACCCTTTCTGGGAAGAAATTCTTCCTAATGTCCAAACTAAACCACTCCTGGTGCACTGTGAAGCCATTTCCTCTTGTTCTTTCAGGCAGTTGTAGAGAGTGATGAGGTCTCCTCTGAGCCTCATTTTCTCCAGGAAAACAATCCCAGCTCCCTCAGCTGCTCCTCACAGGACTTGTTCTCCGTTGCTCTTGTTTGTGTGTACATAAACAAGATGTTTATAATTGATCTACATAAACTGTTGATCTACTGAGATTTGGACTGATAATGACATCGGACTGATGAAAATTAATAGAAATGTTTTGAGTCACAGTTCATCTGGAGATAACTAAAACTGAAAGATGTTGTATTTAGTGTAAATTACCACAGTAAATGTAGAACTGATGGATTTAACTATAGTTTTTTTCTGTATATTATTTATTTCCATAATTCTTCATAATTTGTATGTGTTGCATTCCCTCTCCTACCCTCTGCCATACAGTGCCTGTCATCGAGTCTTATGAAAAGCCCACACTGAAGAAAACAATCAAAGTAGAGCCAGGAAGTGAACCATCAAAGACTGACTTCTATCCTGAACAAATGTCACCTCCAATGATGACCTCGTTGTCTCCTCAGCAAGTAATGTTGCAAGAGTAAGTAGCTAACAGTAGTCCCAAGATCAGCAGAGGCATGGAAAGCAGTTCAGTACAGCAGTTAGCAGTTCTGAGGAGTGGGAAGGATTGTTGCTATGCTTCAGAACATGTAATAAAATACATGTTCATCTTCCCCACTACTGTGAAATGTGATTTCAACTTTCTTTTCCCCCTTCTTCAGCAGTACAGGAGTTGATACATATTTATACCTTGCAATAGATCTTCCACTTCTGTAATGCATTTCTAAAATGATAATAGGTCCCAATTCCACAATTTACTGAAAATAGGGCTCCCAATAAGCCAGTGATAACCTACTTATCTAAAACCAGCAGCAGAATTGAAAGAAACTTAGAAGACAGTTCATACTGATATTTCTATTCATGTTACTTGAAATACCTTTCTTTAAAAAGAGTATTGTGACTTTCTGTTCCTGGAGGACCTCTTTGTCTTTTCAAAAATTTTGCCTGCTTGGTGGGAAGAACCTCTTCAGCCTTACAAGTTCTGTGTATATAAGTGAAATTGTGTTTTTACCTGAGGCCATTGTTCTGTGGGTGATTTTTTTTAGCAGTTCAAGTACTTTCTGAAGCTTTCTTCCCTCACAGCCACTTGTTTCCATCCCAGCTAACACTCATTGTGTTAGCATAGCTGTTACTGGGGCCTCTGCATGAACTGGATCACAGATCTAATGGGTTTTGAAACAGTGCTGTTTGCAGAAGAAAGGACAAGGGCTAGAAGAAGAAATTAGGTCTGGGACTTAAACCTTTTAATTGAAAACATTAAAAAAACATTCATGAAAGTACCTGAGGAGCCATGGGCACCCCTTCCATTTCCTGTTTTTTCCTGGGGAAAATCCTGCCAACTTACTAAAGCCATGGAATGACCCAGAGCCAGGCTCATCCTTCAGCAGGCAGTGCTCTGGGTAGGCAGGCAGGCTGCCAGCGTGGCTCTGGCAGGAGCTGAAGTTGGGAGCTGAGCAGGGCTCACAGCACAAAACCTCAGAATCCATTTCTGCACTCCCTCTTGCTCACTGTCATCCTTGAGGTGGTTGTGTTTGACCTCACCTCACAGAGTAAGGGAAAGAGGGCTTCAAGTCAGACACTCAAAACCCAGTGTGAGTATGGTTCAGAGAGAGAAAAGCATAGGATGGATGGAGGGTCTCCTGTATTTCCTCCGGAACGCTGCCACTTCCTCCTGCTCATGGCCATTGGGCTGGCTGCATTCCACAACAACCTTCTTGTGGGCACCCCTCCTTGTCTTCAAACAGTCTGGATGCACCTCCTAGACTGCAGGCTCTTTGCAATTGGTTGCCAGCTAGCTTTTATAAACTACATGCTGTTTCTTTTAAATCACCTTATGCATGTTTATTACATAAAATAGTAAATGTGTGTTTACTAATTGGTAACTTACCTTCCATAATGGACCTACCACACAAGGGAGTCAGGTCTTTATGTAGCTGGAACTAACTACTGCTGGGTCAGGACTATCAAATGGTTCAGTTTATTTTTTGTCTTTGTTAAGTCTCTTTAACAAGAGCAAACCAGTAAGTGCTGTTCCTGACTGGTACCACACCCTTCCTCTAGGGCTGAGACTTCTGCAGACTTGTCACCTGCATTAGTGATTTGCATTATTTATTTCCCAGTGGGTGTAGTTTCCCCAGCAAACCCATCCACTGAGCAAGGAATATAGAATTTGGTATAATGTGTAGATAGCTTTGCTACATAAAACATTTGTATGTCCATGTTTCCTAAGCATTTCCTCTACAAACTTGCTGATGTAGATTGTGATGTTCATGGAGATTCTGTCCTTGCATTGTAAATTGCTTTGTAGCTGTCCTGTGGAGCTCTAGTTCTTGCTCCTGGAGCCAGCCCTTTCAAGTTTACATTCTCCTGTGAACATTCTTTCACATTCAAAACAAGAAGTTTATAAATTGTATTATTTATCATTAAAAAAATATATAGACAACTCACACAATATATGAGATACTTGAACTTTTATTTTAAAAAATGTTGTTGTCTCACAGGTTTATGAGCTATAGTTAGGCATTGAAGTTTTCATCACTATTCATTGGTTCCAGTTGCCCAGAGTGTACTATTCAGACACTTAAGATACATTAAACGGGCATAGGAAACCTTTAGTCTTACTGAAGTGACTTATTTAAGACTTTTAAGTGACTTATTTTGCTTTAGTGTTAGCTTTTGGCGGTGTAGCTATCTGTATCTGGATATCTATATCTATCTGTCTATCTATAAAAATAATGTTGGTGACATTTCTGGAGGGATGGTTGGACTTTCTAGTATGCCTGATAATCGATCTAACTGTTCAGTCATTTCTAAAATCAAACTTGAGGTAATAAGAATTGTATAAGGAGCCTCATTAACATATTTTCATGCAAGTTTCAAAGTCTAACTCATGCTGTCAACATAGGGTGGTCTGTGGTAAAGAAGAAAAAGCTTTTGAAGTTTTAACGTGATTTTTAGAAGGTACTCTTACCTATTGAAGAGTGCCAAATGGTAGACATACATGAACTTACATCTAGTTGTAGAAGAGGGAACGAAAGAATTAGGGCTGTGCTTTTATTATTGGCACTTACTTAATATTTACCTCTAAATTTGACACCACCCTAACCATTTTTTAAAACTGCCACACCCTATCTGATTATTGATAACATTCTGTTGTCTTGCCAGCCTCCTCTCCCATAAGGAGAGAAGACATTCTCAGTGCTTTTTCCAGACTTATAGATTGAAAATCTAAATCACAAAGGGCCAATACCCTTTTTCTCCCTTTTCCCCAATGTTATCATGTCCAGGACTAGCCTCCAAACATAATCATTTAAACCAAGTCTGTTTGCTGTCCTAAGCCTGAGCTTCTCCAAAAAGACTGGTATGCAGCTGTCTTGAAACTGAGCACTGCTTTGGAGAGCTGTTTCTTTGGAAGCTAGAAGCCTGCCTTCTTATTTAAGAGTGTGTGCGTCTCTGTCTAACATCACCATCTGGGGCTTCCTGCCATTATAATATTTTTAGCTAGACTTAATGTGTACTTGAAGAATTCATCACTCAACAGTCACAGAACCACCCAAGAAAGCGAATTTGGTTCCCAGTTTCCAGCTTCTAACTCTTAAGACTCAATAACATAATTCATCTTTCTCCACATCAGTTATCCCCATCCTACGCTGTGAGGTCATAGAAAAATCTTTCTTCTTAAGCCATGCACAAGATTTTCTGTCTTTAGCACATGCCCCTTATTTTGCTGAGAGAAGTAGGAACTCGATGTTTCTGAAAATTAGGCCCTAAAGGAACTTTGAGTAAGTAACCAATTGGTAAAAACATGTGAAATACATTAACTTAGACAGGAGTTCTAGAAAGTTCCTTTCTGTTGCATGGAGGAGCTGGTTTTGCAACAAGGAATGCTAATATCTGCACGTTACATTCTACACGTGCCTTCGTGACAAACATACATTTTCTAAGATTGATGTGGAAGAAAGAATCAAGGTTGTCCCCAGTCCTGCAGTAGAGTGTCATTCAGCAGTCAAAGACACCTTTTAAGAAGCCTGAATGTTTTCACATGTGTGAACATTTATGGGTTTGTTTGTAGCAGAAGTCCATATGTAGTTTGTATATGTCTTACCTGCACTATACCTGTGGGCCTCTAAAGTGAAAAATTATGTTTAAGAAGGTGGAGGGACAACTTCAGACATCCTGTGGGTGTGCCACACAGGGTAAGCTCTACTTTTAGGAATTGACGTCAGGGAGGCCGCACCCTGCTGCCAGCACCAAACAGGAAATTCTTAATTACATTTTAAAGGAGTGGCTGGAACAATAAAGATTGAGTTCTGCTTTGAAACCCTAAAGATACAATTTCTTTAATAATATGGAATAGCTGTTTCCAATTACAATCAAATTAGTTGTATTTAAAGGGAAAAAAATAGTGAGCAAATACAATAAAAGTTCACTCAGGTTTTAAGAAATTTTAGTTTAACTGAAAGACAGAAAGTTGAAGGGGGTTTTTCTTCTGAAAGTTTTAAAAAAGAACTAGGAAGTAGTAAAAATGGCTACATCATGCCACAAAGTGAGTAAACATTTAAAAATATTACTTCTAAAATACACAAAATTTGCTAAACCCTGTTGAATTTTTCGACACACATGTAATGTTGTTCTTTCTGCCAAAAGACAGAGTGGTAATGAATAAAAGGCTCTGTTATGAATCATATTAGCTGAGGTTTGCTGTGCCAAATGTTTTTGATTTTAACATTAATTTAACTTCACAGGAATCACCCTTCAGTTATAGTTCAGCCAGGAAAGAGACCTCTACCTGTGGAATCTCCAGACACACAACGAAAACGCAGAATACATCGATGTGATTATGAAGGCTGCAACAAAGTCTACACTAAAAGCTCCCATCTGAAAGCTCACCGAAGAACCCACACAGGTCTGAGCATAGCTATGCCTCTCTTTCATCAAGTCTGTGGTAAAATAGTAGGCTAAGCTTGTAACTTTTGCTAATGGCCAGGTGACCACATATGTAAATAACAAAATGACAGAAGGTAGATCTGGCATTGTTGTGAAAATAATTATAGGCTGAGCAAAAGACAGAGGACGTAGTAAAAAAAAACTACAATAAGAGATGTAAGCCAGAACAGGTTCACAGTGCATGCTGATGTGTGTTACATTGACTGGCTCTTCACTCATTTTGTGTCCAGTTGCTTGCAGTTTACTCAGTCTGCACACCCTCTAAACACCAAATCAGTTCAAATTACACTGGCTCACCTATGACATCACTGTTAAATTTGACTGTAATTTCTATGGGAGTAACCCATTTTCAGAAGTCTGGACTGTAGGCCAAATGCAAACACATCTGCTCTGTGGAGATGCTAACCACTGGTGCAATGGTGCTTTTTATCTGAATGAGTGTTCCAGTAAACATATCCCCACCTTTGCTCTCCGCAGAAATGTTCGTCTTTGCATGCTGAATGAATATATATACATCCAATGTTTTTACAAGGGTACCTCTTTAGGAATAATGGAGCCCAGTTTGTGTCTCTTGTGCATCAAGCCAGTCATTTATCTGTTGGGCAATACAGTGGTGTTAGAGGAGGAGGATGACATATTAGTAATGATAGAGAGAGAGAGTTTAAGTTGAGGTACTTGCGACAGTGATGCCAGTCATTTACACTGCATTGGATTTCAGAAATCACAAGATTTCTGCCTGTTGTGCTTTATGGTAGCACAGTCCTTTCCCCCAGAAAGCTAGAAAATGAGATCCTGGTTTTGAAAAAACTTGAACAAATGCTTAAACCTTCGTGCTTCTGGATTTCATAATACAAAACAGTGCTAATATAGCAGAGAGAGGAGCAGAGAGACAATAAAAAAATAAGTCATGGCAAATAACAGTTTTTTGGTCAGTACACGGTTTCTAGCACAGAGTACTCTTCAGCTTTGATCTGTTTGGAGGCTTTTTGAGTAAGCAGTGAAGTACTTACTGAAATTTGGCAAGGCAGTAGAATAAATCTGTCAGATTTATGTGTGAACTTACGTGATCAGAACTGATGTGTTCATGTCTTAAATCCCCACTTCTGTGTTTCCTTTTCCAGGAGAAAAACCGTACAAATGCACTTGGGAGGGATGCACGTGGAAGTTTGCTCGTTCTGATGAACTGACGCGGCATTTCCGCAAGCACACGGGAATCAAACCCTTCCAGTGTCCAGACTGTGACCGCAGCTTTTCACGCTCGGACCATCTTGCTCTTCACAGGAAACGCCACATGCTAGTCTGAATGTCTTCTGTCCCTGACTCCTGCCACACTTTATTGTTTTTTACACATGCATTTTAATTTGGATTCAGCTGGTCTGGATCTCTGAGTTTATACCATTAAAAGCTTACATATGGTCAGTAACACATGTTATCTAACCCTTCTATGTCCTTGCCACGGGTCAGACCTAAAGAATGTGAACACTTCTTTTTTTTCTTCTGGGGATGCTAAGCAAACCCTTTCTGCATTCAGTATGTTTATTGTATTTCATTTGTGAATAAGGGAATTTTTAAACTAACAGCTTTTGTTGGTTTCTTCATATAATCAACCCAGCATATACTGATAAAATAGTAAATGTTACCGAATATCCAAAATGCTAGTCCTTGCCAGAGACTATTATTTATATGCCCTGTAAGGGATACACTCTCATTTTATGCTCAACAATGCAATGAATGGACTCTCCCAGCTGTGTTGATTTCTGCAATGTGGATCGCACAACAGTTTTAGAAAGACACCTGATTTAGAAATCCCCTCTGCCCAAACAGTGAGTAATACTGAGGAAATAAATCTAAACAGTGTAATTACTTTACAGAAAGATTGAGTCATAGTATCATTTACCCCAGCCAAGAAGAAAAATTGGCAGGAATTGGTCCATACATAATACTGTCCATCTAAGCCGATGTCATCTGTCATCTGTATTATAGTGTAGTATACATCCTTGTTTTTGTTGCATAATGCCCCAGTGGATTTGTTAAAGGAAGACTTTGTGTGACTCTGTATGTCTGGTTTCTGTGCAAGTGTATGGATGGAACGGCTTGAAGCTGAGTCAGGGGTTACCATCAGGAAGTTCTTCCCCCAGAGGGTGGTTGGGCACTGGAACAGGCTTCCCAGGGAAGTGGTCACAGCACCAAGCCTGTCTGAGTTAAGTGTCTGGACAATGCTCTCGGGCACATGGTGTGACTTTTGGGGTGTCCTGTACAGGGCCAGGAGTTGAACTCGATGATCTTGATGGGTCCCTTCCAACTCAGCATATTCCATGATTCTGTGATTCTATGGTACTCTCCTGTGATTTAGCATTAAATGACTCATAGAAACCTACTGCACCTCATTTCAGGGATATAGATTATCCCCCTGCAATCATGCCCCTGCATTTCATCTAAGTTTTTTCTCTTTGCTGTACTTCAGAAAATAGCAATCATTAAGTCAAAAATGCGCTGAACTGTATTGTGAGTACCACTCACAACAGTATACACTACAGTATTTAAAATTATTGATCCACAATATTTTTATGAGAAGATGGCATCAGATATGAAGTACTTCTGATAATAAATTGAGTCATGTATCTGTTTTGGATAAAAGCATATACCAGATCATCCAGTTCCTAACTCTGGTTTGTGGTGCTAGTAGTCTCCCGATGGTAGGTACAGCTGCTTCCCTGTGGAGTGTCTATTGCATTAAAACCATGCCCATTAGCAAACAGAACTCTGTAGCTGAAAGAAACTGAATTCAAGCAATCTGCAGTTTCCCCTAGAAATGTTCCTGTCTGGGAGCCCCCTGCAAGGAAGGTTTCTGTCAGTATTGGCTGGCAGACTTTGTGGCACTACAAGGAAGCAGGATGTATTCTCTACACTCACACACAAGTGCGTTTCCCTTCCTTGCCCTATGTAAGGTAACCACCATTCCCTGTTAAACATACTGAAGTCGGCTTTTCCTTTCTTATGGAAAAACCCAGTGAACAATGGAGGTGTGAGGGGAGGAAGAGTTTCATAGAACTCTACAGGAGACAGGTGGAGTGTCCATCTGCAGGTGGGTATATTTGAGCTTGTGGAGCAGGTAGCCTGTGCTTCTATAACCAACAGAGCCCAATGCCAAACAATCTTGGAGATACAAGAGTGTGAGTGCAAAGAGCCTTTATTTGGTGATGGGACTTTACCAGCTGATTTGCTGACATCCACATGCCTGTGGAATTAGAGAAGAATGGTCTGTACTTCCTGTAGAAAGATGCTCTGACAGCAATTGCTCTGTTCCAGCTCCATACATCCTCACCACCTCGGTAGGGCTGCATCTTGGGTCTTGTAACTCTCCCTCATCTGCTCACCTGTGGTGCTGAAACACCTGGCACAGGAATCCTTCTTTTTACTTTCTTGGTAGGCCAGATTGTTAGGGACATGGAGAAACTTGTAGGAAAGAGACTGATATTAATGAACAGCTGTTCCAGAATGTGGACTTTATATTTTATATTTTTGGTCAGTGGTAGCAGAATTTGCTTTAGGATTTAATGGCAATTTTGTAAATCCAGGTGTGTCACTGGTTGAGAGACTGTGTGGAGGGAGCCCTGTGGCATCAGTCACAACACATATAATACCCTGGGATGAAAACAATTCTCTGTTCTGTTGATGAGGAGGGAAACAGATACTATAAAATAAGCACCTTAATGGCAACTGGTCCCATTTTTACCTTAAAAATGCAAATTTATAAAATTCAGGGGGTTTAAGGAACATTTCTTTCTAATGCTCTGTTTCTCTTTTGAGGCTTCCATAAAATGTTTCCATTAGTATGTTTTTTAATATTTTTTAAATCAGAACTTCTTTGTAACTAAGAGTTACTTGAGATAATTTAGTCTAGGTTATTTGTGATGTTAATTCATTAGCTTATGTACCTTTTTCCTGAAAGTATTTATGCTAATGATGGGGTCCAATACAGTGGAGATTGAGCAGGACTTTCAAATTTCATCCATGTGTCTTGTGAATTAGGACAACAGAAATTTAAATATTAAATATAAGTATTTGAGATTATTGCACGATAATGTCTTCCTTATAGGATTTTTCAGTTGTGTCTGTGGTGTCTTTGTGGGATGACTAAAAGGTCACAAACAAATACACTTCTGTCTGAGTGTGAATTTACATCTTAACCAGCTCATTGGTTCATTTTAGCAAACTTTGACTTGATCGCAATTTTAAAATATATTCAGTTAGATACTTTGCAAAGCCAGTCATTCCATCTATGTCCTAAAGAAAAGCCAGTTTAGATAGAAAATCCTAATTCTGGAGAATGAGTACATTTAAACACCCCCCCACACACACACCTTTCTCTGTAACAGTATTGCTCTGGGCAGTGTGTAACAGGTAATACTGTTTTACTAAAATGTGCCTGTTTAAGCTATTTGATTATAATAAATTACTAGTTTTTAATTTTGTGGGATTTATTTAAATATAGACGTGGCATTCTGCAGTGATACTTCTAATGCCACATCTTGTTCAAATATGTTGTCTCTGCCAGGGTTTAGCAACATGATAAATACAAATCCTTCCTAAAATAATTTACAAAGCATTTTACATCTCTTAAGAGGGCTAGACCATTTTTCATTATATTTTACAGATATTAGCACTTAATGTACTTTAGAGGGTCAAAATAATCTTTTTGCTTAGCATCTCTCACCTGCAAATATAGCAAGGATTTTTATTTACTTTGATACGTCTATAAACTATGCAGAATTTTTAAAATAAAATGTAATATATTTTATAAGCTAATAAGACAAAATGGCTAATTAAAGGTTTCTAGCGTGCATTACTATAACTTGCAAATATGGAGACATTTTGGTAATCTTTTCTTACTAAAGATGTGAATGTTTAATGTACTTTCACTGTTTCTACTTTGGTAGTCCAATGGGAATTCAGTAATGACATTTTGTCATGTCAAACTGTGAACATAAATTTGTACTGTACAGTCCTCATACTATATTTAGTATATGTAGTATATGTAGTATATTTAGTATACAGTGCATATGTATTATACTTGTTAATAAAACACTCAGAATGTTGTTCGTGGTCATGTTGTCACATGCTAGATGACAAAGAGCAGTGGTGCTGAGCTTGGGGCAGAGGCAGGCCTGGAGGAGACCCCTGTGGCTCTGGGTGTCTGGGTGGCCCCTCTGCCTGGCCTGGCCACCTCCCGTGTGTGCCTGCCCCACTGGGGCCCAGGGCAGCAGCACAGGGGATTTGTGCTGGAGGAGCTGTGGCCTGCAGCACACTTAGTGGCAAGCTCATAAAAATGTTTTACTCGCTTCTAATTAGGTCATTCTAATTAGGGCATTCTAATTAGCCCATAGGCAGGTGTGGAGCACCAAACACGTGAGTTTGCCTTTTTTATCACTCACAAGATGACTGACTGGGCCTGCTCCCCACAGCCTCTCCCAGAGCAGGGTGCCAGAGGCTGCTGACACATCACCACATGAGTCCTGCACACCTCCAGACACACCTGCAGGCTGTGCTGAGATAACGATGATGATGATGATGATGATGATGATGATGATGATGATGAAGAAGAATGGGGTTTTATTTCTTCACACCTTATCAGATGCCTAAGAAGAGGGACCCTCACTGAATTCACTATGCATCTCTAACACTTCCCGTTTCTGCTGAAGTATTTGCATCAGGATGCTGGTCTCTCTCTCGCTGCCTGGGATGCTGCAGATCAGCCTGGTGAGCACCTGTGCTATGCCATGCTGATGTACAGAAGGGAAAGCAGGTACAGCAGAAATTAGGCACAAAAATAAAAGCCTGCAAACAGCAATCAGTGAATTACTGGCTTGTATTTCTTGGCCTCCTGCTTGAAAATAAGGACTGCACATTGCAAAGCCAGAGACAGCTCAGTATCATGGTGTTGATTTCTAAGATCCAGGCAGGAGGGACCAATGGCACGGAGGAGTCACGGCCACTGCCCCAGCGTGGCAGCTGCCACAGAAAGAGCTCGTCCTGACCTGTCCTCACGAGCCTGCACACCTGCAAGAGGCTACTCCAGCTGCCAGCTGATGAGATTTATCTCTGCTTTCCTATGAGTCAAAAAGCATTGCATACGTTCTACACTGAGTGATCATTTTCAGGAAGCAGTGATAATTTCATCGACCGCTGGGTGTCCCTCTTAGTCTGAGAAAAAGGCACAATTTAAGTTAACGAGATTGTTATTTAAGATAATAATTTTCTTGAATGAGAAATTTCTTGAGAAATTAAGCTCTTCCCTCTGTCTTATTTGCTATCACTGAGTTCAATCCTGTCATACACAGAAATCTGCTCAAGGATTTAAAACTGATCTCTGTGTCTTTACTGTGATTTTTAGTCATAAAAATGCTTCAAATGTAACCTTTACAATTAAAATCTGGCCTGGCTGAACACTAACTAAGCCAACACAATGTTGCTTGATGAGAAATAGTGTCAAATGCTTACTTAGAAAAGAAAACCAACCAAAACACCATGACAAAATGAGTCTGCTTTATCAAGGGAACTCAGTAATGTATTTTAAGAAGCCGTAGTGTATGGTATGTACATAACCAAAATATTTGTCATCTGCATGAAAGATCTGTGAGGTGGGAAGGACAGAGTATAAAGGACCTTACAGTATTAATATTCCAAAACAATATACGTGGAAGTCTTGAGAAACTATTTCTTTCACACCCACCTAAAATTTACATTTCAGAACAATCTTAAAGGTGAGGGACTCCTCCACTGCCCAGTCTGCACATTATTTAGGACATAACCCCCAGTTTGCTGATGTTTTAAATTTACAGAGACCGGAAAGCCTGAATTAAGAAATTTTACTTCCTCTTTTCTTGTCTAGTAAACAGGATAGACTGCGTGCCTTTTAGCCCATTAGCACTAAGTGTGACTGCTAATCACGTTAGGCTGTAATGCCTGGGAGGGGGAGAAGGCTTTCAGGAAGAAGGGTCACAAGATTTCTTGATAGCGTTCCCCACTTTAAAGTGTCAAGAAGTCCTAGAGAGGTAAAACTGTAAAATCATAAAATCATAGAATCATAAAGTAGTTTGGGTTGGAAAGGACTTCTAAAGGTAATCTAGTCCAACTCCCTGCAATGAGCAGGGACATCTTCAACTAGATCAGATCACTCAGAGCCCTTCCCAACATGACCTTCAATGTTTCCAGGGATGGGACATCCACAACTTCTTTGGGCCATCTTTTCCAGCGTTTCACCACCCTCATTAAAAAAAATTGTTGCTTATATCCAACCTAAATCAGCCCTCTTTTAGTTACAATCAGTACCCCTTGTCTTACCACAACAGGTCCTGCTGAAAAGTCTGTTCTCATCTTTCTTATAAGCCCTCTTTAACTACTGAAAAGCCTCAACAAGATCTCCACGGAGCCTTCTCTTCTCCAGGCTGAGCAACCCCAGCTCTCTCAGTCTGTCCTAATAGCATCAGAGCCCTTCTGATCATCTTTGTGGCCTCCTCTGGACTCACTCCAACAGGTCCACATTCTCCTTATGCTGGGCCCCAGAGCTGCTGCAGCCCTGCAGGTGGGGTCTCACCAGAGCAGAGCAGAGCAGAGCACAGGGACAGAATCCCCTCCCTCCCCTGCTGCCCACAGGGCTCTGGATGCAGCCCAGGACACGTTTGGCTCTCTGGGCTGTGAGTGCCCATGGCTGGGTCATGTCCAGCCTCTCATCCAGCAGCATCCCTAATCCCTACTAAATCTTGATTTCTGGATAAGGCTTTGACATGATCTGCTACAACATCCTCCTCTAAACTGGAGAGATACAGATTTAATGAGTGTGGAAATAATTGAGTGACAATTAAGATTTAGTAGGGATTTTTAGCTCTTCTTTCCAAAACTCAGGAGCCAGGCACCTGGCATCCTACTGCGATCCTATCCGGTTAACCTGAACTGGTGGGTGGGTGCCAGCAGTGTCATCTTTGGACACCAGGAAGCTCTCCCGCAGCTTCAATTTCACTGTTTCATCTAGCTACCACACCTGGTGTGTGCTTGGTGAGCCACCACAGTGAGTGTTAAGGATCACATCCTCTTAGGAGTTTGATCACCTCATGTGCTGCCCACAGTTGTGATCTCAGGACTTTACATTTCCATTAAGCTGTAGGTATAATGACACAACTCCACATCGCTGTTGAAATGACACATAAAATTTACTAACAGATAAAGAATTAGAAGTTTATTAGACTCTTGAATCCAAGTACAGCAAGTTACTAGATGTCTCCTACTAAAAAACACCATTAGTTTAATCAGTAAGATTTTAGCAGAGGAGTTATTTCCTAGGGAAAATTACTCTTTTTTCACCTGTGTGATGACCCTCAGCACCTGCTCATTAAATGAGCAAGGTAACATTTGAGAGTTCAGTGGAAGCCTGGAGATAAAAGGGGTTCACCTCCAAACATGAAGTTTCTAAGTACTAGGAAAGAGAAAAAGTATGCAATCCAGAATACCTTGATAGAATCACAGCAGAAAGCAGCACTATTACAATACTATAAAAAAATAATAACTACAGGTATTAACTATGCATTGGAAGACAGTGAATAGCAAATTCTATGAACTCATGACTTGGCAGGTATCTATCTCTAGGCAACTGGTAATGTTTAACACAGCAAAGGAAGAACATCAAACAAGAATTAATGATTCAACTTTTCAGCATATACTCAAGAAAGAGTCTCTGTGATGAAGGGAAATATTTCCAGGAAGGGAAAATTAGCTAAAAGGGTGTAGATACTGTACTCTTAACACCTCCTGTACCAACGAGTACAGATGGGATTCAAACGAGTTTTCTTCTTTCTATTATTTAATTAAAACCAAGAAAACAGGTCTTTACAATCGTAACCTCACAGCATTCACATCAGAACAAAGATTAAACGTATGCCTTGGCAGCCTGATTACACCAAACAAACCACTATTCTTATTACTTTCAAATATAGCTTTCAATGGGAAAAGTAAAAAATAAATGCAACCTAAAAATTAGGTCAATCATTATGAAAATTTCTCTCTCATTCTCTTTGTTGGTGATGGGCAACTACAGATGACTTGTGACTAGCTGGATAGCTTGAATAAGCAATAGCAATTTCTATATGTGCCATATTTTGCAACTGGGAATATTGTAAGATAACAGAAAAAAAAACTATTAACAGAGTTTAATGCACAAAAATCAAGCAGTTATCCACATACCTATATTACTCGTAGGTGTATGACTCTCCTACTCATCTGCTTCACTGCACATTGGCAGGTTAATGTTAATGGCTGCCCTGAGGTTAGCCCAGAATAGGGCGCGCTTGCTCCTCTCCTTCGGCCACTCCATGTAGGTGCGCTTTGCCATGAGAGCTTTCAGCTTGTGATACCTGGCAGGGATAAGGTACGGAGGGATTGGCTCCAGTAAAATCAGGATTAAGCTGTTGGAATTCTCACTGAATAACTTGTGATGGGCAAAGTAGAGCTCATAGTGACACCACTCACTCTGCACAAAGTTGGGAGACAACACAAAGATCGACTTGTAGCTCTTCTCAATGCAGTTGATGATGTTCTCCACAATGCTCTTGCCGGGGATAAAGTTCCTCTCGTGCTGGCACAGTTGCACGCAGCCCTCCCCCTTCTCCAGGTTCGGGATCAGCTCGTTCTTCACCCACAGCGAATCGCGCTCGCTGTAGGAAATGAACGCGTGGAATTGCAGAACGGCCCCCAGATCTCCAGGGGGGTTGTGCCAAGCTCTGCGCTTCGTCTGCGTCCACTGCCACGTCATCCGCACGTACCACGGCACATCCAGGTAGATGCACACAAAGGCCACCGCAGCCACCAGCAGCAGCGTCAGCAGCAGAGCCGTCACAAGCAGGAGCGTCGTGTTGCAAGCCAGCAGGCTCAGGTGGAAGTCCTTGAGCTCCGTTCCTCGCAAGCCTTCCGGGTACTCGCACACGTACGCCGCCGGCCAGCCAAACAGCTTCCCCCCCGACCGCCTCTCCAGGCGGATAAAGGCCTGCAGCTCACAGGAGCACTTGAACGGGTTGTGCCCGGCCTGCAGCTCCCTGACCCTTGGGCAGCTCTGGAAGAAGTCAGCAGATGGGGTGAGGATCGAGTTCATCTCCACGTTCAGGAACTGCAGCGATGTAAAGCCGCTGCAGCCCGGCAGGTCAGCCAGCCTGTTCGATGCCAGGTTCAGCTCTTCCAAGGATTTCAGCTCTGCCACCCCCCTGGGGACATTGCTGATCTGGTTGTTTTCTAGGCTGAGTTTTTTGATGTTGACTGGCAAGCACTCAAACACAGCATCCACCAGCTGGTTGGAGGACAGGTCCAGCTCTGTCAGCGACTCAGCCCACTGGCATTGCACATCAGCTCCATCGTGGCGCAGCAGGTTGTTGCTCATGTCCAGGTATTTCAGTGATTTCATGCGGCTCGTCATGAAGCTTACTTTGAGAAGGCTCTCAAATTTATTCTTCTGCAAAATAAGTATTTTCAGATCCATGAGAGTGCCACAATTCTGGAACAACTCATCTGTCAGGGCATTGTGTGAAAAATTTAAATACTGAAATGAGCTTGTTCTATTGGGACACAGCATGTGTGGCATATATGCATCAGCTATTGTCAAATTGGCAATGTTCATCTCTGAAAACTGTCTGTATAGAATCTCCTGGTTAAAATAATAAACCTTATTACGAACATGCTCCAAAGTTAATGCCTTCATGGAGCCATCCAAAGAGATTAATTGTTCCACAGAGCTTAATAAGGATGGAAATGCATAGTCAGTCGGCTCCTCCAGGGGTCCCCTAAAAGTCAAATTTCTCACAGTCAAATGTTCCACGGGTGAATACCAAATAAGCACAAAAATTTGCAGGATGATAGCCCATTGTAAGTCCACAGCATCAAGTGTGAGAGTTGTTGTCTTGATTTTCTTCAGAAGCATTAAAGGTGGAGAGGGGAAATCTTTGTAACTCAAGGTATATCTTAAGTTAACTATTTCTAAGTTTTCTGAAGCGCTCATTCCATCATACAGGAGGGGAAAAATGAAGTTTTGGTTTGCTGCAAAAGCAATGTGGAGGTTCCTTGTAGTCAAGGCTGTCAGACTCTGAGGCTCATACAGTGAAAAGTTCTCCAAGTTCAGGAAGACAGTGTGCAGCTGCAAATGTTTGATATACCTGAAGTCTGACATTCTTATCATCGTAGCACTTAATCCAAGGTACTCCAAATGAAACATGTTCCCAAATTCCTGACAGATGGGCAGGGCAGTAAACTTATTGAAAGAAAGATCTAAATGTCTAAGATGTGCAAGCGTTAGACAGGAAACTTTTGAAATGTTATTATGAGATAAATCTAAATATTCTAAATTTTCATTAAAAATGAAGACACTAAAGTCAAGCACCATAATTAGATTATGAGAAAGATTTAATACTTGAAGGTCAGAAAGATTAATAAATTCTGAGGTACTAAGTCCAGAGATCCTATTATGTGATAAATCTAATACTTGAGTACAGACTGGAATGTTTTTTGGAACATAAGTTAGCAAACTGCTTGAATAATTTGCAATAAATTCATCTGCTACAGTTGGCTGAATATTATTCCATAGTGTCAATGTAAAGGCACAAGTAAAGACATAGATATTTGTGAGGAATCTCATTATGCTATCCAGCTTTATCTAGGTTTTTTTACAGAAACACAGAAGCATGTCTTTGTTTTCTGTTCAATATGTCCCACTGATGAGTCCAGCTCTATGAAAAAAAAAATACATGAAATTTTATGAAGCTGTTGAATGGTTGAAGCTGCTTTTTTATTGTGAAAATAAACTTCAATATAAAATCTGTGTAATAAAAAAATATTTTTACATACTCCTGTTTTCAGTTCTTATCAATCATCCTCACACCAGTTCTTTAACTCTAATTATTGACTCAGTCAAATATAAATTAATTCTCTTAGAATGGGCAGAATGCCACTGGTATGTTAAAAACACATAGATGTTAAGAAATACAAATTTCTCAGCAATCATGAAAAAATACAAAACTGGTACAAACCAACATCAATGCATTTATGAATAAAGGAGAACAAACATCAAAATAAAGGAGAACATCCATCTGCTGTTTGTATACTTCCCAAGTTCACACAAATTTCAGAACAAAATTCCCATAAAAACACCCTTACAGGAACTGGTGCAATAACAACCTCTTCACTCAAAGGATATTCTTCTTCACAGCCCATAGACCCTGGACATTGCCATGCACCCTCTCAGGGTCAGATTATCAGTTTTCTCCTTGTTATAGCACAAAGACTTAAGAGTCCATTTTTCCAATAAGCCAAGAATTCTGAGGAATTACACTGCCCATTGTATTTGGTTTGTATGGCAAGGTTTTGGTAGCAGGGGGACTACAGGTCTGGTTTCTGTGAGAAGCTGCCAAAGGCTTCCTCTGTGTTCCATAGAGGCAGTAGCAGCTGGATTCAAGGTCAAGCTCATCCACAACCTTAGCAGTGCCTCTGGGATAACATGGTGAAGAAGGGGGAAAAGCCCTGGGAACAGCAACTGCATGAAGCATAAACAACTCATAAACAGTTTCAGGAGACAAACATCCCCAGTTTTGTTTTCTGTTCTGATTTTTCTCTGTTAAAAAGATCTAAAACCCCAGAGTTTTAAAATTCTGTCCCTGTGTAAACTTTTGTTAAATAGAAATCAAAAACGCTTTTATTTCAGTTCTAGTTTATAATGTGTGCTAGACTGTAATAATTTGACTAACTGATATAAAAACTCAACCCTTCCCATCCAAGTTTCCTATCAGGCTCAATCCATTTCTTTCTTAATTAACATCACCTAAAGTATTAAAAGAATAAATCACTAAAGTATTTCTACCTCTATTGAATCCAATAGAGAGGCCAAATTACACCTTCAGAAAATTGTGCTAGGGTATCTGAGGACACAAAAGAAATGAAGCTGGGATGGTTGGTCAAAGTACAGAATCAACTGCACGACAAAACAAGACCAGGAAATCTGACCCAGCTCCTTCAAGGTGCAGTTGGCTCTGTTCTTCAGAGTCCAGGCTGACAAACAATCTAACTCTTGAATCAAACAAACTTTGATCTAGAACTAGCTGGAGGAACTTCCTCCTGGGCAAAAGGGATGTCAGTAATAAAGCAAAAAATGTTCTGAAGGGAGAAAAAACCAGAAATGTATTCTCTGTCCATTTCCCTGCACACGATGAGTTTTGATTTACTGTACACGCTATGCTGGATAGTGCAACAAGGGACAAGCCGCACCCTATAGCCCTGCAGAGTGCTACAGTCAAAGAGTAAAGCAAATATATCTAGAAAAGCAATAGTTAGGATCAAGGGTTACCCCTCCAATATTGTTCTAGAATGTATTAAATTACAGTTGGCTGAGAATTAAAACTGCCATACGAAATTATTTTTCTCCCTTTCTTCTTTGCCGAAATTCAGATGAGTGTTTTCACTGAAACTTCAAAATGCAAGAGTATGTTCCAACATCAAAGAAACACCAGCACCCTAGATTTGATGAAGTCCAATATATCAGAGAAAATTATTATAAATAATGAAGCAAATATAACCCACCTTTTGTGCATGGAATCCATCTTCAAGCTGAAGAGCCAGCAAAAGTCCTCTGCATACCTGGTTAGCATCCTCAAAATAGAATTTCAAACATATATAATCTTCAGGGTGGGGAATCGCACATGAGATGCTAATTCCTCAATAATTACCTACCTTGGGAAGCCAAAAAAACAGGTATTTTTTAAACAAGATATACAATTCTAATAATTAATGATACCTCCTTACAATGCGGTTATTAAGAGCACAATGAAAGGAAACTTTTAAGAGTTCAGACTAAAAATACATTTACTCCTGTAATATTTACATAACTAGTTGGTTTAAGAGTAAATAAACCTATCTGTAGTATAGAATATTTCCCATGGCAAGACTGCTCAAGTTCAAGTCTGCTTCTGGTGTTACACAGATGTTCTAGAAATCCGTCAACTGCATCTCCTCTTTGCACACACAGAAAAGAGGAAGCAGAACCCTCACTGCCAACTTTTGTTCACATCAAGATCTCTTGCAGAGCTCTACCCTTACAAAATTTTTTCTCATCAAGGAGAGTAATTAATGTAGTCCACTGATGGATGACAGAAGTTTATATCTCAAAAGTTAGTAACAGCGGCAAACTGGCACAGTTAAAAACCTTTACGGGCCAATCATCTTTACACTAGAATGGTTATCAAGGACACCTCACATTGTGGCTTCCTCCAAAAATTTATAAAAATTAACAGAGAATATTCCCTATGACAAGACAGCTGTAATGAAGCCACAAAGAATATAGCACAATATAGGGCAATCTGGGGCTGAAGGATGTCACCACAGAGCTCCATCCTCTGCATTGAGCCAGAAATGACACAAATTCACTCTTAAGGCTGGTTTGCAGGAGGGGCGCATTTAATATGAAAAATCCTCTCTTTTATAGACAGATTTGACACATTCTACTTGATTGGCTAGCTAACAAAAACATGTTTCTCACGAACAGTCCCTGAGAGTAGAAAAACACCACCTGCAGGTTGTTTATACTAACAAGTTATCATCGTTTCTATGACTCCCTAAAAAGTCTCACAAGTCCACTGTGAGAAAATGAAACCAGTTTTCTCACTGTCTGACCAGGCTGTTGCATCCACAGAAGGAATCCAAGAAAGCAGCCATTCAGTTAATATTGTGAACAGGGACATGAGCCTGGGAGACAATCAACATCTGTGACCCCAGATCAGACCAGGGATCATGAACGTTTCTCAAAAAAGCAGCAAGAGTGTTTGCCAGCTGATACCATCTAGACTTCAAGTTAAAAGAGATGCTCCTATTGGTAGGCATTAATCCATGACACTGAATAGAGTAAGGCACTTGTTGCCTGACCAATGATATCACAATTAGCCAAAACAGTGGCAGCTTTACTTTGAATATAATTCCTTGAAAAAAATTTGCTGCATGGTTAAAATCAAATACACCATCAGCTTTCATCAGAACTGACTGTAGTGCACACACAACTATTAAAACCACCTTTTAGTTGTAGTATGTTTAATTTTTTTACCACCTTTCTTTATGAAGCTTTAAAATGCATTCAAATAAAGTGTTTGCCCTAAAGAAAAATTTGCGGATAGTTAAAATAAAACTGATACTCCTGAATACCTCTGTTAAACCTTGCATTATTTATTTTTACTAACCACTTCAGCAAAGTTTTGTTTGGGGCTGGTTTCAGTTTGCTGATTCAGTCATTTTTCACAACAGGCAAAAACTAAAAGCAATGTATTTCTGTTCCTGCATCTCAAAATGTACCAGCTACATACCATCTTTTCCGTAGTCAGCTCACACATGTTCATGCAGATACCTTGCTCCATTTCTGAATTTTACATTGCTGGGGTTTTTTGCAGTTTGTTCTATCCGAGTTCACAAAAAGACATTTCACACTTCTGCCTGTATGTCATCATTATTTACCCAGAGAGGAACCACAACTACCTCTGGCCAGGTATGAAAAGCTATTCAGGACCAGCACCATGCCAAAAGTGGGAAGAATCTCTCTGACAAGAACTGCAGAAGGGAACTTAACATGTGCAAGACATGGGGTTAAAGCAGTTAACACAATAATTAAAGGTTTGCAACATTGGTGTTGGGTCACATCAAGGACTTTAACTGTAATTCTCACCTGTATGTCAAGTAGGTGAAAAATGGCTAAATGCCACCACAAGTCAAATGAGCAGACACTATCACATTCATGCTCAAGCCAATATTGCTTTGGTATAAACAGACACAAGGACCAAAGCTGTGGAAATCAAACTGGTAACCCAGAGCCACCTTGCAGAACACACCATTTTCTCACTTATTGATTATAAATATTGTTTTCCTTGACAAAACAGTGACTACAAATGAGCATTACAGTTAATCTCAGCAAATATTTCCAAAAGAAAAAACAGACTAACCAAAGCCATGAGTAAAAACATGGGTTTCACAGAGGTTTTGAACCCTCCTCTCAGCAGAATCTCCCAGAGTCCCACTATTTTTCCTTGAGTGTCTTTCCTTCCTCTAACTCTTTGCAGCTAAATTCCAGTGAAGGTGTTTTGTAACATTCCTAAAGCTAAAGAAGAGCTGAGCTCTCAGCAGGCAATCCACATTGTGTCAAGTCTGCCTGTCTGCCAGTTTCCTTTATACTCTACACTACTTAAATACACATAAAAATATTTCCACTTTTACACTTGAATTTAATTTTGCACATTTTTTATGTTTCGGAGGGTGTTTAACTCCCATGTTATCAGTTTTGTATGTTGACATTTTTATCTATGTAAAAATAGCATTCCTGCTAGTCACCAAGATGACTAATCAAATGCCAGGAATCTGCTCTGATACAGTATCTGATATCAGAATACATTTACACACTCCCTTTTCCTGATAACTAGAGTGCCGCAGCAGTCAGTGCAGCACCAAATGCAGGCACACATCACCAGGCTGCACAGAAAAGGTTAGTCCCTTTCCAAACTGTGCAGATAAACTGGCTCATGCGTTGTGAGACTACACATGGCCCCATGAACACGGAAAAATTTCTTCATGGTTTAAAGCTGGTTTTATAGAAAGGGTTGAGAGTATGACAGAGACCGAGATAATTGTTTGAAATAATCTAATAACACTTGAGAAACTCATTCTCTCTTGTGGAATCAGAGAAATTAGCTCTAATAATTTATTGCACGTTTAGCAGTTTAATCAATTATTTGGCACATATGGAAAAAGAAAAGATAATAGTATGTGGGCTTCTGGTTCCAAAGCACAAGTTTTAATTTATGCCCATGCTCACTAAAAGCCACACTTTCCAATTTATTCACTCAGGGATTTTGGAATCCAGAAACCTGTAATACCAGAGAACTGTAATTATATACTTCTGCTTATGATAACATCAGCTACATTCCCTGAGGTCACATAGTTCCGAGTTCTTTCCAAAGCGGCAAACAAATCTTGCTTGCCTTGTTAAAACCTTCCACTCCTTAATTTCTTGTAATGGCTATGGCTCCCACATGACTAACAGGAAGGTTTCTTGGAAACTCTCTGACTTTCAGAGTGTTTCCCCATCTTCCAGCCAACAGAAGAAGCCAGATAAGTTCTTAAGATTACATACAAGGGGATGTTAATTGTATCGCAGAGGTTTCAAGAATTACTGGCCTAAAACTCTGAGGCTTTTGAAGAAAATTTTCAAGCAAGGTAACACATAATCCAGCTGTCCCTGGTTGTGAGAAAGGGATAGGCAAAACAAACTGTCTGATCATCTTCAGTTTTCACACTGAAGCAGTAGTGGGAGGGGAAGAAGAAAGCAGAGAAAACATTTATTTCCACAGTCCTGAATGAAATGTCAGCAATTTGCAGGTGTGTTATATTAATTTTGAGGCTGAGTGGGATGAGAGAGCTAAAGGTGTTAAATTTGACCTTTTTTCTACAGGTCATAAACAGTCACTCACAGTTCAAGGCTTCAGGTCAAGAAATCTCACCTTACTTAGACCTCAGGCAAAAAGAAGCATTAAAACCTTTTGCTAGTAATGGAAGACAGAAATAAGATAAAATGTAAATATTCTATACTACATGAGGATTTCATCATAACATCCCTTTTCTCTCATTTACATGTTGAAAAACATTTTTGAAGGGAAACTTCCTGCTTGATGGTCATCTAGCTATTTCAAAAAATCTTCCTTTGTTGGAGCAAAGAGGAAGCTTGCTGTCATCATCTTCAGCAGTTGTGAATGTTTGTCTGAGCCCAGCCAGGCTTTCTTCAAGCTAAAAAAGTATAAATACAGACAGAGGGGCCTGCTATGTTTCTGTAAAGGAAAGCAAATATTGTAAATGTAGTTTGTTTTTCTAACTCAGTGAATAAACCATTAAATTACCTGCTCTCTCAAGACCTGGGAAATTCTTTCAGGCTCTGACTGGTTACTGGCTTTCTGACAACAAGTCATAGCCATGCTACAAGAGACACTGTTTCAGCAGAAAAGGACAGATTCTTTTAATAATAAGCATAAAGTAAGATATATGGATGAGAAGACAAACAGTAGACAGTCAGAGGGAATAATGCATGATTTAGAGATGTCAGGAGTTTCTCAAAACATGGATAATATGAAGAAGGCAGCTCTGTTACTGCAGATGCCCGTCCACTCCCTCTGGTCAAGGTGGTAAAAATGGATCAAAATGACACCAGGACTTTATGGGTATTAGAGCTCTGTCAATTCACTGCTTCTCCCTTGCTGTAATACCATGCTAAAAAGTGAAGTATCACACCCTTTTTTTTCTTAAAAAAAACCCCTAAAACTCATCTTCCTTACTCAAACCTTGTTTTTGGCAAGCTCAAAATTCACAAACTTCTGTGCCTGGATCCTACCCTTTTATCCACCAAAACTAAGCAAAAACTATTTGTCAATCATTTTGAGCTCTGGACTTCAGGCACCTTCTCAGGATCCTTAATCTTCTTTCACATGAACCAATTTTAGCAAAAGATCTCCTTTGACAAAACTGTATCAATTTTGTCATTAAAGCAGCTCTGCAAACTATCCAACAGCTGAAGCACTCTTCCACATGACTGTACTAACTGGTCCAGATTTTAGTCAGCTGAGAAAAACTCACTACAGTGTTTCAAGTCATATTTCAATATCCACATTCAAATTCATTTGCGATTTGCTATGCCAAGAGATTTGCAATAAGATGAATTGAATTTTGACTACAGTTAGGAGGCAACACAGACAACAAGTTGGAAACAAGAATGTGTAACAAAAAAGTTAAACACATTTACAAAGAATGGAAATCATATTTATTATTTCACTGAGAAAAAACAGATTAAACTGTATTAGCAAGATTCTAAATCTGTTTCCTCATACAAGTTTTCATCAGCTTTTGGCAGGTTAATGTTAATGGCTGCCCTGAGGTTAGCCCAGAATAGGGCGCGCTTGCTCCTCTCCTTCGGCCACTCCATGTAGGTGCGCTTTGCCATGAGAGCTTTCAGCTTGTGATACCTGGCAGGGATAAGGTACGGAGGGATTGGCTCCAGTAAAATCAGGATTAAGCTGTTGGAATTCTCACTGAATAACTTGTGATGGGCAAAGTAGAGCTCATAGTGACACCACTCACTCTGCACAAAGTTGGGAGACAACACAAAGATCGACTTGTAGCTCTTCTCAATGCAGTTGATGATGTTCTCCACAATGCTCTTGCCGGGGATAAAGTTCCTCTCGTGCTGGCACAGTTGCACGCAGCCCTCCCCCTTCTCCAGGTTCGGGATCAGCTCGTTCTTCACCCACAGCGAATCGCGCTCGCTGTAGGAAATGAACGCGTGGAATTGCAGAACGGCCCCCAGATCTCCAGGGGGGTTGTGCCAAGCTCTGCGCTTCGTCTGCGTCCACTGCCACGTCATCCGCACGTACCACGGCACATCCAGGTAGATGCACACAAAGGCCACCGCAGCCACCAGCAGCAGCGTCAGCAGCAGAGCCGTCACAAGCAGGAGCGTCGTGTTGCAAGCCAGCAGGCTCAGGTGGAAGTCCTTGAGCTCCGTTCCTCGCAAGCCTTCCGGGTACTCGCACACGTACGCCGCCGGCCAGCCAAACAGCTTCCCCCCCGACCGCCTCTCCAGGCGGATAAAGGCCTGCAGCTCACAGGAGCACTTGAACGGGTTGTGCCCGGCCTGCAGCTCCCTGACCCTTGGGCAGCTCTGGAAGAAGTCAGCAGATGGGGTGAGGATCGAATTCATCTCCACGTTCAGGAACTGCAGCGACGTAAAGCCGCTGCACCCCGGCAGGTCGGCCAGCCTGTTCGATGCCAGGTTCAGCTCTTCCAAGGATTTCAGCTCTGCCACCCCCCTGGGGACATTGCTGATCTGGTTGTTTTCTAGGCTGAGTTTTTTGATGTTGACTGGCAAGCACTCAAACACAGCATCCACCAGCTGGTTGGAGGACAGGTCCAGCTCTGTCAGCGACTCAGCCCACTGGCATTGCACATCAGCTCCATCGTGGCGCAGCAGGTTGTTGCTCATGTCCAGGTATTTCAGTGATTTCATGTGGCTGGTCATGAAGCTTACTTTGCGAAGACTCTCAAATTTATTCTTCTGCAAGATTAATGTCTCCAGCTGAAGTAGGTTGTCACAATTTTGAAAAAGAAAATCTGTTAAATCATTCTTAAAAAAATTTAGGTATCTAAAGGAACTCGTATTTGAAGGACAAAGCATATGTATCATTTCCGAATCAGCTATTGTCATGCTTTCAATATTCATGTCGGCAAATATTTTGTATAGATCATCCTGTATGAAGTACATGTCCGTGATTTTAATTTTCTTCATTGTCAATGCTTTCATAGAAGTACCTGAGTAGTCAAAGACATACCTTTTAACATTTGACAGTTGTGTTACATTGTATGTATTGAAGTACTCAACGGATGAGTGCCATACAGTCTGAAAAATTTCCATAAGATCATTCCACTTCAGTGACACATTTGTCAGTGTCAGATTTTGTAACCTGGATCCTTGTCTGAAATTAGATAATAAAGCTATCAACTTTTTTGCATCGCCATCTGTGATTTCTGACAATGACAGGCTTTCTGTAGTATTTTGTATCACAACCCAACTGGGCTGATGACTCTTTGTATACTGGAGTGGCAGGCTCATGATTTTTTGGTTAGAAACATCTTCTGGGAAATTGTTAGAAACAGATGTAAAAAGTTCATCTTCCACAGACAGGCTGACATGGTCCCCAAAAGTTAATGCAAACACACACTTGTAGAGAAAAACGTGTCTGAGAAAGCTGGTATTTAGTGTCATACTGTTTTCTCTTTCCTTGCAGGTGCTCAATATTTTTCTTAACTGTCCATCTTTGTTCCAATGCTGCAGAAATTAAAGAAACACAAGCAAAAAACAGATTGTATTATTAAGTAGCTGTGCAGGAACCATCAGAGAGAGAGATTTTTTAAAAGTTCCAATTTCTCATTTCTCCCTTTGATTCAAAAAGCAATGATTTTCTACAATCATTCAGGAGATACCTTCTTTAATTGCAGACCACTGAAATTTTTATCTGGGAAATACTGTGTATTTAACAAATAATGAGTCAGTTTTTTACAAAACATGTCTGATTTCATAGGTGTCTAAAATTTGCTATTTACTTAGAGAATTACTGCTGTGATACAGTGCATTATGAAGGCTTCCTAAACTGTGTAATACACTTTGATTATAAAGTACAATAATTGGCGTCAACATGTCATCCTCTCCTCAGATTCTCTTTTAAGTGATATGAACTGGGCTCAGAGATATTATTGCTTTTGACAGCACATTTGGACTGAAATACAGGATGGAGATTCAAGAGCGTGAATCAAAAGCTGAATGTCTTTAGATAGCTGAGACTGGATCATAATTTCCTCTTTTAGTTAGGGAAATGGGGGTGAGGGTAGAATGATCTATATTTATGCCCTGGGAAAGCCCACAGAAGGGTTCACTTCTTGTCTGAGTTTAAGCATTTCCTGAATTTAGACTCTGAAAGTGGGGTGCTCACATCTGGTTTGACAAGTGTACAAAGAGAACACCAGACACACACAGGGAATACCTGCAGGGTACACAAAAATACACATAAAAATAGATGTAGAAGCTCTGTACACAAAATCCAGCCCTGATCTAAGGACACTGACCTCAAACATCTCTGTTGTGAAAGAGAGGTTTATTTAAACAGACTTTAAAGGGGAAAAGTCGTAACTGTGTCTTTGCTTTGGTTTTCCCTATTAGAGGTCACTTTTTCATTCTGAATGTAGGAGTTCAGGATAGCCAGCCTCCCTTTGTTTAAGTCAGCCATTGAGAATACTGTCTTAAATCTCCTTTTCGGTATTGCATAAATCCATTAGACTGCCCCTCTAAAAGAGGAACTGGTAAGAACTTGGTTAACAATTTTATATGTGTAAATCTTTTTAAAGTTGTTTTCCAGATTTCTAATATATTTTTATTTCCTCTTCTTCCCCCTTCCCTCCCATTAATTTTAAATCATAATGTTGCCTGAGGTTTCCCGTGGTACTTTTCAATGACTGCACTGGCCTTCAACTTTCCCTTGGTATTGAAGGGGTTAAATGGTGAGTTTATATTTCTAATGGCTCTACAATGAGACAGTAGCTATCACCTAACAGACTGATTTATAACTTCAAGGACTACATTCACTGCACCATTAACCATTCCATTAAAAAAAAAAGCCTACTGAGTTATTTTGTAAAGAATGCATGAAACTAAGCTTGGAAATCATCTAGAAACAGTGGGGTAATATGGCAAAACTCTTCCAGCCTTTTTCCAAATTCTCCTTTGGAAAACTTTTCTGCATCACAGCCCTCAAAAGGCATTTGGGCATATTCAGTCCTGTTCTTCTGATTGTTTGGGCAACTCTACTAATGTGTTTATAATTAACCAAAATACGTAGCTTCAAGAGAAATCTGAAAAAAAATCTAACTTTAAAACATTATTCCTTCTTTGGATAAAATTTCAGCAATATCTATGGACTAGATGAAAAAAGGATACGATTCGTCTACGTGTGTTTTATTTTCTTTCTCTTTCATATATCCTAGCATTCAGTAAAATTATGTATGAGTACCTTCAAAATTTCTTTAGAATATCATATGAAGCAATACAAGTAAAAACTTTTATAACATATAAGCTGTGATTTGGAGGCTAATACTGTAAAAATTATCCTTCATAGTCACATCACGTTTAATTCAGAAGTATCCTTATGTCTTCAAACGTGATAAAAAAAGCTTAATCAAGAAAAGAAATCCAGGAGGGTAGGCAAGCCAAGAGTATAGCAAGAAAGTGTCCTGAGACACTTAAAAGTGCAGGGGGCAAGATGAAAAGAGCAGGGGGAGAGATAAAAAATGAGGTTTAAAGACTTTCTCCAATATAAAACTGATATAAACTGACTAAACTTCTATATAAGAAATATACAGAACACATTTAGCTAAGACAGTTCTGTATTAAGACATGCACTTCGCAAGTTACCAGCATAGCAAAAAACTAATGTTACAAACATTCCTTTCACAGGGATGAAACACATGATCAGGTTAGACCCAGTTCCTGAACTGTAGAAAACTGTAGAAAAACTACTGCCATCACTCTGCCCCCCTTAACTATGGGTATAGTGCTAATAAAAAGAGACTGCTACTTAGACAGTTTCTTTAAATATTCTGAACACAAGCAACTTCACCATCGTTGCTTACCCATACACTTGAAAGAACATCATACACTTGCCATGGAAAACAAGGCTCATTTTCAAATAAGATACAGAATATAAAACAATTACAGCTAACTAGCAATAGCACAAAGTTAAGAAAATTAAAACTTTTCTCACCAGAAATCCCTGCTGTCCGAAAAAGCAGAAAATGTCCTCAGGAAAACAAAAAAAAAAAAACTTCCTGTAACTCTATCCTACTGAGTAACAATACTTAGGAACACCCAAATTTTTATATACATGTTTGTGCCATCTACTGACAGCTTGTGAAATGGCATTTGCTTTACTCCAGATGTATTTTTCAAATACAACATCACTGTAATATCCCCTCTATCCTATTATTATTTAACTTTGTGGTTTTATGCTTTGCAATATATTAAACAGGAGGAAAATGAATCTTTTTACCAACTTTCTACCTTTATTAAATTAATATGAAAATAAGTACTTCTTTTGAAAAAGAAATTCAAACACCTTTCTATCTGAACTTAATAATGACCTAAGTCTCTATGCATTATTGTAATTTTTTGTCCATTTTGCTATACCAATTTAGTTGTCAGACTCTTATCAAGGCTGGTTTATAAAAGTACCATTTGTCTTAGTTTAATTTCCATTTAATGGGAATGGAATAATAATCCCTCTCCTGCTCTGGCAGTGTTGTCATTGGGTTAAACAGTGAACATGGAAACATTGAGTGGAGTTTGGTTTGGTTTTTTTTGTTGTTTTGGTTTTTTGTTTGTTTGTTTTTTTTTTAATTAAAACAGAGCAGTGACTTTGGTACTGAATGCCCAAACACAGGCTTATTGTCCTGGCAAAGTTATAAACCAGCCTCTCGTTATTCCTGTATAATGTTGGTTAGAAATTCCACCATAGCTGAGATCTAAATACAGAACTGCCACACTATAACCTACCTTTCTGGGTTAGCATATTATAACACATTCATGAGGTTATATTTCAATGATTCAGGAAGCAGAGGAAATAATCTAAAAATTAATTTTTCACTTTGAGGCTTATTCTGTAGATTATATTTAATTTCTCAGCCTCAAGTGAAAAGAGGGCATCCAAAAATGATATTGAAAGATAGGACAGGTAGTAAGCAACAGAATATGGAAAATTCACTGTTTTAATGCTGATGAGTCTCACAGTAGTACTCTATGATTTCATGAATTATTCTCCATTTCTGTCAATTCAGACAAGACCATTCACAGCAGACTTCCAAATGACACCTTATAATGATGTTACATAAAAACCTCCCCATTGCCTGCTCTTAGCTGGAAAAACTTTGCTATCCATCCTTAGGATGAGATAAAATCCTAAGGTCATCCTAATACCTTGCTTCTACCAAATATTCATTCCTGTTTTGTTATGTAACAGCAGAACCGCTTGAATATAGCCTACATACTGCTCTGCTGAATACAGAACCAGACATAAAATTAGTACTGTGTGTTATCTGCTGTAAGGTAGAGATTCTTATTCCAGGGGATCTCTTAAATTCAGGGACAGTATGAGCTGCCACTGGCATTGTTTGTATGCCTACGTACTATAAAGACAGATGAACAATATGTTAAACAGCAAAATAAGCATATTACTATTAATTGCGTGCCATTAACCCTTCAGATTTACCAGTGCAATCACTGGAAGTAGATTAATAGAGTCCATGAATGTCATGCATGCTTCCATGTTCTGTTAAATGAAGCCAAATGTCTTTTTGCCTTTATTTATATTTATCTATTTATTGGAAGGCAGGTATATTTTATGAAACCCATTTGAAAGATGATGACAGAGTAATAAACATCAGTGAAACCTGAGATGAGTGGAAGCATTCAATCTCTAATGTTTATTTATTCCAAAACCATTTGCAATATTACCATAGTAAAAAAATGCGAGCAAAATCAATTACTGAAAATTGAAAGAGGAAAAAGTTAGAAAATGCTAAGTGTAAAAGTCTTAAATTCAAAAAAGTAGTTTAGGAACTTACAAAATGTATGCATCCTTATATCCAAACAGACAGACATCCACATTCATGTACATATAATGTTAATTTTACCCTTAGGTGGTAACTTTGTGTTACAACAGGGATTAACTATGTCACTAATAACATCTTGCAGTTCTATGACATGCATGGTTATCTAAAGAATCTGCAAAACTGACAGTGCAAGATCCACATTACATAGGTCATAGGTTAATCTCCAGCTACCATGATTCCTCCTGAGATACTGCTCTTACTCTTCCACAAGCTCCACTGAGAAGCAGAGGGAAATCCCTAGGGCCACTCTAGATTTCATTTTCAATAAATATATCTAACATTCATAAATTACCCAGCATTCCCTGACACTTAAATTCTCACCGAAAGACCTTCAAAAGGAACTTATTACGTAGGGCTACAAACATTTGGTCTGCTACCAACTGCCTTAATGAGAAACTTCCGAGACTTATGCCTGGTAAAGTCACGTAGCATGATCGGTATTTGTAAAACACGCTTCTGAGAACATTTGTGACCTCCTGGAGTAGCTCTCCTCAGTGGCTCACAATGTGCTGGTTTGTCTCCTGTGTCAAAAGTAACTTCTGTCGTTGAGAGACTAATGATAGAAACGATGCTGTGTTGCCTTTCACCACTGCAAAGGGCATGCTTCGCCTTAAAATGAGGTGGCAAAAAGAGGAACGGGTATGAGGAATTACACAGAAACAAGAACCGCAGGCTGTTGGGAACAGCCTGAAACCCCTTTGCTCAACCAAGTGTTTCACCAACTGACTGGAAATGTGTGCAGGCACCGCTGGCTTCTGCTTCTGTCAGGGGCATTTCCTGTAAACACAGCCATAACGGAGGTGCCAGGCGGTGTCTGAAAAGCCGCATCTCCCTTCAATTCCCCAATCCCACGAGTCAGTAAGCGCTCACTTTGAGGAAGAATTAGACTTTCTCAAAAAAAAAAAAAAAAAAAAAAAAAAAAAAAAAAAAAAGCCAGCTCAGCAACTAGATTAATTTGGACTTTTTCTCTCAGAGGATGGTTGAGCACTGAACCGGCTTCCCAGCCAAGTAGCCACAGCACCAAGCTTGTCCAAGAAAGGTTTGGACACAACGCTCCCAAGCACGTGGTGTGATTCTTGGGGTGCCCTGCACAGGACCAGGAGTTGGACTCGTTGATCCCGACAGGTCCCTTCCTAACTCAGAATATTCTATGATTCTACCAAATTCACCCCTTTTCCGCCCCAGCGCGGACGAGGGGGTGCCGCCAGCCCTGAGGGAAGCGCTGCAGCAGCCACGCCCGACGCTCCGGGCCGGCGCTTCCAGCGGGGTCCCGCCGGGCCCCGCCGCGTCCCCGCGCCCAGGGCCGTGAGGGGCGGGCATGGCGGCCGGGGCAATTCCCCGCGCTGGGTCACAGAAGCCTGGAGCCCGGGGACGGCTCGGCCCCCTTTACAACAGACGGCCGCCTCACACAGCCGGAAGGACAGAGAGCGACAAAATCAAGCCCTCTCTCCCCCCTCCTCCCTGGGGCCGGCCCGGGCTGCCTGGCCCGCTCTGCCTCCTCCCCCCGCTGCTGCCGACGTGGCGGGGCGGGGAAGGGAAGGAGCCGGGGGCGCGCCGGTCGGGGCACTGCTGAGCGGTAAGGAGCGCGGCGATTTCTGCATTTTGTGCCGCTTTTGACACTGGCTGCGCCACACAGCTCTGTCCCAGAGGGGAATTTCGAAAAGGGAAAAAAGGAGAAGGAGAAGCGGGAAGTTGTGGCCACTGCGGGCTTGCGGGAGCGGCTTCCCGGCTGCTCCTGCCCCGCCTGGGGCAGGGGACAGAGGGCAGCGGGACAGGGGGAGCTGCCGCCGGCGGGCGCCAGGGGAGGTTCGCCTGCACTCGCCGTGCCTGCAGCGGAGGAGAAGCAACTGTGGGCGTCGAGCGAGAGGGGAGCAAGGTGCCATCGCCAAAAAAAGTTATTTCTCCCTCCCGCTCGGGGACGGTGATTCGTGCCCCAAGGGGCCCGGCGGCAGCTGAGCTTTGCTTTCTAGGGGAGATGAAACTCCTCAGCAGGCTCGGCAGGTGCCGCCACAGGCGGCCCCCTCAGCGCGGCCGGTCGGTGCGGGCCGGGCACTCCCCGCCACCGGGCCGGGCTGGCCTTAGCATCTCCCTCACGAACTCCCCGTGGAGTAATTCCCTTTGGGCAGAGCTGTCCGAGTTGATTTGGATCAGGACAGTCTCACGGATGAGAGGTTGAAGGACGCTGGCCCCGGGTGCAGCACAGCTCGTGTGTTCTGGCAGACGCGGTAATTTGCTGTTATGTGCCGTGCTCCTGGAAGGAAGGTTCAGCACACAGCCGCAGGGACCGGGGCCCGAGTGGTACCCAAAGATGACCCAGTACTGCAAAATTCCACATGCACGTCTGTGTCATCCTTTAAAAAGTGCTGGGCTTACTCAGAGCTAATGCCCATTCAAAATTATGAAGTATGTATGTAAAGGTTTTACAGATTTTAATAGAGAATCCTCATATGTCATGATGGAATTTGATTTACAAATACAAAAATTTTCCTTAGGTGATGCTGCCCATCACACAGTGAGTACTGTTACAACAATAGCAATATTTCCCTACAATAAAGCATTTTATAGTATTTACTGTATTTTTAATGGAAAACTGTCAAAGGCAAAGATTCTGACTTCAGAATTCATGTTTTCTGAAGCTAATTAAGGTACAGTGTAAGCTGAAGTAATACAAGTGGTAGCAAGTGCTTACTTTTTTACTTATGTTTCTTGTTCACTGATCCAAAACATTACTCTTGGAACTATTTAAACAAGTGGTCTACATTCACATTAGATAAACAGGCTACTAAAGCTAGATGTGTACAGTTCTATAGACTTTAACAAAATATACTAATTTAAATATATCCTTCTCAGGCAGACTTCTCCTAAATCCTAGTTAGGTTTTGCTTTTTGCCTTTTTTTCCCCCAGTTCTTTAGTCTCTCATACAACCTCCATTCTTCCTGACAGATGAAAACCTTTGAGCCATGTTTAATTAATATGAGAGTCAATGAAAAGGCAGCATCTACAGAGAGGACTTTTGTGCCATACAAGTCTTCTATGCCATGCAATTCAACATTTTGCAAGCTCTCTGTCAAGGATTGTCTTCTGAGTGCCAAGTAAACTGTTGTTACCAACAAATAAGTGTTAATAATCACAGGCCAGCAGCCCTTTTGGACTCTGGCAGTGCCACTCCTTAATCAGCTGCAGAGCTTACTCTGTGGCTTTGTCTTTGCCCATCAGCATCCTCAGCCTGATGACTGCACAAGGGTGGAAAATACCTCCAAAATTACATTGGAAGATAAGGAATAAATGAGAGAAAACTGGTTCATCACTTGCCAAAAAAAAAAAAAATAACAGTAACTACCTCATACAAGCTTACCTTGGCTTCAAAATTGAAGTTAATCAGACAGCTGGAATTTTAGGAGATGGTGAGAAGTGTTGCACTCCCCAAAGAGCAAGACTTTGGGACAAGTGATACACAACCGGTGTCAGCAATGACTCTGTGCTATGGCTGTGTCTATGAAATGGCTCTAGGGCCCATGGCCTGTCATGTTCACAGATTATGTCCCTTCTCAAGCACATGAATGTCACCACAGTTTGAGGTACAGAGTTATCCTCCCCTCTGTCAGTCAGTGGGCTGTAGGAACCTGTGTATGTGGACGCGATGAAAGGCAGAGCAAGAGCTGCTTGGCTCTTGCAGCTTGCATTATTTTGTTCTGCAATAGTCTTTCATACACACCTGATAGTGAATATAGAAATTAACCATGTGGCAACTCTTACATTTGACTTCTCCAGACAAATTAATATCCTTTCACTCTCACTAAACCATATTTTGGAAAACAGTTATGCTGCTCTTTGTATTTGAGTGGGATCCTCCAGTGTGAGTGGACTGTTTACAGTGCATGTGCCACAGGGCTCCATGCCTGAGGAGTTCTTACATCAAGGTTGTATTGTTTTTCAGCAGTAGCATACGGTAAACAGTGTATTTTATAATAAACATTATTTGAGTGGGATCCTCCAGTGTGAGTGGACTATTTACAGTATTATCCTGACACCAGTGCCAGTGTGATGCATGTGCCACAGGACTCCATGGCTGAGGAGGTCTTACATCAAGGTTGTATTGTTTTTCGGCAGTAGCATACGGTAAACATTGTATTTTATAATAAACACTTAAATGTTTATGGCACCTAAAAGACTTAACTTTTTATATTCAGAACTGAAAATGTCTGAAGACATATCTGATGGCACCCCATCTGAAGAAAAACCTGAAGTAATGGAGATGCCCAGAAATGAGGTATTGCCTCATGAATCAGCACCACACCTCGTAGAAGCTGAGATCTTGCCTGAGTCTTCAGAAGATCAACATGGACAGGTCACTCAGAATGTAGGTAATAGAAAGGAGGGAATAGTCATTGATGAAAGCCCTTTGACTGAAAAACTCGTTGAAAGCCTGCCTTCCAGCCTGCCTTCCAGTGAAGGGACAACTGAAGACATGCCCACCGAGTGCATTGAAACTGTAAGCCTTGATGCAGAACCTGAATTGGAAGAAACACCACATGACCAAAGCAATCCAGTAAGCAATACTTTCTTTTCTCTGAAGGCCCTCCTCTCCTTGCATTGTGAGGACAGAATTTTGTATAATGTACGTCCTGTTTTTCACAAAAACCTAGGAAGTTATGTGGAAGGTTATTATATTTATCTCTACATAAGGATAAATTGAATTGCAATACTTTGAATTGCAAAACTAGTAATAGTTTAATTTCACTTCACCAGCATGATTTTAATTTGGTCTTTCAAGTCTGGTTGCAATGAAACTTGCATTGTGTAGAGGTGATATGTTACTGGACACATTCTTGAGACAACAGTTTCTTAACATGATTTAAATATGGAATACAGATAATGGCTTAACACTAGCCATTAGTGTAAAAGGTATGCAGCACCTCCTCTGGCTGTGTTTTATTGAATTGAGTTGTTAGGAGTTCCCTGTGCACATCTACTGAATTACACATGTGAGGAGACTTCGGAAGAGAAGCCTCCAACTCTGGGTCCTGCCTCCAACCCAGGAAGGAGACAGGTTCCTACCTCTCCTTCATATTAGCCCTAATAAACTTGTATGGCTTTATAGGATTGATACCTGAAGAAATAGTAGGGCATCTGTAAAGACATCTCTGGAGTTTAAAGCTCTTCCAGGAACAGATGATATGAGCTATGCTTCTGTTTTTTTGTGCACAGAAGTTTGAACTCCACTTAATACTCAATCTGTCATCATCTATTAAATGCCAGACTTTGTTGCCTGACAGGCTCTTTGTGTTTCCTCCTGCCTCTTGAGAACAAGATTTTTAGACAGTGGAGTAACATTTTTGTTCTTATAGGCTGCAGACTCCTCATCTAAAGCAAGTAGATGGGGAGCTTGGGGTACCTGGGGAAAGTCTCTCCTGTCATCAGCTTCTGCCACAGTGGGTAAGTGTTCAGTTGGTAAAATGTGTGGAAATAATTAATCATTTTCATGTGTCATTAGACAGATTAGTGTTGCATCTTAAGGATTCATAGGCAATTTTGCCTTGATAAGCTTGGGAAGCATGATTTTTTTAAAGAGGAAGATGGACCTTCCTAATTATTCAGATTATGGACAAGGTACTAGGCTTGTTTGTAAAGTTAATGAATTACTTGATTGTGACTTCTTCATAGAAAGGATCCATAATCCAATACAATTTCTATCAGCCAAAGGCTTGTGGTTTCTCAAGTCAAAGCAACCCAGATTCATGCTCACACGTGTTAATGGTTTGTATGCCAGGTTTGACTCCTGCCTACACATGAATTCACTTCTAGTAAATCATTCCAGCTTTTCTTGCCACCCAGTGAAACTGTCACACTGTCACACTAGATTTCCGACAGGAGAACAATTTATTAAAACATGGGCCCTGTACTCTCATTTCCAGTAGAAGGTCAGTACAAAATGTCCTTGTGAAGACTTTAGGTAAAACTTAATTATTGCTCTTTGAAAACTCACTGACAAAAAGTGAAGCATAGAAATATGTAGTTACCAGTGGGAAATAATTTCTCACAAACCTGAAATGTTTTGTAGCAAAACAATCTGTTAGTTAGTCAGCTCTCATAAAGGATCCACAGAACACTTTCAAAAGATGAACCTAGGAATTAAAATTAATTGCTAGTTTCTAAAAATGAGTTCAATAGAGATACTGCTTTTATGATGCCATACAAGGCTAAATAATTCTCCTCCTTATCTCTTCTTTTTCATGGACAGTAAATGGTTTCTGTCTGTTTCTCAGAGAGGGAAGTTTCCTTGTCCTCTTTTTTTTTCATCAACATCCACAATCAGGAGTACATAACTACATTTTCTTTCAGACAACAACAATTAACATTTCTAATTACATTCAGAATGGGTTTTTAGGGTGTGTGGAACAAGTTTCTTGTGTAGGCAGTCTGACTTGATAAGGTTGTGTGATGTGTGTTTTGAATAGGCATGTTATCACCATGAATAGATATTTTTAGGATTATTATTGTCTAAAAATGAGCAGAGCTGGAACAAGTCAAGTTGCCTTGGGAAAAGAGCATCCACATGCAGAAAAGGAAAAGGAAAATTTTAGAATAATTTTAATTCAACATCAGAATGACTGCACTATTTCATGCTGAAGACCCATCTACTATTTAGGTTCTGGCAGTGACCAAGAACTAGGAAAGCAGCTAAAACCAGATGTGTATAAAGCAGCAGTTCCCCTCGTTTTCCTATTTCCTGGAATCTGCAGCATAGACAGACTTTCTGATCCTGGGATCAGGGTAGGTTGAGTTTCCATGTTACTATTTAATAATTTTGAGTCTTACTTTGTGAATTTATTTAACAAAATAGACTTTGAATTAAGCAAAAATCAAATTTATGTTCTTCCATGTTTTGTGAACCCAAGGAACTTGGAAGACCAAATAGCTAGTCTTAGATTTGTTACAGGAAATCAATGCACCAGGTAATACTTTATATTCCTGATACAGAGCGCTTATTTCCTAGTTGTTTATTATGAAAATCCATGCTTGATCCTCTGAAATACTTCCTGTCTCTCACTGTCATGGACAGGATATGGTTCTGTATAGACCACATATTTCCTTCAGTATGATAGCTCCCTAGTGAGATATATGGAAAAAAAAATTAAAGCCATTGGGAATTTCTATAAGCTTTATTATTATTATAATGTATTTATTATTCTCCTTACTCCGTTTAATATCTGATCCGTTCAACCAACATTTCATCTCCTCTTCCACACCACACTGGTCCCCCTAGTGAGATATATGAAAAAAAAATTAAAGCCATTGGGAATTTCTATAAACCTTATTATTATTAGAATGTATTTATTATTCTCCTTAAAGTTACTCCATTTAATATCTCATCAGTTCAACCAACGCTTCATCTCCTCTTCCACACCAGAAAATAGTTTTGCTATGGACCAGTCCATTGTAAAGTTGCTATTCCTTCAGTGTAGCAAATGCTGTAAGTAAACTGCCTTCTTGGAGTTAAGACTTAGTAGCAACACATTTAGTGTCTGATTTTTCTGTTGTTCTGTTGTCATATTGTACAACACAGCTGCCTGTCTGGTGAAATATGACCAATATTTACAATCCTTATGTTTTTCTTCAAAATTGTACTTTTTAAAAATAGCACAAACAGTTTGAGGTGGACTAAATAACATCTTAAAAGCTTAAACAAATATATTCTGCTTCTAACAAAGAGTATCATGGACCAGCCAGGGTTGGACAGTACCTTGAAAAGTCATCTAGTCAGGGGTTTTGTGGGAAAGGCTTTATGCATCTAGATGAGATTATCTAGCATGTAGTCCAGTCACATCTTGAAAACCTCCAGCAATGGAGACTCTACCATATCCCTTGGTAGGTTTTTCCAGTGAATAATTCTTCTCACTGTTATTAGTTTTTCTTGCATTCTTATCTATTTAAGACTGAGTTAAAATGTTGTTCCGATGATCTTGGTTTCATTATCCTTCAGACACTGATAGAGAATTCACAAACACATAAGCATTTTCAATGCATGGCTATAATTTATTTAGGACTGCTGATTTTAGTTCCCAATAATAACTCGGTTTCCATATAATTTGTATCTCATTCTCCTTTAAGTAACTGCACATACAGTCTGGGATTGTTTTAGTGGTAGTTTTCTATTCCAAAGAAAATATCTGTTGTCTTTGACATTATTTAGATTAAGGTCCCCACGACATGACAGATGTGATACTTCTCTACAGAAGGGAATCTGTAATGCCTTTGGAGTTTCAGTCACTGCCTGAACCATGTTTGGGGTCTTGACACTAGATGTCACACTAAGCAAACGATTGAATCAACTTCATCAGTGAGGTGAAGAGATTTCTTTTCTCAAAAGGGGCAAGAAAGTTGGTTCCTCCTTGTGGAACCACAATGGAGCAGAACCACTGAAATAGTTGCTGGAATGAGGAGAGGGGAGAAGGCTCTCTGTGATATGGAGGAACAACTTGTACTAATTATCACCTTTTTAGTGTCTTTCTTTTCAATTGTGTTTTTTAGTAAATCAGCCATTACACAATCCAGTCTTTTGACAATGTTGATAAAGCTGTCCTGCTCAAGAGGGTGACTATTGCAGCTGAATCAATCAATTAATGGGTGGTAGTAGCCGCTGAAATGTGTAGTCCCTCACCTGTCTTTTCCTTGCATGTTTCTTCCTTCTCCCTGTACCAGCATTCATGTTCCTCTGAGTTCCCTCTAATCCAGTTTAGGAAGCTAAACTGATGTAAGAATAAGGAGAGAAAAATCTATTTTCTGCCTCTTCAGTTCCTTGAACCAACTCTTTGAGACCAGTTTTGGGGCAAGCAGAAGGGACAAGCGTGGAACATGGGGAAGAGTAGAACCTCCCATAACTGCACCAAGAAGCCATTAGGCTAGCTTAGCTGTAACAGCAAACTCTTCACTTGAGGCAAAATATATTTTCAGTTTCTACTGGCAGCTTGTGACTTGCATTTTTAAAACATTTTCTGTGCTTTAAAGCTTGAGTCTTTGGTTTTTCTTCCAACTAATCTATCTGCTAGCTTAATGAAAGTGACTACCTTCTGCAAGCCTTGCCTTTCATATGCTGTGGCGTTTTGAATGAGGTATGGCATTCATAAAGTGCTGAAGTTATGGTGCTCAGTGAGCTGCATTTCCAAGAAAAGTCTGTTCTCTGTCATGCTGTATAAAAATGCTTCACTCTGTGTAAGTTTAAGGTGTTTCACCTTTAGGTCCATTGCTAAGACTAGCATCTGTCAATACATTCACACATAAAAATAATAAAAAATAACCCAGCTGTTTGATTCACATGATCCCTGACATTCATACTATAAGGCTGCACAATGCATCTTTCTAATGTATTGTTTGTAATTAATGTTCTGCTATCTTAATTCTTTTGTTCTTGTGTATATTCTCATCTAGTTCCTCAACTATGAGAATGGCACATGAAAATATCAGACACCCATACTTCTCCCTGGTATGCTGAAAAGCACTTTTTGTCACTCACTATGACAGAAAAAATGTCACTTTAGATGAGATAACAAAATGTCACTTATGTTCATGAGCTTGGATATTATTACGCATGGGTATGTGTAATAATCATCATTACATACCTTAAGTTGACTTCTCTGTGGAACAGAAATGTCAGTGCTGCAGAAAATGTGAAACTAAAGTATTCAAATATTGCAAATGTCTTTTCTGTTCTCTATAGATACTATTGCCCTGTAGCAAAATAAAGTATGATATTAAAAAAAGAAGGCTGGGTGTTATGCTTGTGCTTTAGTTATGCTTGTACTTTATGTGATCATAAAGAAGAGGATAGTTAATCTCTTCAGACTTTTTTTTATTTCACAAATTTGGCTGATTAAGGGAAAACTACTTTGGCTTGGAATCACATGGTGGTCACAACTGTTTTGTAAGTAACACTTTTCGGCTGCTGTAGCAGCAAAGCCCTTTGCAGTTATTCCTTTTTAAGAATGCTGAATGGAAGTAACAGACAGAAGGGAATGTGGATCCATTTTGGGTTGACAGTCTCTTTTCCTTTCTTTATATCTTTTACCATGGGCCTATAGTGTAGAAGAGACTGAGAACCAATAAAATGGTATAACAACCTTTATGCTTATTACTATTATTGAAACCTTTTATGCTTGCAATAAGGATATCTGAATCTATCTCATTTACTAGATTAATTGGAGTGATTCCTGATTTATAGACAAGATAGTGTAGGTGCTATAAAAATCTAGGCTGTTTTTTTTTTTGTTTTAACTGACAGGAAGAGAAATTTTGTGAAGGCTTGAAGTGAATGGAGTGCAATAGGATAGCCTGAAAGGGAGTATAATGGGGTCTCACTTTTTAGTGTACAAAACCAGAGCATGGCTGGATTGTCCACATCTCTATACTTCATGTTGTGGAGTGATTCTCTTCCAGCCAGTTTCAGGTTCCTCAATTTCTCATCCGGTGAAAGATGCTCATTTAAGGCCCCAGTCTACATCATTAGCTTGAGATAGATGAGTCTTAACTCATGTTACTAGACTAAATTGTGATCAGTTCTTCATTAGATGTGCTCCCATGGTAGGACACAGGTTACAAAGGCAGTGTGGTAGCCAGGGACAAAATCCCAAACTCCACCCCATGTGTACCACTGACTCAGAGTCAAATTTCCTGTGAGTACTAGATGGATCAGTGATTCCTGTACAGAGTGGCTTAGGTTTCAGACACAGTGAACTGCCCTCCAGAGGTGTCTGTTTGCCTCTCTCAGCTCTGCAGGGAATCCAAAGCTATTAAACTGGGAGGTGGAAGATAAGACAGCTTGCAGCAAAGTGGGACGTATCTGACTAAAGCATTTGTGAGTGCTGTAATCTGGCCTTAGCAGATCAGGCAAACCAAAAGGCAGGTCATGCTGTTAGGCAGTGTTAGCAAAACCTTCCTTTTTAAATGAAAGATCCCAGCTAGGAACATGAACAATAATATTCTGTGGAAATTGCCAGACAATAGAAAGGCAAGGAATCATGGAGGCAAGAGAAACAAAAGCAACAACACAGGGGGAAAAAAGAGTGCTTTCTTCCAAAAGCTCACAGTTAACAATGCCTATTGCATAGCTCTTCTGTCTACTGTTACACAAGAGTAAATGGAGATGTCAGAGGTGTCAGCTCAGTTGCATTAGCACACCCAGTGTTACAAAATGAGTACATCTTTAAATTGTAGGCTTCTCTCCCATGACCTTTTTTATTTCTGTGCCTTTTGAAATTACAAATAATCATTTTCATTTCCAAGGCAACAGGCATTTCTGCCCTGTTTGTGCACACATGTTTGCTTCAGTTGTGGTCTTCTGATCTCATCTGGTTTTGCTGCTGCAGTGAAACATGCATGCCATATAGCTTAGTTCAGCAAAGCCACCCTTAGCCTCCCTTGACTGACTACCAGCCTGTCTACCCAATCCTGTAGTGGGATTAAATGAGCAGATCACAGGGACTGGTGAGTCCCTGTGATCTGCTAGTGTAAATAAACTCTGTGTAGAAAACCAGCAAGGCAGTCCTGTTCTGTCAAAATATTCAGATAGAAACAGTAGCAACATTTATACTTTATATTGAAGTAGACCATTTTAATGGAGAGCTGAGGAATCACTGCATATGAATCATATAAAGGTGGTAACATTTCTGTTGTAGGAGATCACCTGCCACTGGAGCAATAGTTCTGCTTGTGTCATTTGACATCAGCAGACTTTACAAAGTGTATTTAAATAGTAGCTTTGGGGAGAGATATTTCAGGATTTTACTTCAAATGAGAGACTAAGGAGCTTAAATCCTGAAATAACTTTGGGGACTGGAGTCAGCATCCCTAAATACATAGCACCTCTGCAGAGGACTGAAGACCAAATTCCTTGCCTCAGTCCTGCAGTCATACACAATCCATTAACTTTGGGTTAATTGTTCTAGAATACTGAAGACTGTGAGGTGATACCCTGTGGCCTTAGGAGGACTGTCAGTTTGCATTTAAACTGATTGCAATAGAATATTTAGCATTTTGAAAAGCAGGGATCTAAACTTATGTGTGCCACTGAAATAAGTTTTACTTTTCAGATCCAGCATAATTTGTGTTGTATTTCAAGTTTATAATTTATATTCAGTTAATATGAATATAGTAGAAGAAGTGAATTATTAACCTAGAGAAAATTAGGCAACTGAGGTATGTTTAATAGATATTTTGTCATAATTCATTAAGTATAAGAATACTGTGCACTGATAAGAATAGATTTTCAAATCATATAGCCTAAAATATGCCTCTGCTACAGGTCATGGGATAACAGCAGTAAAGGAAAAAGCAGGAACTACCCTAAGAATTCACAGTGGAAGTTCAGCATCTCTGGAAACAGCAGAGCCTCCTGCAGCTGAAACACCAGTTACTCGTAAGTTGAAGTCTACTGAAAGCGGGCAAAACTCTTTGACCCTGTCAAATTAGTTCCATTTACAAAATTTTTAAATTTTGGTCACACAAACCAGTTTACTGTAATTTTGACTTGCAGGGTTGAAATGATGCTGTAACCTGCTTGTTTTCTTTTGTTAGAAGCAGAAGATTCTCTGGCCCAAAGCTCTTCTGAGAATATTCCTTCTTCTCCTTCATCTGGATCTCGTGGCATGCTGTCAGCTATCACTAGTGCTGTACAAAACACAGTGAGTCACTTTAGCTGATCTCTCTGTTCTAGCTATTTTTCATTATTTTTAAGTTCAGTTTCACCGTAGGTCATGTTTTTTAAGTTAGAGGTCTTTTTAAAAACTGTTCTTTTGTAATTCTGTTTAGAGTCTTTTCCATGACAAAATAACTTTAAAATTAAACTGTCTAATTAAAAAAATAAAAAGTCAAACAGAACTAACTCAGTTACTATGTTTTCACCAGTTTCAGTGAAAAAAATATGGTCTTCTCCAAAACTATGTAGAATTCTGCAAATTTTTGGAACATCTTTTTTATAATTGTACCATCATCTGATTTTTTTTTTTTTACAGTTAAGTCCTTCCAGAGAAAGTGTGATAGGACTTGTTACCATTTTTGAAGGCAGATAACATAAGAAAATACTGAATTTGCTGATTTTAAGGCTTTTACCAAGCTTTCTATTTTTAGTTCCTGTCCTTTACCTTCACCTCTTTATCTAGTCTCTCATTTCATATTAGCCTTCCCAGAAGGAAGTCTGATTGCAAACTTAGTGAGGCAAAATCTTTTGTTCACAGTTCTTTCTTATTGCCCTTATATTTTGTGTGTTGAATTTCATCCTTTTCTCTTTTTTTGAGTTTCAGATTTTGCAAAATCCGGTGCCATACCATTTCCAAATCAATTTTTGCATCATCTTCTTCCCCAACTTTTTATACCTTTAAGTATGGTGTTTCACGTGAAATTAAAGAAGACTTTAAATATTGGCTGTAAAAGCATAGAAAATTAATTCCTCACTGAGCAAGTTTTATGAAATGACAGTTCTTTTTTGTTGTATATCCAGTTTGCTCTGACTACCTCGTCACTCTAATATCAAAGATTTTGGGAACAGAAGAAGATTCCTATAGATTATTCCTAAAACTGTTTCTACAGAACCCGGAGCATCATATGGCTTGTGAGAGCTGGCCACCAGTAAGATTATACAAGCATTATACAAGATTTGCAAGAGAAATGTGCTTGTAGGCAATCTGGAGAGGCTGCTATACCACAGTGATCAATGTGGTGTAAAAAGAGTCACTTAAGGTCTCAGTAAGTCACCTGTAATGCCACTTGAGACTTTGGAAGCATTTTCTATGATATGTCATGTTACACCAGCAGTTGAGTATCTGACACAGACATAATCCAGATTGAAATGGAAATCTTTAGCCAGTGAAACTTCTTCTTCAGTGTGCATAAAAATATGAAGACACAGAAAAACATATGTATTTAAATAGGCAGTTCCAGAGCCATCATAAGTGTTAAAAATTTAAAAATCCAGTAAGACAGAGTCTTCTATTCATGATGGATTTGGCTCCATATTATTCATGTCTAAAACAAGTTCCTACAAACCAGATGCCATTGGTTGAAAGTAAAATGGAATGGAATAGAATGACAGAGACACAGAGTAGTTAGGATGGGAAGGGAATTTAAAGATCATCTAGTTCCTATGTCCCTGCCTTGGGCATGGACACCTTCCACTAAACCAGGTTGCTCAAAGCCTGATCCAGCCTGGCCTTTAATACTTCCAGGAGTGGAGCATCTCCAGCATCCGCCATCTCTCTGGGCAACCTGTTCCAGTGCTTAACCATCCTCATAGTGAAGAATTTCTTCCTGATATTCAATCTAAATTTATCCTCTTTCAAAGTAAAGCCATTCCCTTTTGTCCAAACACTGCTTGCCCCTGCAGAGCATCCCTCTCAAGACTTCCAATAGGTCCTGTTTAGGTACAGGAAGGCTGCTGGAAGGTCTCCTCAGATCATTCTCTTCTGCAGGCTAAACAGCCCCAATTTTCTCCGACTGTTTTCACAGGAGATGTGCTCCAGGCTTTTTATGATTTTTATTTTTTTTTTTAATTTACAACAATTGTTACATTTCCTCTGGTGTAAGTAGTTCAATTAACTGGAAATATTTGTATAGTTTTTTGCGTTGTTTTTTTTTGGAAAAAATATTCACAGAGCCATCATAAGTGTTAAAAATTTAAAAATCCAGTAAGACAGAGTCTTCTATTCATGATGGATTTGGCTCCATATTATTCATGTCTAAAACAAGTTCCTACAAACCAGATGCCATTGGTTGAAAGTAAAATGGAATGGAATAGAATGACAGAGGCACAGAGTAGTTAGGATGGGAAGGGAACTTAAAGATCATCTAGTTCCTATGTCCCTGACTTGGGCATGGACACCTTCCTCTAAACCAGGTTGCTCAAAGCCTGATCCAGCCTGGCCTTTAATACTTCCAGGAGTGGAGCATCCGCCACCTCTCTGTGCAACCTGTTGCAGTGCTTTGGGCATGGACACCTTCCACTAAACCAGGTTGCTCAAAGCCTGATCCAGCCTGGCCTTTAATACTTCCAGGAGTGGAGCATCTCCAGCATCCGCCATCTCTCTGGGCAACCTGTTCCAGTGCTTAACCATCCTCATAGTGAAGAATTTCTTCCTGATATTCAATCTAAATTTATCCTCTTTCAAAGTAAAGCCATTCCCTTTTGTCCAAACACTGCTTGCCCCTGCAGAGCATCCCTTGTCAAGACTTCCAGTAGGTCCTGTTTAGGTACAGGAAGGCTGCTGGAAGGTCTCCTCAGAGCATTCTCTTCTGCAGGCTAAACAGCCCCAATTTTCTCTGACTGTTTTCACAGGAGATGTGCTCCAGGCTTTTTATGATTTTTATTTTTTTTTTTAATTTACAACAATTGTTACATTTCCTCTGGTGTAAGTAGTTCAATTAACTGGAAATATTTGTATAGTTTTTTGCGTTGTTTTTTTTTGGAAAACATATTCAGAACAAAGTAAATGCATCCAATCCTCTTCTTGGTTGAGGTATAGGAAATTTAGGGACCTGAGTGTTCAAAGACAGTGTCTACAAAAACACTCCTCTTTACAGTTCATATTAGCCTAAACTGGGAAGAAAATAACCACAATGCATTATTTTATACAGGGCAAAAGTGTATTAACTGGAGGCTTAGATGCTTTGGAATTTATTGGGAAGACAACCATGAATGTCCTTGCAGAAAGTGATCCTGGATTTAAGAGAACCAAAACACTGATGGCAAGAACAGTCTCACTATCTCAGGTTGGATATATTTAAATACTGCTCAGATTCTTCTTCCAGAATTTCATATGCCTCAAGGAGAGGCTTTATTTATTGCAGTAGATGCTGGCTGGGCTTATGGAATAAATAATAATCTTTACAGTTGCTCTACTTTATTTTTCTTCACAGAGCCACAAAAGATAATGTAAAATCATCTTTTCTGCATAATCATATATGCAATTACTGATTTAAATATGTGGTGAGAAATCATTACACTCTGGAGGCAAAATCAAATTGTTGGTGTTTTGGTAATAGCTGTAGATAGATATCTTCCAGCATGAACATTACCATACTATTTTCCTTGGAAATCGATAATACTGGAATATAATATATGTTTCATTAGGAATTAAACCTGTAAAAAGTTGTATCTCAGTGTCCATCTAACTTAATGGTATCCTTACACAGTTGTGATTCATATGTTTTAAATCTTAGAGATGCAATAAAAACAGAAGTATAAATGCTGTCAGTACAAAATTATTTCAGTTCTCCAGACCCTGAAAGGAGGGAAAGCAATAGACATTGAAAATAAAGTGTGTTTACTGCATGTTTACTTCCTTGTAGAGAAGAGTAAGGTATTTTTCTTTTAAAGAGATACTTTAGTTTTCTTTATTGGAAGAGTTAACAGACTTATACTCTTATAGTAGATCAAAAGCAATTAACTCTTGTTAAGGCCCATGGGGTTAAAGTGAGCTTTTGAGAATGTCTCCTTTAACAACATGCATGGATTTGCACATAGAATCTGAGACAGAGTGCAGCATAAATCAGTTCTCAGGGGTTGCACTATGGCTTTTCAGAGTTCACCTGTATTCAAAGACTTGTATGTGACCTAACATGTAGTTCAGATGTATTTGCCACCTTTACTGTGAGAAATTCATGAGATGCCACTTTGTCCAGGAATAGAAGGAAGGAAGAGAAGATCCTGTTGGATATCTTATCCTCTCCTATTCTATCCTTCTTATACACTGATTGAAGTGTATTAAAAGCCTACCAAAATATACCCAGGTATATAGAGGGTAGTACTGCCCCACCTTTGGTATAAGTCATCAATCTCTTTTGTCAGTCCCACTGTCACATAAAACTGACTTTGGTATTTGCTAAGAATATTTTATAGAAAATGTTTATGTTGGTGTATTATTTATGCAAGTTGCTGGATAAGTCCTGAAAATAGTACTGTTCCCATTTTGTGGTCTGCAGAAAGGGTTGCATGGCTCTTTAAGGCTGCACATGAAATAGTCCTTTCTCTTTCATTATAATGGGTGGGGAAATTTATTATATGGTATCTGTAGCTGACATTCCTCTTGAAAAGATAAGCAAGATTTATTTTTTGTTCATTGTATTTTAAAGAGAGATGGTTAGCAATTATCATTGGGAAATCCCTGCTTAGAATGCTATATTAATGTTATATCAGAGAAAATTATCAAAAAAGAAGTTAGCTCTTTCATCTCTAAAATTTTAGCAGGTGTGATATAGTCCCAAATTTTATTACTACTTCTAGACACACAGAAGCAGATAGTAATAAAATCTGTCACACTTACAGTACTATCAATAAAACATGAAATTATGTATATTTTTACAGTTGTTGCGAGAAGCCAAAGAAAAAGAGAAACAGAGACGGGCCCAGCAAGTTACAGTAGAAAGAACAGCACATTATGGACTACTTTTTGATGAATTCCAAGGTTTGTCTCATCTTGAAGCTCTGGAAATCCTGTCAAATGAAAGTGAAGCTCAGGTACAGTATGCAGACAGCATAAATCAATATGGTTGGTAAAAAAATTTATCTTTACATTAATTTTATTCTGCAGATGCATGTAGAATGAACAGTAAGTTGTCCATCAAGTTCAGAGAAAGCTGAATTGATCCTATGGGCTAGCCTTGGGTTTTAGAACTCAATATATCTAAAATATAACTACAAGATTTAACTCAAAACAAACTTCATAACTGACAGGTATTTTTGTTCAGAACATATGTAGTGTGCCATACACAGCTTGTGACACTACAGATGTCTTGCAAATTCCTTGCAGAATTCCTTGCAAGGAGGTTGAAATCTTTTGGTTGAAATCAGGTACAGATACTGACATTCAGGAATTCTAGACCTACTACACATAGAGGCTGGTGATTTAAAATTAGTTCCAGATTACTTGCTCAGTTCTTATTGTGTTAGTTTTTAAAGTTACATAGAACTACACCAAGATATTATTACTGGAAGTATACAAATGTCTCTCTGAAGATGGGAATGTTAATAAGGCCTATCTGATAAATACGTATTTCAATTTCAACTCTCAATTTATTTGCTCTGCTAGTACATCAGTAGATCACTGACAGTGGACTACTAGAATTTTGTAGATTCCTAGATTCCTAGTAGTGATATTTTTGTACTGGAACAGTTTTCTAAATAAATTTCTTAAAAACAAGTTTTCTTTTTTGTTTGTTATTGTAATTAACATTCTTTGCCCTGTGGGGTACTTCTTAAATATAACCAATTTATGTTTTAAAATATTTCATTTTAAATGAAATTTAAATATTTGCTCTCACGAATAAAAGAAGCTTATATTAATGACTGTTAGGTGCATATTGTCAATGTTGGTTTTATTTTTTGTTATTATCTAGATGAAAAACTGTAGCTTCAAACCACTCATGTAAGGTTCAAGGGTCTGCTTTTGGGAGCAAAAAACAAAACCAAAAATGGCTATGAGAATATGAGAGGAATGAGAGAGATAGATGATAGATAGATAGATAGATAGATAGATAGATAGATAGATAGATAGATAGATAGATAGAAAACAAGTTCAGGTTAATTGCATGTGTCAACAATATTTTTATTTTACTGTGAAATACCACAGGGTAAGCCAGACATGTGCAGGTTGTTACTGTGAGGTTTCTGATGCACTTCATTTATGTCCTAGACACAAACATAGTCCTGCTCAGTCCAACAGCATTGGTGGTGACTGTGTGGGTCAACAAGTCCAGTACTCAGATAAATGTTCCATTTACCATGCACAGATACACACAGACACAGAATACAGAAAGAGTACTTGAAACCACTTCCAACAGCCCAAAAGCCACAGGAGGAGTGCAAGAGGTACTGAAGACAAGTGTGTTTAAGCTTTTATTTTAAAAGTTTCCATTAAAGGAGGTTTTCAGTTAGCCCTTGAAATGGATACTGCTATAGAAAGGGAGGATAAGCCTTGTGTAGCCCTTCACAACCTGACTCGAGTACCACGGCTTTATCTTGGGTTTAACCCTGAGCACAGGAGCTGGACAAGGACACACCAGTAAGAAAGTAACAGCTGTGTCCAGCCTTGCACTGAGGCAGAGTGTACATCTGTCCAGCAAGCTTTAAAAAAGCCCCTTGAAACAAACATAAAGGTAAAAGTTTGGATCAAGGGGGTTAAGGGCATTTCTCTTGGCTGCCATAGGCAGAAGGAGAGCTCTGCTCACAGAATTGTCGCCATATGACTGTAGTACAAACAGTGGTTCAAAGAATCTGTTTCCATCCCTCTTAGGTGTGCCATCCTATTAGATATGCAGGGACTTGCAGATAGCTGAGACATGCAAAGAATGCCAGTACATTCTTCAGAATAGGTAGACTGTCAATAATTTTGGCTGCACTTTGAAGGCAACCTTTTCCATCTCTTCACACGAGTGCTCAAACTAACCATTATGCCTGTGCTCTTTTTGCCTGCTGTCTTCATCCAGGAAATCCCAAAACAGTTTGCAGTTAAACCATAGATTAGATTTATAGTACAAAACTCATGTTCTGGAGGAAGGAAGGGACCTGATGATCTGGCAAGGCTAGTGTAATTTTTGTGATACTCAAGAAGTTCTACTGACAAGATCTAAAAATATGTCTAAGCTGGGAGGTTAGAGACAAGATTTGAACATAATGAAGTTTCCATTTCTTAGTCTATTTTGGATTCAGGCTCTAAATCAGCATTTAGTAATACTATCCTTTCTTTTACAGATTCAGTCACATTTAGCAACACTTGATGGAGAACAGTTGGAGACTGTGAAAAATGATTTAATTGCTATAAAAGAGATCTTTGTTCCAAAGGAATTAGATGATGAAGTGGTGCAGGCGCAGAAAGGTAATTAGAAATACAGAGACTTAACCATATGAATAATTGCTACTTCTTTATCCAGTAATTAAAAAAAAATCCAGTCCACACTGTAATTTCTCATATCCTAATAGTCTTCATAAGGTAGTTACTAAAATGAATAATCTAAAAGTTCTGGAAGCTGATCAGTGCTTAATTTTGAATTTATATTTTAAGTGAAGTTCAAGTTATGCAAACATAAATAAATATTAAATTATTTTGCTATATCATTAATGAAAACAAAAATGGAAAATAATAACGTTTTTGATAACTGAGCTTTTCTTACAGAAATTGCATCATCTGAAAGTTTTGAAGTACTTAGAAATTATTTTCTATTCAGCAAGTTCAACCACATTCTGCACCCCCCTTGCTAGATGGGGGAAAAGATTTGAGTATCATAAAGAAATTTAAGAATCCTGGATTTTTTTTAATGAAAGTGACTTTGAAACATAGTAGCAAAGCTGCATTATAGGTATTGCTTGGCAAGATGTGGCGTGTGGAGTGTGGGAAGGAGGTTAGAGCAGTATAAGTGTTTCCATAGCTATGACATGGCACAGCATTGAAGAGAATGGACAGAGCTCCCAAAATTACAATAAAATGGGTGAGTGCTTTGGTTAGGGGCAAAATAGGTGTCTTAAACAGGTCAGAAATGTTAGCAGTTCCCCAAACAGGTTAGAACAGAAGGGTAAGAAGTCAGCTTAAAGGCAGCATGGTTTATGTCTCCAGGCCTGTGAGATCCATACCAAACCTCTCAGAGCTAACAGCAAAAATCCCCTTGACCTGACTGAAGACTGGGTTACGCCACTGAATGCCGTATTGCTGTGTTTTGGAAACAAAGAAACATAAAAGGATATTTCTTCCACATCCTCTGGATTTCTCAGGGTTACTTTGCCCATATAACCTACATTTTGGAAGATGGTGAGATAAGATTTCGTTAGCCTTCAGAAAAGTTAGAAAAACCATACTCTCCTATGTTCTAATAGGAGAGTAATTTCTTCTCAGACTGCTCTTTCTGGCAGTGCTTACTCAGCTTGCCTGATCCCTCTCACAGGAAACTCATTGTTTCTCATTGAGTGGAACAGCAAGTGCTCAGCATAAAGTCTTAATGTGGTAAAGTTTTGTGCTGGCTTTTCCCCCTCACGTGCTCTTTAAACCCCATACCTCTATGGAGTTGTGTGCAATAGAAGTCAAGTCATTACCTGGTTAGGAGTGAGGATTCCTGAGATGTCTGTTGTTCCATAATTTCTGTGGAAAGTTGTTCCTTGCTTTGAAACCAGCTCCCAGGAGAAGCTTTGTTTCTTGCACAAAGTGATGTTTTCTCTGAAGGTCAGAAGTTCTGGTTTTTTCAGTAAATCACAAGTGCTTATCCTGCTCCTTGAAACATTTTCAGAGGTTTTGAATGGGCTGCAACCAAGGCAGTGAGCACCTTAAAAAAAGATACCAAACCAAAGTGTGCTGCAGATTTGTCCTTGCAAAAGCAAACCACTCATCAGTGAAACACATTCCTTCCTCCTAAGCCTGCGGAAACAACTATGATTGTTTTCTGGTACAGAAAACAGAAGGCCACACACATACCCTTCCCTCTAATGTTTCCTCTCACTTTGATTATGTAGCCCTTTCATGGATTTTTCACTGCAGCTTCATTTCTGTTGTTTATGAAATAATGAGGAGAATATTTGAAAAAGTGGTTTTGCCTACATTTTCATAGCTATTAACACCAAAAATTTCATGTGAGGTTAAGACAGTAACCACAATGAACAGTCAGTTGAATATTCCAGTTATCAGTAATTTTGGTGCATATACATAACACACCTCCACACATTCCTTTCTTGAGTCACTGTCACTGTTTTTCAAGTGCTGGAATACTTGGTGAAACTATTTCACTGGATGTATTTGATCATATGAAATACTATAGCAGTAACATGCTAACAAAAACTGTCTTGTTATTTTTGCAGCAGATACAGGAGAAGAGTTTGTCAGCATGCTCACAGAACTGCTCTTTGAATTGCATGTTGCTGCTACTCCTGACAAGCTAAATAAGGTTAGCACCTGTTACTGAGCTGCCTTAAGTTTCTTGGGCAAAAAGGAGGGCTTTGTTCTAAAATCTGACACAGAGCAGTACCCAGTTCACTTCAGACAGCTCAGAAAGCAAAGTATGGTAGATGGAGACTAAAATGCTGAATACAGAAAATCTTTCACAGAAGATGAGTAAGGCAGTGCAGATGGATGAGCTCTTTCCAGTGTTAGAAGGCTCGAATCAGAGGTGTTTCAGCAGAACAGGGCTCATGAGATCAGCAGATTTGATCTTACATACTGGGAACAAAAGTCAGGTTCAGAATAATTTTTCTTGCTCTAAAAGTGAGTTGTGTGCTGCTCTCTGTAGCCAGAGAGCTACTACCACAAAAGTGAGATGTCTAGGAGCTAGTCACATAACTAGTCACATTTGTACTATCAGGTCCCTTTAAAGCTGGTTCATCTTCTGATCTTAAGCTCCAATGAATGTTTATCTCTTAGCTACGTAGATAGACTATGGATAACTAGCTTAGGCTTAGGTCTTAATGTGTTTTAATTTGATTTCCTGTTAAAAAAGTGGCATCATAAAATTCCTACTAAGCATAGCAGTAGTTTGAAGTTGTATAAAGCCTCAAGACTCTTCACCTTTGATCTATTTGCGTGTCAGGGAAAGCAGCTCAAGATACAGTGATTTTATGTTTATTTTTCCTTTAAGAATTTAATACATCTATCTTACCTCTTCAAATTTTTCTTTTCTTTTTTATACACACTTCTTATTTTCTTATTTGGGAAACTGTGTAAGAAAAATTTCTTACAAAATTTTGTAAATTCATGTTGAATGACAAAGCAGAAATATTAACTTCGGAATTAACACCAGCTGTACATGTTGGTTAGGAATATTATATGTTTAGAGGAATTATCCCTGGATAATCCATCTCTATGCAGTCCAAAATGCTTCTCCCTACAGTTTCTTAAATGTACACTTAACTAAATGCCACTCAGAGGTTTGATACATTCAAATTTCTGAGTATAAAGAGGAAGTGATTAAATGTATTGTTAATTTATGTTCAGGAATGTCATCTCATAGTCTCTTCTCAAACTGAACTTTGGGGTTGGGTTCTTTGTTTGGCAGGCTAGGAAAAAAGCTCATGAATGGCTGGAAGAAGCTAGTTTGTCCACCCCAGCAGACATAGAAGAGGAGCTAAATGAAAAACCTGAAGAACCTGGTGAAGAAAAGACTCAAAAAGACAATAAGATTGAGAGTGATATAACAGAAGTAGACAAAAGCAAAACTGTGGAGGTAAAATAACTTTTGGAGGATAAGCTTCATTAAGTGATAAGATTGTTTCTTTGTGTGTTGGCTTTATATGTCATCTTTATTTTTTAAATTCATGGAAGTAATAAGAAATAGTAATATACAACTATTCACTGTAGACCCAGTTGAAGACTGAATATTCTTACTGTTATTCTTTTTCCACAAGTGAATATCAAAGTAATAGGTTCTCTATCACATTGTTTTTATGGTTTTATATCTGTGTTTTGGTGTGTATGCATGTATATACTCAACATACAGTGAGCTGAAAGTTGTGTCTCAGTGTTGCTTAGTATCTCCTTCTCTCAGTGACAGTACATGGGAAAATGTTCAAACTATTTTGACAATTTAAATCATAAACAGACAAAACAGAAATATTGTTTAGGCAACTAACAACTGTTAATTCTCTTTATGAAAGCTAGCTCTTAAGGCTAAAAGTATTCATTTGGACAGTTCTGATAAGGTTAATTGTGATTGAGTACTTTCTGTCAAGTTAATGGCAATATTAAATGTGGTTGCTATCTTTGTTGAGATTATTTCTAATTAGAAATTATCTGTCATGTTTCCTTACAAAAAAGTCTAAAGAAGCAGACAGAATACATACACTGTATATATTACAGATTTTTATGTGATTGCAGATTACCAGCTGGCATCAGCTTGTGAAAGCTGTAACCCCACAGTGCTATGTAAAAATTCCTGTAATTGTTGATAAAAGCAAATTTTTTATTGGGTGCATATTCTATTTCTGCTCTAGAGATTCAGCTAAAGGATGACTCAGTACTTCTGCCTCCATATGAAAATTATTATGATTATGACTTATTCTAGAGTTTAAGTATCTTTCTGTTTGTTAGGACGAGGTTTAAAAGTGCTATGTTAGAAAATCCAAGAGCCTGACCTAGTTCCCAGCCAAGTAAACAGTAGACTTGATCTTACTGATTTTTCAGAGCAGGTAGAATGTCTGTGTTTTATAGTCTGAATATTTAATTTTCCAGTATTGTTTGTGAGGATGACATTATGGCTGATTTTACTTCACTATGTATGTGGTGTAGGGGTAGTTGGGGTAGGAAGGGTTCCTGTGTTTGAAATTCTTTTGTATTCTTTTTATACGTTTGAAATTCTTTTATATATATTCTTTTGTATGTATTTAACATTTATCAGTGTTGTTATTATTGATTATATTATTCCCATTTTTAATTTAAGGAAATCTACATGCTGTCCATTGAAAGTCTGGCTGAGGTAACTGCTCGTTGTATTGAACAGCTTCATAAAGTAGCAGAATTAATTCTACATGGGCAGGAAGTAGAAAAAACAGCTCAAGATCAAGCAAAAGTACTGACAAAGTGAGTATTATGTACTTCATATATGAGCATTTGACATTTACATAGAACTCATGAAGTTCCATTTAGCTTGAAGGCACAGTAAGTTCATGGATCAACAAACAGCACTGTATTCAGGGATCCTGGTGCTATACTTTCTCATGAAATCAGGTTCTATAGGCTACCTGTCATTCTTTGACATGGCTGACATCTGTATGCTTACGAAAACATGACCTATACGCTGGCTAAAAGTTGTTTCTGCTCCAGCAAGCAAATGTGCATGCCAACTTGAGTTGGATTTCCTGTTCCCTCTGCAGAAGATACTGTGCCTGCATACATGGAGTTTGCTTTTAGAGTGTATAATGCAGTCCTGTTATCTGCCAACAGAGTTTCATTATCTAGTGTTTATCTACCAAAAATAACACAAAAATAAATCTGTAGTTCTAAACAACAGACCACATTTGTTAGCAACTTTGTAGTTAACTATAATGAAACACCCAGAATTTCAAGCCAGTCAGTCTAGTGGGACTCCAAACTCAAATCTCAGCTCTCTGTAATCTACTGATTTCAGTAAGTTTTCATGTTAAGATATTTTAAACAGTTGACTCCTAAGTAAGTAAAATATTTAACCAAGTGCTTATCCTTAAGAATGCTACTAAGAATAGCAAAGTCCATAGGAGTAAGGAGTACTTCACTCTAAAATAGAGCACTTACTAAGTATTTTTCAGAATCAGAGCTAAGGTACAGTGCACCTTGCAGGATGTGGTCCTACGGGATACACTTGGGAATGTCTAGGAAAATAATGAAAGATCTCGGACCGGAATTGTTCCCTCATATTTTAACCACAAGTGGTCTTTCTCTTTTAGCATAGAGTAGAGGTTTTATTGTTCACGTAGAAAACTTCTCACTGTTCTCATTCAGGTTTGATTTATTTCCAACAGTATTCCCAGAAATTGTGTTGCTGCAATCATCAGAAAAACCATAGTTAAACTAGAAGTTCAGAATTTAAACAAATGAAACATTGCACTGTCAAAACAGACTGGTGTGTACAACACCACATCATATTGCGGCTGTAGTCAGCAGTGGATTTTTCAGTGAAGGAATATAAAAACTTTATCAGGAACAGTTTATGCATAAATATTTTAAAAATATTTAGAAACAAAATTGCTTTAAGAACATCTTTGCTTCCAAGATAAAGTTTGTCATGGGGTTTTTATCTATTAACAGATCAAGGATGTATTTTTATATTTGTCTCTCTTGTTTTTTTAAAACCAGTTTAACAAGTGCCATGTGCAATGAAGTTTCATCTTTATCAAAGAAGTTTTCAGATTCTGTAACAGCAGCTGGGGTAAGATGACAGCATTTTCTGTAGCATTTGGGCTTTTTTTAACATAGTTCACCTCTTGAAACAGAAATTCTTATGTGGGTCCAGAGGCTTTATATCAGCAAAGAGTCCACTTCTTTCCTCATATCAAGAGCACAGAGCATTTCTACAGCAGGAAAGTTTATACCCCTTGACAGATAACAGCACTTCCCTGCCTTGTAAAATCTCTCTTTCTAGAAACCACTTCCTGTTTTTCCTGATCACCCTGAACACTTCTCACATTGAAGGGTCCCACATTTGAAGTTACACAGCTTGATGATAATTTCTTCTCCGACTCGGCCTATCCCTTTTGAACACATTTGTGTAAAAGTCATTAACAGATTTTACTTGCAGTACCTTAAGATGGTTTCACGAGTTGTCCTTCTTAGCCTTTACTAGATCCCCTGGCTTAGCACTGCAGTGTTTGCAGAGATTAGAAAATCTGTTTGGTCCAACTTAAAAAATCACTCTGTCTTCTATCACAAGATATTCTGTTTAAGAACATCCATTTATCTGTGAACATCTTTGCTAGAAATAGTATCCTACTTTTCAAGATGCTTCAAGGATAACTGACGTCACAGTATTATAGCAGGATTCAGAGGTAAAAATTGTGCTGTTGCTTAAATTGTTCTGTAAACATCAGAGGAGAGCAAATTCTTGTTCTCCTGATTGTTCCATGAAAACAGGAATGTAATTCAAAGGAAATTTTTCCAGTTTTCCATTAGCTCTGCCAGCACATCTCTGAGCATGTTTTTTCATAGTTATTTGTAAAGGACATGATTTATTTCTTTGCTTTTATTATGAATAATTTACATAACTTCCAATTACTGTGAGGAAAAAATGCTTATTTTGCATTTTGGTATTGTACTTTACCATATATCTGTGGGACACTGGAAGTGAATGCATGCACAAAAATATAAAAATAAATTGCACACAAAAGATTAAACTGGCCCACTAAACAGTGCATTTTGTAATGGATTTTCTATAACTAAAAGTGTACTTATTTTCTCTAAGTATCTCTTATTGTTTCTGCCATCTTTCTCAAAACTAAAATTAAGAAATTTCATGTTTCCATAAATCTGTAATATGAGAGCTACAAGGTTGTAAGTGGAAATCCCTCAGTTAAATTAATCAGTATTGTGTTGAGAATCACAGAATCACTAGGCTGGAAAAGACATTCAAGATCATTGAGTCCAACCCAGCCCTAACACCTGAACTAAACCATGGCACTGAGTGCCACATCCAGTCTTTGTCTGAACACATCCAGGGATGGTGACTCCACCACCTCCCCAGGCAGGCCATTCCAGTACTTTATCACCTTTTCTGTAAATAACTTTTCCCTAACATCCAACCTATATTTCCCTTGGCACAGGTTAAGACTGTGTCCTCTGGTTCTGTCAGTTGCTGCCTGGAGAAAGAGACCAACCCCCACCTGACCTCAGCCACCTTTCAGGGAGTTGCAGAGTGATAAGGTCACCCCTGAGTCTCCTTTTCTCCAGGCTGGATACCCCCAGCTCCCTCAGTCATTCCTCACAGGGTTTGTGTTCCCAGCCCCTCTCCAGCCTCGTTGCCTCCTCTGTATGCACTCGAGTGTCCCAATCTCCTCCCCAAACTGAGGGGACAGAACTGGACACAGCTCTCACGGTGTGGCCTCACCAGTGCCCAGTACAGGGGAAGGATGACCTTCCTGCTCCTGCTGGCCACACTGTTCCTGATACAGTGTTGAAAGAAAACAACTCTTGCTGGAGGTTACTGTTGTTCTAAAGAACCACAGTGTGAAGAACAGTGAGAATAAAAAAGGGAAGGACTTTTGCCATTTTAAAAAGTAGAGGAGCTAATGAATCTTGATTTTTTTTTAGCCTCTAGTAGAGTTACTACTCATTGTATCCATCTTTCTTCCTCTCTGGTGTTTGAGAAGAATGTTGTGCATGCTGACCTGTTCCACTGACCACTCTATACTGCCCAGCACATGCGCTGCTTCCATCTGGGGATCTCAGTTTCACCTGGTTTTCCTTCTGTAGGGGAGCTACCCTGGACCTTTCATTTGGTCCTAACCACAGATATTTGCATAACTTCTAAGACCTTCCTTTTTCTCTGACATATCTTTTTCCTTTTTGTGTCCATGAAAATGAGCAAGGAGAGATGGGAATTTTGTGGGATGTGAAAACATTGCTGATAGACAGATGGATAAATAATGTCATTACATAAACCTCACACCTGTAGGGAAGTAGACAATTTGAATTAATGAAGAAGTAAAACAACAGGCCTCAGGTTTCACTGTACACAGAGCTTATTGTACTCTGATAGAAGTACATAGGTGTACTAAGGTGTACAGTTACTAGTAATACTGAGATAAACAGTCTGAGTAAGAATCAAGGTGAAAGAAGACTTCCACAGAATTCATAAAACAACATCTCAGATATCAGTATATTTCTGTTGAGTGTATTTCTTGACCTGGCTTTTCATTCTGTTTTCTGGTTTACAGAGCAATATGAAGGCAGAGGTTCTTAACCCCATCATCAACAGTGTACTATTAGAGGTAAGCTCCACCTCTTCACATTAGAAAATGTTCTAATAAAATTATTTTGAATGAGATAGGCACATTTCTTTCCAAAGGCTATTTCCAAAGGCTTTCCAAAACTATTTAAAAAGTAATGACAATATCATTCCGGCTGTTCAGTGCCAGAACATAAATTTTGTGTTCAGCCTCTCCCACAAACACTGTAGTAGTCAGGTTGCATTTACTGAGGACTCTTAAGAGCTGTATGACTGAAGTGAGGCTGGCCACTCTGAAACTCTGCTGCTGTATTGGTCAGAGCACAGCAACAAGTTGCAGTTCCAGAGTATTCTTTCCTTTAAAATTTGGATTGTAGGTATGCTACAGTGTTTCTCATCTGCAGGCATTTAGATTTTTACAAAGATTCACAGTCTAGCAACAGCCTTGGTCAGCACATGGATAACCATGTGTCAGACCACCAAAATGTTCATGAGTGATTTCTTTTATTTGACACCATGTTCTATTTTTCTTCAGAAAAGCACAGTAAATAAAATATACTTCAATTTTATCAAGAAGAGGTTGAGATGAAGATCCTCATAAAGTCCCAAAACTCATAGGAACTGCAGCACAAGTTTTTAACTCTGTTAGATCACACTTCCCTTAAAACATAAGGAAACATATAGTAGTGACCATAAATTGTCATTCTGTATTTAATAGCTGCATTCCCTTAAAAATAAAGAGAAGATTTCTTTACAATAGCCAATTTTGCACTGAATTAACAGTACCTTTAAGGAAAATTACAGAAAGTTGAATAGAGCTGTAGTGAAGAATACCATGCAGTTCCTTTTGTTGTAGGGTAAATTTGCTGTAGCTACTGACTTACCTTCCTGTGCTACAGGAACTGCAAATTCTAGGAATATTTAGAATTGTGGAATGCAATGTTCTGTACTTCATAAATCCCTTAGTTGTATACAAATATGTATTAATACAGTCTAGAATCATGGAGAATTACAGGACGCTATACTGTTCAGTACTAGAAATTCCAAAAATAGTACTACATGTTAAAACCATTATAATTTGAACTGTTAATTTCAGTGACACTTCTCCTACCTACAGCAAATTCAAAATTAGTTCAGTTGATGGAAAGACTAGCTGGTTTGTGTTTAAAAGTCAAATCTGCTTCTGAACACTGTGGCATTTTATTCTACTCATATTACCCACAAAACTGCCTTAGAGTTCAAACTTAGCGGCAGTCAGAGTTTTCTATATTTCTATATTCAGGCTATGCTATCTACAGATTCTAAAATCTTGTGTGAAGACAATGCTAATACAGCATGATGCAGATGTGAAGAAAAAAAAAAGAAAGGAAAAAGAAAAGTCCAGTGTCATTCCTGAAGTACGTGGCAGCTGTACTGATTAACCATGTTTTCTCTCCCCATTAGGGCTGCAACAGTACTACTTATATTCAGGATGCTTTCCAGTTACTGCTTCCAGTTCTGCAAATTTCCCATATCCAGACCAGTTGTTCAAAAGCCCAGGAGTTGTCAGCTTGAGAGCAACCACAGACCCAAAGTCCTGAGCTGTGCCAGGAGAAGAGCTGGTACAAGAGAAGTTGGCCACTAGAGTTCTTTGAAGACACTAAATGCGGTTTTGCACACACAGTACTGAACATTTTAAAACTCTTTCAGACTTTAAGACTTTAGAAGTAGCTAGTAAAGTGAGTAATTTCTTTTCCAGTGCAGTTCATGCTTTGCATTAATTTAAACAGAAGTTTATTGATATTAGCATTGACTTAAATACGAATTCTAAATGTTGACCCTTTCAGTTATAAACAATGTATGAAACAAATTGGAATGTAAAGTTTCTTAAAACATTTAACTTCAAATTACCATTTATACTGTTTGATTTGTAACTGCAGCTTAAAAACTATATTTCAGAAAATTGTTTCAGTATTTAATTTTTGCCAACATGAACAAATTGTCAAAGTGTTGAGCTTGTTAAGTATTAATTCCAGTAGCAAATAATAACATCATATGGATATGTAACACTAACATAACACCTTGTGTTGAAGGAGTTGTACAGCAATAGGTAAGTGAAAATTATGGAGGTTATGCATAAAGAATTATACTGAAAATAAATTTTCTGAGCCAGTTAAGATTACGGGTATAGCTCTGTATTTGCTGACCCATAAGTTTATATTAATTTAGGTCTATTTCCTCATTTCAGTGGTTGAACAACACAGGAGACAAAAGTAATATTTTAAATATGCAGGGGATAGGAAATTTCCCTTTTGGTTGGCAATCAAAACACCTGCTAAACAGCCTTCTCTAAGATGTATTACTGGGTTAACGATTTGGGGTTTACTGATGCCTACCTTCAGAAATAGAAGTTGTAGCAAGAAGTTACGAAAAAATTGCTTTGTGTGTGGAGGTCATCTGTCAAAGCAATCATCTTTTTTCTGAGGCAATAGTTAAGGCATAAGCAAGCAGTAGGAATGACATTTCATAACACTAGCAACCGTGCTAATTTGTCCATATCTGTAGTTTAAAATACTCAGTTTTGGACCTAAGAACTTGTTTAGGCTAGTTTACCTCTTAGGAAGAACCTTCCAGTATTTTACATAGCCTGTTCTCTTGAATTTTTGACATTTATTATGTTTCTTTCCGTTATTTTGTATTTTTTTCTCTTGGTATACTCATTAATTGTATTTAAATGCTAATTTTTGCAGTTAACATTTTAATATGTTTAAGCATAGTTCATACATCATAAAAATAATTAAGTAGAGCGTGAGGCAGTTTCTGTGTTCAGTAGAAAAGAGAAACCATGTATCTGCTCTGCACATGGTAACTTCTTTGAGTCCAAATAAGTGGACAGAAAGGTCTTTTTGTGTTTTATATATATATATAAATAAGGTTTATTACACAAAATCTATTTCCTGGCACCCTGTAATTTAACAGACATAGAGATATCTTTCTGGGTAAGTAGAAGATGTACAGTCTTCAAATTCATTTTTACAGGCTGAATATAATATCAGAAGCCTCAGGAGATAATGTTTGAAATCACTGAGGAGCATTCTTAAGACAAAGATTGCTTATCTGAGATACTCCTTACGAGAGGTTTCATTGTCTTGTTTAAATTATGCATTTATGAATAAAATACCTTAGCCTGAAGTAAAAGAAGCTATAAAAAGTAACATGGAGAACTGAAGTATTTACATCCATACAATGTAGGAGGGGGAACAGGGCAGTATGCAAGCATAGGGATACTCCCATCTGATTCAGCCATCTTCTTCTAGGAAAACTGAATGTCGGATCTTTAAATCAACTTAGGGTAAATAATATTTCAGTAGCAAAGTACTGTATGGATGTAGCCAGAATATTTTGTTTACATTGATTTGTATTTTCCACCAGTCAAATAAATAATTTGAGATGCTGAACTGAGACAGTACACTAAAAGTTTGAAGAATAATGTGATGGGAGTATATTCTCAGTGAAATAATTTACTTTCTGATTTTTTTATTTACCTTTGGAATGATGAGTATGATTTTACTGGGAGGCTGACAAAAACAGATGTTGCTTTAAACTTTTAATGGAGAGTGTTCTTTCTTTCATCACCACCCTTTTCCAGGTTAGTACACTGAGCCTTGGCACTTGGCAAACTACTAGGTTTTAAGTACTTATGAGAATGTTTTCTTGAGCAGATGTGTTTTCCATGGCATTCCATTCACTTTTGAGCACACCCACCCTGTTATGCAGCAACAAAGGAGGCAGGCTTGTGCACTAAGTTCGAAATTTGTCAGGATGAAACTTAAAACAATGTCTGCATGCCTACAGCCTTGCAGATGATCCACAGTTACAGGTCATCCCTGAAGAACGAGCTGGAATTAGACTGTTAAAGAAGTAATTCGCTGTATATTAAGGATACTGACTTCTTTTTTTCTTGAATTTGGTTTTTTTTTTAGGTAAATAAACCAAAGCAAGCTGAAGGTTGTTTACTGCTTCTTAGGGTATAGTCTATTCATGTGTAAACATCTCTTCCCTATGAGTTCCTCCTACACTCCAGCTTCCATTGCTAGAGACAGCTGAACAAAAGAACTGTCTCTTCCACTTTCTATCATGCTGCTTAAATCACCCACTGAAGCCGTTAATATCTTCCTCCAAAAAGTGCCTCAGTCATGTCATACAAAATCACAGTCATTACCCGTTGGGATGCTTCTTAATGATGTGTGTGACCAGTAATGTCCAGTGTCACTCACCAGTCAGGATTCATAACAATTTCAAGGAGTCTGAAACACCACAGTATTTTGAATGACAAATACAGGTTTCCCCTTTTTTTCTGATTCACCGAAGTGTTTTTATCATACAGGCATTCACCCAGCTCATAGGATTATCTTTGAGACATTCAGTTCTATTTCAGATGACAGCCCTATCCTTTCTGCTAGTCTCAGAAGAATGTAGAGCATGGAAAAGGACTTTCCTGAGTTCTTTTGAAAACCATCTCAGAGTAAGGCTTAACATGATGCCATCAGCCAGTCTGACCTACTTTGGAGTACTTACAGTTGGACTGGAAAGCCCTCTGGACTTCAAACACTTTATTCTGTCTCAGGTTTGTTGCTGAAGCTACTTTTATTGTGCAACTTATACATTTTCCATGCTGTCTCCTACTTCAGCATTCATATTGATGACAGTGTACAGTTTTAGAATTAAAAATTTAAAATAAAATGTAAAAAATTCAGCTCTGTTAAAAAGATGGGATACGAAAATTATTTTCAAAAGAAAAAACAAAGAATGTGCTCTCTGGAAATAAGAACAATTTCCGAGGCTGGATTATAGAAAAGCCTCCGTAAAAATATTTTTTCAGCATAAACAAGAGATGACATCTGATTAGCTGAGCAGAACAGGAATAATGCACTTCTGAAGTAAAATGAAAATCTGCATTAACTGAAAGGTAGTCAGAGGTGGAACATTAAAAGTGGAAGAGCTCAAAGGAAAGAATAGAAAAGAAATAGGAAAAAGAAAAGAATAGGAAAGAACAGTTAATTTGATCACTGTGGATCCGCAGTGCTCACTCTCCCTCTATTGGCTGCCCTGCAAAAGTCCCTGAGCACATGTTTGCTAAGAGCTCCTTAGCAGTCTTCCCACTTTTATCTCCTCTTCACAGCCTTCCATTACAGCCTTCTGAGGGCCTACCAGAACACCAGGTAATTCAAGTAATTTTTGAACACCTTAAGAAGCTCCTCAGCCCATTTAATACATTTGGGAAAATGCAGCCCTGCTCTTCCAGCCCTTTGAGATGTCAGAGGCTGTATCAGCAGCTTATCTGGTGCTGGTATTTAAGATGGTCTCTGCCTTCCCTCCAGTTCCCTTTGCCTGTTCAGTCTCCTGTCCATTTTGCAAGTTCTCTGCTCCATCAGTTCCACCTTCCCCACCAATTCTGTTCACACACACACCCCCCTTCTCCACCTTCATGTCTCTTTTCCCTTTCTGATTTCTGAGGCTCTTCCCTCCTGCCCATCATCTTGTGCTTGAAAGGCTGCTCCAAGACATGCTTTCTCCCCTGACATGTTCACTTCTGACAAAGCCAGAGATGAGGACAAGGAGTTACAAGGATGTGGAAGGAGAGAAACCAAACCTCAGGAAAAGATGGCAAGACTAAACCAGTTGTTTTCAGTCCCTCCTCAAGTGTAAGGAGATTGGACCAGTGACCACCTGAAATCCTTCTCAACCAGAATTACTTCAGGATCACATCTTTTGTTACCATCCTCACCAATGTCCTCCCATTCTTCCATTATTTCCTGTAGTTTGGATCACAGTTAGAAGACAAGGTAAGCTTTACTCAGCAGACAAGAAAAGCTTGAAAGTGCCTTTTGGGTTTCGTTTATGGAGCTCTTAAAGGTAACTTAGAAGGTGGAACCTTCCAGGGTAGTAAAACCAAATGCTTGGAGAGCTGTGGAATAACTGGGTAATAAAATAGCAAATCACAGTTTATTTGTCTAAGGAAAAGAGGTAGGTTATAGGCAGCAAGAATAAGAATATAATTAAGTTATAAGAGAATGAAAATTAAGTTGGGGTCATAAGAAGCAGGGCTGGCCCTATCAAGATCTCTGGATTACTGAAGGAGAAAAGTGATAGCTTAAATCACTTGAAGCATTTAAACACCAACCAAAACAGCCTTAGCAATTCTGTAGTGAATTGAGACAAATATGTCTCTTTTTCTGTAAGTCGCTCTCTATAATAAGGAGAAAAAACAACCAAGAAGCAAATTGTGAGAGGTTTACTTTATTTATAGACTGTATTAAAAACTCTTCTTCTGAAAAGCTTATTAAAAACTCTACTTCTGAAAAACTCTGCTTCTGAGAAGCATTCTTATTACCACAAACAAACAACAAAAAGCCCCCAAATCAAGAAAGTATTTTTCTCTTATTTTTTAATAAGATGGTCAAACAAAAAATAATAGAAACAAATGCTTCAGACTTACCCAACAAAATGCAAAAAAAAATCCATACGCCCTCAAATCATTCAGAAGCTAATATGCACAACTATTGCTATTAAATCTGAACTGCTCAGTGTAGACTGGAAAATTCAATTTCAGAAAGCTTCAGGAGGGAAAGGCTTCCCTCCTGAATAAATGTAAGGAATAAATGTAAGGAATGGAGGTAATGAAGTATTAACTGGATGCTGAATTGCTGCCTATCGTGTTTGCAATGGGCAGTTTACAATCTGTTCAGCCTGATGGATTTAGCACAAGGGAGCCCGAAGTCCTGGCAGTTTCTGTCTCTGCCTAGTAACTGATAGCTAAGCTGTACCCACAAATCATTTGTTAGCACCAAAGGAGTCTGGGACCCTGCTCAGCCCCAACAGCTCCACTGCACTCAGAGGAGCAGTAGTAAATGTTCCAAGCATTAGTAAGGAAAAGTTCCAAGAGATAATGGGTTGGAATGCTAATGATCCACAATAGAACAAAAGACAGAAATGCAATTTCTCAAAAAGTACAAACCCATTTAATGTCTTAATGAGTTATTAAAAATCTATAATAACAATTCTGTGATTTGAAGCCAAATCAGTATTTTTCCACATTTTTTTCTTTATCCACTAAGATATTGCACAAATTATGATGGTCTTCCTGGTTTACTGCAGAAACTAACATGCTTGCTACAGAATTCTTTCCTTCTGTAATACTTTGGCCACCCTTCTCAACAGCCAGAAACTGAATCTTTTAGGCATCTTAGTCATCTATTGCCTGCACAAATTATGATGGTCTTCCTGGTTTACTGCAGAAACTAACATGCTACAGAATTCTTTCCTTCTATAATACTTTGGCCACCCTTCTCAACAGCCGGAAACTGTATCTTTTAGGCATCTTAGTCATCTATTGCATTAAGTAGTTTGAAAATTGTGCTCATTTCATGAAAGTAGAGGATAATTCCTACCTTTATACAGACTTCTTATCCTATGGAATATATAAAATAAATTTCTGCCCTGATAAAAATATGTAATAATCACAAGGATTACCTCACAACCATATAACTAAGTATGAATCCTGAATGAACAGAAAATAGATGTGAAATCTAGTCTGCTATCACAGTTGTTTATGCAGCAAAACATGCATGTTCATCATTGATATTTTCTTAATACAAAGTAATTATGATGGAAACAATGGAACTTGTCAACTAAAATGCATAATTGTCATTTCCCATTAAAAGATGGATAACATAGCCCCCCAAGCTGGAAATGGGGATGCTTTCTTCTATGGTGTATGATGTATCTTCTTTCATCCAGAAGTGCTGGTATTTCATAGGGTGATACCTGAAACTAAAGAAAATAGTATCAGGAAAAAAAGAGGAGGGTAAATCTTCTCTAATATATCTCAAATGTCATAATTTTGCCTTTCACAATAATGAATTCTCCTCTTTATTACAAAAGAAGACAACATTGTAACTAAAAAGCAGACAAAATAGGTGATGCACATCAGATTGGAGCAAAGACTGAGACTGATACCTGGCAGCTGAGAAGTGGCTCAGGTACCTGCCCCACGAGAGTGTGATCCAGGAACTTGAGCAAGGCACACCAGGCCTTGCCCACTGCCAGGGAAGCTGGCAATGGAAGGGTGAGCAGAGTCAGAAACATTCACCACATCCACCTAGCTGAAGTGCTCTTCTGTTCCCAACTGCATTTCCCATACTATACTGCTATATGGCAGGACAAATTTGGAAATGATAAAATGAAAGCAGCTTTTTCCACATTCACAACTGAACTGCTTCTCACTAACCATCAATGACACTTCTGAATTTGGATTGCAGCTCCCAGAGCTCCCAGATTCCAATCAAGCTTGTCTTACTTTTAGGGAACTATAAAATGCTGAGGGAGGAAAAGAGAGGGGTGGAGTGGAAGTACAGGATTTCTGTACTTCTAACTTGCACATTGAGTGAAAAAGCAAATATAGCTTGTCACCCATTCTGGTAGTTCCCATAGCTGCAGGCCTGATTACAACATCTGTCTACATTTTCTTTTATATGGCAGGAACTGGGTTCAGAAGTGTTCCTTGGCTGTGAAATCATACTGGAGGCAGCAGTTGCCGGAGTGAGCTAGAAAATGACAAATGTAGGCAGGATACACTGCATCAAAAATTGATGCCAGCTAATGGAGCAGGGGGTTTAAACGGCCTGCACAGTGCAGCTAGTCCAGCTCCTATGCCAGCAAGCAGGAGTGCTTCCCTTGGAAACCCTTACTGTCTCCTTTGGAGAGAACACAACCTGGCATGCAAGGCCTGCACAGTGCCCCTTCTAGTCCAGCTATGCCAGCAAGCAGGAGTGCTTCCCTTGGAAACCCTCAGTGTCTCCTTTGGAGAGAACCACAGCCTGGCATGCATTTAGTGCAGGACCCAGTAATTGTGCCAAGTACCCTGGAATGTGCTCAGCAATCTGATTCTGTGAGCTTTTCTGTGCTGAGAGGAGCTGTCATTTTAATGTGCAATTAAGACTAGAATCTCTTACGGAAGCAGAAACAGGAGGAATTACCTTTCATGATATTTAAAAAATAAATACCTAATTGAGTGCATACAGTTCTGAAAACAATTTAAAGCTGCCTGAGGGCACAAATCTTAGAATCACAGTTATCAACAGGAATTATGGTGTAAAAAATGAAGTCTTACAGAAATGGCCAACCCTCAAAGCCAGTAGGTCATTACTACTGGGAACTTCTCCCTTCAGCAGCTTCACACCAAATTTTATGATAACTTTAACGACAGTACTATCACTTCAGAGCACTGAAATTATGCTTTTCAGAAAAACTGTCAAAAGGATAATTGGAAGGATCCCAGCAATTTGAAATCACACCTACTGTTCTTCACAAATACCTGCATGAAAGCAGCTTAACTGTAATCTTCCTCTCACTCCTGAGCTCACTCATGCCTTTGCTAGAATGTCTTATGAGTTTTACTGTTTTCTCTGCATAATTCTATCTTCTGTTGTTTGTGTGGGTGCCTTGCTTGAAGACAGATGAGAGAGAGAGAGTCTTTTAAATATAAAAACATTTTTGTAAAGCTACAATCACATAAGGAAAACAGGCAAAGAATATTTTTAGTTGTACTTTCTGTTTGTGCTACTAAGTTCAGCAATGATGGCATTTAAAGACCTCTTCACAAGGCAGCAGCAGTGTGAGCCAAAGGCCAGGTAGTACCCTAGGTAGACCTGCACTGAAATTTCCTGGCATTAGACTGGGATACGCACAATCAAATTTCTAATTTCCTATGGGAGTGTTTCATTAGAAAACAATGATGTTGATGATAATCTGAATGTTGCTGGATAAGACACAGCCTCTCATAGACTTGTTGATCTCTTGTGCCAACCCTTGCATCCATAGGGGGTTTCAAGCTCACATGCTTCTCAGATTGTAAGAGAGGAAAGGGACCCATCAAATTCTTCTATTTTACAATTTTTACAATTTTTTTTACAGAGGTTTTCATCTTTTTAGCCATACACTGTGTGCTGTCCCTTATGTTCCAGTTTTATAATCCATTTCACCTGAAGATAAGATTGTGCCTTAATTTCTATATTCACTGGACACCAACTTGTCTTATTTAACTGTGCAGCTACACTTTCATTCAGAAAGAGCTACAGACACATGAAGCACCTTAGGTGTTCAAGGATCTCAAAGCCCTTTACAAAGACACATGACAAAAGGCAGTGTACTAAAAATCAGTGTTTGCTGATGTGGAACTTTCATTAGTTTTATGCAGTCTTTGCTGTGTCTGCAAGTTTTATTATAAGAATTAATGGGATGCAGGATACCAAGATTCTTTTATCTTGTCCTTGAGGTATTGATTGTCAAAGAGATGGATGCAGTAAATAAAATGTCTGGGTAATAGTGACCAGGTGTGAATTTGATCTAGCATCAGCTCAGAGAGTAACACTGGGCACTTTCAAGGAAAAAAAAAAGCCCACAACAGTTGGCTTTAAGACACTGTGTTTTTCTTCTTTCTTTCTTTCCTCATAAAATGGCAGCACTTCATTCAAGAACTGTCATGGCTCTATCTGTCCCTATTTTCCCAAAATAGAACACTGTTCTGTCCCTAACCATTCATGAACTCTATTAATGCTGCCTTTGATTCAGAGAATACAGTGTTCCTTCCCCTTAAACAGGCAGAGGACAGAGGTACTGCAGGAGAGGGCTCACAGTTTCTCTGCATGCCAAACGTGGCTTTTGCTCTGTCCTAACCACTCTAAGACTGAAGTGCAGCTTTGGTGTGAGAGAGGCCAGTGAGCCCTGCACAGTCTGCCCAGACTCCACATGGCCCCACCCCAGGGAAAGACAGATTGTCACAAGGGCAGGACTCACAAAGTCACTCCTTGAGGCAGGCTTCTTTAGCCTCCAAGGGAAAGTTTAGCCAAAACCTTCCCTACTCAACAATGATTTCACATAACCATCAAAAAACCCATATTTCTGAATGCTCCAACACCTTCATCTTACACATGGGTATGGTGATTTGGCTCTTACTTGCCCACTTTAATTTCTTACTTCAATTATTCTTTGCCCCCACTGTTTAGGGAATGGCCACTGAATCAAGCACATTTAGAAGTGCTAGTCCTCATGGTTTCTCAAACCAGATATACATCACACATTTTACAGCTGCTGAAAATAATAGTTTATGGAAGTAGAGTTCTTAAAGTTAAAAGTACCAGTTGATGCAAGTAAAGCTTTGTTAAAAGCACTATGCAATCTCTCTTTTAGCTGAGGATAAACAGTTCTTTCTTACAACCATGCAAATTAGTAAGGAGTTATCATTAGCATAGGCAGAAAAGTCGTGCCTCCAGAGCCTTATTCTGGCATGCTCTTACCTGAACAGCATTGCCTCTGAATGAAAATATATGCCTTGAATAAAATGTTCATGCTTCCAATCTAAACAAAATCAGGGTAATTAATATCACAATCTTCTCACAGCACTAAGGAAATACATCCAGTTGTCATATGTTGTCCTGGGGTCTGGCCAGGACAGAGTGAATATTTTGCAGTAGCTGTGAGCCTGGAGCTGTGTGGGCATGGCTAGGAGATTTTTCTATACTGCCTCAGGTCATTGCCAGGAGCAGGGATACAGGATTCTTGCTTCCAAGGAGAAGGGTGTTCCTTCCAGTGGGGAGAAAAATGGTAGAGAAGAGCCAGTCAGTATTGTTCCAGGCTTTCAGTGTAAATCGTTTCCTTGCCTATATCTTTTGTTTCCAGTGGGGAGAAAAATGGTAGAGAAGAGCCAGTCAGTATTGTCCCAGGCTTTCCGTGGAAATTGTTTCCTTGCCTATACCTTTTGTTATTGTTTTCTTATTTCATTGCTGTTTCCACTAAATTGTTCATATCTCAAGTCATGATCTTTGCCTTTTGTGCTTCCAATTGGAGGGGAGGGGAAGCAAGCTGCAGTGTGGTTTTAGCGGGACTACTGAATTGGAAAATACCATTCCTAAACCACAACATATGTAAAGTGTGTTTCAACACCTGAGGGACATGGCTCATTCATTGTTTTCCAGGACAGTTGCTAATATGGTAGTTTAATGAAAGATGGCAGAAACGGAGGATTCTTACCTATGGTACTCAAGGGTAGTTGGAATAGTTACCGAGAAAATACAGAGACATTGAGTGATCTACGCTGAAAAGATTCACCTTTGGCAAAGGCAAGTGCAGAAGTTGGCACATTTTTTATTAGCTGAACTAGCTGTCAGTGCAATAGTGAATAACAAAGCATTTGGGTGCATTTCTGTGTGCACACACAGAATAGATAGATAGATAGATAGATAGATAGATAGACCACACAATTGGATCTAAGTATATTGATAAACATGGCAACACGTGAACAGTCATACGTTTATCAATGTTATTTTATAATCAACAGTATTGTCTTAAATTGAAAGGCTTAAAAAAGACATTTATAGAAAAAAATGTCTTTTTCTTGTTATAAAAAGAAAAACAGTGGAAAAATAGATAGATAGATAGATAGATAGACCACACAATTGGATCTAAGTATATTGATAAACATGGCAACACGTGAACAGTCATATGTTTATCAATATATTTACATTTTATAATCAACAGTATTGTCTTAAATCGAAAGGCTTAAAAAAGACATTTATAGGAAAAAATGTCTTTTTCTTGTTATAAAAAGAAAAACAGTGGAAAATTGTAATGTGTAATTGATTATTGTTGTCTCTCTCAATCTACTAATAAGAGTAATACTTCACCGTTGCAGACTGGAGCAACAAGCAAAGAATAGGCAAATAGATCTCTCCAGACCATTCCCATGGCTAAAAACAATGTTTTTCAGCCTTTCATCTTTCAGTGTGTTGTGTTAAGGGCCACTGCTGAAGCCATCAGCAGGTTCTCCAGCTCATTAGCAACAATGATCGTGATCACAGTTATCCTTGCTTTTACATTTCCTCCTCCTCACAACGGCTGTTACACCTACCACAGCTGCTGTGTAGGTAGTTTCCTGACAGAGAAATCAAACACTCCGTGCTGTGGTTAATGATTTCTCTGAGTGCAGCTCCAGCTGGCTGAAGATGAGGAAAAGTATAACTCATCTTGCCTGTCTGATTCAGGGCAGGCATTGAAGTAACTCTTACCAACCAGACAGAAGCCAGGTTTGAGGCAGGGAAGGGCAGATGTTAGCAGTATCCCCAGTGGAGCTCTCTCATGATTCTAGCTCTGCCTAAAACCCTTCCTTATTTGAGGCTCTTGTATCAGTGGTCTGAAATGCACACTCTTCAGAGGAGCACTGTCAGTGATACGAAGATGATGGGTTTGATCAAGAAGCTGCCTGGTACATACTTCTCATCTCCACCCCACCTCCTACTTCAGAGAAAAACCCACGCTTCATCAAGCTGAGGTAGTCTAGAACTGTCTTTGGCAATTCTGGGAATTAGATTATTTTTGCATTTTTCCAGCCTCAGTACTTAGCTTTCATGTGCAGTACTTGTAACACAGCTTCTCCTCGATGAGCAAACGAGTCTTTAGCAGCATTCTGCAGACTTCACATTCTAGAGATTTCACAGAGACAAACCCAACACTCATGCAAAAAGCAGATCACAATTTCCTTCCCCAGACTCAGTTACCACAAGCTAGCAAGCTTTCCTGGAACTGAGGCACCCACAGACACAAGCAGTAATGATGTGGATCTGACCTTATCAGATGAAGTGAGAAGAAGGGGGTTTTTGCAGGAAGTAAAGCAAAACTAAAGCAGAAAGTGCTTTTTATTATTTTCACAGAGTATTTAGTTCTGAGAGCATATTCAGCTCTGAGAGAGTATTGCTTTAAGAAATGTATTCAAAACAAAACATGATGAAAAGCAATATCTAGATCTAAGTTTCTGCAGCCGGATTATTTAATATTTCCACAAAATGTCATGTAACATTACAATTTACAATGTATTCAGCATTATTCCCACATATCACATCTGGATTTCACCTCACTGCCAGCTGTCCCTCTGACAGGAAGACTATCTGGAAAAGCAAGCCTGCTTCTGTACAGAACTGAACAAGGCTTTTGGGCTTTCTCAAGATACCTAATCTTTTTCTTTCAGTCATTCACACAGAGATTAAGGAAAGGGAGAAATTAAGCCCAAAGTGTTCTTGATCTCATATATTGTCTCACAGAGCAACCAAAAATCTGAAAAGCTGTTCCATCTCTTCTTTCTCTCCTTTAGTTCCTAACAGTTAAGGTAATAAAAGCAAAAGGTCACCCCAGTAACTCCTACCTCTAGCTACGCAAAAGTTACATTTTTATGGGAATGAGCCATGACTTTTTCCCCCTGCTTCTAAAAGAAGAGTTTTAGATCTCATATATTGTCTCACAGAGCAACCAAAAATCTGAAAAGCTGTTCCATCTCTTCTTTCTCTCCTTTAGTTCCTAACAGTTAAGGTAATAAAAGCAAAGGTCACCCCAGTAACTCCTACCTCTAGCTACACAAAAGTTACATTGTTATGGGAATGAGCCATGACTTTTACCCCCTGCTTGTAAAAGAAGAGTTTTAGGTGAATGCCTAAAACTGGAAAAAGAACAGAATTAACAAAGCATACTAATGATCAGCCAACAATACTGCATAAGTGAAGGCACTGAAGACAGGTGAGCACCTGCTTAGCAGCACATCCTATTTCAACCTTAGAAATTTCTTATTTTTAAGCCAAGAGTGAAAAAAAACCAATTAAGTTGAGGAGTTACCTGGCAGACATGGATATGATAGTTGACAGAGACCAGAAAAATAAATGGTGTAGTACTGAACTGTCTAGGAGGAATCCCTGCAGAAAAGGAAGAAGCTGCACTACAGAAAGCTAATGGGGCCTGGAAAGCACCTGCTTAGTCAGAAACTGAGTCCAAATGGCAAACAGCTGAACTCAGATGATCTGGGAACTGCTCTCAGTTATGTCACAGAGTTCCCAAGTCATGTCATCTCTTTGTGTCTCCTGACAGCCTCATTTAAAAAATAGTAATATTAACAACTTCTCATCTTTGTAAGTCTTCACAAGATCTATGGATGACAATCACTTAAACAGGGGTATTTTTAGTTACTATAATATGCTATCCTATAACCCAGCTATCTCCTTCAAACACCAAAAAAAAAAATCTAGCTCAGTTATTAATTTACTTCATCTTCTGTCAGCAAAACTGTTCAAAATTTTTTATTTAGCTGTATTCTCAATGTGCAATTTCATCCTCATGGTTCCACATGAAGTACAAAAATCAAACTGCTCTTCAGTACAATATTTTTTTAACACAATAAAAAGATAGCATGACATTATATTGAGTTTCCAATGAAACTCCATCCAGTTTAAATAGAAATATAAAAGAAGGAACTCCTTAAGATTTTAACCTAAAATAATCACCATACACAATAATATCATGTGTGCAAGTATCCATCACCTGGCCTATGCACTTGAAGTATTAGTCTGTATTACTTATTCAAGTAGCATCTGTTTTTTTCTACATTACAAGTATTTTCAGGAAGAAATCTCTCTTACTGCACATTTCTATGAAGATTTGGTTCCCTGCATCTGGAATTCCTGAAACAATTGCTGCAGGACAGTGGCTGCAGAAAGTTAGGACTGGGAGATTAGTTTCAGTTCTGAACAGAAACCTGCTTCTTGTCATTCCTTCTGACTGGTGTAAGAACAACAGAGCAATCAATTTCTTTTGCTTGAGGAATTTCATAAGGAGGCTATTTATTTCAAATATGGAATTTTCTTCAGAGATCATTTGCAAATGGCTTTTTTTCTCTGCCCTTGTAGGAAAAAAATGTCAGCACAGTGCTAAAGTTTAGGACACAATATTTTGCACCAGAAATTTGTGTCAGAATTTGCACCAAGGTCTGCAGGGACACACAGGGTTTATTAGGCTAACACATATGATTATAGATCACTTTTGGTAGCATAAGCAAAACTGATTCTCTTTTTATGCCACCTAGCTCTCACAATACACATTATCGAGTTTTTCATCTTACTCACTTGGCTAGAAGAAGTAATAATTTATTTTGTTCAGATATCCACACTATCATTTCTATATGAGGCAAACCAGACCAATCAGGATTGTAAGATGTTTACTTACCTTCTAGAGTTGATCCACATGACAGTGCTCTTGTTCAGGAATTACAGGCAGTATCTTTGTGGTCTGTGCAGGAAGTGGAACCTGTTGTTTGCTGGTTTTCACTACTGAAATTTAAAATAATTTTTATCCATATTATTAACAGCAAATATATCTGCAGAGTGTTGGACTTGCATATGCAAGTTTGAAAAAGAACTGAGACCTATCTGAACACAAGACAGAGATGGACAGTACTGAAAATACTAACCATGTTTGGTATTTAACTTCCTCTTAATACTTTTAGGACTACAATGTGCTGATTCTAAGTCTATCAGGGAAGCAGCTTGAAGGTAGGCAAATACATTTGTGTGAAATAAATTTGTGAATAAATTGTAGTGAAAATCCAAAAGCATGCAAATTTGAGGTTATGTAAATGTCCCCCAAAATACAAACCCCTACATTTAGCCAGTTAAGCAGAAACAATGGAAACTTAGAGTATGAAGTTCCTGACTCATTTTCACATAAGAGCAGCACAGATTGTCACAGGCACACGGTGTGGCCTCTGCTCATTTGTCATACACACAGAGAGAGCTACTGGGTATCACCCAGTTGTCAACAAAGGTGACAGCATACACCTCAGAAGCAGGAAGGGGTGAGGTGATGCCTTCAGCACACAGATGCTAATCTCAGTGGGCCACAGATAAGGAAATGCAGAGATAGCACTGTCAGGCAAGTGCACACAGAGTTGTTTATCCAATGCATTTTTCAAAGAACTGTTTAGAACACAAATAATATTTTGACTCTGGGTCCATCCTGTCCCTGACTATCCATTACTTCTGCAAACCTACAAATGGGTTTATTCTGAGCTGACAACAAGAGGATAAACTATGTCACTTTTATCTAGCTATATTCATTCTTCACTGACTCCATCATTTGGGCTTCTCTCTTTACAAATGCAATTAAAATTAGAGTTTGGATCTTGGCACTCAAGCAGCTGAATATGAAAAGCAAAGTCAAAAAATTAAAAAGTTTTTTTAAAAAATAACAATGGATCTCGTTTGACCCTCAGGATGAATCTGGAGAGAATGGGAATATAAGCTGATATCCCCTTCAGTGCCTGTGTGTAACACTGCTCTGCATGCATGTAAACTGAGCAGAGAAAAGGTTTCGTGCATCAGTGCTCTATGGAAAGCATACAGGGGCTATAAAAAGCTCCCTAAAGTTACCTGCATCCTATAGATTTTATCCTTCATTTTATATGGAAAAAAAATTTTAAAGCTCCAAAATGGTAATAAGGCTTCACAATTTTCTTGGTTATGTTTAACGTAACCATTCTTGGTTATGTTAAATTTAACATATTTGAGTCTATGTTAAATATTGAATACTATGAGAAGCTTTGCTTTTGCCAGCATTATTCATATAAGTTGCAGAGGGAAAGATAACTATTCAGCTATGTCAGGAACTGAGAGGGACCACCAAATAGGTGATGTTTCAGTTAGCCAAGATTAAACAAATTTCTCTTTCTTGTCTTTGCATCTATTTGCTGTTGTAGAACATGTGTCTTACCTGTTCTGTTTGCTAAAAAGAAAACGTATTGCAGAATACAGGGAGGAGTAAGTCTGAACTCGCTGGGATGCCAGCCCTGACACTGCTGAGCCAGCAGTTGCTTCTATTTCCAGCATGTCAACTGACCTGAAGCTGTAGCAACGCATAAGAGATATGGCAGAATTTCCCCTATTTCCTCTAATCTTGTGGGAAAGGAACTATTATTTTAATAGGATAGCACAGAAAACAATACAGGAATTCAAATGAGAAGGAATTTGTCTTGTTGTTTCTTCTGTGCAAATTACAGTTGTCAAGCCCACTTGTATCAAATAGTATGGATGTCATAAACCCCAAATGGTCCAGGAAACAACAGCAGACCAGGAAGTTTGAGGTTTTATTCTCTGAATCCTTGTTGTCACCATGACCCTGCAATGCTCTTCTTTCATGAGGAGTTATAAAACTACCATCCATCAGAACTAACTTTGCATTACTGTGAGCCAGACAATTGAGTCAAGGAATCTTGTACTTGTGTCCTAAAATGTAAGGAACCAAACTGTGACTCCGTGAGCCAATGGAATATCACTAAAAATGAATATACTGTTTGAGCAATGTAGAACAAGGTATTATGCTTGAAGTAAGGCTGCCCACACAGACTGTAGAGCAACAACATGATGATTTTAACAATATGATTCCTATTGTCCAATTCTAGCACAGGAATGAGAGCAATCCTTTTCTTCTAACACATCCTATGCCACATTCAAAATAGAATCAAAATAAACAAGGAATGTTGTTCTTACTCTAGGAAAATTAAGTCTGAATGGGAATTTATGGTGATAAGATTCGAGTAATATAAATTCCCACTTAAGTATAACCCATCTAATTATGTTAATGAATATTCCAAACCCTACTAGGCAGATTCAGCTTAGTTATTAAATGCCCTCATTTATGCAATCTCATTTTTCTACAATTTCTTCTTGCTTTTTCTTTTCTTTTTTTTTTTTAATAATGTAGCATACAGTTCACACACACTGGCCTGCTCCCAACAAGTAATTTTGTGCCATGTGCCCAGGATTACCTTTTTTTTTAGGTTACAGCTACATGAGAATAACTACACTTAGTCAGTTACTAGCAATGGAAGAGGTACCAAAGTGGTTTAGGGAAAATGGGCTAAGGAAGAGGAATAAAAGCAGGGTAAGTATAACTTTCTTCCTTTTATCTGCATGGGAGACTGATTTAAGCAGTAAGCTGCAAATGGTAATTCAGCAGTTTCTGAGCTCTTTTAAAACTCTGTGGGGAATACATTCTAGTCCTTCTAATTGCCATTATTAATTTATTAAGCTGTTCTAAAACCTCTTCTACTGCCTCTTCAATTTAAGAAAGCACTTCAAAGAAATTCTTGCAATAAAATTCTCATGTGTGGGAATCTCACTAAGATTCTCTGTAGTAAATGCAAAGCAAGGAAGTGGCTTTAATGGATTCTTTTCCATGTGTTATTACTATGAAGTTCTATTTGATGAAAATTCTCTGTGTCTGGAAATACAGATCAGCCACTTAAAGAACACTTCTTGCACTAAAAATAAGTACCCTCTCTTCTTTCCCTTGTCTTATGGATGCCTTTAAGGGAAACTCCTTTTGTCAGTTCACACCATTCAAGGGACAGTTATTATATATAAATGCAATGGCAGGACCAGCTCCAAAGTCTAGAAAATGTGCTTTGTGTAACCCATGGTCTAGTGCATTCTTTTTTAGCTTTACAGCCCAGACAATATTTTATCAACATTTATGACTAGAATGCTATTAAGCTCCCCTCTCCTCACTATATGTGCTTAATCCTTTGCAGTACTGTGAATTTGGAAGGTTGTAAATTTAATCCTTCCCTAGAGAACATTCTGTACATTTTCCCCCCTTTCCTCTGGTCACTGGACTTAATGACAGTGACTCATGGATATAAAGCCACTGACAGTCTCACAAAACTAACATCCGTGCTGTAAATTACTTTTTTGTAGGACCACAGTGACATTAAGCCAGTCATTTACTAAGACTCCTAAGAATTCACTCTCATTCACAAAGTATAGGCTTCCATCTTTTTCTTTCCTTATAATTTCTTTTCTTCAAATAATCTTTTTGGAATACTAATCCATCTTTTCATCTATAAGACGTACTGTCACATCCTCTCAAGTACTCATTACTGTGTTTCCAGGGTGATTGTATTGTCTTCAGTGGATCTCAATGGTTTCTTTCAAGATTGCAAGCTATGCTCTAATTATAGGGAAAATATTGTCAAGGGCTGTCAACAAAGTGATCTGTAGCCATTTGTAATCCATTAGCATGGTAACAAAGTCTAAGCTTAGCAACTGTGCAAAGAATAAACTCTTCATATGGATTTGATTATATTTTAAATTAAATTGGTATAAACTATGAAATTGATTGGATTGACTGAAATTATGGTGTATGAAACCAAGGAATTTTATATTAAAATAAACCCCATTATTGCAGTTCATGAAACTAAGCCTCTTTCTTGATTACATGGATCGATTGTAGTGGGAGGCACTTAAAAGTGAGAATGACAGACCAATAAGGATTCCTATTCTCTCCAGTAAAATCTAGTAAAACCAGATTTGAATTTCCATTAGACCCCATCATCAAAAATGCCTTGGATATACAACATTAAAAATGCCATTCTGAACATGTGATTAAACAGGTATATTAGTGAAGCTACTCAAGACAATAGATGTCAGAAAGGTAATTCCTTCCCTGCAGAATGAAATTAATGAGCTCATAAATATATCTCAGAGGTAGCCAGTGCTTTAGGAGCAAGAAGCATAAATTGTACTCACAGGGGAGTTCAGACAGACAAGAAGCTATTCAGTCTTTTCTAGGTAAAATTGAAATGCCATGAAATACTGTGTTGTAGACATAAATTATTGAGTCTCCTCTTACTCCCGAAGAACTAACAAAACAAAAAGCAAAGTGCTTAAGCCTTAAGTCATTTTAAACCATTTTTTTTCATTTGCTAGCTTTGTATTTTTCTTGTTTTGAAGGGAGGTTAGTTTGCCTTTCAGAGCTATTATTCTATATGTTCACGTTAATATTTAAAAAGATATAGCTCCCTTCACAAAACCCAAATCCATGAAATTTATTAAAACATTTCACTCTTTGAGCAATGTCAGTAACACAGCAACACCTGGTAATTGGCACTCACACAGATATTTGATGCCAAATCCAGTTTTCTAGAATCCAAACTTTGAGTTTAGCCATGCCATTTAATTTATCTGTGGTAAGCATACTACACTCTCCGAAGACCACAATTTTTTACCTATCTGAAATTCAAAAATTGCATTTTGGGGGAATTTGACCCTAGAAATAGGCTATGAAGTGCCAGCAAAACCATTTATTGAGTCCTGCTGCAGCCATTCATTCCATGCTTTGGTAGCAAATTTTATCAAGAATGACAAACACATAGAGCATACATACACATGTGCACATCTCTGTATACTTTTCACACACACAAAGCACTCAGGTGCCAAACCTCAAAACTGGCACACAATATGACCAAAAATTAAAAATTTCAAAGTTCAAAGTCATAATTCAAAGTCTGGGAAGACTGGGAGAAGCATTCCCACATTATATATATAAGTCTTCTTATAGTTTTGTTGTCAGATTTATTTCTTTAAAACAAAAAAGTGTTTCCTTAACATAAGCCAAATCAAATTTGTGTAGGACCAAGGCAACTCTGAAACAAACCTGAAGTATCTCTTGACAGGAAAGTCTTAAAAGGTCTTTCTTGACCTCCTTATGCTTCAAGATTTGTTAAATTTTGTTTTACTTTTATATACTTACCAGGAAAAGGATGAATTTTAGTAGCAGATACAGTTCTTCTTCCATGTCTGGAACTCTTTCTTCTTAGAACAGTAGAAACTGATGTTGCTACTCTTTGTTTATAATCTGCTTTAAACAAAATGTCTTATGTTAGCATCAACCCTGATTAAAAGGAAAGCTTGTAAACCCCTTATTATTAAACTGTTGAACACCTTGGAAAGTGTTCAAAAAATTAGGAAGGTGCTGGAATAAGGTGATGAGGAAAACCAAGCACCAGATGATTTGTATTTTCCTGAATTAAATTTTGTAGAAATTTCATTCAGATTTGTCCCTTTCAAATTATTCCTTGCCTTTCTCTAAACTGTGTACCTTGAACAAATTTTGGAAAGATATGAAGAAAAGTGCATATTCCAGTACAGGTTTGGACTCTCACTGCTGACAGTGGAGTAGCAAGGATGAAGTGTATGGGCATCCTAGGAAGCTGACAGATTCCTTGCTAGTGTGGGGTGTTCATCTTGGAAAGCACAGTCTGACAGCAAGCTCCACACCCCTGACAAAGCTAGAGCTGGACTGGGCACCTCTGGCTGTTCCTCAGCACCCAGTTCATAAACTCTCAGTCTTTCCATCCTTCTGCTGCTCTCTAAATGCTGTGCTCACAGTGGGATTATTGCACGTGGTCGTGCAGCTATTGTGGTTAGCCCTGTTCAGCAGTGACTGCAGTCCAGGGCTCAGCCAGCTTCTGGTGACAGGCTTACTCCAATTCTATGTAACAGAATTTATTTTTATCACTTTCCTTTGAGAACACTAAGAAATTCATTAGTTAAAATTATTTAGGTCATGAATTTTTTTATGGCTAGCCAGTGGAGATCTAAAGCGCTAAAGCCCCAAGCACACACTGTAACAGTTAATGTCAAAGGAGGCTCTGGAAGTGTTTGTGAGACAAGAGCAGAAGGGAAAAGGCAAAATAATTAATTTCTAGTTTAGGGCCTTTGTCTTAGATCAGTTGTAACTTCCACCAAGTTTATTTGGGTATTTTATTTTATGCGCTCATGAAAATAGCTTAGTGATTCAGAGAATATGGGAGTCTACCTAGCAGAATATCTTGCAAGGTCTCAAGAGGAAATGAGTAATTCCACATTTCTTAACAGCTTTCAGTGTTGCTCAGAAATGAAGAGAAAAACTTCTTACGGAATTATGGCTGAAAAAATTCATAAGAGACGTTTTAGGAACATAGCTAATAGTTCTGCTCTATTCTTTGAGCACCACTGACAAAACATATAGACTTGCAGTGAAAGGTGGCATCTTAAGTTTTATTTTTTATGCACTTGTCCTTTTATCAGTAACATAATTATGTTGGTTATAATGTTATATATTAGAAATTTAACTCATAAACCCACTTTTCCTCAATCATCAGAAAATATATCTTTGAAGCTAGTCAGTAATTAGAAGCCTCAAAAGGGCATCTCTTCCTCCTTGTTTGTGTTCATAATGATTCTGAAAACTTGAGTTTAATAAAAAAGTGATGATTAAGAAAAAAGGTACTAAATCATTAATCATCACTACTTACAGTTCTACATTAAAAATAGAATGTTATGACTTAAAGCATAGAAAATCAGAGACATGACATTTATAAGTAGTTTTCAAATTACAAACAAAAGTCCTTTAAATTGGAGCACTTAATAGCCCACTTACAAAGTCCTAACTTACACTTTGTGGGGTTTTATATACATGAAATAGGTCTCAGAAATTGGTTCTAGCAATAAGTAAAGCAAGTAAAATATCATGTATTTTAAGCAACATAATCTGGTAAGGAGTTTCTTTTATTGGGATGGAGAGGGTACAAACTTGACATCTCAAGCAATTATTTTGCTTATTGATTAAAAATATATAAATAAAGTATTTACATTATGCAAAAAAATCACAGAAATATTTTGTGTGTGGGCACTATTTTTCTTTTTGTTCAGTTATAATTAAAGCTAGACTTCTGTTGCTCCTTCTGTGCATACAGTAAGGATGATCAGGGGAATGGCTATGGCTTATTTTTTGTTTTACTACCCCTGTGATCAGGGTCTCCTTTCAGCACCTCTGAACTACAGGGGGAATGCAAACCTGCCTGGCAATAGCAACTAAATGCTGGTTGTTGGAGGCATTCTGCCTGCTCAGGGCTGACACAAGCAGAACGTCTCTGGAAAATGCTGTGAAAAGCACCTGAGAGTTATTCCCTCAGGTAACAGCTTAAGTAATATTCTTTTCACAATGATGAAAGGTAATGTGCTCCTGGAAAGCACCTGAGAGTTATTCCCTCAGGTAACAGCTTAAGTAATATTCTTTTCTTGAACAATGATGAAAGGTAATGTGCTCCTGATACCACCTACCTCTGACTTGGGAAGAGAAACAAGGACCAGAAGCTGACAAGTGTTCAATTTTCAGCACTGTTTTTGTGCAAAGGACTTTATCTTGATTGCTTAAAAGTCTCAAGCTCAGGGTACTCCTACAATTTTATTCTTATTTTATTCATTGTAAATTGAATAGAGAAAATATTGCAAATCTGATTTCAGCCTGTATCCCAAGAGAAGAGCCTGACATGGCTGGAGGAATATTCTAGAAACAATTGTTTCAATCTCTGAACTAATGGCAAGTTCTCTCATAGCAAAGTTCTAATCACTTGGAATAGTCAATAGTGATGGTTCAGAAATCACAGCAATGTTTTCTTTGCTGAAGTAATAGCAAAGGATGTAATGTTATCTGGGCTTAATTCAGCTCTCAGCTTAAGAAGGACCACCTTGGTTGCCCTGCAAGGGATTACACCACCAATGAACTTGAATAGCCAGTTTTTAGGACAGACAGATGAATGTATATCTCCTCATATCTATCCCATAATTTTTTCAGACTGTCACCTAAATGAATCACCTTCAGGAAGGAAAGGGTATTCAATTCACTTATACTGGTCATTGGCATTTCTGCTTAAAACCTTCCACGAAGTTTAACAGTAACTGTTTCATCTACTGAAATCAGTGTGAAACCAGAAGTTCATATCACTACCAATCATCTATCAAAGCCCCCACATTTAATTTGCTATCAACGAGCTTGGATGTGCATCTACAATTTTTGCACCCACCAAAGATGTGAGAGGTAATGCTATCAACCATCTCTGAGTACTTTAGTGAGTCTCTAAGAAGCTTTTACCATTTGACAATGAAAATATCAGTGTCTGAGCTACAATAATAATCAACATTTTTGTTATTATAAATTAATATATTCTTACTTGCATAGAAATTTAGATTAATGCAGATTAACTTTTCGTTACTTACAGTTCCGTTTATTTTCTTGGACTATTTTGTAGATGACGATTGAAATAGTAAACACAAAAACTACTGGAATCAGAGTGAGCCAAATGATCTTTGTCATACACATTGGATCTGTCCATAAAATGTACAAGAGAGAAAATTAAGCAACAAATCACCAGCAGCAGAGAAAAGCAGAACATTCCTTCTTGGTAGGTTTTGTGCCTATCCCCACAGATAAAAACAAAACAAAACAAAACAACAAACAAACAAACAAAAAAGTGATTATGCCTTTTTCTTTCAGCCTTTTGATGTTAGGTTTCCTGTCTAGAATTTATCTTAATTTTTGCCTGTATTTTTATATCTATATCTCTATCTATTTCTATATCTATATATCTCCCCATGGCTGAAATAGATACAGATGACTGAGTGAATGAAAACTTTTCAACTCAGCCAATGAAAATGCTTCAAAGATGAACATTTATATTTAGGGTAGAAGAAGGGTAATACATGTCCCCTCTGTCTGCATAGAGCATGGAAGGGAGTGGTCCACTGTCCAACATTGGCCTCTACTGGCATTCTTAACCTCATGATCTATCTTCATATATGAGAGAAGGCAAGATTCTACATACAGAAATTTTCTTATAAAAAAGTGAGGAAATGCCACCAACAGGAGCCCTCTGGAGAATTAATTTAAAGTTGCCTTGAGGGAAAATCACATGGGACTGAATACAGGAGGTAAGCTGCCCTTTTGGACAACAGCTGCTGCAGAAGTGCACCCACATTCCACAGGGATTTAGTTCAATAACTAGTACAAGTCAGGACTGTATACAACAAAGGAATGATGTGGAGAACTTTCCCCTCTGGTTGTTTGAATGGTCTTCCAAATTTCTTTGGCAGCTGCAAATTAATGCATACCTTAGCACTGTCAACTAACTGTTTTAAAAACTAGCTATGTTACCATAAATCATGAAAAACCAAATTACAGACTGTAGCCAAACTACTGTTTCCCTTTCCCTGACATAGAACAGTATAATTAGACTTCAACTTCCCTGATATCTTCTCCATCAAGAACTCATGAGGCAAATGCCAATTACCCCATGGCTCATCCCTCCTAATTTAGAACTAAAAATATCTTTTATACAGTAATCTAGGCTCTTTTTAAACAGGGCAGTCTACCCCATTTTGTAGTGGCTTGTAACGACTTGATTATCAGCCTTGCTTAGTAAAAGCCCTGAGCACCTCTTTGGTTGTTTTGAAGAAGAGAGAAAAAAAAGACATATTGTTAATTTTCAATGCTAATATGAGATTACTGCTACCCAGGTAAATCAGTATTAACAAAGGATGGTTAGCTCATAGTATTGACACAAGTTAGCAGGGCAAGTTACAAATTATGCTTCTCTCATGGCTAGACACACATATTAAAAAAAAATCCAAACAAAAAATCAAAACAATCCAAAGCTGCCCTTGCTTCTCTAGGATTTTCCCTGGACTTATTTAACATATATTAATCCAACTCTAAAACCATATTTTTTCCAGCAAAGGTACAAAAAATATATTTTCCATGCAAAACCAAGTGAATGCAATAATTCAGCAACTTCCAAATAACAAGCATCATAGATAGACAGAATGGAAGCCCTGACTATGGTCAGGAAATCAAACAAAAAACTCTTGCAGCACAAAGAGAAATATAAGAAGCTGAAAGTTGTCCTCTGGGGAAACTAAGCTCAGTTCAGCTGAAGATTTATCTTTTAAGCATACTGTAGTGAGGCTATATACTAGGCTATTGCAGTACAACATTAGAATGGTCAAACCTATCTCCTGATTCTATTATCACCATAGTTAACAGGGATTTTTAAATTTACCTCCAAGACAAGAGGGTTATGTCATTATCAGGAAAGGGAAAACTGTATTTCCAGGTTTTGTCACATGCAATGTGTGAGTCTGTTGCTGCTAAGCAAGAAACAATGTACAGATCTTTACTTTGCTGTATTTCTTCTAGGAAAAAAAAGGTACAGCTAAACCTGCTTTAAATCATTACAAAAATCATCAGCTGTCTACTATGAATTGTTTTTTAATAAGGGGTGTTCAAAATTGTATTCTCTTCTTGTGAAATATTTAAATATCTTCAAATTTGCTTTAAATCATTACAAAAATCATCAGCTGTCTACTATGAATTGTTTTTTTTTTAATAAGGGGTGTTCAAAATATTTCTCTTCTTGTGAAATATTTAAGTATCTCAAATGGTTGCTAGAAGCAGACAACTACCTACTTGAGATTTTTTGCAAGATTATATTGTTTCTTGTTTGATTTCCTTTCTGAATTTCTTTTGTAACTTACATTCCATATAAGACTTCAGTTGCAGTGAAATATTTATACAGTCATTTTGGTCTTCCATCATTGCCAAGAGACAAGAATGATTTAGTTGTTCGTTGGTTGTGTTTTGTCCTCCGACTATAGAATTGTTGATGTGGATTTCCACCAGGTAGTTCATATTATGCTCCGCTTCTTTCTTGGAAACCATGGTGAAATTTATATATTTATCCAAAAAAATAGCATTTTCTGTTTTCACTTCAAGAGCGCCTTTTGCTTTTGGAAATAAAAATTAAAACCAAACAGTTACACAAGTGGTAGATTAAGAGACAACTCTCAAAAAGTACAGTGAATTCTCTGTCTCATTTGCAAAAACATAAAGGCTTCTACATCGCTGACTAGGAAAAAGATGGATAAATGTATACTGTGTAAAGTTAGTCTGAACAGATCTGAAGAGCATTGGTTATCTCTTACATTTTCCCTGCAAAGGTAACCCTTTTTGGGTTATAACCCCTTTTTGCTTTACTGTCACCTTTTTTTGTTGTTGCTTTTGCTGTCAGTTGTCAAAGGCAACAGGCAAAAATCAGGCCGTGAGAAGGATAGAACCCAGGCAGAAACCACATGATGACAGAGATTTGAAGTGCACACTGTCTATCTGCTATCAGTTGCAGGAGGTGCTTGCTTTGCTTCAAACCACAGAATATGTGAGACTTGTGCTGTGTTTACAATAAACAGGTGAGATATTGTCAAAAGTGTTAGTTGTACAGGTATAACTGAGAACAGAGGTTGGCCATATATAAGCTTTTATTTTTCATGCTTGTTAAGACAGCTATTTTGTAATAAGGAAAATATATGGTTGGAAAATAACTGAATTTCTTATATTCAGGACTTGGCCTATTGCCCCTGTTGCTGACAATATTAGAAAGAGGCATCCTCTTCCCCAAAGATTTCCAGATATTTGCAAGTGTATGTGTCACAGAAGGAATGGGCTGCTACTGCTCTGAAAAGATGTGGGTTGCTATCTCTCCTCTGTATTGCTGTGCCATTCCTTAGTCAGTGCTGCTTTCTATAAAACATGTAAGGCCATTCCTGATACTACACAGTGGATGATAATGCAGACTACAAACACAAAAATGGTTATTTCCTCCATAGTTGCCATCAGAATAGTTACGCACTACATTAGTTCTTCAGATACAGCCTATCTTCATAATGCCAGCAATCTATGTGTAGAGTTCCATAATGACATTTAAAAGTAAATTCAGCTTGAAAAATTGTCAGAAAGTACAACTCCTTAGAAATAAATTAAATACTTTAGAAACTACATGCTACTGACATGTTTCACTGACAGGCAGGAATGAATGCCACTGAGAATCTGGCACAAAATCAGCATTTTCTAGCCATGCAAATAAAAGCCAAAAACCACCATTGTTCATAGACTTGCAAAGACCATAGATAACCAGGAGCATATAATTTTCTTCTAAGTACCAAATAAAGACTTGGTTTTTATTTTGTAATTAGCTACTTCAAAATTAAGTATTTCTCTTATCCTACTTACTTTTTTTAGCCATTGACCCTGATCCTTGATGATCAACATTCATATCCCTCTTGGTTTCATACGCTCTCTGTTTAGGGTGGGACTGTTGCTCCCTCCAGGAGGACTGGCAAATACATGGAATATTTTGGAAATCTGCATTATTTATAATGACCTTCAGCAAAATGGTCTGGGTTTCTCTTCTTTGTTGCACTGATCTTTTGTAAGAATTGTCAAAAGTACAAAGTGGAAAAGTGGTGTTACTTGATGAACAGGTATCCCTGCAGGACACCATTACAGTGTTAGCTGTAAAAGAAAGAGTTCTACGTTAGTCAATCATATAGGACACATGGACAAATATGTGATTAGAAGGATCAGGTAGTGGATATTCCAACCATCTTATGATGAAATGCACTTTTTTTCCTTTTTTCATGAGGATTATGATGGGATGTTAAATGCATCATTTAAATGTAAGAGAAAGCAAGGACAGAGTCTTCCCACAAGCTTGACACTAGATTTTATTTCTGAATAATATTAAAACTCTTGCAATAGTAATTGGAATTTCTGATGGTATCTAGTCACATTCCTATTTCAAAGCTGCTCCAATTTGACTGTTCTTCAAAAGAAGAAAAAGCACATTTATGCTTCTTCAAAAGAAGAGAAAAGTTGTTTGGAGAGGGAACTCAGCCCTGGAACAGTGCAGTTGCAACACTCCACTGCATTTATGTTGTGAAGTAGCAATAATCAGAAAGAAAGCTTTCTTTCCAAATGACCTTGAAACCACAGAGTGAAAATATACAGAAATGCTGCTGAATGCTCCAGCCATACCACTCACATTCTCTTATATTCAGTCAACAAACATGGAGTTTAATTATGACCTTTGGGTTTGGTATTCACAGTCAAATTTCAGTATCAAAGTACCATAGCTAGAGTACATTAATGCAGTTCTGGAAAACAGCAAAAAACACAGTTATAAATGAGTGTGATTTGTCTTCCACTTTACAGTAGAGCTTCATCATGAAAATTTTTGCTTGTGTTAACTTTGAACCACTTTTTCAGTAACTTTGAAGTACTTTTTCAGATACAAAAACTCAAGAATAAAGAAATTTGTGTGACCCCAACATGAAATATGTATGAATAACCACTTCCCAGAGCTGATGCTGCACTAACCTACAGTTTTATAGCTATGTTTCCAACTCTAGTAGTACCCTTGCATCTCTATAAAAGGAAAATTTTGTATCTAACTCCCATTATGAGCAACTGGAGCAATGTGATCATAAACCCTTATGTATAGAGAGCAAAATATAGCCTTTAGTTGCTTCAGTGCTCACAGAGCAGCAGGTTGACCTCAGAAATGATTCAGTAAGAGATTCCAGACAGGATACAGAAATAAAATCCCAACTCCAATGTCAAAGTCAATTATTTTCCCTTTACTAACACAACATCAGAGAGCTATGAACTCCTTATAAAACATAATAAATTGAAATGTAAAACACTCAGGTAACAAAAAGTTCCTTTTGATATAAAAAGGAAGAATATCATACAAAATTTAGGGCTTGATCTTTCTCTGAGGCAAGACACAGAATTTTCCTTGAATTGCTTACAGTCTGACCCACACAACAGGTCCTGGAGCAGGCTTCTGAGATCAAATTCTTCCACCTGAAAGAGGCATTTTGTGTAGAACTTGTCTGTGGAGATGGGCCAGGAGCAAAAATTGAATGTTTACTCAAGCCATGGCATCTGGGCAACCAGTCTAAAACCACTGCTACAGCTTTCAAGGGCAACTAATCACAATTCCCTAACATATTCTTTTCACCAATAAATCTGTACATGGACTTGGGAATCTGCTGACTGGACTGTGGCAGACATTGATGTTCAGCACTGCAAAGTCCATTTTGAACTTCACAAATGGCTAAACAGATCCCAGACCTGCCTGTGAGCCACGCTGCAGCTGTGTCAAAGGCATGTTATCTGAGTAGAAAAGGTGTGAATGTGGTTGAGTTAGGGAGGGTGCTTACCATCCTCTTGAAAGGTCTCTACTGAGACAGCAGATCAAATTACTATCTAGCATAAACAAACTTGTTTTTTCCCACATCACAGGACTGTGGCCTTTCTAAGGAGAGATTCAGATTGTTGAACACTTGAAGGAGGGCTGCAACAACACTGCACTTTCCCAGTGGACTACATGGCAGACAGAGAGCCATAGCATCCTTGCTCCTTACTGCAGAACTGGGAGGCAACCTCCCAAATGTAAACACCGCTCTAGAAATTTGGAAAGGGTTTTGTGAAATCTGAACACAGGCAGCCTGAATAGTAAAAAAGGATTGCTGAGATGAAACCATGCAAAGTATCTCTGGGGAACTGTTTTATATTCAAAGACCTGTAACCACATGCTTAATGTTAAGAAGTTCTATGATTATTAAATTCTTCTATAAAACCTCTATTTACAGGGTGGTTTTTCATATAAAATCCAAATCCATTAAAATGAAATTATTCACAGGGAAGATCAAAATTCATAAAAAACTTGCTCCCCATTAAGAAAATAGCAAATATTTCACTTTGCATGGGTTTGACTCTTTTTCATTTGATCTGCAGCATTCTGTTTTGAGTGAGAGCAGCAGCGTGTACAGCTGCATTTTTTATCACTTCCTCATGGAAGCTGGAGTTGCCACATAATACTGTAGAGATACAAGACCTATGGTACAAATTGGGGAATAGACAACTGATAGATTAAAGGAGATACACTCCATCAAGTAGCAGGACCCAAGGGATAGGACTGGGATTGAAAGCATCAGACTCCAAAAGGATAACCTCCTACTCTAAATCAGTGTAATTTAAAGGTTCAATGACTTGTAACCGAACAAGTGGGCTGCTTTACAAATAGAAAGGAAACATTTTACTTCTGGTAATGCTGAACTGTATTCTTTAAAAAAAAATAAAGGGGTTTTTTGTTTGGTTGGTTGGTTGGTTGGTTGGTTTTTTTTTGCAAATTGGTCTCCCCCAAAATTTTTATTTAATCATAAATTTCCATTTTTATTCCCTCTCCAGAATGAAAGTAAATGCTGGAACTTCCCCTGGGATAAGACATCCAGGAATTAGGAGCTTTCTGCCATTCATTTAGGAACTTGCAGAGGAAGAGTCAGTGATTATATTTCACATCTCAAAGATTTCCAACAACTCTATCTGCTGAAGCATCATAGTGTAACCAGCAATTTGAAACATTTACAAAAAAAATCTGTATATTTTAGGTTTGTCACAAAATCTGAAATAAAACCAGTTTTCAACAGAAGGTTTTTTTTGGAACCAGAGACCCAAAATCCTTAGAGATTTTGAATAAATTGTTCAACATATTTACTTTCTAATGCAATTTAGACATCATTACACAGTCTGTTATACAGTAATTTAGTTTCTAAAACATCCAAAATGCAGCAATAATTCTAATTTTCCAAATATAAATCTGAGCTGCTCCAACTATAATTCTGTTCCGCACATATACTTCAGAATTTTATTTTAGACATGCTATGATTAAGACAGAATTGCAGTGATCACACTATTGCAGCCTAAAGCATGGCCAATTAGAGCAATCTAGAAAAATTACCATGGAAAAATGTAATTATTCTTGGATGTTTGACACTAAGGTTAATGTTTCCTTCTGGTAACAGTCCTGTAATTGTTTATTTGGATGATGTGTGCTACAAATACTTTGTTTATTTCTGCATGGAGGTAAAACATTAATTATTCCAATATCTTAAACTGAGTTATAAAATATTATATTCAAAGCTTATGACAGCTTACCAAGTTTGTTCATTTATAAACTATAACAATCTATACATTATATTCAAATTACTGATATGTCCAATCTATGGTTAATGAAAAAAATATATAAGTAAATTAGTCTGGATATTTTGATACTAAATTATTTCAGAAAATTATATGCTTCATAAAGAAATTATGTTATGATGCCTGAGAATATACTCTTTGTCAAAGGAATGCATTTTATTATAACACTTATTTATTCAAAAGCTTTCTTAGGAATGGATGTGAAAAAACTATTTTAATTTACTCATGCAATTTTAAAAAAGTAAATTGCACAGATGCATAGTTTACATTTATTCTAAATTCAGTATCAGCCTCTAGGATCACAAAGAAGTATTTGGCATTTATGCTACAAGATTTGCTTTACTCAGTTACATCCATTCTGCTCTACTTTTTGTCAGGTTACCACTACATATCGCTTTCACACACAGCATCTCATTGCTAGATACTAATTGTACAAAGTTTTACAGCATTTAAGTATAAAAACTTCTAAAAAGTTGTTTTTGAAGACATGAGCACATGCTATAAAAGAACATTAGCATTTCCACTACTTTCTTCATTATAAAAGCCATAAAAATAAATGCATGGAAATAGTTACCAAAAATTTTGCAGTGTATGTAAATGAACTACAAACTCATTTCAAATTACCTCATATAATTAACTCTGTTGGTAAAAAAACTAACAAAAAGAGTCTATATTGTTTGCAAATTCCATGTGTGCAGCATCCTAACCACTGCTTTCGGGAAAGCATGTGCCAACTTTTCAATTGCAGACTTCAGAATAAATAAAAGTTTCTTTTAAAAGCTCATCACTCACCTTCATGGATTTTGAAAAATTCAGGCAAACACAAAATAAACACGGTAATTATCCCTAGTCCTAATCTGAAGACTACTGGTTTTCTCAAAAGCAAGCACATGTCACCGAAGCACTCCCATCTAGCATAGTGATGGCAACTTCCTTCTGGTTTAGCTTTTCACTTAGTGCAGACACTACGCAAAATAACATCGATTCATTTCCTTTTCTTATAGTGACTTTCCTTTTCACTTCTCTCTGCATTAACTTGCAGAAATCCAAATCCTGTTCTTACATGGCCTTCACCATCATGAAGATGATTCATTCAAACATGCTCAACATTAAATTCATGTACCACAATGACTATAAGAAAAAAAACAACAACTGTTTTATATGTTTGTGGAAGTTTTACTTAAAAAACCCTTTAATAACCACTTTCATATACCTGCTAAACAGTAAATCAGTTATCTTTGTGAAGGAATTTTGTTCTAATTTGGCCAAGAAGATTTTTTAAAAATGAGTCAGATCCTCATTATAAAAATGATTCAGAATCACATGAGTCAGTTACGGGGATTTTATTGTTTTATTTATATATATTTGCATGTGGCTAGGTGGAACGTTATGTAACAGAGAATCTTTCAGACTTTAATAGACTATTGATTTGATCATTATAATCTAAAGTTTTTGACCTGGCAATCTGTGATATATTAAGTACAATGAACTGAGGATGAATTGTTCATATTATCATTGCTGCTGTATTCTTAAAAGATGTCAGATGTGTTGCCAATCCGTCAAGTGTCTTCAGTTTGCATTTTACCATTCTTTACACCTCAAGAAGATGGGATAGAGCCATTGCTATTTCTATACATCATAGTCACAATTTTTCAGCTAAACTTTCCAGTTAAAAGTGAAGTATTTAATTCTGACAACCACCATGATATTCTATAATTTTTTCTTATAGATGAGACTGCAAAGAACATTTCTGAAATGTTAAGAATAAAACTACTCTGAATAATGCATATGTAAAAACAAACAACTGAAATATAGAGTAATGCAGTATAAAGGATTTCATTAATTCAGAAAGAAGTTTTCTGACGTATTTTTCCCACAAGCCATTAAATACTGAGTACTACCCAAATGAAGTAATACTGTTGAAATTAAAATAAGAAATGCCCTACAAACTCAAAATGCTCTTTTTGTTATCTAGTTATCCCAGAACATGAGTAAGGCAAGTGGAAGCAAATACAGTATTCAGTCTATAGAAAGAGTCCTAATGAAGCTGTAGTGAATATAAATATATTTTAAATGTAGCACTTTCATGCAATGAAATCAAAGCAAAATGAACTCTGATTTTTTGACAGCGTGGTATAATAGAAGCAATAGGATACAAAAAAAAATCATAGGTATGAGCTGAAAAGGAAAACATTAGGCAATTTATATGTAATCCATTAGGAATTTAGCTTACTTCGTTTTTGCCAATTAGTATCTTCTATATCAGTTACTTTCATTTTCCTGTTTTCAGTGTTATATGGTGTTCACCCATCCTATCTGCCCAGAAGATATGGAGAAAATGCTGGAGAGCAGCAGGAGGACTTCTCAAGTGTGTATCTGTCTCTTTCTGATACAGACTATCACCAGTGATGTTAGTGTCCACGGCCAGAATAGATATTGCACTATAGGATTCCACCCAAGCTCAGGCTGATACAGTATTAACCTGTGGAATACTCTGAGCTTCAGATTCTACAGAAGGTGCCTTCTGCAAGAACTCTGCAGTAAGTCGATGGAGCATGTTTATTTTAGGGCTATTGTGATGGCAGATTTTACTTTTGTTTCTGAGCTCAAGTGCCCATGTATGATTTGTCTGCACATCCCTCAGGGACACCATAAGCTTTAGGCACTGCTACCTTCAGCCAGTTCTGTGTGAGAGTGTGTGTGTGTGTGTGTGTATGTGTGTGTGTATGTGTGTGTATGGCCTGGCCACACACCGACCTGGAAAACATGAGCTTTCTTTCTTGGGGACAATCTTCCCTGCACCTAGCTAGTAATTTTTACACAGCTGGAACTACTAGCATCTTTGAAACCCCCATCCTTCTGTCAAGTTTAGTTAAAACCGGCTCAGTCATTTAAAGCCAGCTGGGGTGAGAACTGTCGGACAGGCCACCGTGCAGAACGAGGCCCAGCAAGCGCTGTGGATCTTATTTCTGCATCAAACCTGCACCGCCATGCCTCAGCAATGGCCCCTGCCCCCTTAAATCAGTTTGAGGTGCATCTAGCTGTCACAAAGTCTATTAATTTGGAAAATTATGCAGCCTCTGGATGGCAGCGGTCACTGGTAAGGCATTGAGCGATGAGGGCAGGAAAGGCTGCCTGTGCTTGCACACTTGCGGTTAGGACCGGCTGCCTCAGCATTGAGTACAGCGTCCTGAGAGCAGGCGAAAGGCTGCGGTGTGTATTACCACACGTTTATTTCTCTTAAACGGGACAGCGGGCAGCAACGGAAATGTTTGGCTTTGTGTTTTTGGAAGAAAGACAAAGACGCCCAGGGACCGGACGAGGCGGGCCGGGGCTCCCCTGCCGCTTGCCCTGCCCCGCCGGCAGGGGGCGCGCGCCGCCGCGCGGGGCGGGAGGAGAGGGCACAGGAGGGGACGGGAGAGGGCGCGGGGGCCTTCCTTGCCATCTTTTTTCTTTCTCCGCCCCCTCCCAGCCGCGCCCCCTTCCCGGACCGTGAGAGGTGAGAAGGGCGATGGGGGCTCGGCAGCGAGGGGAGGGGGCCGCGGCTGCCGGGAGGGGGAGGAGAAAGCGAGAAGGAGGAGAAGGAGGAGGAGGGCGAGGGCCGGCGCCTGCGAGGGGTGGGGGCGGGCTCGCCCTCGCCGCCACCGGGCTCCCTCCTGCCGGTCGGCTGCCAGAGGGGCCGCGGCCGCCGCCCGGTGCCCGGTGC